>NC_142029.1:26514366-27771509 GCF_982192425.1 Myodes glareolus | reverse complement strand
GGGACCAAGGTCTGTACCCAAACACAGGGCTTTTGTATCTTAGCCAGACTTTCAGGACTAAGCAATCCCTGAGGAGGACCCTTAAGGGAGTGTTGACAGATGGGGGATGAAGCCAAAAAGGGAGAGCATCAGGAAGAAGGGACAGGGTGGAAAATGGCTTGGAGAGTTTGTGATCACTGCTTCTGAGATGAGCAGCTTCCCCCCAGAAACACTCGGCTGGTGGGTGCATACTAATTTATGTACTCAGTGTGCAGGGCATCCTAGGTACAGTGACTGATGGTTGTGGTGCTGTTTCCTCTCCCTGGTGCACAGAGGCACGGCAGGACCTCCATAGCCATGCGGGGAAGTCACCTCCACCCTGAAGTAGGAGGGCTTACAGGAGCTCAGCGCTTCCCGCCAAGAGCAGATGATGAAGTACGTGGTGGGGGAGGCGTCTCGTTTTACATGAGCCCTGTCTCTAGTTTATTACGCTAATTTGAATAGGATAGAATTTACAGTTTGAAAGTATCGCCTGAGATTAAGATCCCCAGCACTAAAAAGAAAAAATGAAAAACGACAACCACTTTGAATAGCTGGGGACACAACTCGGCTTGTAAAAGTGTTAGAAACATCAGCGTGGAGGCCTATGCTCCATTCTCGGCACCTGTGTAAAAGGCTGGGTGAATGCTTGTCACCCCAGTCCTGGGGAGGCAGAGTCTGGGGTTTGCTGACCAGTCATGCAAGCATAATTGGTGAGCTGCAGGCCAACGAAAGGCCCTGTCTTAAAGGAGGAATATTCCTGAGGATGACACTCAAGGCTGTCCTCTGGTGTGTGGCACACACACACACACACACACACACACACACACACACACACAACCAATTTGAAAATGATGGTGATATAATATGTAAGAAATGAGGCCTTGAAACACACATGGTTTCCTTGTTCATTGTACTGTGATCTGCAAGACACAGTCACATGTACCAAGCTGGCAAGACCCACCAATCAAAATCCGCACTTTCATGTCACCCACAGCCACGTAGCTGCCTCGACTTAAGGACTGAAGAGGATATTATCTCTTCTCTCGGTGAGGCCTCTGGTGACTAAAAGGCCAGGCCCGCGAGAGAAAATGGACTCTCTTCAGTGGGGGTAGCTTACTTTCTACGAAGCAAACCTTGAGCAAAGCTGCTGGGACTGTTTGCAGCAATACCCTGATGAGGCCTTTTGAGAACACGCGAGAAGTGATGAGGCCTTTTGAGAACACGCGAGAAGTTGAAAAGGTAACCTAAAGTGAGGAGCTCACCTGAGCTTGGTGAAAATGTTGTCTCACACCAGCTAAACGGAGGAGCTCTCATGGTTATCTGACCTTGTAGGTACACGAGAGACTTTTGCACCCGAGCATGCTCAGTGGTGCAGTGAAGGGTAAAATAACATCCTGGAAAGATATGGAAGATCTTGGGTCTCCTGGTCTCTAGTTGTATATCCTTAGAAACACCGCCAAAGGCTTCTAAAGCCCCACCCTTTGCATCTGTCAGATGGAGTGACGATGGGGATTAGGGGGACTAATGGATAACTAAAATGTACATAGCATTGAGAAAACTTCCCTGCACACAGTCTGTGCTCAATTAAGAGTCACCACTGTTATCAGGACAGACAACAAACACTAAATGATAGCATTTCAACTTGGTTGTTGTGGGTTTTTTTTGTTTTTGTTTTTTGTTTTTTGTTTTTGAGACAAGGTCTCACACAGCCCAGGCTGATATCTAAGAATGGCATGGAACACAGGTGTGTTCGCCTCCCAAGTGCTGAGATTATAAGTATGTGCCACTATAGCAGGGACAGAAACTTGGGTTTCCTAGAGACGCTAACAAAGCCCTCTCCCAACTGGGCTGCATCCTCAATTCCTAGATTTTCAACTTGAAAATCTCAAATCTGGTTTCCTGAAGAAATGAATTGGCGCTATGGCATAAAATGTGGGTGGCCATTACTGCACAACCGTCAATGCCAGGAAGCCAAATTCTACCCTGCAGTCACTCTCTGGGTATCATGCTAGGTCACTGCCCGCAAGGCCTCTCTTGGACTTCAGAAGGAAGCATAAGTGCATGTCCCAGCTGACCTCTCAGCTCCTTCCACTCATGACATTCAAGTCACCCCCAAGAGCAGCGAGAATGGTAGTAGTGAACACAGCACATTTTATAAACCACAGTTAGAGGACAGAAAGACAGGGTATGTTTACCACATTATATACTTAGCCCCGAGCCTCTGGGGAGGGAGTGCCAGTGGGTACCAAACAATCGCATCTCATTCTGAAGGGGAGGATACCAACTTACATCCCACCACTGAGAAGAGCAGTTGGAATTCATTTAGTCAATCTCTACCCAGGATGTGTATAAGGTGATTTTAGTGTGCACCTCTTCAGGGCTAAATATTTCAGCATGTTTTTATTTTTCAATGCCCTGAAATGCAAAGATACCCTTATGAGGCCCATTTTCATTTACCTTAAAGGAGTCTGGGAGGCCACATTTCAAAGTTGGGCTGTATGGAACTCAGGTTCACTATGAACACACATGGAGGACTTATTAAACGTGCAGGACAACCCCCTCTATATTGATTCTGGGAGTCTATCTGAAGGATGCACTGTATCTTACAACATCTCCAAATTTCTCTAACATCAGTTGTCCACACTGTAAAAAATAATCTTTGATAACATGAAGAGTTTGCAGGTGGCTAAGAGACACCTATGCTATCAATTAAGATAACTCTGCTTCCCCTCATCACCAGGTAGCAAGAGAAGTGACTGCCCAGGTTTCCCGACCATTTTCATGGCCTAGAAGTAGAATATCTAAGGTAGGAGATGGCTAAGTGACAAGCAAATGTTCCCAAGTTCTCCCATTCCAGCCCATCTCACTGAATTCAATGCTATTCCACTGCTTGCCTGGAGTTAGCTGCTCTGTCTTCCCCAGCTCCTCGCCTGACAGAATCTAGCACAAATCACTCAGTGTTTCCAGTACATCAAACATGACAAAAAGGACTACAATATGTATTTAAAAAAAAGCATGCCATGTCTCAGTATATTTTATAGAATATCTGTAAGGTTATAATTCAAAAGTGGACTCAATTAACATGCTAGGCTAACTGGTCCCACTGGTGCAAGTCTGGCATGACTGTAATGGGAGTAACCAATTTCTGATTGGATCGCAAGCTTACTGCACATGACAGAATCCATGCCTGATATTGTAAGCATGGTTAAAGCCTATGGCTGGGTAGGGGATAAGCCCTAGGCTTGGGACTTATATGGGACTCTGTCTCTAAAACATCATATATATATATATATATATATATATATATATATATAGCACATATATATATATATATATACACACACACTTTAGTGACAAATGGGTTTAATCATGTCATCAGTGATAATTTTGGCAGACATATTTAAGGAAGCATTGTGGGAGGGTGGTGCTACTCTAATTTCTGTATCGATGGCCAAAGATTGATTCCTGGACCTTCAGTTAAAAGAGTTATTGACAATTGATCTTTGTGTGCTAAGCGTTCTAAGCTCTTTTTAATGTTAACCTAGATCATTTGGTTCAAAGTTCTCCAGTCAATCTGTGTCGTTGTCAGCTGAAAGGCTGGTGACACCGGTGACGGTGAGGGTGCCCCGGCCGTCCACCAAGGACTGTCACACGTTTTCAGAGGGACGCTGCTCCGTGTTGCAGTCTCACCTCATGGTTTTTGAAGCTACTGCCAGCTTTTCAGGTAATAAAGTCGAGGACTGTGATGATTAGCTGAATGTCTACAGTCAGGAAAACTCAGAGAAGCAGGGCTTTGGACACAACGTTCTTGCTCAGTACAACCGAGATTCCTCTGTCCACACTGAGAGTCGCAGTGATGGTGGCACCTCCCTCACAGCCTATGCAGAGCGACTGAATGAACAAGTCCAGGTTCATTCCACACCTCTCTATAATCTCATCGATTCCCAATCCACCCTGACTCAGCTTTCTAAATAAGAAGCACTGATACATTTCTTTACCCCAATCTGGCAATATCTCAAATCTGCTGGGTAATTTAATTATCCATCAGATACTTTCTGGTTTTCAGGCTGTTCATATGTGCTGGTTTGTGTGTAGACTGTACAACAGATGGGTAGACAGGTGTTCTTGGTTGCGATTCTAATCCCACCCAGTTACACTCAGCATTTGGTCTTCCTTCTTTACCAAAACAATGCCTTGTCAAAGCCATGTACAAAATGCCTGAGGTTACTTATAGACCCACTTACTGAGTTGTCATCTGTAAGTCTGGCTGCCCATCTCCAAAAGCAATTTGAATTATTTTGTCCATAGGCATGCATGTGCATGCATGTGTGTGTGGTTTGTGTGTGTGTGTGCATATGTATGTGTGTGCATGTGTGTGGCATGCGTGCATGTGTGTGTGTGGTGAGTATACTTGATCTACTCTTAGAAAGATCCCAAAGTTTTACTACCCAAATCATTATATAAAATATTACTCTGGACCAGCCCTAACAAGGCCTAAAAACCTACACTGAGTATCTGACCACTGTTCCCTGCCTCTAAGACAGTCTCCACCCACTGGAGACTGACAGCAGTCACCGTTTTTCTGATAGCATTCACCAAGACTTGTACTGGATGGAGGAATCTGGAAATTTTTCCTATGACAACTGCATTCACTTTTCAAACTCTCTTGACGCATCTTCAATTGTGGCTATGGTCTTTGACGTCTTAGGCTTGACATGAGAGTCCATTGATACTTTACACATCTAAGTCTACAAGTGAGGTAAATGAGGAGGCTGTGCTGTTATCCTATAAATATGGGCCATCCCTTTAGTGAGCAAAGATCAAGCATGGATAACTGGGATTCCTCTGTCTACACTGAGAGTCTCAGTTATGGCAGATGATAGCATTCGCCTGAGTAAGCATAACCCTATTGTTGACATTAAACCCAAGACCTGCAAGCCACCCAATGAAACAGCAAATATTGTATCAGGCACCTGAACAGCACAAGCCATCCCTCCATAGAAAATAAGAGAAGCGAGAGCTCTTTAAAACATGTCTGATAGGGCTGTTGAGATGGCTCAGCGGTTAAGAGCATTGTCTGCTCTTCCAAAGGTCCTGAGTTCAATTCCCAGCAACCACATGGTGGCTCACAATCATCTGAAATGAGGTCTGATGCCCTCTTCTGGCCTGCAGGCAGACACACAGATATTGTATACATAATAAATAAATATTAAAAAAAAACCATGTCTGATAATGACAAACCATCTATGACCATCCCCCTAGTAGTCTAGACACTAAGTACACTGTACACAATATAAGATCCGTCTTCATTATCCTTGCCTTCTAATCCTACACCTTCTTAGCAGAAATACTGACATGTGTATCTCTTTTGCCCCCACTCAGAGTGATGTGCAACAGAAAAAGCAACCATGCACGGAACAAAGCTAATTGCTAGTATTGTTTATTCAATGGTATGCCATGAGTAATTAAAAAGAGAGAGAGATTATCCAAGCAGTTGTGAGACCAAACATTCACAGTATCCCAGCACTTATCCGACAGCTCGGTTTGTAGCTCTGGGCCCTTAGAAAAAGACTAGATGGTTCCTCAAAGAAGCCAAAGGGTAAAAAGCATCAGCTCTTTCCAAACTGGGGTAGCCAAGGAAAGGGTTTTACAAAATAAAACTGTGCAGAGGATCTAAGATGCAGGGGGGGGGGGTGTGGCACAGCGGACTAGAGAAAAGCAAGGCATGTCCGGAAGGGGAACACATTAGTTCAGCAAAGTTCCAAAGAGAGAGGGCAGAAACAAATAAAAGCAAAGGATGTAGGGTACCGGGAAAGAGGAAGGGGCGAGTGGAAACAGCTGGAATTGTTCAGCTGTGTCAACATTCGGCTGCTTGGCAGATTGACTAGCAAAGTGTCATCTGAAACCAATTACATTCCCAAAACCCCACGGACCCAGTTCATAACATTGATTAATCCACATTGTGAAAAAGTCCCCAAGCAAAACTAGACCAGCTGTCAGCCCTTGGAGCTCAAAAAGAAGAAGAAGAAAATAAAATAAATAAAACCAGCCTTGCTTAAGGGGAGAAAAGAAGAGGAAAAAAAGAAACAAAAATCTGCCTCCCAAAATGTTGAGGCTTTCTGAAGGTGTGCCTTCTGAAATAGACGATAGATTTAGAAAGACTCCACCCGAGTCTTTTTTCCCCTCTAGAACTGACTATAATTAGAAAAGCCTGGGTCACGTTAAAATAAACTCAAAGTCCATTCCCAAAGTCAGAACACAAAGGCTCCAAGTCTCGATGCTGTGTCCTTTAATTCCCTCCCGGGAGGGATACCAAGGTCTCAATTCTTAGGTATGTGTTTGTTCCTTATTATCTTAAATGCATTTATCTATTTATACTGAATCAATAAGATGTAATTATATTTTTATATTTTATACATTTTCTTTCTTGTGTATGTTCATGTATGTTCACACCCATGCATTTTCATGCATGTGTGGAGGCCAGAGGTCAATGTTAGGTGTCCTCCTCAACCATGTTCAACCTTCTTTTTCTGAGAGAGGACCTCTCTTTGACTTGGCTAGGCTTGCTGGGCAGCAAGCTCCAGGAACCTGCCCAACTCTTGCTTCCCAGAGCTGGGTTGATAGGTGTGTTCCACCTATGCCTAGCTGTAGAAGCTGGTGATTTACCTAAGGGCCTCAGGCTTACATTGCAGGGACCTGAGTCCCAAACCTCATATATCTCTTCTAAAATCTTTATATCCTGTGTTCTGTTGCACAGGGGTGTCAGGTGTTTACCATGTCCTGGATTTGCAAGAATACAACTTGTGATCGAATCAACGAATAATGTTTACCGCACTTGTTGGGTGTGGAAAAGTACTTGTGCAGGACCCAGAGAGCACTCACACACACCATTGTGCCTGCATGGTACCCCACATGCTCTCCTGCTCGCTAGAAAAGCCCCTAATAAGAAGATGACACGGTGAGTGGGAAGCCACTGGTCTTGCTGCTGACGAACTCTCGCTACAGGGCTTCGTGAAGGACACTTGATGCCACCTATGCAGCCATGGAATCCTCTCAGAGAAGGCTCCACTTCTGTGAACTCCGGCCTCAAGTCCCCATTGTGAGGCTGTAGGTATTGTAGGGCTCTTTGGTTGGTGGGATGACTTTTTCATAGAAATAAACCACATACTTACGTACTCATTTGTTCATTGATTCTGCAAACACTTACCAAACGCAGACTCAGTATCAAGCACTGGCCTGCGCCCAAGACAAACAATGAATGCACAGCAAGTTTGTACTCCATGCTATGATCTTAGAACGTGGAACAGTCAGAACAGGTGATGGAGGTGGCACTGTTGGTGTTTCCCTTATTTCCACTGCTCTAAGAGTCCTCAGGTTCCAAAGGGGATAGCCGTTAAGTCCAGAGCAGAACCATCTGTGCCAACAGCTACCCATGTCTACGGCTTTCTAATCATTCATTTTTCCCCCAAGGGTGAATTTGAGACATGGTGGTGCTCGAGTATCTCTAGCTGGCCTTAAATTTGCCAATCTCCTGCACCAGCCTCTCCACTGCTCGGATTACAGGTATGCATCAGCATGCCTGTCACAGAAAGCGGTTTACTCGGAATATTGCAGACATGTCAACAAATGCTCACGAAAGCTTACCGGACTGCCCAGGACCGTGTAACCAGAAAATATTATAGTTTTGCTGAAATTTAGGGCTGTTCCATCCCTGACTCTGTCCTCTTTCAACAAAAACGCAGGGGCCTGGGGAGGTGACTCAGTGGTTCAGAACAACTACTGCTCTTACAGAGGATCCAAATTCAGTCGAGCGCCCTACCCCTAACACAGAGAGAAATAAATAAAAATAAATTTCTAAAATGCTCGGATATATTATGCTTGACACAGGCTTTCCTGAGCCTGCTGGTGAGTCTCAAAGCATGCAAAATATATTTCCTACTGGGAAATGCATTCAAAGTTACCAAGAAGCTGGATGAAATTGGACTCTAAGAATATAAGTGGTTTATGTATTGGGACTGCATCTAGGTTTGCTTCCTCCACTGTAAAAGCCCCATAACTAATCTTGTGGCCCCCTCTGTTGAAATGTCACCCTGTTACTGCAAATTTTACCAACAGAAATAAGCCTTTGACAAATTGATCTTTTTCCTTCTCTATACTTTTGTGTCCATGTCTCATGGTACAGACCAATTGGAGCTGTATGAGGTTATTACAGACTCACATCATCCAAATCTTGCTTATCATTGGTAGATGCAGCCCTGCATTTGAAAAGAGAAAGAGGAAACACAGGCCACAATTCACTGTGCCTGTCAAGAAACACAGCTGATTTTCTTTTCCAGATTCAAAACTACTAACAACAAGTTACTTCAGAGGTAAGAAAGACTTCTGCAAAGAGAGCTCCAAAGAGAGCTTCAGATCTGTAGTATAAAATCTGGGCTGAGTGTTAAAAGAATGGGTTGGGGGAGGGGCAGTGAAAGGATGTGGAGATGGGAGGACGGGAGGAGACTGGAATAACCATCAGAAACAACATCTAGGGGCTAGGGAGATGGCTTGGTGGTTAAAGCACTCGCCATTCAAGTGTAAGGACTGAAGTTTGGATTCCCAGAAAACCTTATGAATACTGGGTTTGTGCCGTGGCTTGCCTGTAATTCCAGTTTCAGAAGACCAAGACAGGGGATTCCCAGAAATAAAGGTGACTATCAAGATTAGCTGGAGGGACTGGGTTTGATGGAGGACTCCTATCTCAGTGACTAAGGTGGAAAAGTGATGGGAGATGATATTTGATATCAACCCTGGGTGTTGACAGGCACACACATACAAACGCACGCAAGCATACACACGCATGCACGCGCCCACAAACATGTACACACACCAAAACACGGACACGAAAAATGGCAAAAGAAAACAGCTAGAGTCTCTAGATGACTTCACTAATTCTTTCTTCTAGCTTTCTCACCCTGGAGGATATTTATAATTATTGTTTTTTAAATGCTCATGATGTCACAGATAAAGAACACCAATTGCTCCCAACAGAACTCTTAACTACAGTATGTGTTAAGGAGAGCAAATTACTGTTTATATACACCGACAGGATTGTAAGTGGAGGCAGGAGGCAAGAACGTTACAAATTAGACTGGGCTGAAAGCAAGCCAAGGCATCGCCATGTCTTTATTTTCACCACAAGACTCATCATCTGCCCCCCCCCCCCCCCCCGGGCTGGTCCCTCCACGGATAATGGTGCTGGTACAGACATTGTTCTGGAGTGAGAATAGGGAGCTTATGGACATTGCTGTGATTTTAGGGCATGATATTATCAGAACAAAGTGGACAAAGTTACCTTTATTCCCCTTATCGGAGCTACTCTATGGGCTGGGTTACAGTTGTTACAAATCTTAGTTTTAAATAGAGACATTTGTGCCAGCAACCGTGTGTGTCCAGGACTTTGATAATCTAACCCAAGAGTTCTATATTCAACAGAGAAAAGTGAAACTTAAAAGGACCGAGGTTGGAGTCTTTCTCTGTACACTTTGTTTAACAAAATGACGATGCACTGAATTGCTTTTTAAATAGTAAACATTGTTTATCTTGTGAAGTCTAACATTATCTCAGTCCCAGTGTGTGGACTGAGAGTTGAGACTCACCCATAGAGGTATGTATGACCCTGTGAAGGAACCACCGGAACACAGTATGAGGTCTACCTCATTGGTTGAGATATTGTTTGAGGACTGGGTTCACACCTAGAACAAGGCACAGTCTATTGTGTAAGTGTTAATATTATATTAAGTGTCCAGTGTCTCCAATCCACCAGCAATCTAGGAGATGCAAATTCCAGGAACTGAGATCTGAACAGACCCAATGTAGTGTGGGAGCAAAGAGGCCTCTGGATATGAATACTTTCCTGTCCACTTCTGGGTTCCGCCAAAAGCACGCATTCTCCCAAGGACTTCAGAAAAAACAGGAAATGCATGGCTATTCTGAAATGAAAATGGCCAAGACATCCCCTCTTGCTCTGGGGCTGCAAACAACTCAGGCAGCTTCTGGAGAGTCATAAACCAAAATCAACCGGGAAGGCAAGGAGCAGTTGTGCCCCTGGAGAAAACAAATGTCCTCACTGTTAAATTTTTATTACAAACCAAAGCATTCGGTGAGGTGTGGGATTACGAACAAGATGCATCTTGCCTTGATGGCTTTCTCTGGTGGGGGTGCCATTGAAGGGTGTCTAGTCCCAGTTCCCCACAGCACCAACTGGCACCGGTCAGTGACTCCAATTCGCAAACGGCGTGAACTGCCCAGGAGGAGCACAGTCGCTTACACTGTGACTCTGTGACCTATTTCACCCCAAGGGGTTTCCAACGATTTGGGCCCAGATAGAAAGGCAAATGGACTCATGCAGAGCTGAAGAGAGGTGAGAACTGAGGTGCTCATCCTGGCCCTGGGGGTAGGTATCTGACTTGAAGAAGGCAGGTAAACATTCAATATGGGTATACACACTGACTTCCCAAGTGAATTCCCTGATGGGTGTGGGGTGTCACTCAACCTTCAGCTTAGGGACAGACAATCGCAACACTGCAATTCTGTAAAGAAAGAGACAGAAAGACACTCAGTATTCCATAGCTATAGTTAGGGACACTGGGGTGAGACAGCACTGGTCTGGTTCAGCTAGTACTAAGACCGGGACTTCTGATGTGTTATCAGCTTCCATCAGGGCACACTACACCCCTGGATGCTGTTGTGTGTTTCCTTTGAAATAGACTCTTGCTGTGTAGCCCAGGATGGCCTTGAACTTGTATTCTTCCTGATTTCATCTCTCAAGAACACAGGTGTGCAGTACCAAACCTGGCCCACCCTTGGCATTTTTTAACTCGGCAAACTCACCTGTTCAATGACTTCCAGAGGACTCAAAAGTGAGTCAAAACTCCAGCCACCTTTGGTAATCCATCCACTCACCTTGAGCTCACCTCCTTTGAACGCAGGCCTTTTCCTGTATGAAGATTCATTTGCGTTCAGCCTTGCTATCCGTCTTCTCGGGATTTCTTCTGTCGTGTCCTCTCCCTTTCACACTGCCATGGCACTGTCAGTGCAGGTGCTGAGCTAACTAGCTGCCCACGTCTGCCACCACTAAGCCAGCAATTGCTACCCAGCAATAAGGCAACAGCCATGTCCACTGGCATTAATACTTAGCAGGTAGCCTTCAGATTCTAGCCTATATGTGATCCTCATACTCTGGTCTTGATAATATTTAGGGTTCGGGCTGTTCATGTAAAAGCTGGGGAGTAACTGACCATAGAGTCTCAGGCTGGAGAAGAGAGGTCTCATTTAAGATGATCTGACTTAGCCTAAGTCCTGTTACTCTTTATTAAAGAAGCCCCAGAGAGTGTTTACATGTGTGTGTTCTCACGTACACACATGTGAATATGTCAATAAAGTAATGAAGTCCTTTGCTCACACTGAGCTATGATTCTAACTTGTAGACCACCTTCAGTCATTTCGGAAGCAAAATGAGGTCTTACTCTCGGGCCAAGTTCCAAAATGTCCCCCTATCTCAATAGAGCAGAACGTCCTAGCAATCAGACAGGGCAGATAAAATTATCTCCGTTCGCGAAATGGGAAAACTCAGGTCCACTTGTGTTTAATGAGGTTAATGGGTTTTCCCAGAGACTCCAAGCTACTGGAGCAGAGCTATGCATTGACCCGAGTCTTCCTGGTCTAACCTTCTCATCACATCACAGCTTCTCAAATGTTGAGCAAGAATCAGTGTCCTTCCCTTCCCGGGCATGCATACTCAGTGTAGAAGTCAGGAGACACTCAGGTCAAGGAAAGACCTACACCATACTGCCGTATACCGGCCCCATATGTTCTTCATGAATTACATGCCTTCTGGAGCTGCTAAGTCTGTTATGGAGTTAGACCAGTAATTCTGACACAGAAGTGTATACCAGCAACACATGGAGGGTTGGACCCCACAGCTGACAAAGACAGGCCAAAGAACGTATTTATTTGTTTGTTCATTCATTGAGTGCAGGTGGGTATATGTGCATATTTACTTTGTATGTGTGTGTGTGTGTGTGTGTGTGTGTGTGTGTGTGTGTATGTGTGTGTGTGTGTGTGTGTGTGTGAGAGAGAGAGAGAGAGAGAGAGAGAGAGAGAGAGAGAGAGAAAATGTGTTCAAGTGCACGTACACAAAGGTATACCTGTGTGTGAAGACCTGAGGTCAACCTCAGAAGCCATCGTCCTTGTTTTCTTTGAGATAGGTTCTCGCACTGAACCTGGAACTCATCAAACAAGCTGGTATTTCTAGCCAGAGGGCCCCAGGAATCTGTCTCTAACCTACCCTGTCCTGAAGTTAAAAGCAAGCATCGCCATGCCAGGCATTACATATGGGTGCTGAGGATTGAGCACAGGCCATCAAGCCTGTGCTGTCTCCACTGAGCTTCTCCACTGAGCTACCCCACCAGCCGCACAGAGCACATTTTTAACACACTCTCAGTTGCTGCTCCCGCTGTGGCTGCTGTTGCTAGTGTGGGCATTTGGAGCACACTGGCGAAGCGCTGACACTCGGTGGCTTTTCTCTTCCCAGAGTGTCATTTATTACTCCACATGTGGCAGATGTACTTATGGAGCAAACAGTAAGTAAGGAGGACATCCCTTGATCATCACAACAAAAATATTTAAGCAGCTTCTGTCACCAGCTCTGCTAGAGACCCGGCGGTATCCGTGAGATAAAAGCCCCTGCCCTCTAGGAATAGAGAAACTAAAGATAGACACCATTCATGTGGCCTCGCGCGGAGAGATAAGGCTGCCATTTTCTGATTAGAGTAAATCCCACAGAATAAAACAAAAGGCTTACAGCGGGGACAGTGAGGTTCCTTGGGAGGGCTCTGAAGTTTGCACATTTTAATTTGCAGCGATAGCATCGCCAGGCTGTGGATCATGGCACAGACATTACAATTGTATTTAAACATAATTCTAAAGTCAGTTTGTGTTCCTCAACCTGATGGTGGAAGAGTCCCTTCACCCCCATCTAGTAGCCCTGACAGGCAGGCAGGCAGGCGTGGTTGCGGAAGGCAGCTCCCACCGCCCTTTTCGAAGTCCCCATGACTCGCAGCATCAAGGATCTGTGAACTGTTTGGCTAAGCAGAGGAATAGACGGGTAATGATCATCTTTCATTCTACCCCTCCCTTGCTTGTTCAAAGCAAAAAGCCCATAATTGCTTCTTGAATTACACACAAGTGGGCCGTTGGCTGGGGCTGTAATTCAGCCTGGGGAAGCAAAGAAAATGCTCAAACTGCCTCTGTTGAGGCAGTGTCTGTCTTAAACAGAGGTAATGCTGTGGAGGGACTGGTGGGCAAAGGGGCACCCTTGAGAGGAGAGCTAGCTTCTTAAAGCACACCTGGAGGCATTGGCAGCACCTGAAGCCGTCTTTAACTGTAGACGACGCCAAGTGTCATCCAGGGGCCTCTACTATAGACAGGGAGAATGGGAAGGAGGGAAGGCTAGAACTTGTTTTAGAAGAATACTGCAGACGGATGGCTCAGCCACCAAGAACACTTGCTGTTCTTCCGGAGGACCCAAGCTAGGTTCCCAACACCCAGGTGGGCAGCTCACAACCACCTGCAACTCTAGTCCAAGGGATCTGAGGGCTTCTTCTAGCTTCTATGGGCACCTGCATTCAGGTGGGACTCACTCAGACACACACTCATACACATAAATAAAAATACATTTTTTTAAGGATACCACAGAATGGGTATGCTGATAAGACCTGTCCCTAAAGCCAAAGACCTTAAAGCTTAAGAAAACCCAGGAGTCTAGAATCAGTGTTAGACCTTTAATCATCTTGTTCCATCCATATAAAAAAAAAAAAAGATTTTTTTCTTTGAGGTTTATCTTATTCATTTGTTTGTTTTGAGATGTTGGGAGAGCAACTCCAGGAGCCTCGTGCGTGCTAGCCAAGCACTCTTTCACTGAGCTGTATCCCCAGTCCTCCAGGAAGTGAGGCTTAGAGAGGACAAAGACACTGCAAGGCTCAAGCAATGGTAGCCAAGTCGTCTTTGCAGGCACAACCATCAGACTTCAGCATCTAAGACATATATATGTGATATATATGTGATCACACACACACACGGTATATATATATACATATCACCACACGGTATATATACACATATATATACCATATATATATATATATATATATATATATATATATATATATATATATACCGTGTGTGTGTGTGTTGTGTGTGTGTGTGTGTGTGTGTTGCATGCATGGTCACATTGATGAGCCCAGGCGAGAAGGGGACACTGAGTGTCCTGGTCTATCACTTACCTTGTTCCTGCTGCTGAAATCAGTGATGAACAGCAGCAGGTGTTCAGTGGTCACTGGTTTAGAGGAGGACTGGATGGGTACAAGTGGATACCGTGTGGAAACTTGCATAAATCTGCTGTTAGTGAAGACGGGCATGGTTCAATGTGGCATCAAATTCTGCTGGGCTGTCTTAGGCCTGGTATCATAAAAATCCCTGGATGCCAAGCAGGCATGGTCACTGTGTCATGCGGAGACCTTTCCAGCACGTCAGCTGCTTGCTGTTTGCCTGCTTAAGATGGGACCAGCAGACATAAAGTGGCCTGGCTTGCTCTCTCTGAGTCAGATCACCGTGGCTAGATATGGGTGTGAACGTGGCAGTCATTCAGACGTGTACACCAACATTGGCATCAGTAAACATGGAAAGAATTCAGGTCAGTTAACCATTAGTAACAGTATCTTCCTCCTTTCCTGGGAGCTGATGCAGACTAGGGTTTCATCCCTGCCCCTACATAAAGAGACAGGGGCAAGACTGCAGGTCTAGAATTACAACTCTTTTACAAACTTTTCCTTCAGTTTGGCCTGTGCCTCTCCCTCTGGGCTTGCAGACATTTCACATAGGAAGAAAGTCATAAAGCAACCAATCACAGGGGTGATAAAAACCTCCATTCTTCAAAGCCCCCTGTGCTGTCCCAAAGTCCGTGCATTTCTGGGAGGCACCATAGAGAGCCCTGACCTGTCACCTCTGACACAGTGGGGGATCAAGGAGCTGACTCCCAAGAGGTGTTCTCTATAGGCCTGAAGGCGCAGGGCCATTTCATCTTCTCTCCCTGGGAGAGCTCCCCTGAGGGCTCACGGATACCCCAGAAGGATAAGTTCGTGCATTGCTCCTTGCTGCTTCAAATATAGGAGTGTTCCTAACCTTTAGGGGTTTATATTTGGAAAAGGGAGGTGGACTAGATACGGTTTTCAGAAAGGCAAGAGGGTGAGTCATTTTATAAATTATTTACAAGCTTAGGAACACACACACACTTAGTCGGTTTGCTGAATATGCTTGTTGAATATGGTATTTTAAGGACATCATTTCTCGGGATATTTTACCTTCTTTGATTGTCTGTTACTTTTCACGGCAAACCACAGCCGGCACAGAAACCTCTCAGAAGACCAGGATTAGTGGCGCTTACATGCATTCATCAGTAAGAATTAGTTCTGCCAAAAGTCACAAGAATATTCTAGAAAACTAGCGAATAGAAGATCCACCTATAGTATTTCAGCTTTACCACTTACCAATCATTTTCAAAATCTGGGCATAAGACACGGTCACTTCTTAGGTCAGCTGGGACCTCTGTGTGTGGCATACGTGGGGACAGGCTATCTGTCCCTTCTTAGTAAGTAGTAACTCAGCTTTTTATGGTTCCTCATGGGGACTAAGTTGATGCCAGTGAAGTTGGTCCTTCAGGAAACAGTTACATCAACCTCTTTTAATGTTATGTCCTATTTATGAATAAATCCCTGCCGGAAATTTCTTTAGGTTTCTTGTAGCTAAGAAATTCTACAATTCCAAGAGAATCGGTAAAACACAAATACAGTTTTCTTTTCATTTGAATAACAAGTCAAAGAATCCTAAAGTGTGGTCATGGGAAGAGCTGAAAGGAGGATCTAATTGTAGTCCAATCCGTACCTGTGAGGTGGGAAAAAGTGGTGGAGAGCAAGAACCCAAATAAACTCCCCAGACAACATGGGAGAATGGGATGAAAGGGCTCCCGGTGCCTCATCTGAAGTTCTGTTTCAGACGACACCTCCCTTGCTGACTTGCTGGTGAGCCTGTATCTGAGACCATACAAGCTTCCCTCTCAAAATGTGAGACTTGCTGCGGGCACTGCATCAGGCAGATGGGGCAGCAGAACCTGACCAGTCTGCAGGGTTTTCTCTGAACTTCTACAACAGATAGGGCAGAAGCAATGGCCCATCCCTGAGGGTGACATGGTTTCCCTCTCCCACCCTGAGAGGACATCTCAATGGGTCCTACCAGCCATCCTCACAGTGACCATGTTATTAAAATTCCAGGCAGAATTCCAAGCAGGAGATAAATATTATGAAACAGCAAGTGCCTGGTTCTAGCAGGTATCAGACAAAAGGATGGGCCGACTTGTTCCTTCCGGTGGCTGGGGCACCAAGCAGTAGTCCCCTAACCAAAAGCCTCCATGCTCACTGGCTTACTGGAAGGAGGTAATTCATTCCAAATCCGAAGCTGGAAACCTATGTCCAAAAGCCCAACATATTTTATAAAATCCTTCAGTTCAGGAAAATCCCAATTTAAACAGATCCAAATAACCCCAGCATACACTGCAGCCACCACCACAGCTGGTCTGGTATTTGCTCATCCGAGGAGGATTCTGTCATTTTCTGGTGCTGGGGTAAGGGGATTAGAAGAGAGGGGGAAAATAGCCCCTCCCACCCCAGACCACACTCCTACCCACCTCTCCAAACGTTTCCCTAGAGGGGACTCACTCTTTCCCAGGAAAACAAGTCTCTATGGCCTCATATGAAGGAGTGCCCCCCGCCCCCCACTGGCTCAGGTTTTAAACACTGAAGGCCCCAGATGATGGCGCTATTTTGGGAAATGTGATCTGCCTAGAGGAAGTAGGTTTTGGGGGGTGAGACCTTGGGTGTGTGTATTATCCCTGGCTATTTTCTGTCTTCCTTTTTGTTTCCTGGTCAGCCATGAAGTAAGCAATGCTTCAACACACGTCCCACACCGAGTGACTGTGCACTAAACCCTCTGAAGCCATGCAAACAAATCAGTAATTCTTCATTTAAGTCCTTCTACCGTTAGTCACTGGGACGATAAGCATAACTAACACACACATGAGAAAACAGAAACCTTTCTGGTTGATCAAATACAACCACATGAGCGAAAATGGAAAGCGCCGGAATGGGGCCTGAAGCAAGTCATTTCAGGCACAAACCTTGGGGTTCCAAGCTTTGTTTCTCCCTGTCCTTCTTTGACAAGTAGTAAGGACAGAACTCAGCGAGGGTGACAGTGAGAGGCAGCTCCCTCCTAGAGGGGCCACTCCCGCACAGCCAAGAGGAAGGAAAGAGGCAAAGGAAGCATCCTCACAACACATGGGCCGCTAAGCCATTCTCCGCACTTGGGTTCTCTCCACCAAGCCTTGCAGTGCAGGCTGACATGATTATCTCTCTTGACTCTAGAGTGCTCTGGTCTCCCCAGCCCTCCCTAGGTCTGTTGGAAAAGCATCAGTCTCCTCTGGGCTCCACTAACCATACTTGAACAGTCATTCAGCACATCACGGAAGGACCTATGTGCAGGCTACACACAATCCAGATACAGTTTCATCCTGTTTCTGGGAAAAGTCAGCTACCACCTTGCCGAACTTTCTCTGGAGCCTGAGAATAATCCAAAGAGTTGGAGCTGGGCTTGTGAGACGGCTCGGTGGGCAAAAACACTTTGCTGCCAAACTGGAGGATGACCTTAATTTGGTCCTTGGGACCCACAAGGTAGAAGGAGAGAAATGGCTGCAGCAAGCTGTCTTGTGTTGTCCACATGATTGCCACGGCATAGGCAGTCACTACACATAATAGAGAAATGCATAAAACAAAGTAAAAGTTGGAGAGACAGTTCAGTGGATGAGAGTATTCTTACAAAGGACTGGAGTCTAGTTCCTAGCACCCACATCCAGTGGCTGACAGTGCCTCTAACTCCAGATGAGGGGAATCCAATGCCCTCTTTCCAGTCTTTGTGGGCACCTAAACACACACACACACATGCACACACGTGAATGCATATGTACTAACACAGGCACATATATGCATACACATAAATAAAATAAAACCTAAAAGAATAGAGCTAAATTATCTGACATTTATGAGAGGTATCTAAATATAGGGAAATCTCCACATTCCTCCCCCCCCCCCGCAGGACTAGCTCACTGGAAGGTAAGCAGCATCTATGTGTGTGACCCCCCAGGACTTGCCCAGTCTTCTCCGAAGGTAAGTAGCATCTATGTGCGAGGATGTTTGTGCACATGCGCCTCTCTCGTTTTTTCTAAATTCCAAGCCTTCCATCGCCAGTTTGAGATCTCTTGGCAGAACCTTCAAGTGTTCTCAGTAACAGATGCCTGGAGGAGAGGGAAGCTATGAGTTCTGAAACAGAGCAATGCACCGAGTCGACGAGGCAGCTGTTCGGCTCTGTCACTGTGTATACCACTTCACCGAAAGTGTTTAGGAAACAGATCATTCTGGAATCCATACCACCTATTCAAAATGCAGGCCCTTTCTGTTCCACCCATCTTCCCTGATTTCAGCCCGTGTTGTTTGTTTTCTGCCTTGAGTCTCGGCAATCTGTTTATGTTCTGTGTGCACGTGCCTGTGCATGTGTGTGTGTGTGTGTTCTCTGTGTGTGCTTCCCTCTCAAGCCTTGCTACATTATCCTCAAGTGACTCCAAATCCTCACTTTTAATTCTCATGACCACATGATGGGGGCTCCACTCCTCCCCCCACTTTCCTCTTTCCTCTCCTACCCCCTCTCATCCCTTGCTGATGAGCTCTGCCAGGGACACTCCTAAGCACTTGCATGGAAGGGGTCTTTCATTTAATGGAATTCCACAGGGACCTATGCAAAGAGGCTGTTCCGACCAAGGCCACAAGCCTTTCCGTGACTCTTCTGACTACAGCCTATGCAAAGCTTGCTCCATACTAAACCTTCTTTCCAAGGCCCCTGACTCCCCAAAATCCACCCAGAGAAGCACTTCAGCTAGCAAAGAACTGTCTGGTTATCGAAGAGCTGCTCTCTAGCCAGCCATTTGTTGGTGGACACATCATCCAGCCTGATTTGCCCTCAATTTCCATAATTATGAAAAATGGCTCAGGTGTGTCTAACCTTTTAACATCAAGATATAATGCTGCCATCTACACGGGCCATGTTTAAGAACCACACAACTGAGTTACTAAAAAGAAAGAAAAGAAAAAAAACATCTCTTAGCATTTTAGATAAGTTTAGGATCTTGTGTTGGCCTATACACTCAGCCATACTGGGGTGTATGTGTCTCACAGGTCATTGGCTGGGCACTCCTGGAAGATGGATGTGACTGGCTGAGGTTGCTAGTACTTGTCTCAACCTTGATCAAAGGGGAGATCTGAGTAGGACAGGTCCTTCACCCTACATGAGGATTCTAGACCTTTAGGTCTAGAATCCTTTAGTTTGACTTTGGATTCTGGAAGTTACTATTTCTTTCTTTTAACATTTTTAAAAAGAGATCTATTCACTTGTATTTTTCTTTAGTGTTTTGCTTACATGTATGTTTGTATACCATGTGTATACAGTGTCTACAGAGGCTAGAAAAAGGCATCAGAGCTCCTGAAACTTGTGTTATAGACAGTTGTGGGCTGACATACGGATGTTGGGAATCAAACTTGGGTCCTCTGGAAGATCAGGCAGTGTTCTTAACCACACAGCCAACTCTCCAGCCCCAAAGTTCATATTTCCAAGATGGTCTTTATGGATGCTCATGATGCAAGGCTGAAGATCACACCAAGAACAACTGACCCAGGGGAGCTTTCACTCTTAATGGCTCACAGCTCTCTGCCCAATGTGGTGATGAGTCATCAAAACTGTTTGACTCTAACCAAATGAAAAAAATTCCACAAAGGGCCACAGAAGTGACAGAGCTTTGCCCTCCCCTGCCAGGTTTGCTTTTGGCCCCATATTCTGAAATCAATAATCTGCTAAGATAAGCAACAAAGGCATAGGAGAGAGAGGAGAGTTTACTGGACTTAGCTTTTAGCTGGAAGCAGTTGCTACCCATACAAGGGCCACCTAAAATTACAAGATAGGACCATATCCATGTGGCCACGTAAGAATCAGAAGAAATGCTACAGGTGCCTTGTGCCCAGGCTGCTAGCCTAAGTCCTGGTTGGCTGACTACCAAGTCTCATGGACTGGTTAAAGACCACAAACTATAAACTCTGGAGTGAGAGAAAAAGCACTGATCTGCGATATTTACTTTGCTTGCAAATCTCTAATATATTCAAACTGTAATATTAGAAACCTTTCTGCTATTAGAAGCTAACTATCATCCAACAAATACATGCAAAATCCTGCCTTGGACCATTCTCGCAGTGAGGTAGCCTGGTATGAAACAAAATGCGTGCCCCCCTGAGGATGCAGAATGATGCCGATAGAAGGAAGCATAGTTATCTGAGCCCAAGCTGAAATTCTATTTACCTGAATGCAAAAGCACAGGCCAACCCACAGTATTAAGAGAGAAGTACAGGGAAAAGGCTCAGTAAATGAATGCCTGCCACACAAGCATAAGGACCCAAGTTCAGATCCACAGCTATTATGTTAAAAGCCAGGTACATCAAAAGAGAGGCACATCTGTTATCCCAACCCCAGGGAAAGGAGACAGTAGGAACCTTGGGGCTAGCTGGCCTGTCAATCTAGCTGAGTTGGCGAATTCCTGGTTCAGTGAGAAACCCTAGCTCAACAAATAACGTCGAGATGGGGAAAACGGCTCAGTGGTAAAAAGGGCTCGCTACTCTGGTAGAGGAGCAAGGTTTGATTCCCAGCATCCATATGGCAGCTGGCAACTGTCTGTAAGTCCAGCTCCATGAAATGTGACACTCTTTTCTGGACTCGGTCACCACCTGCACACACACATGTATACAAGCACACATAGATGGACACAAATACATGTAATTTTAAAATAGAAAAAAAGATTTGCTGATATAGTTCAGTGATTAAGAGCACTTGCTGATCTTCAAAGGACGCGAGTTCAGTCCCCAGCATCCATTCCAGCTCCAGGGGACACAGACCTCTGCTCTCTTCTGGCCTCCACAGACAAGGCACTCAGATGAACATACACAATTAAAATAATCAAATTTATAATAATAGTAATAAATCTTAAAAAAATAAGGCGGAAACCCAAATTTGACCTCTGGCCTCCACATGCACACGCATGCACATACACACACACACACACACACACACACGCACACGCACATGTGCACACTCCATACAAACCTGCACAAACACCACACACAAACTGAAAGGAACTCAGAGAAATGTCGCTATGTCTGTGTCTCCCACCCCACTCCCTCTGAACACTTATGCTTTCTCAAGTCACCATGACTACGAGCAGTCTCGTCATTAGATGAACTAAAGTCAAGCAAATAGTACGCAGTATTATGCTAGACTAAAGAATTCGATTTAAATGAATTTAAACTTGGTTTTGGCCAATTGAGATATTGTCAACTGGAAGGAGACTCAGATAGGAGTCCAACCCTAAAAGTTCTAAAAAGTCTTCCTAAATTTCCCAATAACTTGACACAGTTATATTTGTTGGAGACAAGGTGCAGCAAATAATACCTGGCTGCCTATTTTAATAAATAGAAGTTTATTTTGATGAAGTCATGCTCATTTCGTTAAACACTGTTTTCAATCTACGCTGATGGTAGTCGGTAATTGCTATGGAAATTACATAAATTGTAAAGCCTAAAGAATTGACTTTCTAGCCCAGATAAACTTTATAAACCCAATTTGAATAATAGCAGAAGAAATATCAGTGATTTAAGCCTTGATATGTGACATATTAATCACAAACTCCAAACAACCAACATAAAAATTAATTCTCAAATTCACTGGCCCCAAGCCCTGTCTACCAATGTCAAAATATATTCCTTTCCCCAGGCTCTCAGTGGGGTCCTCTGACATAAAATAGCGATGCTTTGCTATTTGCTCAGCTGCTTCACAAACTTTTGAGGGGCCTATTTCATCCAAAAGCGACAATCAATTTAAGTACTGAAAAGTTCGACACAGTCTGTATCCCCGAAGAAATAGGAGGAAAGACCACAATAACCATGAGTTCCTGCGTACAATCTGAGTCACATAAAAGCAACATATGAGGAAAGGGGGGAATGGGATCTTAAGAAGCCATAAGTCTGCAGCTGGCAGATAAAATGGCATCCCGGATAATCACATTCAATTGTCACTAATGTTAATATATGTCGGCAGCAGTGGAGTGCTGCGCACCAGAGGTTAGCTTTACTGCCCAAGTGCAGATGTTTGCAGCGCCGCGCCTCTGCCATAACCCCGTGGGGTGGCATTTTCATGTGCGCCACATGAATTTATGGCCAGGGAGCCATAAATGTTACAGTTCCCCAAACCTTTTGGCTCATGGAGATTGTCACAGCGCTTGTGGAGTAGAGGGCTGCAGATGGCTTCTGTTAGGAAGTCATTTCTAGGCCAGCTCGGGGTTACAGACTAGGCCAGCTTCTGAAGCGCCGGTTTTCCACCCCGTCAAAGTCACTCAGGTCTGAGGTCCCACGATTGACTCCTTCCTTTCAAATCTGCAGTATGGCCAAGGCCCCAGTGGGGCAGGTCTAGGCTAGGCCCAAAGCTTTCAGAAGTGGGCCAGAGACACAGACTGTGCATCCATGATGACATGGTTCGTTTTAGAACAGAGCTGATGACCAGACCCATGAGGGGAAGGGATTCAAAAAAATAAAAAAGAAAGAATTAGCTTGCAGAGCTCATGTCTGAACCACATCTTCAAAACCCAGGACAAAAAGCATAAGCAATGAAAGGGATATTTGTATCCGTGGGTACCTGCCTGCATGTGTGAGTCTATGTGTGTGAGCACATTTGTGTGTGGTTGTATGTGCCTAAGTGCCCATAGGGACCTATCTTTATGTTTGTCCCTCTGTGTGTACATATGTGTGTATGTGTATGTGTTTTATGTATGTGTGTCTGTCCATGGGTACTTACCCATGTCTGTGCATGCATGTGCACATATATGTGTATTTGTATGTGTGAGTCCACGGGTTTGTTTGTTTCTTATGTTTGTTTCTCTGTGTGGACCTGTGTTGATCACGCATGTAGGTTAATATGTAAAAAAGAACAAAGCCACATCATCTAGAAACCAAACAGTTTGTTCTAGAAGGTGCCTGAAGTTTAGTATCGGTGAAGCATAGAGTGTCTGGCCTCGGGGAACAGACTGCATATCGTGGAAAGAACACAGGCTTGGGACAAAGGTAGATCTTGGTTAAACTCTGACCCCATCATCTACTAGAAGTGTGGCCTTAGAAGGGTACCAAGTCCACACAGGTTCCTGGTTCTCATTAGTAAATGTGCCTTGGAGGGTCAACATGAGGACAAAGTGGGGACATGGTAGGGTCTTGAGAGCACCATGGATGAGAACTTATAAACAAGCAACAAAGCCGCCATGGGGAAAGATACTTGGGATAACAAGAAAAGTGATTTTTTTGTTATGTTTATGGGTTTTGTTTGTTTTTTATTTTGTTCAGTTTTTAGAATTCTATCTATAGCCCCTTTCATGAGCACTGAATGATGACAGAGACATTCATGGAAGGACCTCAAGGAACAGCATAAGCTCTTCAACCTCCACTTCCCTGTCACCATGGGGCAGATGGGCCAGTGACAATCATAGCTGACCCTGCTCCACTGAGAGAGCCACCAGGAGGACTCCTCCTCAGCTCAAACTGCACACAAGCACTGTCCCCTTCCCTGCCCTCAACACTGTGGAGGTGAGAGCGCACTTTCCCTGGGAGGGAGCAAAACCCACTTGTGTCTCACTAGGAACCACACAACCGAGGCAAACCTCCTTCAAGACACGTGAGTCAGCACTGCAAACAGCAGAAGGAATTTTCTGTTATCAGAAGCTCCCCTGCTTTCTCTATGTGGAAATAAAATGCTTCTAGGGACTGTGCGTGAACTGCCATCCAAAACTGGGAAAGGATGTCCGGGCCTGCTCACCCCTGCATGGCAAGATTGATGGAGTTATCTCCCCAGCCCTGGTCCTTCAGATTTTCAAACTTCTTCATGAAGGGGTTTGGATAGATTAAAGGGTCCCGGGGCTTCATTTTCTCTGCAAGTTTGTTCAGTGGAGCCAAACGAAAGTAACCCAGTTGCTAATCTGGTGTTCTTTGAGGAATCTTAAAATATACCCCAGCCTGCAGTGTAGAGCCCTGAAAATTCTGCTCTCTGGTGATTTTTGGATCAAGGATTGGAAGCTTCAAAAGATGAACTCACTATGTAACCCGGAAACGTGTGGCCATTAGCTCATAATCATCTGCATAAAGCAAACCGTCCCACCACTCAGCGGTAGGTTCGGTAATTTTGGCTGGGGCAGAGCGGGGCTTACTCTCCCACCTGGCAAGGTTATAGCAGTCATAACAGTATATGCTGAAGAAATGGCTGAGCTCCAGAGAAAGCAGGGGAGAAGGCAGTTAGTTGATGAGGCTCCCGGGTCAGGAGGCCACAGCTACGGGGATGTCACCTCACCCCAGCCCGATAATACTTTGTCTATTTACAGAGTTTACCACCTCCATACACCGTCATCTGTGAGTCCAAGAAGAACAAGAAGGTTCCATGCTTATCCTCCCTGCTCGGCTATTACCTAAAACTGCACGGGTACATTTATGCTGCCTCTCCTCCCACAGACTCACAAGGTAACATCTGTTTCGGAGACAGATGTTTGCGCCAGAACGCTCTTCTGCTCATTAATGCTCTTCTGGTTAACATCTAACTATCCTACTCATTAGTTCTTAATAATACTTTCTGTATCCGAGCCATGCCCAAGATGCGCTCTTCAGAACTCTGCCATTATTGTCGCTTCTGGTGCCGTTGAATTAGCGCTGCTGAAGAAAGGGAAAAGTAAAAATAAGCCCCTTGAAGAAGGCCGCTGTGTGTTAGAGCTCCGTCTTCGCGGACTGAAACAAGCTGAAATCAATTAAAAGTGTGTGTTCAGAGAATGTTTCTCAGCTGCCTAATTGCACCACCTCTGCTTCGGGGCCAAAGTTTGACTCTCTGCCAAATTGCCATCAAGAATGGGCGGCCATCAGCCACTGCCGTAGTGCGACTGCTGGAGTCCAACTAATGAAGGAAGCCCGGTGCATTCTGGGGCCTGGCGCACAAAGGTTCCACTTCCCAGAAGTGGCCTTCTACTGTTCTGCTCTTCCAGCACACTCCAGGGCTCTCCAGGATAAGGGTGCCAAGACAGTATATTTTATCGCACCTGGGGTCTTATCTGACCACGGGACCAGAATACCTACAAGAAACATCTACCCCAGACTCTCTATTCACACACCAGCAACTTCTCCCACCAAGAATTAGCTCAAGGAATGTGGAACCCAACACACCTTTTTATTGAGTTTCCTGCGACACACAGGAAGGCTGGTTATTTTTCTCCCTGTTCATTATTAGCAACCTGAGGGCTGCTCCAGGAGACAGGGAACAGAAAAGATATAGCTCAGTGTCTTCTGATTGGTTCTACGGAACCAGAGATTGTGTCTCTTTAACACTCTCAAAGACTACCTTTTAAGATTTATTGTTTGTTTATGTGTAAGTGTGAATATGTGGGTACAAGCGTCTACAAAGGCCACAAGAGGGCATTAGAACCCCTGGAGCTGGAGACACAGAGGGTTGTAAGCTGCCCAACTTGGGTGCTGGGGACTGAACTCAGCTCTTCTAGAAGAGCCCCCATACACTCTTAACAACTGATCTATTGCTTTAGCTCTGAACACTGTTTTAGAAAAGAACCCCTTAGGGGCTGGAGAGATGGCTCAGCAGTTAAGAGCACTGACTGCCCTTCCAGAGGATCTGGGTTCAATTCCCAGGACTACATAGCAGCTCACAGCTGTCCGTAACTCCAATTCCAGGGATCTGACATCTCCACACCAATGCACACAAAATAAAATACCAATGCCCACAAAATAAAGTTAAGTAAGTATTAAAAAAAGAAAAAATATCCCTCAAGTTAATGTTGAAGAAGCCAACATCACTGTTAAAACAGCTGAAGAAACCAAGATACAAACAAAACTAAAGTTGAATTATACAATAAGAATATATGTGTATATATATATCCTTCATATATATGGGCTAGAACAATGTACTGTTTGGGGACCAGGAGAAAAGATGCTTAATAAATCATCAATGATAGTTTCCATGGTTACAACAGAGACATAGTTACCATATTGTTTATCTTTGTGTGACCATCCCCTACTGGGAAAAGCTAATTACAAGAATCTTGTTCATAAGCAAATATAAAACTCACTTAAGCTAAAGGCTTAGGAGATTGTCAAGTTATGAGAAAATTTGAAACTTAAGGCAAATCCAGAAAAACACTCAGTATGTGGAGTTCTCTGTACCCAGCATTTCTCAGACCCCATGAACTCCCATACACAACTCGAGCGTGTTCTTGTGCTTTTTATAGAAGGTTCCTCCTTTCTGTCTAAGCGGCTGCCTTTCAGCAAAGACTACTTGGCAAACATTGCTTTATCAAGTATAAATCAGATACGCTACTCTGAAATATAAATCCACAAAGGATATGTCCCATAACACCCCATAAAAATGAAAAGTAGAAATACTACATTATTGCTGCCAAAAGCAATAGGAAAAAAATATGAATGAAAATGATTGCTGGGCGTGTCTTCTATGAGATTCCATTTAAATAACCTCCCCTATTACTTGAATCTCTACAATTGGACAGGCTGACATGTTGCAAAATGAAATGAGAGGATCATTTGTGAGGAAATTAAAATGTTATGAACTGTCCTGGGTCTTGTTGGCATTATGAGGAAAAACGCTGAGGGCTAACTACAGCCTCCTTCTCCGTCAGTCGACAGAGCCCATCTGAGAGGCTCAGAAACAGTGTGCCATGAGAATTCATATGAAGAAAAGGGGGCTCTTTAAATGAACCCTGGGGAATCCAAGGAGGTACATGGGTGAATCACACAATAGGTACAGATCAAGTAGGACATTCTCTCTCCCAGTCTTCTTCTTTTCTCTGTTTTTCTTTTCTTTTCTTTTTTTTTATTGAGCTATATACTTTTCTCTGTTCCCCTTCCTTTCTCTCCCCTCCCCTTCTGCCCTCTCCCATGATCTCCATGCTCTCAATTTACTCAGGAGATCTTATCTTTTGCTACTTCCCATATAGATTAGATCCACGTATGTCTCTCTTAGGGTCTTCCTTGTTGTCTAGGTTCTCTGAGATTGTGAACTGTAGGGTGGGTTTTCTTTGCTTTATGTCTAAAAGTCACTTATGAGTGAGTACATATTATATCTGTCTTTCTGGGTTTGGGTTACTCACTCAATATGATGTTTTATAGATCCATCCATTTGCCCACAAATTTCAAGATATCGTTATCTTTTCTCTGCTGTGTAGTACTCCATTGTGTAAATGTACCACGTTTTCCTTATCCATTCTTTGGTCGAGGGGCATTTAGTTTCTGGCTATGACAAATAATGCTGCTATGAACACAGTTGAGCACATGTCCTTGTGGTATGATTGAGCATCCTTTGCATATATACCGAACAGTGATATTGCTGGGTCTTGAGGAAGATTGTTTCCTAATTTTCTGAGAAATCACCACACTGATATCCAAAGGGGCTGTACCAGCTTGCACTTCCACCAGCAATGCAGAAGTGTTCCCTTTACCCAACATCCTCTCCAGCATAAGCTGTCATAAGCTGTGTTTTTTATCTTGTCCATACTTACAGGTGTAAGATGGAATCTCAGAGTTATTTTGATTTGCATTTCTCTGATGTCTAAGGATGTTGAGCATTTCCTTAAATGTCTTTCAGCCATTTTAGATTCATCTGTTGAGAGTTCTCCATGTAGGTCTGTACCCCACTTTTTTTATTGGATTATTTGCTCTTTTAATGACCAATTTCTTGAGTTCTTTGTATATTCTGGAGAACCGCCTTCTGTTTGATGTGAAGTTGGTGAAGCTCTTTTCCCATTCTGTAGGCCGCCATTTTGTCCTGTTGACTGTGTCTTTTGCTTTACAAAAGCTTCTCAGTTTCAGGAGGTCCCATTTATTAATTGTTACTCTCAGTGTCTGTGCTACTGGGGTTATATCTATGAAGTGGTCTCCTGTGCCAATGTGGAGGTCACTTGCTTGGGCCAGCTCTGGCAGAGGTCCCTTGCTGGGGCCTGCTCCCATGGAGGTCACTGGCCTGGGTCTGCTCCCATGGAGGCCACTGACCTGGGTCTGCTCCCACGGAGGTCACTAGCCTGGGTCTGCTCCTAGGGAGGTCACTAGCCTGGGTCTGCTCCCACGGAGGTCACTAGCCTGGGTCTGCTCCTAGGGAGGTCACTCTCTCTCAGTCGTCTTCTTATTTTACACCCTGGCCTTATTTCACACAGTTCCCTGCCTCAGCCTGTGTCTGCCATCAGGAATCCTCCCTCATGCCCCTGGAGTTCTCAGAAACCCTAGTTTCTCTAGTTACTTTAGTCAGACTGACTGATTCCTCGTGTTTCCTATGACTAAGTTCACAATGCTTAGCTCCCCACAAAGGCTAAAGAGAACACAAGGAAACAGCACCATCTTCCACCTCCAGTGCTTTCCTCTAAGCTCAAGGAAACCTGCACGGCACCTTTCCTGGGGCAGGGCTCCCTTCCACATGGTGGGTCAGGGGCCACAGAGACCATCTTGGATTCAGAGATGAAGGGTGTGTACTGAGTGAGTGACCATGTACCTAGAGCCCCAGCCAGACAAGGGATACAGCCAAATTCAAGGCCTAACAAAGCAGGTAATGGGACCACTGGGAGCTGGTGAGTTTTTCTCGAGGTTACCCAGGGACATTGGTTAGATGCTCATGCATTTTAGTAATTATGATCGCAAGGTGTTTACAAAATAACTTAACCAGCAAATTGATTAAGAAACTTTAAACAGTTTTGAAAAGTCTCATACTACATAAATGAGGAGCCTTCCATAACATGCCCTAAAAATTTTAATGACATATCTTATATATGTGTATATTTGCCACATGTATGTGGGTTCCCACAGGGGCGCAAAGGGGGTGTCAGAAGTCCTGGAGTTGGAATTATAGAGGGTTGTGAGCCACTTAAGGTGGGTGATGGAAACTGAATTCAGGTTATTTGGAAGAGCAGCAAATGCTCTTAACCATTGAGCCACCTCTCAGCCCCAGCACTAATGACTTTAAGTGAAGCCATATAAAAGACTAGTGACACAAAGACTGAATTTTTAAAAAGATTATGCTAATGTAGAGCTCAATAAAAATCAGTAAAAAAAGATTATGCTAAATATGACCAGTGTCTACCTATATGAAGTTACTTTGTAAATATCAACCCAGCCTGGTGATAAACTTAAGTCCCAATTTCACAAAGAACAGCAGAAAACAACACAAAGTATAAAAAAATTTTAAAGCTTACCAACTAGATTTTAAACACCCCCTTGTTTATTTTATTTTTTTAATATTTATTTATTTATTTTTGAGACAGTGTTTCTCTGTAGCTCTGGAGCCTGTCCTGGAACTAGCTCTTGTAGACCAGATTGGCCTCGAACTCACAGAGAGCCACCTGCCTCTGCCTCCCGAGTGCTGGGATTAAAGGTGTGCACCACCACCACCTAGAAACCCCTTCTTTTTAAAGGAGCACATTTCTTTCTTTAAGCAAATCTTCTACA
Source organism: Myodes glareolus (assembly GCF_982192425.1). Classification (NCBI taxonomy): domain Eukaryota; kingdom Metazoa; phylum Chordata; class Mammalia; order Rodentia; family Cricetidae; genus Myodes; species Myodes glareolus. Next base: position 27,741,720 of record NC_142029.1, on the reverse strand, counting down.
AGATCCCGAAGGCACACCAGATGACACGAAAACATGCATGTTTGAGGGGAACATCAAGGTGGAACCTCGCACCTCCTTACCTCTGGATGAAACTCACAGGTAGCCTCAACAAGTCCCCATGAGCATTTGGGATACACGCTACTCCCCCAAAGTCAAGAAAACTACCAATCTGGCCCATATTTCCCATTGAACAGTTTGACTCTAGAATCATAAAATGAAGTTGCAAGAATCTGGACTGCTACTTGTGCTTGCTCTCTCTCTCTCTCTCTCTCTCTCTCTCTCTCTCTCTCTCTCTCTCTCTGTGTGTGTGTGTGTGTGTGTGTGGAGTAGAGGTTGATATAAGGTGTTTTCCCCAATTGTTCTCTACCTTAAATTTTAAACTGGTATTACTCGCTCATGAGTTCAGCTAGACTGACTGGCCAACGATCTTCAGGTATTCACCTGCCTCTGCCTTCCCAGGGTTGGGATTAGAGACGATGGCCACAGAATAGGCTTTTCTGTGGCAGCTGAGAATCCTAACTCGGGTTCTTACACTTGTGTAGGCAGCACTTACTGACTTGAGCCATCTCCCGAGTTCCGACCTTGTTCTCTCTGTTGTAACTACCAAGAGGTTTAGCGTGATGGATCATGGACCACAAGGGAAAATTCCACATTTGCCCACAAGTGGGAGGAAGGAGACTGATGACCTTGGTTCTTCCTGGTGAATGATGGAGGTGAGATTTTTCACATCAGGAAAATAAGGTCCTGTGGGGTTGGTACCCTGCCAGGGTCCATTCTCCCATGGGCCAGCCTGGAGCAGAGCAACGAGGGAGGGTTCTCAGAGGCTTTCTGTGGCTTTGACGAATTGCTCTGTATACCAGAGTCCTTTACGGAGCTCTATATCCACTTGGAAGAAGTTAGCATAGGGTAATTGCCCTTATCAGCTCCTCCAGTGCGAGTGTACGTAACAATGTGGCACGGGGTAAATCCAAGGACATTTTGTTCTTTACCAGAGACTGACAAGCTCATTTAATGGCAACAACACATAGTCCACAAGAAAATGCTGAGTCTCACTTACAGGCACTGTGAAATTTCGGCTAAGAGAGCCAAACAGCACTGGCAGCTATTTTAGACCTGCATATTTTAATACTGTGCATCTATATTTTTTCTTTACAAAATAGATGAAACTTTCTGTCCCAACAAAGTCCTTGTGAGGAAGACTGTGACCCCCACAGAGATAGGGAAACTTGCTAATGGAGCAAAAGGAAAAGTCATCTGCCTTGCACCCAGCTGTTGGGGGCTTAACCAAGGAGCTTCCAAAGCCATCAAACAACACAGCCTCTGATATTTGGGCTAAAGGCTTCAGAGCCATGACAGCGGGGTCTTGGCCCACTCCAGAAGGACACCTGGATAAATGTACACTGGGGACACATGACATACGAGCTTACCCAAGTAAGTTCATTCATGTCTGGCTTAAATCCCCAGATTTTACTTACACCCGGCTCTGCAGTTTCCTCCCTAAGAGGGTGGCAGTTCAAGAAGCATTTTACAGGAGAGTTCAGCCAGCATGTGTTCTTGCAAAGCCCTCTCCACAAAACAAACATTAAATCCACCCCACTTAAACAATCTCTCTCTCTCTCTCTCTCTCTCTCTCTCTCTCTCTCTCTCTCTCTATTTCCTTTTCCCTCTCAGATGGGTTTTAAGCTGTGAGACTGACCACCTTTTGGGGGAAAGTTTTGTCTGCTTTTGTACAGAGTTCACCAAAGATGCACAGCCATGAAGAGGTGGTTCAGGGCAGGGCTTAGGAGCTAGTAAGAACAAAGTTAGCCAGAGGACCTGGCTTCCAGAACGTGGGGTCTGTGCTACACCCTTGTCAACTTTTTGCTGAGACTGGCCTATCAGCGAGGCCTCTTTGAAATAGCAAGGAGCTATTTTCTAAACCAGCTCATTATGTCTCGGATTTGAATAGGCAGCAGATTCCCATCATCACATGGATGCTGTGGAAGAAGAAGCTTCTGTTGTAGCCTAAGCTCTTTCTCCCAGTGCCTTCACATAGTTCAGAGATTGGTCTTCCATGACTGCTGCTAGCCTACTGCTTCAATTTTGCCTTCTCCCAATATCCCATATGCCAGGCACACTATACACTGTTCTTTTCTTTGGCCCCAAAATGTCCTTCTTCAGATGCCCCTCTGGCTTGAAAGGCTAGCCCTGCCTTAGCAGAGCTCTGTGCGGTACCCATCAGCCTGGCTGAGGCTTCTTTCTAGGGAACCCCAATGTTTTGGAGATTCTTCCAGGCCAAACCTCAGCCAATGCAGCTCATCACTTGTGTCAAGCCAGGCCCTCCCTTTCTGGGCAGCAGGAGTGATAGCGAATTGATCTTCAGTCTACACAGCTAAGGAAGTGAAGTGTCAAGCACACTGTGATCAAAAATCACATGTGTACAAATAGACTGGTCTAGTCTTTCGATCCAGGAAAACAGATCAGGGAGAGGGCTGGGCAGGCAATAAGGCAAAGAGCACAGGCCTCTACTGGCAAAGGAGAAAAAAGCCGGAAATAATCTCATGGCTCTCAGTAGAGGAACAAGTAAATAACATGTTTATACTGTGGGCAACTATTCACTCTTAGTGGAATGAGGAGGGTCTGCTGCAGACAAATGGGGCACCGGGTGAAAAACACTCCTGAGAAAACAACTAGGAGGGATTTTTAAAAAGTAACTATCGCCTCTACGTAGAAGGTAAGACTGGGAAGGTAATTTGTAATTTTCAATTTTTTACTTTACTCATTTGGTAAAACGCTCAAGTTTTTGAAGTTCAAAACGGACTAAAATATTCTCCCTTCTGATGCAATTTGATTCTAAATGTTGCCAGGTTGGTTAACAACCTCCATTTGAAAGCCACCTAGCTAATGCAATGATCTATAGTGGGCCCAGACAGATCCCTGAAAAGCAAGGACAACCCTGAAGGCAGTCTGGGAATGCATAAGACACACTTGCCTTATGCTCTCAGATTGGCCTCTCTGGTTCACCACGCTGTTAGGCTCTCTTCTGCTAGCCTGGTATCAAGATTTGAGTTATTTCAACTCAATAAATATTTATTGGGCATCTCCCACGCAGAAGGCATATGTGCTTAGAAATGGATGTTAAAAAAGGATTGTGGGTAACATAACAGGTCTCCACACCCCCAGACAACACTCCCACTCTCCTTCGAGACCAGCAGGACTTTACAATAAATAAACACTAAGACAGAACACAAGGAAAAGAAAAGTCAAAGGAGAGGAAGGGAAGGATGGAAATGGGACGACCTTGGAGGAAGCGAGGTCAGAATAGGGAAGCTAGAAAGAGAGCAAAGATGGACAGGAAGAGCAAGAGAAGACGGGCAGAGAGGGTTGCCTTCCATGGCTTCTCACATGCAAGGTGGTGATTAAACACTAGCAATGGTGGCTTTCCGAGTGTTTCCGCCACAGGAGGATCCCAGCGAGACTATCCTTGAACAGATACAATAAAATTCTCACCTAGACCAGGTAAAACCTGGCAACTGGAGCATCTTTTCTTGCATGACACTTGGGAAGGGTTTCGCATTCTAAAACCCATTAATCTGAGCTATAGTGACTTCACGAGCCTTAACCTACAAGGGCTCACCTATCTGGCACCCCACCACTGTCCTTCACAAGATAATCACTCCTGCTTCTGCATATAGCTTCATCTCCGAGCAAGCAGCCTCGGTGTTTTTTACTCCACCTCACAGCGGAGAAAAACAATTCTGGAGCTGGAATCTTCTGGTAGTCCAGACTTCGTACTTGCAAGAAAAGGGATACAGGTCTTCAGCTTCACAGACTGGACCCAGACAAGGATTGCATTTCCCTGTGACTCCAACAGGGAGGACATGGAGGGGGGTGATCTGCGTAAAACCTTGCCCCACATGCAGGAAATACTGAGCATATTTTGACAATTACTATTTATTTTGCTAGCTTGGAGTAAATTTAACTGCTCTGGATCAGTGTTATTGGAACGCCTGAGCCTTTCAAATAATAAGTACTATTTGAGAGCAATTGTTACTTTAACCACAAATTAAGATCATAAGTCTTTTGTTTAAAATGCGATTGTGTGTTCAACTGAGCACTTCCAAAGGTTCGGGTCTCAATTCCCTTCCAGGCAACGTAGGCTTCGCTGAAATTTTTCATTTGCAAATTAGGTTCATTTATGGCAGAAAATGAAAAGTCATGATCAGGTAGACCCAGAAATGGGGCCATCCTTTACCTAGAAGGAGCAATTAGCTGAGATATCTGTGGGGAAATTTTATCATTCTTGTATTGTTGATTTTACAGAGTATGGAGGAAACCCTCTGAAAACCACAAGAACACAGCCCTTAAGGTAGATCCTAGTGAATTCCTCACTGCAGAGAGACGAGAGAGTGATAGGTCCCCTGCTGGCCATAACTTAGGTTAAGATAACCATGACAGGTTTCTTCTGGTGGTTTTTGTTGTTGTTGTTGGAAGGAGGATGGTTCCAAGCCCTGGTTATAGGCATGCACCGTTCTGGTTGAAGCCCTTGGTTTCCAGAACAAACATGCCTTGACCTAAGACGCAGGCCACAAAGAGGTGACCATGGGCCCTACACTCCTGTCCTGTAGACTGTGACAAAGGGCATAGGCTCGCTCATCCTGAGCTGGGTGGCATTTTCTCTGATGTTGCTTCTGAGACTTTATGGTATCAAAACAAGCCACAACCACTTAGGTCATGAGAAGCAGTCAACCTCACGGAGAGTGGAGTCTACTTGGGCTCCCGGAACAATGTGTGGACCCAGAACCCCGCTGGAGAGTGGAGGACCCACAACTTTACTTTGGCTCCCAGCACAACATGTGGACCCGGCCCCACTCCTTGATTCCTGCTCCTTGCTGCATTGCTGCGGCCACAGCTGTCAGGGAAATTGTTCTCATTCTTGCCAAAAGCAACAAGACACCTGGCTATGAAGGACTGGACCAAGCTGCGGAATGAGGGCTGCTCCAAAACGCTTGTTCACAAAGCCAATGAGGATAGAGAAGACTTAGTATGAGGTGATCCTGGTCCTTTGCATCAGGTGGGTCAAGGACTTCACAAGGTACCCACAGACGCAGCACTGATAATAACAGCTCACTACTGATCTAGGTCTTCGCACCAGCACACACCTAAGCAAGCCGCTGCTAGACAGGCGTCTTCCAGCCTCTTGCAGCTGGGTCTCATCATTAGCAATCGCCACCCCTTCCTCTAGCTGTTGCCATCCAAGGGCATCAGATTCACTATTCACGCCTGACTACTGGGCAACTGATAATAGGGCAAGCCTCCCTAGGTGAAGGGATTTGCCCAAAGGCATTGTGCTGGCAGTGTGGTAATTAACTAGACTGGGATCTCCATTAGGGTGTGGCTTTTTGTGGTGCCCCCCAAATACCTGGATATCTAGGAAATAACAGTCACTCATTAAACGTTTGTTGAATTGTTAAAACAACAACAACAACAAAAATGGGCACTGGAATGATAGGCATCCTGTTGACAATACACATAAATTCCATGACGTGGTTCCCATTCATAATTTCCCAGTGTAAGGTCTGAGTTGGATTTTTGTGTCATTGACCTATAGACATAGACATCCCTGACGATGTCTTCTAAGTTCTCAGCTAAAGGGCAATCTGTATTTGCCCCTAGCTGAAGAACCAGGTGGGACACCAAAGTTCACAAGCCACTTAGCTATTTCATTCGCCATGTTTATTTTATTCTCAAATTAGAAAAAATAAAATGGAATGGAAAGGAAGGTTCCTGCTATGCCTAACACTGCCGATGAGACGTATTAACAGAACATTATCAACTGCTTACTCAAAAGTGACATGCAGGGGCTGTTACTTGTCCCATTGGGGAAGAGAGCTTTCTTCACAAGGAGAACCTGAGTTCAAATCCCCAGCACTCAGGGACAATACCAGCTATGACTCCTGTGAACCTGTGAACCCAGTGTTTGGGGCAGGGGCAGGTCAGGGTAGGGTAAAGCGGGGCAGGGCAGGGCAGAGCAGGGGTGGGAGGGTGGGGCTAGTTACTTGATAACCTGGCTCCAGGTTCAGTGACAGACTCTCTCCCAAAAGGGCAAAGTGTGATAGAGCAGGACATCTACATCTTCCTCTGGCCTCAGAATGTACATACAGGCACATGCACCCACACGTGTGCTCGTGCAAACACACATACACACGCGCACACACACACACACACACACACACACACACACACACACACACACCACAACAACAATCAAAAACCCAAAGACTTTCTTCAAAGGACTGTTTTGAGTTTGAGTGAATTGAATTCATTTTTGGCGGTAACTCCCTCGGGAAACATTCCTTTAGACCTGCATTTTGAGAAATGAAGTTAATGGACCAGAATGAGCTTATTGTGAAATCCTCATCAACTCAGGAGATCAAGTTGAAGCCCTTCTACCCTTAGGTGAGTGAAACTCGATTGCTGGATGCTCTCGGAGTGGCTACCCAAAGGTCATCTTTCTTGTATTGAAGGGAGTTCTTAAAATAGTACACATGGCTTCACACCGCTATCCTTCACCATACATAATTTAAAAAGAAGGAAACACGTTGGACACTAACCCAATAAAATCACCAGCAAAAGTATAGGAACAAAATTCAAAAGACATTCAGGAAGAGTCTACTCTGTTCTCCTCCCACCTATGCCTGTTTAGCAAGTGTTGACAATTTTTAAATGATTCTATCCGTTTACTGCAGCATTCACTTATTGATGTGTGTTGGTCTGTTTTTTGGAGAGTGTGTCTCATGTAGCCCTGGGCTGGCTTTGAACTTGAGGTCTTCTGCCTTCATCCCCACAAGTGATGGGATTATAGGGAATTACCATCATGCTGGTTTATGCCATGCTGGAGACGGAAGGCGAAGCCTTGAACATGGTAGGCGAGCAGTCTACCAAATAAGCCACATTACCGTACTAACAGATCACTTTGGAAAGCTAGAGGAGAAAGGAGGGTTCTGCGCGGAAGATCTCCCTTCTCTGTCTCACTCCACCCCCATCCTAGCTACAGCTCAGGGAGCCTTCGGACAAGGTTCTGCTCCCTCAACGAGACAATGACACATTCCTGTAGCCGTCACTGTGGTTCTTGATCCTTCTTATCTGCCACAGCGTTATCTACAGTCTTCTGCTTCATTAGATTGGCCCTTATTTTACACTCCTTACTGCTCAGGCTAACGCAGGAGGTTTGGAAATGGCTAACCAGTGCCTTTTGTGTGGATTCTCCTCAGTTTCAACATGGGAAAAGGACACCCGATAATCTACCTGGAAAACCAGTCCAATGACCCCTGACCTCAGCCACCTGTGTGTCTCCACAGTAACACTTACTTGTCTCTTCCTGTGGTGACTTGTGCCTGCAATGCCAGCACCCGGAAAGACAAGGCAGGGGAGCTGTCGTGAGGTTGAGGTCACTGGCCTGGACTACACAGTGAATGGAAAGGCAGCCTGGGTTACAAGGTGAGATCTTCAGGAGTCAAGAACAAGGGAAGGACACATTCTCTTCTCTTCGGTGCTGGAGATGCTTGTACGTTGCCCATGCTACTGTGACTAACCCCTCACCAAGGCTGCTGGAAATCACTTTAAACTTTGCCAGTTCAGCAAGCTAGACTTGGCTGGCATCTTTTCTTCTGTCTGTAGTTGGTCTCCCATCTGGGGTGACTAGATATTCAGTCGTCACCCCAGGAAACGTTCATGACATCTACAAACTCCCCTTCAAACCCCATACACTCAGATCTGCCCAGGACTGGACAAGCAACTGCCACACAGATGTGCCATCCTGTCTTCCCCCTGCAGCTCCAGGTCTTACTTCTAGCTGCCTCTGTTCTGATCTCCACAGCACTTCGGAGAATGTCCTCTGACACCCAATTTCCCTTTTCTGTGACCCCTGCTGTGGAAAGCATGACTCTGTTTTTCTGGGGAATGGAATCCAGATTCTTCTTTGATGTGCCCACAGCTTCCTGCTTCTGCTCGAGTCACGGTCAACACCCAACCCATGCTTCTCCAGCTGCACCTCACACTCTGTGAGGTGAGCTTAGACCCTCTTGCATCACACAGCATTCCTCTGGACCGCTGCTTGGCTGGCCCCGCTTCTCTCGAGAGAACAGAATTGTATTAAATCAGATTTCTTTCAGAAAATGAACTATTCTCTCTCTCTCTCTCTCTCTCTCTCTCTCTCTCTCTCTCTCTCTCTCTCTCTCTCCATGTATTGTACACATATGTGAGTGTGTACAAATATGCCATGCTATTTGGGAGCACATGTGGGTACATGTCACCAACCACCACCAACCACATTTTCCCAATGTTGACCATGTGGACACTGGAGAGGACAGGACACTGTGGAGTGTGGGTGGTAAGGCCCCAGAAGTAGTGTATGCACAAGCTTCTAGACTCTATCTTAATCCCCAAGACATCAGCAGTGTCCTGGAAGCCATTAGACAAAGGATTCACGAAGGGGCAGCACCTGGCTCATTGGTATGCAATGAGGGGAGAGGGGGGGTCTTCCTCATTGCTCCATCTACACAGCAGAATCTGTGTTGTAGCTTGGACTTCAAAAGCTCTCTGCAGGCACCTTAAGGGTTATGACCACCAAAGGGAGAAACAAGAAACTCAAGAGGCCCCAGGGAACCTGTATCTTATAAAGCAGCATAACACAGTAAAAGTCGAAAGAGGACATTTAGCCTCACATTTAGCCTCCAAGCTCACTCTTCCTATGTCCTTGGCCAAGACACTTAAATGCTCTCAGTTTCTCTCTTAAAATGGAAAAAGGCATATCTGCAAGGCCATTATGGAATTCAAGCACAATAACAGAGCACAACAGGGAAATATCTTCCCTTCGCTGATGCACATACTATGCCAACCACTGCACGATTCACCAATGTTTATAAGTTCCTGGGGACAGATGTGCACCCGGGGCTCTAGTGGCTTTCAAATTTTTCTTCATGTCCCTCATCATCATTTCTTACCACCTAACAACTATCCAACCAGTCTGATGGGTAAAGACCATCATCACCCAATGATGATCCTTATATTTAATTCTCCCTTCCTTCTCCCCTTCATCCTACTTAGGACCACTGGAGGCTACCAGCAGGTCCAGTTTGCCCTACTACAGGGCCTTTGTGTGACCTGTTCTTCCCATGAGTGCCTTATTTGTACCTAAGTAAGAGTCAATCATCTCTTTGGGTCTCAGCTCAGAAGTTATTTCCTTAAACTAGAGGAGGATCTTGCCTTCTCTGCTAGAATAAAAGATTCATGAGAGCAGAAGCGATGTGTAATTTCCTCCGAGGCATAACTTTGCATGCAATATTTGCTCAATACGTGTGTTTATTTATTTATGTCATAACTTACCATGTCAATGTTTCCCTTTGATGTTATGTAATATCGTAAGTCTTCTCGGACCCTCTGTAATCCCCTTCAATCATCCAATTATAGGATAAGCAAATTTCCTCTACTCAATGTCCCCACGGTCCCTGTCTAAGTCAATGGTTTGATCTTTGGCCTGAGCCTGAAATGGCTTCTTTTCTTTTGCCTATAAAGTTCTAGTTACTTGGGTAGGTTTGTGAGGTGCTTGGGAGGTAGCAAAACACAGTAAAAAGTATGTAACTTAGAACTAGAGCCCACGGCTCACAGCTAGCTTCCACAGCGCAGCCTACCTGACAAGTTCCATGCCAATAAAGAGACATTATCTCCCCAAGTGCTGGCGGTAAATGCTTTTAAACCCAGTCCTCGCGGAGCAGAGACAGGAGGATCTCTGTGAGTTCAAGGCCAGCCTGGTCTACAGAGCGAGTTCCAGGACAGGCTCCAAAGCTACAGAGAAACACTGTCTTGAAAAACATTAAATAAACAAACAAACAAATAAATAGATCAAAAGACTTCATCTCAAAAATCAAAAGAACTATAGTAACAAAATAACAAAGTAGATAATGTTTCTCTGAATGATGCTCAAGGTTGTCCTCTGTCCTCTACACACATGAACATGCATGTGGATGCAGGAGAAGAGGGAGTTCAGACAGCAAGCATCATCAAGACTATATACATAAAACATACCTAAGAAGTCCATAAACGCAAACACCTGGAAACTCTTCTCTATCTGGGCTCCATGAAATACACAGAGCAGGCATAGGGAAAGCCTTAGACACAGATGTCTAAGGTGGGTACTCTGTGAATGACATATTCAGGGTCACGAGCCTCTCTCATAGCTCAGTGCTTTTGAATATATGACTTTTCTTAAATCACTACCACAGCCCATACTTAGGGGAAATGTCTTTTTGTTTTTTAAGCACACAATCTCCATTTCTATTACTATGTGTCCCTGGTACAACAATGTGAGAACCTAGAAACCACACACAGACACACACACACACACACACACACAGACACACACACACACAGACACACACACACACAGACACACACACAACACACGTGTTTTTATTTTAATTAAACGAGATTTTTTTTTTCCAAGAGTGTCTCAAGCATAGAGTAGGAGGGAAATGACTGAATGTAACCTTTATGGAATAAGTGTTTTGCATTGGATCCTATTTTCAGGCTCCTTTAAATCCTACTAAGCCACAAAGACCCGACTAAGTCTTCCTTGAATATGTCCTTCACTCTCCCCACCCTCAGCCTTCTGTCTGAGCACAGTGACCAGCAGCCAGCATCTGCCCACCCTTGCTTTGGCTACAATCCATTGCCTGAGTGGGCAGATTTTTTCCCCGTGAAATCAGGGGCGTATTTACTCACTGCGTCCAATGGACTGGAATCACCCCTGCTCTGCTGGTTCCACACACAACCATCAAGCAATAGGCAAACACAGGGCAAGGCTGAGGGAAAGCACAGACCCTTTTTGCATGACCGCCTACTCACCCCAAATTCACAAGGACATCAGAATGCAAGTGAGACCCAACCTTTAAAAGGGATGCGGGCAGTCCTGCCATTAGATATGAAACCTACAAAACTGTTGTATGTTTTTAAAGGGAAGTCCGCTCTTTTGCTCCATTTCCACAGCAGTCTTTATTCTTTTGCTTTAGTAAAGTAAGTTATTCCTCACCTTGGGCAAGTTGGAAGAAACGTGAGGAAATTATACTAAGTCAGACATCCTTGAGATCGAAACAGATCGGAACAGGGGTCTCTCTTGGCTGAAAATAGGTTCTTCAAAGAGAAAGCAAAAGCGCTTAAGGGAAGAAAAAGTTGTCAAACACCCTCCAGCGCTTTCCCGGCCCCTCAGAGCTACCAACTATTGATATGTTAATTACCGTCTGCTTTTATCTGGAATAGGTGTTTGCTGGTCAAGGGCTGCTACCCTGTGGCACTGGAAGCCTCCGGAAGACAATTTCATTTCTAATGTCTGGAAAACATTGGAAACCGCTTTGCTTTCTTTCCTCCACTGTTTGAGAATGGTTCCTTCCCGAGGCTAGCAAGGAGCCTAGGCAATATTACAGATTTGGTCACCAAATCCCAGAGTGTAAAGATCCAGTCAACCTTCTCAAGGCCAACTTTATTCAAACAGGAAGTAGACACTTCAGAAAAATAAGGAGAAAGTTGGGGTTTTAGTCAATGACCAGCTGCCCCAGGGGAGTCTCTGGAATGGGACATTTCTAGAGAAGGATTTTTTGCGGTAACCCCCCACTTCAGGATCCACTCAAACCCTAAAGAGCTCTCCATGCTGACACATCTTCCTTCTAGCTTGCACACTTTCCCAAGGACACTTGAGAGCCTCTGATTCTGTTCCAGGAAAGATGTCTTTTCCAGGTTCTTCCAATCTCTCCAACCAATCAGGAAATGCAAAGAAAAACAGAGTATTTAAAAGCTCAAAGTTGAATCTGAACTTGGAGAAGTATCTAAGTAGTATATTGTGTGTTTGAACTAAGACAATGTTATTTTGTGTTAGCATTTCGTGCTTTCTTTTCTCAAAAAGGGCATTTCAAGGGCAACGTTATAACTCACAGAATGTTTTTTCCCCCTTTCTGGAACAGACTTCTCCTAAGTTTGACTTTGCTGAATGCTTGGTTTTATAAATAAAGATTTATTAGCACGCCAGCATGCCCATTTTCTGACATACTGTCTAGAGTTGCTTTCCTCTTACAGAAGCAGGCAGGTTGAGCCGCTGAGTATTACCAAAGATTGAAATGCTTGCAAATCCAAAAATATTCGCCTGACCATTGACATAACAAAAATGCATAGGAAAAGCTAATGGGCCTTTGTTAGCACTAAAACATCACCAGGTATTGTCAGCAATACTTGGATAAGACCCAAAGGGAACACTTCGGCTCTTTTATAAACTGAAGTTGGCTCTCACATGAATAATTCCACAGTGGCCATTAGGAAGACCCTCAAAGAGCCTTAATCACCTTGCTGGAGAATCTAATTTGACAACGCCTTTTACCTGCTACTCCTGTTGGGCCATCTCATGTGACACACTCCACCTAAACACCACAAATGTGTTCGTACTGCCTGCCAATAAAAAACACGGCACAGCAGCACCACAATATAATGAAGTCAGCAGAACCCACAGGCACTGCTCTAAGCATGTTTCATATATGATTATGGAAGGAAGATGTAAAATGCATGAGGGAGGGGTTGCTTCACTTCTGAATCTCTTGGGTTTAGAATGGAGGAGAGCACATTGTAACGATGCAATAAATATTTGATGAATGAGAAGAAGTTGCTTCTCACAAAGACCATGGGGGAAGGAGGAACTGAGAGACATAGCTCAGTGGTAGAGCACACGTTTAGGAGGCCCCAGGCCTGGGACTCTATCCCCAGGACCAAGAGCAAGTAAGCAACCAAACACTGAGCTTGTCCTGGTGTTCGGCAAAGTGGCAAGTGGGTTATTTGGAACCGGGTGGTTTTGATGGCTTGGTATCATCCTACCTCTATTAACACACAGTTCGGCCAGCAAACCCTCTTCTAAGGCCATCTCATTTTCAATTAAATAAGGACCCTTTGGCAATGATCTAACTAACTCTAACCTGATTAAACGGGAGGCCTTTATTGGGGAGTGATTTACTTAGCTCTATGTTAGAAACTGTAGGCTTCGTAAGAAAAGTGGGATGGGATTTGCCTGAAGCACTTGCGGAGAGGTATAATGGTCAGAACATAGCTCTGACAGACAGGTGTTCACATTTTGCTCGATCATGCTCTTTCTGTTAGCCTCGGGTGAGATTTTCAATCTCTAAATACCTCAGTTTCTCGTGAGCTAATGGAAGGCACTTCTAGCTAAGCAGGCTGTTACCCACTAGCAGTGGCTGACACATAGGAGGTGTTCGTATGTACACTTGAGCCGTTATTGAAATGAACTAGCATATTCATCTCGTTCTGTGATTGGTAGATGACAGGCTGAGCTGCTACAGGCTGACAGCTGAAGATCTACAAAATCTACACTCTTCCCCTCCTCCCCCATTCTCCCCTTGCCTAATCTTGACCCATTCTTTATGTCTAAGCTTCAGTGACACGAGCCCTGATCTCCCCACACTCCAACCAGGTTTATCATTCAATCCAGCATTTGTGGCCTATGAGCATCACTTTCAAAACCCGCCTCTCTTGCCATGCTTACCTCTCCAGCAGAGCGCCCTACGTGGAGTCCTTTGTTTCTGTGCCTTGTCTCCTTCTGTATCCCCGCTTCATAGATGACAAACCTTCGTAAAGCCTGGGGATTGGATCACTGAGCACTGGCCAGGCCCAGAAGAAGGAGAGTGGCCTATTAGGGCACAGTCTGCAAACTGGTAAGGTCAGAGGTAGAGGGAGGCTGAGTGGGAGCAGGGCATGACTGTGCCTTCTTTTAAGCCTGAAGGAAAACAAGGGCCTGTGAGTTCTGGGGAGCAAAGAACATAGTTTGTCCTCAAGTCTCATGCCCTTGCTTTGGGGATTAGACAGGAGCTTGAGTCAGGTCTTCTGCTGAGCGAAAAATGGAGTCTTCAGACATGCATTCATGCTTGCCAGGGCACAAGTCCCTTCCTGGTTGATGAGAATAGACAGACCAAGGGAGAGGGGGTGGTGCTTTTCCAGCATACATCAAACCCTGAGTCTGATCCCCTGAACTGCAAGATCTGCTGTTTTAGTGCAAGTCTGTAATCCCAGCACGCTGGAGGAAGAGGCAGGAGGAGCAGAGTTCAAAGTCAGCCTTGGCTACATAGTGAGTTTGAGGCTAGCATGGGCTTCAGGAAAACCTGTCTCAAAGTAAAACAAAACAACACACACACACACACAACCACAATTTTTTTGGCATACATAATTTTACCACTTATTAGAGAGGAAACCAAATTTACAAACTAATGAGATAGATATGTTTATCTATTTGTACCTAAAGACCCTGTCTCCATGAACCAAGAATAGCCATGGCGTACCCATCATGGAGGAAGAGGCCTTGGCGGAGAAGTATTTTTTTCCATCTAACACTGGCCTGAAGCTCAAAGGCAGAACAGCAGAACACATTCCCACTTCTGTTCTTTCATCCAGACTCAGCTCTTGTTATTGTTATTCCTGTCAGGTTCCTGTCCAGAGGAGCACATAATCACTTACTTCTGCCCTCTAATGAGCAAGCATCACCTCTGGAAAACCTAGTTCTTACTAAAGCGTGAGGTACGTCTTCCCTCGTCCTGCCAGGAAATTATCAAGTCTGGCCACAGTCTGCAGAGAGCACAAATTGTGTCTCCATCCATCTCTCTGGGATGGAGAGTCTTTAAAAAGCAGAGAAGAGTTGTTCTTCATGTGCCATGCAGACGAGTGAGCTTTATAAAAGCCAAACGTAAACACACATGCGCGCACACACACACACATACATCCTTCTCCAACTACACACCTAGCATTATGAAAACTCACAGAGAGGATTATGAGTTTTCAATACGCTCCACATGGTCAACCACTTACTCTGTTGTCCAATACAACTAATATTTCCTGTGGACTGGCTCATTCATTCCTGACTTCAACCCATTCAACTAGTTGCAGAGGCACACCTTGTGAGACTCCCGTCTGTTATGGGGTGGGAGTGGAAGGTTGAGCTGAGTGACTTAGACAGACAGCCTATGCAGTGAGGAGAATTTGTCAGCTTCTCAACGCTTTTGACACAAACCAGTTGGGCCTCGTCGGAGGGCCAGGATTTCCAGCAAACCTGCCAAGCCTCTCTCAGACAATTGGCCGTACACCCTGCCAACCCAAATCTAAAGAGCTCGTGTTTTTAAATAGCTTTTTCTTCTTCCCTTGTGTTTTACAGAAGCATTATTTTGTGGTGGTCTGGGGGTTTAGGAACCGGCTCCTGACCTGGGGATGGAAGGTGAGCGGAGGAGCCCCATCCAGGGGAAGATAACAAGCAGCACCCTGCTAATCAAGTTAACAGGAAAACCCAATATTTTTACCCAGAAAGGAAGCAAGGGGTAATGGGAAAGGACTTTCCTGGAGGGGGCGGCATTTTGAGCCTAGCCTGACAGGATAAAGAAAGATTCAGAGACAAAAACAGGAGAGAAGGGGGGTGGAGAAAGAGAGAGAGTGAAATCTGTGAGGTGTTGAGGGCAAGAAGAGCAGGGTTCACACAGAGTACCATGTATGTACTTAAATCTCAGTAAAGCAAGGGGCAGTGGTTAATAAAGCAGCGGCAATAGCTAACATTTATTGAACACTTACAGTGAATTGCGCTCTGCACTCTGCACACAAGGAAATTCTCACATTTGTTCCTTCATACTACCTTCAGAAAAATAGCTTCCAGACAGATAAGGGACATTAGATCTGAGTGAGGGGACACAGGGCAAGACCTTCAGGTACACAAGGAGAGGGGAGACAGATGCCTGTCAAGGGCAGTTGGCCATCATTCTCAGGCATGTCTCCCGGTGATGATGCTGGCTTGCAGAGTCTGTATCAGGCTTGTAAATATCACCTTAAACAATGTGGGTAATACTGCCTTGCAAATTCTTTCAGACAGAAACGTTCAAAGCCCAAGAATGAGCCATCAGGTGAACAAGAAACAGGAGCTTTCTGCCCAGCAAGGCCTTATGAGCAGCAGCCCGTTTTAGTAGTTCTGGGGAAAGCTCAGCTGAGCCATATTGCCTCTGGCTTCTGCTATAAGCAGCTCCCAGGAATAGACTAATGAAATAGAGACTTTAATCTAACCCTACAGGATGTGTGTTCTGCTCTGACCAATCAGTACAGAAAGGCTGCAATTGCTTTTAAGCAAGTGTGATGTGATTTGTATAGCCAAGTCAGGCCTCGCTGCCTCTGGGGATGTAGCAAGTGAGGTCAGAACAGGAGGTACCAGCTAGAGGCTAGAAGATCGATTGAGCCCTGACCCCCAGCCTGGAGATGTGGACAGGATCCTGAAGACACTGCGGAGCTAAAGCAGATGGATGAGACATTAAAAATATTACATGGGAGATTCTTTGCCTGTATAAATAACATTCTTTGGCTGAGCTGGGTAACATTGTAGGAAATGACAAACTTACTCATGTGGCCCAAGGTCACAATCCTAAGAATGAGGGGAAGGGGGTAGTAAGATGGAGGAGAAGAAGGAGGAGGGAGAGCAAGAGAAGAAGAGGAGGAGAAAAAGGAAGGAAGTAAAAAAAAGAAGACAAAAGGCAGCTGAATTAACTGAATCAGTTCTCCACCACTGAGGTGCCCCCAGAGCCTGCATCACATTCCAGCTCTTGCAGACACAACCTTTCAAGTTTTGACTAATGAACTCCTGAATCTGCGTTAAACAACAACAACAAAAACAACAGCAACAAATTAGACAGCTGGTGAGCTGGCTCCGTGGTTAAGAGCAATTGCTGCTCTTGCAGACCCGAGTTCAGTTCCCAGCACCCACATTAGGCAGCTTGCAACGAGCTGCAGCTTCAGCTCCAGGGGAACCGATGCCCTCTGTGGCCTCTGTGCTCACCCGCACACCAGTTGTACATACACACAGATACACACACATATGTATGAACAAAACAAACAGAATAACTTTAAAAATTACACAGAGTGGCTGGAGAGATGACTCAGCGGTTAAGAATACTTGCTGCTCTTGCTGCGAGGACCCAGGTTCAGTTTCTAGCACCCTTATGACTGCTCAACTACATATCCAGGGGATCTGACGCCCTCTTCCAGCCTCTGTAGGCACCAGGCATGCATGTGGTGCACATACATACATGCAGGCAAATATTCATACACAGAAAATAAACAAATCTAAAAACAAATTTATAGAAATCACAAAGACACATAGTTCTCATAAGTACAGTCACCTTTTCTTGAGACATCCGAGAAGACATATTTGGGCCAGCCTACCCACCAATCTCAACCTCTTTCATAATATCTAGGGCCATAAAATCAAAGTCCCAAAATTATTGTGGCAAGATGGCCTTCACTGCCATAGCAAAGTCTAGAGACAGCATTCGAAGGGGCAGCCATGAATAGCTGTTCTTTGAGGGCCCAAATCAGGAGATCCAATGTTTTTCCATCTGAAATTGGGAACATTATTCCCTACAGCCCAAAACTGCTTCCTGCTCCATGAAGTTGAATTCCTACACCAGCAATATGGTCTCCACACAAGCCCTTAAAACAAAAATGTCACTCTGAAAAGTCCACACTTTAGCCAACAAAGCTTTAAGTTTAGACTTAACTGTGAAGATGAATACTAGGCTCACTGCAGAGGCAGCTGTAAGGACATTAAAACACACACCAGGAAACTGATGACCCTGCCTTGCCTATCCAGTGCCGTCTCTGGTCTCTACCCTAAGCCCAAGTAAACCCTGAAGAAAGAGACCGAGATCTCCAATTCCAGCTTGCTCCTGTGGCTGGCATAGGCTTTCCACCAAATCTAGTTATTCTGCTTTAAAAATCTTAATGGAAGCTGGGCAGTGGTGGTGTACACCTTTAATCCCAGCACTCAGGAGGCAGAGGCAGGGGGATCTCTGTGAGTTCGAGGCCAGCCTGGTCTATAGAGGGAGTTCCAGGACAACAAGGGCTACATAGAGAAACCCCCTCTCAAAAAAAACATAAATAATTATAATAATAATAATCTTAATGAATAAAAAGACTAGAAATTAATGCTTTGAACACGTGTCCCACAAAGGGGACAGGGGCCACATTAACATGACCTTAGTGCATAAATTATATGCTGCTTGTGAGAGGCTGGCTTCCCATGCAAATTCATTGCTGTATACTTATTTACCGACATTTGCTGTGCTGTGATTGAGAGTGCATATTAACAATCCCATCAAATATTCTTGTGGTCCACATTCCTGAAGTTGAGTGATACTTCCACAAAAATGATTTAGCAAACTCTGGACTCTGACATCCTGGGATAAAATCGGTTACACAATCAGTTATCGAGTGTGGGCGATGAGTTCATTCATTTGTTCTTGTCATGTCAATCTCCCCAAGCAAGCTCACCCTCCTGGTTGAAAGGTCAATGTTTAACCACACAGACACAAGGAGAATGCACCCAGGGTCTCTGCCCAGGTGACATGAAATATTACATAAATGCCCACATCGTTGAAGTTATGGCTTCACTTATTAATTAAAAAGCTCTGACAAGCTTCCTACTGGTGCTGTAGAAACAATAATTGAATCTGCTGATGTAGCTTGGTTGGCAGAGTGTTGGTCAGACATGCACGGAGCCCTGTGTGTGCTGGGTCTGTAGCAGCATATGAACCAGGTGTGGTGTCACCAGCCTGCAACCCCAGCCCTGGGGACGTGGAGGCAGGAGGATCAGAAGGTCATTCAAAGTCATCATTAGCATTAGCTACTTAGTATATTTAAGACCAGCCGGGAATATATAAGACCATATCTAAAGTTTAAAAAAAAAACAGTTAACAAAACACATTTTAAAAAAATTACAAATCCTAAGAGCATCTATACTTCTCAGAAAAGTGGCAGTAGAGCACACATCGCGTGTGTAGAACATAGGTGTCTGCGGTGGGAGGTGTATGGATTCCCATTCCTTGGTGAGGACTCAAAACATTGCAGCTTCAGCACCCATGGCCTTGGCCTTGGGGGTCCTGCACAATGAAGGTTCTCCTGCTTTTCCAACTCTAGAGTGCAGGAGGGAGCCGGTTTCCAACTCCTCTAATTTGGCACCTTTTCCTGGGAAGTGATCCACCACGCAGGCTCTCTAATGAATGAAAAAATGAAAAATATGGACCACATTCAAAGGCACCATTTAAATCAAAAACTCGCAGGAGAACTCTTACAAACCACTGCCTTTAAAAAGAAGCCTGGCTAACTTGAAAGCCAGGACATGTGATCTCAGATAACCAGCATCCATGCTTGCCGGCCTCAGTCCTGCCGATTCTGAGCATGCCATTTCTAAAGCAGAGTACCTCCCCGACTGCACAGCTGCTACTCCAGAGCAGAAGGCAAGCTCTTTACCAGAGAGCGATGGGGTGGCGGAAGGGGCTCTTTTCCATCCTGTGGTACCAGTACCACAGAGCACAGCCTTCCATAGGCACGCTAGTTAAGGTGTGGTGGGGTTTGAGAGACTCAAGTTGTTAAAGAGCCATGGGCAGGAGAAGGAAGTTTTGGCATCTAGCTTTCTACAGCCAGGAGGCCCCAGACTACACGGACCCCAGCATGAAGCAACCTAGTAATACTCATCAAACGAAGACTTAAGAGATGGAAGATGAAAAAGTATTGTCTGTGGAGTGAGGCAAGAGTTGGCATGAGACTAAAGGGAGGAATGTTTCCATGTAAAGGAACGAGAGGGTACCCTGTGCACGAGATGATGCTGCTTGACCGGGTGGCACAGCAGCTGAAACCCTCTTGAAGGGGGACCACTTGTTTCCTGGCGGCCTGGCAGCTCAGAACCAAAACAGTCACACAGAAACTATATTATTTAAATCACTGCTTGGCCCATTAGCTCTAGCTTCTTTTTCTTTTTTTTTTTCTTCTAACTCTTACGTTTTAATTTAACCCATCTCCATT
Source organism: Myodes glareolus (assembly GCF_982192425.1). Classification (NCBI taxonomy): domain Eukaryota; kingdom Metazoa; phylum Chordata; class Mammalia; order Rodentia; family Cricetidae; genus Myodes; species Myodes glareolus. The sequence continues at coordinate 27,721,815 of NC_142029.1, read as the reverse complement.
AACCTGTGCCTCACCACGAGGTCGTGGCCTACTAGCAAAGATTCAGCGTGTCTATCTCCGGTGGTGGCAGTTCTTTGATTCACCAATGGTATTCACAGCATGTGGAGGGGAATCCCACATCCATACTCTCCATGTTACTTTTATACTGGCTGTGACCAAGCATTGACAAGGAGGAATTTAAGGAAGAAAGGCTTTATGTTGGCTTATAGCGTGAGGGGACAGACTCCATCACGGCAGGGAAGACAAGGTGGCAGGGTAGGGGAGTGATACAACTGGCCACGCCCACAGAAAGGAAGCAGAGGAAGGATGCCAGTGCTCAGCTCACTTTCTCCTGTTCACTCGGTCCTGGACTTCAGCCCATGGAATGGTTCATACTTCAAATAACTCTACCACAGACAATTTCTCACAGGCATGCCCCGCACATTGGCTCCTGGAGGAGTCTAGATCCTGTAATATTAACCACCCTCCCTATCACCTGAGAATTTGCCTTAGTGAAGCAGGCTCTATAGAAGTGAGGTCACCTCTAAGAACCCACCGTTGGTCCTTCAACAGCTTCTCCAAAAATAATGTCCTTAATAGAGGGCAAGCATCTTAATGTTTTTATTATTCTCACTATGCTCATTCATTGTTTTAGTGTGAGCCCTTGGCTATTTACCCCGCAGCACGCATGCAGAGACCAGAGGGCAACTTGCAGGAGTCAGTTCTCCCCTTCCACCATGTGTGTGGACCCGTCCTTGGGACAGAACTCAGGTCACCAGGCTCGGCAGCAAGCATCATTACCCACTGAGACATCCTACTGGCCCGACAATGAAGGAAGGGAAGGAGGTGAATTATACGTACTAGGATCATACAGCTGAGATGGAAATGCCATAGGTGGAAGACAGTGCCTAAGGGGATGTAATCAATAGCCACAGGTGAGAGAGAACTAACTCCTGAGCCCCTAGGCAGCCTTATCACCTCACTGTGCACCCCGATTTAGGATCCAGGCACAGACAAAACTATCTTGGAGCTGGATATATGCTCCACTGGCTTAAAGCAGAGCCAACTTTACCCTAGAAGGAAAAGAAGTCACAGCCGAAGGCCCCCAGGCCCCCTTCTCCTAGGTTCCGCATGCAGTCACTGATCTATCCCTGGGCACCCTGGGTTTGGACAGAGGAGGCTTTCCTGTGAAGGGGATTCATCTAACAAGGGAGGAAAACAGAGAAATGACTCAGATCACAAAAAATAAGTTCGGAACCAGCATAGTGGAGCACATGCAGCTCAAACACGGTACTTATTCTGTGGAGGAAAAAAGGATTGGCCCAGGAAGCCAAGCCAGTTAGTTCCCTGGGTTCCGACAGCTGGAATTGGCAGCTCTGTGTGTCTCAGGCTCCACCCCTGAAACGCTGCATAAAGCTAAGGGGGGGAACATCCCCTAAGCATTTGTAAATAGAAAAGCTATAACTAAGCTGCTCCTGTGTCCCCATGAGCACTAACTTCTTATGTGATCAATGCTTCTAAAATTGCAAGGTGTCCAGGTGGGAAAGTTCATTTACCCCCTGTCTGGCAGAGGCTCACTTAAGGGAGTGATTTCTTTCCTCCGAGGCTCTCATCTTGCCCATTATTCAGAGTGAGTTGCCTCCTGGTGCGCTGTCAAAATACATCAGCTTCAAAGACAAACACACACCTTTCCATCTGAGGCCAAGACAGTTTACTGTATAATTTATGATAATGTTAAGCTGTTTCTCAGAAATGGTAATGGGGCCACTTTCTTTTTTCTTCTTCATAGATGGGTAATTCTCAGAAAGGCAGTTGGATGTGAAAAGTTGCATTTTTTTTTTAAAGACAACATAAACTGCCTGTGCCAACAAATCTGATTAAAACAAAACAGAACTCCAGTGGATTGCAGGCACGAGAAATCCCATTAATGGCAGGAAGTAAATCCGAAGTAGAAACCATCTAAGAAGCCTGTTCACATAACCGTTAGTGCCTGTGGTTTGGTGAAGTCCCCACTCCCAGGCTTGTTTATATTTTAATGAACAGATACGAATGAGTAAGAGCCCTTTGCTTTCACCCAGGTTCTTTCTGCTCTGACCTACTACTGAATTTGTTGTCGACTCATATTTTTTTTTTCATTTAAATTTCAATTTGCTATCTTTTATGTGCGTGGGTGTTTTGCCTCATGTACGTATCCGCACTTGTGGTGCATGCAGAGGTCAGAAGAGGGCACTGGATTCCCTGCAGCTGGAGTTACAGATGGTTATGAGCCACCATATGGGTGCGAGGAACTGAACCCAAGTCCTCTGGATGGGTACTTAGTAGTCAACTGCTGAACCATCTCTCCAGCCCCTGCCTATTCATCTCCATACAATAGAGTATGCGTAAGTATCTCTCAAAGCAAATTCTCCCCTACTAAAAATACTCTACCAACCAGCAGTCAACCTTTTACTCATTTCCAGAAATTTCAAACTTTGATTTGAAATAGAAATGCCTTCATCACATCTTTTGTCCTCTATAGAATTGTTTTGACTGCTAAGTGTGTTTGAGGAACTCGCTCCCAGACTTCGGGAAGTTGGGTTTGAAAATCACTTGACTCTTTCAAAGTCAATACTTGATAAAAGGAAAATAGTCAAGAGTTGCAGTTAAAGTGGAGCGCTGGGGCTTCTGAAATTCCAAACGTTCTATTTTGAAGTCTTGTACTCATCAAAGACAGTATGGAAGCATTCCAAATCTAACCTGCTGTAAAATACAATAACAATAAATCCATTTTAACGTAAAAAGATTTCAGAAGCTTAATGTGAAACAGTCAAAAAAAAAAAAAACAGACAAAAGAAAGGGTAGATGCCTTCCTGCTTGCCCCAAGACTCCTGGGCTCTAGGCTCTCCTCCACTTGGTAGCCCTAAAGACTCATTCATTGTTTCTCCCATCCATTCATTTTTTCATCCAATAAAGACACTGTAACTTCGAGGGCAAGGAACCAGGCTGGGCAAATGCTAGAATATGGTCTCTCCTTTCAATGAGCCCAGAGCCAAGCCGGGGGGGGGGGGGGGAGCAATGCATATCACTGTAGGGTGTAGGTGTGGTGTCAGTGTTAGTATAGCCCCACAGAGAGAAAAAGGGATGCAGAAAGAGGAACGGGGGACCAGGGCTTAAGTGAAAGGGGGTGATGTTTCTTGTGGACCCAGGCTCCTGCCCTGTTCCCTCTGGCTGGGCCCGTTTAGTCTCCCTAAGAAAGTGCCCATGAACTGAAGCCCCAAAGAGCCTGATGGGGATGATTTTCCATGGTGAGATCTGGAAAGCTACAGGATAATGAATGAATTATTTTGTGCCTTTGACTATTAGGAAAAAAAAATAACCGAACAGTTTCGAGGAGACCTTTCAAAACTGCACTCTCAGTTAACTTTCTCGATCTCATTTGTACCTTTTGGGCACTTAAAACAGAAGAACTCTGTAACTCCACTGCACAGGTGCAGGGATCCAGGCACGGGTGAGGGCCCAGTGACCTGTCAGCAGGAACAGCTGGGGTCCTAGGGGTGAAGGTCAGGAAACTGTATTCCTTCCATCTTCCCTGAAGTGGCCATACCCTTGCTGAAAAAGAAAGGAGGGATGGTTTTCTCTATTGTTTTCTTCATGTATAGAATCAAGTTAGAAAGAAACCAAATCCACATTGGAAATTCTCCAAAAGTGTTCTGAAACAACTGTTTTCCCTGTCACTTCCTAAGGTAGACAGGTCAGGTTTCAGGGCTCAGCATCTCCCCCTGTGAAATGAGGTAACACTTGACCATTATCTAAAACATGAAGCTGAGGTGCAAGAGGAAAAGAAAAAGAAGAGCAATGCTTGAGGCTGGGGACCCTGGAGGGTGCTCTGAAGATGGGCTGTAGACATCAGGCTCACATCAGGCTCAGGTAACTCGGGGGCAGCGTTGTGGAATGGTCTGTGGAAACAAAGGAACAGAGACAAGGATGGCTTGTCCGAATGAAGGAAAGATGACTTCCTAAAAGTAGCCTCAGAGGTAACTGGCATTTTCCCCCATAGATGACTGTTCATCAGGGCATGGCCCAGCATGTGTGTGTGTGTGTGTGTGTGTGTGTGTGTGTGTGTAGCTAAAGAATGAGTTCAAGACCAATTTGGACAACTTAGGAGAGTGCTACTTCAAAATAAAAAGTAAAGGGGGGAGGGGCTGGAGATAGCTGCCTAGCAGGTGTGAAGTCCTGGGTTCAGGCCCTAGAACTCAAAAAAAAAAAAACAAAAAAAAAAAAACAACGAATTATGTTTCTTCCCAGTAACGGCAGCAGGATGGCCATGGCTGCGGGATCTGGAAATGTCCGTCTACAGATATCCATCAGTATCACTTGGAGCAAAACCTGCAGATTAAAGCGTGCTGTATTTTGATATGGAAGTGATTAGACCTGGGGTTATACTGATGTCTTCAACTTCAGTCTGAGGTTTGAGTACCCTACTGTTTTTAAAAATTATTTATTTTTATTGTATGTGTATGATTGTTTGCTTACATGTATGCATATGTAGCAAGTACATGCAGTAACTGCAGAGGCCAGAAGAGGGAATCAGATCACCATCTGGTGTTACAGAAGGTTGTGAGCCCCCAAGTGGGTGCTGGGAGCCAAACCACAGTCCTCTGGAAGACAGAAAACACTCTTAACCACAACACCACCCTTCTTGCCCCACACTCTTAGGTCAAACCTAAATGTAGGCTCCATTCACCAGTCAAGTCGGACTTTGACAAGTACAAAGAGGAAGGTCATTGCCACAGGGCAAGATTGTTCGGATTGCCATCTGTTTTGTTTTTGTTAATATCTGTTCATTTAAAGGCAACATAGTGTGTGTGTGTGTGTGTGTGTGTGTGTGTGTGTGTGTGTGTGTGCTTGCTTACTTTTGTATGGAAGCCAGAGGCCAACCTTACTATCAATTTCTAGTCAATTAGTCAATTTCTACTTTGGTTTTGTTGTTGTTGTTGTTTCTTGAGACAGAGTCTTTCAGTGTTTACCTGGAATTCCCCAGTTGAGTTAGGTTGACTGATTAGTGAGCCTCAGGGATCCACCTGCCTCCACCTCCCCATTGCTAACTTTACAAGTGCCCACCACCACATCTGAATTTTTAAATGTGGGTTCTGGGATTCCAACTCATGTCTTCACGCTTACAAGGCAAGTGTTATACCAACTGAACCATCTTCCTAGGCCTCAAAGCATTATATCCTAGTATCTGCTAAAGAGATTGAATAAATATAATGAAGGTTTTGTTAGAGCTCTTAAAAAAAAAAAAACATTGTTTCTAATCCCTCAGGACACCATATAAGATTAAACTAAATCACAGCAATCCTAGCCTACAGAGGAGGGAACTTGGGCTCAGAGAGGGTCCTCTCTTGCCCCAGGGCAGAGTGCTAGCAGGAAGCAGAGCTGAGGGCTGTATGCAGTGCAGGGATGTGCAAATCTCCTGAGAGATCCAGACAACCACATCCTTTCTGAAGGGAAATTACTAAATACCATCCCATCTCTCGGAGAGCCCACTCCCCACTGTGATTGGAGCTCTAACAATGTCTAAAAGACGGAGCCTCCGCTGCTACGGGAACAATTTCTGCAGCCCAGAAAGTCTGAAGTCAGCAATGATTAAATTGCCCCTTGAAACGCTTAGCCACTTGCACGTCTCTTTGTCTTTGGGGTCTCGTCTCAGCAATTCGTTTCAGCTTCCGTGTATAGCAGAACCTCAAATCTGTCATGCCGAGGTGAGAAGAGATGCTTTCCTAACAAGACCCTGGGCAGGACTGGGGCTGTCTGCCATCCCCACTTCCAGGGAGCCACATTCTTCATGGGCAGGTAACGAAGCACACAGGAGCCAAAGGAAACTGTTACAAAAGCAGAAAATGACAACTCAGGACATGAGACCATAGAGTGACGGCATTAAAGGAAGCCCTCAAAGCCCTCAGCAATGTAGCAGCCCACAGAAAAAGGATGACGCCTGACAAAAAAGACCCAAGGAGAAGTGATAATGAGGACCCCTATATACATACTGCAAGCCACAAAATTATGCTGGCATTAAAAGTGATAATATCATAACGGCATCGCGCGTGTGTATATGAGATCCCGAACAATATAAGATGGGTCACTTCAGCATACGGCTAATACTGCCTAGAAACACCAGGGAAATAAGAACCGAATGTAAGAGGGAAATATTTGCTTGGTATTTCTGGATCACCTCTCTTGCTGTTTGCAAGAGAGTAACCAGGGTTTCCGGCTGACGGCTCAGCAGTTCTGTGCCCTCGGAGAACTTCTGTCGTTCTCTAGCCCAGCCTCTGCTGCAGAGGCTGGAAAGTTAGGGAGATATTATTCGCTATTATTCTCCATCTTCCCGCTCTGTGCTGACAGTCTTTCAGTGGGCAATGGTGGGGGCTCTGTCCCACTGTGGGAGAGAGCAGGAGCTAGGCAAACCATCTCAAAGAAGGGCAGTTTGGGGAAAAAGGTATGCTGGCCATTATTCCGTACAACCCAGGCAACCACAGAGAAGGAACGTGCTGGGACTGGGGTGGGGCAGAGAGGTGAGCTGCAATAAGCTTCACTGGCTTCATGGTTGCTCTGGCAAAACCTTAGTTCCATTTAACACCACGCTCCGTTATATGGAAGGTCTTTCCCAGACATGCTCTCCCAGCTACGCTATGAAGAAGCTGGGGAATGGGGCTCAATTAGTGGAATGCTTGCCCAGCATCCACCAAACCCGGAGTTTGAATCTCAGTATTGCATAAGCCAGTTGTGAGGGACACATTCCTGCAATCCTAGCACTTAAGAAGAAGAGGCAGGGGATTCAGAATTTCTAGATAATCCTCAACTATTAGGAACTTGGTAGCTAGCTTGGGCTATATAAGACTCTATTTTAAACAAAACATAACTAATATATAAACATAGATACTATGCCAAAGGCATCCCTTTTCTCAGATGAAATCAGACTATGAGAATGGATAATTTTTCCCCTCCCTAAGTTCATATGGCTACTGAGAGACAAATCTCGAACTAGGGGACCGGAATCCTCTAGTATCCAGAAATTGCCAACATACCAGGTAATGTGGTTAAAAGGCAAAGGTGCCCATCACAGCATCGTTCCCCAAGTTTGGCTGTTCCTCTCTGTTTACACCCCAGACAAGGCCTGTGTGTTACTGAGTGAAATGTATTCCAGGAGCTCCAGGCACACTTGTAATGAGAAAATTGAGACAAAGGCTGAGGGTGTTTGGGCCCCGGCAAGGAGCTCTATTACAAAGGCACGCCACTTCCACGTTCATTTGCACACGTGTTCTCATAAGAAAATTAGGCTTTTAATGTAACCTCAATTTCAACCTTGTTGCTTTATCGCCTAAAGCCCATTAAAGAGCTATTTCCCAGGGCTGGGAACTTCAGATTGGAGGTCAGGAGGCTGGGGTTTTAATCGACTGGTGACTGAACTTCTTTACAGGGGTTCTGTCTTTTGTCTTTTCTCTGCCCTGGCCTAGTCACCAGCAACAGGGGTGGGGGTGGACGAGTGGGGGGTGGGGTGGAAGTGGGAGGGGTTGTGGAGTGCGGTGCGGAGGTGGGGCGTTGTGAGCAGTGAGGATTCTCTTTACCAAAACCAAGGTCTGCTAACTGCCCATGTTGGAAGACAGGGGAAACAGAAACGCATGTCATAAGGGCATAGCTGAAGCCTGAGACCTGACCTCTGGAAATGAAGAAAAGTTGACAGCACCTTGCTCTTCTCTCCTTTCCTCTGGTTTCACCCTAGTGAGTCTGACTATGGAGCCCTGCCTGGCCCGGAACTCATTACCTAGACCAGACTGACCTTGAACTCATAGAGATCTGTCTGCCTCTCCTGCCTCCAAAGGGCTGGGATTAAAGTTTCGTGTGCCACTATGACCAGCATTAAAGTTAGCATTGTGTTCATGTCTGGGACCCCATGAAGAACCCCTAAGGAGTTTCCTGTTGGCTCCACATCATTCCTTCTCAAAATTCCTCAGAAAAGCTCTGTGCTGAATGTTCTAGTCAATGGCTGGAGACTGGGAGGTAGATTGTGTATAAAGTACAGAAGCCTGGATTCCCCAGTCCCTCCAGAGAGTCCGACATACTGGCCTGGCATGGGACTGAGATACTGTGATTCTCTAAGCTCCTCATCCCCTCAGGGAGGGGGAGCTGATCTGACAGGCTGATTGGATAAACCACTATGACAGGACATGCAGGCAGATTCCCCAGTGTGGTCTAGCCTCTGCAATGTGCTCCTACCTTCTATGTCCCTACCATGAAAGAATAAAAGAAAAGAAGGGGGTTAGAATGCTGTCTTCTCCCTCCCCAGGCACTTAACACTTCCAGGTAACATGCAGATGTGGCTCCTTCCACTTGGGCTATCCAACAGCCTCAAACTCCCAGCTGATTTTACTAAACACAATTCTGAACCAGGCTTGATCTGGGCAAACAGCCACTGGAAGCAGTGTGTGTGTGTGTGTGTCCTTTTCACCTTCACACTCACACTCACCCCCCCCCCCGCTTTTTTTCAGAGCAGACTTGCTTGGTTACTCCCCCAGGCCAGCCTCCACCCCCACTCCCACCCTGCCCCTCTCATCCCATTATGCAGGTGCAGCTCTGACTCCAATTGGGTAGCCTCCTTCTCCTTTAAGCTGTTCCCTTATCAGGGCCCAAAGATAATGCAGCACGGGAAAAATACTATTTTTCTATTCAGGTGGGTACAGCATGTAATAATTCATGCTGCTGGGTTTTGTTTCCTATATATTTGGACCCTGACAGCGGTCTACCTCCAGGCAGGAACAAAATGGATTCCCTGGGAGGTATCAGAGGAGGAGCAGGCCTGTGATTCATGCCAATTCCAGCACCTTCTCTGCCAGCCTCCGTCTTGGAGAGGAGTGTGGAGTCAGACTCCCAGTCCCAGCCTTTCCTGAGGAAACTCAGGCAGATCCAGGGCCCAAAAGGTGAACCAGAGCCTGGCTGTGCAGCAGAGAAACTTTGGGAAGAATCACTTTATTGTTTCTTCTAAGGGCAATTCTTTAACAGTCTCATCTTGTCTGGATCTAACCAGTTTTTCTTTGTTTTATTTTTCTCATAACCTTTCTCTAACGCCTTCACTGCTCACATCTTGCCTGATCATAAGCGAACTCCACTCCAGCCCACCTTTTCCTGCCTAGGAGCCTTGTAAGTAACTCTAAACAGGACCAAGTCAGGGTCTGGGCCTCAGTTTCCACATCTGATAAGAAGGTACAGTTCATTGGAGGTTGGCTAGCCTTCCAGACAAACTCACATAGCTATAACCGGAACCCTTTCTTATCCCATTACATTTCTTCTTCTTTTTTTTTCTTTAACATTTATTTATTTATTTATTATGTACACAATATTCTGTCTGTGTGTCTGCCTGCAGGCCAGAAGAGGGCATTAGATCTCATTTCAGATGGTTGTGAGCCACCATGTGGTTGCTGGGAATTGAACTCAGAACCTTTGGATGAGCAGGCAATGCTCTTAACCGCTGAGCCATCTCTCCAGCCCCTCCCATTACATTTCTTAAGCTGTTTTTGTAGCTTTTAGGTTATTATCACCCCCATTATCTCCCCTCAGAAAATCTGTCCTCATTTACCCCCGCAGAAGGAGGGGGAAGTGTGTGGTTTTTCTTGGAGGGGATCAAAAGAATTTTGTTCTTTTCAATTTTTTTTTTTTTTTTTTTTTTTTTTTTAGCATTGACAACTTTTCCTGCTACGGTAGAATGAAATCAAATTGGCTGTAAAATGAAGGACTGCCCCTATTTTTTGATCCATTAAATGTCATATTTTGCATCTATTCACATTAATATTCCTATCAAAAACCAATTACCATAGTGTTACGTGACCCGCCATCTTAGGGGGGAAAGGGGGTAGAACAGCGCAAATCCTGACACTAGTCTCCCCCATACTGACATCAGCTGAGTGACTTTTCATTTTTAGCGTCCTTGGTATTGATGGGTCTACAGACCCGAGTTGGTGCGGCTGTTCAGTTCATGAGAGGTTGTTAGACTGTTCTTCTGCGACCCCGGAGTGCGTCCCTGCTGGGGTTCCCACAGGAGCATCACTGCTGTTCGAAAGAGTCGACACAGATGGGTGATCTAATGTTCAATGCACACTGATTTTAATCCACCGTGATCAGCAGGTTACGCTAGACACTTTAAGGTGAGATTTCATCCTAAACATCCCCTTCCTTTGAAGAAACTTAGATGACAAAAGTTGATCTATTATATGCTTTAATTATTTTTTCCTATGAATGGATGCATTCTCTAAAAAAAAATCACCCTTGCTTCTAATTGTTTTGTTTAGTGAATAATATTGGGTATTTTTTGAGTCAGGGAGCTAAAGAGATGGGTCAGTGGGTAAAGTTCTTGTCACAGAAGTACGAGGACATGATTAGAATCCCCAGAGGCCACATAAGAAATGTGGCTGCAGGCGCACACACTGCCATCCCGGTGCTCCTATGAAGATGGGAAGAGAAGACAGGAGGATCCCTGCAAGCTCCTGGGCCTGCTTGTCTGCATACAATGCTTGAAAGCATTTAAGACACAATGTTGACCCCTGACTTCCATACTCCTACAGTGGTATGCAGGCACGGAACCACCACCATGCAAATAGACTTGCTAGCAGGAATGAACCCAAAACACTATTTCTAACAGAGGCCCTATAGAAAAACAGTACTAAGTTTTTTTGCATTTTACATGTACATTACATTTGTGCGCATGTATATGTATACAACATGTGGGTGCAATGTCTGTGGAGTCCAAAAGAGGACAATGGATGCCCAGGAACTGGAGTTACAGATAGTTGTGAGACACCATGTGGATACTGGGAAACAAACCCTGGTCCTCTGCAAAAGCAGCAGGTGCTCTTAACCTCTGAGCAACCTCTCCAGCCCCTATGCTTTTTTACTGAAATAACCTCAGTTTCATGAGTGTGCATCTTTAAAAATGAGTACACTTAAACAGTTGGGGAATATCTGCTTTTAAAGCCATAGGATAACACCCGTTGACGTGAGGATTAACGTGGGGATCTCTTTGAAACCTCCCATTACATGAAATTATAGATGTGCAGCTGTGCACTCGGAGCAGAGACGACGTGTGGTTACTTGTCTTTTGACAGCACTTCTGCTGGGGACATAAGACGTTGCCCTTGGCTAATATGAGTGCCCTTCAGTCAACAGCCATACCTGGAAACCCCCGGTCCTCTCAGACAACTCCTCCAGCTTTACAGAAATATCAACAACACATAAACAATGCATATGCTCAGTGTACAGCGTCATGTTTTGACATATTTATATGCTGTAAAATAATGGAATAAAGCTAATTAGCATGTTCGTCACTTCACACACACATATACACTATTCATATAATTGTTTCTGTGGTGAGGTCATTAAAATCTACTGTAGCAATGTTTGTATTCAGAGCGCATTATTATCAATTACAGTCACGGTGCTGTGTAATAGATATCAAGAATGTCTTCATCCTAACACATTCTGAGCCTTATCATCACCTCGTTTTCCTCATACTCTCCTCTCTCTTATTATTTACTTAATTTTTTTACTTGAATCGTGTGTGTATGACTGTGTGTGTGTGTGTGTGTGTGTGTGTGTGTGTGTGTGTGTGTGAAAATAAGAGAGAGAAAGGGGGAGTGAGGGAGAGAGATTGATTTTTATGTAACCCAGGCTACTTTCAAACTCACTAAAAAGTGACCTGTTACCTGGACTTCTCCGGCCACCTCTGGAGTGCTGGGATTACCTGCACCTTGTAGGCAACCCTAGGGAGCAAAGTCAGCCCCTGCTCATGCGAGCAAAGTCCTCTGCAAACCAAACTCCACCCGTTAGGTCATTTATTTCAAAGTAATACATGAAGACTGGGAAGTCTGATACTTATGGAATTATCAACAACTGAGGCATTTGTGTCTCACACCTGCTCTAGAGGCAGATCTGTTAAGTGTCTTAAACTCGTAGCTACCTAACCAATCATCATCAGAGTACCCTCCATACTAGGTGAGAGTGCCTGCCCCATTTTATAGATGGCAGAACTAAGACTTCGGGACACAGCGATTTTTTCTGGGATTCCATGACACACTGACCACGCTTTGCCCTCAAACCTGTGCAGCTGGGGTGAGCCACGGAGAAAAGTGAACACTAACAAGTAAAGCGACTTTGGGTGTTAAGTTAATAAACTAAGGCAAGCAACAACACCGTGTGCGCTTTATTCTTCCAATATATTTTTGGCGGAGAACAAATTGCCCTGGGAGAGGTACTGTATAATTTCATTTGGAGCATTGTCCTTCTGGTAGAAGCAAACTGAAACACACACACACACTAAAATCTGATAGCAATTAAAATCCAATTATAAATATATTACCATAGTAGACACCTACCCAGAAACCATCCAGCAGGGGACCTTGTTGGAAAGGCAGTGTGTCACAGTCTTCACACTGCTCCCACGAGTACTTCTGGCTGCACCCCCTGACCTTAAGTGTGTATTAAACAATGCTTGGTAGCCTTTCTCCAAGAGGAAAAAGATTGGATTCATGTCACATGCTGGAGTGACTTTAATAATGCTATTATGAATTTATTTTGGAAGATGACCTGTGAGGAATACAAAGACCTCTTGAAGATTATTAAACAAATTAAACATATCCCTGAATCTGGAGATATTCGGGAGGTGGGTTTCTCCAACGTTAGGGATCACAGGGTTATGAGGAATGCCAGGGTGTAGCCTTCACACCTTTTAGGCCCTCTGTTCAAACGAGTTGAAGTTTGATTGACTTGAAATGATTAGTAGGTGCTATGCAAAGAAGCGGGCCATTCCCCTGGGTTAGGGGTGTAGCCCACAGATAGGTGTACACACCTTTAATCCTAGGAACTCAGGAGGTTGAGGCAGGAGGACCAGAAGTTCATCCTCAACCTTGGCTACAGGAGTTAAAGCTTAAAGGAGATCCGCCTCTGTAAATAAACAAACAAAGGGACACATAAATAGGCAGTCTGCTCCTCAGCCCAAAGCTTTTCTTTCCTTACACTAGCTACAAATCAAATAAACAACCTTCTTAAAGGTTCAGGGTTCTGATGACCACTGCTCTCCTTCTTGCTACCCGTCTAGAAGAAATGCATGGCTGGTATTTAAGCTGATTTCCTTTCATTTGACGGACCATTTCCATGACAGAGCTCAAGTTTCCATGATTTTCTAACAGTTGTCCTTAGCATGTTTATCACTGTGAGCCAGGGCATCCAGACAAAGTCGTCAGTGCAGCTCCCTGCACCTGCCCAGCTCTCAAGAGAGCACGCAGGCCTTGCGCTGGCTCTGGACTGTTCTAATTTATACAAATGTCTACGGGCCAGCCGTGGGACTCCCACGGTTTTGTTTTAAGTGTCTGGCATGGACTATGAGTCCACACCATGTGCACCTACTTCTTACAGCCAAAGACAGGTGCTAATTAATCTACCTAATTATGAAGCCACTGGAAGAGGCTTACCCATAAGACTCTAGATTTGGAAGAAACAAAAAGGGAGGGGAGAAGAAAGGGAGGGAAAATGATTTTGGTATCACACTGAAATATAATACCAGCAGTCAGCTTACAGATCTTGCCACTCAAGTTGGACCGATTCATGACTTCCCCTAGATCATGATGGTGCTCCCCTCCCCTCCGTGTGTGTGTGTGTGTGTGTGTGTGTGTGTGTGTATGTGTGTGTGTGTGTGTGTGTGTTGTATGTGCTTCCTCACAGAGTTCTATTTGGAAAACATCATGTAAAAAAATAGTTACAAGACCTTTCATTTTTAAAGTTGCAAGTGGCATGCACACACACACACACACACACACACACACACACACACACACACAGTATATAAACTTAAGATCAGTCCCTTAAAATGTGCAAGACCCCAAATGATGCTGTAATTCAAGCATGCTCTTGTTTGCGGTTAAGCACTTAAGGGGCCAGTCAGTAGAATTCCCTGGGCATCCATACAAATGAATATAATTACAGATACCACAAGCACAGACCTAGTAGGCCGCTGATTATGGCTGATAACTCAGGGACACTGGGAGAGCGAATTCCTGGGGTGTGCCATTGATTTGGTCCCAGAAACTCTTTTGTCTTTCCGACTTTGGGGGAGGGCTGAGATGCTCTCACCAGTTCTTGGCAGCAGGGACACATGTGAAACTTTGTGTGTGTGCGCGCGTGTGCATGTGCGTGTGTGTGTCAGAAGGGACAGGGCTATCTAAGGATTTGCCCCAGGGAAAACGGTGGTCACAAAGGATGGGCATGATTCAAAACCCTGAGAGATAGAAAGTGAGGCAATAAAGGCAGTCAGGTAGAGAGATGGCTCATCCTGCCCCACACATAGCTTACCTGCCCCCTCTATAGCAGCATGGGTTGGCCTTGGTCCCTTCCCTTTCATGCATGCCCTTAGCCCTTTACAAAATAATAACTCAGTGTCACGAATTAAAAGAGCCGAAAAGAATTTCAGATGAATAATTTAGGAATTCACACGTCTCCTTAACACTAAATGACTTTCCAGCTGGGCAGAAAATCAAAACCTGCATCTGGAGATTGTACAAGGCAGGGGGAAAATACAGCTACTCTTTATTTGACTCCTGTTTTGAAGGGGCTTTCCTTACTTCTAGAGACTGACCTCCTAGGTATGACATGTCAAGAAGTAAAGAAATTGGGTACCACTGTTGATTTAAAGAAAAGAAAAGGAGGAGGGAAGGAAAATGTGGACAAAAGAGGAAGGGAGCGAGGGAAGGAGGGAGGGAGGGAGGGAGGGAGGGAAGGAGGGACGAAGATACAATGGAGTACCTGCCAATTTTAAAAGGCATTGTTTTCTAGAAAACATTGCAAGAAGAAGCCATACACAAGATACGTCATATACTACTTCATTTGTAGGAAATACATGAACAACCAAATATATAGACAAAAAGGAGCAAGGTAGCTGCAGGACTGAGTCAGGGATTATGGAGGATACATTGCAGGGCTCAGGTTTTCTGTTCAGGGGATGAACGTTTCTGGACACAGACAGCGAGTGGCAACCATTGCACAGCACTGCAGCAAATGCGCTTCAGAGTAAAGTTTATGTCATGAGTCTTCTGCCACTCAAAACCGTGGGAGCCAGCGAGGAGATTCAGCAGATGAAGGTACCTGCCACCAAGATGGAGGACTTGAGTTTGACCCTGGGACCCACATGATGGAAACAGAGAATCCTGAAGATACTTCTTTGCCTGCCACATGGGCATCATGGCACATAGAGGCACACATGTTCACACACGTTGTGCACCAAGTAAAAACAAAGGCAAAAAAGTGTGACAATGTTAGGGACGCAGCTCAGTGGCTGAGTGCTTGTTCACCATGTACAGGTCCCTAAATTTAACCCTGTTCTCTACAGAAGAAGGGAATGATGTGGGGAGGGAAGAAAAAAGGAAGGGAGTGAGGGAGGGAAAACAAGGGGGAAAGCAAAGAGAAAGGGATGACGTTCAGTGACTACAGGCTTAGTATCCATAAGGCCTTCAGTTGTACAACCAGTCATGGGTGGGAACTAGCAAGTGAGTAAAAGGATCCAAAGTTCTGGCACTTCCCTAAGGTCCCAGGGCTTTAGGGGACACTAAAGGACGGGGGGGGGGAACCCCTGTCTGCACCTGTCTGACATCTCACCTTGAGTTTCTAACCTTGAGAGAGCTTGTCTGCAACTTAAGGAGACTCAGATTGGGGGCAGAACAACCTGGAGACAAGTCACTGCTTCTCCTCTCTCTCCTACAGGGCGCATGGGAGCGGGGCGGGGCTGCGGGGAGGAGTCCAACCTAGTAGGTGACCCACAGTCACCTACTAAGAAGGTGAAGAAGCCTTCTTTGGGCATTCCATCACCCCAGTCCCTCTGAACCTTGGGAAACTCGTGCTGTACACAAGTTTCTGTTCATTGGGAAGAATAAAAAGAAGACAAACGGGAATGAGAGAAAGAAGGGGACCCAATATTCTTAGATGCCTCCTTGATCCACTTTTTATTTTTGTTTTTTGAGACAGAGTTTCTCTGTGTATCCTTGACTGTCCCGAAACTTAACTTTGTAGACCAGGCTGGCCTCAAACTCAGCGATCTGCCTGCCTTTGTCTCTGCCTCTGGAGTGCTGGGACTAAAGGTGCACACCAAGGCCCAGTTACCTTCTCGGTGTTTATTGCCTAAGGAGTCTCTCTACTGCCTGCGGATTCCACAGCTCACTGGTCTAAGGATGTGTAAAGACATCAGCTATAATAGCCTTGGCACCATAATGCGGTGGCCATCACTTCATCAAACGCAGGTCACTCAGGCTTGCTTTGGAAGGCGTGTGGCAAATTCACATCTGGTGGCTGATGACGCTGTTTGAATGCATGTAATTTGAGAACCACAGGAGGCATGAAGCTCTCTAACAAGGACATTTTGAAGGTAGAAATTAAGAAAAGCCCAGGGATCAGGATCAGGATCCAAACAGAATACTTCAATGGTGGGTTTGGAGACTGTCGTTTATGAAACCTGGGTTTTAATTATGTTCTTACCAGTTAGTTGCTAAAAATGTTCCAAGGAAGCAATTTACTCTCTTTCGGCTTTGGTTTCTTTCTCTGTAAAATGGAGATAAACATATCTCAGCATAAAGTGACTAAGGATTAACTGAGGACAAGACAGGTAAAGCGTTTGGCATTGAGCTTGGAGCTTAAGCACTCAGTACCTGAAGTTGCTGTTGGCACGATCATTGCTAAAATATACTCGAGAATGGGCTTGCCCTGTAATTTCTTTCAATTCTTTTCTTTGTGTTTGAAAGTGTGTATAATTGAGTGCTGAGAAACATGGGGAGATGGGGGAGGAGGATGAAGTGGAGGGGAAGGAAGAGGAAGGCGATAAAGAGGCAGTGAAGGAGAATTCATAAGTAAAGGGGGAGGAGACTGACGTCATTCTTCATAGTCATCCCATTGTCGCTAACACCCAGTTATGTTTTGCAAATAGTTCTTCCACAATAGTGAAGCACGGATCCTCTGTGTCAAATAGAGAAACATTCCTAATGCCGCGTGTATGCAAATGCCGTGAGCAGCACACATGTGCCATTCAGAGTCTCCACCTACAACTCCGTAGCAGTTAGGCAAAATACAGATCTCCTTAGGATGGGTCTTCACACTTCAAGTGGGTGCTACCACTGGCAAAGGTCCTCTCTGGTCATTACCTGTACTCTTGGCAATCACTGATGTTTCTGGCTCTTTCCTTTCATGGGAGCCCATTTCAATAACTTGTCAAGTAGTCTGTTCTTGCTCAAGATGCAGCAAGAACAAACCAATCTTTAATGCACCCTATCCATTAAAATTGGCTATTTTGCAAATTTCCAAATTGTTTAAATCTGGAATCATTGTCCAAAAGACTTCTGGGTAATTGAAGCATCACTTGCTAGGGCGAGATGACATCAGGGTTTCCCTGGGAAACACCTGCAGTCTCTTTAGAGGTTACTTCCTTGCATTTAGGGGCGTAGGGAGGATGACTTGGTGGGGATGCACTCAAGGAGAATATAGGGAGTTCTGACCACTGCAGTCATTGGAAATGCTGGGGACAGACTCAGGAGAGCACAGGGCTATGTACCCTTACTAGGAAGCCTGAAGAACTTAGATCATTTCTCACTCTCAGTTAGACCACACTGCAATCACTCTGTCTGGTCTATCAGTCTCCAGGAAAGGAGTCAACATTTCAGCTTGACTTCTGAACCAAGCCCGCTGCACAGCCGGGTAGAGGAGAGAGATACCTAACTGGGAAACGATACTGAACCATATCCAACAAGACTCTCGAGACTCCTGGCTGGTAAAATGTTACCATCCACAGACAGCGCAGATTCCATTCAGAAAACCAGTCCTGAACTAGAATTGGGGGTAGATGCTGTGACCCAGGGGACTTTTGGCATACATGGGATACATCCTCTCTCATCATTCTCTACTGCCTCGCTCTCTCTCTCCACCCTCCCTCCTTCCTTCCCTCCTCTCTCTCTCTCCCCCCTCCTTCCTTCCCTCCTCCCTCTCACCCTTTTCTTTTGAAAGTGGGAATCAGATTTGTATTGGAGCCTTTAAAAGGGGGGAATTCACTTCTTAATCTGTCTATTCTTGGTATAAAATGGGAGCACACACTCACTGAAATGAGTAATTGAGAGCGATTTACAAAAACTCTGCCATTCCAGAAAAGCACATTTAATTCATCTCAATTTCCCTACAGCATAACCACATTAAATGCTGCTATCTACATGAGCCAACGGGAAAATTATTAAAATATTAATTTCCCATTGTGGAGGTTTGGGTGATCAATACACCCTGACCCCCATCAAGACAAGAGAGAACCATTCAGCAAAGCATCTTCACCCACTAGACTGCCATCATGCTTCTAAATCTTCCTTCCACAGCCAAGAAAATATAAATCACCCTTGTCCCGATTTGAAAGCCATCAACTATGCCCATTCTGACTGTTTTCCTTCTTTCTAATTTTATTTTTAATTAGCAATCTCATGATAGTCCGATAAATAATGTCAAAAGATGAATAATGAAAACATAAATTTCAACACGCTATAATTACAATTCAAAAAAAAAACCCCACCAACAACGTGGAGGTGCAATAACTCAGGACTTGTTCCTTAGCAATTATAAGCACAAATAGGATTTCCTTTCCGGTTCTTTCAGCGTTGGTGATGACAGGACCCCTGTCGGAGGGCGAGCAGGCTAAACCACTTTGCCTCTGCATTAGAACTAAGGTCAAACTGCACGACAGGCAGGGAACCCAGCACACATGTTGGGTAGCATCATTCACTTAGTACATTTAGATGACTGACCTGTATAAATGTGAGATGTTTCTGCCTTCGACAATTTTATAAATACAAAGAACTAACTCCCTCCCACTGCAACAACAACAACAACAACCAACCAACCAAACAAACCAAACCCTCCTGCTCTATACCTCTTTGGAGCAAAACAAAACACCGACGCCTGTGCAATCTGGCAGTAAATAAAAATAGCCTGCTTTTTATTAGCTGCACCCAACTATGGCAACATAATAGTTTAATGATAACTGAATGTGCCCCAAAAGGAGGACTCTCCGTAACACAAGTTGGAAACAGCAGCGGACGTGACGGGAACAACAGATTCGGTCATTATGCCCAAGAAGGGCTTCCTTTTACAAAATGAAAAAAAAAAAAAGAAAAAGAAAAAAGAAAAAAACTTATCCGAGCTAAAATATGTCCAGTAAGAGCACAAGGCTTTCCACAGTAACTGTTAATGTCCCCATAACAGCTTCATAAACCTTCCAACAAATGTGCAGGTATTACTTCTGTTAGACATAAGGGGACCATGGTAGTAAGTTAAAGAAAAAGATTAAGTGTACCCTTTTGCTCGGTTCACATAACCTTCCTATGGCAAAAATAAAACAAACTAAAAATGATCCCTAGCACAAAACATCTATGCAAACAGCCTAGAGAGCGTAAATCGGTCTGTAGTGTCAGGCAAGGTCAGGAGAGGGAGCGGGCCACTAGTCTGATGCCAGGGTGGGCAGGGGCAGAGAAGAAGGCTCCGGAAGGGCCTCTCAGCCAAGACCACATACACGGATGAGGTCACTCTGTAACGCTTCTATTTTATAATCTAGCCGTGTGATGAAGCTTACTGGCTCCCCTGGTGTCACATGCAAGGCTCCTTTTCAGTTCCATCCTGGAGCATGGCTTAGGCTCCACGGCCTAACTCCTTTAACACCTACCCTTCTTCTATACCCATTTGCAGAAGCAATAAAGATAAATCTCTCAATGTTACACTTTACACCCAGGCTCCCCAGGCTCCCCAGTCTCGTTAATATCTCACCAAAGGATTTCTGGAAGGAAAGGCCAAGTATGCTTGTTAAAGCCAAAGTCTGGCTTCTTTCATGCTACAGATGATTTGTTGCAGGACTGGGCAGGGGGATCGCTGGTTCAGTAACCGAGGTACTAAGAAAGCATCCCGGAGCATTTCCCATCCAGCATGAGACCAAGCACTTGGCACCTACAATGAGCCAGCCTGGATTTTAGGACCTACTGATGGTCTATGGGATGGATGGATGCACTCTGTGACCTGTCTTGAGTAGCTGTTTATAGTTATGCAAGAACTTCTAGGCTGGTGTTAAGAAAGATCACGATTCCACAGCCCTCAGGTTTGAAAGTGACCAGCATGAAGTAGCATTGTCTGTGCCTGGACCCTAGTTAGTTCATACAGCACCCAACAAACTCCATCAGGCAGGAGCAATGAGAGGGGCACAAGGAATGAGGCATCTCTCAGTTCTAGTTACCATTCAGCCATGAATAAGCTAAGATTCAGCTGGAGAGATGGCTCAGTGGTTAAGAGCACTGCCTGCTCTTCTAAAGGTCCTGATTTCAATTCCCAGGAACCACATGGTGACTCACAACCATCTGTAATGAGATCTGGTGCCCTCTTGAGGAAGAGACCTGGTCAGTTGTCCTTATCAACTTAGAACATGAAACCCAATATGGACAAATTCAATAGAACCTCCATATATGGGCTACCTATGCAAATAAATAAATAAATAAATAATAGGAACCTATCAGATGGTCCATGTTTGAGATCAAGAAATGCAGAGTAAACACAGCATAATTTTCAAGTATCCGGGATAGTTTGGCTGTGCTTGGACCCGCTAGAGGTTCCCAAGCTAGGCTGTGATGTGTGTGGCAGCACACTGTGGGGCATTTCAGTGTCGTCTGAACTTTCAGGAGAGCAGGTACCCATTTTTATCGAGACTCCCCTCTCTCACTCTCCAGTCCTCTATGAGCTCTGTTCTTAAGAAATAAAGAGCCGTCCAAACAACCACTGTCCCAATTCCAATCAGCACGCTGTAGAAGGCTATTTTTTTCTCTAATAGTTGAGTCGTTAAGAACAATAATGGGAAAATTAATTGTCTACTATCAAGAAGTGTTCATCAAAATCTTGTCTGCGTTTGAAAGTAGCTTTGAATTTATATTTAAGCAGATGTGGATTTGCTCTCTTGTTAGGTAGCTCAGCCCTGTCCTTGAATTTCAGAGTGCATACCAGTTACCTGTTTTTCTTCTCTCATACAATACATCCTGACCAAACGTCCCCACCCTTCACTCCTTCCAGTTACCCCCACCTCCCTTTCCCCCGAAATCCACTCCCTCCTCACCCCTGTCTTCCCTGAGAAAAGAGCAGGCCTCCTAGGGATATCATCTGAACACGGCACAGGATACAGTAAGACCCGGCACCTAGTGGGAGGAAAGGGATCCCAAGAGCAGGCAAAAGAGTCAGAAACACCCTCACTCTCACTATCAAGAGTCCTCCCCGAACACTGAGCCAACAACCGAAACCACATGCAGAAGACCGAGTGCAGATCCGTGCAGGCTCCATGCTTGCTCTTTTCATCTCTCTGAGCCGCCATGAGCCCTGCTTAGTTGATTCCACCGACCAGCTACTTTTTAAAGATGGAAGCACCATAGAGGAACTGACAACGACTCAAAAAAGAACACGACCAGTGCCCAGACCATAAGACACTGAAGATTAATGAGGAGCCACTCCATTTGGTTACAAAGTCCCCAAATATAGGTAGAATTCATCAAACAGTAAGAGGAGACAACATCATTTTGTTCAAATTTAGTATCTAATGAATAACAAGCAAAGATTCAAATGGTATCTTGGGTTTAGAGATGACCCAGCAATTAGGAGCGCTTCTGCTGCTCTCCTAAGAGTTCAGAATTCAGTTCCCAGCACCGACATCAGGTGGCTCCTACCTACATCTCCAGCTCCAGGGGATCCAATGCGCTCTTCTGACTTTAGAAGGCAGACACACTCAGAGAGACATGTCATATCCACACTCAGAACATGCATACATATTTTTTAAAAACTAAAATTCATCTTTAAAAATAGTATCTTCATTTCTTTCTAGTCTGCAATGAAGTAGACCAAGCCCACCATGGTCGAAGTCCCCAGTCCCCAAAGGGCCAGCAGCTCCCATGGTGGGGCTTGCTGACCTTAGCCCCAGAGCTTCGTGGCATTGCACATTATTTTGTGAGCAGGCTGTTGCTAAAGATACAAGCAGAAGTCTTTAAGAAGCACAAAATGTAGGCACCTGCCTCTTTTTTTATGTCAATGCAAAGTTATTTTTCTTCTTGATATTGTTTTGTTTTTGCCAAATGTTCCTGTTAAATGTTAGCTTTAACAAAATTTTTTTACTGTTACCTGTTTCTATCATAACTTTGGAAGAATAATATGATATTTTCCACTTACAGCAAGTGCAGACACAGCCTACTGATGAACAAGCCTAGCTTGTTCCCCAAAGGGTGAGAATAATACCCAAGTGTGAGAGATTTTTCTCATGCTTGAATGCTATTTTCTCATTTGCAATGTCACAGACTTATATTGCCACCTTAAAATTCTCTCTCTCTCTCTCTCTCTCTTTCTCTCACTGTCTGTCTTCCCTACCAGAAAATCCTAAAAACATGCAGCTAGACATCTAATTCCTGTGCAAAGCTTCCTTGAATGACACCAGGAAAGTAGAGAGCAGGCCAGTTAGAACAACGGGGTGGGGAGAAGGGGGGTGAACTGAGGTACAGTAATACATGTAACTGGCCGTGGATCAGGCAATGGGTGCCTAGTGACACTGGACTCAGACAAGACATATGATCTTACATTGAAACAAACAGAGGACCACCTCTCAGAATAGGGCTAAACTGAATTTAGCAGTTTAAAATTGGAAATGTATGCTTACATGCATGCCATGCTTGCTGAACAATCAATTTGCATTGCATTAAATTAATATAATAATGGATAGCTATAAAATTGCACATTTCATACATTAAATTTAATGATAAAATAATAGGTAATA
Organism: Myodes glareolus; assembly: GCF_982192425.1. NCBI lineage: Eukaryota > Metazoa > Chordata > Mammalia > Rodentia > Cricetidae > Myodes > Myodes glareolus. The sequence goes on along the minus strand of NC_142029.1, from coordinate 27,698,963 downwards.
ATAAGTTGACCATTCTAATATAAATATCAATCAGTAAATGCACTCAAACATAATGAATAACTTTAGGCATCTCATTTCTGGGGCGGCAACATTCAAGGAGAACCATATAAATTGGGAAGCCATTGTCCATCAAGATAAGTTAATTAGCCTAGAAAGAGACATGCAAGAAGCTGTTAACCTGCAGCATAGGCCTGCAGCAGACTTCTCTGGACTTTATATATATTGAGTAATTTGGGAAATTGAATAGGATATTACCTTTATTTTGGCATGCTATTTCCAAATCATCGGCTTTTATGGTTAAAGGAAATTGCTAACACCCATGCTTGGAACAGGATCAGAGCAAAGGTGGTAAGTTCTTGGTGAGCCAAGAAAGTGAGAAACATATGTATTTGGTATTTAAGATTCATTTGGGTTTTTAAATTCAACAACATGATTTATTTTTACTTGTTTTTCCCCCCTCTCTAATTATCTATGTGCATGAGACAGTTCCTTTTTTTTTTAAAAGAAGTACTTAAAAAAGTGACTCACACAGACGTGGGATGGAGCTCGATGGTTCTGCATGTGCTGAATGAGCTGTGAATAACGATTTTCAGAGAGCAGACTTCATACACACAGAAACTCATCTGCTGCAGGTTGGCCAGCGTGAGTCCCCAGGGAAAGAGGACCACCCAGAAAAGGCTCCGTGTGCAAGGCCTGCCTGCTTAAAGAGGGACCTCTGGAAATCTTTTTGATGAGGTGTGTGAGGTTTCTTATACTTCAAGAAATCCAAGTCCTTTCAAGCCCCCACCCAAGTCCCTTCAAACCACCATTAGCAGAACACCTCCCAAGCACGGAAATCTGTGATCACGCAAAATGCAAAGAGGGCCTTGCTCTGTGCAGTATTGGCTACACTCTACAGAACCTTGGGGCACCCAAGATGCTACAAAGTACATGTGCACACACACACACACACACACACACACACACACACACTAAACGTTCAGTTAATGCTGGGCTTAACAAAGCTGTAGGTTTGGGCTTTGTTTGTAAACTATAAAGGCCTTCCTTTAGCATACCAAGAAGCACCAAGAAAGCACAAGTGGAGATACAGCAGATGTACCACCCCGAACTCAGAAAAACCATAGCATCAAGAATGATGCACCCATCTCCAGGGTCCCATGCAACACAGTATGGGGAACACGTACCTAACATAACAGAATTGAGGAGCCAGTCTATTTTGTATGAAAAGAGCCAGATATCTTACTTTTTTGCAAAACGAAAGCAAATCAACAGAAAATAAGTGAATGTAAAGTAATGAATTCTTAAGTATTAGCCTTGGACAAACGGAAAGGGAGGTTAACATGATGATTTCTTTGATATTTTTATAGGAAGCTTTTGGAGTTTTTAGTTGAGGAACTCTTGGCAGAGTTAAACCAGGACTCCTTCAAATTAGCAGCTGAATGGTCACCTGTGGTTTTAAGTGACTGTATCCTCACTGATGATAACAGAGCATTGCAGAGGCTCACATAGCTCTCTTTACAGGGGATCTTTCCGATGAACCCTGTATTCCTAGCCTCTTAATGGGACCCCAAACCCGACCGTACACCAACATGTCCCTGCCCTCCTGTCTTGGGGACCTATGGATGGAGCAAGGCTAATATCTTTTTGGTGAAAAGGATTCCCCAGATCAGAAGAGCAGGGTGTGGAGGCTCACACCTTGCATCCTAGCATTTGAGAGGTTGCGGCAGGAGGACTGTGGTGAGTTTGAGGCCAAGCTGTACTAAGATATGTGAGACTCTCTCAAAGGGGAAAAAAAATCAAATAAACAAATTATATATAAAAAAACAAATTATTATAAAAAAATTAGAAAGTTTTATTTGCCCAGAAATTCTAGTTTCATCCCTCAAGTTTTCTTTAAAAGTAGAACTAAAGGGGCTGGAAAGACAGATCAGTAACTTAAGAGCATTTGCTGCTCTTGTAGAGGATGTGCATTCAATTCCTAGCACCCTCATTAGGCAGTTCACAGTAACTTCAATAACTCCGGCTCCAGGGGATCTGACGCCCTCTTCTGGCTTCTGAGGACACCAAGCATGCATGTGGTACCCAGACATACATCAGGCAAAACATTCATTTACATAAAGCATTCACAATGTAAAGTAGAGCCAAGGAGATGAGGGCTGGGAAGAATGCTACCTTACTGGAAGCTCTTCCCACTCCAGAAAGTTCTGCTGGGTGCTGGAGGCCACCATTTGGCACTTCATAGACTTCATTTGCACATTCTCAGTTGTTTTGCTATAAATGTAACCACCGGTATGCACATACATTCACAGTACACTGAGCCTACAATGCCAAACTGAGTTTTTTTCCTGTTTTTTATAATAATTTTTTTTTTAGTTTTTGAAATCATAATATAATGACATCATTTCCCCTTTCCTCTCCTCACTCCAACCTCTCCTATGCATCTCCCCTTCATCTCTCAAATTCGTGGGATTGTTGTTACAGTTCATCTGGAACCCCTAGCTCCAGGGCCCCCAAGGGCACCAGACACATAGGTAGTTCACAGACATACATGGAGACAAAACATTCATACACATAAGACAGTTTAGGCGAGAGAAAATTTCCCCCAACCATGTAGATTGTCTCATTCTTACAATGTCCCCTTGCGCTTCCAAATGCAGAGACCAAGGAAGAAAAGTTGGGCCTGGTTTTGCTTACTTTATACTTAGGCCGAAAGCTGCGCACGGAGCAGAACATCTCCAGAAGCACCATCGTTCCCTTAATGTCTTTTGGCACAAATCCTTTTAAAGTAGGTTAAAGAACTATGCTGCCTGCTACTTAACATACTAACATGTGATGTAGGTGTGTGAAAAGCATCCTTTCCCCTGGGAAGTCGGCCCATCCTTACAGATCCAGTTTCGGATCCAGCAGAAGGTATGGGGAGGGGGGGGTTGACAAAATGACTGCCCTCAAGTGTGAGCCCTGGCGTCAAGGTCCCCAGAGCTTCTCTCTGTAATCCCCACACATCTGCAGTGAATCGGGAGGTAGAGACAGGATAAGGCCCCAGGGCTAGGGAGCCTGACATAAGCAATGATGAATAACAAGAGCGGAAGTTCAGGTTCTTAGCCCTACACACACACACACACACACACACACACACACACACACACACACACCAATAAACAAACAAGGAGGCCTTGCTGCCCTTTGGTATGGCCTCCCAGATGGGACCCTTCAATGGTTATCTGCTAAACAAAGGAAGTGGAAACAACAGGTCCCCCAGTGTCTGTGTAGTTGGCAGAAGAGACAAAGGTCTGACCAAGGTGGGAGGTACCAGTGAGCTAGACAACTCCCCAGCCAGTTTCCCTTCCTTTTTGTCTTCCCACAGTGTTGAGAAGCAAGCCAGGGTCCTGCGCATATCAGACAGCATCTCCACCCCTGGACCTCCAGGCTGCCGGCTCAGTTTCATGCTTTTTGGTTGGTTGGTTACTTTTGTTTTTATAGGTAGGGTCAGTGTTGCTATAAAATTCCAGGTGACCTGAACCTCTCAACATAGACCGGGAAGCATCCACTGAGCTTCGGTCTCCCAAGAGCTGGAGTTACCCACGTGACTCGCCACACACGGCTTTTATACTCTTTCTCTGCTCGCGTGCTGCAAGCTTGTAGAAAAATTGGAATATGCGCTTCAAATAATAAAGGTGGGGAACGGGTTTGGTTGGATGTATCCTGCCAGCCTGCTAGTGGGCAGGGCGTGGAAGAAGGATCTGAAGCTCAAGGACTTTAAGGGCAGCCTGGACTATATGAAGTCCAACCTCAAAAAAGAGAAGAATTTGGGGTTTGGTTCAGGGATCAAATGTGGGCTTAGGGCTTAGTAGGAACCAGTCAATGCGGAGTTATAGACGTGAGCAAAGGACACTCAGAGCAGCCAGGTCTCCTTGTGGTATTATCCCGGGGCTCAGTCCTCTGCAAGCCTGGGCTGCGGCACTGGAACTCTGGGGGCAGGGAAAGGAAGGAGAGACTACTGTATATTCATATTTCGGGGATATTTTTAGTCTTGTGTTTTTGACGTGTGAGCTGCCAGCACAAAATACACCAAACACCTTCCTAACTCCCTCAAACCAAATAAATAAATGAAAAGAGAGGCTGCTTAAACCCTTGACAAGCGGCTTGTCAAGAAAAGCTGTTTTTCACACAAGAAACCTCTTTCAGAACCCTAAATCCTGCTGCATTCTGTTCTATTTGCAGCACCCTTATCTGTTAGCATCATAACAGGGAAGTGTAAATTGGACCCCCCTCAAAAAAAAATCCATTTTATTTTTAAAGCCAAAACGTGATCAAGGAGTTTGCCTGCTTTCCAGAACACTGCCTTCACATGTGAGAGAAGGAGTCACAGCCTTCTAAAAGGAGTGGGCTATTGACTCTCGGTCTTAATGCTGCAACTAATGGCTTTACCAAAAGGGCTGAGGCTTTCTATCCGTGTTAGGAGTAAATATTTTTAGTGACAGCTTGACTGTGGCAACAAGAACTTAGAATCTGGAGGAAAGAATGTTTGAGAACAATCTGGGTCCGAGGCAGTTTGAGGTCCGCACACAGGTTATTATGGCATTGTCTGTCCTGATCGTAGACTGCAACAGAATTTCTGAGGCCTAGGGCACGGAGACCCAGAGAGAGGAAGAAAAACTAAACATCAGTGGAATAGCCCAATTTAATCTCATAGTCCAGCATAAGGAAGAAGTGGGGAGGAAGACGATGCACTGTCTGTAAATTCTTCTTTCATGTGTACGGATGTTTTGCCTGAGCTGTGAGGCATGCACGTTCAGTGCCTGTGGAGCAATAGATGATTGTGAGCCACCATGTGGATGCTGGGAATTGAACCTGAGTCCACTGAAAGAGCAAACAACGCTCTGAACCACTGTGCTCTCTCTCCAGCCCCAGAGAGATGTATTTTAAAAAATTAAAGGAAAAATTCTAAGACTGTGGAAAAGGAGCCAATATCTCCAGGGATATACGATTGCTGGGGCTGAATGGAAAGGTGTCATGACTTGACTACGTCAGGATCTGACTGGGCCAACCCACAGTGGCCAGAGTTAGAGATGGAGCTCTTCCAGACACTCAAAGCCCCCATGAGGCTGCCTTCTAGATCACTACCCAACACTTTGGTTCCTTGGTTTCTTTGTTTGTTTATTTGTCTATTTTCACCACTTTGGGTTTTAAGTATTGACAAGGGATGCTATATGCACAAGGAGCCACAGAGAGGATGTCTCACTTGGCCTTTCTTTGGACCAATGAAGTGTTTGCTTAAAGAGAGGCCTGGGTGAGGAAGTTACATCCTAAAACCTCCCGGGGTGAGAGGCCAAGTAGACCCTGGGCTGAGCAGAAAGAAAGAAGAAGAAGTCAATGATGGGGATGAGTTCCAAGCAAAGGTGGAAAGAAATGGGAGTGGACTAAGAGAGCTTTAACTGCATATCACCACCGAAGGACTGTGTGCATGGTACAAGATGCATTCATTTCACAGCCCACAGCATACAGATGTGCATTGCACAGCCCACACCATACAGACGTGCATTTCACAGCCCACACTATACAGTGGTCCATGTCACATAGACATGCGTTTCATAATCCACACAATATGGACAATCTATAAGGTTTTGTGGGATTTTTTTGTTTGTTTGCTTGTTTTACTATTGTTGCCACCTTAAATATCTCCAAGGTTTTGTCTATGGCTCCCCAGAGTATCTCAGCTGAGTCTCACGACTCCCTGCCTTCCCTTAGCAGGTGCTTGCACAGGTTTTAGCAATTCTGACATTCCCCAGTCGCTCCAGAAGACAGTTCTTGGCCCTTCTCTTCCCTTTGCAGCTTGAAAATGACAGGTTCAATTTTGACAGTTATTACCTATAAGTCATTAAATATTTTCCTCGACAATCATGCAGGGAGGCTTGGAATAAACACCAGCCATCAGCTGCTCCATGCCGAGTCACAGACAAATGCTTGAATATGCATTTAGGAAAGAACACATACAAGTCCAAGACATTTTTTTCCCCCAAACAGCCAAGACTCCAGTTTCAAACCTGACAAAAATAACATAAGAAAGAAAATCCAGATCGATCCATCTAACTTAAAACATAATGATTTAAAAATATTAACTCGAAAATAGTAGAGAGAAAATTCTCAAGTGCAATAATACCATTTCACAAGCAAATGGTGATAATTACAGGCATACTAGGACCAAAGACAGGAATAGTCCTTTCCCAATTCATTATCTCAATAGGCTAATGAAAGAGAAAGTCTGTAATCACTCAAAATATATCTGATAAAAATAAGCAAATTGGTGGAAAGATGGCTCAGCAGTTAGGAGCACTGGCCACTCTTCCATAGGACCCAGGTTCAGTTCCCAGCAACCACAAGGCAGCTCATCCCTCCTGGGACTCCAGTTCCAGGGGCTCTGACACCCTCTGCTGACTTCCATGGTCACCAGGCACGCATGCAGTGTACAGATACGCACGCAGGCAAAACATTTATAAGAAAATGAATTCAGAAAGCAGGCTGTGAGTAGACTCTAAAATAAATAAAACACTTTGACTACTCTAATAAGAAAAAGAAAAAGAAAAAGAAAAAAACACCTTATCTCATGAGCCCAAATGGGCTGGGGACATAGCTCAGTTAGTTAAATGTTTATCTTGCCGACATGAGGACCTGAGTTCTGCATTCAATTTTAAAAGATGGTTATGATTGTTTACATTTGTAGTCTCAGCACTGGGAGACAGAGTCATATGTCCAGGGTTCAGTACTCTGGCCAATCGGCCCAAACAACTCAGCAAGTTCTAGGCCAGTGAGACCCTGACTGAGGAAACAAGGTAGATGGCTCCTGAGGCATGATGCCTGAGGGTGTCCTCTTGCCTTTTCATAAATGCACACACATGTTCACATACACCCACATACACATGTGCAACACACACACACTCAAGGCTGCCACATAAGAAATAGTCTTATCATTACCAAAACCAGCAATTTCACACCTTTTCAGTTAACTACTCAGTGCACTGAAGAGATTGTCATGAAGAATAGATGTTGGAAAGAGGCAAAAGTATTTAGTGTGTGCGTGCATGTGTGTGTGTGTGTGTGTGTGTGTGTGTGTGTGTGTGTGTTTATAACTAAAGCACCAGAGATGCTCCATCAAAAAAAAAAGGAGTAAAGATATTAGAACAAGAGTCAGCTATGGGTTAACGAACTAACATATAAAATACAAATTAAAATCAGAAGGAAAGATACTCTGAATAAGAGCAAAATGGCATTCACTTTCAGGAAATGAACTTAAGAAACCCACAACTGACAGACACAAAACCATCAAAATATTACAGAGATACACAAGGATGACAAATTAATGGAAGGAAAGCCATTGCTCTTAGAGGAGCAGCGTCCTCAAGAAAATGTCATTTACTCCCACACTGCTCTACACATCTAGCATGATTCCAATAAAAATGCCAACAGAAATGCTTTGAAATTTGGAAAAATCAATTCTAAAAGGCATATGAAAAATTAACCTTTGAGAATAGTCAGGAAACTTCTGAAGTGCAGAGTTATCGGCCCCACTGGGCATTAAAACATACTATAAAGCTAAGATAATTAGAATAGTTTGTTACTAGAGAAACAATAATGAGGAAAAATGGAGCCAAAAATCTCTCAGAAATAGACATAATGCATATAGAAATTTATTATGCAATAAAGTAGGCATTTCAGATGTGGTAGAAAGATAAATTATCTAATAAGTACATTGGTACACTCGGCCAGTTATGGGATGTGTGTGGATGATGCCAGCTCCTGTCTTGTGTCTCACATCAGGATAAGTCCCAGCAGGCTCCCAAATTAAGTGTAAAATGTAAAGATTTTAGAAAACAAAAGAGAAGATGGGGGTGGGGAAGAAACCCAAATCATCATCTAAACCCAAGGAAGGCTCTATTGATTAAGAAACAAAACTCAAAAGGGACCAAATCGAAAGATAAAATGTGAGGGGAAAGATGAAATGTGAGGAAAAGTGAAGGGAATCTACACTGCGTTTCCAAGTTTTGAAAGGCAAGAATGCTAACAACAAAGAGAAGAGCAGAACACAAAGAGGCAGACCCACCCACAACTCAATCCTAAACAGACTCCTACATCATTCCATGTTGGGCCACTCTGTGTCAGAATGGGCAGGTTGGTGTACTACTTGGGGCTCTCTGGAAGACTCCTTTTGAGCTGCAGAAGCCTGTGCCTGTTGGTTGGACAGTGTTCTCAGCATCAGCACCCATAGAAAGGGAAGAATCAGAATGAGATCCCATCCAAGCCTCAGCAGCCTTCCCCAGCTGTTCTGGAGCTATGATGGCACTCAGCATTGTCCCAGAGTGGAAATGGGACCTTGACCATTCTAATCCCACACTGACTAGGACTAAGATGATGGCGTCTTACAGAAAGAAGGGGAGAGTTCAACTAGATGCTGTCTTTAGTGGAAGCAGCCCAGAAGGGGACAGAGGGTTGGCTTCTGACGTCCCCATGTGCAAGAGCAGGGAATGGGAGCTTGGGCTTGAAGAAGGGCCTGGGCCCCATGAGCACAGCTTTAACAACCGCTAGAAAGAGATGGTGGATAGAAGAAAACCAAGTGGCTGAATACTACACAAATCCATGCTCAGCTTCCTTCCCAACCAATAAGATTTTCGCAGCCAGCTCCAGGTATCCCCTTGAATAAGCAAAGAAAAATGGCTGCCAACACATAGCGAACACTCATGCTGGTAAATGTCTTGATGATGGGAAGTGCATGACTCTTTCAAGTCCATTTGACACTTCCTACCATACTGAAAGTTCATGTATCTCCTGACCTGGCATCATCCCTTAGGTGAATTCACACGTTTCCAAAACACACATTACAGCCATTAACGGTGACTACCTTGAAAGCCCGAAAGTGGAAGGCAGGCAAGGGATGCCTGCTTCACTGTGTGTGTTTTTACAGCACACTGGATATTTTGCTCATCATATGAAGGATTAGGGGAGCACTATCTCTAGGTAAAGATTGAATTCAGCTATATAATGGAAACCTATATTTGCACCAAGAACTCAATGTGGAGAAAAAAAGACATAAAATTTGTGGACAAAAATGCAGAATGGGGAGAAATGAAGAATACATCTCTCAAATGTCTGAAGGTGGGACTACTGAGTTATGGAATAATAGGAACTTGGAGTGGACTGGTAAATATCTAACACGCCTTCCACCCTGTGGAAATAGTAAAGGCCTAGAAACATTACACCAGAGCAAGTGGCAGGAATCTTCTAGAAACTACCATTTTAAAAGTTTCATTTATTACTTTTAGTCGTGTATGTGTGTGGGTCTGTGGATGTGCTTGCTGGTGCCTTGGAGGCCAGAGGCCTCAGATTCCTGCAGGTGGTTGTGAGCTGCCCGATAGGTTCTAGGTATCGGAACCCAGTTCTCTGGAAAGACAGTATGCATTCTTAACTTCCAAGCCCTCTCTCCAGGACTAGAAACTATCATAACTATAAGTAACAAGAAGAAAAGATAGGTTGGTTTAAATGTATGTAGGTATCTGTGTGTCTTTGTGCCTATGTGTATGTGACTGTGTATATGCATGTGTTCATCTATATGTAGTGCATCTGTGTTGTGTGCACAATTGTGTGTTTGCATCTGCATGTGCATGTATGTGTGTGTTGTCTGGATATTTAAATGTGTGTATATAAATATGCATTTGTCTTGTGTCTGTATGTATGTGACATGTGTCTGTATATATATGTACATGTATATGTATATGGGAATATACACATGCTTTAGTGTCTCTGTATGTATGCATGTGCTCATTAATGCCTCTGTGTATATGTGTGAGTGTATATATGTGTATGTGTACAGATATACACACATATATGTCTGTATATTTGTATATGCATGTACATCTGTTCCTTTATGTGCACATGCACATCTATCTATGCATGTGTAGACTTGAGTGTATAGGTGTAAGTATATCTGTGTGCATGTATGTGTGCATATATGTATCTGCGCATGTGTGTATGCATATATGTATGTCCCTGTATATGCATATGTGTGTGGACATATATGTAAACATTATGTGTGTCTGTCAAGGATCTTTCACCTGGACAGCCTTGCTATGGCCCAGAGTAGGATGCCATTTGCCTCTGCTCTGCTGATGGTGTTTCTCATTTTGCCCAGACCCTCCAATAGAAAGTGCTGCTGCTTCCCACGGCTGACCATCTGCTGTCTTCCACATGAAGGGTCTACATAGCTCTCTACCAGTTGCTGGACTTCACAAGTGTCCCCTCCCCCAACCCATTAATTAATTGGTGCAGCCCTAAACCTCTGAGAAGGGGAAAGTAATCCGAATAAGCCTCCCTCCCTCTGATGCGCACACCACAGGGCAACTTTCCGGAATCCTCCAGAAAACGGATGCAGCTCAGCAACAGTTAAAGATGGATTTTCTTGTGCCTCTTGCGCATTTACATAATTGATTCGCTGGATAATGTACTCTGCTTCCTTATTTAATAAACATGTTAATGATTTCAGACAATTACTCAAAACTGCCTACAAGTGTCTGCCTAAGAAAAGCAACAAAAAATAATTAAAATGAAAATACACACCAAAAGGCACATCCTTCATATCGCATTACACCAGATATTAAGTCAATATGTCACCCTGTCACCAGTCACTTGCTACCTGCTGTTATACATTTATTCAAATTCTAATGTATTAGCTGAGGCTGAGACATTGGTGAGACACCCAAGTGGGTGAGCACACAGTGAGGGAATAAACCTGGCACTCTGTTGGGGTACAGGCAATGAAATAGCAGAGAGAAGCGGGGGGGGGGCATGATAAAACACAGGCCAAAAACAGAAGGTTGGCGCAGACGCCTTAACAAAGCAAAGCTTCTTCAGGCTACTCCTGGTGGGAGGCAGTCACAGGAGAACTAAATGGATTCCATTTCCTCTGCAACCCCTCAGAGCTTGGAGCACCGAGCAGGCCAGGATCCCCACAGGTCCAGTGCTGGCAGACACCTTGTCTGAGCCAGGCATTTTCACATTGCCTTCCTTTAATCCTCCAATACATTCATGTGAGTCCATCAAAAGTCACGGCTTGAGTCACACAAAGCTATGGGCATTTCCATTCCTAAGAGAACCAGGAGGGCAACGGGTGACACCCAGTGACCTTGTGTATGGGGTAGCATGATTCCAGTTCTCTGGGGACCCTGGCCAGGACCACTTAGACTTGGTTCTTCCAACTCCCGACAGACGTCTAAGCTGTTTGGACTCAGTGGGTTCTAGGTACCCTCCTGGCTTCTAGGAAGAAGGGTTGCCTGCCTGGTACAACAAGATGCTGCAGGAATATGGGCGTTACCAGTCCTTGCTAGAAGCTAGCAGATTCTGGCTTATGAAGTACCAGATCCCTCCGATTCATAAGACATTCAGGGGTGAAGAAGAAAGAATGGAACTTGTGGAGAAGAAATCAGGTCTTTCATCGGGAAATCTGCTGGGAAGGGCCCAGGAAGATGAGTGAGGAACTAGGGGCTTTCTTGGCTTAGTATTATCCTTTTTTTTTTTTTAATTTCAAAGCCCAAGTGTTTTGTGTAGAGGCCACCCATGATATCGGCTCATAATAACATAGGTCAGTAGGTGCATGTGTGTGTGTGAGAGAGAGAGAAAGCATGCACACTTTAGGTTTTTGTCTTCCCTTTTACTATAATAACCCAACTTGTTCAGTTGGTGTCATGTGGAGGAAATGGGAACAAACAAGAACAGCTAATTCAGAGCCACCCAAAGAAACAGGCGCTTAACTACAAGTCCACTGAACTGACAAGGCCCTTAAAATAACAGGCGGCAAAGTCTAGCCAGAGTCCTAGCTCAGCTTTGTGCACGGTAAATATTGTGTTTCAGGTGCCTAAGGTATCTTTAAACTGAGGTATTAAGAGGCCAGCACTGAGCCCTTGGCTTCATGTTTTCTTTTCCCACATACTGAATGGTCCTCTAGACTCCAGAAGGAGCAAAGGGTCACACGCTGTAACCTGTCTGCTCTGAGAACATGGCGTCCTAGTCTTCTGAGACAGGCCCAAGGCATGAAGCACAATGAACCAACAGAGTCACCCAGGTCAAATATTACCAAAAGAAGCTCGGGAGATGATGGCTCAGCAGGTACAAGTGCTCAATGTGCAAGTTTGAGGATCTGAGTTCAAGCCCTCAGCATCCCCATAAGAAGGCAGGGATCCAGATGAATACCGGTAGCACTAGTGTAGGGTGGGGCAGAAACAGCAGGATCCCCAGGCTCGAATGCTGGCCAGTCTAGCCAGGTACAAGAAGACTAAGGAAGACGTGGCGCATAGACTTCTGACTTCCACGCTTCCCATGCACCTGTACATGCAGGGACGCACACACATTCACACAGCTAAAAAGGAAACAGAAAAACCTGAAACATTCATTTAATTCAACCCCTCCTCCCTTTCAAAGGAGGAATAACACAAACAGGGTAAGGTGGGAATACTTGGTGTTAATAGCAGTCCTGCAAGGTCATGGCCAATCCCTTCTGGTCAGGAAGAGAAGCAGATAAGCCCCTGACCGATTGCTCAGTATTTTGAAGAGGCCCTTTGCACAGCAGCTCGCAAGTTAATTTAAAATAATAATGGGATCTGTGACCTGACAATTCCAAGAGGAAAGGAGGCTTAAATGGTCTCTTCTATGGACAAAAATCTACTCAGGTGACTTATTTCACGTGACCTGATTTGAAAGGCAGGGAGCTCACCGTCCTCACACAGAGTAAGTAACTGAGAGCGGCTTCATGCACAGATAGGCCCAGGACAAGGGCTCCCCTCCCAGATCTGCTGGGGCTCCCCAGACAATGGTGTCTATATCCCTTGATGCTTCCAACAATGGACATAAGCTGTATCTTAGTCTCCCATTGGAGTGTGACATTCAGGGGGAAGTGTAACTCAGAGATTAGGGCATTCTCATACTGTCTCCTGCAGAAGAAATGGCTACACCACCAGCTTCCTTGACAAGTCCAACACCATCTGGCTGACCATGATGGTTCCTGTTACAAAGATCTGTGGGGCCTGTGAGAGAGGTGCTAAACAACCCTACCAGTGGTCCTCCCATTCCTTCATCTCCACGGCAACTGTATCCTTAAGCCTGGACACCCAAGACTTTCCCCCTTCCTGTAGAGCTCCTGCCAAACAAGTTTCTCATCAAAAGAGCCCCATCACTACTCCAAGACAAGAAGCTAGACCCACTGCTAACAGGCCTTGCTCTTTAAGTCATTTCCTTTTCATTCATCCACTGCCTTTCTTATTAGATCCCCTGAGAGGATTTGAAGGAACTTACAAGGAAGGACAGATATGCCATTAATCAGTGCTGAAGCAAAGAGGAAGCAACCTTGCTAAGCTCATGATGACTAATATAACAGCTGAGATTCCACGGGGACACCAGCCAGGAGCTTCCAGGCAGCCACAACAAAAGGGAAAGTACTGGCAAGGAATGGCTACCTGTTTCTCATTGTCAGAAGTGACAAAGAACAAGATACCCCCATGGAGGAAGACTTCAGAGAAGCCTGTGAAGGACCGGCTTGGGAAGGCCACATCCCCGGTTGAGAATGCCCACTTCACGTTCATACTCACCACACATCACACTGTGTCGTGGCATCTTTATTTCCTTAATTGTCTAAGAACAGGATCTGGGTTAGGATTTAAGAATTTGGGTGAGATGCCAAGTTCGAGCTCCACCATAACTAACCAGAGAAGTGGTCTTATCTTTTCCAGGGAGGAAAATGGCTGACAGTCATGAGCAGGTCTTTCCAACTATTTTTCTTTCTATTTTAAAGATTTTGTGTGACACACATAGGCTAGGTAGATAAATAGTCAGTAAAATGTTTGCCACTTAGTCAATGAGGACCTGAGTTTTGACCCCAGAATCCACATAAAAAAGCCAGGCGTGGCAGTATGCACTTGTAAACCCAGCCCTGGGGAGGCAGAGACAGGAGAATTCCTGGGACTAGTAAACCAGCAAGCCTAACCTATTTGGCAAGTCCTGGCCACATGAGAGGATGGTTCTTGAGAAACGACACCAGGCAGAACTCTGATTTTCACATGCACATGTGCACACAGGTATCTGAACACATAGGCACACAAAGAGAGACATAAAAATGTCACACGTAGCGAAAGCCCTTTATATATGAAGGACCAGGGCTAATATTATCCTGAAGTTTAGTCTTAGTTTGTATCACTTGAACTAAGCTTCTGAAAACCTCACACAGTCCAACAGTACAGCTCTCTGTAGCAGCAACTCACACTTAATGAGTGCCAATCCGCCATGTTTCTAGAAGCAGAGTAAAATTAGCAGAAGGTCACATGGGAAGCACTGGCCAACCTCATCATCTATTTGGTCTTTTCTGACCTTGCAAGGCTCTACATTCATTGCCATTCTCAAAAAGGGGCATGCAATTTAAAAGGAATTATCATAGAGCCATCGTCTGCACACAGATGAACACGCACAGATAATGTGTGCATACAAACAAGACCGTCTCATCAATTCGGTTCGCATTCCATGACCTCCTTCACCCCTCCCCACGCTAACACAATTATGTCTAACAGCCTCCGTTTAAACCCAAAGCCAAAAGAAAGCATCCCTAATGAAACACAATTTCAAATTAGAGTCAAATCTGTCTCCTAGACCAAAATATACAAAAAAGGCTCTTGCTTATATTTTTAAACTTCATGTGACTTATTTAAAGATTCAAGGTTTTCGCTGAAAGGAGGCAGAGATGACTAAACTTTCATTTAGGCTAAACAGTAATGCAGGCAGAATTTGGGCTCATTTGGGTTCCTTTTAATCCTCTTCACCACTGCTTTTGGAAACGAACATGACCCAGGGAGTCACAGCTCCCTGTTAATGTCCGTGTAAGACCAACACACTGTCAAAACACTGCTTTTAGTAAAACTGTCATTTCTCTACCTGTAAATTGAAATCTGTAATTATTCCATCGCTCCAGCCACCCTCTCTCGCTTTCCCTTTTATTATATTAAGTGAGGCAGAGCTATGCCTGTTGTGGGGATTTTGCTTTCTGAAGAGGGAAGGACTCGAGCTGCTGACCAACAGAATACAAAGGGCAGGACGGCAGTCAAGCAGAGTGAATGCTCCGTAAACCATTCCCAGCAGGAATGACCTACAGATTACACTTGTGTTTCTTTCTTTCTTTTTTAATGTGCATGGGGTGTGTGCCTTCTTACCTGTATGCGTACCACATGAGTACTGTCCTCACAGAGGCCAGAAGAGGGCATCAGATCCTCTGGAACTGACATTACAGATAGTTATGAAATGCCATGTGGGTGCTGGGAACCGAACCCAGGTCCTTTACAAGAGCAGCAAGTGCTCTTATCTCCTGAACAATCTCTCCAGCCCCCATTCTTTAATTTAAAGCCCACATGTAGTCCATCATTTCTTGAGCATACATGAAGAAAGGCGATATGATTTGACAACACGAGCCCCAAACCACACATGTGCATATATACTTACACGGATGTACACAAATCAATAAATACTCTTTTAAAAGTTCCAAAATCTTACATCCATTTTCATGATGAAACTTACCAGGTATTTATGTCAGATTAACTAGTTATTTATTAAACGACCACTGCATGCAGAGTGCAATTAATGCAAGACCAAACCATTGAACAAAACATCAGTTCTGGATTCAGCCCCCTTGTGGTAGGCTCACCACCAACACATGGCTTGCCCTGTATTCACTATACCTGATCTTAAGATGTCCACCGTGCTGTGAAGCTGCAGAAGAACTATCCATCCACAGAACTGGTGAAAACTCCAGAGCTATTTCACTCACCACAGCTCAGTGCCTTCTCTCTTCTCTAAATACGAAAAAAAAAACCAAAAAAACAAAAAAACGAAAAAGACAAAAAAGAAAGAACTACTCTACCCTCCTCTCACTCTCACTCACCTGTCCCTTTCCAAAGACTCCGTGAAAAAGGATGAGCCAGGAATGAAAACAACAGAAAATGAAGTGTCATAAACATATTCAAGACAGGAACTTTGCCTCCTGAAATTAACACTTAAAACTCACATTCTCTTACAGCTCCCAAGCTCCTAAATCAGAGAAAGGACTGAATTGCTGGTCAGCGTCATTGACAAAAAGTGCTCAGTACACTGTGGCAATCAGTAGAGCCAAGGAGGGCAAAACAAAAAAGCTGTCCTATTATGCTCTATTCATTCATCAGTCAGTCAGTCAGTCAGTCAGTCAGCCAACGAGCATTTAGTTGAGCCTCTTCTTGTGGGCAAAGTAGCCCTCAAGGTGCTGAGGTGCTTAGTAGGCAAAGCAAACACTTCCTTTCTTATTGATTCCTCACTGATGCAGACATGGTCAGCCAAAGGGAAACAGGTTTGTCCGGCATCTGTCTTCATATTCATTCAACCAACCACACAATTAGTTCATAGGCAATTAGTTCATACCAGGTTCTAGGTTCAATTAGAAGAAGATCAATTTAAGATACAAGAACTTCCAGGTACATCAGCAAGCTGTGGTACTCAAACACTGTAATGAGGGGCAGTGGGGATCCTTCTGGTTCTAGGAGAAGACACGTAAATATGTGCCAGGCAAACAGAGGGAGAGAAGACAATGACATCAGAGAAGGAGACACAAGAACACAGAGAGGAATGGAACTCCGCTGCCCACCGCAGGGAGGCCTGATCCTAGGATGGGGCTACTGAGGGAGGATTCCAAAAGAGCAGGGAGGCACTTCCTGGGTCTCAATGCCATGTCCAGGAGTTTTCCCATCAACCAGGCAATGTAGAAGAAATCCATTTCTTGTTCAAATATATTTGTACTGCAAATTATCCTTCAACGATTTTCATTTTGTTTTTGTTTCTCAAAGCAGGGTTTCTCTGTATAGCCCTGGCTGTTCTGGAACTCACTCTGTAGACCAGGCTGGCCTCAAACTCACAAAGATCCGTCTGCCATTGTCTTCCAGGTACTGGGATTAAAGGTGTGTACTACCACCACCACCAGGCTCTTGAACGATTAAAAAAAAACCTTTTGGTGTACATGATATGTGTATGCATGTTTGTGCATGTGAACATGGGGGAGCATACACCACAGCCACTTTGTAGAGGTCAGAGGACAATCTCAAACATCAGTTTACTTCTCACCTATTTTGGGGACCGGGTCTTTTATTGTCCATTGCTGAGTATGCTGGGCACTAGCCCCTGAACTCCATAGGATGGTACCAGCACTATACTTCTTATCCTGATGCAAGAGCACTGAGGTTGCAGGTGCATACTACTCATCGTGGCAGTTTGGATAGGAACGGCCCCCATAGACTCATGCGTTCTAATGCCTGGTCACTAGGGAGTGGCCCTATTGGGAGGTGTGGACCTGTTGGAGTAGGCAACTTAGCTGGAGAAAGTGTGTCACAGAAGCTTATGTCTCTTCCTGCTCTTCCTTCAGTGCTGTATCTGCCTGCATGCTGCCATACTTCCCGCCATGGACAAAATGGACTGAACTTCTGAAACTATAAAGCAACCCCCAATTAAATGACTCCCTTTATAAGAGTCACTGTGGGCATGGTGTCTCTTCACAGTGACAGAAACCCTAACAAAGACAGCCCGTGTTCCAAGGATTGGAACTCGGGTCTTTATGCTTGCAAAGCAAACATCTTACCCCAGAGCCAGTGTTCTGACCTCCCTCTAGCCCCCAGACGAGTGAGAAGCACTTTGCCAAGGATTACAGGAAAGGAGATGAGGTTGCAGCTGGCACAGGCTGGATGGAACCCGACACACCCAGAAAGACGGCGGTGTCTTCTTCCAGCCACCTCATCCAGAGGGCAGCTGCTCGCTCAGCAGTGGGGCCAGGGAGAGCAGTGGGTCTGTCAGCTGATAATGAGCTTTTTAGTAAAGCCTTGAGTACCTCAAACTCCAGTTAGCAATTACAGGGCATCGGCTCAAAGGGTTGGCTCCACAATTTTCATTAATTGATTTGCACAGGGAAATGGGCATGACACACTGGATGAAGTTGCTTCCAGCTCTTAAACTCCATGGCTCTTCTCTACAGTGACATGTATCAGTATGACCGTGTGCACTCCGGGCTATGGGTTCTATGCACGGGCTCCCTCTTTAGCTGTTAAGTACCCTTAGGAGCACAGTATTATGCAAAAGGACATAATGACATAGGCGGTTCAGTTAGAGCAGGACACGGTCATTATCACTCGGGCTTAATAGCACCTACTGATCTGTTCCCAGGAAACGGACTTTCGAAGGCCAACTCACTTCTTAGTCAGTTAGACCCTTGCCTGCAGTGACAGCAAGTGCATCTGTTTGACTAGATCTCAAATGTTTATGTCATCCAGGCACCACACAATTCCCCAGAACCCCTCTGACCTCCTAATTCCAAGGTATTATTAATTTGATAATTCCTCCCACCCCACTTTTCTATTGGCCAAATCCAGAGACAGGCAAATCTCTGTGAGTTCGAGGCCAGCCTGGTCTACAACAGCTAAGTCCAGGACAGGATGCAAAGCTACAAAGATAACCCTGTCTAAAAAAAACAAAAACAAACAAACAAACAAACAAACAAACAAAAACATCTCATTCCAAAGCTTTCCTTCACAAGGCACCATTCTGACCATTCTGGAGTCTTTGGTAATTTTCCTTTTAATGCACCCTATTTATGTTACAGAAAGGGAGACAAGGGAAAGACTAAGACAAGTAATGGAAACCAGGCAGGTTAATTCTTCAATAAATCAAGGCTGTGAGACCATTCATCAGTTGTTCATCTTCAAGGTCTTCAAGGCAGCTCCCACTGACTCAGATCCATACTCCTCCTGGGACCCAGGTTTTGAAGGTGGAAATCAAATGACTAAGACACTGTGAACCGCAGCAGCCCAAAACCAACAAACATTTTAAGCAAAAAGGCTCGGGAGAATCTTTGCAGCAGAAGGTAATGGTTCTTAGTGACAACAGACAAGCCATCATTTCAGATGGATCATGCCCCGTTTGTGGTTAAAAATAGCACAGAACATACAGGCTTCAATTAACTGAGTTTACTTCCTATATTAAAGGTGGCGATGTAGTAAAGCCTCTTTTGAAGCCCTGCATTCTGGTGTGTTTCTTCAAACAGAAAAGAGGAATAGCGCTGGGAGGGCTGTGATGTAGTTCAGTTGGTAGAGCACTTGCTTAGCACGTGAAGCAGCTGAGTTTGGTCCTGTCCCTACATAAACTGGGCCTGGTGGCGAATAGCTGTAATCCCAGAATTTAGGAGACAGAAGCAGGAAGATTAGAAGTTCAAGGTCATCCTTGGTTACACTGTAAATTCAAGGTCAGACTAGGCTATAAGAGACTCTGTCACAGAAAGAGAGAGAGGGGGTGGGGGACTGGAGAACTCATTGTGTCAGCGACTCAGTGGGGTGTGTCCTGGAGAGAAATGGCCTCGACCGTGTCAGCTCTGACAGAAAACACATGTTGAGATATGAAAGTAATAACAGTCCTGCCTCTGGCACTATAGGAGGGAGGTCAGTCTGGGCACGAAGCCTTTCTTTGGGCATATTAGCGATGCATGAGATCTCCCTCTCTGGCTTGCCATGTTAGAGGAAATACGTCTTCCGCAGGCATCAACTTGAAGCTTAGTACCAGATAAAGCCAGCTCAAGAGATGGCAGGAGAAGTTTCTAAACTGGGAAGGGAAAAAAAAAGGTGAGAAAAAGAGAAATTCAGATATTCCATGAAGTAGAGGTTAGTGTCCCAGCTCTTGGGGATCTGTGGCCCCAGGCATGAGAAGAGTTTTGGAAGAATCTTGGGGCTATTGAATAACAGACACTGTTCAGATGGGCAAACTTCTCCTGGGTGATGCTTGACAAGTTGTCTCATCATCAGCTGTGAGGGGAAACACATTCACCACTCGCTCCAGTAATATTAATTACCCAGCACCAGCAGAAACTTGACAAAGGGGATGATGTGTTTAGAGACATCAGCTGTGGTGAGTCACTGGGCCCAGAGGCATGATGCTGCCCGCACAATGGCAGTGCCTGCTCTTCCCCAGAACCCTGGAGAATAAAGCGACACCCTGTCGCTTTAACCAAACTGGAGCAGGAATGAGTGGGCCTGGTGTGGGTATGCATTCCACCCGTGCCCTGCGTTCTGGAGCACAGAACCGATGCTACAAACACTGTGGACTTCTCAGAACCAATGCTCGGCATGTGGACCCAGCTGCGGCCAGTCACACTTCTCCCTCATGACGTTTCTGGAAGAAACTTTTGCACAAGGAAAAGAAAAATCTCATGAGGTGCTCAAAAGTCAAAGGACAGTTCTCCCCCATCACTGAGATGTAAGATAGGGGAAACAATTAGGTGGGGCAATCAGAAGAGATGTATTCAAGATATTTAAATATCTGCTCTTGCCATTTTTAGGATAATTCTAGAGCATTCTATTTGCTTTATTTTTTTTTCCAAACAGTTGAACACCAAGACAGCTGCTTGGAACTGAGTGCTTTCTTTTAAGCAGAAAGGCAGAAACAAAGAGAAGTTTCCTTCTCCCTCCCCAAGGCCAACACCCCCTACAGTCTATGAGTCATAAATAGCCCTGGAAGAGCCAGCTCCACAGAGGCTTCTGGCTCCTCTCAATTATCTTCCCCCAGGGACTGGAGAGTTGGTGCCAGAGAACAGCCCAGCAGGGGTTTGTGGGAGTGAAAAGTGGCCTTGGTTGTCCAGGGCCCTGGGCAGTAGATGTGGTCTAGGAAGGGGGGCGGGGAAAGGTTAGGAGCTGTGGTATTCTAAAAGTCATTATTTGGGCTGGGAGGTGTATGACAGTCAAGACTTGGGCCATGAAGAGACAGGGAGCTGCCTCCTTTTCCGCACGCCTCACTTTATAGCTAATGTAAAATCTCTGTGCCAATATCACGTGCCTGTGACTTAGAACTAGCCTATATCACAGGTTTGTTTGAGTGTGTGTAACTGTGCACGCTCCTATGTGTATACATGCGTGTGTGTGAGGCCAGAGGTAAACACCAGTCACTTCTCCACCTTTACTGTTTTGAGGCAGGGTTTCTCAGTGAGTCTGGAGCTCACTGATGGCAGCGCCCTCTGGCCAGTGAGGCCGAGGCTTCCTCCCACCTCTGCTTCCTGGTCTCGGGATGACAGGTGTGCACTCCGGGCTGGTATTGAACTCATGTCCTCACACTTACATGGCAAGCAATTGATCTGCCTGAGTCATCTCCCCAGCTCCAAAGATTTGTCTTTATGAAGGAATTTTCCAGCATGTAAGATAAGCACTGCGAAGAGCCGGCTTAAGGTTGTTCACCTTCTGTGGGGAACGGTGAGAGGGTGAGCTCACCGAGGAGCCTGGGCGGTGTAGCCAGGGCCTCTGGCTCCTTCTCAATCACCCACACTAGAGTATGATCAATACATTTCAAGGCAGAGCATCATTTGTCCTTCCCCAAGCTTCAGAAAACCCAAAGGGGAGGGACACATTGTTACATGGAACGGTAACGAAATTGCTAATTAAGCTAGCACCTGGCACATGAAACTCAGTACATAGTTGAGATATAAATAAATGACCAGATCCAAGTACTTTGGCCAAATGGGATAGATGAAAATATTAGAAACACTAGGATCTAACTCCTCCCGAATCAACACAATTAGCCGTTTGGGCATAGAGACAATGTCATGAACTAGCTAGTAGGGGTACTAGCCAGAGTGCTGTGTGTCCATGGGGAGTTATGCTAGCCCCTCTGTCCCTTGTCTGGACAGGAAATGTCTTTTTAATTTAAGCAACTGTTTTCGTACACTAAGTGATGCAGTAACTATGCAATCAAATTTCAAAGTTAACATTTCTAGACGCTTGATACTTGCCAGGTAGTGCTACACATGGATCTGTGCCTCAGGGAACTTCGTCCCTGTTCTAATGCCCCACGGTTTGGTTTCTTTCTTTCTTCTCTCCCAATAATCAAGCTGCAAGACTCATATGGTGCCAAAGTCCTTGGGGACACACAGAAGCAGCAAATAGCCATCCCTTGTGCCGTGCCCATCTCCCTCATTTATGCACATGTGTTAAAGGCATTGCCTCTAGTCTACAGGGAGAGTTAACACTGCTTGGCAACCTGACAGAATTTACAGTCACCTAGAAGACCAGCTTTGGAGAGCATCTGTGGGGGAAGTTTCTAGATTAGACGAACTTGGGGTACAAAGACCCGCCCTGAATGTGTATGGCATCATCCCATGGACTCAGGTTCTAGACGGAATACAAAGGGGAAAGCAAACTGAAGACCATCCTTCACAGCTCTCTGCTTCCTTAAGTACAGAGGCAATGAGACTACTTGCCTCATGTCGCTGTTGCTATGAGGCTCCAGAGGAGTGTGAGCCCAAAGCAACCTTACCTTACTTAAGTGGCTTTGTCACGTATGTTGTCACAGCAGTGTGGGAAGTAACCAGTCCCAGCTTAGCTAGTGACTGCCACAGTAGCCAGCTAGTGGATGAATAAATGCATGCATGTAGAAAGGATGGATGGAAGCAACACACTAGACCAGTAGAACCCATCAGCAACACAACCATCTCTTCCCTACACTAGACCAGTAGAACCCATTAGCAACACAACCTTCTCTTCCCTACACTAGACCAGTAGACCCCATTAGCATGTAGAGCAGCCGAAAAGCAGCAGCAGCAGCAGCAGCAGCAGCAGCAGCAGCAGCAGCAGCAGCAGCAGTAGCAGCAGCAGCAGCAGCAGCAGCAATAGGTCTCTGGGGTGGGCACATGTTCCTAGTCTGAAGTCCAGCAGAGCAAGGACAACCAGCTTGTTGAGATCTTAGCACATTTCCTTTCCCAAGAGTTTGCTATGGACACTCTACCAGAATTGATCACATATTAGACCCAGAGGTCAAAGCTTTGTCCACGGAGTATGAGATGAGGAATTTCAGCTCCACAGATGCGATCCCCAGAGTTCCTGGGTTGACAGGGTGCACTTTTCCACTCCTCCAGATGGAGGGCAAAGGCATAAGGCTCTGACTTGGCTTTGGGAAAGGCCTGGTCATGTCTTCCTCACTGGTGTGTCTCCTCTGCTGAAGATCGACTAGCACATGTGTGCAAGCCCTGGTCCACACTTCTTAGACTTAGTAAGGGGTTGGGCAATTAGCAATATTCCTCCTCTGGGGTAACTATCTTTGGCAAAGACATGTTACTGTTATTTTTATAGTACATTTGTTTATTTGGGGTATAGTGATGGGGACCCACATATGTCACAACAGACATGTGGAAGTCAAGTGACAATCTGAAAGAGTCAGTTATTTTTTTTTTCCACCCTGTGGGTCCTGGAAATCAAACTCGAATTGCCAGAGTTAGTGGCAAGTACTTCTGCCTACTGAGGCATCTTGCCAGTCCCCCTCCCCCACCAGCACAGGCTATTTTTAACCCACCTTACGTCCACATGTTCACACAGTTCCCTACTCAGCTACACGTCTCATTACTGTGGGTGGTAGTGTGTTTTTACTGAGTAAAGAAATCTTGAGAGCTTGCTATGGGCCAACCATCTCTCGGTTCTTCGCATAGACCTCCTTCCTGTCCCCAATCTGCTGATGTGGGAGGAGGGGAAGAAAGAGCTCCTGTGGCAGAGAGCTCTCAAGTCAGCTGAAGAGAACAAGGGCTGCATCCTACCATGTTCCCAGTCACCTAAGGACAGAGGGAGGGATAGGGTAAGGAGGGTGGAAGGGGCGTCTTAGGGGGTGTGGCATTCACACATACAGTGACCTCCTCTAACCAAGGACGGGATGTCAGGGGACGGATACCTCCCACTGCAGGAAGATCTTTCCTCAGATTCCAGCTTAGCCATGTTAAGGCCTCAGCAAATGGCAGGTGTGGAGCCCCATGTATAAATAGACAAAGAGGAGCAGATAAATACAGCTAGATAGCTATAAATAGGTAAACCAAGGCCTCTGACTCAGGAACCACCTCTTACCCTCTGTTAATTGAAAAATCACCAGCTCTCACAGATCCTCCTACACAAGATGAAAGGGTGACTTAGCCCACGTCATAGCTCCTTGAATGAAAGACACGCCCCCTAAGGCACTGCCTGCTTCATAAGGAAGTAACTCACTTTTCCTCTTCACCCATCTCCCTGGCTTAGCACCGTCAGACATTAAATCGCCGTTTAGCCTAGAAGAGCAAAATCTCACCCTGAAAACGCTCCTCTCCTTTTCTTCTTCAACACTTACAGCAATCTCTGTCTTCTTCCATCAGGGCCCCTTGTCAAAAGCCGGCGGTTATCGCATGCTAATTTCACCCACAAATATCTGATCTGAATCCGAAGTAATTAGCAGATCGAGTAACCTGAGAGATGCTGATCTTTTTTTATAACCACAAAAAAGCTTGTCACGAAGGATATTTTAGTGCAAGAACATTTCCAATCAGGAAACTTCACATCATGTTCCAAAATACCACCCTGCCTCGCATTGGTACATCCAGGCGGCGTGCCCGCTGGAGGTGATAGTGTGTGTTCTGGGGACCACAGCATCTGAATGTGCCCAGGCAATAAGGTATATATTGAGTACGTACCACCGGCTTGGGCAGCTGTCCATACAGAGAGACCACCTTTAAGCAAATTCTTCCCATGAAAGTTAGTTTTCTATTATGAATGAAAAATGCTCCGTTGAGCAGGAACGTGTGTGTCTACTGAGAATTTTCATTTTGGGAGAACCTAAATATGGAAGCACTTAAACAATGTAAGACACAATAACTGGGGCTGGGGAGATGGTTGTCTCGATACAATGTTTCTCATGCAAGAATGAGGACTTAAGTTCAAGTCCCTAGCACCCATTTAAAACCTGGATGTGGTGTCTTACCTCCAGTGCTGGGGAGAGAGATGAAAACAAGAGTGTCCCTGGGGCTTGCTGGTTAGCCAGCCTAGACAAACTGGTGAGTCCTGGGTTCAGTGAGAGACCCTGTCTCATAAAATAAGGTGGAGAGTGACCGAAGAAAAAACACCTGACGCCAGCATCTAGTCTCTGCACTCATGTTACACACACACACAAACAACACAATTACTACCCATTCTAAGACTATAATACTATGGAACGGCCTCTAAGGTAGAAGATGATCCATGCCAGTCCCTTTTCTAATCACTGTGTGACCTCAGTTGCCATGTCTATAGAATGGGAATGCGAATATAGATTCACATCAAAGGGTTATTGGAAAGAATAAAAGATGATGTGTAAGTCTTTCAATACCCCCCAAGGTAACCATTATGTCGCTGACAGATATTACTAACTCAAGAACTTTCAAAAGTTAGCTCAAACAACAAACAGTAATTCAAAAGCTAAGCAAGCCTGCCTGCAACGACCCACCCTGGTAAAGCTGTGTCTTCGCATAGACCCTAGCTCATTGAGGGCTTAGCCTCAGGTGATACATGGAACTCACTCTAAGAAGAGAAAAATGCCTCTCGTCATTTACAGGCTCACACGCCATTACACGCTCCGCACGTCATTGCTGCTTTAACGTTGAACTGTGCTTCATACTGCAAAACTTTATTTTTTTATCTTTAATATCCTGTAAATAAAATCCTTCATCTTAGTATTTCTAATAAATGCAAACCCCCTTGGAAAACAGCATTCTATAGATATGATGTGTAGAAAGAGTGGACAAAAGGCCTCAGTTAAGACATGGTAGGGGCCTGGTACTGGTTCTGTTACTGCTGCTCAGAACCTCAGAAGTGTGGGGGAGGGTCCAACCCTGATATGTGATGGTATCTGTGGTGCTGAGGAGAGGGACTCAGCACGTGCTATTAGAGAGCTGTCAAGGGAAAGATGGAGAATTCTGAGGGGGCAAAGCAAACAGAGCCGACCTAGGCAAGCAAGGTCACTCTGCTCAGCCCTGCGCTCTCCTCCTTCGTTTCAGAGACAGGGTCTCTCACGGGTCCAGAAGCTCATTGGTTGACTAGACTGAGAGCCAAGGGAATTCTCAGGATCTGCCTGTCTCTAGCTGAGGCCATAGGCACACACTGCCACATCTGGCTTCCTACATGGGCGACTAGGATCCGAACCCAGGTTCCCATGCTTGAGTGGCAAACACCTTACTAACAGAACCATCACATAGCCGTCTCTCCTGACCCCTGCCCTGGTGCTTCAATTAACAGTGTTTATGAATGAATAGGATTCTCGATCGGACTTGCTATGCCAGCTGCCTCCTTCCATGGCGAAACATTCTGAGGGTTCTGAGGTTTTGCGGTCTCCAGGTTAGTTAATGAGAGAGCTGAAACCTCAAGGGACTTGTCCAGGCACACTCCAAGGCCTCTAGTCTGCAAGCTCCTTAGGATATTTGCAACAGGTCTTCTGAGTGCCTGTTACCCGCTACTTACACATCTCAAGACAAAACCAGAAACAAAGTCACTGTCACTGAGGAATCTGACAGAATGCAGAATTGCTATGTTTTCTTTTGGAGGGTCAGAACAGGTCTTCCTCTCCATATATCACACTCTACGCTCAGCAGATTAACTCATCACACACAGGGACCCCGCGTACATTGGGTGATCAGTCAATGAATAAACAAATCAGGGTCAATGGCTGGGAGCACCAGTGGAAATCCACTCGGCACCCTTACTGGGACTCCATCCCTGTCCCCAGACTGCACTGAAATTCTACCTATGCTAGTTTCATTTAACTATGGTCGATTTTCCTCTTTGTATGTACATGTCTCGTGTACTTCAGTATCAGTATACTGAGCCATGGGCACAGGTGATGCAGGAATCACACAGGCCAAAGAAACCATGAGTGTCAGTTGTCGAGCAGGTACCACTTGGCCAGGACGTAGGACATCTAGACCTGTGAACTGTCATAGCACACAGAATCTACCTCTGTTCACTCAGAGGCAATCCAGCGTACCAAAAGCCAGCCATCTCCCCCTTGTAAGGGCCTTAGAAGGTTCTGGAAGGCATAAAATTAGGCAATACAAGGAAATAGTACTAATCAATAACCCATGGACATGAACAAAACAATTCCAGATGTGTATTTTCTGTTCTCTGGGTGGCGAGGGGGCAGTTGCTGAAGGAAGAGGTTAGATATTGCGGTCAGATGTGTGTGAAACAGAGCAGGCAGGTAGCACAACAACTCCTAATCTGGGTGGGGGAATCAGGACTGCTGGCTGTGTCTGAGGTGAAGGCTGCTTACGTCACAGCAGAGTTGCTGTCTCATCTCACAGCCACCCTGCCTCTTACTGACAGTCGTAGCTAATGCACTCTGGGGGCTCACAGGGAGAAACCGAGGCTTAGCTGAGATGAAAGGACTTGCCCAGGGTAGGGCAGCACGTAAGTGGTGGAAGGACATGACTCAGGCTAATCAGTGACCAGGCTCAGTCAACTCTGAGGCAGGTTAAATACCTGTGCCACTAAATGTGGAAAAGTCCCAAAGACTTTACCACTGGAGAGCTCATCCACCGAGGTCTGTAGCACAGCCCCGGTAAGCTTCATGGCCTTTCTCACAACATAAACATATGGAGAAATGTTGTGGAATATTAGTTAAAGATGGGTTACGTTTGTTTATGCTATGGAGCATTTATTTAAAGATGCAAAGGTGTGTTGCTTTCTTTTGTGCTGCATTTGTTTAACTCTGTGAAGCTGTGTTACAGTTCCTGTCGAAAACACCTGACAGGGCTAATAAAGAGCCAAACACCCAGTAGCTAGGCAGGAGAAAGGATAGGCGCGGGTGGCAGGCAGAGAGAATAAGTAGGAGGAAAATCTGGGAAGAAGATCGAGGAATAAAAATGAAGGAGACATCAGAGGCTGGCTACCCAGCTACACAACCAGCAAGCCACAGAGTAAGGAGTAAAGATATGCAGAAACAGAGGAAGGTAAAAGTCCAGAGGCAAAAGATAGGATAATTTAAGAAAAGCTGGAGAGAAACAAGCGAAGTGCCGGTGATGGTGGTGCACACCTTTAATCCCAGGACTTGGGAAGAAGAGGCAGGTGGATCTCTGGAAGTTTGAGGCCAGCCTGGTCTACAAGAGCTAGCTCCAGGACAGGTTCCAAAGCTACAGAGAAATCCTGTCTTAAAGAAAGAAAAGAAAGAAAGAAAAAGAAAAAGAAATAAGCCAAGCTAAGGCTGGGCATTATAGAAAGAATATGCCTCTGTGTGATTATTTGGGAGCTGAGTGGCAGGCCCCCAAAAAGAGCAGAGATTAAGGCAACAAGAACACTGATGATGAGGTCTCCTTAGAGCTTCAGAGGCACTGTTGACATCCATCCTCTTTCTGCATCCTCAGACCAAGTGACCAGCTGGGATGCGGGTACCATTCAGATGGGGGTAACATGCCAGATGTCAGATCAGCTGGGGAGGTTAGGGGTAGAGAAGTAGCAGAATTGAAAGATAAGGCAAGATGGCTTTTCCCAAAATAACCAGCTGTCACTGCTTTGGTCAAGATTTACACAACACTACTAAATAACACACCTTATTTCAGGGGGTTCTGCTCAGTGAAAAGGCACGAAAAGGGTTCTAACTAGGATGCCATGCAGAGCTCTGTGAAATCTTTGCAGGCTTCAGTTTTCCTTATGAAGGTCCTATGAGTCTGCACCAACGGGCCCTGTAAAGCCTTCCCCTCCAGAGCAGGGAGAGCGCCATTTTCTTGCTCCATCTGAGGCCTGGTTCTCACATATTCTGCATCAGTAAAGCCTCTAGGGATACTTTTTTCTGTCCTAGGCCTGCAGATTCAATGACTGCCCCCATTAAAAGCTAGGGAAACCTAGAAACATGAAGAATGATGTTTAGAAAATTCAGAGCAATATGGAGGTATAGAAGAAATCTACAGTCGGGTGAGTAATTACAGCGCCCTTTCCAGGAAGTCCTCCTTCCCAAAGTCCAAGTGCCAATCAACAGCAAAGCACGCCTTGTTTATTGCTTACACACACAGGAACTTGCAATACCCAAGAACACTCACCACTATTCTGTGCCAACGAAAACTGGGTTTCTTATGAGCAGTTGAGGACCCCCATAAAGACAGATGGGGAATCTTGCCTATGTCACCCCGCACCGAAATCCCCTACCTAGCCCCCCCAATTCCTCGGCAATCTCTGAGCATCCTGCTCCCCTCTGCTCCCTCCTCACAAGCTGCAGAGAAGAAACTGCTGTCATTGTGCCACATGACACTCAGGTGTTGTCAAAATAATCGTCTCGTTCCTTGCAGCTTCTGAAGGAGTAGCTCCCCATGTCAGGACCATGCCAGGCACTGAGTGGCACAAGACAGCCTTTCACGGTTCTCAGCCAGGAAAACACTATCAAATGAAAATCTGATTGTGGATGCGCCTCTCGCCGTCATCGGTTGGGGTGATTTCTTGCTAGAATGACAGCCCCATCTTCTCCACGGTTCAAAAGTGGTTGTGTGTATCCTGGTCCCCTCTGCCTCAGGAGCATTTCCATGGCTTTATAGTGGCTATGCCTCAACACAATCTGGTTCTTTATCGGATCCCTTCTTTGATCCCATGTCTTCACTGCAGACTGGTACCACGGGAGTGGTTTTGAACCGTTACCCCAAATAAATACCACTTCAAACTCCAACACGCAGAATAGATCAGAGATGTGCAGTCTCATGCCCACCTTGAGAACCCTGGGGTTCCATGGATTAAAAGGAAACACAGGACAATGAGGAGAAGTGGGGCTCAGTAAGCAGAAAGGAGGGGTATGTCATCTCATGTTAAACCTGGAAGAGGACAATGCTCAGCCCATTCTTTGTAACACAAGTTCAGGTCAAGCACTGAAGTTAGTTAACACTGCATTCAACTCTGAAGGTTAACGAGGCATTTGTAGAGATCTTATTGAATCCCACAATTATTCTCTGTAGTGTATAGTGGGTTTTTTGTTTGTTTGTTTTTGGTTTGCTTGTTTTTTAATTCACAGATTAAAAAATATAAAGGCCAGAAATTTAAGTAACTTCTGTAAGGTCACATAAACGTAAGCAACAGAACCTTCTGCCAGCCTGAGGTTGGGCTCTGAAACCACTCTACGTATATTCCAGACTGCCTTCAGATTCAAGTTCTCACGGGCCTCTGATTGGGAATGACATAGGATTGCACGGCCTGCCCAATGGGAGGATGTTCAGTACATGGAGATGAACCACAGCAAACAGTAAGTCAGAGGATTTTTCTATTTTTAAAATGGAAGCACTTTGAAAACTGTTGACTTAGGAGGCTCCTTAGGACCTTGACACTCTGTCCTGACTGCGCATCCGGCAGTTAGCTGGACAAGTCTCCCCTGAATACCTACAACATGTATGTGCTCCCGCAAGCCCCATGGAACAATGGGCTAGGTCGCCATGTCGACCTTGCTGGTACTGGTATGATGAAGAGTCCGGGAGTATGAGTAGAAAGAGACAGAACAGGAGAAGGAAAAGGAGGAAGAGAGGGAGGGGAGAGGGAGAAGAAGAGAGGGGAAAGGAAAGGAAGGAAAGGGAATCGCAGGGAAAGAAAATAAGTAGTCAACCTTATGTACCATTGGGACTTTTCTAAAGAAACAATGTCCTGGGGCAAGAGAAATGGCTCGTGGGCTACAAGCACATACTGCTCTGCAGAAGACCTGAGTTCAGTTCCCAGCACCCGTGTGGGATGGCTCACACACGTCTGTAACTCCAGCTCAGGGGAATCTGATGCCTCCTCCTGTGCCTGCACTCATGTGCAAATTTAGGCATCAGAATATAACAGGAGAATACAGCTAAAACCAAGCTGTATAGAAAAGGGATGTGTGACCTTAGAGAGGGCGCCATTCCCAAGGTCACAGGAGAGGTGAAGCCAGCGGCAGGCCCTGACCTTGAGACTCCTAGCACCACACCACAGCAGCAGCAGCAGCAGCATGGCTTCTATCAGTGGTTCTGCCTGCCTGAATGTTTCTGTCTTTCTCCGCACCGCCTCCTCCCCAGCACACGTGGCTCTGAGGCCAGCATGCACCCCTCTTCTTAAGGCTACCCCTCCTTGGATTTACAAGAGAGAGAACCACAAAGAAGCCACAGTTGTCAATTGTGTCCGATTGGACACAGTGACAGAAGCAAGTCACCGAATCAGCCACAGCTCTTTTCCAGATGCTGTCCCTGTGACGACAGTGAGCCGCCTGCAGAATCAGCCGAAAAGGGAAGTTTTGCAGGATTCACTGCTCACTTGCTCCTTAGCGGTTAAGGCTGTTAGACATCAACCTGCCAGGGAGTCTTTAAAAAGTCTTTTTATCCCTTCATTACAAGTCTCAAAGCTGTTGAGTCTTCTCAACTTCCAGCTGGACTCAGAGATCTGTGTATTCCTGGAGATAATTTTTTTTTCTATCTGCTATATTTGAATGATTTTTGAGTTCCTCAAAGCAGCAATGCCTACACCACTAAGAAATCCAGATAAATATGAAATATTCAGTTCTTATGCAGATATTTATAGACTTTTAGAACTCTCAGGAGATGCAGACAACTTGCAGGACTTTTTTTTTTGTACAGCCTGGGCTCTGCCTAAATCCCTTCAAGTTTAGACCTACAATTTGGCCATGTGACCACCAGGTGGCGATAATGTGTTACAACTTATGGCCAATAAAGCTGACGTCAGGGAGATTTTCCACACTACCTATGTTGAAAAAAAAACCAAAAAAACAAAAAAACTTAAGCACAATCCTCATTTAATTTCTTCCTGTATTTATGAGGCTATTTTCCACACACTATTTCCACTACCATATCTAGACTATGGCCTTCATAACACCAAGAGCTTTTATTTATCTATCTTGGAGAATTTCATACATATATATGATGTATTTTGATTCCTTTCTTCCAACTTCCCTTCAAACCCTTCACTTCCCCACACCCCTCTCCAAACTTCATATTCTCTCTCTCCCTCTCCCTCTCTCTTTCTCTCTCTTCCTTTCCTTCCCTCCCTCTATAACCCACAGAGTCCAATCAGTGTTGTCCATAGGCGCACGGATATACAGACATCACTGGACCATACGCAGCCTACAAGAGGCCACGCCCCTGAAGAAAAGTGACCCTCCTTCCCCAGTATCCCTCCACTGCCCAAAGCTCTCAGCTGGGGTGGGGGTGGGGTCTCCTGAGGTCCTCTCCAGTCCCTTCTGGAATGCTGATTGGCTTGACTTTATAGCACGGAGTTCTAAAGCTGGCCCGTGGGGTCCTCTCAGGAGGCTGCAGCCTGACTATGCCCAGGGGCATCTCCTTGACAGTCCCCTTTCCCAGCTGCCGCATAAGCCACGCTTCCCACGCAAAGCGGGTCCTAACAGCTCCCGCCTCTGTCCACCACGCATTTGCTCCCCGTCTAGCTCTCTAGCCCCTGACGTTCACCTTCCACCCCGACGACAGTTGGCAACAGCTGTTCTGACAAAACTCCACCAAAGGAGTCTGACAAGCCTAGCGTTAAATCAGTATTCATGAATACATGGAGGGCTGTTTCTAGTAGAAAACACGTCAGATGCAGATTAGCAGAAAGAACTTTCCAGTAACTGGAACTTGAGCACTCGGACGTAGCGACCTGGTGATCCAATAGTATGTGATATCACTTGGAATTTCTGGAGTAAGTAAATGATCTCACAGCCTCACTATCCATCTAGCTGTATCTTCCTGGACATCTTTCCACGCCATTAACTATCACTCGGGGCATATGACTCCTCCCCAGGAGGCAGCTCAGTGGGGGGTGGGGGGTGGTGCTGGGGGTTGGGCTCAAAATCAAAACACCAAGTTTCAGTCCTGGTTCTGGAAGTTACCAGCAATGTTTGGGCAAGTGTCTCTGAACCACCATCTACAAAAGCACAGCATTTATCTCTCTCGGTCCCTGACGCGCTAAAGAGGTAATTCATTAGATCGTGTCTAGTTTGGCCTCTCCTCTTTGAAGTGACTTTCCACTAATTTACCCATCTCTTCCTATCTATTCTGGGCAGGTCTTCTTATTTTGTCACTGTTGCCATAATTATATTGGCGGTGCTGGCGACGAAACTCAAGACTTACTGCATGCTGGGCGATGCCCTCACCTGATGTCCTGCCCTCCTCCTCCCCCTAGGACTCTAATGTGAATCTCACATGAGAGAGGAAGGTATTCCTGAATGCTTCCATCCAAGCAATAAGACGGCCTTAGATACCACCGTCCATCTGCCCGTCCCAACTCTTACAGTCGTAGGCCCCAATGGAGCTGAACTCCACACTGGCCTCCCTTATCTTTGCCATTTCCAGAGTTTCATTCTCTCCGCCTATACACAGCTTCAAAGCAAGTCTAGGCTTCTTTTGGGCCCTAACTTGACTTTGATGTTCAAAAAACATTCAGTCTGGAGTGTGTCTCTTCAGGGTTCTGAAGACGCCTCTAGGCCCAGCATCCTCCCCTGTAGCATCTTCCCCAAGCCCCACCATGGTATCTCTGTGCCTTAGCTGCCCATTTCCAGGTTCTGCATTGTACATTTCAGACAGAGAGGAAGCCTTGTTTCAGAGAAGATAAACAGTTTTCTCTCAGTCCTCGGCCAGTTCCTTGTCCTCTCCATCCAGGAGAAAGGAATGTAAGCTGGACCACAGGGGGACTTTTGTCAGCCGTTTAAATCCTTTGTAGCCTCCTTGTTAGGGTTTTAACCCCTAACCCTTTCATGAGAGAGAAAAGCATTCCTCCTTTTGTCTTCTTCATCAGCTTCTAGAGGAGCACCGGCTGCTGAAGCCGCTTCCTCTTCTCCCTCGCAGCAGCAACTTCCTTCTTTATGAAGAACCTCCAAAGGAAGGGGACAACATACATTAATGGCACCTAACATAGAAAAGGAAGGCTCAGAGAAGGAAAACCTCGCGTGACTCATCAGCACCTTCTGACTTCCTTAGGCCATGTTCCAGTATGAACCTTTCTGTCGGCTCTTCCAGCCTGGGAAAATTGAAGGGTGGACCAATGGGAAGCTGTGTGATTGGAACATAGATTTGAGACATCTCCTCCCGGAGAAGCAGTGTTTAAAGTAACAGTTCTCAGTGTAGGCTCAAAAATTGGACCTTCATGTGAATCCCTACTGCACAGCTTGGGACACTAGGGGACTTACTCTGTCTTTCTGATCCCTGTCTCTCATCTGTCAAATGGGTACAGTACTAAGGCCTTGCCTTCTAGATGTGGTAAGCATAGCCCTGTGTGGTGTACTGAAGAGTAAAGCATCTACTGTCCCAAGATTCTGTCGCCAGAGCCTGTGCCGACAGACCCCATGCAAGGACCTGGTAACACTGACCTTGAGGATGCCCTATCTTACTCTAGTCTTCTGACAGAAACCATTTTTTTCTTTTTCTATTTTTCTTTTTCTTTGGTTTTGTTTGTTTGGTTGGTTTTGGTTTTTTGAGACAGGGTTTCTCTGTGGCTCTGGAGCCTGTTCTGGAACTAGCTCTTGTAGACCAGGCTGGCCTTGAACTCATAGAGATCAACCTGCCTCTATCTCCCAAGTGCTGGGATCAAAGGCTTGTGCCACCACCTCCCAACTTCTTTTTCTATTTTTCATGCATGTGGTAGTGTGTATGAGTGTGTGTGTGTGTGTGTGTGTGTGTGTGTGTGTGTGTGTGTGTGTGCGGTTTGCTTATGAGTGGGTGCAGGTACATTTGTGTACTTGTATATTGCCTCTGCTTTTGTCTTCCAACCCTCTCATCTCACTTT
Organism: Myodes glareolus; assembly: GCF_982192425.1. Lineage (NCBI taxonomy): Eukaryota > Metazoa > Chordata > Mammalia > Rodentia > Cricetidae > Myodes > Myodes glareolus. Next base: position 27,664,368 of record NC_142029.1, on the reverse strand, counting down.
AATCTCCAGCCTCTGCAATGGCACTGTGCTCGCCCAGATAATCCAGGGCCCCACCCTGTGGCCAGGTCCCTATTGAATCACATTCGTACAGGCCTTTTCCAACGTCATATCATCAAAGGTCCTCCTCAGGACTCTTGGAATCCCACCTTCGGAATGTGGACATCTTTGGTGGTCATTACTTTGCCTACAACACAGAATATACATGTGGTCCTGGGCACATTGCCTGGCTCCAAAACCATTACTCATTATTCCATCAAAAGACTAGTACCGGCCTTACTGGTAGTAAGAAAAGCAGGCAGTGTCCTTAGGCAAGACAGTCATTTTAAGGGAAGAGTGGCATTCTTCAGGCTGCACAGAACACAAAAACATCCTTTTAGGAACCCACATCTACTTCAACTTACATTTGAAAACCCTTTCGTACAATTTTATCTTATTTTAGTGTTATATGTCTGCATGTATACCACATGTATGGGTACCTGCAGAGGCCAGAAGAGGGTGTCAGATCCCCTGGAGTTGGAATTACAGGCAATTGTGCGTGCTGAGAACTGAACTCAGATTCTGGGCAAAGTAGCAAGTGTTCTTATCTCTCCAGAGCATAAAAACAAGTTTTTATTAGACACTCACCAGTTAGCATCTGCTTTTATTCATCTTTGCAGTCCCCCTAAGTGGGGGCATGCCCTCTGTTGGTCAGGACTAATCAGATAAGGACTGTAAGAGCTGGCTCACACCCTGTATATAGATCCCTCTGCTGGTGATCAGACAAGGTCTTTCTTATCCGGTTCAAAAGCCCCACCTCCCCCACCTTTTGAGGAACCCGAATCTGGTGACCTGTTGGCTTGTACTCATTCTGAGCGTCAAAACGGCCCTAGGCCAGCGCCACTCTCAGCCGTAGACTCTTTCAGGGTAGAAAGCCAGCGTATGATTCTCAGCACCGCATCCCCAAGCCCTGCCCCCACCCAGGTATTGTTCTCAGGGTGGGAAATCCCAATGAGACAGGGCAGTGCCTAAGGAGGTCTTAGATTTTCTCCAGCTTAGGCAGGATCCACACCCTCGTTTCACATAAGCGCCCATACATGGTTGCTGCAGTCACTGTTGGATTAGTGTCTGGGGTAAAGAGGAAGTGAACGTCTCGTGTGGATGTAATGCTCGCTCATCCACCCCCATCTACTCTGCTCACCTTTTGCTCCTCAGTGCTAGCAGCACCTGATCATTCCTACTCTGCAGAGGGGATGGGGCCCCCTTCTCCCCAGGACCCATGTCTTCACCTCTGCTGCCCCTCCAGAAAGGGACTGGGGCTTTCCTGGTTGTATCTTTAGAAGAGAGGCTTCTATTTCCCTTGCCTCTTCAACTCAGCCAGGCCAAGACATACAACACAAAACCCAGAATAGCACCTTTGGATAAGAGGTGCCTGAGAAAAACAAGTCCTTTAAGCGACAGAGAGCTGGGCAGGGAAGACTGCTCTGCTTGGTAAACTGCTTGCCTTGCAAGGATTATGATCTGAGTTTGAAACCCAGAACCTATGTTCAAAGCCAAAAGATTCTGGTATGGTGGCACACACTTGTAATCCCAGCACTGGCGAGGCAGAGACAGGCAGACCCCTTGAGTTCACTGAACTGTGCATTCTGGGTAAGTGAAAGGTTTCTTTCTAAAGGCAAGGCGGACAGCGTCTGAGGAATAAGAGCCGTGGCTGTCCTCTGGCAGTCACATAGACATGTACCTGCAGACACAGACACGCGCAAGCGAGCACACACACACACACACACACACACACACACACACACACACACACGAGGTTGGCAGGGCTGGACCCCCAAACATCAAGTCTTCACCTACAGCTCCATGACACAGCCTCCCAGGGCTCAAAGCCTCAAGCTCACTCAGGTGGCGTTGCTCAGATGTGACCTGGACGGCTGAAGGGCGTGCATATTACCATATCTTGCAACAACTGTTGATGAAGATTTCACGTTTTGCTCAGGGGACCAGTTTCAGTGAGGCGCGTTTTATGAGAACAATACGTATTGTAGACATCTGAATATATTTCCGTGAAAAAAAATGGGGAGGGGGCCAAGAAACTGGAACAGTGCTCCTCTAAAACAGATGAATATTTAATACGCTGGGGACTTATCTTTAAGAGAGAAAAAATACCCTCTGCAATTTTACATGCCTCCTCCAATAAGCATCCCCTAGATGAAAAATGACGGACAGCACAGCCACCCATATAAATGCCATGTATTTCATTATTCCCTTCTTAGGGTGATACAAAGACCAGCTGAGACATGAAGCATCGTGAAAACATGAATTAGCAGCTATAAATAGCACATTTAAAGCGGGAGGCCATCGAAAACCGGTAGGTTTAATACAGGCTGCCGAGACAAGTCTGAGGAATTGATCAGTTGGGAGGGAAACCCAGGTCATGAGTGGGGAAGCAGAGACAGAGCCAAGAGAAGCTTCAGGAGGGGCTCCCAAAATAGGGTGAAGGCAGATGATGCTGACCTCCCAGGGGCTCCCTGGAGGAGCAAGTCTACTTTTGGTTGACCCTTGTCACCCCAAGAGGGACCAATTCGCAGACTGCTTATCACTGCTATTTTTAGCTCCCTGGCAATACAACCCGGTACAACGGGAAAAACGCCCAAAGTAAATACAGTCTCTCATTTGCTTCTTCTCCTGGCAAGTAATTTTCTATTATTTTCTGTTATAACTATTTCCAGGATAAATCACGCTCCAGAGGCAGAGCTTAAGTCTGAGAGCCCTCTAAGGAGCACATATTCCGGACTGATGGGGAGGAAAGACGAGAGGAGAGCAGCTGACCTGTGCTGCCTGCGTGGCTGCTGGGTCCAAGCAAGGCCTTTGAGAAACCTGGCTATACTCTAACCGCTAAGCATCTGCTGCTGCTTGACTTTCCTCTGGGTACTGCTCCGAAACACGGCCGCATGTAGCTCTTTAGCATCACGTCTCCATGAGACGGCCTAACATCAGTAACGGTTCTCAGGAGCCTTCTTTCTTACCAGCCCTGGATGTGGATTCTGTCTTCATCTCAGTCCTACGAGGGAGGAAGTGCTATTAATATCATTCCAGTGTTACTGTGTGAAAGATTCATTCTTTTATCTTTAATTGGGGAGGGGTGGGGGACAAGGGATGTATGTGAGTACAGGTGCCTGGTGAAGCCCCGGACATCAAAGTCCCATGGAGCTGGAGCTACAGCAATTTTGAGAGCCTCCAGATGTGGGACCCCATTCTTCTGGAAGAGTGCTATGTGTTCTTACCCACCGAATTATCTCTCTAGCCCCTCATTCCCATTTTAGGAGCGGGTAAGATGATAAGGGCTCGGGATTTTGTAGTTGGGAGATAGTAGAATGGGCCCCCAAACTACGTGTAGCCCAGTTGGTAGAGCGCTTGCCTGCCATGCATGAAGTCCTGAGTTCAGTGCTTAGGATCCAATACACAGAGCATGGTGACTCACATCTGGAACCCCAGGCTTTGGGAGGTAGAAATGAACGGACTCTGATTTCAAAGTTACTCTAGCTACAAGACAAGTGGAGGCCAGCATGGGCTCCTGAGACCCTGTCTCAACCTGCATCCATAGCTTTGCCTCTGGATCGTGCCACTTAGGCTCCTCCCAGTCACCCCAGACCAAAGAAAGACCCATTACGCTAGCTAAAAGCTTATGGAAGACAAATGCACAGTTTGCATTAAAGTTTTTGAAACACCTACAAGAACTCCAAGAGCCCCATGTAGGTCTTCATAGACTGCTAGCTGCCCTTGACCTCTCATGGGGGAACTGTTGACCTGGAACCTCCTGAACATCACTTACAAAGTGAATTGTCCAGATCGGCACAAAAATAGCCTGTTCAAAATACTGCAGGATGCTCTGGGATTTGAAGTCAGGTGAAAGTAAAACACTAGATGACATTCAAGGCTCTCTTTGCTTACCCCTGCCGTAACTAGTTTATGCTGTGGCGGCAACCAAAGCCAAGTTCATCTTTTTCTCGGCCGCTCAAACATCACCTCTCTCATCTCCGAGGGTGACAGCCATTCCCTATGCATGCCATCTACTTTCACTTTGTACTACTGCTCACGCCTGTTCCCCAGCCTGACACGCAGGTTACACACTTTCCTCCCAGGCTAGTGCAAAGGCCTCTGGGAAGTTGAAGCTGCGGTCTGCTTTTAGAATTTGTCACGTCCCACTGCCCCAAGCACTCGGCTTGCATTCAGCCTTCCATCCAAGATGAGATGTGGCTCTGAGGCTCACTCTGCAGAATGTAAGCTCAGTGAGATAGGATGGTTCTCACAAACCTGCCCTCCCCCAGCTCTGTTCGGAGGCTCTGGTGATAGAAGCCTCTTAATAGGGATTAGCAGGTTTAATTTCTTCCTGGCAACCGGGAGCAGCCAACGTGCTGGAAACAGACTTCTCTCCTGCCCGACAGCCAGTGCCACTGGCAAGAAGGAGGGAAAACAAGAGAAAGGAGAGAGAGAGAGAGAGAGAGAGAGAGAGAGAGAGAGAGGGAAAGAGGGAGAGAGAGAGAGAGAGAGAGAGAGAGAGAGAGGTGTACACAAATTAGAAATGATATTTCACTTTCCACTTCAAAATGCAATCACAGATTAATATCACTCAAATGGATGTCTGGAGCCAGTCTGTCACTGCAATCCAATTTACCATCACCAACTCCGACTGATGTTTTCAATGTAGAATTAATAATTAAGTGATACATAATAGTGCGTGTTACTTTCCATTAATTTTTTAAGTTAGCATACATAGTGAGAGGTTTTATGGCATTTCCATACATCTTTGCCACTCTCTTTTTGCTCTTATTCCTCTCCCTCTTCCTGCATCCTCTCCCAAACCCCTTTCCTCTCTCTTACTGGTCCCCTTCTTCATCTTCTCACATGAGTCCCCCATCTTTCTTTCATGTCAAAATGTTTTAATACTTGGATTTGTCTTTATTAGCCAGTACTCTCATACCAAAACTGTCGCCAAGACCTCCTGGGCCTGGTTTGAGTCTCGGCCATCCAACCGGTCATTTCTTCTCTGCATCTGTTCTCCAGGGACCTGCTCACTGATTGGCAGCTGGTACTCCTTGAGCAGTTACTAGACATCAGGGTCAGAAGCCTCCACTGTCTGCGTAATACACAGTCCTCATAGGCGACATGATCACTATTTTTAGAAAACGGCGCTCAGAGAGGTTAAATAACAGGCCCACAGCTTCACAGCCCGAAAATCTGAAGTTTGACACCAACTCTGCCAGACTGCAAAGCTCATGTTTTGAAGTACTCTATCCGTTTGTATTTTTTATTTTTAAAAAGATGTGTGTGAGTTTACATGGCTTAAGCAACAATTTTATAGTACAAGATCAATCCTTGGACAGACAGCAGGATTTTAGAGGACACAACTTTGCACTGTGAGGGTTTGTCCTGTCTCTCCCTCAGAGGTCGTCAGGAAAAGGTCCTTGGGGGTGCAGTTACCACTTCTAATTGAACGTGCAATGCGAGCTGTGTCCGTGGTCCTGAAAAGCCGGATTCAAAGGTAAGAATTAGAATAATGGCTGCCTAGCTCAGCCTCCACTGTGCAAGGAGCCAAACTGCCTCCCAAGGACAGCATCTCCCTGGCTCTGCAAACTGGAAGGACAAAGGAGTTATGCCATATTTCATCTTCTCATCCTGAAGATGGCAAAACTTGGGTTCAGGGCAAGTCCGAAGCTTGTCCAGGTTATACAACGAATGAAAACGAAGCAACCCCCAAACTTTCTGTTCTGAGTTAGGCTTGCCTTTATTTAAAGGCATTTTAAAAAGACATACTAAAGCCATTGTAGCAGTGAGACGAGACGTTAAGGGTTAATTAGCAACAAGGTCTCTTATCTTAACTCAAGCCTAGGCTCTCCTTGACCCCACCCCAAGATCACCAGCTTTGGCCTCTGTGCCCCTCTATTTCCTAAAAACACACTCTCGCCTACAGCATGTGCAAGCCTTTTCCGAAAACAGCAGAATATGCATTTATTTTGAAACTTTTATGGCTGAGCATGTGTGGAACAGATTCCAGGTAAAATATCTAGTTCTTTCTTAACAAAGGCTGCCTAATGCACTTTGGGCACAGCAACGATGTTCAAGGCATTTGAGCATCCCCTTCTCAGCAACAAAACAGTTGGGTATTTCCTGTGCCTGCACCCTGCTCCCATTAATAAATCAACTCAGATACAAGAGTGTACCCTCTCATCTGTCTGTCTGTTTATCTATCTATCTATCTATCTATCTATCTATCTATCTATCTATCTATCTATCTATCTTCTATCTATAGACAGGGTCTCATGTAGCCCAGGGTGACTTTGAACTCATCATGTAACAGAGGAAGGCCTTGTACTTCTAATCCTTGTTCTTCTCTCTCCTGAGAGCTGGGATTGGAGGCCTACGCCCCCAATGTCCTGCTCATGCAGTGCTGAAGAGACGCTTTGTGTATGGTAGGTAAATGCTCCACCAACCAAGCCATGTCTCCTGCCCTCTCTCATTTATATGAGATGATAAATATAAATTGTCTAACACGATATCTAGGGTGCAGTAAACATTTAATAAACATGACTACTGGAATTATTGTTGTCAGAATTACAGCTATTAATTCTGTAATGCAAAGGTTTTAATATAAATGTCTACACTTATATCTTGACCTCTTGTTAACATGTTACCAGGCTCTTTAGCATTTCGCAGCCATGTTATTGGATGTCAGCTCCTACAGGGTAGAGGAGGGAAGTTGGCAAAGTCAAAGAGAACAGAATTGAGAACAAAGTTGAAGAGAATTGGTCAGCCTTGGCTGGACGCGGGTGGTTAATGATTTGAAAGGCAGTGAATGCATCATCCCTACTAGTGTTGATAGGGAGACTTCTGTAGGCTGCAGGAGGGAACTCTAATGTCTAAGTACAGACCCTAGCATTTACAGGCAAGGCTCTCTCCAGCTGAGAAGAGGACGGCTTGGTGCCTAGAGAGGGCAGATGGGCCTAGTGAGAGCAAGAGCAGCTATGGGAAAATGAAGAGACAGGGAAGAGGGGACTGTGCTTTAGGGTTTTTTATCTAAGTGGTACCCTCAGGTGCAGGGTCCTCACACTGGCCTTTCACATCTGTGACCATGTCTGGAATCTGTGCACAGCCCAGCATCTGCATTGAAACAAGAACTTCATAAATCACTGTACTAATGTCACAAAAAAGTGAACCCAAGGCGAATGTGAAGTTAAACACATGTTCACAACTATGTGAAAAACATGGCTGTCAGCACCCAGCCCTGGTCTAAGCACTCCATTCCCCTGACATTCCAGAGGGCATCTGAGTGTTGCCAGTTGGGGCAGGGAAAGAGGCAGCATACAGTATTTTTCAAGGGAAACAAGAAAGGGAGGAGAAAGGGAGGCAAAGAGAGGAAAGGAGGGACTGAAGAAAGAGGGGACCTCCTCTTTGAATATTTCTAGGTTTATTTTTATTTGTGTGTGTGTGTGTCTGTCTGTCTGTATGTATGTATGTACATATATATCCGTGCAGGTGCTCACAGAGGCCACTAGAGGGCGTCAGATCTCCTGGAGCTGTAGCTGCAGGCAAATGTAAGAGGCAAGCTCTAGGCGCTGAGAAATGTACTTGGGTCCTCTGCAAGAGTAAAAAGCACTCTTAACAGCTGAACCATCTCTCCAGTTTCCCTGCCTATTGTAAAAATTAAATTCTTAAGGAAAAACTTCCAAGTTCTTCATTGGAAAACGTATTCAAGACATTCTGATTCTCTATTAATGACATTTTTTTTTAAAAAAAAAAGAGCAATGAAGTAATGTGTGATTTTTCAAGATTCTTTGATTCTGAATTCATTCAGCTATACATCTGGTTTATTACTTTAAAAGCTAGATACATTTTTGAGCTTTTTAAAGTGCTGAAAAATATTCACTCGTAGGCCAAGAATCCCAAACCAACCAACATAAGGCAGGGGAAATGTGATGCAGCAGCTTTTAACTTGAAATATTCCAGGCCAAGGAAATTAAAAGTCTTTCATCTTTTTTCCCCCAGTTAACTTTTAAAACATTTACAATACACTGCCCTAAATATTTCAAAATACAATTTGAAAGTGATCAAATTCTATTTTATGAGCTGAAGGGTACAGATAAATATATCAGTTTTATTAGAATCCTCATATCCATTTGTTTCATGGATATTGGGAAACCATGTAGTGCTGTGTCTAATGAAAAGCTCCTAAAATGTCAGGTGTAAAGCTTTTGGATCCTTGGATTAATTCAACTCTAAAATAGAACTCTAAAATGTTCTCTGAAGAGATAACACACCCTGCCTGAAGAAACAACAAAAGAGAATGCTTTTCAGCGCACACATGCGCAGCCCTAGACAAGGAAATGGCCTGTGAACCAGTTCAAGTTACTAAAGACAGACAAACAACCTCCTTGGGCTGGAGAGACAGCTCAGTAGTGAAGAATGCTTGCTATCATGGGGACCCGCGTTCAGACCCCCAGAACTCACATAAAGAAGCCGAGAGCGGTCACACACATGCCAGTAACACCAGCGCTGTGGGAGGGAAGAAGACAAGAGGCTAACCTAGCTCCAGGATCAGCGAGATACCCTGACTCAAAGGAATAAGGCAGAGAACAGCAAGGCAGGACATGGCAATCCTCCTCTGGCTTCTGCACATGTACACTGAGCAGGCACCCACACATACATATGTGCCTTCTCTCTCTTTCTCTCTCTCTCTCTCTCTCTCTCTCTCTCTCTCTCTCTCTCTCTCTCTCTCTCTCTCACACACACACACACACACACACGGGGGGGGAGCCTACTTGTAATGAACACGCAATACCAAAAAGCACCTTTTACTCCCTTTAAGAAGGATGATATTACTTCTGAAATATTTTTTGGTTTGGTTTGGTTTAGTTGTTATTGACTGTACCCAGGGCCTGGACCACACTAGGCAAGCAAGTACTCTACCAGTGGGCTATATTTCCTAGTCCCTGCGACTTCTTTTGACGAGATGGAAACATTGTGGTCTTTCTTACCCATTCCTTAATGTTTTCACAAGACTTTTTGTTTCGGTATAAAGAAAACCAAAACACAAATAATCTCCTTAATTGCATGGATTCAAAGCTAAGCAAAGGCAGTCTCAACAGTTACTATGAGACTAATGTGTGCCCATGTAATAACACACACCAGAAGTCATCAGACTGTTTCCACCTCCCTTGCCATCTCCGCACGTCAGTCTGTCCACTCCACAGAGAACAAGGGCATCAGAGCACTTCCCACAAGTGTGGCCTATGGTCCCCTGGGGTCCTCAAGACTCCTTCCAGGAAACCCACGAGGTCACAACTATTTCCATAATAATAATCCTTGCCATAAGAAGTGGACTTCTGCCGAGACCACAGAATGTGCTATGTCACAACAGATGGATTAGAGCCACAGGGTTGGAGATCCAACTGCCTTCTTTTGAGCCACACATAAAAGATACTAGCAAAAGCAAAGAAAATAAATAAATAAAAATTGCCAGTCTTCTCACTGTTTTGTTGTGGAAAGCAGCAATTTTTTTCATTACAATATGTTATTTATGTTAGGCTCCAAAGGGCTTCTGATTTTAAAATAAATATACGTTTTACAATGTTCTCCCTTTTTGCCCCTAAGATGGCAAGGATCAATGAGTATAATTCACAGAAGCAAAAAGGTCTTTAATATCCTCAATGATTTCTGGGGGTACAAAGACCAAAATGTTCGACAGTCTATGATTTAGCATAATTTCTAACACATGGTGAATACTCAGAGTAGCGTAGCAAAGGAACATATAGATTTCTTCAGAGAGCTAACAATAATTCTTAAATATGAAAGTGACTATAGAATTCAACAGATAGACATGGTCAGAAAAGATGAGCAGACTCAGATTCCCTGAGCCTGCCTGTTTAATATGGGGAAGATGATGATGAATGCTAAAACTGTATAAAGTCATAATTACCATATTAAAAATGCCTAGTATGGTTGGGGCTGTGGTTCAGTTGGTAGAGCACGTGCCTCACATACATGGAGCCCTGGGTTTGAGCCCCGGACCCCCAACACCATGTAAACTAGGCAAGAGTGCACGCACCTATAATAGCAGCACATGGGAGAGGCAGGAGGACCGGATGCTCATGGTCAAACTGAACAGCTCTAAGTCACATTGGGAGCCAGCCTGGTCACACCAGACTCTGCCTCTAAGTGAAAAACAAGCATGGTGGGAAAACACAACTAAAAGGTGAGCAGGCATAGGCAGCACCTCTGAGCACGGCTGCAATCTGAGTCTTAATTATCCACTCCCGTGCCATCTAAAGAAAAGAAAAGTAAACAAATAAATAAACACGCTTGCTTTGAGTTTAGGCAGCCAGTCCTTCTAAAGGGTCTTCTGAGATGTAATGTGCAGGTTAATTAAGCAGTGCATGGTCCTACATGGCTGAGCGCTTATAATCCCACGGTCAGCTCTCTGTGTCCCATGGCCCACGTTCATGCCCTTCACCCATTTTTTTTTTCTAATATCTTATCAACTTTTCAAAGTACACCGCAGATAACAGTTCCTCCGGAGCATGTATGTCCTTGAGTTCTTTCCTTCCAGAGAAAGTTAAAATCTCTGTGTTTGTCTTAGTTGCATCTAACCTCACCCACCACACACAGGTCTGGGCAGCATCTGAATGACACTTTGCCTGTTTACGCTTTTCTAGACCAGCAGTGCCATGAAAGCAGGCCCATGCCTTAGCCATCCACATCGGTTACTTGTCTCATTGCTGGGATAAAATGCCTGACAAACACAATTTAAAGAAGGAAGGGTCTACCTGGCTCTACAGTCCCAGCGAATACGGTCCCAGGGAGGTATAGCTGCCGGAGTAGGAGTGGGCTGATCACACCGGGGAGCAATGACTGCTTGCGCCTAGCTTGCTCTCTCCATCTTACTCAGTCTGGGACCATGGTCTATGGAATGGTGCCACCCACACTTAGGGAGAGTCTCCTGATTCACTTATTATAATCTCTAGATTTGCTGAGAAATCTGTTTCTGCAATCTCATCAAGTACACAATCGAAACTGACCACACGTCCCTTCTGATCCTTAGTACCTAGCACACTACCTCAGCACCTAGCACACTACTTCAGTACCTAGCACACTACTTCAGTACCTAGCACACTACTTCAGTACCTAGCACACTACCTCAGTACCTAGCACACTACCCCAGCACCGAGAATACTACCCCAGCACCTAGCACACCACCCCAGCACCTAGCACACCACCCCAGCACCTGGAACACCACCCCAGCACCTAGAACACTACCTTAGTACCTAGAATACTACCTCAGAATCTAGAACACCACCTCAGCACCTAGAACACTGACTCTGTACCTAAAACAACACTACCCCAGTACCTAGAATACTACCTACCCAAACACCATAAACACTTTTAAAATTCACAAAAGTCAGTCAGTTACACAACACAAGAGGGAAAATAAAATTAGGTATAGCACAATGGAGCATGAAGGCGGTGTTGACATTCCATGTGGTTCCAGCAGGAGTCCTTGGGAGTCTGTGCTAGTCTTGCTATCTGCAAAGGAAGTCCTTAGAGAGCCCCTTCCTAAATGTCTCTCTTGGAAAAACATTTAGTTTGTATCACCTCTGATTTATCTATTTACATTTTTGTTAGTTTGTTTGCTTGTTTTGGTTTTTCGAGACAGGGTTTCTCTGTAGCTTTGGAGTCGGTCCTGGAACTCACTCTGTAGACCAGGCTGGCCTCGAACTCACAGAGATCAGACTGTTTCTGCCTCCCGAGGGCTGGGATTAAAGGTGTGTGCCACCGCCACCCAGTTTCTACTTTTAATTTATTATCATTTGTGTGCGTGTGTGTGTGTGTGCATGTATGCAGAGACACGCATGTCACCTTCCACGTGTAGACCCAGAGGACATCTTTCAGGACTAGGTCCGTTGAGACAGTGTCTCTTATTTCTTCTACCTTGCTGCCCACTCCAGATTAGCAGGGCACACGAGCTTTGGGCTGTCTCTAGTTTCTACATCTCATCTAGCCACAGGGATTCCAGGTGCTGGGATCACAGATGCACTCCACAGCACACAGATTTTTCATATTGGTTCTGGGGATCGAACTCAGGTCATCCAGCTTGCACGGCAAACCCCTGAAGCTCTGAACTTCATATCTTCCTATCTCCTCGTCCGCATCCTTAGTTCCTTTCATATTTAAAAGGATGCAAATTACACAGGGTAGTGGCAAAGGAAACTGCAGTGAAAAACACTCAAGAGGCAAAAGGTATAACAAAATGTACATGCATTATTATTTGATATGATATAAAAATTTATCAGAAAAGGACCAGGGAATGGGGACAAAGCAAGAAGCTGGAATGGTTGCATAAAGTCAAGGCAGGATCTTGGTGGCCACCTTTTAAGACATATGCCCATTAGCAAAAACACGTGTTTTCATTAGCAAAACAGAAGAATTCTGCAGGCCTAGGATTAGCTTTGGCAAAGGCATGGGTATAAACTAAGCCATTTCCATGTTCGTCCTGGCCATATGGTAAAATCTGAGATGTTGCCCAGAACATAGCACGGTCGAGATGTGTGCACACTCCAAAAGAGGAGAAATACCAGGAGGCTGGTAGATGCCTGAGCTTGGATAGCTAAAGGCAATCTGATCTTGTGAACCCACTCCAAGGGGCAAAGGTCTCCAAGCATAAAGAGCTTGCCCAGCGCAACACCATTCTAATCTAATTAGATGTGATCCTTTTGTCAGACACTGAAAACACCAATTTACTTCTCATTCATCAAACTGATTCAAACCTCCCTTATCAGATGCCTCATTTATCAAAGACTCCAAGGTCTATAAGACCCAGACAATTCTTTCTATCCGTTCTCTTTATACTATTACAATTTATTTTTCCTCATTAGGGGTAAAGTCTTAGCCTAGGGAAATCTCACCACAGAATTCAGAATTTTAGAGCCAAGAGACACTGGCTAATCTGACCTTGACCACATTAAGGAAACTGAGGCCCAGAGAACTCAAGTTCCTGGCTTGAGGCCACACCGCTCACGAGTGCCAAGAAAAACTACCTTCCAGCCTTCCTTCCTCCACTCCGTGGGGTTTCCCAGAGGTTACTCAGGGGTTGAGTGGATCAGAGTGAGCCATGACAAGGGGGCCATACACAGATTTAGAGAAAGCAGTGACCTTCCCCAGCCTTGATGTGACACCCACAAAAATGTCTGATCACGAGGGCAAACAATGACTTCAAAGTGGATACCTAGCACAGACACAGCATTGGATTCGTGCTCAAGTTTATGGCACCAGAAATGGGGTGAGTTGATTCCCTGCCACAAGGCACTGATGACATGATGAGCCAGGGAGGGCATTGCACCCCGATGGTGTTTCTAAAACTATCCACAGACTCTATTAGCCAGGAGAAAGTACCAGAAAATAGATTACCTTCTCTTAGGTACCTGGCTAGTACTCTTCACGGAGGTGGGAGGGGGAATTATAAAAACAAAGAAAGCCCAGGGACTGTTCTAGGTTGGAAGTGACAGAGGAGGTAAACCAAACTGAAAGCAACATGGAATCATGGATTAAATTCTAGAACAGAGCCGGGCGATGGCGGCACACGCCTTTAATCCCAGCACTCGGGAAGCAGAGGCAGGTGGATCTCTGTGAGTTCGAGGCCAGCTGGGTCTACAAGAGCTGGTTCCAGGACAGCTAGGACTATTGCACAGAAAAACCCTGTCTCGAAAAAAAATCTAGAATTCTAGAACAGAGGAGGGCTGTGATTGGAAGGTAAGAGAAATCTGAAATAGTTCTATAATTCATGTGGTAGCTTTGGGACGGTGTTAATTTCTTATTTCTGTACCTGTGGTAATGAGAATGTCACCTTCATTGGGGAGCTGGTTACGGATACACAGGACCTCTTAGTCCAGCCCTGTGACTGCTCTGCACATCTAAAATTGTTTCACTTTAATAAAGAAAGAAGAACAGAAGAGCCTTGTGAACTGGCAGGAGATAGCTAAAGGTCCTGCCCTTTCTCAGCCTCCCGGTAGAGATATTTATTTAGCCCCACCCCTCCGTTTCCAGAAACAGGTTTCACATGCTGTTTCTTCTCGTGTATATTGATGATCTACTCATCCTTTAATAGCACCGAACATGAAGAATTTTCTTCCCTATGAATAGCGCCCAGTCCTTCCTTTTTCCAGAGTAAATGCTCAACAAAAATTCTGCCAAAGGTCTTGGGGAGATGACTCAGGGGGTAAGGTGGCTTCCGCAAAAGCTCGATGCCCAAGTTGGATCTTCAGTATTCATAGATATAGATATAGATCTTTGAATACACCTCCAGGGGCAGCAGCACTGAGGAGGTCAGGATATATGATCCCTGTAGCTACCTGGCCAACTAAACCAGTTCAAATTGGCAAGCTCGAGACTCTACTTCAACAAACTATGGTAAAGAGTGAATATTGACCCCTGGCCTCTGGCCTCTGCCCTCATAAATGCACACACATGCGTATGAATACATGTATGCACACATAGGATATGTACTTACCACACACACTTCTGGATTAAAGCGGCTATCCAATAGCCTCAGGTCTCCCCTCCCATGCCTCTGCTCCCCACAACATTGTCAGATGTACATATTTTGTATAGCCTTGTCTACCACAGGATTATCCAGAGACAGAGAGGGCTCCTCTACTCACATAGCATTGTTCCAAGGCAATGTTTTCCCTCTTAGCTGGGGTGGAACTGCTGGCAACCATCTCTGGTGAGGCCCGGTTTTCCGGTCCATGTAACTCACATGCACACCCCACAACAGTTGGAGCCAGCCCCACACCTGCTACCTGCATTCTGCTGTGCTTCCGAATCGGCACCATTTCCTCATTCCTTAAGTTAAAACACACGAGCAGTGTTTGCAGCCACAGTTCTCCCCAGTCACAGCATCCAACAAACACACAGCCTTTCTCAGAAGAAAATCTGTGCTCTGCCACAGCCTGGCCTCCACTTCCTTCTCATGATAGAAATGTGCCCAGCCATCCCCCCAGACTTCATGAACCACGTTACCACCTCCAGGAAGCCTCCCTTGGACAACAGTCATGCTCCCTTTAAACAACTCCCTATCTCCTTACAAGTAATAGCATCCTGCCCTGAGGTACCCCTGTCCCCAGAAAGTGGCTCTGCTTTGGTGCCTGTAGCATCCAATTTTAATTCATCTACACCCCTGACTATACCCAGAGCTCTTTGCAAGCAGGAAGTTTGTCTTATTTATTGTATAGTCTCAGGACATAGGAAAGCATGTGTCACACAGCCAGCCACACAATAAGGGCTCACTGAATCAAAGAACACGGTCAATCCCCATCTCCAGGCCCTATTATCCAGGTACTTTGCAAGGAGGTAGAGGTGTGGGATGTGCAGCAGCAGCTACCTATAGCCAATGAACGCAGGCGACAAAGCCATCCATCCAGCTGGTCCTTTGCCTTATAGCTGGGAACTCTTACGTTTGGTCTCTCTGTAAATGAAGCCTTGGCATATTGGTAAAATAGGAAGTGGTTAGCTGCTGACCCTGTGGCTTTGCTGGGCCTCTGCAGCAAACTGTATGATTCCTAGCCTCCCGTCCTGTTGATCCCATCTTCCTCCCCTCCCTTTGAGTATTAATGCTCCAAAGAAGGACAAGAAATGAATTTAGGCAACCAGACCAGCTGGATCCCCAGTGACTCTGGTTTCCTCTAGTGTAAAGAAGCTGAGACATCCTCCTCCTCTCTCCCGCCTTCTCTGCCAGCTCTCATCTACATGACAGCTCTTGGTGGCACTTGACGTTGACAAAGCCCAATGATGGACCCTGAACTATATTAATGGCCTCACTATCTCACTGGTTCCACACACTAGAAATTTAAGATTTGTCAGTCACTTGATAACACCCTCCCTTGGCTCACATTCAGGTAAAAAACCTCTTGTTATTGGTCAATTATTGACGATGCTATTGATCAGCTGCTGAAATCGCCTTGAACTACCTCCTGTTCCATTTTGGTGGTGGCTCGAGTTCCAGCCTTCATCATTAGCCTTGCAGGTCTATCCTGCGCCCACTCCAGTCTGCAAGCTCAGGATCAGTAACATCTGTTCTGCAGCAGGATCAGTCCATCCCCAGATGGAGAGGTCTGCAGTCCCCACTTCTCTCTGATCTCCCCGAACCATCTAGCTTATCCTTCATAAACTCCTAAATGTCCTTCACTGTCGGGCCCCGGAGTCACACTGCTTGGCCTTCGCTGCTCAGAGACCTTGCTGTGCATAACTTAGTCTTTCAGAGAAATGGCCAGCCTCAGTGGTCCCTCCGGGGAGCTGGAGAGATGTTCATCTCTGGATAGCCTGCCACGCACAGTTACTCTGCTGAAGTCAATTATGTAACTCAAGAGTTTAGGTTGTCTCCTGTATGCACACTGTGTTTGGTTGGAGTGCAAGCTTCTCCTGGCTTGTGTTGCCAAGCCCAGGGCCCTGCATGCAGAGGCCATCTTAAAAGATGTGTGGTCTCATGACCGAAGAACAGTCTGTTCCAGGGGATGAAGGCACCTGGACTATCCTCCTGGCTTCAGACTCTAGTAAGCCTCAGAAGCAGCCGGGAAGCTTGTCAAAAGTGCAGACAAAGAGGAGGAGACATATTTTTTTTTTCAGTGGGGTAGCTACTGCTGCATTGGCCATGCTTCTGTAAATCGCCCTTACCAGTGCTCCTACAAAGGCCACCCCATGTAATCACACCGTGTCACCAAAATGGAGAGACCCCCCCCAAAAAGGAACTAATTAAGAAGAAGCAAAGATCGGTTGGAGGGTGCCAAGAGAGGGGAAAGGGGAGTAGATATGATCACAATATGTTACTATTGTCTATGTAAATTTCATAATGAAACACTACTATGTATAATTAATGTATGCTAATGAAAAAATTTTAGAAAAATCCACATTTCTCACTACCCCCTGCAGATTCTGATTCAGAAGGACTCGGGAGAGTTCTAGAAACTCAAGTGCTTTTCCCTAGGTCACCCTCCAGCAGCTTGCCCAAGATAGCAACCATTCCTTCATTGTGAGTCTGCTACACTCCTGTCTCCTGCGGGTCCCTGCAGCATCTGCCCTGCAGGGTCAGAGGTCAGAGGGAAGGTCCCAATCACTAATGAAGAGAGAGTTCGGAATTTTCTGTGGAGGTGTCTCTCAGGGCTCGGCACTGGAGCTGGGAGGCAGCTGAGAGGCGGCTGCAGCTGGAGAGCGAGCGGACCCCTTATCTGCTCTCGCTGAAATGCCAGTGAGTTTGAAAGGCACTTTGTCCAATTAGAAGTGTGGAGAAAGATCCATCCTGTCCCTGACAAAGATGAAGCACTTCTTTCAAAAGTGCTGGTGGCAGCCTGCCAGCTCTCAGAAGTCCAAGGATTCCTCAGTGAGCCAGCAGTTATTAATTAGTTTTATTAGTGGCAGGTCCTTAATGCGAAATGACGGAGGGAAGACGGTGACTATCCCCATCACTGTAAAATACAAATTGTCCAGACTTAGGATGCGCTGTCCCCCCAACACGCACAGGCTGCCCACCAGGCCCAAGCAGGGAATGGAGAAGGTAGCCAAGGGTCTTGCTACAGAATGCTGGACGATTAATGGCCTGACCAGGTAACTCTCCAGAAGACAATTCATTGGTTTTAATCATCGAGGAGGAAGGGCCTCTGAGGGGAAGCTGGGACTGACTAGTGGTGAGGACAGGGAGGGGACAGGTCCTGTTCTCACCAGTAAACAAGGCTTCTATGAGAAACAATGGCTTCCTTCGAGAACCACATGGGGCTTCCCTGCTGAGAATTAGCCTTCCACTGTCAACCTGTGTTTTATGACCATTAATCACATTTGTTTTTATAAGCACTAAGACAGGATAATCAAATCTCATGCTTCAGAGCCTGTGTTTATCACCACAGGCATAAGAAGAAGGGGGGAGAAAGTTTACAAGCCTGTTCTGTTGGCAGGAGTTGCAAACTATCTGGTGGCTTCCCCAGAAGCACCCTGGGGGTGGGGGTGGTGGGGCTGAGGAGCATTCTGCAAGGGAGAGGACAGAACTGCCTTGTGCCTTGCGGTCGTTAATGTTTTCTTGTCTTTTTGTGCTGGGGCAAAGGAATTTAAAAGACAGCCTCTCCCTGGTGCTGCCCCAACAAACCCTTCACCTCCCTATCCCAGGACCCACAAGAACTTCTCCCTACAACACAGCACTCAAGAGGGGCTCAATGCAATGTACCCTCCTGGTGCCTTTTCTCCCAGCAGCTTGTAGGTTTCATGTGGGTCTCTTGTACCCTATCCTTTGAAGAAATTTCCTACTCAACACTCCTTAGGGCTCTTTCTTCTAGCCTGAAAGATGAAAAAGAAATTGTTTTCTATGCATGCAAGGCCAGACAGTAAGAATTTTAGAGTCAGCAGGCACTGTGGTCTCTCTAAGTTCTACTCTGCCTGCCATGGCTGCCCAGATAATATGGGTATATGTATGTCCCAATAAAACTTTATTTACAAAAACACGGGTAATAGAGGGTTGGGGAGATGGCTTAGTAGTTATGATCACTGACTGTTTCTCCAGAGAACCAAAGTTACGTAAGTCTAGTTTTAGGGTGTCTGAACCCTCTTCTGGCCTCCTTGCTCACAGGGTACCCATGTGGTGTACAGATAGGCCTGCAGACAAGCCACTCATACACACACAATGAAATTAAAAATGAAACAAGACCAAGTGGTTGCTGATCTGGGTTTGCCCACAGAGATTTAATTTGTTGAACTTTCTCTAGAGAAACCATCCAGTACAGAACTGGCAGAATAGTTGAACAATTCTGATAACGTGGATGAACCAACTAATTGAACCAATGAGCCAACAACCAGTCTCACGCTCTCAGACAACCCCTAAATCACAACGCCGGCCTCACGGAGTTTGGAAATAGTCCGTAATGGAAAGAACAGGATGGCCCAAGTCTTCTCAGCACACGAGGCTTAAAGTAAGGAAAGGGCAAGGAAGGAAAGCAGTTCCTGATGACTCAGCAAATAGAGGCCCTCCGGAGCCTCTGATGCCAAGCCTGTCTCTAGGAGAGCCTCTCAAGTAGCTCCCAAAGGTGTGCCTAAGGCAGGGTTGCCTCGCCTTTTCCTCAGGTAAACAGGTATAAGGGCCTCGCTCCACGGACGTGTTTGTCCCCATCAAGGAAGGGGACTCTGTTGAGTATGCTCATATAATTGTGTGTTTTGCATGGTTGATGGTGTGTGAACCCATGTGTAAGCGCTATCGAAAGGAGCCTCCCCTTCTACAGGTTGAGGCCAACCTTTAGTCGCCAGAAGATGACATGGTAAGATAAAAAAGCCAGATGAGAGAAATTACACAAAGATTTTCATGAGTAATTTATATGCCATCTTATACATAACTTTTACACAGGGTGAATTTGTACATAATTTATATAAAGTATAAATAAGTTTGTATCTATGAATCCTACCAATCTTCTCACTGGCTTCTCTTAATTTTTTTTTTATTTTTTCAATAGCTTATATGCTGATTCTTCATCTTTTGGGGGAGACATTAGCAGTCTACTGATAAAGACTTAATCCATCAGGGAGAGAGTTCACATGTTGGAGTTTGTGGGAAGTTGCGCCGCACGAAGGAAGGGACATTATCTTTAGAGTGGAAAGGACCGTGGCTGAGAGGCCGGGTCTGCTGCTGTGGCTTTGGGCAGTGCTCTGAACCTGGCTCCTAATCTAAAAATAGTGCCAGAGGTACCGTCCGTACACACTCAGCAGGCAGGGTGGGAACACAATGTGTGATGCCTCTAGTGCTCAATAACTGTGATCTGTTTAATTATCTTTGCAAACTCATGGATTATTTTTAAATAAAAAGCATACTTAGGCTGCCATCTCTCCTTTTGTACCAAAGAAAAACAAAATCAGAACTCAGTTCTGATCAAGGACCCACCTAACGAATGAGAGAATCAGTTCCTTTCTTTCCCGTGTATATACACCCCGTGACCCAGGGCTGGCTGCTGTTGCTCTTAGGCAAAACCACCGCTTCCACGAACAGACTGGCAGCTTTAAAATATGCATCTCCCCCTCTATCCCTTCCTTCTAATGGCCTAGAGACCATAGCTGCTTATCTGGCCTCTCTCTGAAAATAGTAAAACTGCAGGGAGAACCTCCTGCAGACACTGGAACCCAAGGACAGGAGCCCCAAGTACGACTCTGCCCACCAAGACAGCTTCGGTGATGTCCAAGGCACTTGTGGACTCCTGGGAACTCTGCTTTCCTGCACCCTTGTGGCCTTCCTCCGTTCTGAAAATCAGCTAGAAGCAAGAATATGTAAAACTCAGGGCTGCAGAGAGCCCCAGGTGTGAATAGCAAATGCTGTCCCCACTGCTGCTTCAGCTCTCTCTGAAAAGGCTGCTGGGAAAGGGCTAGGCTCAGCCTAGTCCATGCTTAATGATGCACAAGGCATGTAAGGTGCACATGGCAGCCAGGGAGGCGTGCAGCTTCTTGGGTAGTTCTTCATAGACCATGCTGCTGTGAAGACACAGAGGCCATGTCAACATGAATCGCTCTCAATCAACACGTGACTGCTCAAGTCAGAGCAATCCTACAATCTCAGCAACTGTGATTTATTGAGGAAGGGAAGGAAGATCAGCGGGCTTGCTCAATAGCCTTTAATTCCTCTCATTCAGACACTGCGCCTTGCAATAAAATAGTCACTCTAGGAATGAATGTGCTGTGTTTTTAAAGTGACTTATGCCTAAAGGCAAATGACTCAGGGTCATTAGTAACCAAACTTCTGGGGTCCCAGGATATGTGACTTGGGAAAGAAAATCTAAGTGACCAACAACAAGGATATATCTACTGGTACTATTCAAGACTGACAGGGACCCCAGCTCCAGCAAAGACACACCTACTGCAAAACAAGGAGGTACAATACTCTGTGACTGAGAACCTCTGTGCAGATCAGGATGGGGCCTAACCTTACCTACCTGGAAGCACCCCAAATAGAGGTGCTTGACACAGTCACTAGCATCGTCACTTGCTGAGACACAAGTCACTCAGGCAGTGATTCAATCTATTGCTTCGCCTTGGTTATCAAGGAAAAAATATTTCTGGGAGGGATGAATGATTGACACATCTCATTTGCCCATTGCATCCCAATCCACCATGCTCTGCTCTGAGGATATGGGATTTGGGGAGCAGAGATGCAAGTCAACCTCCTGTCTCTGAAACTCTGGATATGAGAGAGCTGGACCAAGTCTCTTAACACCCACAGTCTGTAGCTTCCAGTCTTTGAATGAAGAGCTAACCCTGTGCATTGGTCAGTGGGGAGGTTGGACACACGGGTGCAGTAACCAGCAGCTGGAAAGGTGTTTGCAAACGTGGGTTGCTGCTGTCACTGTTATACATCACTGTCATCTTTGCTGGGAATCCTCTGACACCTCCCTGTTAGACCCTCCCCAACCAACAGAACCTCTCCTACGTTTTTTTTTAATTCCCCCGTGCAAACTATTGATTGCAGCTGTATTATTTTATTAATTTTTAGCACGGGCTGCTGATTCCTACCCTCTGTCACTTCATCCCATCATGCTCAAGGGCTCGTGCCTTTGTTCCATTTTCCCATCCTCACTCTACCCATATACATGATGCCACTCATAAAATAATAATATTCTTCTAGAACCTACTGTGTGCTACACAAGAAAAGGTCCCAGACCCTGGCTGACTACTGGTTACATTATGCCAATCCCTTCCAGAGAGTTATTAGATGAAAGTGGGGTCATATGACTCAGCTTGAGCAATGAACATCTATTTTAAGATTCATATAGAAAAGCTTTATTTCTTTCTTGAATCTTTGTGTGTTTGTGTGTTTGTACATGTGTGTACTTGTGCGTCCATGAGCTTGTGGAGGCAAGACTGACATCAGGGATCTTCTTCAGCTGCTTTCCACTTTATTTTTTGAAGCAGGGTCTCTCACTCTGGCTGAAGCTTATTAAGTAGGCTCATCTGACTGGCCAGCAAACTCCAGCTTCTTTCTCTCTCTGCCTCTCTGCACTGGGGTTATGAGCGTGTACTGCATATACATATTGGGATCTAATTCAGGTCCTCATGTTTATGTCGTAGTTACTTTAACAACTAAGCCCTCTCCCCAACCACTTCTCATGGGTCTCCTAATGCAGATACTCTGCCTGGGAACAGCAATGAACCAACCTGGAAATGTCTTGCTGGATCCAGCCCATCCTGAAGTTTAATCTTTTCCTTAAATCTTCAAATTATGTGAGCCCATTATGTTTGCATAAGACAGTTTGAATCTGACTGTTCTCATATGAACTTAGGACTGGGACAGTTGTTGGGGGAACTGAATCTGTTTAGCCAATGACACTTGGGAGTGACTTGCCATGGGCATGGTTTTCTCAAAAGAAAAGGATCGGAGGAGAAGTATCGAGGGATTGGGTGCCTGCTCTCTTCGGTGGTCGCAGCTGGAGCAAGCCTACTGGCTGGTCCTCACAGCCTTTGGGAGATCAAGACAGCAGCAGCTGGATCAGCAGTGTCTGCATTGTTCTGTATTCATGAGTTTGCTTTTCATGGCACCCCTTAATAAATTGTTAAATAGAGTTTTGTGGGTTCTCACTTCAGACAGCCGCATTAGTTCCACCCTAAGAGATTACAGGCCCTCTTCACTCTCCGTAGTCACAGCTGCAGAGTCCAAGGCTTAAGAGAGAGCCAAAGTTGAGTCCAACATGGATATCTTGAACCCCAGCTATCAAGATGCCAAGATGGAAGGATCACAAATTTAAGGCCAGCCTGGGCCCAGCAAGAGTTTTAGACCAACCTATACAAATGTGTCAGGACTCTGTCTCAAAATTAAAAGCACCAAGGACTGTGGTGTGGCACAGTGACACACCCAGGGCACCCAAAGAGAAGGGCAGGGTTCAGTGTATTTCCCAAGGTCAAGCATCAATGCTCTGCTTCCACCATCTGCACACAGCTACCCTTAGCGAGTGGCACTGTGCACCTAGGAAAGGTCGCCGGTCTACTGTTGACCCATTTTCTCTGAACTGACTTGGCTGGAAGTTCTCCAGTGATTTCTCATAGCCTTGGGGAGTGTGGTTTTAGAAGCTGCCCTTCACTCCGAGAGCAACAAGGCCAAGACTTACAATGAACGGCCTGTGGGAAGTA
Organism: Myodes glareolus; assembly: GCF_982192425.1. Taxonomy (NCBI): domain Eukaryota; kingdom Metazoa; phylum Chordata; class Mammalia; order Rodentia; family Cricetidae; genus Myodes; species Myodes glareolus. Next base: position 27,641,208 of record NC_142029.1, on the reverse strand, counting down.
CACTGTGTGAATCAACGAGACAGTTCCAAGTTCTAGAGCAGAAGGCACACTGAATGCCTCTGCAAAACATGTGACCTTGTGTCCTTCCGAGTTTCCAAGGAAGAAAGCATTATGCTCGCTGGAGGAAGGCAGGTGAGAACAGTCCTAATCTATTGCAAGATATGTGACCTTGTGTCCGTCCAAGTTCCCAAGGAAGAAAGCAATGTGCACGAGGAAAGGGGGGCAGATGAGAAGAGTCCCAATCTATTGCTTGTTTCCCCCGTTGGCTTAAAATGTGTAGCAATGCCTGCTGACCACACTGAAGGCAGAATTCTCCATGTTCAGGCTCTCCAACGAGAGGGTCTGTCCTTCTCTTCTGGCTAATATTTGAAAATGCAACCCGGACATGAACATTTCAACGCTGCCTGCCTATATCCCTCCATCAGAACCTAGGGTAGTGGAGGTTGTTGGGTAATAAGCATATTCGTAAAGTGCAGGTAGGGGGCCACACTTCCAGGGTTCATATTCCAGCAATACAATTACCAGCTGTGTGACCTCAGGCGAGTTAATTAACCTCACTCAGATAACTCCGTACATCTGTCATACATGGCTCATCCGAAGACCTCACAGGAGGGTTCTGAGAATTAAATCTCACGATGTAGTGCCAATCAAAACAAAAAACAAAACAAAAACATTGGTATTTCTGTTGCTGCTGCTGTTGTTATTAATGTGACTTAACCTGATCACTTGGGATTCTTCTGTCAGATGTTCATGCCTATGGGATCTATGGACGTCATAGGTATGGCCACTCCTATCACTAAACAGCCCCCGGGATGTTTTACTTTTTAAACGATTTCTTTACTTCTCTCAGCTGTAACAGTCCCCAGCTGTCGTGAGCCTGGATGTACAGTCCAGTTCCCGTTTACAATACAGTGTGGCTTGTGAGTGACACAGCCCAAGTCCTCTATCAAACAGTGCAGTAACTTCCTTGACCACTGGGGGGCCACTCCTTACAACAGGGGTTCAGAGCCACGCTGCGCTACCCCATAGGTTTGAAGGTCTGTCAGACCATCTCTTACTGCTGTGGTTTTCCCTAAGCTAACATCTAATGCTATCCGTAGTGGCATTCCAACCTTATGAGCACCTAAACCTACATGTTACCCTACACAGACCAGCATTCTCAAATACACAGTCCCTGAATCCCTGTGCCTTTATAGTTTGAAATTGCCCTCCAGCATCGGCCCGACCCCCAACACACATGCCTTTAGTCTTTTGTCTACCAGTCTGAGTTCTGTTCTGCCCTGAATAGCAGCCAAGGCTTGCCTCTTTAGACTAGTGACTAGGGAACCCCTGCCTCCTTTAAGCCACCAAGTTCTGCGTCTATAGCATGATCTCTCTTAATGTATCAAAGCCAGCCTTAGACATTTCTGGTATTGTGACTTCATAACTCTATTTAACCCATCACCTGTGTGTGTGAGAGGTGTTTGTGCCTCACCCTCTAGGCTGTATATAACCCACTGAGGTCACATCTGTTTGGGTACCCCACATGAGCCCCAGAACAGCATAAGGGAGGTCTGAACATTTAATGAGAGTCATATTACGTATTGAGCATAATTCATTATGATGAACAAGCCCATTGGATAGAAATTTTTAAACTACTTGTAGAAATTGAGCCTTAAGGGGTGAGGGGGGAAGGAAAAGACCTGGTCAAGGCCTCACTGTTTGTCAGCCCCAAGCCCACCATTCAGATCCCAGTCTGATCTAAACCACATCTTTTTGCCCCATTATTTCACACCCATCCAACCTTGTGAGCAGTAACAACGATTTAGCGGTTACTTGACTGGCTAAGGAGTAGCACGCACAGGGTATATAGGCTCAAACTACCAACCACACAGTTGCCTGTATCACCAAGCCTCAGAGCGCCAGGCCCTAGATGTAAACAAAGTTCAGAAAGCAGGCAGCTCACAACAAGCCAGGGTTCCCAGACCACTGGGTCTCATGATTTGAATGTGAAATGTCCCCCTCGGGCTCACATGTTTAAACACTTGGTCCTGAGCTGTTGCTACCCATTTGGACAATCTTTAGAAGGTGGAGCCTCTCTGAAGGAAGTGGGTCACTGGGAGAGGGTCATGGGGCGTTATACCCTGACCCTATTTCCTGATTGCTATCTGCTTTCTTATTGTCAATGCCATGTGACCTCTACCCTTCTGCTTCTAATGCCTATAATGCAATAATCCCTTCAAACTGTAAGCCAGACCAAAGCCTTCCTCTCTTCAGTGGCTTCTGGTCAGATGTTTGCTCAAAGCACCAAGGAAAGTGGTTGTTCCTATCGGAAAGCCTTCATCCCTATATTCTAGCAGCTCAGAGGCTACCTGCCCATCCTCACCAGCTGCTCGCCTCAGGTGGACACCTAGGAGTCATAAGAACTAAGATTCTAGCGACGGGTCCTGGACAGAACGCATGCGCTTTCCCTCCCAGCAGCCTTGTTATTCCAGGGCTATGAAAATTCATTTGGCCGCGATGTTATGAAATACACCGCAAACAACTGGATTTCATTTCCAGCCGCATAAATTAACAAATTGCACGTGTGCACTCGGCATCTGCTAACCTAATAATTAAGATATTAAAAAGTCACCTAATGACACCAGCATTGAGATAATAGGATAATTGTTACAGTGTTTTAAGGAGAAAAAATAAAGGCACACCATCGAGTCATCCACGCAGCTCCCCAGATGGAAGAGCGCTTTCTCGGGGGGCGAGGAGCATGGTGTTTGGATTAGCGCCGCGCAGAAAGCAACCACTGCTGTTATGTAACCAAACCCTGTGCATACAGTTGTCAGTCTGGGTAAATTTAACTCTGCAGGTTGAAGGCAGAGCTTGCTTGCCAGAGCAGAGCTTCAAAATTAAAGAGAATTTAAAGACATAGTGCCCCGTGGACCAGAGAGAACGCTGACTTGGGAAGCTGATAAACAGCCCAATACAGCCGTCCTAGGCTACACTGGGGCATTAACCTCCCCCTCCCCATAATAGCCGACTTGAAAACAATGAAAACTGACAAGAACATGGTTGTTCAATAACAAAGCTGTCTGCGTTTTCCCTCTCTCTGCATGGCAATAAAGGCACTTAGGGAACCTAATGTGCCTCGGAAGGAAAGCAATGAAACCTAGAATTGGGGGAAGGCTTTAATAACAGGGTGCTTTGCAGAGGGAGAGAGAGAGAGAGAAAGAGAGGAAGGAGAGAGAGAGAGAGAGAGAGAGAGAGAGAGAGAGAGAGAGAGAGAAAGAGAGAGCACTTAGTTCTAGGCAAGGGCTCGACTGCTTCAGTGGCATAGAGAAAGCTGGCAGGAACAGGACCCCACACCATGGCTGAAGGGTCAGGAAGGGATCCTTTACCTCTCTGCATCTCTGCTTTGCCAAGCACACCGGTTCCCCTCCCTCTGCTGGTACCAACAGATTCATTAAAGGCAGGAAACACCTGTGAAGGTAGATCCTCTTTCTAACAGACTCTGCCAGATGAAGCTGATGGAGGACATTCCCAGGAAAGTGTCAAGATGTCAAAAAACATCAGTTTGGTGGATCATGCCACCCAGACTCTTGTCTCGCCAGCAGAACTCATTATGAGGCAGGTGTCCCTGGTCACCAGACAAGGAACAAGTTAGTGGAGACCAGGAACTTCTACTTAGAAGAGGCATGTGTATCTCCTGCCCAACGGTGAGAGGTTTAAACAAGAACCCCATACCACTCACTGAAGGGAAGACTCCACCCCCCACCCCCCACCCCCCAGTGAGGGCAAGGGAAGACTGACAGTTGCATTAGAGGTTTTCTCTCTGTGCAAAGGGGAGACAGAATTTGCAAAAATGAGAATAGATTTGAAGAAGTGTTCAAACGACCCAGAGCATCTCGAAGACGGCACCTTGTTTTAAAAATGCATCAGGAACAGGCTAAGAGGAATAATCAGGGAGCTTGCTTACACACCATCTCAGGGGATGCCCCAAAGTCTCAAGAGGCAAGATACACAATGCTCTAGTGTATTAGTTTAAAAATTAGTACAAATGTTGGGGCAGGAGGGTGATGAGAAAAATACCCAGATTATATTGACAGAGAATAGCAAGCCGTATGTGACTGAGGAACCAGAAAGGGCATTTCTTTTAAAAGAATGGGTTTCAAGGCTGGAGAAATGGTTCCGTTGGTAAAATGCTCACTGTGCAAGCTTGAGGCCCTAAGTTCAATCCTCAGCATACATGGAAAAAGCTGAAAACCAGTAATTCCAATGCCCACGGAGGAAACAGGAGGAGCCTTGGGGCTCACCAGCTAGAAAATGGCAAGTTCAGTGAGAGCTTGTCAAAAATAAGATGGAGAATGATCCAGGATGACTCAAGGCATCAACCTCTGGCCTCCACAAATGCACATGTGGAGTTAATTTTTTACATGTCATCAAAGAGTGGATCCAATGGTCCCAGAAACCAGCTGAACATGCATAGGAAAAGTGTTCTCTGAACCCTGAAAATCCTCCACACAGAAACTGACAATTCTAGTCTCGAAGCAGTGGAAGAAAGGAAAATCACCTTGGGACCCCTGAGGCTTAGCTGGACTCCCCAGCACCTGCCCCTCCTTCAGGCCTCCCAGCCAGTGCTGTTGCCTGAGTGACTGACTTCTACTACCAAGGGCCTCTTGCTCAAAACCTGATTTCCCCAGAGCTGAGCACTTCAGAAGCGCCTCAGTCACATAGATAGAAAGTAAGAGTGTATTCCGAGCAAACTACTGGACTGAGGTGGAGTTTATCAAAGCAATTACAGTGAGATGTTCTGGGCAGGGGAGGGATGTAATCATGTATGACAGGGATTATCAAAACTGCTTACACAGGGAATCAGGAAACTGATAACAAGCTGACAATGGCCTCTACCTGACTGAGGGATTCCAGGCTCCGCTCTCCCAGGCTTGTCAAACAGAAAGTGCAGCTGTGAAGCGCCGCTGGGCCCTGGGCACACTGAGTGAAGGCTGACGATGGCCTTCGGGTGGAGCAGAAAAATCTTTTTTTTTTTTTGAAACCAGAACATTTATTTTATGACAGATTGAAATCCTCAAGATGAACTGGATGCTGCAACAGCTGCCCTCTTGGGTTTAGGGGTTGTCCCTTCACGGAATCCATGTCTGAATCTTCGGTAGACAATTTTTAGGTGCCTCATCCGCCCAGTCCCGGTAGTGTTTCGTCTCTTAGCCTTGGCACTCCAGTTGTACTTTCTCTTGCGCTTGGCAGGGTAGCCGCATTTGCCACAGGTAGACTTCTGAAGGTGGTAGGCCTTAGAGCCACAGCGGCGGCACAACGTGTGCGTCTTGTTGCGACGCTTTCCGAAGGATGACGTTCCTTTCGTCATCTTGCTTCTGCCGCCGAGGCCAAAGAGACCGGAAGAGAAAAATCTTGAAGGAGCTTCCTTGAGTAGCCTCAGCTGACCCCATTTGCAGGAGCTATGAAGCTATTTACTCTCACACTGCTCAAAAGCATTTTTATTGGTCCTGACCTCGGACACTACAGAATTCTAGTAGTAAGTTGCAGGACCAAGGAAATAGGGAAATTTTATCTTCCTTCCTTCTTTCCTTCCCTTCCCTTTTTGTATATGTGCTGGGGTATGTGTGTGTTCGTGTTTGTTCATCCATGTATGTGCATATGTATACATGTATGTAGAGGCCAAAGGTTAACCGTGGAGGTCATCCTTCAGTAGCAGCTCACCTTGTATTTTGAGAGAGGCTCTCTCCGGGCCCTGGAGACTATCAAAAAGTTAAGGTAGCTGATCAACAAACTAGGAATCTGCTTATCTCTGCCTCCCTGAAGCTTGGGTTATACATTTTAACCACCATACCTGGCGCAAGAGATTGAACTGGGGTCCTTCTGCTAATACAGCAGGTGCATTACCAACTGAACCATCTCCAGAAAGAACTCTGGCATAAAGAAACTCTTTGGGGAATAAGAAGAGGCCTAGGGAAGTTAGGCTTATACATTGTGACAAGGCCTAGAGTCTGTCAACGCTACGCAGAGATACTCTAGTGTTGAGTAAAGGCTTCCTGGGCACCAGCCTAGCACTGCCCCTTCAGTTGGGTTGGTGGGTTTTGGGGGGGGGGGTCTTTCTTAATAACAGAAGTGCACGTGTATTGAGAAGGTCTCTACCTTCTTTGGATTGGGAGGACATCAGGGTAGGCATAGGCATGCAGAGTAGGGTCATCTCATACCCCAGAGAAGAGAGCAATGCATTAACTTTCTGGAACACAGAGTCACTGCAGGCTGCGTGAAGCCCAGAGCAGATGCAAACGGCAGGAGATATACCTAATGAATCACAGACAGACAGCACACCGAAATAGAGGCCCCAAATAAAGCAGCCGACCTGGAAAAGGCAACAAATACCTACATTTGCAAGGAGGAGCTGCCTCTTCTCTCCTCCTCCTTATACCCTCTCTCTGCACCCTGTTTTTCCCTCACCGTGTGGCGCCTGCGACACTCCTTCCTCCGAGTTCAGCTGACTCGGGACCCAGCTTCGACTTTATCAACACCAGGGACAGCGGTGATTTGCATCAAGTTCAATGCTGTCCTTTTGGCAGTTGTTGCACTTAATTGAGTGAAAAAAAAGCTGTCAGTTGAAGGCCCCAGTCCCAAGGTAAATTCACTCTGAACTAACCATCTGCCAGGACTTCTCCCAGGGTGCACCACACTTACCATCTAGAGGATCCGATCCACAGCCTCATAATTAGATCATTCCTGAATTAAATTGACAGTCCCAGGGAAAAGAAAAATGCAAAGTGTATTTGGAGACCAGAAAGCAGAAGCCGACTTGTCTTAACAAATGCGAGACTATGTATTTCTTTTTCCCCCTGCGACAGACTGGCACAAAGAATGACTTTCCTCAACGGTTCCTTCACAGCCAATTGTTATTTTCCGTGCCACCTTCATGATCCCCATTTGGGTTTGGAAAGATGAGGCACATCTTGAAAGTAGCTCAAACACACAGAGGACGGTAGATACGGCAGGTCGGACCCAGTGCCCAGGTCAGATCAGAGCCCACTGGCCAACCTTAAAAAATGCTGGGAGCGCCTGTGACTCAGTGTACATTTGCCAATCTGCTGCGTATTCAGAACTAAAGTATTAAGGGCTGGGGTGGAAGTGCAGTTAGTAATGAGGACTTGAGTTTGATCCCCAGAACTCACATTTAAAAGAAAAAAAGTCAGGTACAATGGAGGACTTTTCTAATCCCATTAAAGGGGAGGCAGACAGGAGGATCGCCAGAGTTCACTGTCCACGCACTGGTCAGCCAGCCTGGCCTACTTGTGGGGTTCTAGGCCAATGAGCTGCCCTGTTTCAACAAAAGGAAGAAAGGAGGGAAAGAAGGAGGGAGGGGAACAAGGGAGGAAGGCAGGGAGGGAGAAGGAGGGCGAGGGATGAAGGGAGACAGTGAATGGTGCCTCAGAAAGGCCACTTTAAAATGCCTTCCAGTTTCCACAAGCATGAGCGTGCACACGCCCACACGCCCACGCAAACATGCAGCCACAGGTGAAAATAAATAAACCAATGTTAACAACAAGCTGTTTCTTCCATCACAAGACAGCCACACTTTCTGGAAAAGCTGAGAGAGAGGGAGAGGGAGAGGGAGAGGGGGAGGGGGGAAGGGGAGGCGGAGGGGGAGGGGGAGGGGGAGAGGGAGAGAGAGAGAGAGAGAGAGAGAGAGAGAGAGAGAGAGAATAACTTCTACAGAGAGGAGGCCCTAAGTGCTAAGCAAAAGTCAGTGGGAAGAGGAGCCATTCTGTTAGGCTATAGGCTGCTCTGTGCTCCCGACTCCATTCCATCCAAAAGAACACAGTGCATGGAGCCTTCTCCAGTCATGAGTGAGGAAAGGTGAATTTAACTCCAAACAGGATGAATCCATTTCATTTTACCCAAACATGCAGCTTAGGTACTTCGGTGATATCCATACTTGGAACGCACACTACCCTTAGATCACAGGACATCCTGGGGCAAGAATTCTAATGACTGTGCAGTCCAAAACTGACACAATTCCTTAGGACAATTTTGAAGATACAAAATGAAACACAGTGAAATAATAAAATACTAAGATAAAATTTGAAAGGAATTCTAGGGAAAACAAATTTAGGCTTGGAGCTGTAGCTCTGGGGTCCAGGGTTTACTTAATATGCACAAGGTCCGGAGATCAATTCTCAGAACTGAAAAAAAAAAAAGCAAATAGAGATTGACATCTATTTAAAACACAACACCAAGGAAGACATTTGCCACTCTCCGTGTGTGTCATGTAACCGGAAGCTGTTCACAGAAAATGGAGTTCTATCTTTTTTTTTTCAGTACTGCAATTGCTCCTGGCTTTCTGTAGGCCAGATAGGTGCTTCCCCACCAAACGGCCCTCTGTCTTGGTGCACACTGGTGTCCATATGAATACATTCACATATAAAGGCACCATCCCTTCAGCAGTGCATAGATATTAAATGATCATCTAAACACACACACACACACACACACACACACACACACACACACACGTCAGTTTAAACCCTAGGCTAAATAAAGATGACTGGATTCCGAAAGAGGACCAAGGAAATCACCCAGAATAAAAGGCACAGGGAAACAAAAGCTAGCAATATATTTAAAGGGAAAACAAAAGAAGAGTTTGGCGGGATTTTTTTTATGTGGACAACCAGAGTCTCAGAAAAAGAGAAAAAAAAGGCAATGTCTAAGAATGTTCCAGATTCAGAGGAGAGTGGGCGCTATCAGAAAGGATAAACATATCAAAGCCTGAATGTGATACATACATTCATGCCTAAACCTATCATGATGACCCTGCAGAACACCAAAGAAAAACACAATTTTAAAAGCACGCAAGAAGATGAATTACCTATAAAGGAGTGACGGTCTGACTGACCGCAAACTTATCATCCACGTGCCGCCTACTGGTCAAGGGCCATCGCCAAGCTCTTGACTGGAGGGAATGAATTTTGTTCAAAATGATTGCCAAGAGAAACTTCCCCCAAATCATATGAGCCCTTTAGGGTTAAAAGTATTCTTCATTCATTTCTTCCACAGAATTTTACTAAGTTCCTACTGTGTGCCAGGTAGGAAGGCGGTTCTCTGCTTTCAGTTGGACAGTGGATTCAGGTGAACCGGAGAGTACGGAGTGATGTTGGACCCAGGGGAGACGTGCCCTGAAAGAAGCGGGTTCTAGCTGAGTGTCCTCAGACAGGCAGTTATGAGCTAGGGGGACGCATAAACTCTGGGATGCAAAGGCGTGGCATACAAGTGGGCTGTTGTCCCCAAAAGAGCAAAAGCCTGGCATACATGAGAATTGTTGCCTTGGCACTCAAAGAAATCCCAGGTACTCAGAGGGCACAGCATAAATGCTTCTTAAGACTGGGGATGGCAACAAAATGAGATAAAGCAAAGCAGGGGAGGTGGGAAGGCACAGGGTGAGGACCAGAGTATAATAAAGTCACCAGAGGGTTCATGGGAAGCGCCCGTGAGACAGCCCATGGTCAAGGGCTTGCATCAGATGGGATTATATTTCGGTGACTCTGGTGTGAGCGTGATTATTTTTGAGACAGTATCTCGCGTATTCCAGGATGGCCTCACTCTTGTTGTATAGCTGATTTTCTGATCTTGCCTCCACCTTCAGAGTCCTGGGACATGTCATAGGCACATGTCACCACTGCTGACTTATGTTGTACTGTGACTCACACCCAAGAATTCCTGCACACTAGGCAGGACACACAAAGTGCTCTCCCAGCTGAGCCCCAGCCCCAGCCTCAGTGCAAGCCTTTAAGCAAAGAGGGGATCCAAGAGATCTGCATTTGCCAAGAGCATTTTGGCAAGGGTGTCCACGTCAGTATGTTGGTGAGGACAGCAATGCTCCGTGAGGTGCCCCAGAGCTCTTCACTGTGGTGAGATGAACCGCCTTCAGCCCTTCACACACAAAAAGGGCCAGCAAGAATGACAAACTGTGTCTGAGCAAGTCTAAGAAAAGTATCCATAAAACCCTGGCCAGTCAAATCCCGCAGCGAGCGTTTTCCAATCAGTCCCAAGGCTTACAGCAGAGCAGAGGAAGAAACAGAAAAGTTCTCCCAGCTCCAGCTGAACACTCTGTCCCGGTTTTTCAATCTAAACGCTTCAGTGTGCCAGTCAGCACTGTTACTGCTCTGGTGGCGTTCAGCCTCCTCTGGGCCAAGTCCTGTCGCCAGAATACCACTGTGCCTCACCAGAGATGGGTGTTTGCTCGTCATCCTGCCCTTCCGGAAAGAGGCAGCAAACTCACAGAATCTGGCTGAATAAAGTCAGGCCTCCACCAAAGCCAAGTTCAGCAACTTCTCTGTTATCAGCTCCCTCACGGGACTGCTGAACACCAGGTCAGTTCTGAAGACGCCGTCCCTGCGTTCACATCTTTAATATTCAGAGTCCACCGTGCAAACATCCCCCAAGCCACAGTCACAGGTTCTTCTCAACACTCAGCTGAAGTGATTTGTTAGAAGGCATGCAGGGATTTCTCCTGCAAGGCCAGAGTCATGTTTTATCCAGGCGGCCGGAAGTCTGCCAAGACACTGAGGAGGAGAGTTCAGTCTCAAGCAGTCCCCTGGCATGAGGCATCTCAGGCCAGGAAAGGACAAGGGGAGACCTAAGGAATGAAGTGGAAAGTCTGCCACTGGAAGATGAAGAAGTTGCCACAGGAACAGCCTGGGGAAAGAGAACGTAGAGAAAGACTCTACAGGGGCAGCTGTGGGCAGTGGGCTCTGCTGCACACTGCACAACTCCAGGGGGCGCTATGCCCACAAAGCTGCCTTCCACCTCTGAAAATGAAGAAAGAAACGAACAGAGGTGGAAAGGGGTCTGGGAGACTGGAGCTGTTATGTAGACACATAAGACTCTCAACAGAAGGGGACAGGTAGACCTTCAGTAAGAACTCTGTCCCATGCCTGAAAGCAATAGTCTGAACTCAGACTAAGCAGCTCTCCCAGTCCTCAGTCTTTTACCCACGATACAGAGATTGCAACTCTTCCTCCTAGGAACCCAGAGCTGGAAGGATTGTGCTGCGAGTCCCCAGTACCCAGAATAGAGTAAACGTAGAATAAGAAGGCCATGGTAAGGACGAGACCCTATCAGAGCGCAGATCACACGCTACACTAAAGGATGGTGGCTTTTATAAACACATCCCCCACACAGGCCATGGAAAGGATGCTATTTCATCCATGAAATCTCAGCCCTTTGTGCAGTGTCCGCAGCACACAGGCGTGAAGACATGGTTAGGGTGGGGAGCAAGAGAGAGGACTGAAGGGGAGAGTGGGGGCAGACAAGGTGGAGGTGTGGGTGTTTGTTTGTTTATTATTTATACACGGTCTGCGGAACTCTGTTTAGCTGAGAATGACCTTGAACTTCAGATCTTTCTACCTTTACTTCCCAAGTGCTAGGATTACGGACAAGTGCTATATAAGATAAAGGTGTGTGGGGGAGAACCCCAGCAGTAGTGTTAAGAAGGGCTGTGGATGCTACCATTGTGTTTATGAATATTGTGTGCTGGGTTTGCCTACAAAGCTAAGTATAAGCACACCACTGTGTGAGCAAACATCCCTGGGAAACGTGATATCGGTTCAAAGCACCCATCCTCTGGGGCTCCCAACTCAGACAGATGCTCCTACACATCCTCCTCCTCCCAATGATGTGCTGGGAAGATAAGCTCACAACCAAGGGAGGACACTAAGCTTCTTCCTCCTCCTCCCCCAGCAAACAGGCCCTCAGTGTATCTCTTCTAATGAGTTCTTTTCTGGCAGAGAGAAGGAAACATTCTCTCTTTCAAACTGTAGGAGAGAAAAAGACGAGATGCAATCACGCCTGCTCCTCTGGACAGCCTGGTGGCACAGAGCCACCTCTACCCACAGTGTCCCAAGGCTTTCGGAGAGCCACAGGGAGGTATTCACGCTTACTGGAATGCCCGGGTTATCTGCCTCTCATCATGTCTCCTACATGGATGCAACTGAGAGAAAGTTTTCCCAGGAGGCAGAACAAGGTATACTAAAATACACTTCCACCACTGGGAATAGTAAACAGTCTGACTTCTAAATCCCAAAGATATTACTGATACTGTTTACAATTATCATGCTCAATAAAACTGCAATGGGTGCCTGCTTTTCATAGGGTAAATCCTCTTAAGTAGCTGGGAAGTGTGTGTGAGTGTGTGTGTGTGTGTGTACATATAGTGCATATGTACAGTGCATGTCTATATAATGTATGCATACAGTATGCATAAACTCCCAGAGATGGCGATATAGCTCAGTCTGTACGCTGCTTGTCTAACATGTAACAAGGCCCTGGATTTGATTCCCAGAACCATATAAATGGGGCACAGCAGTGCACATCTGTAATCCCGGCACCCAGGAGGTAGAGGTAGGAGAATCATAAGTTTCATGTTATCATCGGCTATGTAGTGAGTTCAAGGCCAGGCTGGGCTGCAGGAGATCTTAGTCAAAGAGAGGGACAGAGAGACAGAGAAACAGATGCACATGCATCCATATTCATACATGTACACATCCATTCTACCTGTGAGGTTCAACCTTCCAGAAATTTACAATGAGGCCTGATTACGAAACACACAAACTGATGCACAGCTGTGTGATCACACTCTTAATGATCCAGATGTCACAGTCCATGCCTTTGAAAGGTCTTAAATAATTTTAAAAAAGAAAAAATTCTATTCTTTCCCTCAAGAGACAGCATAAAGGCCTCGACTTTGTCGAGAAGACATCTTAAGAATTCTTTGCTCATATGAACAAGGCTATCATAAGAATGGGCAAACCTCAGAATAAAACATGAGGAAAAAGGACCCCATGAGTTATGGAGGGATGGACTAAATGTGGCACATTCATTCACTGGAATATTACTCACTCAGAAAAAGTGAAAAGTTCAGCAACTCCAATGTGAAACTCTGAAGCTTTCGAATGAAGGATGCAGAGCCAGTAAAGTCTACATGAATAAACAAAATTTGAAGAGCCCAGATTTGGGACCCTTTGAGTAAAGGATATTCAACCTATACTAACACATTCTATGGCACAGATGAGTCCTAATGTGCTGTGGACAGTGAAGCAAGTCAGACAGAAAGACTGCATTTTATATCATTCAATTTCAGTGGCTTTATATATAATTTACATATAATTCACTATGGCTGTAGTGGCCCAGGTAGCTGGGTGAGAAGGGATCTCCTTGGGGTGACATGAGTGTCCGCGTAGACTGAGGTACAGGTTGTAAAACCCAATGAATTTACTAAAACACACGACTTCATTCTTAAGAGGCAGTAATTTTCAAGTGTACCTCAACAATTATTGAAAGAAAGCATTAGTGTCCTGTGGTTCTGTACATAAGGACTCAGTTACCAGGTCACAGGATGTCAGAGCTGTAGGAAGTCACACCTTGGCAAATCTCTGTACTGTGTAAGAGGTAGGACCTCTTGGGGAAAGGATGCTGACTCAGGGCTACCTACAACAAAGAACTACGCTGCGATGGGAACACTGGTACCCCCAGTACTTGTCCTGTGCACCATTAGCATTTGCTTTGGATCATTATGCATTACAGCAACACTCTGGGCTTCAGGAAGATACAGACTACATGCTGCTGGACTATTCCCCACTCTGGATAACCCATGATTTAGTGGTTCTTGGCTTACCTTGGTGCTTCTGGATTTCAGTCTCTTGTCCTTTCAGAGCTTTCAACTGAAGTCTCTTCCCTTAGCCTAGAGATGCATGGGTGAAGACATTTTAGAGCTAGTCGACTCTAAGAGACTCACAGTTTCAATCCACGCTACTGCAAACTCCCTAATTCAGAGCCAGCCTCAGGCTGTCAACCTAACAGAAATGTAAAATAGATCCTCCAGTTGCCACAGAATTAAAATGCAATCCAATTAGGCAGGATACAAAGGAACTTGTCACCAAATTACCAGAAAAATGAAAAATAAATAAATAAATCTCATACTCCAATTTAAAACAAATGATAATATAACCTCAATTAGCTTGGGATTCACTGGCAGAGCTCAAATGATACAGGAACAGGATGAGAAAATACTCTGCTGTTTAAACAAATGAGCAAGAAAGAACCAACATTTTGGAAACAACTCAATCACCCTGGAAAATTATGTGTATGCTTCAAGCACTGACCAAGACATGCCCTAAAAGTTTATGCTCCCCACAAACATCTGTGTCGCAGTGGTAGATCCCTTTGCAATGGCATTAGCAAATGAAGCCTTTGAGAACTAAATAGGGCAGAATGAAGTGATGGTCTTCAGCCCATCAGAACATGATCATTATTTTTATTAGTGGAAGGGAGAGACAGGGGGCAGTGATGGCTCAGTTGGTAAACTGATTGCCATGCATACTTGATAACCTAAGTTCCTACAAACCTTTATGCTATAGACTAATCCTCTTGTACACTGTAAAGCTTCGTCACTAGAATTGGTTTAATAAAACTGATTGGCCAGTAGCCAAGCAGGAAGCATAGGTAGAGAGACCAAACTAAGGATGGTGGGAAGCAGAAGGGCAGAGTCAGGAATCTATAGCCAGATGCAGAGGGAGCAGGAGATGGATGTGCCATGCTAAAAGGTACTGACATGTGTCAGAGTGTAAATAAGGAATATGGGTTAGCTCAAAATGTAAGAGCTAGTTAGTAATAAGCCTGAGCTATTTGCAAAACATTTATAAGTTATATAAGTCCCTGTGTGATAATTTGGGAAGCAACTGCCAGGTATTTGGGAACAGGAAGTTGAAACAGAAAACATCCATTTACAACCCCATAAACCTGCTACAAAAATAGGTATAGTGTCTTGCATTTGTAATCCCCGGGCTGGGGAAGCAGACTTGTGGGTTCCTGTGGCTGCTGAGCAATCAGTCTGGATTACCTGTGAGTTTGAGAGTTCCAGGTCAATGAGAGACCCTGTCTCAAAAACCAAGTTGGATCGTAGATAAGGAATGATACCCGAGGTGGACTTCTAGTCTGCGTATATGCATACATGTGTATCTGCAGACAGATGAACGGACACACGCAGAGAACAAAATCAAAAATAATAGGAGTAAAAGTCACCTCAGCTTCCCATTGCTACCATGTGACACATGAATGAGGAGGTGGCTCTGCCAAGCCAGGAAGCTTGAAATCTGAACAGTCAGAAAATAAATATTGCTTAAGTCACCAGCCTGTGGCATTTTGTTACAGCAGCTGAGCTGACAAGAGTCAACCACATACCTCCTTTATGGGTCTGTAGCTAAAGTGACCCAGTCTAAGTGATTGTCCAAGGACCCTTCCTTAGGAAGGCAACTGTGCCCATCAGCCTGGAACAAGGGTAGAACCACTCCATCCCTCATGCTGCATGTTGCAGGGTCCACTTTCGTGCTGACTTATTTATGCATGTACAGTCTATCTCCTGATGCTTTTGCCTTGGCACTCAGTGAAAACGAAAATAGAATTGCATATTTAGCTCAACGTCCCTGTCGCAGAACCAGGCCCTAACTTCTGAAAATGTACCTCGGCCTCAAAATGATGGCTCTCCTGAAACTGCCTCTCTCCTCAGGGGTCTGGCAGATGACTGACTCCACGGTCTTGGAGGTTCCCTGAGAGAAGCAAATATTGCCTTCTCTGGAAACTCGGGGAAACCACGGGACTAACCAAGGAGAGAGGACTTCATTGTCCAGGTCATGAAGAGGCTCAGATGTTAAGTACAGCAGCAGCCACACATGCCTGAGCAGCTCACAGGGCCGAGGGATTAGGAGGATTCTGGCCAGTTTTGCTTTCTCTGACAAAATCCAGCTTCCTTCCCTCTTTCACTTCAGTTACTCAAAAGGACTCTTTAGTTTCCTATCTAACATGGGGAGAAAATTCCACACAGAAAACGGTGAGGAGATTTGATCTAAGCACAAAAAGAAACTGTTTGGGGGTGGAAACAAAGATTCTGTTTCAAACCACAGAGGTTAACTCCATGCCCGTTATCACAGAATAAAACAGTGCAAACTACACAATCTCTAAGTTATCACCTCCCAATTTCCTCAAATAACTCAGCTTTCCTAGCTTGTGGAAGGAAACAGGCAAGAATAGGAATGCTGGAAGGGTATCCGTGTAGCCTAAAGCCATAAATGCTTTCATCTTAGAGAGAGAAAGAGAGAGGACAGAGAGAGGAGAAAGAAGCGGAAGAGGAGGAAAAGGAGGAGGCAGGAGGGCGTCGCGATCCACACCTTTGAGCCCAGCATCGGGAAGCTGAGGCAGGGGGACTGCCACAAGTTGAGGTCAGCCTGGGCTACATAGTAAATTACAAGCCAGTCTAAGCTAGCATGAGCATCCCTGCTAAAATAAATAAATAAACAAATAAACAAACAGTAAGTAAATGAATGTCTGAAGGAAAAATAAATATTTGAACTTAATCAAAAGTTGAAGCCACAAACAAGTAAAGTTCTCTCCATTGCACTAGGCTTAGATAACACATCTTCCAGCCCCGAGACCCTGGGATCCTAAACAGAAACGCTCAGGGCTCCTCAAGCTGACACAGGACCCTCAAAGACACAGCCCAGCCTAGTCTCCCTCACCAAGGGTCCCAATTCTCATCCAGCCTCTCAGCACCCCGACGCCTGGCCTTCAGCCTTCACTGGTTTATGGGATTGTGGCCAGGGAGAAAAGTCACACTGAGAGCTCCCCAAGGGGCTTCTCCAGTGACCAGTTGGTGAGATTTCATCCTGCGTGGGGTTAGCTTTGTCTAGGTAGGCGAAGGAGGCCCTTGGCATGGCTTGAGACTGAATTCTGTTTAGGTTTCCTCGGGGCTCAATTATAAACAGCCCAAAGAAAGGCTCTGCTGTCCTGAAGGGCACCTTTCAAGAGAGAGGGGAAAAAAAATTAGAACGCTTGCCTAACAAAAGGGGACTGTTTGGTCACTGGTGTCCTGAGCAGGGTCTAGTATGTGACCTGGAGGCTTTCTGGAGAGTTAAAAAGCCAGGACAGAAAACAACAGGAAAGGAGCGATCCCCCCCCCTTAACCCACCGCAGACCCCCTCTCCTCGCAGAAGTGCCAGCAGATAAAATATAAACCCCTTTGATGAAAACTCCAGCCAGAGCTCAGCTTCCAGGTATTAGAAGACACCGGCTTCCCAAGGCCTCCCCACTGTCAGATCAAATACCCGCATGCGATTTCCCTGGTATCTGCCTGGTTTTCCCCCACACCATAAAAAACAGGCTTTCCCTTTAATCTACTTAGCACACTGTGGGCAAAGGCCTCTAATTTCATAGCATAGAGATAACACAAGTAACTCATGTGACACATTAGTGGATACGGAGGGGAGAACGTTCAGTTGGAGCCCATTGAAAACAATAATGCATTCCAGAGGGCCATGGCATGGCTCTTCCACAAGGCTAACCCCTCCTAGCAGTAACCGGAGTTAAGATGAGGTCAACCAATTAGTGTCTGTCTGGCTTGCTTGAACTCCACAGGTCCCCCTAATCACACTACACTTTCCTAGTCCTTCCTGGGATGCACCAGGACCAACTTTTTCCCAGGACTTCCAGAAGCTTCTGCCTACCTAAAATACCCTGGAAAACAGAGGCAGGATGATGATTCTGTTGATAAAGTGCTTGCCATGTAAGCAGGAACCATGTACCACAGCATGGTGATACAGGCTTGTAATCACAGAACTGGGAAGGTGGGGACAGGTGAATCCCTGTAGCTCGCCGGGCTTAGCCTAGCCCAGCCCTGACCTCAAGGTCCAAGGTAGCGAGTGATAACACTGTTTAAAAGAACTAGGTGGGTGGTATGTGAAGATCGATAGCTGGGATTTCATCTGGTCTGCGAATATGCACACACACATACACACACACACACACACACAGAGAGAGAGAGAGAGAGAGAGAGAGAGAGAGAGAGAGACCCTAGAAAACAGTAAGTGTCCAAACCCACACAACAACAGAAACCTCACTAAAATCACACCCAATATTGTCTGCCTGGCCAACACCCTTATGTGTTTCTCTTTCTCTTTTGGACCAACCATAAAAGATTTTTCCATTGAGTGTGTCTCCTGGTTAGATCCATCCTTTGAAGGTCTCACACCCTTTCTCGGGCCCCTTTCAACTTTCTCTCCCACACAGCCATGCTCTCCGGGCAGCGCAGAGAGCACGGCCAAGCTGCTATTCATCCCACATCTCCAGCCTTGAGGCTCTGCCAAGTGCAAGGCAGATTCCCTTTAGAGACAGGATAAATCAATGCTGAGCTGTGTAGAGAGTCTGAGGAGGTGTGGCCGGGGGGGGGCAGCCATTCCTCACTCATCAGTTAGGTATCAGGAAGGGACCGCCATCGAAGCGGAAGAAACTCAAAGGCAACTTGACCGTGACTCTGACTTTATAGAGACCCCAGTTATTTCCATGTACCTGGAGGAACTCCGCCTTTTGTGTTGTGCGTTGAGTGTATCCATGTGTGTTGGGGGTGAGGTGGGGTGGGCAGGGGCTGACGTCGGACATCCTGTGGTACCCATCTCTATCTAATTTTTTTTGAGACATCTCTCAAATAACATGGAGTTTAACAATTCATTTAAACAGGCTGGCCAGAGAGCTTGGGAATCGCAGGCAGCTGCTGCCCCAGGTTTGACAGGGCTGCTGGGACCCGAACTCAGTTCCTCACGCTTGTGCAGTGAACCTTTAACTTACCAAGCCAGCTCTCCAGCTCCTGGATCTTCAGTATTTGAAAGAAACCATCCTCCTTTCTTAACCACACACGCCCTTCGGTTTACCAACCAGTCGCACACATGGGTTCCCTAGTCTTCTTAGGAATAAAGATGCAATCTTGCAAGCTTCTTGGCAAAAGCGCTGCCCAGAGTTAGGCTTCTCACCTCCGGCCTAGCCTAAGTCCGTGTCAGCTGGCCTTCACATTCTGATCTACAGCGCTGGTGTCGGCATCCTGAGGGTGCGCAAGGAGTGCAGGCGTAAACAGCACAGAGAGATGAGACCACATACGCTAGAAAATCTACAACCCTTGCCCCGGAGGGATGGAGCCCAGTGGGAAGCTAAGCGTGGCTGGAGCAACAGACTGCGAATTCACTACGGACTATAACTAATGAGCCAGAAAAGCAGGGTGCATTTGCTACGAAGAAAATAATCCTGGAAGAGGCCAATTAATAAAGAGATGTTGTCAAGCTCCGTGGTAATTTTCATTATAACATTTTATTAGGCACAAGTTGATATTGATATTTTTTCAAGGAGGATTGCAATAAATTTCTCCACTAACTATATTCTTAATCCAGATGCCAGAGGTTGACGTTGTCTTCCCTCTGACTTGACTCTTCCCGGGAGTTTAAAAATCAACATTGCTGATTTCAGATACAGGTACGGTGCAGCAGCTGTTTATGGGGCAAATTTACTTCCGATAATTTGGTCATGAGAGCAAATATTCTACCTATGAAAGTTAAGTGTGTTCTAAACGACATAAAAATCTCAGTTCTCCAGATAAGGTCTTTCTGGGGTGCCAGATTAGCGGGGGCGGAGTTGACAATGCTGCCAAAGCAAAACCCTAGAGTGAGGGCGGTAAGAGATTTCCCTATGACCCTGGCCATAGTGTCCCAAAGCTTCTGGGCCCCTTAGAACTTAAAGAGGGAAGCCTCGGAGACAGCAACCCGGAGTACAAACAGACCAGGAAAGTTATTAAGACCTCCCTAGAGATACCGGCCTAGGGATTGGTTGGGACCATACTCAGTCCCATGCACACTGGCAAAGCCCTCCTGACAGTCCCACTGCCAACGCCAGGCCCCCAGGGCTAAGGGACACAGTCACAGGAACCTATTCACTTAGGCTCTTTAATTGCCGTGTCCCAATGGGGAAGTCATATTGAATTCCGTCTCCCTAGATCCTATTTCTGCTCTCAGGGTTTGGCTATGACTTAATGCACAAAAATATGTTTCTATCTTTGTGCTACGAAAATCGAGGCACTTTCCTTGGGGGACAGATGACAAAGGGAAATGGCCAGCATTCCTGAGCCCTGGGATACCTCACTCTCAAATGGAGAATCTCGGGGAAGCGAAGTTCTCCGATGAGACAATAGGATGAAGGGGCTGGTGTCATTAGGAGCCTAACCTGCGGTAACAGATAATCTGGTCTGGTTCAGGTTGGCTAAAGGCAGCACGGCCAAGTATTTCATGCCAGTTCTTTCTACTGACTGTCTTCTTAATTTGCTTGACACATGTGTATGTGTGCATGTGCCTATATGGATTTGTGTGTGTATATATATTTGACAGCAATGTTTGTGTGCCTGAGTGATGTGTATGTGTATGTATATGTTACTATATAATGTAATGTGGTAATACACACATATACAACTTTTTTCGTTTACTGACTATATCATAGGAATAAGATTCTCTTAACTACTCTGTTTCTTAAACATCAGCTACTCTCTTTGTGTTTGTGTGTGCACATGTGCACACATGTCTGCATGTGCATACATGCACATGCGCGTGTGCGTGTTGTGATCCTTACCATCACCAACACAAATTAGACAAAATAGATGGTTAACGGTGTAATTCTCTTTACAGTGGAACAGTTATTACAGCATTACTCTATTTTCATTACCACTGAATATTAGCTTCCAAGATATTTGAATGAGGAAATAAAACCACCAAATCACAGTGCCAATTAATTCTGTAAGAGTCACACAGTGTATCAAACCCAAACCATCCTGGCAGAAAGACGGGATTCTTGCTCAAAGACCTCCTTGAGCAAGCTATGCCTCTGCCTCGTCTGTCCTTTGACCTATCCTAGTCCAGTTGCAGGCAAAATCAATAGAAGACCCTTGGCAAGTGGAATTGAATCTGCAAGAAAAGATATTATAATCCAGGGGCACACCCTCTGCTCCTGCTAAGATTGCCTTCCTGGGTTTACCCAGTGTCACCGTGGTACCTATCACTCTTTCTCGGGCTGCTTGCTCATCAGCGGTGATGCTGTAACATGATTGCAAACAGGTTGTGAGTCCTTGGGAGTATTACTTGCAAAGTGCATGGAAAGGATTAGATTAGAATTTAAAGACTCAGCAGTCAGTCACAGAGTGGAACTTTACAAAAGAACATGCTGAATGGAACCCTTGCAGACAGGAAGGAGACAGCAAGTAAAGACATTAGAGAACCCTAACCATTAGGTGAAGGGGCTCAATCCAGTCACGTGTGCTCTCTTGGCAGGTCCAGCCCATGGTGGGCCAGCTGAATGATAGGGACTGGATCTAGGCCAGAAAGAGAATTGGCATAAGGTGTCAGGATCACCACTGAAGCCCCTGGGATTCACGCTCATTTCACAGAACCTCAGAACCAAGCAGGGAACGCTCCATGCAAAGGGAGCGGAGGTGCAAGGGGACCTACCACCACTGCACTGGCCACCATCATCACCACCACCAGAGCCACACACACTGCTCCCCAGATTTGCTGGCAGGCACTTGGCAAGCAATATCAGAAGATCATCCCAGCAAGGCTGGCAACACCATCCTCCCCAGTTTTCGGCTTACTGGACTGACCCAGGGCACAGCACAGGGCACATCTGCACCTTCACTCCACCACTCACTTCCTACAGGATCTCAACAAACCAGGGACATGTACTCTGTCTCAAAATGTGGGCGTTTCGGTTTGAGATGATCAAGACTGGATTAGCCCTGAGGGTGGAATGGAGGGAAACGATGGGTCCAAGAGAGGAAGCTATGGAACAAAGGAGAACAGATGGAACCAGACCTTACCAAAGCACAAGAAAACTGAAGATGGGCATGCAGTTGCGGAGCTCTGAGCTGGTAACTGGGGAAGCAGATACTTTGCAGGGCAACATGGGAAAAGATATCGGAGGAGCTAATGGGGGTCTACTTTATCGAAGACACTGTAAAGGGGTAAAGATATAAGCTGGGCTCCTGGTCATGTGGAGGACAGGCTCACAGCGAGGAAACAACACTAGAAGATGAAGAAAGCCATTGAGGAACTGGGAGAAGTGGTCACATGATGGCTGAATGAGCCCTTGGTCCATGCGACCAATATCTGTGAAAAACAGGGATGTTGGGAACTGCAGGGGTGAGAGGGTAGATGTTATCTGGTCTCACACTGATCACAGAGGGTCTGAGAAGAAGAGAGGAGAACACAGGACAGGGAAAGGGGCAGGAGGACCGAAGAGGAAAGCCATCTAAGACATAGAGGTCAAACAGGCCAAGTGGAAAATCAAGTGAAGCCTCCAGTCTGAGGTAAGAATAAGACCTGCAGCAGACTGGACCGTTCGGCAGGGCAGGAATCCAGCTTCCTTGTTATCAGCTTCAGAGCCCGACACAGAGAAAGCTCCTAGGAATTATTTGTTGAATTAAAGAAATGCTGCCCTAGGGGCTGTGGTTCAATTCCCTGCGCCCACATGGTGGATCACACCTGTCCATAACTCAAGTGGATTGGATGGCCTGCTCCAGACGTCACACACACATGTGGTACCCAGATATACGTGCAGAGGAAACATTCATATGCACAAACTAAAGAAAGGCTACCTGGTGCTTCGACACAAGTATGTCTGCTCTAAGGCACAGGGGGAAATCCCAGAATTTGTATTCCCAGCCGGTCCAAGGCAGATGCACTCATACATGTAATAGGGTAATAACAAGTGTATGCTTAAAATGGCATCAAGCTATGGCATGCTTATAATAATGAGTATTTACATTATTTGTCCTCTCCCAGAACTCTAAGAGCGGCACCTGGAGCTCCATTTGAGTAACCCCGAGGACTCCTTTCCCCTCCATCCCATGCCAAAGCCCCAGAATGTCGCTATCTACCTCACCCAGGCAGGACAGATTGATATTTGTAAGGAACATCTCTTAAATACACAATAAAGCTAATTCTAAGGGCCATGATGTGTATTTTAAGTGAGAAAACAAAAATAACTGCAAAGCTCAGATAAATGGAGACACTATGTGAAAAGCTTTTTCCTGTGTGCACCCATGTACATATGGGTGTGCATAGCCGTGTGTGCATGCGTATTCCTGCATACTCATACACGAGTGCGTGTATGCACGCACGTGCGTGCAAACTGGCTTAAATTTGCTTATTTCACTGGACACTGGGCTGTAAGTATTTCAAGGGCCAAGGAGCTCCCAAACCTGAACCTCCTAAATCAGGTTGAATGTCTCTTGTTTGGAATGTGACCATCAAAAGGCCCTACTCTATTGAAGAGTAGACCTGAACGACTCCGACACATCATAAATTCTATGTTAGACCCTGAGTTTAGGACCAGACCCTTCAATTCACTTCCAGTTTCACAACACATCATGTATTTTTAGAAGAAAAAAAAGATTTATTTTTTTCTACTACAAAAATTGTACATTCATACATAATTCAGGAACCCCAGAAAAGAAAAGATAAAAACAAAACAGACAATCCCACCATCTATACCTGATCATTTTATTATTTCATTTCAATGTGTAGAACCAAGTTCATTGACTGATATAATTGTATTTCATATGTATGAATACACATTAATGCACGCGCTGTAACACTTTACATAAAAATGATACAGTTCTCTGTGTGCTGCGGTGAACGATGTTATTGTTCATTTGGAACAAATCACAGACTTCCCTGTGTTAAGAACACTCCACTCCCACCCTCACCCCCACTGAGACTGTCAGGGAGGAGCTGGGCTAGAGAGCTCTAGGGACACCCTTCTCGCGCTAATATTTTGCCTAACAAAACAGGGGTAGCGCAGCATACTGAGTGCGCATCCATGCCTCAGGTACAGCCCCACACTCAGGTCCAAAGGAAAACTTGAGAATGTTCAGGAAGTCTCTCAGCGTGGCTTCCATTCTCCCAGTGGCTCTGTGGGGACTTGAGAAATCTCACTGAATCCCCCCCCCCGCCCCCCAGCGCTGCCACCTCTGAGACTGTGAAATGCTAAACTGTCTGGGCTAAGAGCTCGGGTTCTGCACACCGCTGAGGTTCTCACATCCTGTTCATGTGTGCTCATTCCAATTGGGAGAGAGAAGCAGAGTGAAGTAACATAAATTAGCAATTCCATACTTGTCACCTCAGCCAGCCACTCCAAGCAGCGTCAGAGGAATCATTTTTGATGATCAAATTATTTTACCTGGCTTGGTTTTTCTGGATACTTCATTACCTGGACAACAGAGAGTTATGGACAGTTCATCCTCCCAGCTGCCCTACATTTTTGGAGAGACAATCCTAGGCACACCACTATCCCTGTGAAGCACAGACTGGATCATGACCTTTTCATCATGCTCGGGTTTCCCGACTGGAAATTGAAAATGAAAAGAGATGCAGTTTATTTAAGAGGGCTCAGGCCCAGGAAGCATACGTGGTTCCTCTGTGACTGGGTGTCTCAAGATCCGCACATGTCCACTCGCTTTGTCCTGTTCGGGACTGCCGTGGTTCCTAAGGGATGATAGAGGCTCTCCGCTTCTGGAAGCTCAGGATCACATCTGGCTGCCTTTGCTCCGCCTTTGTCCATTTCTCTAAAACTAATTGGAAGAGTCAATAAGCACACCCACCAATTCCCGCAAGACTCCTGGAAGCTGATTCTCTGCCCTCCAGAGCAACTCTCGCTGTCTGTTTTGCTGAATATTCCCAGAGCTGCCTTTGTCAGATGGCATTTTCGGCAAGTTGGCCATAACTTCTCAAAGTGTCAAATGTGCCTCTTTTCATTGTCCTTGTTAAAGATAATTTAACAATTCAGAGTCAATGCCAACTTCCTTCTCTTCAGCACACAGCATCTCTGTCCCCGCCTTCATCCACCGCCCCCAATTCCCAGCCGCAAATGGGTAACCGTTCTCACCTTTCCTTTCCCCTTATTAACCGGTCTTTTCCCTCCCACCAAAATACTTCACCCAGTGAGACACACTTTAGCTTGTGGGTTCTCGTTCCTTCATTTCGGCGAGACATGTCTGCGCTTAGAGACTGTAAAGTCACCTTCAGGAAAGAAGCATATAGCATAGGCTGTCAATTAATCAGAACAAGGCAAGGGAAATGGTGTCATGTGCAACTCGCGTCCTGCTACATATATTTATGCTTAAGGGAGGTCAAGGTGATTCCTGGTACACAACTGAACATTCAGAGTTGTGTCTTTTGTTGGACTACAAGCCCAACACCTAACACCACAAGAGTTAAGAGCCCAGAATGCTGAAGACAGGGTTTCGTGTGCCTCATTCTGCATTCAAACTTTGGCCTCTAGGTTTTTTGCCCTCCACCCCTGCCCCTTTTCTGAAAATTTCATCTCTACTCTTTGCCAGCTCTCTGCTTAGCCTCAGCGATATTCTTTGCCTGTAAAACAAGTCAACTGACTTTTCTATTCTATAATTTCCAGTCCCATACCAAGTTTGACAGATGAATTTTTTTCAGCCTGCTTCTCTTTCCCCCTATGAAGTACAGACCCACACGTCACCATTCCTGCCACATGTACGATTCCATCAAGTTTCAAAGTGTCATTTATACACAATTTCATTTCTTCTTCTTTCACACACGCCTACCACTTACGTACAGCGACTCACTATATTCATATTTCATAAACTCCATCAGTGTTCAGTCAAATCCTCCCTCGAAGTAAGCTAGGTATTTTTAACAGTGCAAACCTCTTTCACCGGCTTGAGGATCTGACACTAAGTGGTGCCCTTTCCTTGTATCTCGGAGGACGTCATCTACTATGACCGTTTCCTGCTTGTAGAAACTTCGTTCTTACTTCAGAACAGTTTAAGGCAATTTGTATCCCAAGTGCCGACCAACACCTACACCTGGTGACAGAGCTAAGATGACTCCGTCTGAGAGGAAACACAGCCTGTGTATCAAGACGCTTCTGTCTCACTCCCAGGGGAAAATGGACAGAAATTCCCCCTCAGATAGCCCCGGGTTCTCCTCCATCTTTGAAGGTGTGGGCAACCTATACTCTGAGGACTCCCTGGGCAGTCACGGGGATCCAAGTTTTGTAGATAAACCCATCACCAGGCAGCCACAATACCTCCACTATCATTAATGCATCAACTCCTGTGACATGGTGGCATAGTTTATAACAATGTCATGTCATAAAAATCTGTTGGGGGGGGACTGTTCATCCATCAACAGGGGATTTTCCCCTGCAATTCCTTCCATGGTGGGGCGGGGGGAGACTGTTCCTCTATTAATGGTGAATTTTTCCCTGAAATTCCTTTCAACAGCAGCATGGAAAAGCTGGGGCCGAAAGCCAGTCTCCCCACAATGAGCTGTGCCGCCTTCACCCTTCACAGTACCCTCCTCTTCTACTATAACAACTTCTTTAAACAATCCCCTTGATGCCTTCACCAAAAAGTAGTCCATTAGTACAAATGATGATGATGATGATGACAGGCTATCATAACGCCAGGAATCCAAACAGTGCCATCGAAGGCTGCAGAAGATTATCAGTGACGAACATTAAGTTGTGTGACGGCGCTGAGGAAGCCAGCTCTGTCGTCCAGAAATGCCTCCCAAAGGCCACAGCTAGGAAAGGACTTCCTCCTAGGGCCTCGAAATGTTCTTTCCTATGTGCTTGACCCTTGGATCTTTCTAACCTTTCAGGTGCAGGAGACCCCTACCCAAGAGATGCTCCCACCATCCCCAAGGGAATGGTTAAGTCAGCGGTGATTTCCACCCCTTTCCCATGAGAGGAAGCCACATAGGCCTTGTAAACAGAACTGACTCCCTGGATACTTCAGGATTTTGCATCTTCTATAGTTAATTCTAAAGCAGGAGTTCTCAAACTGTCAGTCACAAGCTCTTTGGGGCTGCATGTCAGATATCTTCCAGATCAAATATTTACATTAGTGTTCATAACAGTAATAAAATTACAGTTAAGAAGTAGCAACAAAAATAATTTTATGGTTGGGGTCATTACAACATGAGGAACTGTGTTAAAGGGTCCCAGTGTTGAGGAAGCTCAGAAGCAGTGCTCCGTGGAAAGAAGGAAGACTTGAACAGACAGCTGTAACCCAAGCACTCAGGAGGCCAAGGCAGGAGGATCGCCCTGAGACCCTGTCTCAAAGAAGCAAACAAACAAACAGAAAGAATTCAGATTCTGGTTGACAATTTCCTGTAAGCAAAACCCTCCACTAACCCGGAACAACTAATTGAATTTCTGACTTGCTACTTGCAACACAGAAAACAAGGAAGCCAACAGTTCTGCTGAGGATTTCACATAAAGAAAAAAAGAAACGATTTCCAGGTGGGATCAAGACAGACGGCAGTCAGTCCCTGATAGCAGCTCCATTTTCAGTTCTGTAATGTACAATCAGAATTCATGCTCAGGACCATGACCCCATAGCACCAGGAGACTCCGGAACTCTAAGGAAAGATTCAATTACCTTCCTGACGTGCTCGCTAGGCTAGGAGAGGGAACCACACAGCTAAAAAACTTTCTCAAAAAGGAAAAGACAAAACAGAAAACAAAAAACAAAACAAAAAAATGCATGGGGCTAATCTAGTGCCTGACAGAAAAATCAATTCATTGGCAAAGTCTTGGCTCCCTCAAGGAAAAAACAAAAAACAAAACATGGCTTATTATACAGCCGCCAAGACTTGGCCAATGACCATCTGGGTTATTTTTAAGCATTTAACCTACAAATTACACAAGTATACTAGTAAATAGCCTAAAATATGGTTGAAAAGTTTTAACAGCTTAATTCTAACCAACATTTCCCATGATAAATTAGGCATCAAATAAATATACGAGAGAGAAACAGAGAGAGAGAGAGAGAGAGAGAGAGAGAGAGAGAGGAGTGGGAAGGAAGGGGCCACCAGCCCCCAAATCCAGAGCAAGGGAGATATTTGGACTTGGGAATGTATTCTGCATTTGAGGTTAGTGTACACCCTGGTAGCCGAAGCCCTTTCAAGTGACACCCTTTGCTCTAGGAGAATTCATAACTCACCCTGACGGATGGATCAGGGATCTCCACGAGGGAGTGAAAGGCACCGCCTTCAGAGATCTGAACATCATCTCAAAGACGACTTAGAGAGTGAGGGGCAGAGAATGCCATATTAGGACACACTCACACACTCACACACACACTGATAAACACACCTACCTCTAAAATGCAGCTTTGTATTTTGCCTCTCGAGACTCAGAAGTTCCCATAGAAGCTAAGATATAACATGAAGATCAGAGTGGGGAGAGGCATGGGGAAAGGAGGAGATCTCTGGAAAAGTAACATATGCTGTAAAACATGGGGGCTAGGGAGCTGGCTCAGTTGGGAAAATATCCACATACAAAAGCCATATGTGGAAACACACACCTGTAATCCCAACACTGGGGAGGCCGAAACAGGAGGATTCCTGAGGCTCACTGGCCAGCCAGCCTTGCAGAATCATCGAACTTTAGTGAAAGACCCTATCTCAAAAAATAAAGTAGAGGACAATTTAGGAAGACACCTGACATTGACCTCTGACAACACAGTAGCGTTTTACAAATGGGGTTCATGTTATGTGAATATAATGGCCATTAACATCCAACTCAGTGAGTCGTTCCAACGTCACACAAGTTCCTAAATGCAAAATGGGAACTTTAGAGGAAAAAAAAAAAAAACCCTCTACCTGACATTGACCAGAGAAGGGCCCATGCTGACTTGCATCCCAAGGGTTAACTTTAGACATGGGTGGCTTTGTTTCCAAACATAATTAAGCTCTCTCCACAAGTTCCCTGAACATTTTCAGCCACAGGCACAACTCTGGCTAGCAGCGTCCTTGCACCTCTCCAGCCCATGTCCAGTCTGCCTGACATCAAGGGGAGTACTGTGCCCTGCCCCCCTCCACACCCTGAACAGTCAAGGGGAGAGGCGGCATCAGAACCCAGCTCCTGGACAGGCATCAGCCACACTTCAGAGTCAGAAAAAGACATTTCGAAAGCTCAGGGCTCTTCACAATGCCAGTGGGTTTTGGAAAACAGAGAAAGGGTGTGCTATAAGTGTTTTTAGCCACTCAGGGCTTAGATTCTAGATTAATAATTCAATTCTTTAAAAGAGACTAGGATGAAGCAACAGGAAGGTTATCTTACCTATCATGAAGTGCATTTCTAAAGTTATTCCATTGCATTTTAAAGGGTATAATTATAAATGTTTTTATGAGCAATTTACCAGAAAATTAAAGTCCCTTAGTTTATATATATATAATCATCCTATCTCACTGGGAAAGGATTTTTCTCCCAGTTAGGGAAACTATCGTTTATTTGCTGTAGAGAACAAGGACCATGCCAGTAAAGGTGATCCGAAAATTCATCTCCAGAAAAGATGCCATATTGCTAGGTAAGAGAACCTTCTAGAAAATGAATCAGCAGGGACTGGTGAGGAGAGGTGAGGGAATGCATGCCCCACGCGGAGGAGAGATGCAGCTCTTGCATTCCTCCGGGTTGCAGAGCCATGCAGGCCCTGAGAATGGATTTTTTCAGTCACTCTCAGCAGAGCTTCCAGGAGGTTGTCCCTCAACCCCCGCCCCCCAGCTTTTCCGCATCATCCCATCCTTTGGTTTCGAGTTTTCTCTTGGGTTGGCCTGCCCTAAAAGCCTTTCTACATCAGCACTGCAAACCCACTCCACACGTAAACAGTCCTGTGAGGGTAACTAGTCGTGAAGTACAAGATGTAAGCTTCTAGCATGCATAGAATACAGAGATTCCGGGAAAGGGTTTCTAACACCAGTTATGCCACGCTGCTCACAGACCCCGAAAGTCCCACAAAGCCTTGTGAAATTAAAGATTCACAGTAGTTTTTCTTTTCCCCACTTCATTTTTACTTGCCGCCTTGCTTCTTGCCTGCCTTTTATTTTCTTCCACCTCTTTCCCATAGTGCAGGAAAGATGGAGCTGAATGACACCCGTCATCATTAATCTTTCTAGACCATGGAAGGGTTTCATTGAGACTGCGACCATTCCCTTGGAGTTGGAAGGAGCACTGGGAGATCAACTCCCAGATTATAAAACCACACATCTGATTTTCAAAGTCCAGGCACGGAAAGCCTCTAATCCGTTCATGCTTAGATTCCCAGGACAGAGGAATTTCACAACAGTTTCAAATCTACCCAGGTAATATCTCATGAGGTCACATCAATGTCATGAGAATACACCCGGAATTTCTGTAGGCTCCAAGCCCCCAAAGCCCAGAGGAATGCACCTCCCAAGTCAGAAAGCTTCCCTTTCACCCAGAAACTCCACCAACTCTTCTGAGGTGGAATGGGCTAATTGCGAGGTGGTGGTGTTTGTTTTGCCTTTTGAGCCTGTGCCTTTATGCTTTAAGTATTTAAGAGGCATAATCACCTAGTGTGTAGGCTAATTTCTTTCTGATATTGTAATTTATGCAACATTAATATGGGATGCCAGCTCCAATTTTCTTACGCTTACACTCCAGGAGCCGAGTTGCATAGTCTGCCAACTCCATTACATCATCTAAAAACCCAAACATTTCCCATTTGCACATCACTCTCAACTACCCAGCATACTGACACAGTCTCTCCTTTTCTCCCGGGTGCCCCCCCCCCTCTCTCTCTCTCTCTCTCTCTCTCTCTCACACACACACACACACACACACACACATACACACCAAGATTGGCACCCCTGAGAAGTAGACGCAACATCTGAGGTCAAGGTCTGCAACTCCAAGTAATTCCTGGAAGACATTACCACTGCTGTGTTGGCTAAAGGATGCCTCCATGTCTGACCTTCCTTTTTTCCATTCAGACTGTTATGTAACCTAGTGCCTGCGTGCAGGATGTGAGTGGAGTGTCTTGGCTTTACTTCCCCCTTCCCATTAAATCTCCTCTGAGAAACAGACAGTGTGTGTGTGTGTGTGTGTGTGTGTGTGTGTGTGTGTTTAAAGAATAGGGGTGGGGGCTCTAGGGGGTAAAGGGATATAGGTCAGCAGGCCATTCCTGTAAGATGTACACTGCTTCTATTTTGGTTTCTTGGAGCTTTGTGGGGGGCGGGGGGATACCAAATTTCCCAGTTTTATATAATTTGCAGTAACAGCAAGTTACAGATTTGTCGTCAGTTCTGCAGCCTGCCACCCCATCTATTGCAAGAACACACCTTCTGGCAGGAATGACACCTGAAGATGTTAATAAAGCAGGGGAAGTGGGGAAGGGCTTAAAGGAAGAGGAAAGGTACAAACCAGAAATTAGAACCGCTTCCTAGATACTCTGCACCCCCTTCTTAAAAAAAAAAAAAAGCCTCCGAACACATGAAGGGGATTTTCTCCAGCGTTTCTGATTAACCCTGTTACATAACCCTCTTGCATTCCAAATCTCGGGCTCTAAATAGACTCTTAGCAGCCAAAAGCTCTGCACACAAACTCGCGGAGCTGGTGACCGGTTGCGACCGCCCCCCACCCCAAGCCTTCACCCCCTCCCCCTTTCCTTTCGTTCTTCGGTTCAAACTGAGTCTCAGCGCAGACACTCTTCGGAAATCGCCTTTAATTAAATGGTGCCCCCCCCCCCAGCACATGTCATCCTGATGGCTTTTACTGTACTCGAATTCCGTGAATGGGAAAGCGCCCGGACAGGGGGTGTGGCCAAGGTGGGGCGGGGGGGGGGAATACTGTAAAACAGCCAGCACATGATCAGCCATGTTTCTACCTCCAACTAGCATATCTGAGAGCAAGGGAGAGGCTCTCAGTCCCTCCTTTGCCTTCCCTCAGGCCCCCTAGCCGCCAGATCCTGTCTGGAGAAAACCTCTAGGTCCCAAGCCCCGCGGTGGCTTGCACGAGCCCGCTTCCTCCGGAGTGACAGTCGTGATTTATACATTATTTACAACAGTAATTAAAGCTGCAGCTTCCTCCTGCTCTTTGCAAACTCCTGAAGCATTCAAATAAATAATCCCCCACCCCCGAAGGAGGAGGTGGGGGAAATCCCACAGCAGGTTCTGACACCTTTAAGAAAGGAGTCAGCTTTTCCTGATCAGGCCACTTTAGGGAAACGACCAAAGGGAAGCAAGCACTCTTGTCTTCCCAGGTCCCCTCCTTCACACATTCCAGACACCAACACGAAATGAACCAATGACCCGGTGAGGGCAACCTTGTTAGCCCAGGCCCACCAGCACTCAACTCTGATCACCTCTAGGTTCCCTCAGAAACGCTGGGCATCGCGGCGAGGGGAGGATTCCCAGAGCAGAAATAAGTTTGGGTGCTTTTCTCAGCGTTCTCTCTGCGTTTGTTTGCTGTCACAGCCTCTCCCTCCGATCCCGCCTGAAGCGCCCCCACTCCACTGCCGCCCTCCTTCCTTCCGCGCGCTGTACACGCCCCCTGTCAGCCTCCTCCAGGGCTCTGGGCTCCGAACCCTTGGCTACAAAGTTGCGCTTCTCCCCCTCGCCGCTCCCAGCGGTGAAACTCCGTAGCATCCAGCGTGCCAGGACCCCAATTCCTCTGCCTTCTCCTCCAAACCCACCTCTAGAGCTCCAGAGGAGAAGCTGCCCGCGTTGCCCCTCTTAGCCCCGGGAGCGCCCCCTTTCCGTCCCCTGAGACTTCTAGGTCTCTCACTCTTCCAGATCCCCTAAGCTTTCCTGGGAGAGGGAGGACTCGAACATCCGCCGCTACAGCTGCTGCGGGGTGGGGGGAGTGAGTATGTGAGAAACTGTCAAGAGCAGAAAAGGTAACCGTGGAAGCGAGTAGCCACAAACAGACCCCCTCCCCCTTCTTAAAAGGACACTACCGCTTTAAAAGTTTCTTTCCCCCACTCCCCCGTCTCGGTTTCTTTTTGGTGGGGGTAAATCGTATTTAATTTGGACAGCTCGTCTTTGCAGAAAATAAAACACGCAATCAGGGAGGAGAAGGTGTTGAAGTCGGCTGGCTGTCAACGCTCCGGTCCGTCCCTGTTCCCCCTCGCCCTCTTTTGCAAGCCCAGCACTGGCTTGCAAAAGTTTGCAACATTTGTGGGGGGCCGCGGGGGGAGGGGCGGGGGTGCCGGCCGCTCAGGGCACCTCGACAGGCTCGCGCGCGCGCGCACCAGTCCCGGGGACCCCGCGTCTTGCCCGCCCCCGGGGGCGCGCGCTCCCCCGGGGCGCCCGGTCCCCTCCGGGCTCGGCGCACTGCTCCCGCCGCCCCCCTGCCAGGAGCCCGGTCGCAGCGTCTCCTACCTCGGCTGGAGCTCGCGTAGCTCTGCCTGCGACCCGCGCCCGGCGCCTCGCTCTTGCGGCCCGCGTCCTGGGTCAGCGGGGTCTCTCTGGAACTGGGGGCCGCCTCCGAGCCGCTGCTGCCCGGCTCGCTGGCGGCGGGGTCGGGGGCTGCCGGAGCTGACTCCATGTTTTTTTTCCCAATGTAGAGATCGGCGGAGATGGCGAGCTCCGAGACTCCCTCTATCTTCTGTTTTCAGAGCGACTCTATGGTACCAAAAAAAAAAAAAAAAAAAAAAAAAGGAAAAGGAGACGGGCGAGAGCAGGAGGGACCCAGCCAAGCGAGAGCGCGAGCGAGCGCGCGAGTGGCGGTGAACGTGTGCGGCCGAGAGAGGACGCGAGGCGGGTCTGGCCACAGGCAGCGCTAGCGAGAGCGTCTCCAGCCGGCCCCCGCACCCACACTCCACACCCTCCAGACCCCAGACCGGGAGCCACACAAGGCTGCCAAATTTGGGAGGTGGGGAAGAGAGAGGGAGGAGAAAGAGGGGGTGTCTCCTGCGCCCCGATCCTCCCTCTGCTCTTTAACCCAGCGACAGAAATGAACGGTCGGCGACGTGTGGTTCTGTCTACTTTTTGAGATTCCCTCGGGGGCAGTAACTCTGTGTCCCCTGTGCGTAGCCAGCTTGGGAGGAGGAGACAAATCCGGTTATCCGCGTTGGGACACTTGCTGGTAACTGCAGCTCTTCTGTAAGCCTGGTCCAAGACTGGGAAGAAACTAAAAGGGAATTAGAAACTGACTGACACCCCCTGGAAGGAGGAAGGTGGGACGAGAAATGTGGCGCTTTTGACTTCGGGATGGGACAGCCTTGCTTTCCAGTCTTAGATGTAACTGGGTCTAAAATAAATTTTGTGGTTGTAGGATGCGTATGGCCAGCCAGTAACTAATGTTATGGAAAGAGATCTCTTTTAGCTCTTTTGCAGTTTTTCTACGTGAAGATCTATAAACCATTTGGCAGTTAAGAAGCCATGTTTTGTGAAACAAACTTTTGCCAGTTTGGAGAAGGATTCACCGAGCCCATGAAACGGGCCTAGCTGCATCTGAACTCCGGTGTGACTGCTGGCTTCCTAGTCCCACTAGTACTTTTGATATTAAATGCACGGGCTCATCCATAGCAGACAGACATCCTGGAGAGGTATTAATAACGTCTGAATAATAAAAAAATCCAGATAATTAACGAGTCTTATCTTTATAAGGCATGATTCTGTGCTTTCCTTGCCTTGGAGCTCACCCCTCTGCTAACTGATGCTCAAAGAAATCTGAGAATTAAGTCTGTGTGCCTCCACCCCAAACTCCAGTACAAAGCACCATTACTAATGGGATGGCTAGTGACGATCCCAATATGGAGAGCCGGCTTCTCTGCCTCAATAAGTGAAGCCACATTTCCTTTTTATTTCCAAAGACGCAAGTTAAATCAGCCCGTTTTTTTACACCCCCACTTTCCTTCCAGAAAGCCTGAAAATTTTGACAACACAAATATTATTATGTACCAGAAGGTGGCAAAAATATGTGTGCTTTAGGGGGGTGATGTGGGGGGGGAGAACTGGGGAACATTGCACTTTTGCTAATTTTTTGGTTCTGAAAAAATGCTTTTAAAAAAGAGAGAAAGATAAATCTAGAGAAATAGTTTGCACCCCCACCCCCACCTCCACCCTACCCTGCAGTTTGTTATTGCTTAGTTGTTTAGATTGAATTGAAGCTCAGGGTGATCTTTGCCATAGACTGTATATTCCTCAGCCTAGCTGTGGTCCATTGGTCTGTTCTCCAGCTGATCTAGATGGGACCTGAAGGGTTCTGCCACCTTCATCTGGGTTTGCGAGGGTCTATGATGTTAACCTGTCCACTGGTGCCTGTACACAATACTATAATTGTCTCCTGTCTCAAATCATGTGTGGCTTCCCCAGACACCACAGCAGATTTTCTGAGCAGCTTCCACTCAGAGTTTACTGTTGGTTAGCCTGTTGCTGATATTCTTGCAGCAACTGACCTAGCACAGTCACATTTGACTTTTTTAAGTAAACAAATGCTTCAAAGTACACGGCTTAATAGACAACTTCCTCTGGGACAGACAGTCTCAAAATACATCTGTTGCTTGTTTTAGAATACTGTTTTTAATTTTTAAATTTTTACTTGAAATAGAATTACATCACTCTCTGGTCCATGGCCTTACTCCAGCTCCTCCTAGTTACCTTCCCTCCCACCCCCACAAGTCGACAGCCTCTTTTATCTTTGATTATATTTGTTGCATATGTATGCATGTATGTATGCACAAATAAATAAAACCAATGAGTCCATTTTTGTTGTTTGTGTGTACATGGTTTCAAAGATGACCTCTCAGGATCGGACAACAACACAGGGGCTCATCCCTGGGGAAGGCTAATTCTCCTTTTCCCAGAGGTCAATAAATGGAGCGCCTTCCACCTTAGCATGACAATTGATTGATATTGCTATTGTTCTGATCTTGTTCAGCCATTTCTAAGAGCCGACTTCCTGCTCTTCTGGCTCTTACAATCTTTCTGCCTCCTCTTCCACAATGTTCCCTGAGCCATAGTTACAGAAGGTGTGATGTAGGTGTGTCCACAGGGGCTGGCCTCCCCAGGTTCAGTTGATCTCGGCCTTGTATTCGGTTTTCTGTGTAGATTTTCAGTCTCTGTGAAGAGTAACATCTGCGATACAGCCTGTGGTAGCTACAGTTATCTGTTGGTGTAAGGGTAAAATTTAGAATGTAGTAATGAAGTCTGCTGGTGTAGCAAAGTGGTGGCAGTAGATTCTAGTTATTCAGTTGGTGTGTTTCTGATTCTCCTTCAACCAGCTGAAACAGGTCACTCCAGAAACATCTTCCAGAAAAGAAAGGACAGGGAAGCCCTGCTGGCCTTCATCAGTTAAGACAGAACTCTCTTAAGTCTGAGGCAAGACTGGTCTACATAGGGAGTTCCGGGCTAGCCAGGGATTCATAGCTAAACCCTGTTTCAAAACAAAAGGAAACCTTGAGATTGACTGCAGTTCCTTCATAGAAGAGTCCCAGAGGGGGTGGGGGAAAAGTTCTCATAACTCAACATAGATACTGCTTCTGCAATTTGAAACAATCAGAAACTCAAGTGCTGTCCCCCAGGGGAAAAATAAAAGTGAGCTAGACATATTCTTGGCTGTCAATCATTGTTACTAAAGTGTAAATCACCTGGATTGTGGAAGCATTTGAAACCGGAAGAGCTCCATGACTGGGTTCATATGCTTTCCTTTCCTGGTGTCCCCTTCTGATTACTAATTAAGATTTCCAGTTTCCCAAATATTTGGAGAGACAGGAGCCTCCTTTAGACTGTGCTCACTGACAAAGGGCAACAATGTTTGCTTTAAAAGGATTGTTTTTCCTTACACTCTGTTCTCTGATAGGCTCTGGCTCAGAAACGCTACTCTGTAGAAGAGATAAGTCTAAATCCATGTTTTGCTTTACTGTTTCTTCAACCCCTGCCTCCACTGAGGAGTCCAGAAACCACCTCACCAATCCCAGGCTCTTCTCCCAATGGTGACAGTGCTTTCCTCTGTGCTAAGGTAGCTACGGAAAACCTCAGAGTTCATTTAGAGTTCTCTCACACTCCAGTCCGTAACTGGCCAGATTTAAATGTGTCTGCTAGGTTCTTTCAGCTCCTGGCCCTGGCAATTGCACCTCCTTTTCGCTGTAATTCATTCAGTATCTGACATTATTACTCCACCAAACCAACAGAGTAAACTTCCCCAGTAACTGGCCTCCAATCTTTTAACCACTGGAATCCATTCATTCTTGATAGCACTGCCAAGTTAATTACCCTGCACTACAAGCTCTCATTTCCCACCATGTCACTCCCATGCTTACAAGACTTTAATGGCTCCCCGTTGCCTATCCAATTAGCTACTAACTAGTCAACAAGGTATTCACAGCTCTACCTCACTTCTCTCGGCACTCCTACACCAAGGGTGGAAAGCGGATCCCATCTCAGGTTGGCTGGGAAG
This sequence comes from Myodes glareolus, assembly GCF_982192425.1. Taxonomy (NCBI): domain Eukaryota; kingdom Metazoa; phylum Chordata; class Mammalia; order Rodentia; family Cricetidae; genus Myodes; species Myodes glareolus. The sequence continues at coordinate 27,604,119 of NC_142029.1, read as the reverse complement.
GTGTGGGCTGGGATTGACGAATGCTGTCTCCCATGGGCGGAAGGATAGGAAGTGTGACATGCTTGCGAATTTGAGTTTGCCAAACTACCTTACATAATCCCTACAAGGCAGGTTCAGTCTTTAAGCCAGGGTGGGCACTGTTGCCTCCTTCTCCCTCCTTAGTGTGTCCAGATTACATGGCCGTGTGTCTTTTCTCTGAGCGCCTTCCCAAGCTTCTCTATTTCCTTTCAAGCTCCAGGTGCATGCCAATATTTGGCCTGTCTCGGTGCTTCTTCGGATCTTTTCCTACAGTGTCTCTTGGAGTCCAAGCTGGCCACAGACTTGAGAATGACCTTGAAATTCTGATCCTCCTGCCTCCACCTCCTAGGATGACTGCTGCTCACCACCATGCCCAATTTATGTAGAGTTATGCATTGAACCCAGGAATTCATCCATACCAGCCAAGTCCTCTGCCAACTGAGCCATATCCCCAGCTAGACCCCCGTTTTGTTGTCGTGATACTTGTAAATGAATATTTAAAACTGTGTCCCTCAGAAAAAGGTCCTTATATTTTCAAGTAAATGTTTTAAAATGGCAGTTTTATACGTCTTAATCAAGTCCATTCTCAACTCTGCTCTCAATAGCTCCCCAGAGTCTGCTTCCCAACAAGTTTGCCTCCAACCTTCAGGCCCTCTTCTTCCTTTAACAACTCACTGATGTCAGTTAGTGCCTCCCACACGTGCATGGGCATTGAGTCATTCACCAAAACATGGGCAACCTACCAGTAGCCACATCCCTGAAGATAAATGACCCTTACTCCTCCTCAGTAGCCATCAATTGCCAATAGCGCCTCAGTTAGGGGAGGGGTTCATAAAGCCGCATTAATGGGGATCTTCCATCCAACACTCAGGCTGAGTGTTAGTTGGCTTGATCTTGGACTAGTAACCATAGCTACTATGAACTCATAAGGTTCAATAGACAGGTCAAGTCCAGAAGACAGCATTACACGGCTTTCTTCCCCATCCTTCAGCTCCTACGTTCTTCCCACCCCATCTTCCATGGTGTTTCCTCAGCCTTGGGGCTCCCAAGTCACAATACCCAGCTAAACCCCTCAAGACTTTAAATATTGTCCTTTTAGGTGTGCCAGGATTGTCTGAACATTTATCTTCCTGGTAGATGATAACAGTTCTTGAAAACAATCATCACGCCCTTGTACACAGTAGGTAGCCATTAGAGTTTGAGGGCTTGGGGAGTGGAGCTGAACTAATCACAAGCTACCATGTCCACACAGCGGTCCCATTATGCAACAAGAATGAGAGGCTGAGTATTTCAACTTTCAATCACTTGGAATAAGCCTTTCCTTCCTGGAGAAGAGATTGGCTGACATGTATGGGCTGTTAAAATTTATATATGCAAAAAAGTTGACAGTTATTTTCCTTGCGTTTCTTGGAGAGAGAGAGAGAGAGAAAGAGAAAGAGAGAGAGAGAGAGAGAGAGAGAGAGAGAGAGAGAGAGAGAGAGAGAAGAGAGAGTGAACACGATGGCAGTATATGGCAGAATTTCCTTGGGAGCACGGAGCTTTCTTCAATGCTCTCAAGAACAAAGGAGACAGAAAATTAAACCTGAGTGCCTAGACAACAAGTTTCCTTCCTTTCAAAACAGCTTCAAGCAAGTGAAGCACAGCCATGTGCCGAAATAGAATCTAATGACTATGTAGTCTTGCTCTCGAGCATGGGACAAACTGCCACCTGCTCCTGTAGACAGTGTGGTCCATACCCAGGGTCACAAGAGGCCTTGGGCTAAACCCAAACAGCAAGGCGTGGACTGGATATCCTAGTCACTAATGTGATCTGCCTGGCTCCCACAGCCTCCAGTTTAAAGACTTGGTCGCCAGTTAGTGATGCTATTTTGAGAAGATTTTAAACCTTTAAGAGGCGAAGTCTAGCTGGAGGAAGTAGATCACTAAAGGCCTTTGAAGGCTATAATGGTACCAACTTCCTGTTGAGCTTCTCTGCTTCCAGATCAGCTATCATGCGAACAGGAACAACTTCCAATGCACGGTCCTGCTGCCACAAAAGGAGCCTCACTCTGCCTTCCCTAGCTTGATGACCTGAAACCCAGGGTCAAAATAACCCCTGTTAGAAGGATGTTTATTTCAGATGTATTAGTTCAAGTGACTGAAAACACAATCTTCTGTCTGGTCAGAGCAAACTCAGGCACAACAGACTCTTAAGAGGTCAAAAAGGAAATGGAAGCCTGCAGGGTCCACTGATCCCACTGGACCAGGAAGGGCACTAAAATACCAAGAAGTGACTTTGTCATGATAGCCCAATTGGCCAGAGACATTTATTAATAAATAAATAAAGGAATTGGTTGTTGAAATGACAATGGCTTAAGATACATTGGGTTAAATAGAAGTATGTCATTGAATCATATTTAATTTCACCTCTTTCACCTTTATTTAAAATCTGAGGAGCTGCAGAGATGGTGCTTTTTGTTCTCGCAGATGGCCCAGGTTCACTTTCCAGCACCCATATGGTGGCTCAAACTATCTACCACTCCAGTTTTAAGACATCCTGTGTCCTTTTCTCACTTCTGAGGGCACCCACCACGCACTGCTACATGCATACATTCAGGCAAAAACACTCATCACACACATAAAAACTTTAAAAACTGAAATCTGACCACTAGAATATTTAAATGACTGTGTGATTGACATCCTAGGTAGGGCAGTGTGAACTGCCTGGCACATAGTAGGTATGTTAATGATCTATTAAGAATTAATCTGAGGGCTCAGCTATAAACACCCCTGGCTCAGAGTTAGCACCCATACTCTCAGTTCCTAACGTCCTTATTGTGCTTCTGCTGTTTACATGGCATCCAGGAGGGTGCTAAGAGCAGGAGACACCAAGCTCCTATGTCTTGTAGGAAAGGTAAGACCTTTAGGCAACAGAGTTCCCTGCCTCCCTTAGTATCACTTAGGGTTGAGACTGAAGTCAATCAATTGCTAATTGTTTTCAGAGCATGTTGCAAGGAGGGATGGGAGCCACAGTTCCCACTGATAATTTTCGGAGCCAGAGTTGTGGAGTTCCAGAAGGGAAAGCCTTTGTCAGTGGGCTGCCTCTCCTCCCCTAGTGGAGAGCAGTTTACTGTGCGTATGTGTGTCCACTTCTGAACTGCCTACTCCATTCCCTGGATCCATTTATCTGTTCTTTGGCAAATACCACACAGTCTTGATGACTGTAGTTTGGATCTAGGTTTTTAATTTCATGCCATTGTAATTAAGGGAATGTGAGTGGCCCCATGTGGCTAATGGTCAATGTATTTGACAGTGCAGACTGCTCATTTCAAGTATTATTCTTTCCCCCTCTAAGCTTTCTTCCTATTGATATTTATTCATAGGTAGTTAGCTTCTATAAAGTTATTTTATTTAAAAAGAAATACATGAAAGACACAGTAGAAGATTCCAAGATGAGCCAAACAGATCATCTGTCCACCATAAGGACATAAGGCAAGCTCAGACACATCTGAGATTTAAGACATGAATTAATCAGGGCTGAGGTGTGGCTCTGTTGGTAGAATGTTTGACTAGCATGCACAAGGCTCTGGGTTCTATCCCCAGCGCACTGTATAAACCAGGAAATGTACTGTGTTGTAAGCCCATAATCTTCACACTCAGGAGGCAGAGTCAGGAAGATCAGAAATTCAAGGTCAATCTCAGCTACATAGTGAGTTTTAGGCAAGCCTGGGCTAACTTGGACCCTATCTCCAAAACAAACAAACAAATCATCACTAAATATCACAGACTATTTCAGGCAAAGGGTCTGAGAAGGGGCCAATGTGTTGTGAAATATTAAAGAAGTGTCACATTTATGCTGTGGAATGTTTGTTTAATGATGCAAAGATGTGCTGCTTTTTTATGTTGCATTTGTGTTACTTTGCCTGTCTAAACACCTGATTGGTCTAATAAAGAGCTGAATAGTCAATAGACAGGCAGGAGGAAGGATAAGCAGGGATGGCATGCAGACAGAATAAATAGGAGGAGAAATCAGGAGAGAGAGGGGGCAGGAAGAAGGAGGAGGAGGAGGAGGAGAGGGGGAGGAGGAGGAGGAAGAGGAAGAGGAGGAGGAGGAGGAAAAGAAAGGGGTGAGAAGAAAATGGAAATGGAGAGGAAGACTCCAGCGGTCAACCACCCAGCCACACAACCACCCAGCCACACAACCACCTAAACCACAGAGTAAGAAGAAAAGATTTCCTGAGGGTTCAGGATGTGAAGATGCAAGTTCGAAATCAGTGTCTGCAGTAGAATACTTCACAGGTCTGTTCTTGACAAATGTTTGGAGAAACACTGTGATAGATTCGAGGGCATCTGAACCATAAAAACACTGATGTAGACGCGGGAATCCTCTAGGTGTGAGATCCACACCTCTGCACCTGATGATCATTTAACTTACACTCTGTAAGTCCCCAGATTCCCTGCAGCCCACAAGGAACCTATTACTAGGATTCCTTACCATTTGGGTGGTAATTACATAGAAAAGGCTTTTGAAAACCCCATTCATTATTCTGGAAAGATTTGGGTAGAGATAGAATTTGAAAATTGAAAAAGGGGGAGATTGTTGTCAAACTTGCCTGGGGCATTGATGAATCACAATATCACTTTTGCTTTGGAGAAGTTATCTATCTAGGTGAAAACTTGTATGAAACCAAGACACCAACAAGATACATCAGAAGGCTCACAAGGACTGCAGCTCTCAGTCCAAGGTCTACCTTGGGAGAGCCATTAAGGGTCAGACTTACCTTTAGAAGCATTTCAGCTTGACACTCTGTTTCCCAAAAACAGAACCCTCAACTCCTTCTTTCAAACCATCTGCTTGCATGCTAGTATGCTCCTCACCATGAAGATAATAGACTAAACCTCTGAACCTGTAAGCCAGCCCTAATTAAATATTCTCCACTATGAGTTGCTGTGGGCATGGTGTCACTCCACAGCAATAGAAACCCTAACTATGAGGCCAACACTCCAGTCATCCCCATAACTTGTCTCTTACCTCATTCCCCCTCCAGCTTGGCTGCAGTTGTAATCCCCGGGAAGTTATAGAAAATGCTGGTGCCTGGGTCCCACCCCCAGAATTTCAGGTTTAATTGTCTTGAGGGTATAACCTAGGCAGGGCAGCTCCCTATGTGATCTGTTGAGCAGTTGCCTGCCAAGTCTGAGAATCACTATTACTCACCTAAAAGTTATCAAGGAGCTCAGGCTGGCCATGACATGACCAGGTAGCCAAGGAGGATCTTCAACTCCTGATTCTTCTGTCTCTACTCCAGAAATCTGGGGATGATGATGATGATAATGATTATATTTCTCTATTTAAATTCTGATATGATGAGTGTGTACCACCATGCCTGACTTCTGCATTGTTGGCAATGGAACACTGGGCTTTGTGTAGGCTAAACAACACCTTGGCAACTAAACTGTGTGTCCTCAGCCTCTCAAATGCGATTGATTAAGCAAACATAACTTGGAGCACTGCTTTGGGGGAGGACCCTTTCCCCATTCATTTTCAGAGCGCCTTCTCTTTAAAGACACGGGATAATGAAAACACATTACTAAGTCATATGTAATTTCATTTCTCTCTGGGGAGCAGCTTCAGGTCAGATTCATGAAAAATATCATTAGGCATTTTCTTAGTGCTGAATTTTAATGAATGCTGGTGACCGTGTTTGCTTCCTATCTGTTGCCAGAGTGAAGATGCCAATGTGGTACTCATGGTTCCGTGGCTCCATTTCTAGAGAAGCTGTGTTTAGTGGAGACTCTTACTACAACATCAGGATGTAGGCTCGCTGTTTGGCAGTCAGCAGCCAGATGACTGAGTGATTCCCCCAAGTTCTTGGAAACTCCCTTTAATCGCCTAAAGAATACTCAGTGCTACAGAAGACAAGATGTTGGACGGCAGCTGTGGCTCACTTGCCTGCTATGCACAATGCTCTGAACTTGCTTCCCAGAACTATATAAACCAGGAGTGGGGGCACACACCCGTAATCGCAGCACGCAGATGGGAAGACAGGAGGCATTCAAGGCCATCTTTGGCCACAAAGTGTGTTGGGATGTATGAGACTCTGTATTAAAAACAAACAAACAAACAAACCACAAAGAAGTGATGAAGGGTGTTTTGTCGCAAGAGATGGCCATACATCATGTGTGGATTTAGTGTTCTGCATTTCACATTTCCTAGATGTATGTACCTTAAAAATATTATCCTCCCCCTACCCTTCCCATCCTCCCTCCCTCTCTCCTTCTCTCTGCTCCTTCCTTCATTTCTGCCTTCTCTCCTTCCTTCTTCCCTCCCGCTCTCCCTTTCCCCCAGTGCCTTCTGCAATTCCAAGTTCTGTGCCTACATGGAAGTTATAGGATTATTATAAGGGATCATTGAACTATTTTTGAGGACCACATAAAGATTTCCTCCTGGGCAGTTGTTTTCTGCTATCTGTTTGGTAAATCGATCTCAGGGCAGAGCCAAAGCGGACCTTCACCATCCTGCATGAGCCAGGCTTTCTCCCAGGGAACCTGCTGCCATGTCCAGACCTCGGAAAAGCTGCAGCTTCAGTGCTCACTTACCCCACCGCTGCTTTTGTTTGGTTTCACAGCCTTCCATTTGAATCCTTGTACAACCGCTGTGTAAGACACCCAAACCAAAACCATTGCCTTCTACCTCACTTCCTGAGTGTTGATCTCCATGACGAAAACAAACATCTTTGCTTTTACATTTATTGATGTATTTATTTATTTCTGGGTGAACATGCTCACACCATGGCACGCCTATGTCCCTCCGAGGGCAACTGTGGGAGTCTGTTCTCTCCTCCTACAGTGCTGGTCCTGAGGATCAAACCAAGGCCATCTGGCTTCACAAGCAGCACCTTTACCTACTGAGCCATCGCACTGGCCGGGACAAATGACACCTTAAGGACCTGATTCTGCTTTAGAAAATCACCGGGTTCTTTGAGAGAGTCTCTAGACACAACGAGAGAGTGGCGGCATCCGCATTTCCCCCGAGTGCTGTCTGGTTCATAGAAAAGCTCATTCATTGGGAAAAAAGAAGATAAATCTTCAGTTTGCATATTACTTCCTTCTCAATTGACGGCTGGCTGTCAGGATGCGGGAGCCTCTGAATAACCAATCAAACCATTAATTTTTGGGTGAAATTCCAGGATGGGTGGCTAATTAGCAATGTCTGATCAGCAATGCCAATGCTGATTTGGGGGAAGGGAGCTGCCTGTCGAGCTGCAAAAATGTCGCTGTCTAGGAAGAGGGGCAAAGCATCTGTCCCATCCATGAGTCACCCAGAACATACTGGATGCACCACGAAGGCAGCACCATTCAGCTTAACGCCTGTTTCACATCCAAAAGTTAGATCTACAAATATTTTCATCCTTGGGACATGTTGTCACAATAAAGAGAAGACAGCCTTGGGTCTGCGCAGCTGTCACCCTTCACTTTGTTCTGTGATGATGACATGACCAAATAGGATACACTGATGGGCTGCTACTCATCAACCGGCTTATTGTGGTGGGGGGTGGGATGGGGTAGGAATAGGGGTAGGGGTGGAGGACACGGGTGGAGATGGTAGGGCAAACAACATAATGTTCTGTATGACTCTGAAGAGGTTACTGAACGCCATTTGGTTTCAACTCCACACTCCAGCTTCGATGCTTGCCTGCCTCTGGGGGATGGATTCTTCCAAGCCCCGCCCCCTTGCAATTCAACTTAGCTTACTAAAGAAAGTGTAGTAGGACTGGAGAGATGGCTCAGCCAGTAAAGTACTTGCCACGCAAGCACCAGGACGTGAGTTCAAGCCCTAGAATCCACATAAAACAGCCCAGGAGAAGGCAGGGGAGCTTCTAGTGAATAAGAGCAATGTGGTATTTGTATCTCAGCACCTGCTTCTCCGGACACCCAGGAAGCAATGAGTAACAAGCAGCGCTAACACCAACTCCATACTCAGCTCCTTTCTAAACCTCCTTAGATTCTTGGCCTTGATGCATACTGTGACATCACAGAGCAGGTACAGTGAGGGGTCCAGCTTTACAGATAGGTAAAGTGAGGCAGAGAGGCAAAAAGTCTATAAGGAGTGAAGGTAGGATTTAAAATAGACTTATCAACCAGGCATGCTCAGCTTTTTCTGCATTGCAACAGAAAACGGTTGTGTTCAAAGTTCAAGCTTAACTGCCATGCAAATGTGTTACCAAAAAACGTCACAAAGAAATCTCAGAGATGAGGACTCTAGCTTACAATGTTACTATGTATTGTTATAACTGGGGATGGGTGAGGATATAGCTATGGAACTAGATAAGAAACCCAGAGAGGGAGAAACGAGGTGTTGAAGAAGAGGGGGAGAGAGCATCGGGACACAGGAGATACGGAGGCATAAAGGAAACTATGAATGTGGGTAGAAAAGTACAAAGTGGGGGTGCAGGAGAAGAATCAATAAAAACAAATTGGGGCTGACTGGGTGGAGAGATGGCTCAGTGGTTAATAGTGCTTGCTGCTCTTGCATAGGACAGGAGTTTGGTTGTCAAATGATTCACTACCATCTGGAACTTCAGCCTCAGATGTTATAACTGCTGGCTTCCATGGGTACCTGCAAATACCTGAGGGTCCTCAAACACAGACAAACTATATATATAGTTTTTTATTCTCGCTCTTTCTGTGTAATAATAAAAAATATTCATGTTTTAAGGAAGTTTATAATGTCTGTGTGAGGCTACATCCATAATTCTATTTGGCCACATGTGACGAACGTTTTGACATACCTGATATGTAATGAATTAAAGTAGCATCTTGGATACTGTGGCTGCTAACTGTTCACACAATAATTTAATTAATAAAATAATGGAAAGCAAGGCCTCACTGGAAGGAAAAACAACACTGAAATACATAGATGAAGTGAGATAGACAAAGGAGGGTGCACTTTAGGTTAAACCTCTGAGTCTAGTCCTTAGTATTGGGAACCCCAGCAGCACGGAAACAGGTAGCACAGGAAGGCTCCTGGGGCAGGGAGGTCCCGTGAGAAGTGATGCTCACCCACAGGAAAGGCTTATACTCCAGGGCTATGCTTAATCTAACACCCCAATGCCCTTGGCTTATCCTTCACTGACACAGCAGCCCCTGAGGAGATGGGAGGAGAAGAGCAAGGCAAGAAGATGCCTCATTGTCCCCATTTCCTGCCCTCAGCTGTCCGCGCACTGGGGCGAGAATTCTAGGAGCGCATTTGTTCCTCAGTGGGAAGGAGGGTTCTCTGCCGATGTGAGCTGTCTGTGGAAGCCACCGGGGTACTATTTGGCAAATTGCTGCTGCAAAACGGTGGATGGTACCCTGGTGGCCTCCTAGACTGATTGGATCCCTAAAAGGGTTTAATTTATCTCTGGGGGAAATTTACACCCTGGGAAAATCTGGTTAAATGTATAAATGAATCTTCAAACAAGCCAAGATGGAAGATATAATAAAATCATACAGGTAGAAGGCACTTCCCAAGAGCAACAGGTGTAGCTCCTTCCAGACACAAGCTCACTGCAGTCGCCTGCAGGACACCTCTGCTGCTTCCAACAGGCCTTCAGGAAGAAGGTTCCAGAACAGCACGCTACCTTTTAACCTTGAAACTTCTTTCACTCATCTGGCAGAAATCCCCTCAGTGGGAACCGGAGTTCATTTCAACCCTCTCAGCTCCGGGTGGTGTGGGGGACATGAATTGCAGCTTCCTCTGATTCTGAGTCTTCTCAGACTCCATGGTTGAGTCCTGAAGCTTCCAGAAGGATCAGCAGCTTTGGGGGTTAAGAGTCACTTTAAGAACCTTCCTTCTCCTCTGTGGCACATAAAACCCGTCAAGCCACCTGACCGTACACTTCCTGTAGAATCTCCGCCAGGATAGACTAACGTACAAACACTGTGGTAGCAACCACTAAGTGTTCAGAGACCCTCACAGCCGAGACGGTGTCAGCTGCAGTGTCTGCTGTGGTCAGAGGGAGCTCGGCCCTTCAGTCACTCTCAGTCACTACAGGCCACCAGACCAGGGGGAAATCATGTGTGGCCACTTCGAGCTTCTATTTCTGGAGGTGACCCTTGTTACTTCTGTCTGAACTGCCTGACCTGAAGTTGAGTCACAAAAGCACATCTGAATCAAAGGAGCAGAGAAAGACAGTTTTAACACATCCTCTCAAAGGAAGCCTAGACAACGGTCTGCAAAGCAACACTACTAATAAACCACAATTAATAATTAATTAATTAAAGAAAGAAACCCTTGCATAGAGATTTCTTTAAGAGTGGCTTTTCATCATAGTCTGGAGAGTACATGAACAATCATTTATACACGTCTTTCTCTGTGTGAGTGTGTGCTTGTGTGTGTGTGTACATGTGCGTGCATGTACACAAATTGAGGCTTCCATTCAGGTGACCTGGTTCTCAGAGTGGGCCGTGTCACTTATTATTGCGGCATAATGGAAGCACAAATAAAAATTAGCAATTGCAGTTAAGACTAATAAACTTAAAAGCCCATGAAGGAGATAGTCAAGTTAATAAACACGTTTATTATAAAATATTACAATGGTCAAGGACACAGACTTTGGAAAAAGAATAAAAACTGTAAATTGGCCTCCTTCTCATGGTTCGTGTGTAATCATAGTGTCCTCCAACATAATGCGTATGAGAGTCAAGGCCGACAACCCATGGGAAATCGTGTATTGGTTACCTTCTTGTCTGTCAAAATTCCTGACAGAGGTCAGGCAAGGGAGGAAGGAGTTAGGCTGACTCGCAATTCAGGGGGTGTGGTTCATCACGGTCAGGAAGGCACGGCCTTAGGCTACCGCTCCCCTAGCAGTGGGAGCCTCTGACAGAATGTTCTCACTGCTCAACGTCCTAAACAGGAAGCATACAGTTTATATTGAAAGAGGGTCCTAGTTGTAATGGTGAAGGTCTGTCCCTGGTGATCTCCTTCCCCAGCCCATCCTTATCTAAAGATTCCACAGACCCTGAAGGCAATGCCACCTGCTGCTGAACCAAGGGTTCACAGACAAGAATCTATAGGGACGTTTTATATTGAAACTCCAGCAAACATTAGTGACACGTATTCAGCATCCTGTTTAAGGGACATATTCTTATCACAGGGACACCAGGAGCCCCGGATTGGAAGCACCAAGGACAGTTTCTTGGAGAAAGGAGTCTTGGTTGTGTTTCAGTAGGAAAATAGGAGTTAGGTAATGAAAGAAAAAAGTTAGAGATCTTCTCTTTGGAAAAAGTGAAAACCAACCAACCAACAAATAAACAGCAACAACAAAACCCAACCAGGGGTGGTGGGTCTAAGTCAGAAGCAGAGCATCCTGGGTAATATCCAAATCTTGCTTCTTGGAAGTGGTGTGACCTGAGTAACTAATTTTACCTCTCCAAGACTCCATTTCCGAAAGCATTGATCAATGACTTATCAGAACAACGTCACTCTAAGTCATGTTGGATTTACTCTGGTGGCAATGAAGGACAGCTTTCTGTGTACACTACAATATCACCGAAGCCTCAGTTTTACAAGCCTGGGACATTAATTTCCATTCTTCACATTGTGAGCTGAAGAGAAAGCAGACTCATCGGCTAGGATTGGGGACACGGAAGGAGTGGTACATTTGCCTTGAGTCTTAAGAGCTAGCTAGGCTCCTTGGTCACAAAGGAAGGTAATTGATTTATCATTCTCCCTAAAGGTAAGAGGCTGTAGTTTGTGCCAGATGAAAATTGAATAATTAGCAAGGAATGTTCGCTTCTAGCAGCCACGGCCAACTGCCTCTTTCTCCATAAAGATGGGCCCCAGGGGAACGGCGAAGGATAGAACTGCAATTAAATAAGGGTATAAACTTTGCAGACAGCCGTCAGGTCAGGCAAGACTCGGGCTTGGCTGGCATCTATTCAAGAGCACCCACCTCTCATGGTGCACTCCAAGGGAAAAGGGTTGTGCATCTATCCTTAAGGCACAAGAAGGCAAAGAAAAGAGGTCCTTCCAAAGTTGTCTATGAGGGAAACTGTTCCAGAAAACATTCCAAGGAGTACGATGTTTCCCGTAGGGATACAAAATCATCAAGAGGTCAGAATCCACAAGATGTGGTGAGGACTATGTGCCCCTCAGATCAGCTGACTGTTGAGAGGTCTCAGTAGTAAGGTGCTTGCCACCAAGTGCTATGACCTGAATTCACTCCTGGGCCTCATGTGGATGTGGGAGGAGAGAACGGAGTCCTGTAAGTTGTCCTCTGAATCTACATGTGCTCTATTGCACAAAACAAATATATGTAAAACGTTGGGGAAAAAAACAAATTAACGAACGTTTCAGGGTTACCGCTATCAGGCCTGAACATGGAAATAAATCCCTGGTACAAACATTTATTGAACATTTACCTTGTTCTAGGCCCATTGTCAGAGTTCTTTGGATATAACACTGAATAAAACATAAGCCTCCCCTTTGTTGTGGTCCTCTGTATAATTGAGATTAGACTCAGCTTTAAATAACAGGAGTCCAAATTTTAAAAAGAAAACCTCATCGTACGCTAGTTAAAAGCGAATTCTGTTTCTTGGCTTATCCATTTCGTGAAGCCGTGGACCAGGCTACATGTTCCCCACTCATCTGGTCTCTTTAACATGGTGCTCTACTTTCCAATACAGCTGCTTTGGCTCCCACCATCCCATCCATACACTATTGAGCCTCAGGAAGTAAATGCAACCCACCTTTTCCTGTGAAGATCACTCCACAGGTGGAGATGCTTCCCAACTCAGAGGCTAAATTGTGAGCGGTCATGGACTGAGCCAAGAATTTAGGCCTCTGTTTCTAAGAAGGAAAGTGGGAACTGATACAGATGGATAAATGATTGCTTTGCTGTCTTTCCCTTTCTGCACTGTTTATAATCAGATCACCCAAGTAAACATTCTCCTACAGGAGGAAGACTGAGTCCTGGGCACACGCAAGTTACATAGAAAGAGTGTCTTGATTGCTTCCCTTCAGGTTCCTAACAGCTAAACATCCTATGTAAAAAACATGTCAGGAGACAGTCAAAACACTAGGGGAAGGGCTGGAGAGATGACTCAGTGGTTAAGACCACTAGCTACTCTTGCAAGAGGACCCAGAGTTCAGTTCCCAGCACCCACATGGCAGCTCACAACAGTCAGTAACTCCAGTTCCAGGGAATCCAAAGTGTTCTTCTGACTTCCGTGGATGCTTGTATGCACACAGTGCACATATATTCATGCAGGCTCTCTCTCTCTCTCTCTTTCTCTCTCTCTCTCTCTCTCTCTCTCTCTCTCTCTCTCTCTCTTTCTCTCTCTAATTTCAAGGATATCCCTCTTGGAGATAACAGTAGTTTAACCTCTTGGAAGAAGAAAAACTTAAATGTTTACCTCATGCTATGTATAAAATTGAATCATGTAGAGATTAAAAATAAAATATAAGAAATCATGAGTGCAACTAAATTTAATATTTTACATACTTAATCTAGTGCTACAGAGGGTCACAAATAGACAGCCCACTCATATACACAAATATATATGATGACACCACACAGGGAGGGCAATTAGGAACTACATTAAATACACACACATATGTTTATATGTGATTACAAGTGTAGAACTATCCTTAATGGAAGAAAAAGTTACCCACTCCATAATGAGAAATGACTAAAGTAATTCACATAATATTTACACTTGATTTATAGGAATTCAAACAGTTCAGAAAGGGAAAAATCACAATAAAAGTTAAAACCTTCCTTTTTGTTTAAACAAAAAAGGAGAAATGGTGTGGGAAATCCTTCTGTCTATGTGTTGCTTTTATTGGTTAGTGAATTAGGAACTGCTTTGAGCCTATAGTAGTGCAGGGTGGGGCAGAGCAGAGCTAGGACAGGGAGGACTTGATTGAATGCTGGGAGAAAGAAGGGCGGAGTCAAGAAGAAGCCATGTAGCCCTTCAGGAGCCAGACAGAACTTTACCCGGTAATCTACTGCCATGTGGCATACACAGATTAATGGAGATGGGTCAAGTTAATTTGTAAGAGTTAGCCAATAAGAAGCTAATGCGCCAAGCAGTGATTTAATTAATACGGTTTCTGTATGATTATTTTGGGGCTAAGTGGCTGGGAACAAACAAGCGGCCTCCTTACTACAAAAATGGGCACTGCTCAGCTCACTGTTCGATTCAACAGGTTTATGGTTGAGACACAGTTTGGTGGTGGTTTTTGAATGTGAAATGTCCCTCAAAGGCTGGTGTGTTTGGACACTCAGTCTCCAGTTGGGGCCATTATTTGGTAAGGCCGTGGAACCTTTAGGTGCTGGAGTTTAGCTGGAAAAAGTGGGTAACTGAGTCAGGACTTGAGATATTTATAGCCCCACTCTCCCTTCATGAGCTCCACTTCTTGGGCGAAGATGCAATGTGAGGATGCCCGCCACTCTTGCCACCATGCACTTCCCTGCCTGCTGCCATGCCTTTCCAGCCATGATGGATCGGACTCATTGGGACCTGTAAGCCAGAACTAACCCTTTCTCTCTTAAGTTGTCCTTGTCAGGATTGCTTATCACAGCCACTATGAAGGAAACTGAGACTAATGATGACCCGCCCCCTAATCCCGTGTGCATTGCAAAGGATGGTGGGAGTGTCTTAGAAGTCGTTGGACTTGATTCAACTTCATGCTTTATGCTTGAACCGAATAATTTAAGAGCTCGCATGCAGTGCAACACATCCCACACAGAAGTGGAGAGGAATCAGGGGTGCAGAATGTTCCAGTCATAGCTGATGAGAAATCTAAGTTGACAAAAAATTTCGTGTGTGTGTGTGTGTGTGTGTGTGTGTGTGTGTGTGTGTGTGTGTGTGTGTTTGGGGGTGCATTCATGCAGAGGCTCAACTACAACCTCAAATAACACTTCTTAGGAGCCATCTGCTAAGGTTTTTGAGGGTCTCTCATTGACTCGGGAGTCTCAAGTAGGCTAGCTTGGCTGTGAAGGGAGCTGCCTGTTTCTACCTACCCAGTGTTAGGATTATAAATGGGCACCAACACACATACTTTTTAACATGCACACCAAGTGTTGAACTGAAATCCTCATGCTTAACACAGCAAGTGCTTTATCAGCCCAGTGGTTTTCTTAGCTCCAGGCATATTGGTGGGCACAGGGCAATGGGTGAGCTTCAACAACCCAGGAGACGTGAGAGGACTATAGCTTGTCCCATAGACAGGGACAGATTGCAGTAAAGTTGGATCACAACTTGGTGAAATGTTTCAAAGAGTTTGGTGTGCTAGCTGTGCAAAGATTGTGCATCTCCATGGGTGTGGCTGTAAATCCATAAACAAGGGCACTTAAAGTTGTGGCTGCTGTTCTCCAGGACTTCATGACTTTGGAGGAAAAATAATTAAGACAATACATACTTAAAAATCTGAGTTCAATTGGGATTTCCTAGGCACCTAGTTACAATGTTAGTAGTCAACATTATTCTTACATCTTAGATTGTACTAAAATTTTTATTATTCCATCCTTATTTTGTGTTTGAATGTTTTGCCTGCATGTATATGTGTAAACCACATGTGTGCCCGGCCCTCATGGAGGCAAGAAGAGGTGCTGAATCCCCTGGCACTGGAGTTATAGATGGTTGTGAGCTGCCATGTGCTTGCTGGTAATTAAATCCAGGTCCTCTGCAATAAAACAAGTGCTCCAAACCACTGAGTCAACTCTCCAGCCCCTTGGCTAACTCAATCAGTTTAGTTAGTACTGATTTAAAATAATTTGTTCTTGCAGGGTCTCATACTACAGGCTGACCTTGAACATTCAATGTAGCTGAAGATGACCTTGAATTCCTGATCCTCCTGCTGGGATTACAAGTGTGTACCACCAAACCTGCTTATGCAGTGTTGTAGATGGAACCCTGGGCCTTGTACACACTGGAAGAGCATACCCCCAGTCTTGGTACAAACATTTCAATATCTCCCATATGTTATTCCTGTTTATGAAGGCTATATGTACTGTTATATTCACAGGAAAACTAAAGGATTCAGAATTCCAAAGTCTGCAACAAATACTAACATTGATGGAATGACACGAATCAAAGTAATCAAATAATAAAGGCCACACATGAACAGGGCAATACCCAGAGTGAATGGAATTCATGAATCTCTATGTGCTGGGACATGCGTGTGGGCAAGTGTGAGGCTTTCATGCAGTGACAAAAGAAAGAGGAAAGAGGGGGTCGGATGATACAAATGATTCTGAAAGTGAGAGCTTTGATTGAATCGGGCTGCCTTTCCTCTGTTTTAAGTGTTTTGCCTGAAACAAAACAGTCACAGAGCAGAGTGGAAAACCATCACTTAAAACAAGAACACAATTTCTTTAGATACAGCAGTACCTCTAGTGAGCTTAAATTTCTCATAACAAGCCCAAAATCTTATTTTCAGGCCCAAATTGATGAGCATTATTGTTGAAGGCAAAGGAGACTCCAGGGTCCTGAAGTGGCTTCCAAAGCCTTGCTCTTTACAGTCAAAACAGAGGAATCGTTAATCTTGAGATGCTCCCCAGAAGGTCCTCAGTGACACACACTGCAGAGTAGGAAGACAGCTATTGGTGAGCCGAGACAGGTGGCAGGACAGAGACATGCTACTGAACCATGAGAAGAAGCACTATCCTCTTTAAAACAGGGGATGTCCCTGAGCTGGGAGCAAGGCTGGCAGCCAGCAAGCCCAGCCATCCTATCACCTCCACCCACCACAGCGTAGGGTTTATAGGGACCTGGGAGCCAATGTGGGGCTTTTTGTGTTGCTGCTGAGGATTCAAACATAGGTCTGCAAACTTGCGAAGCAAGTGCTCTTACAGTCTAAGCCCAACCCCACAATTTCGTTCTCTCTTGGATTGTTCTGTTGCCTTTGTCACAAATTAAACTAATTTCAGTAGAACTCCCCAAGGTGCTTTGAAGATGAATGCATACGCTCAGACTTATAACAGAAAACATCAGAGAACTTTTTTGTAAGATAACTAGTTGAAAGTTTCTAAAGACATGGTTTGTGGGTTTGGGATGGGCTCTGTTTATAGACTATTTTATTCATGAACTTCTAGGTTTGAGCCCAGCACTACATAAGCCAGGTGCAGTGGTACACACTTGCAATCCCAGCACAGGGGAGGCTAGATGCGGGAAGATCAGAGGTTCAAAGTTATCCTTGGCTATCCTTGGCTATACAATGATTTCAAGGACAAACTGGACTGCATGAGGAGAGAGAGAGAGAGAGAGAGAGAGACAGAGAGACAGAGAGACAGAGAGACAGAGAGCAACAGAAAATATTCCTAACGCTGATCATATAACCAGGATATCTGGATATATTGAAATTTCTTAGAAGCCAATAATAAAATCATTCAGTATCAGTATCTAAGGAGTTATTATCATATTTCACACAGGGAAATATGCAAATATTAATGAGATAATGAATATGAGTTCTGGGTCATCATCAGTTTTTAAAGCAAACTAAAGTTATCATAACATGGCACTAAAAGCACAATGCATTTCCATTTTTACTAATTTTTAAAATTATGTACATATCTGTGGGTACACACACATGAGCACAAGTATCTATGAGGCCAGAAAAGGGCCTCAGATTCACTTGGAGCTGGAGTTACAGGCTGTCGAGAGCTACCCAACGCAGGTGCTGGGATTGGAAGGTGTTTTGCCAGAGTGATCTGCATTCTTAATCATTGAGCCGTCTTTTCAGCACCTACTGTATTTCTTTCTTAAACTGACAACATCAAATGCTGGCCAGAATGTGAAACTACTAATACTTTGGTATATTGCTGACGGTCTGTAAATGTCTTTGATCAACATGAAAAAAAAAAAAAAGATCCAGGAGTGTTCTTGAAAAGTACACAAACCCTGACCTGATGACCCGGAACATCTACCTGTAGATATTTACTAGAGAAAAGTGAAAGCAGATATCTACAAAAAGGTTTCTGCAAGAATGGCAATAGAAATCTACAACTGGTCAAAATGCAGAGGGTAAGTGACTTTGGTGACTGCTCCAGCCCCAACAGTGACATCTCTAATGCAACCTCACACACCTAAGGCTCAGGGAACACTGCAGAAGAAAGATCAGAAAGACTGGAAGATCTAGAAGGCCAGGAGGTTGTCTGTGAGATAGCATCTTTTAGCTGTGACAGGAAGCTGTACCCATGAAAGCTCAACAATATGACTGCCTAAACAAGACCTGTAAGATGGTTACAGCAGTAGACATGCCAACGAGGATGGGGTAGGCTTACAAGGGCTCCACCCCTAGCGGAAGATTTACCGGCAGCCAATAGCTGTTGCGCAAGGGAGAATCAGCTTCTCCAGGGATGTGCCCCCTGGTAGGTTATCCAAACCCAATTGGTCAGACCCAACCAGTACACATAAGAAGAGTGTTACATGGACTTGGTAGGCATAGCTATGAGACAATTAATAATAAGCAAAGAAGATGAGAAGGACTGAGGTGTCATAGAAGGTTTTGGAGCAAGACGGGTGGGAAGGATATAAATACAGAATGCATTTGAGAAATTCTCAAAAAATATATTTAAAAACCTGGCATACCTCCCATTCACTTAATTCCATACACCTGTGAGAATGAAAACCATAGGGACACATAGAAGGACCCTCTGACCTCAGAGGGAAGGGAGAAAAATCAGGACTCCGTTTCCTGTAGTCCCCTGAGCGGAAACACTCCACCTTCTAGATTTCTAATGCAATTTGTTCACAGATTCAATCTGAAGGAGGAAAGTGGTTTTCCTTGGGAGGATCTCTTTGTAACATCTCTGTCCGTCTCCAATCCAGGACCGTTTGTCAGCACTACCAAACACTTGCTTCTGCTCCTGACAGCCTGACACTGTAACTTTGGGCCTTCTAACGTAATGACTATGAAGAGCAAAGAGAGAAATCGACGAGAGATAGAACACGGCCCTTGGCTCAAGTTATCTGTCAGATAGTAATACAGTTTTAGCCCAGGTTCCCTGGAAAGTAGAGCCCAGGGCAAAGGATTATCTGTTAACACCTTAGTGGGAAGTGTAATCCTGTGGAATTAAGAGTGAGGGAAATGGGGAATTGATTAAGGGAAAGGAGTAAGATCAAATACAGGGGAGGGCATTGCTGAGATACCCAAATCGCATACCAAGTACAGCACAGCCACTCAGTCTTACAGCATTACCACAGTGGAGACTGTGTGCCATGTCTTCAGAATAACCCTGGGAGTGGGCGCGCAGGGGAAGGGCATGAAACTGGGAATGAGGTTGAAAATCCCACCTCACAGTTCTCTTTGCCTCCCCTCTCCTGTGTCTGCAGGTCCCCTGGAGGGTGGGTCTCCTTTCAATATCGCATCACCTAGACCTTCCAAGGCAGAGTTGGGAAAGACGTGATGTTTTAGTTTTAGTTATAATTTTTAAAGGTAAAGCTGACTACCTTTCAGCTATGAAGAACTATGAAGTCTTTATGTATTATTTTGTACTCAAAACTCAAAGGAGTGGAGCTGAAGTTCCCAGAGCTCCATAAGGAAGGTTGCCTAAGTCACACAGCTTTTTTGTGCTGAAGACAATGCAAGGCATGTTTTTAGTTATGTGTTTTTTATACTTGTTCCAAAAGGAACAAAGACAATGATAGTAACACAGTGTTGAGAGAGCGCAGGCCTAACTGACACTCCATCATGGAAGAGCTGATGCTCAATCGGCCACTCTGACATGCCAAGTGCTGGATTTACACTTATTTATCAGGAGTTCAATTCATTGTGTTTCCCCCCCACTTGATAACTGACATCTTTCTTTACTTTCTCAAAACAATCTCAGCCAGCATCTCTTCTATCCTGGCTTTCTGACTTGAAACCTGTGTTTTGAAACATACAACACACAGACACACAAATGAGCATGCGTCGATCTATTGGTCGGTGATTCCTAAGCTTCCTTTCATGTCTGCCTTCTTTTTTACCTTTCTACCCTGAAGCTTGGGTAAGTTCCGCAGTCTTGTCCCTAGCCCTCTACTCTGTCTTCCATCTGATGGCTTCATTTCCCAGAATTCCTTCCCAGGGCTCTGCCACTTCTTCCCTGTTTTGGGTCCTTGTCTTGCTTTTGTCTCTTTAGCTATCTTAAACACATTCATCTCAACTTTTTCCGACCCCGTTATGGTTTCTAATAAACTCTTTTGCACAGAGAGAACCTTACATGATTCAGGTTTTCTCATGGACCTTGACATGTTGCATGCTAAGAGTGAGGGTCTTGTGACACGCTTTCATTTTCACGCTATCTGTGAATGTTTAATGGCATCTTTGTTGGGGGTCCCACACTGGGGTAATTAATGCAGAGCCAAGACTCATAACAGTAACCCTGAGTTCTTATCCCATAAGACTTTGTATGTGCATCTATCTCTGTCTCTCTGTCTCTGTCTCTGTCTCTCTCTCTCTCTGTGTGTGTGTGTGTGTATGCCACAGGTCAACAATGAACTTCTTCCTGAATATCTCTCAATTTTATGTTTTTTGGGGGAACAGGAGATCACTGAACCTGGAGTTCATAGATTCAGCTAAATGGGCTAAACAATATACTTCAAGAATTGTCTCTACCCTCTTCCCCTCAGTACTTAGTTTACAGATGTACCACCACGTCTTTCTTTTACATAGATGCTGCTGATCTAAATTCAGGTCTTAATGTTTGCACACAAGTAATTTTTCTGACTGAGCCATGTCCCTAACTCTGATGAAATTATTCTTCAATTACCTATCCACTCAACTCAACACAACCCATGAATCAGGCTGTAGTCTAAGGCTTCTTATTGGGAGACACCTTTGCCATAGAGCCTCTTCCACAATGTGAGTTTAAGTGTGAACTGCTGCCCTGAGATGCTGTGTTCAGTCATCTTCCTTGGGGGTGAACTCTGGCTGCCTTGGTCATCACAAATGCGCATGTTAGATTCTCTTTCTTAGGGTGAGCTCTGAGTGCCTCTGTCTGCTTAGTCTAGGAATTTCTGTTCAGATTTGCCTCTGGGTATTTCTGATCTACAGGAATGTTTTATTGACTGTTCAAGGTCAAATATTTTGTCTATTATTTTAGTAGAGATATATAATTAATCCCTGTTTTTCATTTTGAGTGTCTATACAGTTCTGTGATGTCAAATCACAATATATTGAGAAAGTTAAAGATTCTAATATAAATAGGTATTATTGTGGTTTATACTATGTCAGAATATTGAAAATAGATTTTTGTTCAACTTTTTAAAAGATACATATACATTTTAAAATGGAAGGTTAATTTTTAGATTAAGTTCCAAGGCAGTTTATAAAGCATATGTTAAAAAATTCATAACTATATTACTTGAAGACAAACATAAAAAATACCTAAATGACACACAACTGGGAGCCAGTAACTAAATTACACATACAAAGAACTTCCAATTATTACATATGATTATGTAAATATATATGTTTATGAGAAAGTAGTTAAATTAAATGGACAATTTATATAATAGTTCATTCAATGTATGCCTATGAGTACATGTGTATATAAACACATCTGTATTTTATATATATATATATATATATATATATATATATATAATCTTTGTATATATATGGATATTGGAAAGTATTGACCCTGCAAGATAGTGGAAATAGAGTTGATTCAAATTTCCTTCAAGTCAGGTGTCCACTTAAGCTCCCTTCCTGTAATTCCAACACTTCAGCAACGGAGACAGAAGGATTGGAGTTCAAAGTCAGCCTGTTCTCCCTGACATCTCATCTCATAAAATAAAAGCTATTAAAATTTTTCCTTTTAAAGAATACTGGCCTGCATCTTTATTATTCTGCTTTTAATTAACTGAAGTTTCTCTTGTTAGACATTTTGTCTCCCATTTCCATACCTGTTCAATGGGACTAGCTGGAGTGAATGGCTAATTTTAGTTGTCAACTTGACTGTGTCTGGAATTACTTAAAATCCAGCTGCCGGGAAGACATGTGAGGGCGTTTTCTTGGTTAGATTATTCCAGGTGGAAGACATACCCTAAATTCAAACCACCTGAAGTCAGAAGGTCTATCCCAAATCTGGATACCCACATAAAAACACCCACATAAAAATACATGTCTGTTTGCCTTTTCTCTCCATACCAACTTCATCTATCCTGAGCCATTCCTTCACTGGTGCTAGAACCTACGTCTTCAGGATTCCCAATGCATTGAAAACTCCCATCTCTCTAAGACTTCCCTGAGACTCGGCATCGGATTAGTGAGTTTCCTGCCTTGAATGGCTACTGGACCTTTGCCCTTTTCAACAGGAGGCAGCCATTGTTGGACTTTTCAGATCACAGCCTGTAAGCCACTTTAATAAATTCATTTTCAATATAGATGAGAAGGGAGGACAGATACAAAGACAGGCAGATACTTTGGACTTTTAAACTGTTAAAGACAGTGAAAGATTATGGGGACCTTTGAAGTTGTATTAAGTACATTTGCATTATGATATAGTTACAAACCAAAGAGTGGAATGTAGTGGTTTGAATGAGAGTGGTTCCTATTGGCTCACATATTTGAAAGGCTTGGTCCCTAGTCGTTGGAACTGTATTGGTCAGGATTAGGAGGTGTGGCCTTTTGCAGGAGGTGTGGCCAAGGTCAGTCTATCTTTTTCTCTCCTACTGTTGGTGGATAAGATGTAAGCTCTCAGCTAGTGCTCCAGGGCCATGCCTGCCTGCCTGTGCCATACTTCTGCCATGGTGGGCATAAATTTACCCTCTGAAACTGTAAGCAAGCCTTAATTAATGTCTTCTTTTGGACGTTGTCTTGGCTATGGTGTCTCTTCACTGCAATCGAACAGTAACTAAGACATGGAGCAAGCTCTGAATATGGTGTTGTGGAGATAAAGGGAGATCTTACATGCCAATCGTGTTGGCACACATATCATCCAACCAAAAGCTTAAAAAGATAGCTTAACTCTAAGTGTTTGAATTGAGGAGGGCCTCATCAGTAATCGAAAGGTAACAGCAAGCATGCCATACTCTGATAAAGTAGTAAGGGGGTATGAAGTGTGATAGAGGGGAGGGAGGGGAGAACACACAGGAAGTAAGTATTATGTCGATCACATATGGGCACAAAGTGACATTCTAAATTATAAGAGGACATCTAAGATGCTATAGGAAGTGCTAAAATGTCATAATAAGGTTTGAATACTTTATAATGTCTCAGCAGCCCAGAAAATACAACAAAATATCTCCATAATTAGAAGTAAGATATGGCAGAATTATACCTCCATATACATTTTGTAATATGCATATAATTTTAAGGAAGTTCTAGTAAGCCCATAGAAATGGGATAGTCCCAAAGACCCATGGAATACTTCAGTTATTTGACAGCAAATAAAGACAATTTCCAAGTGTTGTTATGAAGGAATACTGCTAATATATAATTTTTAAGTCTTAAATGCAACGTTTATAAGCCATGCTCGTAAGGTTTGATGTGATGTGTCCACCAACAGCCACTGATGCCAGATCCCTAGCTGCAGGTGCTCTAGTGAGAGGCGCTAGAAACCTTAGGAAGTGGAGCTTGGCTGGGGAAATGAGGTCACTCAGGGCTCTATCTTTATAGAAACATTTGACTTTTATTTTTAATTATGATCATGTGGGGTGTGTGTGTGTGTGTGTGTGTGTGTGTGTGTGTGTGTGTGTGTGTACCTGGCATTATACCCCCTGGAGCCACCTGATACAGGTGCTGGGAACCGGATTCCAGTCCTCTGCAAGAGCAGCATACACCCTTAAGAGTTGAGACATCTCTCCTGCCCTCCAAAATCCAGTTTTAGTTTGAAAGGACTCTTAAGAGAATATGAATGAATGAATGAA
Organism: Myodes glareolus; assembly: GCF_982192425.1. NCBI lineage: Eukaryota > Metazoa > Chordata > Mammalia > Rodentia > Cricetidae > Myodes > Myodes glareolus. Next base: position 27,580,281 of record NC_142029.1, on the reverse strand, counting down.
TGAATAGTTCCTTAAAATATGTCAAGATGCATATAAAATTGATTTTTGATTAAAATCCTTCAAGATGCAGTCCTGAATGCCATGATTGTAAATATTGAAATGAGGAAAGTTAAAAATCCTCAAAAATCTAAAATCACATATCTAAAATAAAAATCCTGAATGGTAAATCTTGAAGAGCCAGAATCCTGAAAATTCGATGTGCGTGGGTCAGGAAGGTTATATAAGAGGGATAAACAGTGGATTGTGGGGAAGGAATTGGCCATGGCACACGGCAAGGATGAGCAATTCGGTCTAAAATGCTTCATTTGTCTGCATTGGCATTCTTTCCAGATGAGGAAATTCCAGAAGCTTTTAATGAATTCAAACCACATTTGCCTGGAGAAGCCAGAGCTGTTACCGCCTGGCTCCCAGGTCATTATGTGCATGCTAGGCTGATCAGAGAGACACTTACGCAACGGTGCTAGTTAATCACCACGTTGTTGGGGCCAGTTTTGTGGTCTGTGTACAACCGCCTGCGGAACGGAGTTCTGAGACTCAAGCACAACACAGAACGTGGCACTGGAGATGGGGAATTTTAATAGGCACGCACTAGCGGGGATATACTGAACTGTAGAATCTCATAACGTAGAGACATGTAGAAAATCAGTGTCAACGCTCCTCTAAGGCAAGCAATGCCTCTTTTCAAAAAGCAGCCCTTACTGTGATGTGTCTTCAATATATAATATATATAATTATCCACTACCTGCAGCTCATCCTTCCTTACCATCAAATACTTACCCTTGCTTGCTCTCCTTTCTACACGTTATACTTCACCTACGTGTCCTTTCGTCTGTCTGTCTGTCTCTATGCATGTATATGTTTTAGACTAGGAACCATATATGAGAGACATTAGTCATGAAAGAGGATGCAAAGCTAGTTGCTGTCACTGATTCTTTTCCTCTTTCATGGTTAAACGAAACCACATAATTGTTTTTTTGTTATTATTGTATAATTGTTAATGGAAACATAAAATCCAAGATGAAACTCCACCATCTCAGAATGGCTATTCTAACTGTTCAAAACCTAACTGAGATGTAGCTATTGGGGTCTGGCTAATCGCACTGTGGGATGTCTTTAATTTGAAAGTTCTTTACAAAAATGATTTAATCACTACAAAATATCTAATTCTCGGCCCTGAGAGCGGTCAGGCTCCTAGGATGACGACTTCTGTGCACTTTTCACCTGTCAGTTTCACTTCTTCGTGTTTCTTTGTTTCTCCTCTTTTTTGTCTTTTTTAATCTAACCCCTCAACAGCCACAGTATTTCAGGTTGTCAGAATTGTTTCTACAGGTTCCCATGCTATGTGCTTCATTTTTGCCTCATGTATGGTACTGGAATGTTGAAGGTGTACTTAGACTTTCAGAGACCTATAATTTGTATTTGACATATTTTGCTAAATTAATTTCATAAAAATTCATTATTGCCGCATTAGCTTTGTAAGGAAGCACTGTGCACACCGTTAGGAACACAGAACTTTTTACTTGGTGGGGAGATCTTTTTTGCACATCTGTTTTCTGGAAAGGTAAGAACTCAAGATCTCAGCTCTTTGATGGATGCGGTGGGAACCCAGTGTGGTTTTGGTCCAGTTCATTGAAAGGCTTTGGTCAAGCCTTGGTGTATTCCAGATGGCCACAATTACAAAGCTGGGAACTTCATGCTTGATAGAGTGTGTTCATTATTATTGCCCAGTTTATTACATAAAAAACTTATGAAATAAGATCTATCAAGTAGATGGAATATGTTATAATTTGTGTCATCTCTATATCAACATAGAAATAATTACTTATAATAATAACTAGAAAAAAGAATGTAAAAATTCCAACTAGATTAGATCTTGAATATTCATTATTTTATTATTTCTGGGTATACATATATGTGTGTGTTCATGTGAATATATGCAATGAGTATGTAGGAATTTGAAGAGGCCAGAAGACCTTGGAGCCCCTGGATCTGGAGTTTCAAGCCATTGTGAGTCTTCTGATGCAGGTTCTAGAAACTGAACTTGGACCCACATAAGCAAGTACATTTTACTGCTCTGCCATCTCTCCAGGCCCTTAGATTATAATGTAATACGTACTATTTTTAGCAATGAAATGATATGTACTAAGTTAGTATATGGAAAATAAATGACTTATGAAGATGATAGTATATTGGGTCATTGGTGCGGGAGAATTATCTGTATTCTGTCAATCATGTATTTTAATAAAACGCTGATTGGCCAGGCAGGAAGTATAGGTGGGTCAACCAGACAGGAAGTAGAGGCGGGACAATGAGAATAGGATAAGGCTAGGGAGGAGAAAGCTCCCTCAGCCACTCCTGTCCAGACCACCTAAGAGGCAAGATGTAAGCTGCCCAGCTGAGAAAGGTACGGAGCCATTATGGCTAACATAGATGAGAATAATGGGTTAAGATAAGTCATAAGAACTAATAAGTAGCCAGAGCTAAGGGCCAATCAGTTTATAATGTTATGGAGTCCTGTGTGTGATTTTCTCTTTGGGATTTGCCGGCTGTTGGGGTACCGGGCGGACGGAAACCCCAACAAGCCGGCCCTCATGCTACAAATGGCGCCCACGTGGATAACTGAATCCACAGAAAGCCTGAGAAAGCTTGGAAAAGAATAGAGTAAAGCATGTTTTCTTGGTAACAGCCATTTCTCGGGTCTGCTCTGCTTGCTAGAGGCAAGCAAATGCTCTCATCTAAGAGAGGCTTCCTGACTCAGCTTTAGCTGCAAAACCCTGCAGCTCATTAAGAGGTCCTGCCATGAAACACTTAAACGGTGTTGGTGAAAAGCTGAATGCATGCTTTTCAGTTTTCAGCTGTAGCAGGAGAAAAGCTGTGCTGTTTTAAAATGCCGGCTATCTGGGCTGTCCTGCCAGAGCAAACTCTGACTCTTTCAGGCAGGCAGTCCAGTCCGACTGAGTGTGGTCTGTGAGCAGAATGCTGCAGCTTGCTAGCAAGGACCTTGAAATGCCATAGAGTTGTGGCAGTGAACACAGCTCTGGCTGGTACCTCAGCCTTGAGGCTGAAAAGCTAAGGAATGAGCTGGATCTAGCCGTCAAAGCCACAGCTCTCCATATTGCTTAGTAAATTAAAGACTCATATGGTCAGAAAAAGAAAAATATACAGTAAAGAGAGATTCAAAGAGGAAGAAAACCTCTAAATGGTTTACAGTGTGTATATGCAGGCTAAAAGTTAAAGTTCTTAAAGTTAAAAGGAAAGAAAGAGAGTAGTTGAGTGTGGTGGTACACACCTTTAATCCCAATGCCTGGGAGGCAGAGGCATATTGACCTCTGTGACTTCAAGGGACAGAGGTAGAGATTGACCTCTGTGACTTCAAGGTGTGGTAGCACACGCCTTTAATCCCAATGCCTGGGAGACAGAGACAGACAGATCTCTGTGACTTCAAGGTGTGGTAGCATACACCTTTACCCAGCACTGGGGAGGCAGAGACAGAGGAATCTCTGTGAGTTCAAGGACAGCCTGGTCTACAGAGTTATTCCAGGACAAAGATATATACAGAGAACCTGTCTCAAAAAGCCAAAAGTTAAAAATAAAAATAAAAGAAATAGAGGTTAAAATAAAGCCACATAAAGATGGAAAATGCACAGAGAATCTTCATACTGTATGCTATTATGCTCTCTTTAAATTGTTTGATTGCTGAGGAAGGAGCAACAACTGCTAAAAGACTTTTGTTTATAAATGCTGCTGAACTAACCCAAGATAGGTATTTTGAAAATACCTTGGTTTCAAAACTGAAGTCAAAAGGTATGTTACTTTGGAGAAGAGATTCTGCTTTTGTTTCCACAGAAAATGAGAGGCTATGGATTTATTCAGAGTTAAGAAAAATCACCTTTGACCAAGGGAGGCCACCTGAAAAATCTCTGATAGGAATAGATGACCCAGATGTCTGAGTCCTACATCCAGAACAGATTCAAGACTGCTGCCTGAGATGATCAAGACTCCCAGGATACTTCAGTCAGGACTTGATTATAACTCTAAATTTTCTTTAAGTCCCCATAAGATTATCAGCGCCCCCAACCAGCAGGAAGTAGCCTGAAATACTACGCCCACATTCCCAACAAAGGGACTATGGGTATTTTCCTATATTTAAAAAAAAAAAAGAGGGAAATGGTGTGGGAGAATTATCTGTATTCTGTCAATCATGTATTTTAATAAAACGCTGATTGGCCAGGCAGGAAGTATAGGCGGGTCAACCAGACAGGAAGTAGAGGCGGGACAATGAGAATAGGATAAGGCTAGGGAGGAGAAAGCTCCCTCAGCCACTCCTGTCCAGACCACCTAAGAGGCAAGATGTAAGCTGCCCAGCTGAGAAAGGTACGGAGCCATTATGGCTAACATAGATGAGAATAATGGGTTAAGATAAGTCATAAGAACTAATAAGTAGCCAGAGCTAAGGGCCAATCAGTTTATAATGTTATGGAGTCCTGTGTGTGATTTTCTCTTTGGGATTTGCCGGCTGTTGGGGTACCGGGCGGACGGAAACCCCAACAAGCCGGCCCTCATGCTACAGGTCATTATTTTATTATTTTGATTAGAAAAAAAATCTGTATTCTATCACTGTTGAGAAATGAGCAAATATAATCCTGATAGTACTTAAGGACTTACCAGTGCAAAAACTCTGAGAATTCGAGGCTTATAATGAAGACTGAAAGGGTCAATTTTACATAAAGTCACAAATGAAGAGGTTGCCGGCCACAGTCTCAGTCTTCCTGGGCACCCTGATACTGCCCTGTCAGAAGCGAGCATTTACATCAGCGTCCACTAAGTTCTGAAAATAGGGCTGCCTCCAACACCTCCCGAGCTTGGGGCAAGACAAGAGATGGAGACTCAACTACCCGTTTTTCTAAATATTTAAAAAGCTTGATTATTTCGTCAACATTTCAATCAAGTCTGCTTTGACAAATGAGAGAACTTAAAAATATGTGCAAAGCCATGGCTCAGATACACAAATGATCAAAGACAGCCATGTTTAATTATTGAACACATCTGGGTGATCAGCCAAGAGGCTTTCTATGAATAATAAAATACTGTTTGGAAGAATAATAAAATACTGCTCTATGAGGCGCACATGCCTGTAATCCCAGCACCTGGGAGGCAGAGACAGGAGGATCTAGAATCTGAGCTCAGCCTGATCTACTGATCACTGATCTACTGATATAGTGAGTTCCAGGACAGTCAGACTTCCATGGTGATGCCCAGTGTCAAAATAAAAACTAAAAAAAAAAGCTTCCTAAACCAGCAACAAAACCAAATAATAATGTTGAATTTTGCATTTTAGACATCTTTATATATTTATATATCATTTCCACAATTATTTTCCTAGATTTTATTTGCACACAATTATGTATAATATTATAAATGATATAATATAGATTATGTATAATGCATTATGGGATTTCAACTTTATTCATGTTCTATGTCAGTATTGCTTAGAAAGGTATAAGCAATACAGTGAATTATACAAAATTTGAACATAATTGAACCAAAAGCATAGATGAAATTGATGTAAAAGATGGGAGTAGGGAAAAGCAGCCCCCAAGCAAACATTTCCATCGGGTGAGCTATGAAGTTGCAGTGACTCTCTGACCATCTTGGCCCGCATTCTGGAGGGGAATGGCTGGCAGGCAATGGGAGCCTGTTGACAGGCAATGGGAGCCTGTGTTGTGGGTTATCTATATCGTTCATGATCCTATCCACTGTCTGTGTTTCTCACCAGCCCTATAAATGCAGGAAATCAGCTTAGCAGAGGGGGATGCCCACAAGGACAGCTCTCCTCATTTACTCTGACGTTAACTCCACGCTATGTGAATTAAAGTCATGAGCACTTTAAGGTGAAGTGAGGCTGCTTTTGTTATATATCATTTAATTTATTGAAGGTGTAAAGCAGGCCCTGTGGCAGGTGAGCAGCCCCGGACTGCTTCAGTTTCTGAACCTTCTAGGTGTGTGTGTATACACAGGCCTGCACACACATGTAGGCACAAATTACCGACCATGCTTGTGGAGGTCAGAGACCAGTTGTCTAATGGCTTCCTTAATCATCTTCCACTTTCTATATGAGGCAGAGTCTTCCCCTGAACCTGGACCTTACCTACCCATTTTTCCAGACTGTCTGAGCAGCAAACACCAGGGCCTCTCCTATCTCTAAACGCTGAGATTTTTTTTTCATGTGAGTTCTGGAGTTCCAACTCACTTCTTCATGTTGTGGGCATCACTTTACTGACAGCCATCTCCCCAGCCCCAGCAACAGGGTCCTCCTCTGGAAAGCATAGGATGTACAGGCCTATGTAAGGCACTTTTGTCTACGTTATCATTAGCCCTCACCAGGAGACTTCCAATATCTATAGATGCTATAGATGCTGAATCTCAAGTATTAAGAAAGGAAAGAGTTTGTGAGAGAGGTGGCTGGTACCTAAGCCGTTTTCCTATGGCCTCAGACTCTTCTTACTGCCACTATATGGACTAGAGAAGTAGGCTGTGGCCTGGTCTCCCACTTTGGCCGTGGGTGCTGTGGTTGTACTTGAATGAATTACTTCACCACCAATGCTCCAAGCTGTCATATATTCCGGACCAATGTTCAACAGCTATTAGCTTGGGATATTCAGCAGGTTACCTTGGATTTCTTAGCTTTTCTTTCTTCACAGCCAAACTGTGAATAAACTATTCAAACTGCCAAGATAGGTTGGAAAAGCAATAAAGCAATAAAAAAGCTTTTAGAGTTACATTTGCTTACTTATTCATTTGGGGTGTGTGTGTGTGTGTGTGTGTGTGCGTGTGTGTATTTCTTAGGCATGATTTTCACATATGAAGGGGTGTAATTCTTTCAGGTTCTTACTCAGAACAAAATTTCCATAAACGATAATCAGTTTCCCGGGCTCAAACTGGTTGGCTTTAAAGTCGGCACTGTCCTCCAGAGAGGAGCTGGTTAGCAAGCGCTGTGAGGATGAAGACGTGCATCAGGTGTTCAAGCCTAACCGGTTGCTTTACTTTTCTTTCTGTTGCTGTGATAAACAGCAGAAAGAAAAGCAGCTGAAAAAGGAAAGGGTTGATCTCATCTTACAATCTCAGGTCACCGTCCATCTTCAGAGCGTCAGGCAAGAGCTCAAGGTGGGTATTGGTGGCTGGAACCATGGAGGAATGTTTTACAGTGACTTTCTCCTGGCCCATGTTCAGCTGCCTTTCTCATACAGCCTGGCCCACGTGCCTAGGGATGGCACTGCCTACAGTGGATTAGCAACCTCAATTAGCAACCCAGATGATGCTTCCAGGCATGCTCATGGACCAATCTGATCGAGGAGGTAATCCTCCATTTAAAACTCCCTCTGATGACTGTGGGCTATGCCAAGTAGGTAACTGAAGATAATTAGAATACCTGTCATGTGGATGTGTGGGCCTTTTCCCACTTCTCTGACTCTTTTCCTTTGCGGATAGAACAAGGTGGGTATTTTCTGTGGAATAAATACTTGGGGATTCTCTTTCCACTTTCACATCTCCTTGAGGGATTGGCTTCTTACACTAAGAGCAAGAACTGGTTATTTTGGGAATTGGTGATTGTATTCACCCAAAGTCTTTGCCTCTAGGAACAGAGAGACATTGGGGACAAGCATTCTGTTCTTCCATCCTCGGCTCAGCCAGAGGCCCAATATCTTCACACAGAAATTCTTGACATGAAAAGAGGTTCGGCGCGAATTGTTACAAAAGAAAAGAAACACAGGGTAAATGTTAACAGAGATCCGCATTGGCAGGAGGGATGACAGAGACACCCAGAGCAAGGGGAGTCGGGAAGATGATTTCCTGAAACCCGAGACACTCCGTTTCCACAGCTGCTCACTCAGACATCATGGATGGTGGGTAAAATGGGAAGGATCCGGACTTCTCAGGAAACAAGGTCACGTATGCCCAGCGTGTCATACAGGGACCGACAGCCAGCATACAGGGCATAAGTGGCAGGCAGTTGTGATTACTGAAGGCTGTAGATGAGCACCTCAGTCCAGCTTCCTAGCTGCTGCGCGTGTTCTGGTTTCCCAGGCTCACCATTATTTTCTTCTTCTGTCTTCGCCTTTTGTTTGACAGACAGCATTGCACATGGAAAGCGGCAGGATTCAAATGGTTAACCCCGAGCAGAGCCTACACAGTGTCAATATTTAGAGTGGCGCTGTTTGACCGAGGGCGGCTTCCCCCTCCTCTGAGTAATTACTCTGTGTGTGGATTCTTGGGTTTCATAAAGGAAACTTGGCTTGCTAGCTATTACATATACCAAATGAAGCCTAAGCTTGTGTAAATGTTGAAAAATGAATTAAAATGAAATTGCTGCTTGCAATAGGCCTTCCATGATTTAGTATCGTTTGGGAGGCAACGGTTCCCGTGTCAATTGCCACAAAAGAAAACATCGGCGTTACCACGTGGCAACCATGTCACACACGGTTCCATGAGTCAGAAAGATGGAGACAGTCCTGAGTCTGTTTCATGTACTCTGTTCCTGCACACACAGGCTGTCCCAATCTTGACTTGGTGCCAATAACTTTCATGATAGGTGTGTCTTCAGAAGCATGAAACACGGTCACTGAATGTTGGCAGTGTGGGCCAGAAATGGTCACATCCCTCAGGGCACACCAAGGTTTTCTAGTCTTTAGAAGAGCTTCCAAACATTTGGGAGCGGATCGGTAAAAACCACAGTACTGCACACATTCTGTTGGTTTTCACTTGCTGTTTAAACTATCTGAGAAGTTGGCTCTGGCTATGGGGGTGCACCCTCCCCCATGTCAGATCTAAACATGCTTGTCTCAAGGTGTCCTTCAAGTCCCTTTGTCTTGGGATGGGATGAGCTCCCTGACAGGAAGCGCAAAACAGTCAAAGACTAAAATCCTTGTGCTCTCGAGAATAGTTAGAAGACAAACCATTTCCAACAGGCTCTTCTATTGCTTATCCCGCGATAGAAAAGCAACTACCATGAGACATGGAGAGAAAGCTCACTGGGACGCTCCACCTGACTGCCTCAGTTTCCCCAGTTGGCGTCTGCCGTATGTTGTGAGCACCTGGTTTGATAACGTAACCTTTATCCCTTGTTGTTTGTTCTTCTTGCAGGCCTCACTCTGGAGGAGCCGTCTGCTCTACTCTGCTCTACTCTGGACTGTCTGCTGGGGACCCGTTGGTCTCTGCTGCCCATTTCGAGCCGTCGATTTGATGTTTGCTCTCCGTCTCTCACTTGCCATTTATCCTTTTACGTTGACTTGCTGTACTTTACAGATTCGCTCATTCAAAACCCACCATACATCACCCTCCAGACTGTAGAGAAGAGCCTCCTTAGCCAACATCTATCACAGGCCATCTAAAGTCCCTGTGCCCTTAAATCTGGTGCTACCCTGCAGGAGCCATCCGGTCTCACGGCAGATCACTACAAAGGGATACAGTGACACAGTGTTAATCCAAGTTAATGTGACTTTAGACCTGAGGCGAAGAAAGAAGAAGATGGATGATAACCAGGGAGGCTTTTAGAAGAAATGGCAAGTGAAATGTGGGGACAATTATTTTGAGTATGGCAGATTAGGTACCTAATCTACTGAAGTTAAGAGAGCGCTCAGTGCTAACACGTAGGCAGAAAGTCCTTTGCCGGATTAACCTTTCTTGTTTCCCCTACAATGATTACTGTATGTCTTTCTGACCCTAAACTGGCCCCACTCCCAAAGCCTCAAGATCACCAAACTTATGTCCAAAGCATCTCCTTCCATCAATCACAGCACTTGAATCAGAGACTGAGCTCATGTGGAAAACGCCTGTTACATATTTGTATGATGCCTGGCCATTCTTTTCCTCTGGCAGGGACAGAGAGTCACACCCAAATGTGTCCCTGCTTTCCAGGAGTTTGTGTTCAGATAAGGATGTAGCCAGATCCTCATGATGAACTCGTTTTTGTGTGCTTAGTGGAAACTGAGAGACTGTCCCTCATTCTATGGTGCTGATGGGGTTCTGTTGAGAACTGCTTTCTCCAGCCCACATTTCACAGAGGTTCAACAGTATCTTTTATAGATACTCTTCCTGTCATTACAGGAAGACAGGAAGACCCACCAACCTTATTTTGCAGGAAATATATCCCCAGCCCTTTGGGGATGTTAAAGCCCAGCCCTTTGCCTCAATTCCTTGTTTTATAGGTTCTGCCTGTGGTTCTCCATGTATCGTTCAACAGCAGAATCTTTAATTGAAACAACCAAGGTCTTATGCACAAGTACCCTTTGAAAAGACAAAGAGACTTTGGCACGGCCAAATCAGGTCCTTTATCAACTCCCAAAGATCCCATGGGACACAGGGGAATCAGCTTGGTGAATGAAAAGAGAAAAAAAGAAGTTGAAAAGGATGGCTTGACTGCTCCTAGGTGTGGTGGAAGAGATGGTTTAGTGTGGATATGAGGGAGGGCACAGCCGGAGGCAGAGACATCCGGGAGAGCCCAGAGTGAACACAACCCTGAGGCAGGCCATGTAAAGAGGCAGCGGGGAGAGCCCGGAGACCAAGAGACCAGGAGGATAAAGGGTAAAACGGATCAGTGTAGCCAAAATGACAGGATTATATAGGGAAGAGCAGCTGGAGCAAGGGCAGCCCAGCCCCTGGAATGGAGAGTTCATGGTAGGGGCAGGGTATGACAGCAAAGAGGACACTGTAACAGGTAGAGACTGAAGGATGCTGGGAGAATCTGGCAGTGAGCTTGGCTTTGATATGTTAATAGGCAACTCTGCCATTTATTTTGGGTTTGAGACCTAACACTTGGGTGGAAAAATAATCTGCCCACTCTTACTGCTATCTCAGTTTTTTTCCCCCATAGGCATCTATGTCATTCGGAAATCTAAGAATGAGGACAACATTGGTTATGATGACCGGCCCATCATCCATATACCAATATGGGGCTCTGGACTCCCTAGGTACCAGATTCCAGACGCTAACTTCTAGAAACTCAATCATATAGTCATCGGCATCTTCCCATGATTTGCAGCACAGCATTCCCATGGAAAATGTGTTTAATCAATTCTGCACACACCGATTAACATGATGTTGTATGGAGCTAAGTAGACTATGTTAATCTTGTTGGTTAAGACATACTATGTTGTATGAGTTGGTTGTCCTTCATGTAACAGTGCAAATTTAGTGAAGAATGCTTTCACAATGTAGAAAGAGCTGGGGTAAGGATGACCCAGACTCTGAGAGGAAAGAGCCACCACACTCAGAGGATATAAAAATGAGCCTGTACTGTACACGTTTGAATTCTAGGAAGAGAATTTTTGTTGGGATATTCTTTTTCCTGAGGCATTTAGTGGTGTATTCCAGTACTCCAAGGATACATAATTAAATCCAATAAGCCAGCTAATCACCATAATGGAAACACTACTGCAAATGCTGATGGACATATGGACTGCTGTCCTGGTTTCCAAGGCAGGACTCTGTCACACAGAAAGCTGTGGCTTCCTCGGTGTCTAAGTAGGACACCTAGAATGTCCATGGTCATTCATCTATTAATTTATTCAATAAATATTTATTGATTGACTTAGAAATGTCAGATGCTCTGGTAAAGGCTGGGGGGAAAGACTTCCATACAATATAAGTATCCCTCTGCCAAACTCCTGTTCTAAACACCATGCAAGAAATAGCAAGGGCTGGAGGAAACATACGGTTCGGACTGAACACAAAACCTAGGTCATTTTGGAATCTGAACACCAACACAAAACAAAAGCAGTTCTAAAAAGAATACTAAAATACTAACATAGTTAAGAGGCACACTAAACTGCTAAAAGGCAAACAGAATGGTGGATGTTCGACAAATACAGTACTTACAGAATAAGCAATCTTAATCTCCTTTAAGAGGGTGATGGCTACTTGGTAGATGTAGGTTTATGGTATAAGGGAAAATGATAGGTACCAGAGGGTATCAAGTTCTAGACTGAGGGCCCTGGCCATGGAGGACTGTGCTAACAGCACTTCCGAGGTAGATTTTGGTCATGGTCTCAGGAGGAAGAATGGGATGTGTATGTTTGTTGTTTCCACAAGAGGATCGAGAGATGGGGACCAGAGGGCACACCCTACACTGGCAGGTGAACGCGGAAACTCATTGAGGGGGTGAAATAAGAGGACTCTTCCTTCATTTTGCTTAGTGCAATCTGCAAACATCATCACTGTGGGGAACTGGGTAAGCTCTAGTGGGTTCTGGACAAGCAGAGGGTCACCTTTGGGGTACCTATCTCTTGCCTTTTCTCATCTTCTTTGCACACACTCATTACTGCCTCTCAGAAGGCAAAGATACCTCAGTCAGAGATATGCAGGAAGTAATGACACGCCCTGAAATCTCCTTGAGTGGCCCCCAGGAGAATTAGGTTGGTTGAGAGTATCCAAGCAGGAAATACTACAGGGTCTGCCCATGGGCACATGGGGAATGAACATGGAAAGCAAATGGACCCTTGGGTTGCGTTCCTCCATGGCTTTCTACAAGCACCTCTGTGCATTTGAACCAGCTTAGTTCCATGGACCAAAACAGTGATGTGTTTGAAATGTATGACTTGCCTAAGAATCCATGAGGCTGTTGTTATATATGAATAATGCATGAACTGCAGGTAAGAATTGCATAACTGAGCCTATGTGATAGAGAGGAGGGACCTCCTCTGAATGAGTGTGTTTTTGTAGGGACTCTACAGGGCAATGGGAAGACCCAGAGTTTAGGATCTAGTGTTGCAAACCCCTCAGCGGAGTGGACTGCAAGGCAAAGTATCTCCCTAGAGGTATTTCCCAGCTCCTCTGGGATGTAGTCATTTTTAATTCTTGTGACCCCAGTATCTGACATAACCAACTTAAAGGAAGAGTGATCTGGGCTCACAGTTTCAGAGGGTTCACGGTGACTGGGATGTGGTAGAGGAGCTCATAGTGACAGGAGTGTGTGAAGAAAGTGGTTCACATCACAACTGACCAGGAAGCAGGGAGGGGGGTGTTCTGGTTCTCCAGGAGTTATCCTGCCCATTTATTCCACTCCAGATCTCGAAAACACCCTCACAGACATACTTAGAGGTACCCACAGTTCTGAAGCCAGTCACACTGACAACAAAGATGAACCATTACAGAGGGTTAGGGGAGAGCTAGTGAAGGTGAAGCTATGTCCAGAAAGAGGTGGTGCTAAGAGCCCGCTGTGTGGAGTGTGGGTACTCCTGGAGGAATAAGTATGTGAGGATCCAGGCTGAAGCTGCACCAGTGAAGACAGGACCCTACCACAGACATATCCCTAAGACCCTCAGACTTTGATTTCTTCGGCATAAGAGATCAAACAAGAGGATCCCAGAAATTCTGGTCTTGAGAAAACCAACTGCAGCCCCGAGGTGAATCCCCAGACCCATCTCTGCACCACGAAGAACTTACCTGTCTGCAAGCACTGGCTGGAGAATGGTGCCAGCCCCGCCTGTCCTCGGGTTCAGCGTCCTGCCTTGACCTTGCTTAGCGGATCAGGTGGGAATCCGAGGTGCTCCTCACTGCGTGCGGTCATCACATTTCCCATGGCGCTTTCCATGAGAGGCCCAGGCTGCTTCCCTGGCCTTTCTCCAGGTAGGTAATTATCTCGCCTCCTGTTCTAACCCCTCTGTGGTTTCAGTTGTAGGAGAGAGCCTTCTTCATTCCCACGTGATTGACTGCTGGTGCCCAAAGGCTTCATTCCAGAAATCTGTTACCTTCTGCCCCAGAGCTTGGCTGCCATTCACGGGTGGGAGAGGATGTCTGAGGACAACTTGGCCATGCCTGTCCTTACTAAGAGAAGTGGAGAATTGAAACTAATTTTCTGATCAGCTGAATATCACATATAATTCCCTCCATGCTCCTGCTGACCTTTTTTTAAAAATATGAAAACTTAAATTGTTCAGGAGAAAATAAAACAATTTCAATTCAAAATTGCTAACATAAAGCCTATTTTCTTCAACCTTGCTGCAGGAGCACGCTGTTTGAGTAAAGTGGCCTCTAATACATATGATGGCCAAATTTTCTGCCTTTGACATATCTGAGAACAGGCTATCTGAGTTGAGATGGAAATAGAAAAGGCTGTTTATATAATTCCAGGATTGGAGGGATTTCAAATTTCAGATATTTTGAATTTTGAAATATTTGCAAATATAGATTGAGATGTCTTCAGCTTGGGAGCTGAGTCTAAGCACAAAATTAATTCACATCTCATATATACCTTATGCAGACTGCACAGACTTGTCGAAGTATGAAGGTGATTTTGTACAATACTTTTAGCCCATCTGCACTCTGTGCTCTGGGAAAGACCCGTTGCTCGAGGTCGGATGAGGAGCTTTGTGTCTGTGGTATTGTGGTGGCCCCAAGATGTTCTGGATTTTCAAACACTTTAGATTTTAGATTTGGGAACTCTATATGTACAACCTATATACTTATCATCATGTATGTATGTATATGTGTGTACATATTACCTCTTTATCACCTACATATTACCCATGTATAAATCATCTACTTGTCTATATTATGTACCCCTTAACAATCACCTATTATCTATCATCTACCTATTCAGCACCTACCTATCTCCGTAGTCTATATATTTACTATTTTTAATCTCTCTGTATTATCTGTCATCGTTCTATTATCTATCACCCCATTATCTATCATCTATCATCTGTGCATGTATCTGTATCTATTCTTTGTCTCTATATATCCATTTACATACTTACCAATTGTCCGTCACTATTGTACCATAGTTTCTCACTTTCTGCAATACAGTGTTAGTGTGTGGCTGTCAGCACTTAACTTGGATCCCGATGTTCTTGGCAATTTAATCAGAAATAGCCTCTGAGTACCTAAAACTACTTATCCATGGGATCTGGGAGATATGAAGGCATACAAAGGCCATCCGTGCCCCTGACTTCCATTCACATCTAAGCTATAATACAGTCAGTCAGATAGAATCAGTTCTGAAAACAGCCCCATGTTAGTTCTGGCGCTGCCTCCTCTATGACCCTGAACAAGCTCACGATCCTTCTAATTTGCAACTTTGTCATCTGTAAAATTCAGGTAATAATGTTTGTTCTTATGAAAATTCAAGAGTAATGGACTCCACGAGGTGCTAAAAAGTCTATCACCCAGTAAGCTCAGTGTGCGTTTGCAGACAGTGCTATTCTAAAAGCCACAAGACATGCATACAGAACATGACTCACTGCTAGTGGGTAAGCCCGGACTCTGCTCACCCCCAGCAGAATAGTGAAGTTTTGGTGCTGTGCAGCCATATGGATGTTGGTTCAGAGGTTTGGTTCTGTAGGTAGAAAAGCCTAGAGTAGAACCCCAGCTTAGTTTGGTTACTTGTCAATTCTATGATCCTAGACAGAGGCCAGAAGTGACCTCCCTGAGCCTTGGTGTCTTCTTTCCTAGACGTGTAGAATATATTCCCTACAAGTCATGTGGTCGCACACCACTTGCCACCAAGAAAGCACGGATCAGGGCTGGAGAGATGTCTCAAAGGTTAAGAGCACACACAGCTCTTCAGAAGTTCCCAGCACCCACATCAGATAGCTCTCAACTGCCTGTAACTCTAGCTCTGGTGGAGATAATGCCCCCTTCGGGCCTCTGATGGAATATGTACTCATTTGCAAATACCCACACAGAGACACATAATGACAAAAAAAAATTAAATCATGGAATACATCACTACTAGAGTGAAACTAAAAGTATTTGATTGTTTAGTTACAGCAATTACTCAAAGGTACTTTCAAATTTTCGTCAGTTTAAAAAGCAGTATCTGAGCTGGTGAAATGGCGTAGTGGTTAAATGAGATTGCTACTGAGTCTACAGATCTGACTTGGATCTCTGGGAACCATACAGCAGAAAGAGAGAACCAGCTCACAAAAATGATCCTCCCCCTCCACATGGTCGCCTGACATGCATGTATACACGAACAGAACCCTGACCAGCAAATGTGAACCACCCCCCAATTGCCATCTGTGAGTTAGCTTTGTAATATATAATATACAGCATACAGTGAACTTGATTT
Source organism: Myodes glareolus (assembly GCF_982192425.1). Taxonomy (NCBI): domain Eukaryota; kingdom Metazoa; phylum Chordata; class Mammalia; order Rodentia; family Cricetidae; genus Myodes; species Myodes glareolus. The sequence continues at coordinate 27,564,215 of NC_142029.1, read as the reverse complement.
GGGCTATGAGAGCTCCTTTCGTTATCATGCAGCTCTTTACGGATGCCACATTTTTATAATAGATGCATGCTTTCTCTTGTACTTGTATATTTAAAATATTATAAGATAATTTCATATTGGGGAATAAGGCAAGGACTTTTTTTTCCACTAGAGAAGCCGATGTAGTTCTCAGGTTTGGGAAATATTGATGAATGCAGGCTTTTATCTTTTATCTGATTCATCTTTTTTATCTCAATTCTACAAGATTTATAACCAGCAGAAAAGAAGCTACGCTAACCCGCTGGGAGGGGGAGAGCCTTAAGATGGTGGGATTTGAACTAGCTTTGAAAGAAGGTTAGAATTCAGAGTGTGAATGACACCTGGCTACAACCCACACCACCCAGGTGATTTTTATTTTTATATTTAATTTTTTATTATGGTATCATTCTTTTTTGACTTTTATCATCCAACACAGCTGCACAAGTCTGAGAAAAAAAATACACAGAACCACTGAAGAATTCCTTAGGTCTCCTCGCACAACTGTCCTTACTAAAATGTATTGCATTCTTTGTATTACTCTCTTATGGTTCAAAATCGGCAGAGGTGGATTCTAACAATGGTAGAAGTGTTTGTTGACACTCCAAACCTCCCCTCTCCATTTTCTTTCTTTTCCTCTCTCCCTCTTCTCTGTTTTCCAGCTTTTCTTTCTTCCTTCATTCCCTTTGGAAACAATATTTTGTTATGTAGCTCAGGCTAGTGTGGAATGCACTATGTAGCCCAGGCTAGCCTCAGACTCAAGATCTCCCTGCTTTTGCTCCTGAGTAGAGTGCTGAGAATACATCTAAATGCCACCACCATGCCTGTTTCTTGATTGTGTTGGTGGGGGCTGAAAACAGGGCTTCCAACATGTTAAGCAAATGGTCTACCACTGAGCATCTCCACCTTATCATTTATTCTTCTCTTATGAAGTCTACCACACACCATCTTGGATTAAGTTAAAAAATATAAGGTGCTTATAATCTTCTATATTAGTCTCCATTTTCAAAATTGAGAGACAATTCAAGTACTATACAGTTTACCATTAAAAGTATATAATCCAGAACTTTTGTTTTGGTTGTATTGGGCAACAAAGACCATGAGCCATTTCAGAACATTTTCATCATCCCAAACCCCCAGTTCAGAGGCTAGGACAACATAAACATTATTAAAATGTTTGTCTTGCAAGCATGAGAACCCAAGTCAGCTCCCCAGGACCCATAGTAAACAAAAAAACAAGATAAAAACAAATTAAAATGATAAACTGGCTTAACGGTGTATGTGCGTCTAATCCAGCTTTTAGGAGGTGGATCTCCATGCTTCCATAGTCAACCTGTCTGGTCTACTTAGCTCTAGGTCAGTGAGAGGCTCTACCTCAATAAATAGGGAGGATGGCACTGGAAGAACAATGGTTGGGCCCATCCTTTGGTTTCTGCATGCATGTGTGCACGTGTACATAGGCACAATTCATACTGAGAAGTCTTTAAGCATTGGTCTTCATCCCTCCCTTGCCCACACCCACCTCTCATCTCCATCTCTCAACTACCCACACTCAGACAAGCACTATTACTTTCTACTTATTTACATCCGTAGACTTGCATGTAAGTCTCCCATTACTTCTATCTAACCATAGTTAAATATTCTTTGATCAGCATCCTACGTTCCCTCTTGATCAGCCTCTGCTTGCCACCATTCTTCTCGCTACTTCTGTACTATCAACATGTTGAAATTCCGCATGGAAGAGGCTTATGTACTATTTGTACTTCTGCGCCTGGCTCATTTAGCATTCTATTCTACAGGCTCACCCACGTTGTTCCACATAGCAAGATTTCATCTTGTCTACGACTGAAGTTTTTCCACTATGTATATACGATTGTCTTAGTTATTGCTGTGGGAAAAATACCATGACCATAAACAACTTGGGGAGCAAAGAGTTTATTTCACTTATACTTCTACATCAAGTTCATCCTTGAAAGAAAACAGGGCAGAATTGAAGCAGCGTAGAACCTGGAGGCAGGAGCTAATGCAGAGGCCATGGAGGAGAGCTGCTTACTAGCTTGCTCCCCCTGCCTTGCTCGGTTTGTTTTCTTATACAAACCAGGACCACCTGCCACTGGCAGTACTGGTACTACTGACACTACCCAAAATAGGCTGGGCCCTCCCACATCAATCATCAGTTAAGACAATACCTTGCAGTCTTGCCTACAGGTCAATCCTATGGAAGCATTTTCTTGAACAAGATTTCTTCTTCCCAGATGACCTTACCTCATGTCAATACGACATAAAACTAGCCAGAACACTGTGTTGGCTATTCTCTCTTCAGCTGAAGGACAATCAGGTTAATCCCACACCTTGACTACTATGCATATATATATATACCCAGATGTGGCTCACTGCATCACATGATAGGTAATGGAATTTTCAGTATTTTGAGGAATGAGCATGCTTTTCAAATGGTTGTATTAATTTATAGTCTCACCAAGAGTATGCAAATATTGAATTGTCTCCATATCCTTGTTGGAGATTTTCACCCTTTTCCCTTTCAGTAATCGCCACACAAACACATATGAGATGCTCTCTCTTTGTGGCTTTGATTTGTATTTCCATGAATGATCAGGGGGTTGAGAATTTTGCCATATGCTTGCTGGCTACTCTTCCACTCCCACATCTTTAGAAGAGTGTCTACTTAGGTCTTTGCCCATTTTAAAAATAGGATTGCCTGTTTTCTTGCAATGGAGTTGTTTGTGTTTCTTATGAATTTTAACTAATCCATTTTCAGATGTACAGTTTGCCAGTGTTTTCTCCTATTCTGTATCTTTTTATCTTCACTGTTTTGGTTATTTCTTTTGCTGTACATAAGCTTTTGGCTGTGTGTAATCTCATTTGTCTGTTTTTGCTTTTGAGATCATAGCCAAAAAAACTTTACCATAGAGCTTATCTCTTATATGTTCCTTCAAGAAGTGTTATTTCAGAATTGAATTTTTAAAATAACTTTATTTTTAATTATGTGTCTGTGTGTGGGTGTGTACATTTGAGCGCAGGTACCCATGGAGGCTAGAAGAGGGTGTCACTTCTCTGGAGCTGGAGTTACAGGCAGTTGTGAGCCACCTAGCGTGAGTACTGGGAGGTAAATTCAGTTCTGAAAGAGCAGCGTGTGACCTTCACCACTGAGGTGTCTGTCTAGCCCTTCCTTTATGCTTCCTCCTAGCAGGTTCACAATCTCAGGTCATATATCTAAGTCCTTCATTTTGAGAGTTTTTTTTTAAATCTTGGAGAACTTCATTCTTCTGTATGCAGATAGTCATTTTCCCAAGACTGTTTATTGAAGAGATTATCCTTTTCCCCAATGTGTATTTTTGGGATTGTGCTGGCTAGTTTTATGTCAACTTGTCACAAGCTAGAGTCATCTGAAAGAAGGGAACCTCAATTTAGAAAATGACTCCATAAAATCCCACTGAGTTTTTGAAGCCGTTTGCAAATTTTGTAACTGTTTTTGTAGGTCTATAATAATTGTCATTAGTTCTTTAGTGGTTACATTGAATCTGTGTATCACTTGGGGTAATATGGACATTTTAACACATGTATCTTCCCAATTCATGAACACAGAATATCCTTCTATTTATTTGTGTCTTTTTCAATGCCTTTTTAAAGTGTTCAACATTGAGGTATTTAATTTCCTTAAATTTACTTATGTTAGTTTTGTGGCTCCTGTAAATACTATTATTTTTCAAATTATTTTATAGTGAGTTTATTATTATAAAACATGATTTATTTTTATTCCTACAATTTCTGCCAGTTAATTTATTAGTTATAAGTTTTTGTAGAATATTTAGGGTTTTTCTTTATGTAAAATTATGTATTCTGAAAGCAATTTAACTTCCTATTCTTCTGATTGGGTTACTTTAATTTTGTTTCTCTTGCCTAATTGCCCTGGCAGAGACTTTCAATGCTATGCTGAGTATAAGCAGTGCAAGGGGACATCATTGCTCTTCCCAGCTCACACTAGAAACACATCTTCCTTTTCTCAGTTCTTCTTCATGCAAGCTGTGCATTGGTCATTTCAGTCCTTCATTGTTGAATTTTAGTCCTTCTGGATCTATTTTTAAGATCATTTACCTTTTTTGTGTGTATATATAATATTTACCTTTATCTTGTGTGTATATATGTAATATATATAATGTTTTCCCTCCATGAATATCTGTGCCCCATGTGTGTGCAGTTCCCATGGAGACAGAAGAGGGCAGCAGAGTCTCTGGAACTGAAGTTACAGACAGTAATGAGCCACCATGAGGGCTCTGAGAACCCAGACTGAGTCCTCTGCAAGAGCAACAAAATCTCTTAAACACTGAGTCATCTCTCCAACCCTGCTGCTAGTTTTTAAGAGTTTTAACATTTGCAACAACTGAAAGAACAGGATCATTTCTGCCCTCCAATCTCTATGGCTTTTAGATTGCTTTTCTCACCCAGATGGCTGCATGGGCATCCTTCTCCCTGCACAGCTCTGAGTGGAGTTGAGATCCTGCTTAAGAAGGAGATGCTTTCCAATTAGAGTGACTCCGGTCTTCAGGCAGAAAAGAAGCAGCTAAGTAGAGGTTAGGGAGAGATCTCTTTGCTACAGAGGTGCCAAACAGAGCAGAGAAATGAAACAGTTACACATGGTTTATATATATGTATAGAAACCATGCCAATAGAGTCAGGTCCTGCAGCGGGTAGTATGTGGAAGAGACTGAGCCAGAATCAGAATCCCTCAGTTGTTGGCTCCAAACCCATCAGCAGCATTTGGACACTAAACAGTGGAGATGGGCGTGGGTGTGGTTTATCTTTGAGTAGGAGATTACTAAGAGGTAAAAAGCATGTTCATGTTAATCTAGAGAGTGTCTATACTTGCTAGAGTGTAAATAACATTGACTGAATTCAACTTGATGGAGATTAAACAAATCAAATAAGCCAGGTGGTTAGTCATGGTTAGTCACCGCCTTTCTTCTCCCACACGTAATAGCAGTTCTGACATTCCCCTCAAAGGGATGCTGGTGAACTCTAACCAGGTCTGGCTCAAGCCGCAGCTTGGCTCATGGCTGCCTACATTTTGGTTGGATTCATAAAGACAAAAGAAAGATCTTAATATTGTTCACAGTTCCCGCTGGCGTAGCTCAGGCCGACCGCATCCCACTGGGACCGAAACCACACTGTTCCCGCACGTACATTTTTGACAGTACTGGGCAATAGCTTGTTCAGCAAGAGTCTTCCCAGGGTAGCTACTGCAATCAACTTTTTCACTTTGGGTTTCTACTGTAAAGAACCTGTCTGAACGTCTCACGCAGAGAATTCAATTTATATCATCCAAATAGGTGGAAAGCAAAGTATACCCCACTGGCTCCCGGGGTTGGGAGCGGCCACCATATTTACCTTCACTGTTTCCTGGTTTCTGGGGCAAATGAATTGAAATTCATGTTATAATTAAAAAACCATTAATAGGAAACGTCAGAGAGAAGAAGCAATTAGTTAAAGTATTATTTAAGGTTATTCTACACTCCAGCTATCAAAAGTAATCACTTACTCTGAGTAAAAACAATCTTTACTCATTATTAAAAACTTAAGTATTTACTAATAACTGAAAAAAAAAACAGTAGGGTTTGCTTGGATTCTCTTCTAGGGAACAATTTCCTGACCAACACCTCAAATGCTGTCATGGGCTCTAAAGATAAATGTTTAATTTTCCAACAAAAGCAGTCTATACATTGTTCTGTGAGCTCCTTCTTGTGTATTGGTTCTTTATAAGTTGAATGTATCTCTTCTGTTTAGTGCATCATGATCAGAGCTACAGAGAATTTCAAGAACATTTTTTTTTCCTTGAGGGCCTCCAGTTCTTTTTCCTTGAAGTCATTAATAATAACAAGTATAAAATTATACTGAATGTAATTTAAAGGTGTAAGGACTTTTATGCTGCAATTTGACATATTTTTTAATTTATAATATTTTTATATCATACATTTGTGTCTCTGAGTGTATAAATGTGTAGGTGGCTTCACAGGCCAGAAAAAGGCATCATATTCTCTGGTGTTACAATTAGATGTGGGCATGAGAGGCCCAACCATGAAGCGGGCGCTGGAAACCAAACTCAGGTTCTCTGCAAGGACAGCCAGAGTTCTTAACTTCCCACCCATCTCTCCAGATTCCTGATTTGATCTCTTAATAACGTATGAATAGCCAAGGGATTCTATGAAACACGAAGTAAATAGAGGCCTTATTAGCTATACACAATGAAGGAAGAAGAACCATTGAGCCTCAAGAGCTTTGCTTACTTACTCCCAGGCACAGAGCTTTGATGGAACTAGAAGTAAGTCATGAGTTTCTGGAAACATCGCAAAGTGTCCTATCTGCCTATGGCAGGATTTTTAGTTCTAGTGCACTCCCAGCTCCCTTGTGGCGCAGTAGCCTTTGGTGGTAAGGATATGTGTGTGTGTAAGAATCTTTTAAGCTGGAATATGTCCTCCTAAATTTCATCAAACCTCTGGTTTCATGGATATGCCAAGTGTGGTGGTGTACTTCTGCAACCCAGCTCCTCGGGAGAAATCGGCGAGCTACCAGTTCACAGCCTGCCTAGACACAAGAGCGAGTCTGAAGTCAACTTTAGACAGTTGGTGAGACACTGTTTTTAAACAAGAATGTTTGGAAAGAGTTGAGGATACAGCTCAGTAGTATCTAGCATGTACTAGGGACTTCTTCCAACCCCCTGAACTGCAAACAAAACAGAAAAACATTAAAGTAAAATAAAAATATGAATCTGTACAAGTATATCTTAAGGATGTTTAATATATAAATATATAAACACATGCACTCAGCAAAAAATACTAACAAATTGAAGCTAAATAGTGTTACTGAACAGTCACAAAGGACATTTAAAAAGAAAAGCATTGTTAGAGATAGAAATATTACTTATGTGACGGTAAGTTATGTAGTTCAAAAGCAAGCTACTCTTCTCAATTTTAGCTCTAAAAATAAGAATATGGGAGATTTAAATATATAATTTACTATAATGATACCTCTTACACTTTGAATTGAGTAAGAATATAGAACACTTGAACAATGCCATCAATATGCTTAATATAATGGAAAGAAATAGAATCTATGTTCAGCAACTAGTGATTTAAACTATCTCATGCAAAGAGAAATCATTTATGGAAACTGACCAAGGAACATGTCCTATAAATCACAACCAAAAAGTTGTAATAGATTCCAAACAAATGATATCATATAGATAACATTTCTGAATAAAGTACAAATAACTTAGAAATCACTGTAAAAAAAAGAAAAATTACAGAATACTTCTAATATGAAAATCCTGTCTCTAAATAATTCTGAATAATTAAAGGAATATATTAGAAAGAACAAATGAAATATTTAGAGCCCAATACTATTAGATATAATGTATAGGATGTAGCAACAGGGTATACATCTAAAACCTCATACCTTAAATATCTCTTTGGAAAAAAAAATTGGTGAACCAATAGCCAAACAAATAAAATTAGAAAACAGAATTAAAAAAATAATGTATATGGTAACTTTCATTCTTTTTTTGTAATTTTTATTTTTGCATGTATGGGTGTTTTGTCTGCATGTATGTCTGTGTACCATGTGTGTGCCTGGAGCCCCTGGAGGCCAGAAGAGGGTGTCACATCTCCTGGGGCTGGAGTTATAAATGGTTATGAGCTGCCATGTGGGTGCTGAGAATTGAACCCAGGCCCACTGGAAGAGCAGCCAGTGAATGCTCTTAACCACTGAGCCATCTCTCTGTTAGTAATGATTTCCATTCAAGTCTACAATGGAAAAGACTACCCCTCCTCCTGAGAATAATTATTCAAGTTGGATAATGTCCACGAATAGAACTTCTTGAAGGTGTCAGAGGTCAACTCAGTAAGACAGGACACAAGAGGAATTCTCAGAGAGAAGGAGCACACACAGGGAATGGAGGAGGCAGAGGTCAGAACCTGGAGAATATAGAAACTGAAGTTGGAAGTCATGTCTGGAGAGAGGGAAGGTGGGCAGGGCTTGAGGAACCTTGATTTCAAAGACATAGAAAGGGCAGAGGGTTGAGTCTGAAATTCCTAAGCAGTTTTCCTCAGGGCCGGCAGCCAGTGAGCTATCAGGTTTGGAACGGAGACTGGCATTTGCTAGCTGAATGCTTCACTAGAGGCTTTGGTTGTAGAGAAAGACAAGGGCCCCAGGTACCTGCTATTATGTGGGGACCTGAGCAACAGGTAGACTTCCAGCAGAGACACCAGATGAAGAGCTGAAGAATCAGAACCATGCCAGGGGACTAAAAGCAGGTGGAAAATCTAGATCTAAAACTGAAACCCAACCTCCACCTGTACTTCACTCAGTATGAATACAGAAAATAAAATAGCCTTCCTCTTTTAGAAGATAGGCTCACTCAGAACCCTTCCATTTTATTAACTGTACACAGAATATACAAAATTCAATTTAAAATTTCCGTACATGTTTGGGTATAGAACCAAATGGCCAAAACAAAGTAAACAATAAAAGACAATAGGAAGAGTCCCATATGTCCCACACCCCACATTGAGGAAAAGAGAGAATATTTTCATCAGAGGATATAGCACAGAATAATTAGGAAATTTTTACAAAGTTTAATAATTGAAGTGAGAAATGTAAAAAGAATCTGTTGAATAGTCAGGATGATAGAAGAAAGCATTAATGAACGGATAATCTAGATGAGTACAGCAATTTCTGCGAGGTTCAATATAAACAAGTCAACCACGTTGTATTTGTGAACATCTGCGCTCTCTGAACTCATGAGCACCCCCCACACACAATTAAAATAATACAAACAAATCTTCAATAAAAGTTACTGATGTCATCATCCACATGCAAAAGCAAAAATGAAATGGAATCCTCATTTTACACTGCTCTCCAAAACAGACTGTAGGTAGACTTACAAGCTATTATTTTTGAAAGCCAAACTTTTATTTTTCAAAAGATGGTACTTTTGAATTCATGTGGAAAGATGTCTTACCAAGTAAGGTAAGCACAACGGTTCATGGATAGACAGAGAGGCTTGGTTGGGATGAGCTGGACACTTCTGTACACAAAAAGTCACTGATCAAGTGAAAGCAGATCTCAGACTGGGAGGAGACAACTCCAGTGATACCACGCAGTAACAACTGGCAGGATGCTAACTCTAAAGCACCCTGTCAATCAAGAAGGGACCAGACCAGAAAAGGATGCTCAAATGTGAAAGCAAAAGAAAAAAAAATGCATAACTAGGGAAGCAAGACATAACCGCAAGCTGAGAGGAGCAACGACTTCAAAACGGAAACTGTTAATACGCCAAGCACCCTAGAACTGGTGGCAGGGTGAGATGGTATTTATAACTGGCGGGAGGGCGAAGGCTTTGTAAGTGTAGAAAGCAGTTTGATAAAATCAATTAAGCTAACAATGTAGATTTCTGATTATCCAACAATTCTTTTTCCTAGATATTTTTTTCTGCAAGAATTCTTGCACATGTGGGCAAGTTGCCTTGTAAAAAGAAAGCTGATAACAGCATTTCGGGTAATTGCGAAAGAAGAGGGGAGGGGACAAACCTAAACGTGTATAAATGGGACAATAAATTATTAAACTTTGTAATACTCATGCCATCAGATGGGACACAGAGTTGAACAGAGATCCAGACACAAAATGATTAGATAAAAGTGTAATTAAAAACAAAAGAACCACCAGATACTGTGTGTGACCTCACCTTAAACATTTAAAAATGCATGAAACGACAGAGCATGGCTCAGAGGAACACATACATATTTAAGGGACCTAAACTTGCCAGATTCAGTAGTGTTTATCTCTGGGAATGGTGGGGAAGGGACAGTAATTGGGACCAGAGATATACTTGGGGCCTTCAGAAACATTTATAAAATTTTATTTAAGCTAGACAATAGCTGTAGAGATGTCAATCACATGACCCTTTGTATCTTTGTTTGTTTTTGACACAGGGTCTCTCTATGTAGCCCTGGCTATTCTGGAACTCAATATGTAGACCAGGCTGGCCTTGACCCCACCAGAGATCCACCTGCCTCTGCCCCCTTAGTGTTGGGATTATAGACCTGCACTATCATCCCTGGCTGACCCTCTGAATTTATTTATACCTGAAGTATTTTGCTACAGAACAATCTTGTGATGATCTCTAACTAGAAGAGCTTGTAGGTTAGAAGCAAATGCCTAACATTTAGAGATATCTCTCCAACCCAGGGCACCACCGACAAAAGCACAAAAGGTGACTGCCAAGCCTAAGTTAACAGCACAAAGCTAGAAAGCACCCCAGGAAATCCACCCTCAGAGGAGCGACTCACCACATAGAAAACAAACGGAAGAATTCACAATCGAAGAGCTACGGAAAACAGCATTTTTCAAGAGACTTCAGAAACAAATCTTTTAAAAAATGGTCAAGAGACAACAGTCAATGGATTTGATGTGAGAAGACATAAACAGAGGAATCCAAGGCAAACATAAGCATAGATCTAAAATCAGTAAGGTTCGCTATAACCATAGACTCAATAGGACATGTCAAAAAAGACAAAGACTCAAGGGGAGCTAGAAGTCCACTCTCGGATGCCCTGGGACACGTGCAGCCAGCTGAGAGGCTGCTCAGCAGGACTGAGGTCCCTGAACACCAGATGTCCATCAGCGGACTGCAGCCTCTGCCCTTTTGGACTATTTGACAATTTCAGATGTACCGAGCCCGTCTTGTGCTAATGTGATCTAACCCTTGGAAGGAATCTCTTCAAGTTTCGTTCCGACTGTTTCTATGTCCCTGAGCAAACCCTGATTGATGGGGTAATGAATTAAAGTCACACAGGTGTTGGAACGGACCGCCATGGTGAGGTAAGCGCAAACAAAAACGCTCTTTGTGAGCAACAGAGTTGAGACATAAAAGAGGATGAAGGGATGGAGAAAAGGTTGGAGTAGGCAATGCACAGTAGTGGACAGAGTGATCCCTGTAATGGATAAGCCAAGCATGTTGCCCATCTGGAAACTCAAACATCACTGGGCCAAGATTTCTCTCACACGATATCTATCTATCTATCTATCTGTCTGTCTGTCTGTCTGTCTGTCTGTCTGTCTGTCTGTCTATCTATCTATCTATCTATCTATCTATCTATTTTAATCTCTGTATGTATGCGATGTGTATATGTATTTGGGGGCATGTAGATATGTGTGGCCCATAGTGCACATGTAAAGGTCAGAGGATGACCTCTGGTGTGGGTCTTCACAGTGCACTTTGAGACAGGGTCTCTTGTTTGTTGCTGTCTATGCCAAGAGAGTTGGCCCAGGAGCCTCTGCGATTCTCCTGTCTCTGTTTCTCATCTTGCTGCAGAAAGCGCTGGGATTACAGATGTGCACCGCTGCTCATGGCTGTATATGAGTTCTGAAGACACAAACTCGGGCCCTCAAGCTTGACAAGCACTTTACCTCCTGAGCCCTTGCACAAGGGCAGTGTTTTATTTTCTTTTATGAATTTACCCTAAAAGTGGAATAGAAATGTTTGGACTCAAGGCTTAAAGGAATGGCTGTGAGAAATCTTAGTTCTTTTAGCAGAAACCATACCTCTTGCCTATTCTTAAAGCGGTCATGACTTCAGCTGACAAACAGGAGACAGGGCTGTTCTTAGAGGCAGTCCCCTTTAAACCTATTATCTGAATTTTTCTCAGCAAAACGTTCTGAAAATTTCAGTATTTTGTCTCCAGCTCTCCTATCTAGTAATCCTTAGGTAACATCGTAGATTTGGGGAGAGTGACTGAAATTGCAGAAATAGTACCAGTGGCAAAAATAGCAATAATACCAACAGCAACTCCTAAAATAAAAATCTGTTCAGTCTACTTAGAAGCCTTCTCAAACTTGGCTTTGTTTCTCTGAAATTGTAACAGTCTCGTTTCCCTGCTCCAAAATGCAGCGACTCAGAAACATGAGACCATTGAGTTACTATATGTGGGAAACCCTCCAAACGCCTCCCTTATGTTTGGACTGGCCCCTAAATAGTTGGTGATATTTGGCTGCTTTGCTTACAGCACACCTATAGAGGAGGGATTCTTACTAGGCCTACAAATTGACTTTACACAAACTCTTGAATGTCAAAGCCGGAGGGTGGTGCATGCATTTCCCAGAGAGCATGTTTGGCTTGGAGACATTTTTATTTTTTAGAAATGAGTATGGGTGTCATTCCTGCATGCACATCTGTGTGCAGTGCACATGCTTGGTGCTTGGGGAGGCCAGAAGAGGGCATATGATTCGCTGGAACTGGAGTCAACGATGGCTGTAGTTGCCATGCGTGCGCTAGGAATCGAACCTGGGTCCTCTCCAAAGCTGGTACTTTTAAACATCAAGTAGCCTCTCCAGCCCCTGACTTGGGGACATTTTTAAATGAGACTTTTAAAACTCTAGAAACTCAGACCTCATATCTGGGGAGCCCTGAAGGTCCAGAAACTGAGTCACAGGTCTGGTCATTTTGGCCCACACCCGGACAGAATGTTTCCTGTAAGGGAGGAGGCTCCAAGCTGACACGGGTGAGCTATCAGCTGGAGTTTGGTTCTTCTCTGGCCTTACATTAACTTCGCACCAGTCATTTACCTGTTCTTGGTCTCGGTTTGTTGGTTATTCATAGGGATTAGACCAGCCTTCCTCTTTGCATAGACTAGACTAGCTCATTCAAGATTAAAATAAGGTTGGAAACACACTTTGAATTATGTCTAACATCTCAACGAGCACCTGCTGTTTGGCCATGTGCTGTCTCACTGTTTCCTTCCTGTTCGTCCTCCATTCTGATGCTCTTGAAAAATATATTTTTAATTAAAATTAATTAAAATATAATTATGATTTCCCCCTCACTTTTATATCTACTCTAACCCCTCCCTTCCATGTCCCCTCTTTTTCAACCTTTTCTCATGCCCCCTCCCTCTCAAATTGATGGTCTCTTTCTTTTTGTTTATTATTGTTATATATATATATACATATATATACACACACGCACACACACACGCACACACACACGCACACACACACGCACACACAAACCACAAACATGGAAATACAGCCTGCTGAATCCATTTGGTATTGCTTGCATGTATATAATTCAGGGCTGGTCTCTTTGTATTGGATAACCAATTAGAGGGCTCATCCCTCGAAGAGATTGGTTCTCTCTCCTCTCTCAAACATCATCAGTTGCCTGTATATTTTTTCCCATTCTGCGTTAGTATGTCTGTGGGTGTTTTTCATCATTCAGGCCTTATTTAGGCAGCCACATGTTGAGGTATCATGGATGTACTTCCCTGTCATTTCCAGTTTTATAATCTTAATCCATTTAATTTTATGGCAGGCTGCCCAGTTCTCTGGCTCTTACAATCTTTCTGCCCCCTCTCCTGTGATGTTTCCTGAACGTTAGGTGCAGTAGCTGCGCTGTAGAGGTACCTGTTGGGGCTGAGCATCCCACGATTAGTCAATCTCTGCATTGTGAGCAGTTGTGGTTTCCTGTAATTATCTCAGTTTGCTGCAAAGAGAGATGTTTTAGGACCGAGAGATACATTTACCTGCCTTGATTCTGCATTCCCTGCCTTTCCCGTCATGTCTTCTAGGAACTGAAGTGGAAAGGATGCTAGACCAGGGATCACTTCAAGAATTAGCTTCTGAGAGAGGAATAGTAAACTTGGCTTTTACAGAGTACTTTATGGTTATTTTTAATTTTAATATTACATTTATTCAGGGGAGAACCTACTCCTATTACTCTGCTAATGAGACAGAGTATTAAACTGAGTCCTAATGACTTCTCATTATACCCATAGATTAGTGCGTCTATATATTTCTTCTCTTTTTAAGATACATTATAAAAAGTACTGCATTTCATCAGCACAGATCCAGAGAGAAGTTCTCACCATGTGTGCTTTATTTCCTTTGGAAACCAAGGCACAGAGAGATCAGGAGTCCAAGGTCAATTGAAGGGTATATGGAGTAATAAGGCTTGGTGGCGAGTACATTATTTGTGCACACAGAGAGCAGATATGCATCATCAAAAGAAAGTGACAGCCCCTTTTCCATGTCCAAGGACCTCAGAAGAACTGGCTGCCTGCCTCCGTGTCCGTTCTCAATTCTCAGTCGGGCTTTGACCTTGCCGAGTCTCTCGCTGCTGACTCTGCTCACGCCCCTTCAGCTTGATTCATTCTGGCCCCAGTGGGCCCTTCTTGGGGAAAGGCCCATCTGGGCATGTTCAATACATTCCCCTGTCAAGCAGGAGAAAGAGCTGCCCTTGCAGAATGAGGAAACTTCCAAGAGGCCTCTGACCAGAAGTCAGTTCAAGATTTTGAGAAGAGCATCTCGTCTGAACATCGATTAACAAGCCTGTTGCATATTACACCACAAACACTGGTACATACTTTCTCATTCCTGTTTATGAAAATGGCTTCTATGGGGCAGAGAACTGCTTAAGTTCTGAACTTGCCTTTCCATGCATAAGCACTGTACCTACATTGATGGAGGTCTCTATTGACTTGTTCTTCTGTTGCTGTGATGACACACGCAGAGCAAAGGCAACCCGGGAAGGAAAGGCTTTACCTGGCTTACGCTTTCAGGTCATAGTCCATCAGAAAGGGAATCAGGGCAGGAACCTGGAGGCAGGAACCATCGAGGAAGGCTGCTTACTGGCTTGTTGACACCCAGGTTTACATTAGGCTACCCTCTTTAAACAGCCCATGCCTGTCTGTCTAGGGATTGTACTGCCTACAAGAAAATGTGCCCTGCTACATCAATAGCATTCAAGACAATTCGCCACAGACTTAGTCACAGGATAATCTGGCCAAGGGTAGTTCCTCAGTTGACCTTTTCCCCTCAGGTATATTCACAACCAAGATTAGCCATCACAAGATCCTACCACATGTCAAGCGTTCTTGAAAAATAGGAGTTGGGAGGCCTGTTTCCAGGTGTCTCAGAGATGATGTAACAGCTCATAGGCCTTTGTACAGAGTGTTTGGTTCAGTAGTTAGCAGGGGACTAAGTAACATTAGCTCCATAACTGGATCATCTGCATTGACATGACGTCACAATCTACAGAGTCCATGCTCATGGACTGCACAAGTGAGTGACAAATCAAAACTCTTGAACATTCATAACATTTTAAGTAAGTTTATACTTACTTAAATACTTACATATTGGTTGATGGGTGGTGACCTGGAAATAAAGCCAAGTCCCTCCACGAGTTGCTTTTAGTCGGAGTGGTTCATTAGAGCCACAGAAAGGCAAACTAGAACATCTAAAGTTCCAGAAGGGAATGCTGATCATGGGGGAGACTGTGCTTGTATGAGGTCAGGGAGAACACGGCCATCTCTTTATTTCCTGCTCTGCTTTTGAAAACTTAAATTTGTTTCTTATGAAGTAATGTAGTTATATCATTTCTACCCCACGCCCCCTACTCTCCCTGTGTCTGTTTCTTTGTGAGCCAACCTTCTCAAATAAAACAACCCCCCCCCAACCAAACACATCAGCAAACAAAGCTTCACAGAACAGGGCCTTTGTTTGCTACTAGATTCCTAGCTCTCATCCTAGAGTGGCGCTTCATGGGGCTTTCTTGCTGGGACGAGAAGTGAATTCTATCTGGACCAAAGGAGTTTGTTTTCTGAGGAAGTGTGATGACGAGCGGTGACTTCTTGGACACAGAGGACACGGGGTGAACATTAGAGGAAAGTACAGAAGCCTACAAGGTGTGAAGCGATGGAAGTGAGCAGGTCGCCTGGCAGTCATGAGAAGGTCCTCGGTGCTTACAAAATAGTCAGAGTTAGGGACAAAATCAGTGACAGTTGTTGGGTGGTGGAGTCTTTACTATGATGTACACAGAAGAGGAAACCAAGAAGCCAAGAAGTCAGGAGATCAGCAACACTTTGTGCCTAGGAAGCACCTGTGCCCCTTCTGTGTGTGGGAACCGCACAGAACACTCCACAGACTATCTCATTTCATTCGTACTGCGTGCTTGTGAGATGCATTTTTTCTAATTAATGGTTATGAACACTGTGGTTGACTGATAACCTTGGAAATTCTGGTTCAATTGGTATCCACTGTAACTCCCCCACTTTCTGATCTAAATTCTTAGAAATGACAGAAAATAGAAATCACATCAATGCTGAAACATCCACAGAGAAAGCCAGATGGACTAGAAGGAGTAGAAAGAAATGCCTCTCCCTCCACCCAAGACTGTTTGGGTGGAGTTCTTTGTGGCGGTGGGAAGCCTACGCAGTACTGTACCCTAGGAGAGGTGGTATCCTGCATCCCCAGAAGAGACGGAATCCTAAGCAGAGGCCAGAGCTGGTGGCAGCTGGTCAGTAAGAGCGGCTGGGTTGCCATCCGACTGCACAATCATTTGGCAGGTGGCAGCAGCTAGGATGGAGAGATGGGCTAAGGCATTGGATCTGAAGCAGGCAGGACTATGGCAGCATCCATATCTTCCCTCCCTGACCAGCACCAGAAACAGCGCAATTGTGTAGCACACAATCTGGAATTCGATGCTCAGCAGTACATCCTACCCCTCTTCTTGCCCAAGCAGTGTGTACACACAGATAGTCTCAACCATCTGATAAAAGGTTTAAGCACAGAAATGGGTCTCCAATGATGAACTGCTAATGAGAAATGAATTCTGAATCCGAATAGACAGCTAACACTTTAAATCTCCAGTTTATTTTAGGTCTCCAAGGTCAGCCCTCATTCCACTATGCCAGGCTATGTTCTAGACTGTATTTATGTTCACGACATTGATTGGACTTGCATTTTGGCACTCAGAACAAACCCCCCAAACAATAGAAAAGGCTGTGCAGTTTTCTTTGGACTATGTACATTCAACACAGACACAGTGAGTACTGTGTATATGTGTGTGTGTGTGTGTGTGTGTGTGTGTGTGTGTGTGTAAAATTTTCTCAGGCCTGGGGATTGAATAGTGTATTCAGGAAGGGCATGAGCAATGAAACATCAATAATGGTTCTGGTCCACCTGAAGAATGTGACTCAACGATGTGTGGAGAAGAAAGGTGCCCTGAAACATTGAATTTTAGTTGTATTGGGATTGTCTTATCAAATCCCATAAACTTTGCGTCTTAATGGTTCTGGAGAGGTGTTCCGTCATGTGTTAGCATTGCTCTAGAGGAGGCACGAGGAAAGCATCCCCCCTTGCCCCTTGCAGTTTCAGGTGGCTTCCTGAGTCCTTCAGCATTTCTTGATTTACTGCTTTGTAAATCCAATCTCTTTTCCACTTCCAGAAGCTTCTCAGAGGGACACTCACCATTGCAGTTAGCGCCAGTCCCAACGCCGACTGCCACATCTGAATGAAACTCACTGCTTCTGCAAGGAGCTTAGTTCTAAGTAATGCCACGTCCTGGGGTTCCATGTGGGTTTCAATTTTTAGAGGTCACTAATAAACACAGCACGAACGGTCTCACCAATCCTTCCTGTAGATGGTCCAACTTACAACATGGTTGCAAGAGTCTGTGTCTTCACATAAGGCCAGCTCTTCACCCAAATGCAGCTAGGTCTGCAAGGCACCTTCCTACATCCTCTTAGCCCTGCTTACCAACGGATACCACTATCCTGTCTCAGGTATGACTGAGATGCCCAAACATGTAACTCTTCTCGGTGTTTTCTTTTTTCCATCCCCATCTTATTTGTTAATTTCCTATGGTAAGCAAGAGACTGTTGTCTCACATAGTTGGCTTCTGCAGCCAATGTACCGCACTCCCGTTTCTATTTTAAAGCTGCGCACGCATCTGTAAGAAGATGGGAGAGTGTTATGTAATACCTACCATTTTTGTCAAGACCTCATCTCACCCCATTGCCTGGTACAGGAGGAAGCTACTGGTGTGAAATTTGCTGCATTTTTATCTTAAGGTGAAGCGCTTATTCAGATGGATTTCATACGTCACCACCATAAGTAGGTCCATTTTTAAAGGAGTATAAGTACCGTGCTAATGAAAGACGAAATGCACATCTGTCTCCATACAGCACACCAGTGAGATTTACACGAATATTCTGAATACTCTGCTTCTTGCCTTTAGAGGTATTTTAAAGAGGTGCCCGGAAGGGAGGAGGTACTCTGATCAACAGAAGTGTCTTAGAGAAAGGACAACGATCATGAATATTTCTCCCCCCTTAACGGATTAGGATGTTAAAGTGTAAGAACATTTGGCGCTTGTCATCTGGGCTATTTCAGTTTATAAATGAGAACTACAACCGCCCCAGGGGGCTTCAGCAAGGGAAAAATGACTTCAGTGAAATATTTCTTTGTTAGAATCAGAGATTTCTAGAGGTGAGGTGGGGTTGACGGAGCTGGGGCTGGGATTGGAACTGAGGCTTCAGGATCAGACACGGCCAGGGTCAGGGCCTGAGAGGCCATGGAGGGAGGGAGGTATATCATGGAGAGGAGAGTCTGAGGCAGCTCTAGGAGGGGAGCCAGTCTCTGGCAGTGTTGTCAGCAGGATACAAAGAGCTGTTAGATCCAAGATCCAGTGCAGAGTGTCATCTGTGGTGGGAAGCTGACTGTAGTCCAGAGACTGGAGAGTTTGTATCCGGAAGGCTTGGTGTTGGTTGTTTGGGTCCTCGTCATGGGAAATCAGAAGTTGGAAAGAGCTGAATGCAAGACTCCTGAGCTCCACAGATGTTCCAGCCTAGGCTTAGGAAGAGAGTAAGAGATTTAAGTAGTTTTGAAATGATACTGTTTGTTGAAAGTATGGGTGATGCCTCCTGGTCTGGGTGAATATTTTCCATCCAAAACCCACATCAGCTGGAACCTTAACAAGTCTCTGCAGATGCAGAGATAAGGCCATAGTAGATGAGGGTGAGCCTTACAAGATGAGTGGGATCATTACAAGAAAGTCATCTGAGACACACTGAGAAGTAGACCACTGGAAGACAGGCAATACCTGGAAACATGCCTTCACTAGCTAAGGAAACCAACGGTTTGGGGGACACAGTAGAAACCAGGAAGAGGAATGAAAGAAACCCTTTCCAGCCTTCACAGAAGCAGTACTGTGGAGAAATCTGACATCCCTGGGACAGCTGCGGGACTGGAATGTTGGGGGGGGCTAAACAGCTTACTATTATCTTTGAGTATGCTTTGATATATTGAAAAATATGGTCTTTCATTTTAGAGCCTTTAATTATGATATTACTTATTCAAGTATCCATTTAGCATGCATTTATTTAGCTTTGGATACAGACCAGACCTGGATTTGGGCATCCGGAAGACAATAATCCTGCTCGAACATCATGGCGTCACTGACTAGAGATTCCCGTGAAGTGATGTGTGAAGATGCAAACAGAGGAGTCTGAAAGTCCCAGGGAGGTAAATAAAAGGCATCCAAGAGGATCTCAGGGAAACAGGGAAGAGTCATCCAAAGCAACACCTGCACGGAACCTTGGAGCAAGGAGGTGCAGGAACACATGCTGGAGCAGAGGTGGGAAGCACAAAGGAGTGGAGACTCATGCTGGCATTTGCAGAGACCTACAATGAGCCGGTGTGACTGGCACCAAATGTGCAAAGCTGGCAAGAGGGGAGACATACAAGGAGAGGTAGATGGTCACGGCACTAGAAGAGTTTATACCTTGGCAGTGAGAAACCATGATGATCCTGAGCAGAATGGTGTGGTCAGAATCCCAAAGAGAAGAGTGTTGTCATGATTAATAATATTCCACTGTGCTGGAGCAGGCCAGTGGGACCGGGAATGAGTGGTTTGTTTGGAGAAACTCTTAGAGGCCTGGAGAAATGGCTCAGAGGTCAGGAGTGCTTGCTGGTCTTGAAGAAGACACAAGTTTGACTTTCAGCTCAAACCGCTACTGGGGGATAAGACAACCTCTTCTGGCCTCCACGGGCAAATGCACTCAGTAAAATAAACTACAAAAACAAGCAATGTAGGAGGTCAGCCCCTTTGCCATGGTTAATCTTTCAAGACTGTATATATTCTTTCATTTCCCTTTCTATTCTTATTTCTTCTCCCTACACCCCACCCCCTAAACTCAGTGAGACATTTCCCGTAGTTCACACTGGCCTGGAACTCTCTATGTGTAAATCATCAGGATGTAATGTGCTATTCGAGCAGAGTTCTGGGCGGGGGCGGGGGGGGTTCCATCTAGCACAAGTATCATCTGAACAGTAGTGGGGAGAAAGCTGATGGAGGTCTAGCTTGGCCTTAAACACCTGGTCCTCCTGCCTCCACCTCTGGATTGCCAGGATCATAGATGTAAGCCATTAGGCCTAGCTAAATTGCTTCATTTTCTGAGTCCTAGGTTGGTGACAATTAGAAATCAGTCCATTAAAGTTGTCAAAGGATTAATCTAGGTCCCCAGTGTGTCAAGGCTACACAACTCCATTTTGAACCTGCGATCCCCAAGCTTCGTTATAACTGATAACGTTATATCTTTATTATATCATGATAAATGTGGATGGGTATGCCTTGCATCTCAAAGATGGGGCCCAGGGAAATCTGTAAATACCAAATCTTTAAATTAAGAAATTTAAAATGTGATTATTTATAAAGTCCAGGTTTTAAATACTTACATGCTCTTTCTAAAATATATAATTATGTTCCCTATTCACATAATTTTATCCCTTTTAAAAAGTGAGCATATAACTGTCACTTTCATTGCTGGATACTGGCAGGCTCTGCTTTACCAAGCAGATGTGCTTCTGAAAATTTTACTTGTAAATTGATTTCAAAATGAGTTAAATCATATTCCACTCACACCAGGGAGATGCATTTCAAAGAATTCTCTGCTTATGACTTCTTTGGTAAAATTAATAATTATTCTTGCTTTTCCAGAAAGGATCAATATGAACTTATCAAAACTGGGTGGTAGCGATCTATATGAAAATATACTGGTTTGCATGTTAATGCACCAAAAGGTGAATTTGTTATATGGTCAACCAGATTAAGTAGCAGGCTCTCTGCTTTTTGTTGGTGGGTCATGCTTTTTGATACCTTGTCCATTGTAATTTATGACATTCTCCCAACCAATGCTTTCCATTAACATTGCATTAATCCAGGCCTAGCAATGACATGAGATCGATTTACTTGTACAATATGATATCCTATGAGACAATAAATCACGAACTTCCTGTTTAGCATTTAGTCAGCATCTAATTGCATTTTGATTTGTGATTTGTTTCTTGACGTGCTACTGGGGTGCTGAGAATTGAACATGTGAAGTTTGGTGAGTCATCTGTGTCTAATTATAACTTGTAATCGTAAAACCGAACACTAATCTGCTGAGTGATGCAGATCAATACTTAAAAAGGTGCAGACAGGGAAGAGCTCTGGCCACTTGGATTTACAATGTTGCTCTTTGTAAAGCACCTACTATGTCCTGGCAGTCATATTATTTGACTTATTTTTATTTCCTGTCCCAATCCTAGCAGATATAATTTCTCATTTTTCAAGCAGGAAGATGCAAGTCCGGGCAGCACTAAGCCGCTTGTCTCTCAGCTTCCCTGCTGGTACCTGGTAAACCGGACACGTAAGTCTTGAGTTAGTGTGTGCAGCAGGTGCCCTGGATTCCAAGCCTGCCTCAGCATCTCACTCACCTTGGTATTGAGGTTCTTTGTGGAAGGTCTTCTGGGTCTCAGTCTCACCCTAACCTCTAACTCAACTTGGTACCAGGGTTCCTTGTAGAGTGCAGAAGGGGGTTGTTCTTTTACCTCCGAGGCCTCTTCTGTGTCCTGACATTTTCAGTGCAGCTTCCAGAAGGCCCTGGGCTACTTTTAAACAGCCTGGCAAACCACCTCACCTCCCCATAGTCGATGAATCCGAACTTGAAATCCAAGAATAGCTAAACTTCCTCTTGGGTCCCAAGAGCCATTTCACTTACCGAAATACTCACCACACGACCATCCAATTACTATGTAAAACACCTTGGGAGACCATTAATACAAAAGGTTATATATTCTAAAACCCAAATGTCATTTTGTATTAGACATTTTCTTAAGGGCTACTTATCTCAGGATGAATTCCAAGAATGAGTGCTTAATAATTATTTTGCATTTAAACAACCTACTTATGAATTCCGGGGATACACTGTGTCACAGTACGGCTGCAGCAGGATACAGCAATTATTATAAATTCCTGGTGGATTAACTGCTACAGTCTTACAGGCTGACAAAATGACACATCTGGATCAGATCACCGGTAGGTCATCAGACAAAATCCCCCCCTTTACTTCCAGCCCTCATCCAGAAAACAGGGTAACCCAGAGCATGTCTTAACCCAGTGGGGCATAATGTAAGCCACCCCGGAATGCTGGGCCTGCTGCAGTTCATCATCTGGTGAACTGCTATCCCAGTTCATTCCTTAGTATCCATCCCTCTGGGGTATACAACTGCCACGCACTGCGGCAAGCCTGGAACCCGGAGGACCGGCTGTGCACACTAGATCAAGCTCCATCCAATATATCCCTCGCCTTTGAAGACAAATGGCATTGTGACAGTCTCCTGTAGCCTAGGCTGGCCTTGAACTCGCTAGATTGCTTAGGACGAACTTGAACTCTGTTGATCCTCCTGCCTCTGTCATCTATGTGCTGGGATTAGAGGCATGCGCCTCTACACTCAGCTCTAGAAGCCAACGTAGTGTGTGTGTGTGATGTGTGTGTGTGTGATGTGTGTGTGTGTGATGTGTGTGTGTGTAGGCTTATGTGATTGTGCACATGTATCTATGTGTGTATGAAGGCCAGAGGTCAACTTTCCACCTTATTTTTAAGACAAAGTCTCACTAAATCTGGGGATCATCTATTTGGCTACATTGTCAACAAGCCTTAGGGGACCCAGCTGTCCCCGTCTCTCCGAAATTGAGATTGCAGGTGTATAACACTATTCTCAGCCTGTCCCATAGATGCTAAGGATCCAACCTCAGGCCATCATGCTTGGGCAGTAAGTATTTTATTGTCTCCCAGTCCCCAAGAGTCAAAAAATTTTATATAGACACCTTGTATAACAAGTCACTTAAGCCATAAAAATTTAGAAGTTAAGTCTATATGTATTTATAAGGCTACT
Source organism: Myodes glareolus (assembly GCF_982192425.1). Taxonomy (NCBI): domain Eukaryota; kingdom Metazoa; phylum Chordata; class Mammalia; order Rodentia; family Cricetidae; genus Myodes; species Myodes glareolus. The sequence continues at coordinate 27,541,133 of NC_142029.1, read as the reverse complement.
TTTTAAATGGGGGGGAAATGGGGTTTGGATTGAAATGTATGGATTGCTCCCTCCCTCTCTCTCTCTCTCTCTCTCTCTCTCTCTCTCTCTCTCTCTCTGTGTGTGTGTGTGTGTGTGTGTGTGTGTGTGGGCGCGCGTGCGCGCGCATGTGTCTGTCTGTCTGTCTGTCTGTCTGTGTAAGGCAGGAATAGGGGGAATAGTTCATTTAATCTCTCAGGATCCCAAATAGTCAAGCCCCATGCAGTTTTAATAAGTAGTCACTTGGTGATGAACATTTAACAGTCTCATTAAATCATAATTTAAATGATTTTTTTTTGGTCCCAAACAAATAAAGCTCTGCTCGGTTCTAATAAGAACCCTTGGAGCAGCTGTTTCATGCTACAGAATGTGTAATGACCTTATAATTGTATTAGATGTGGCATGGAAATGTTTATGTTTCCCCTCTAGTCTGAAATGTGCTAAATAACAGAAGCCAAAGAACAGAGATTCATTATGAATTCCAAGGGCTTCAAGGGCTGTGTTTCCAGAGCGTGTGGGGGTTGGAGTGCTTGGTGAAATTCCTAAGTAGACACTGGGCTGGGCTGGACCAGACCCAGGCAAGCAAATTGGTTTTCCTTCCCCAATTTCCATGGCTTTCTGCCCTTCCCTCAAACACCCAAACACCTGCCTGGACTCTTAGGCTCTGGAAAAGCCTCGGTCCTGATCATAGACTCTCACTGGGAGGGACGCAGAATTCAGAAGGCCAAGATTTGCATTGATTTTTCTCTGGTGTGGGAGTTGCTATATCTGTGAATTCCCCTTGAGACCCGGGAAGTGAAGCTGTGTGAATTCTCTCCACTGGTTTCTCTTCAGGTTTGGTCTGTGGGGAACACCGTAGGCAAAAAGTATGGTAAATGTTTTTCTGGCTCCCTTTCTGAGGAGTTACCATGGGTCCTATTAGTTTTCCCATGGCAGAATTCAGTTCCTTCACAAAGCCCCGGTCTCCTGGCTCTTTGTCTGTAGATTCTGGAAAATAATGACTTCTCTGTTCTCCTTATTCTAAGAGTGGTAATAGACTCTGCTACACAAAGCCCTAGGTTGATTCTTCAAGGAATACACTTGAAGGATTTCTCCTACCAACAGCCAAAACAAAAAAGACAATGGAAACTACATCTGTAGTGCTGCCTGTCCCTATGATGTTTTCCAGGCTGTTCCAACCATGGCCACGGCCAGGCTACCCATGAGGTGTCACTCAAGATAGAGCTGGGAAGGATTCTGCACAACTGGCTGTGCACAGGACAATTGGGCTGGCTGTCACATGCCACTGCTACTTTACAACCTGCACACACCTTTGTAAACAGTCTCTTTACTCAACCCCGTTCCGCAGTGGGGCAAGATCTACATTGTTTCCTTATTCTCACCTTGCCATCTGTTTGTCCCCAGCTTGATTACCACATGCCCTGCCCATTTGAGACACGGGGCTTTGTGTATGTACACACCTGCAGTGATGGAGAGACCCCTCCAGGGCAGCACCGTTCATCCTGCACCAACTCATACCACCAGAGGCTCTCCCATACATGGCAGGAGTATAAACCTTCCTGACCCTGTACTTGGTGCATAATGATGACTCTGGTTTCTTTCCAAGGTGTCAGAAGTTGAGTTTTCCTATCTCCCATCAAAAGTTTGCTTTACAAGAGACCTCGCACAGTGCATGGTAGGCTCAGATTATCACATCCCATGATAGAAGGTTGACTGCCTAAGGAGTCCCGTTGCTGCTTGAGATTGGAATGGTTCCTCTCACCTACCCACTGCCCCGGGCACTCCTTCTCTGTGACCTTCCCCATTGTTACTCCTCGTGCTACTGATAGGTTCCATGTTAGGGTGGGTACTCAAACCCAAGAAAGCTTCCACATGATACTGGTCTCAGAATCACCACTGTTTATTATTATTATTATTATTATTATTACTTCTCAAGTGAAACTAATGTTTCTAGCTAATTTTCTCCCATTAGAAAACTCAGTGGTTGATCAGAGAGGATGTAATATTCTGGGATGGCTCACACATGAAAAAAAGATCTTATTCTGAGATTCATACTGCTGAGGTTATTAAGATGGCTATTGCTGCCGATTATAATAATGCTTAGCATTTATTGAGTGCTCACTATGTGTCAGGGACTGTTTATCTTCCTTACAATCTAGTATCCATCAGGGTCCCTGCCGGAAAGCAATGATCAGACTCACTAATTTGTAAAAATCTGAGGAGAATTTAATCAAAGATTTATTTATTCCTGATCAAGAGAACCAGTTAAGTATGGTGCAATGGCCATAAGCTATCAGAAACTGGGAAAGGCATGGGGAGGCACGGGTGTTGGCTTTGTTGTGGAAGAAAGGCTGCCCCCTCCAGAAGCCAGAACATCTGAGGGCTACAGATGCTTCCAAAATGAATGCCACAGTCCTCACTGAAGTGTGGGTGGTACTAAGGTATAAACACCCTGTTCTCTTTCTTTCCGTGATCTATTGAGTGTGGAATATTCCTTTACATTGTGTGTGTATATGTTGCTGTGATTGGTTTAATAAAGATGCTGAATGGCCAATAGCTAAACAAGATAATGTTAGGTAGAAAGCCAAACAGAGAATGCTGGGAAGAAGAAAGGCAGAGTCAGAGCAGTCAAGAGAGATGCAGAAGGAAGCAAGATGAACATCCTGTGTTGAAAGAAGATACCACCACATAGCAGAAGGTAGATAAGACATATGGGTTAATTTAAGTGTAAGAGTTAACTAGTAACAAGCCTGAGCTATTGACTGAGCATTTATAATTGATATTAAACCTCTGTGTATTTACTTGAGAGCAGCTTGCAGGACAGAAACTTTTACCTACAGTTGGCTGAGTTGCAAAAGAAGTAAGAGGTCAGGAGAGTCAACAAATCTCATTCTTCTGGATTCTGAGCACATCAGAGGATCCACTGAGATGGGCTTAAGTGTTGAGTGAGAGGGACTGGTAAACGGAAAACAGCACCAGCGCCAAGAGAAAAGGGTACCTTTCATCTTCACCATGTGAAGTAGCTGGACTTGAATTTCAGAGTTTCCTTTGGCAGAGCTCTGTCCATCCACACCATTTCCCAAGGACTTACAGAAGGGCAAGAAATTTTCCCTTCTGTTTCCTCCCAGTGATCGGTTTTTCATATTCCATCTCAGACTCACAGACAGTCACAGTCATGGAAAGGAGAACATGAGTTAACCTTTCAGATTGTCTCCCAAGAGTCTCATTCTGAACAGGATGATTAGTGCCTTCCATGATGGAATCGGCAGGTGGGCAGCTTCCATTTGTTCATGATACTTTTGTTTCTTAGGGCCACAGAAATCAAGGGTAGGTCCTCTCTCCCCAGCAGCCTCAGTGAAACCCTTGCAGGCAGTTGCTCAGTTGAATTTCAGCTCCATCTGCCTCTATGAGACTCCCTTCCCTGCACTGTCCTTCTGATGATGTTTGGGTTCTGTTTCCTGACCACTTATCTTTCTTGATTCATGGTTTCATGTGCATCTTTCTCAGAGAATGCAACACTCTTAGGGAATCTTAGGGAATTCCTTTTCTCCTTAGATATAGGTAGTCAGAAGAAGGCAAGGCTTTGGAGAAACTTAGGTCTACAGCTCCCCCATCCCAAGGCCAAGGCTCTGTGGAGTCCTTCTATGCTGCTGACAGCAAATATTAACTCTTCTAACAGACTCTTTCTACTAAGGTAGCAGAATGTTCTACATACTTGGATGATATCACTTTAATGGATCAAACCTTCCATAAAATGATAACTAAGGTCACTTAAAAAACTTCACAACCAGTCTGACAAGCCTTCCCACTGATACAATAGTGGCATAAATGGCATAGGATTAACCAACAACTTTATGATTGGATTTAAGTTCCACTCCACAAGATGAAATTTATACCTGGCACTATTACCGGGGAAAAGAACCTGTGGCGATACATGCCACTGGCCCTAGGGGAGAACTCATTACTATTATTCTGTCAAGCGAGCACAGTACTAAACCACCTCCTAATGACTTATTGCTATGCACATATATTAGTGCACTTCTCAACTCTAACCAGAGAAGCTTCTTTTTGTAGTAGAAAGAAATTAACACTGAGGCCCACACTTGGTAAAGGTACAGGAAATGCAAGACCATGAAATACTGAATTCTAAACTGGACATCTCTATCACACCCCCTCCCTCTTCCCAAGGCACTGGGATAATTTCAAAAGTGGGGCTGGAAAGATTGTAAGACCCCGAGGTGGAGGATGGTGATAAAGACACAGTGGACACAGATGGAGAGTTGCACATGCGCACTCACGGCAACTGTGAGAACCTGTACAGCTCAAGTCAGACAAAGTCCCAGCTTCCATACAAGAGGTGGGCACACAATCTTAACGTTAGCCGAGGAGTTATTGGGAACTAAAAGCTTCTGGAAGAATCAGTTCTCTTTAAAGGTACTGCCCTAGTAGGTTGACCACCACACTACAGTGGATGGCCACACTCCAAAAAATATATGGGAAGCTCAAATTAGACTTGACTTTAAAAAAAAAAAAGAGGGCACAAAGTTGGGTGAAAACAGAAGAGGGTGTTGATTTGGGAGGAGCTGGGATGAGGGTTAAATATTATCAAAATGTGTTGTATAGAGTCCTCCCAGTTCTAAAAATTAAAAGACAACCTTCTTGGAAACATTTCCATGTCTACTGCCATTGGCAGCCTCTTACATTAGGTATGTTTTTTGAAGTGACCTGGTGTTGATCACAGAACACAGTGCTAAACAGTGAATTTCCCTGTCTCTGTGCATTCCTCATTTTCTATGTCAGGGCGAAAAAAGAAAAGGATCTTTTCTTTATGTCTTGATTTATAGGATGTCCTGCATCATTTACTCGTGAGCCAGTTTCAGTAAATTACTTTAGGTAGTCTGTTGCTATCACTTATTCTCATTTTAATTGTCATAAAAATGTCTCTGTTATATATAAATATATGTATATATGTTCACACAGACATTTTTGCATATATGTGTGTGAGTGTGTGTGTGTGTATGTGTGCGTGTGTGTGTGTGTGTGTAGGCCAGAGATCGATATCACTCTGACTGCATCGGTTTTCAAGACAGCACCTCTCACTGAATGAGGCTAATCTGTTCAGTTAGATGAGCTACCCAGCAAGTATCATGGACTCTATTGTCTCTGCTTCCCCCGCGCTGGGATTACAGTCATGTCTAGCTTTTATGTGTGCACTGGGGACTGAACTCAGAGCCTCATGCTTGCGTAGCGAGCAGTTTACTGAGTGAGCCCTCTCCCTAGTCTGTCTTTCTTCCAAGTTAGTAACAGTAATAGCCACTTTTATATCTGGTTAGTTAACAAAGTGATACTCATTGTCTCTTTGTTAAGATTTATTTTAACGACTTGTAGGCATGTCTGTGGGGGTATGCATATGGGCATGCAGTTGTCTCTGAAGACCAGAAGAGGGCATCAGATCCCCCCTGGTGCTGGTGTTACAGGTGGTTGTGAGCTCCCCAAAGGAAGTTCTGGAAATCAAACTTGGGTTTTTGAGAGCACTATGTGCTCTTAACTGCTAATCCATCTCTCCAACCCCCATTTTCCGTTTTGAAGTCTGGCAATAACTTTTTGATGTCTGCTATATTGCTGCTACTGATGTTTTAAAGTGACATTCAGAAGAGTGAACTAACTCAACCCCTCTCACCCAGTTTGCAAAGACTACCCCCTGCAGATGACAAAGAACACCGAACGCTTTCTACTACTGGTTTGAATCACTCTCACGTTACTGTGGGCAAAATGCCTCCTCTCATCATCTACTTCCTGGAGCATTGGTGTGCCTAAATCTTGTCCCAATACATGGGACTTTTCAAAACTTACAAACAAGATGTCTCAGGAAAGCATTCTGAAAGATACCCAAATTTGGTGGGATCCCAATAAATGTTCATTTTTTATATTTAATTTTTTTTTTACTATCTTTAGTTTTCTGAAGGGTAGCATTCTTTCCAACACCTTTAGTTTTGGATATTATGACTATATTATGATGAAATTGCAACTAATTGTTTCCTGATTGCTTTAATTTCCAACTCCTATATTAATTCATACTCCAAAAGACTCTTGGGTTACACAGTATAATTATAAAGCGCTGCTAGCCACGGCATACTTTCAGTCACATACACACGCCACTGAGGAATGGCCTGTGTCAGCACCTAGGGGATGGGCTACTGTTCATGACAGGTGCTTTGCCCCACACCAGCACACCCTCCTTAGGTGACTCCTGTGGTCACCATGGCAGCTGCTGCTCCAGAGCCTCCCTGGCAGAGTCTGTTCCCCATTAGAAGATGCTCCAGCTTCAGCCCCGCAAATAAAGAAAGGAAATTGGGCTGATCCTTTTCCTTTCCGGTCTCTTTCCTTAAACATAAACAAAGGTTCAGTGTGATTTCTCAGTGCCACTCTCTGACATCACACCAATGTGGCTCCTCCAAGGGAAAATGGTCCAAAGGTTCTGAGGACTCAAATACCTGCTCCCACTGTACAGTGTGTCCCACACCGCACACATCTCTACGGGGCAGTGGTTAGCGAGCTAGAGTGGACATATCTCATCTTCCCTTAGCACTTCCTTCCAACTGAGAACCCAAATAAGAGGAAGCATTGAAGTTAAATGGGAAGGAACCTCATGAAATTTGAAAGCCAGGGTGGAGTAGAAGAGAAACGGTAATGAAGTATTGCATTTTATGAACATTATGTCAAACAGTGTCTTTCACTCTGGACAAAGCTGATGTCAACTTGGCAGGATCTTGCCTCACCTAGGAAACCAGGCTCTTTTGTGCAAGCTTCTAACTTGGGCTAATTGAGGCAGGAAAACCCATCCTGAATATGGGAGCATCATTCTATAGGCTCAGATTCTGGACATAATGCGATCACTTGTCTCACACCCCTGCCGTGCACATGCCTTCACCATGGTGATGAACTGTAACCTTCAACTATGAGCCAAAATAAAGTCATCCTTAAAAGTTGCTCTCCTGGGTATTTGGTTCCAGCCGAGAAAATCACTCATGCGCATTCCTATGACAGATTGGAGAACGAGATATCAAAAGTCTTACTTGTTACCATTTTTCTATTTCTGTGACAAAACACCATGACCAAGGCGACTTTTCAAAGGAAGGGTGAATCTGGGCTTCTGGTTGCAAAGGGTGAGTCCATCATGGTAAGGAGAATGATGTAGGAGGGTCTTCTCTCTATCTGTTGCTTTCATTGGTTAATTAATAAAGAAACTGCTTGGCCTGATAGGTCAAAACATAGGTAGGTGGGGTAGACAGAACTGAATTCTGGGAGAAAGAAAGCAGGGTCAGAGAGAGCCACCACCATGAAGCTGCCAGGTCAGACATGCTGAATCTTTCCCAGTAAGCCACGAGCTTGTGGTGACATACAGATTATTAGAAATGGGTTGAAGTCAAGATGTGAGAGTTAGCCAGTAAGAGGCTGGAGATAACAGGCCAGGCAGTGTTTAAAAAGAATACAATTTGTGTGTTGTTATTTCGGGGGTAAGCTAGCCAGGATCTGGGCGGGAATGATCCGGGTGGGAACACAGCCCCTGTTCCTTATTACTACAGGGGGAAGCAAACATACTGATAGGAGCAGGAAGCTGCGAGCACCAAGCAGAGAGAGCAAACTGGGAATGGATGAGGCTTTGAAACCTCAAAGGCCACCCCTAGTGGCTTCCTTCCTCCAGTAAGGCCGCATCTCCTAAGTACCACCAACCGAGACCAAGCATTCGCATACCAATGACTATGGTGCTCATTTCTCACTCCAACAGCCACACCATCCTTTCCTTCTGCAGGAGGATTCGGCTCCCTAAGATCTCAGAGATGGCAGGCTGGAGAGTTAAGGCCTGGGTTTCTCCCTTCACATCGTCAGCCTCTGCAGTAACTCAGTCCATCACTCAGCTTTCCTGAGTTGAATGTAGTACAACGACAGCCTCCCAGACTCGCTTTCCTCGCTTTTCAAGACTTCAGCGACAGAAAGCTCTCCAAGGTTTCAGCGACAGCAAGCACACATGTGGCCCAGTGGCGAGACACCATTGGAACCACCTGGTTAAGCTTCTGACACGGTGGCCTTAACTTTCAAACTGCCTGTCATTCGGTCCACTGACTTCACACCCTTGGAATCCCATCAGTCCCTCTGAGGTCTGGAACGGTACCTCATTTCATAACTGTGTGACTGAATTTTATGGCTCTGCAGGTTTTGTTCTCTTGGGTACTCCGGGCTGTTGAGTGGCATGTTATCTCCCAAAGAATAGGTCACAGGCCCATCAAACCTGAAAGGCCATGCAGGCCTCCTGAGAGGCTCAGGAGAATACACCAGTGGCCCTCAAGTTTCAGTGTGTACCGAAACGATCGAGAAGGCATATTGAAGTGCAGGTGCTATCACCAGCCCTGGAGTTTCTTGTCTGGTAGGTGAGAGCTAAGAGTTTATATTTCTAGCAAGTTCTTGGTATGTGTATATATGCTTCTGTGCACATACGTACATATGTATGTGTATGTGTGTACATGCTCATGTGTGTATTCATTTGTGTATGTGCACTTGTGTGTATGAGTCTATGTGCATGTGCATGCATGTGTGTGGAGATCAGAGGTTGCCATTTGATATCTTCCCCAATCACCTCTTTATATTATTTTATGTTTTTAAATGTTTACTTCTATTTATGTATATATGTATGTGTAGGGCTCTATATGGATGTCTGTGGAGGCCAGAAAAAGGCTTTGGGAATCCTGAATCTAGGATTACAGGCAGGTGTAAGGTACTTGATGTGGATGCTGAGATCTAAACTACTGTCCTCTGCAAGAGCAGCAAGGTCTTAACCATTGAAGCATCTGTCCACCTCTTTACCTTACTGTTTGAGACAAGGTTTCTCTGAACCTAAAGGTCACAGCCTTGACTGATCCATGAGCTCCAGGAATCCTTCTGTCTCTACCTCTCCAGTACTGGGATTACAGACAGGCATATGTCACCACGCCCAGCCATACACCACCGTGCCCAGCCATGCCTGACAAGTTCTACTGTGACGGTTTTGAGGTTCCCAGGAACTATGTGGGATAACCATTAAAGGGAAGACAAAATGAGCTTTAGCATTCCTTGGATTTGGGCAGGATCCTGTCCCTGCTTTGTGGTAAGTCACTAGATCTTCTGGAGTTTTGGCTTCCTCACTTTCAAGCTGGGGATAGTGGTACCCATTCAACAGTGGCTGCAAATACTGAACGGTCCATGGATAAACAGAGGTCTGCTCTCTGCCCCTTGAATCTCCAGTCCCTGTGTTCCCGTGTACAGAAGAACTCACCTTTCCCCCCAGAGACTTCCACTCTAGTAATTATTGGTGGGAAAGGATCACTAGGCACTTGGAGTCTGGGTGAGGTTATACTGAAGATATGGACCGGGAAGCCTCTTCCACACCTCCCAGTGGACTGTTTGAAATTCTGCCTTTGACGCTACTGTCTTCTCAACATCCCCCTGTAATGTGGTCTCATTCTACCAGGATTTATTTTTCGTGTCTATGTGTATGGATTCATGGTGCATATATGGGGAAGGTGTGCTGCAGTGCACATGTGGAGGTCGGAGGACAACGTATAGGAATCTATTCTCTGCTACTATGTGGGTTCCTGGGATTAAACTCAGGTTGTCAGGCAGGACAGCAACTGCCTTTAACCACTGGGATGTCTCATCATCCCCTTTACCATATGGTTTTATCCCAGGGGAGAGCAAAGTTCATCAGCGTCACTAAATCCTTCCTTTCAACAGTCCCCGACTTTAGCTTCTCCCATGTTGAAGAAGGCAAAGGCACACAACTCTTTCTCATGCTCCCCCCAATACACCACCGTATCTGTAAACAAGGTGCCTTGAGTTCAGATCAGATCATGCTCTGTGCTGAGACAGTTCCTGGCTGTCTTTTATGACGTGAGCTTGACTTTGTCCACTTGACCTGGGTCATAAGACAGTGGCTTGTCAGAGCAGCCCTTCAGTCTCCTCTCAATAAAGTGAATACTTTATTACTTTTCTTTTGACTATAACAAAGTACCCCACAAAAGCAATGTCGAAAGGAAGAGATTATTTTGGTTCACAGCTCAAGGGCACAGGTCATGATGGAACACGAGGTAGCTGGTCACAGTGCATCCAGTCGAAGCAGAGCAACGAATTCTTGTGCCAAGTTCATTTCCTCCTTTAACTAATTCTGGGACTCCAGCTTATGAAACAACGCCAGTCACATTCACGGTAAGTCTTACTCTGTCATTGAACCCAGGCTAGAAACTCTCCCACAGACATGTGCGGAGATTGGTCTCCAAGGTGATTCCAGATCCTGTCCAGTTGATGATCAATATTAACACCTGTGTTATTAACCTGTATATATTAACCTGTAAGTTACTGTATTTCTGCTCTTTCAAGTGATAGGAAAGAAAGAAAGCTCCCAATCTCTGGTGATTTCTGGGGCTCTTCAGCACCAAACCCAGCCTCTCCTACCCTCTCCCCACAGATATTTCTCCCTGGACCTGATTGTTCATTGTGAGGAGGGGTCCTCACCCTCTGTCCCACTGAGTACTCAGTGTCTGTAGGGTCTCTGGAGTGAGGCCCACAAGTGTGGCATGGCAGGACCCTGAGAGTTAGTGCCCACTCTCCACGATTCCCCTGCATCTTTTCCCATGAATCCAGAGATCCTAGCCAGATATCCCTCTCCAGTACCTCAAGCTCTACCAAGAAGATGCACATCTGTTTCTGGTATCCTTCACTTCCACCTCTCAGCAAAGCCTGTTGTCGACTCTTTCGCCTATATGTGACTTAATGTGATGCTTCTGACATGTGTCGTCACATCCTCCCTCCTGCAGGAGGTCTTTCATTACTCTCTTCTTAGCTTCTTGAATTCAAATTCACCTTCACTATGGGATTTCTAGTCCTGGCTGCACCAGAAAGTGAGGTGTGATCTTCTGTCTTCCTGCTTGTCATAAATGACTGTTATTTGAGTTGATTCTGCCCAGTTCCAGTTTTCAAACCACACTAAAACCCTCCTGTCTCATCTCCCAAAGGAAGGAAAGTTGTTTTCTCCCTCTGAGGACTAATCAGGCTCTGGGAAGTCCCTCCATCACTAGGGACTCTTACCTGCCCCAGGCTGTGACAGAGCTGTGACTCAGGGCCTGTGTTAGCTCCCAGGCTGGATGCAGTCAGCTTCCTGTAAGTCTCCCTCATCCACTCATAAGCCTGATTTTCCCTCTGAGTACCCCATTAGGTTTCTTATCCTTGCTGGAGTGGGAAAAGCCAAGGCTCTGGGTCCAGAAAGCTTACAAGTTCAAATGTACTGTGTTTAGAGACTGTCACCAATGTGAGCATATGTCCTTGGCAAAGGAACCAAAATAATAAAAAAAGAAGCTTAGAAAGTACAGAGCAAATTAATGTACCCATGAAGCTTTTTGTGACACACCGTTTGTGTGTGTATATGTGTGTCTGTATGTGGGTATATGTGTGTATGTGGGGTGGGTGGGTGAGGGACAGCTTTCAGGAGTCAGCTCTCTCCTTCCATAATGTGAGTTCCAGAGACTGAACTCAGGTCATTAGGCTTAGCAACAAGCCTTCCCCCTTAGTTCTAGACCTCCTCCCCAGTTCCTTTCTCCCTAGGTTTCAGCCCGAGTCAAGCCAATACTAACAGCCTGCGCACCGCGGCTGCGGATAGAGTGGCTAGCACCCACTTTTCTCAGCCTTACTCCAAGTAAGGAGGCTGCTCTGCTTCCACATCCAAGTTGTCACGTTAATCACAGGCCAACTGGGAGTCTGCTATTTACTCTTGTGTCACTTCCTCCAAGATTCGATTACTGTAATTGCCTATTGACTGTGTGCTCTGCCGGCTTCCACTGCAGCTCCAGCTGTCCGGGTCAGGAGCAGGCGGCAGCCCACAGCATCCCGAAAGGGGGCACTTCCAACACATAGGGATAACACGATTGCATCCTGTCCGTCCATCACCCCCAAGCCCATGATTTACGTGCCAAGCCCGAGATGGTTCCTATCCTATATGCTTTCTGCTCCTCTATTCTGCATCTCTGTTCAAGCACATCTCTCTGGATTTTCACCCCGGATTTTTGTGGTCAAATCCTGCCCATTGCAATTATCCAAGGTTACAGTGAGTCTTGTTTAAAGATGTTTGGTTTTTTTTTATTCTCAGTTGTCTGAGGCCCTTGCTGTATGCTTTTTTCAATTTAAGATATTTTGCTTGTCCCATGCTGCTTTAAATTGATTTTTATGAATCATTTGGCTTCTCTACTGATTTTCCCATTTACTTTCATTACTGTTTTCCTGGGTTGGGGAAGGCGGTGGCAGCTGTCGATCGTTTGTTTTTTAAGTCAGCCAAGTCCTGGTGCTTGCTCTTGAGCCTTGCAGAGGGGCTGCCTGCAGCCTTGCGTTTCCCACAGTATCGAGATTGGTTTGAAAAAGAGGTGATTTAATTCCTGCTATTTGAGGAGCGAGTGCCCTGCTCAACATCCCTGCTGCTACTTCAGTCTTAACTTTGCACAAGTCATCCTGATGCTCAGCTGTCCTCTAGACCTGAATGTAGTCTAAATCACTGCCAGCCACTGTGATGGTGCAGGGCGAATCTCTTCCATCATCTAGTTCTTAAATGAAAAGTGCCTCCTTGCTGCCCGTTTGATGGAGGGTAATGAGCTGCTGTTTCTACAAGATTACTTACCTGATGAGTCAGGAGGACTCAATTGGGAAGAGCCAGGCAGGACCCCAGAGCCTCTGGCTGAGTGTTTCTGGGGGACTGAGCTAGCATTTCTACAGAGAGCAAGCAATTCTGTCTCTCTCTCCCTTTCAGCCCCAGTAAGTTAATGTGACTCTTTGTCCTCATAAGACACTTCTGGCAATGCACTCCCTTCCCACTGCTTAGAGCAGTCATTTGCTAATTTGAGCTTCTACCAGAATCACCCGATGGCACTATTGACACGTAGGGTCCTGGGTCTCATTCCTAGATGTCTTCATTGGGGAGGACTAGGCTGGGGATGGAAGGTTGTAATTCTCAGCCATTTTCCAGCTGCTGCTGCTGCTGGAGGAGGCCCCGATACCATACATGGATAACCACTGGCTCAGAGTGTAGAAAGTCAGCAGTCATTGCACATGAATGCTCTCTCCTGTGTGAACTCTACCTGCTATGGCTGCCATGTCATTAGGATGTAGCTTAGTCTTTTATTTGGAAAGTGTGTGCTGCCTGTGACACTAAGTCCCTAGCATTGTGAGCAGAATAGTGCCACCCACTCCTTGTCTTTGCTGTTACTGTGGACTCTCCGGAAATACAGTATTCTGGCCCCTGCCTTGATGGGTCTAGTTTACCCCAAGTCATTCAAGTTCTTTGTGTGCATGTTTGTGTACATGTACATGCATACTCATTGGTAGGTTGATGCAAATGTGTGTTAGAGCATGTAGAGGCCAGAGATAAGCTTCACATTGTTGTTATTTAAGATACCAACTTCTTTCTCTTCATCCCTCCTTCCCTCCCTCCCTCCCTTCCTTCCTTCTTTCCTTCCTTGCTTGCTTTCCTCCTTTCCTCTCTTCCTCCTCCTTCTCCTCTTTTTTCCCCTCCCCTCCTCCCTTCTCTCCCTCTCTTTTATTTTCAGCGAATCTTACTGGACTAGAAATCACCAGTTTACCTAGCAGTCAGTGAACCCCAGAGGTCAGCATGTTTCCATCTCTCCTGTGATGGAATTGTAATTATAATTCTCAGGGCCATGATCCAAAAAAGGAAGGGAGGAAGGAAGGAAGGAAGGAAGGAAGGAAGGAAGGAAGGAAGAAAAGAAGCCATTCTGGGGACTGGAGAGATGGTTCGGTTTGCTGCTCTTGCAGAGGACCCATATTTGGTCCCAGAGACATATTGGACAGCTCTCAACTGCCTACAACTTATTCTTCAGGGGGATTCAGTGCTTTCCTCTGGTCCCTGTGGACCACACACGTACACACACACACAACTATATATATATATAGTATATATATAGTATAGTATATATATAGTTGTGTGTGTGTGTATGTATGTTTAAGTAAATAAAATCTTTGAAAACAAATTTTGCTCCTATGCTTGAAATTACACATTGTTCTTTGATCCCCATTTTTATCTACTCTGAATATCTTTCCTTTCCCCTCCCTGTCTGTATCACATGACCATTCTTCTTTGACAGGCCACTGTGATTGCTTGCATGGTGTCATACAGCTGGCATTGCTTTAATGCCCTTCTCATTTAAATCCATCTACACTTCAGAATCAAAGTCTGAAATAAAGATTCGTGAACAATTGACAAATGATAGCCTCCCTTTAACTACAGTTGGTTTTCTGTGGTTTTAGTTACTCACAGTCAAGTATGATCTGGAAATATTACACGGAAATTTCAAGGAATAGCAATTCATAGATATTGAAAATGCATTGATCTATGGGCTTCTTGAACATAGAGAAGTCAGTTCTGATAACTGATATGGCTACTACATGACTAATGGGAGAGTAGCATATACAACATGGATACTATAGACAAAGAAATGAATATGCACCCTAGAAAGAAGGGGTGCATAGTGAGAGATTTCACCCTGCTACCTAGAATAGCTCCTCAAAGGTTGGTAGCACAGCTGGCAATAGGATGCTACTACATCACAATGCCTCCATCATTTATTTACCTCACTTCCTCCTATAAAATATTTATTGGCCCATTAGATCTAGATTCTTATTGACTAACCCTTACATATTAATTTAACCCATTTCTGTTCATTTGTATATCACCAAGAGGTAGTGGACTACCAGCAAAGTTTCAGCATGTCTATCTCTGGCAGTGGTTCCATGGCATCTCTCTAACTCTGCCTTCCTCCTCCCATGCTATAGGTCAAGTCAGTTCTTTATTCATTAATCAATAAAAGCAACACATAAACAGAAGGACCTCCCACACCATTCCCCCTTTTCTGTTTAAACAAAAAGGAAGGCTTTAACTTTAACATAATAAAATTACATATAACAAAACAAATGTCAATCAAGAATTACAGTTATATTTATATCTATTTTATCTTTTATAATAATTAAGGAAAACTACAACTATAGCCATTTATTCTTCAACTCCATCAAAGACTCCAGAAAAATATAATATTACCCAATTAACAGGAAGTGCATTGTAAGCAACTTCCAAAATTCTGAAATTGACAGAGACATCTTTCTGTCTGAACAGTCACCAAAAGCTCTTCTGTACCATTGGGGCATTCATTTTTAGCCTACTGGCCCATAGTATCCAGCAGACTTTTCCACGAAGCAGGAAATTTCAAAGACTGTTCTGCCTTTATTGGAAGTTTGTCAGTCATTTTCTTCTGTATCCTGAAGAATATCTGGCAGATTCTTTCATGTATCAGGAACCCTGAAGGATCATGTATCATCTTTAGGCAAGTTCAGCAGTTATTTCTCTGTGGGTCCTACGTGTCCAATTAAGCAGTCCAGGCAAGAGCAGTTTCTTGCCCAAAATGACTAGCAAACACCATATGAAGCCTCTTCGATGCCATCTGTAGCTTGGTACAGTCAGGAGCAGATGTGTCTCACTGTCATGAAAAGTTTTATGTTCTTAAACATTTTAAATGCCATATTCTGAAGATCTCTGAAAGATTTGAAGAATACCTATCTAGCTGATAGATATATATCTATAGCTGATATATATATAGCTGATGTATATCTCTATACATCTAAAAAAATCTAACTAACATGACTATAAGTTTAACTATTATAGATGACTCTTTATTTACCTATATTTCTTAATTATACAATACATTTTTAAATGAACTTTACAAACACAATGCCCTAATCAAAAGCAGAAATATACATATACAATATAACAAAATTTACCTTAAATTGGTATCAATAAACCAAGGTCCATACCAAAGCAAATTATTCATCTCTATAGCATATCCCCCTTTAAATGTAAAGAAACATTTATAAACAGTATTTGGGAATATGGGCATAGTTTTTCTCCAAACTGCTTCCTGCTGTTTGGAGGCATTGTTAATCAGGTCTTTTATGGCATATCCTATGTGCTAGATTCATCTCAGTTAGCATTTGGGTGAAGTAATTTTTTGAGGGAGTTCACAGTGGCCTTTCAGGGGTCATGCTCTATCAAATCACATTAGCCTGGAATGAATCCGCAGGTTCAAGGCACACATACCAATACTCAGCTAGTTGTCTCTACTTTTATACATTTCAGATTTCCCTGCCTATGGAATGATGCCACTCACATGGGGCAAGTATTAACAACTTCTTGAAGAATGGGCTATCTAGCATCCCCTTGGGTATTATTAAAGTCAACTCAGGTGATCACTGGGATTTTCCCAGGTCGGCCTGCTTTCACAATGTTCCTATCTTTTTATTTTAACTTGGAGACTTGGTTTATCTAACAGAAATAAAATAATTTTGTAAGAGAACTGGAGGTGAATGCTCAGAAGTAACTGGACTCTGTCCACATGAAGGCAGAATGGCAGGGATCTTATATGGGCTTCACATTAGGACAAACATTCATTGAGCAGATAAGCAATGAGCAGCCTGTTATTGGCATGGGCCTGTTTCCTGTGTTTATCTGTATTAAGTTCAAGCAGATCCCCATCATGGGATTAGAATCAGGGGTATTTTAAGGTGGGAAGGACTTTGATTTTCAAGAATGCAAAAGACTTCTCTGGTAGAGGGCAGTTCCTACTGTTCTGGCAAGGGGGGAGGTGGGGAGGTGGGAGGTGGGAGGTGGAGAGGTGGGGAAGTGGGAGGTGGGGAGGTGGAGAGGTGGGAAGGTGGGGAGGTGGGAGGTGTGGAGGTGGGAGGTGGGGAGATGAGGAGGTGGGGAGGTGGGAGGTGGGAGGTGGGAGGTAGGGAGGTGGGAGATGGGAGGTGGGAGGTGGGGAGGTGGGGAGGTGGGGAGGTGGGAGGTGGGGAGGTGGGGAGGTGGGAGGTGGGGAGGGGGGAGGTGGGGAGGGGGGAGGTGGGGAGGTGGGGAGGTGAGGAGGTGGGGAGGTGAGGAGGTGGGGAGGTGGGAAGGTACTTCCAGCAAAGGAAAGGACATCAGAGGAAGGAAAAAGTGGTGTGGACAGAAGTTGGGGCATTTGGAGCTGGGTTGGGCAAGCAATGAGCAAAGTCATGGCAGGAGTGATGATGCAAAGACAGAGATGACCCAATCCCATTTCCCAGAGTCCCCGTCCTGCATTCTCACATGCCAACTCGGCTCCATCTGTCTCTGCCTTCCCCTGGTTCTTCTGAGGCAGCGCCGTCTCCTTTACCTGTTTATATTCGCTAGAACCTTCCAGGCCTAGCTCAGGGTCACCTTTCACTGTGAGGATTTTCTTATATTCCCATTGCTCTGAGGTCTAGTCTCTTTAACGCTTTGCAAACTAAGCACCTTGAGCGGCAGCACAGGGGCCAGCATCCCCTATCACTTGCACCTCTCCCTCCATCTAGTAGAGTATCCCAGCAGATGCTGCTGACAGAGACAGTGCTTTGTGCACTAATTATCTCATATGGAAATTCCTTGTCTCTTTCAATTAAATACCTTTGACAGAAACAGCAGAACAATGCAACTCGGTTTATCCCAAAATATTCAGCAAAGTGCTAGGTAATCACAGTAGCCAAAATCTAATGACCCCTTGTCACGTGTTTGGCGCTGTCCTACACTCTCTGTAGGCAGTAACTCATTTAATTTCCACTATACTCCTAAGATGTAGCCACTCCGTTTTGCAAACAAGGAAAGTAAGGCTTACGGAGGGCCAGTCAACTGCTGAAGGTCATAGTGAGTAGGAGGGGCAGAGTTCAGATACAGGCCGGTCCTTACCCTTAACCACCTTTGTTCATGTCCATACAGCCACTACTAAGACACTGACAAACTGTATGTGAGCTATAGGACTTTCCAGAGGCCTCTCGAGGTCCCTTGCCCAGGAAGACATTGTTCTCCTAGTCCGACCATGTGGCCTACAGATGTGACCTTTTAGTCTAGTAGTCTATGCTAGGTAGTCTTTGAAAGATCTTGACATTAACTTTTATCTTTTAAAAAAATCGAGGACGTTTTTCAAAATTTTGTACAATGTATTTTGATGATATTCATGTCCACCCATTTCTCCCATATCCGAGTCTCCAGTTCTCTCCGCATCCAACTTTGGGTCCCTTTCATTACGTCTTTTAGTTTAGGTACCTGTGTATGCATATGGCGCATGTGTGCAGGTGCCGATGGAGACCAGAAGAAGGTGTTGGATTTCCTGGAGTCATGGGTGATTGTGAGTTGCCTGGCATGGGTGCTGGGAGCCAAACTCAGGTCCTCTGGAAGATCAGCAAGTGCACTCAACTCTCTCCAGCCCTTTCATCTGAAAGAGAGAAAAAGAATAGCTCTAAATCTAGCATGTAGGGCTAGAGGGATGGCTCAATGAACCGAGCACTTGCTGGGACAACATGGGGACTTGAGTTTGGATGCTGAGCACCCATAGAATACCAATTCTATGGTGGCTGTTTGAACCTGTGATCCCAATGCTGGCAGGGGTGGGGTGGGGGTGGTGACAGGCACATCTTGAAGGCTTGCTCTCAAGCTAGTGAGGCTGAAATGGTGAGCTCCAGACTCAGTGAAAGACCCTGCCTTTAAAAAAAACATAGGATCGAAGAGCCGCAAAAGAAGACACCTGAAACTCTCCTCTGGCCTCTACGTGTGTGTACATGGGAGTGCACCTGCCTATGCCTAACCATGCACAATGAACATAATAAAATAAAATGCAGCACCCTTCGTGGGCAAAGCTCATGTTTAGCAGCGAGCCACAGTCATTTCCTGTTACTTGGACTTGATCTGAAAATTGAATAGAAAATTTCCATCCTTCTCAGGCTGCCTTTAGGCTTTCATAAAAGCTACAGGAAGCAGCGAGTCTGATCAGGGCTTCCAACCGGGTTCTTCCTCTTCTGAAGGTGAAGTGGAAACTGGGCAGGTATCCAAATGCTTTACCAAACCAGCTAATGCTACTAGAGACTCCCTAGAAACCATTAGGATTCACAAAGCCCAGCGAACACGGGGAGACCTGGGCTGCTCATTAAAAGAGGAAACAGGAAGTCAGCCTCAAAGAACAAGCTCTTTGGATGAGGTGTTCATGTGACATACATGAATCATCCCTGAAGAGTGGGCACAAAGAATGTCCTTTGCTTCTGGGCCTGTTATGTCCTCACTGCACCCCATGTGGTGGCGTGGTGTTTGTTAAGCCTGCCCTTTGTGAAGCTCCCTGGGTCTCCCCAGAAATGCAAGCCAGCAGCAGAGTGGATGGGCAAAAGTCCCTTTGTGGGGCACGGAGGTGAGTTTTCTCCCCCTTGTCTACTTGTATGTTTACAAATGAGTAATGAGGTCAACTGGGGACAAGCACGTTTTGTGCCACAGTTTGGACAGATGTGCAGAGCCTCTGGAAAGCACAGCTGCTTGGTCCAAGTGGCGGCTCTCGCCAAAAGTACTAAATGTTCAACCGAGATGTGTCACCAGGGTGCTCAGAGGACCCCACTGGCCATCAGGAAATCTGCGTGTAATGAGTCATTCCAACCATGTGGACAATTGAAGTGGCTTTCTCCAAGTACAACCACACAGCATCTAAAGGCGGCTTAATAATTTACAAATACTTTATCATCACAGATGTCAATCTTCATTCTGTTTTGTTGTTTGCTTGTAGGTATGTGTGTATGTGTGTTATGTATGTTCACGTATATGTTAGTACACCTGGGCATGTAAGTGCAAGTGTGTGTGCACAAATGCACATGTGTACATGTGCATGAGAGCACAACAAGATTGGCTTTGATGTCTACTTCTGGTGGTCTTCTGGTGGTGATGTCTACTTTTGGCTTTACTTCTGGTGACAGGGTCTCTCACTGGTGTGTGTACAGATGCACATGTGTTTATTGCACAGAGGGCACAGCAAGATTGACTATGATGTCTATTTTGCTTTTTGTGACACTGGGCTTGGGCTCACTGACTTGAGAAGGCCAGCTGTCTATTAAGCCCCCAGGAATCCACCTGTCTCAACCTCCCCAGAGCTGGATTTACAAGTCCACAAGACCAGGTCTGTCTTCTTTCATGAGTTCTAGGCTCAAACTTAGGTCCTCATGCTTGCAAGGCACACACTTTACTGACTGAGCTCTCACCCTGCCTTTTTTTTTTAAACCAGGCATTACTCAGATTTTCAATTTTGCACTAAGTATCAATGTGACCCTGTCCTCTTGCTAACAGGCAGAGTAGGGAAGACAGTTTAGTGTATGCATCTCACAGCATAACCATTATGGGCTGGCTAGCTGCAAAGTTCCTGAGCTTCCACATTGGAGAGACCAGGGGCATTACAGTGCTGATGTTTCTACCGAAAGGGTAACAGCCACGACAATGATGGATGTAGGTGGGAGCTATTGTTGTTGGTGTTTGTATTGTTGTTACCACAACTATGATGCAGGATCATTTTTTTCTCATGGACTTTTGTACAGTTCTGTTGCTTTGCCCATACTAAACCTAGAAAATTGTCTCCTGAAGCACACACATCCCAAATCTTTCTAGATGCCTCTAAATCACCTTGAAAGAAACAGGGCTGAATCACACTGTCACCTGCAGTGTTTAACAAGTCCTTGTTTCCACCATGTCCTTCCTGTATTTGATGCTGTCAGGCATTTTATATCTACCCCTTCAATGGAACAGTCTTGTTTTATGTTGGTCTGATCTGAGCATACATAATACTAAACATTATTATATTTATGTACTTATATATTTACATTTCTATTACATTCATTTAGAGCAGGGAGGAGAATGTATGTACTTGTGTGGGTGTGTGCATACCACAGCACTGGAGTTGAGGTTAGAAGGCAACGTGTGGGGGTCAGTTACCCCCATCTATTGTGTAGGTCCTAGGTCTTGAACTCAGGATGCCAGGCTTGGTGAGAAGCAGCTTTACCTGGTGAGCCATCTCATCATCCCGTGCACATTTTGTTTTCAATTCATGCTCTCCTGTCTCTGAAATGTCTTCATCTGCTTAGCCAGTTTTCTGTTAGGTAGTTTGTCTTATTCTCATCAAATTCTGGATTTTGGTTCTAAATTACACACATATAGATTAGGAGTAGTACGTCCCAGCCCGAGCTTTGTTTCCATAGTCTCTATTGGATATTTTTTAACATCTAAATTCTGTCAGTGCAGTGACATTTCAATACAGCACATGCTGTGTCATGTTTGACTTGTCCTTACTCAGGCTAGGTCATCATGGCTCCCTCACATCTCCTGTGATAAAAGACAAATCTGGCATTTAAATCATTATCTTTCTTAGGATTTATTAATGCATAGTGTAAGACAAGAGTGCAACTTTCATTTCCTATATGGCTAGAAGTTGTGCCTGTGCTACCAACACTCTAGATAGTGTGTGGTCCCCTCTGACCTGAAATGTCATTTTTACATGTCTGTCTTCCTGTTTGGGGACTCTGTTTCTGCACTCTATGCTTGCCATTGGATTATGTGCTCATTTCTCTGTTGATAAGTTACCATATCATTAATTTACCTTAATATAGCTGATTGGCACCAGGAAGGCAATAGCAGACCTTACCCTCTTTCCCCAAACTGTACTGCCTGCTCTCCCAGCCCTCAGAGATATTTGAATGCACCCGTAAAGCTCTATAATGTCCCCTGGGGTTTTGACCAACTATCTTTGCATTTGTAGATTAATTTGCTGTCACATGGCCTATGTGGAATATTTAGTTTCTCAGCACAGGCATGTGGTATCACTTTGAATTAATTTGTACCACCTTTAAAAATATTTATTTTATTTTTGATGTATGAGTGTGTCTGTGTGAAGGTACCCAAAGAGGTCAGAAAAAGGCAATGGATTCCCCTGGAGCTGGACTTCTAGGAAGTTATGAGCCACCCAGTGTGGGTGTTGGGAACCAAACTGAGGTCCTCTGCAAGAACAGTACACACTCTTAACCCTGGGACCCTCTCTCCCACCGTCCTTCCCTCTGTTACATGTGTCAGTGTTCTGCCTATTCTCCAAATCAATCATTACATATTGAAGTTAGTACAAATTACTTGAGAGTGTACTGATATTGTTAATAAGATTGTTAATTCCATTTTATTTGGGAATGACTGCTTATTATACATAGGATGTATCAATTATTTCCCAAATTTAATCATCTAAGGGCATACAAGCTATACAGATTACATTAAATGATTCTTCATAATTTGCGACAATGACGTATTTTTGTCTTTAACTTTTTAGCCATATGTGAAACAGAAACAGTTTTATGTTGATGTATTCTTTAGTTAGGATTTCAACATGTTTGAGAGTATATTTTTAAACACCATTAATTAGGTATAAATTTATATCTCTACGTTCATAATTGAGATGGGCCTATAAATTTATTTTCATATTTATCCATGGTGCAAAATCTCTATAGAGTAAGTTGTAAAGTTTCCTATATTTTTTCTTTCTCAAACTTCGTTTATTTTTAGATTTTTAAAAATAAAAGTTACAAATGCATGCTCTTTCAGGAATAATATAGTTTCCCTTAAGTGTGTTAGCACCATCCAAACAAGCCCACTAAGCCCCTTCATCCAAAGCATCCTCTCCCCAGGGACAAGACCTCTCCATGATTAGACATATATCCCAAGATTACCAGAAAAGACTCCTGTGTTGCTCTCAGATTTTCAGTTCTAGTGATGCATTGATTTCCTGCCACATGGGGGAAGGATTTATTTTTTTTCCTTCTCTTGCTCTTGCACAACATGTGGGCTTCTTTCTAGTTCCCCAGTGTCCTGGTATAGTGGTTCAAATATGGCTTAGTGTGGTCATGTTGGCAGTTTTCTTTAGAGACTGTATTAGTGGTATTCAAAACAGACGTCGTATTTTCCTTTCTGGTTTTACTTTAAGAAAATAATAATGGTGGTTGCTTTTGTTTTATTGCTTGTTTAGCATTGGCGTTTGCTCACTAATTCAACCCCCAGGGGAACGCCTCATCAATTCTCTACAAGCTTTCTTCAGAGCAGTTGGATGTAGTTGTTATTCTGTCAGTTTTAGCACAGAAAAACGCTCTCCGGGAGAACTCTGCACTTTTACAAAGGAGGCATCTCTGTTTGCCTACAGATGGTGTGGGGGATGCCCAACTTTCTAGGTTTCTTTAATCATCATCTTGGGGGCCCCTCTGTTCCTTCCCTGTGCTACAGTT
Source organism: Myodes glareolus (assembly GCF_982192425.1). Classification (NCBI taxonomy): domain Eukaryota; kingdom Metazoa; phylum Chordata; class Mammalia; order Rodentia; family Cricetidae; genus Myodes; species Myodes glareolus. The sequence goes on along the minus strand of NC_142029.1, from coordinate 27,517,925 downwards.
TCCTCTCTTCTGGCTTCTCTACTTTCTTGGGTAGATAAATGCTTCACCATACTGCATAACCAAGAATACCTCTTCTCACTGTCCTTGAATACCATCTTGGATCAGTCTGCAGCTCTAGGTTAGAAACCTACTGCTTTAGAACTGAAGGAAGGTGCTTCTCAATTGTCTGACATTTTACAGTATTCACCCTAAGAACTCAGAAGCTACTCTCGTTCCTCTTCTTTCTAATATGACCCCTCCCAGCCTCTCCTTGAAGTTTGTGCCTGACTTATTGAGCTGAGCATTCCTGCATCTTGCATTAACATGTTTCTTTATGGATATAGTCACATTTTTTTCTTCTGGGTGTTTGATTTTTTTTTCAGTCTGAAAACTAAAGATTCATCAACTCTGGGGAGTTTTCTTGCATTATGTCATTGGTGACTTCTTTTGATATAACTTCTAGAGTTTTCATATATGTTGGTTCTTTGGGATTAACTGCCCAGTTCTCTCTCTCTCTCTCTCTCTCTCTCTCTCTCTCTCTTAATATTTTTCTTTTCTTTACTATCTTTGAAAAGTTCCATAAATTATTTCGTTTTTCTACTCAACATTTCAGGTGTAGAGAGCAGGTGAAGTTGAATATTGTTCTATGCTCTTTTTTAATAGCATACTAATCTTGTTGCATGATTGTGGTAACTTCTAATCTCTCTGAGGAGTTCCATCATAGTATTTTGAATTTTTTTTAAGCTGATTGGTTTCTGTGTCCTCCAAATTCCTGTTTAACCATTTTAGAGATTTTCTGTAGATCTTTGATACCTTAACTGACACTGTTTTTTAAGTTCAGCTCTATCTTCTTGGATAGTTCAGAATTGTAATTTTCTTTCTAATCTGGCATCCTGCATTTTTAAACTATCATTCTGAGAGGGAGGCAGAGCTAGAGAGGTAGGACTACTCAGCATCAAATACACATGGGTTTCCTCCATTGCCTCAGTTGCAGGACAGCAACTCCTCAGAGGAGCACCCCTCACCCATGAAACTTGACACTCTCTAGTCCTGTACTAGGGGTGAGGAGAGGGAGTAACTAGACTATTGAATGCAAAGAGGGATCTGGAAGTTACTAACACTTCCGGCTCAATGTTTGTCCATCCCAACCTCCTGGGGAAACAAAACTGGACAATTCCTGAGTCTTTCAGAGATCCCGTGAAATCAACTTGGCAGCTCCTTTTCCATGTTTACAATTGTTTTCCTTGGGTCGGCTAAGCTCTTTAGAACTGGCCCACACGTTCTCCACCCCCCAGAATCCTACTGCGCTGGCATAATTCTTGTAGTTGTCCTCAGTTTACCCCTGCTACCAATTCTACTTCGTTCTGATTAGTCTTTTCTTGGGGAACCTCTATGTTTATCTGCATTTAATTTTTAATGAGTTTAAAGTTATATTCAAGCTGCTTAGCGTGCAACATGACAGATTTTTATTCTAATTTTATTATAAGTCCCCACAGTCCATTTCTATCCCTTGTATCATTTGCCATAATATACTTCATTTTCCTTGGTGCCCACGAGAAAGCATTAGCTCTTCTTTAAATGGCATGTCTGCTGTGTTCTCACCAGCTGATGCCTGGGATTTCTGTGGCATGCATCACTTGTTTTGCCCTGATGGCTAATATGTTGTAAGCGGCTGGCTGGCCAGTTGGATAGTTACTGACCTACAATGATAATGGTACTGAGTGAGAAGGATATGTCTTCATTCTAAAATGGCGTGTCCCCAGACACATTTCAGGAAATTCTCATGTCACCGCACATGGGACTTGGTATGGTTGAACAAATGTGGCCAAGAGTGGGTCTGATAATTTACATAGGTTTCCTTAACATGATTACCCTGGGCTTTAAAAATGTTTCACGCATGGTTCAATCCGGTCCAGACATTTTTGTTCATGAAATGCATGTTACTTGGTATGTGATGAACTTTGGAATGGGATGTTCTAAGGCTTCATTCTGTGGTTTTGTTAGGTTTGCATTTAGGTATTTCCCCATTAGCTCTATCTGTATTTTAAAATGAGTAAAATGTAGTCCCTGAATTAGAAGAACTATAAAATGCTAAATGATTTTTTTTTGTTTTCTTTTTAATAGCAAAAGAAACAACAGCAAGGATGGCTCCTGTCTTACACCAAGTTTCCTGACTTCAGGACTCTCAGTGAACTTTACACAGTTCCAGGCAATGTTGGTCTATTTCTCAATTTTGGGCTAGGGGGACACAGGTGAACTGGTATTAGTGAGCACTGAGAGGGCTGAACTATTGTAGGGAGAGCCTAGAAGATCAAGTGTAAGAAGAGTTATGCTTGATAGACTGGCATCTTCACCTTCTCCCAAGGAACTTCTGCCCTTGTTCCTGAGATGTGAGATTGTAAGAGCTGAGACCTGGACTGTGAGCAGCTGGGGATCAAGACTAGACAGCAGAAGGCTATAGAATGTGACTCACATCAATGTCTTTGGGACTAGTTAGTGTTGGACTGTGGTTTAGAAATCAATTTGTTGACTGCTTTTTATAACAGCAACTGAATTGGGTAATAAATACTTTATATGACTTAAAAACTGAAATGGTTCTATTTTTATAAAATAGATAAGGAATTTAGATCCCAAAAACTGAGTGAATTAAGAAAGACAGACAAAGGACAGGAGCTATTGAAGAAACTCACTTGCTAGAACTCGTGAAATATTTGTTTCATCTGACACCTGACTCCCCACCCGTGCTTGTTTGGCATCCTTAGGGTGATAGCCCTCCCTGGGGTATACCAACTCATGTGTTCACAAAGCACTGTCACCTGCCAAGATGCTACTATAAAAGGGTAGCAATTGAGGCCAGGGATTCTCCATCCCATCAGAAGTCTATGGTGATGTCATAGACCTCTGACATATGACCTTCTTCAACAGAAAGGCTGCCTACCTGAAAAGTCTAGTTACCTATGTGTGATGGTAGAACACGAGGACTGGCTCATTGGGGTTTCTGTCCTGCCCAGTTCCCATAGCTGGCAAGTCCCAAAGAAAAACACACAGAGAGTCTACATTAGGTTATAAACTGATTGGCCCATTATCTCAGGCTTCTTATTAGCTCTTGTAGCTTATATTAACCCATTATTCTTATCTATGTTAGCCACATGGCTCAGTACCTTTTTCAATGGGGCAGGTCACATCCTGATTCTTTGGTGGTCTGGGAAGGATTGTCGAGGGAGCTTCCTGCTTCCCAGAATTCTCCTATTCTTATTACACCACCTCTACTTCCTGTCTGGTTTTCCTGTCTATACTTCCTGCCTGGCTACTGGGTCAATCAGCGTTTATTTAAAACATGATTGACAGAATAAAGGACAACCAGGGGCAATGAGAACAGGAGTATTCTTGGAAGAAGGAAGTTCTTCCAGTAGTCCTGTCCAGACACCGAAGAAGCAGAATGTAACCTGCCCCACTGAAAAAGGTACTGAGCCATGTGGCTAACATATACTAGAATAATGGGCTAATATAAGTTATAAGAGCTAATACGAAGCCTGAGTTAATGGGCCAATCAGTTTATATCTAATGTAGACTCTCTGTGTGATTTTTCTCTGGGAATAAATGGCTGGGGGACCAGGCAGGACAGAAACCCCAAAGAGCAGGCCTCCATGTTACAGTGGTCTACAGGGTCAAAGGTTAAGGTGAAGGTTGAGAGGCAGGCAGGCAGGAATATATAGGGCTGAAAGGTCTAAACAGGGACCTGGGGTGCTCAGGTGCTACAAGAAAAGCAACACTGTAGAAGGTGGGATACCCCCATCCCTATAGGCTGCTAGCTTCCTGTCACTTCACTCATCCTTCTTGATATGTTTGGAAGATGCGGGGGACATGAGAGACAGGGAAGTCTCATAAGGGCTGCATATGATCGAGATGATTTGTGTATATTTTCTCTGTCCCTGACAACACTGTAATTACAGGGATGTATCCTAGAACACCAAATTTATGTCCTCTCAAGAGAACCTGTCCCATCCATCGTCCCTGCTGAATGGGGAACATGCAGAAACCCGCTCTCTGTGATCAGCAGGCACCTGACTCCTGGGCAGTCTAAGGTCTTACAAAAACCAAGTGGGCCTGGTTTGTGTCTCTTTGCAATGTTTTGCTATCTAGAGACTAAGAGACTGTGGCTGGAGTATATTAAACTGTATATGACGTAGCAGGATCTGCCAGCTGTGATGAGGAGTGAGGGGTGGAGCTAGAAGGCCATGGTGAAAGAGAAACAGAGCAGGCATCCTCGCAGGAAGTCATTTCAGAAAAATAAAGCCCTTGGGCAGGCACTGCTGTTCATCCTCACCATGCCCCACCTCTTCACCTTCTCCCAGATTAGCTTACATGCACCTTTTTAAAAAATTCCATCTCTCTGCATTCCTCCTCCAAGAACAACCTGCATGAATTGCTCCTTTTTCCAATTAAAGGTTGCTGAAACAAGGATCCTCACAGTTTGAAATCTCAATAAATGCCCAATTCCCCTGAGATGCATGTGTGAGGTTGCCTTGTTGTCACATTTCCAACACAAAGGAGGTTTGGCAAGAGAAAGAAAACCAAGGAGTTCTTTACCCACTTTGACAGGCAGACAATGAAACCAATTAAGGAATGAGCTCCTGAATGGCTTTTGCCTTCAAGGTCAAGGCTTGACTCACTGGAACTTTGGCAGAGGTGTGCAGTTAGGGGAGAGAGAGAGAAATAATTCCTGGGATGACAGGCTTCTGAGCGGATGGATAGTAAATCACGTTCCCGATGTGAAATAGTGATGCATTTTGGTGAGGAAAGATGTGGGTGAAATATTAGCCAAGTTAATCATGTAGAGTAGACTCCAAGAATCCACTGTTCACTGTCCACTCAATATGAAAAAAGATCCTGACCATGAGGAAGGGAACCATAAAACCAATTTAGAGACTCCAGGCCAGCTGGGATCAAAGGAAGTGAAGACCAAGGAGACATTTATAATTACAAAGGTCTCAAAGGAAGGATCTATCACTAGCAAATGGTCTATGTATGGAGCCTGCATGGTCATTCAGAAGGAGAATGCTCACCCAAATCGGTATTGTTGGGTAACCCACACCGTCACAAAGGATTTCTTAATATATCCACAGCAATACCAACAGTAACCATGCAATATAAAACACACAAAACTCAACCAGTTGTGTCTAAATACCAAGACTTTGAAGATCAGCTACGGTTGTGGGACATTACTTGATTTGCCATTCAGTGTTGTTTCAGTGGGTCAAGTGAGCCCTGCTCCTTAGGGTGGGCTGCTCTTCCCCAGCTAGCTTCTTCCTGGAAGTGGGATCGAACAAGATGGACCTGGGGTGACTTTGGGGAGATTGGGGCAGATGTCCAGGATCTGGAGAAGGTTATAGACAACTACAGGGAGTCGTTATAGACACCCAGTTCACAGATGGACACCTTCCTGGTCTTGGGATGTCCCACAACATTTGGTGTAGTAAGGTGAATCCCACAGGCAGTCCTCAGGCATTGTTTAGATACAGTCCTACTCACACTTTCTCAGTTCCTTATGAGGTAACTTTAACATCTATTGTCTCACTCCATCCTTACAGTCACCTTGCAAGGGACTGTTGTATATGGAGTGGTGGGTCACTTCTTACCACCCAGCTCCTGGCTAGCTTTACCCAGAATAATTACATGGAAACTCTATTCATTTAAACACTGCCTGGCCCATTAGTTCTAGCCTCTTATTGGCTAACTCTCACCTCTTGATTTAACCCATATCTAATAATCTGTGTATCACCACGTGACTGTGGCTTCCCAGGAGAGATTCAGCATGTCTGACCTGGTGGCTGTCCCATGGTGGCTCTCTGTCTCTCTCTGCCTTCTTTCTCCCAGCATTCTGTTCTGTCTACTCTGCCTATCTAAGCTGCTGTCCTATCAAAAGGCCAAGGCAGTTTCTTTATTTGACCAATGAATGTAACACATGGACAGAAGGCCCTCCTACTCCAAGGGATGCATGATTGCATCTATTGAACAGATGAAGAAGCTGAAGTTCTAAGAGGTGAGTCCAATTGCCCAAGCTTGCACAACTTGCTAATGGTATGGCTGTGTTGCAAGCTATCATTGCAATACAGTGGTTATCCTCTTCCCAATACAGGAATGCTCTTCCCGCCACCCCTCAACATTCTGCCCAGGACGCTGGCCTGCTGGCACTTCTCCAGCAGTGGGTGGAGGCAGTATTTGCTGCCTTCCTCGTGGTGTTTTCCAAGACTCAAATGTCATAACGGATGCAAATCACCCATGCCCCCTGTTCAGCTGGCTCAGTAGGGCTGGAGTGCCCAGGTTGAACTACTACCATAGACTGTGGATGACACTCAGTAGAGCCAACCTCTAGCTGACACCAACACTTCCATATCACTCTTCCAATGAGGCATAGCATCTTTCCTGTGAACCTCAGTTCCTCCCCTCCTGGCACCACCAAGTACTTAGTGGCCAGATCTGTGAAGCAGCCCCAAGTCGCTCTTAATGAAATGAAAGCCAGACTGGCATCCCTAATGCTCTCCAGCTGTTTTCTAGTGTGTGCCATTAGGGTAATTGTGTCGGAGAAGCAAGCGTGGAAGCTAAGACAGTCATCTAGCTGGGGTCATTGAAAACTGCAGACAGCACTTGATTAGGAGGGTAAGGAAATGAGAGGTGCACCTCAGGGGCAAAGGCAGCAGCAGTGCTGGAAGCAGGTGTGCTAGTGTCACTAGCTGGATACCATTCCTCTCCTAAGTTCTGAGTGTGTGCTCTGAGTCATTTTTTCAAGAGTTCATCGACATATGTGTTAATGTGGTTTCTTAATGGCCTGTGTTCATTGACTACGCAATCTAAAGTAAGACTCTCCAAAGTAGAACTAGAGGTACTTGGTGAACAATGGCAGCATAAAGAGGAACATCTGGGTATGATACAGAGGCAGGAGTGTGGCCACCAAAGAGCACACAAGGGTGGCATAGCTTGGCAGTGGGATATATTTGGCCATCAAAATGAATGAAGAAAAAGGAAGAAAGAACACTGAGGTGAATGTGACCATGTGAATATTTCAGAGTATTCATGTAATTAAAATGCAAACAAATGAACACTATTAAAAGAACACACACTACCCTTTTGAACTCACAGCTTGATCTCCGCAGTATTTGTCCTGTCAGTACCCTGTCACCGGAAAGTAGGGACTCATGGGCTTCATCTCTCCCTAAGGATTTATATGCAGCAAACGGTGGATGTTAGAGGGGCTGTGTTTTCTTCAACGATGTAGCCAATGGTAAAGTCACACTGTAAACAAGCTTAATGAAAACCACTGGGTTACAAAAAAAGCTATGAGAGCAGAAAGGTGACTGCCTGGGAAGAAAGAAGAGTAGGGGTGGGAGGAGGACAAGAGTGTGGGGGGTGGGGTTAATGCTCTCAATATATGTACATGAATGCAAATGACATAACAAAACACATCTATATGTGTAATTAACATATGCTAATTATGAGCACGAAAGGTAAACTGTTCTTTACACTTAGATCATACAAAGATGTCTCCTATAGCCTTTCCTTCATGTCACACGCTGTAATGAAGGCCTTTCTCAACACTTTCTCGTCATCTGGAAGGGATATGGCTATGCTCACAGCAATTGCCGTGGAGGCTGATCAAAGAAATCAAGTATGACTACAAAGTGTTCTTCTGGGGCCAATGGGACAGAGCCCCATGTCTACCATTTGACTCTTCTGGCTGATTTGGAATTCCACCGTGGATAGCTTGGAGTCATAGAAAGGCTGTGTCTCTGTAAGGAGGCTTACTCCCGCCATCCCTTAGTCCCATTTCCCTAAGCTGAGCTTGTGAAGATGCCAAGTAGCAGTGAGTTAGAGATGGTTCAACAACAGGAGTCTTGGTTGTGGAGACCCAGAGGAGTTCACTGAAATCTAGGCTTAGTTGCTTAACAAGGGCACAGCTTGACTAAAAGCCACCTCAGCTCTGCCTTCAGATGGCTGAGCTTCAGGGACATTCTGAGTAGAAATAGGACTCCCTTGTCTAAGATGCACTCTGAACTCTAGATCACTGAATGGCTGATGTCTGTGTTGTACTTCTCAGAGTAACAATGAAACAAGGATTTCATACATGACACCATCACAACTAGCCTTCACTTTGGTTAAAAAACAAAAAGCAAAACAAACAACAGCAACAAAAAACAAATTCCAGAGAAATATTTTCCCTAGAATCATTACTTGTAAGACACATGCTCCTCATCAATTCATTCAAATTTTTGGAAGCTGTTCATACTGCAGGGCACGTATGCTAAACAAACTCCTATGAATAAGGCACAGAATCCCATCCAAGTGGAGACAGAAGGGTAGTGGGGAGGACCACTGCATCATGACCTAATCACATCCACCCAAGTGGAGACAGGAGGCTAATGGGGAGGACCATTGCATCGTGGCCTAATCACACCTGTATAGTCCCAGGTATTAATCTCCTCTGTGTTTTCCAACATTTCACTCTTGATTTAATAGCTTCCATCTGATGAATATCATACAGAGGTGTGATGACAAATGACATACAAGCAAATACATTAATTCTAAAAGGTTCTGTGTGGTAGGAGAGAAGACACTAAGCGTATTTATAGGAGAGACTGGGGCAGTGGACTGGGGCAGTGTTGAAAAGAGGCAAGGCAAAAGTTCCTATGATGCCCTTCAGACAAAATTTTCAGAAAGAAAAGCTTTAAATATTGGTGAAGGAGGAAAGAATTATGGGTGGATGCAACTAAATGAATACATATTACAGGATTAGCTTTTTGCAAAATGCTTAGCTGAAAATGTCAACCACAGCTTTTAAGTTCATAATCATTAATACACAACTTTTCTGATTATTTTTACAGTAACTATTCTGCAAGTTTTGAAGCATTTTCATTCCCAGTGGTGATAAAGTATTCTGCCCAAAGCAACTTAAGGGATAAAGAGCTTGTTTGGGCTCATAGTTCTGGGGAGACAGTCCAACATGATGGGAAAGGCACAGCAGGAGAAACAGGAAGCTGGCTGGTCACATGGCATCTACACTCAGAAAACAAATAGTGAACAGGAAGTGGGGGATCAGGACATAAAGTCTCAAGGCCAGCTCTAGTGATCCACTTCTTCAAACATGGCTCCATCTCCTGAATATGCCACAACCTTCCCAAACAGCCAAAGGTTCAAATGCAAGAACCTCTCTCTCTCTCTCTCTCTCTCTCTCTCTCTGTGTGTGTGTGTTTGTGTGTTTGTGTGTTTCACATTTAAAACACTACAGGCAATAAACCAGGTCACTTCTGCATATGACTTGCATGGCCTTGTTTTCTTTTATGTGGGATGTACACATTCTGCTCACTCAAACCATCCGTCAAAATTTTGAGAAGCACATTTCATAACTTCATATAAAGAACGCCCCTCAAGGGCAGGTGATGTGGTTTTTCTGAGGCTTCATATTGCAATCAGAAACAGTTCAAGTGTTTGAATCACCAGTTTGTGCACAACCTGTGCCTTCACTTCTATGCAACACAGTATTTGACTTGAAAGAAATGTGCAAGCCAGCTCTGAGCCAACCTTGATTGAAGTGAAGTATTTCCTTTAGGGCACTGAAGACGTGGAAGGTGTCTAGAGTCAGTACGTTTAGCCCTTCTCAACAGCAGCAAATGCGCTCCATAAACACCTGTGTGTGTGTGTGTGTGTGTGTGTATGTGTGTGTGTGTGTGTGTGTGTGTGTGTGTGTGCATGAGCACACATGCATGTGATGGTGTAGGTGTCAGAGAATGACAGGTATTATTCTTCAGGCATAATTGATATTTTGTTTTCATTTCATTCATTGTGGTTTTGAGAGTGGTCCCTCATCGTTCTGTAACTCACCAAGTAGGCTAGAGTGGTAGTCCAGCAAGCCCCAGGTGTTTGCAGTCACTGGGATTTACAAGTATACACTCCCACATCTGGTGTTTTTTTTTTATATACAGATTCTGGAGTGGAATTCATTTATTCATTTTACCAAACCATTTTTCCTCCAGCCTGAGTAAAAACTTTTTTTCCCTGAGCATTGCAAAGTCCCAATGTAGGGGCATTTTCAGTCTCTGTGTCCCATTTTCTCACACCATCAGCCCTTTGGTTCCAGGTCAAGCTGGGTTCCAGCACCTCCCTGACTCCCTTGCAAACCCTTCCAGTTGTATCCCCTTCTGTCTTATTTGCCAGTCTAGACCCCTGGTGCCCTGGGCTCAGTCTGCCCAGCTGCCCCTGAGCTATTTGGGTAGAAAAACACAGCAGTGGTGTCTGGTTCACTTTAAAAAGTTCATTGTCTCTAGCCTCAAATGGACACTCAATGCTGCCCAGCAGGCCCTTCATTTTTCTCCCATGGCCTCAATTCCCTAAGAAGACTATTTCATGTCTTCTTCCCTGAAAACTCCTCTAATCCTTCCTCCACTCTCAGATGATGGCTTCTCATTTCATGGATAAAATTGAAAAATTATCTTCCCTTCAGCAAACCTGCAATCTTCATCAAGGCTCATCTTTCCCTCCTTGGCTTGGTTAAAATGGAAAAGTGCTCTCCAGCCTCAGAGCCTGAAGTCTTCTCCCATGCTGTGGGTCTCGGCCACTCCAACACAGTCCTGCTCTCCCTTTCCTCCCCAGCAACTGTCCCCTTCATTCTGGATGGATCAGCCCTACTGAGCATGAACAAACATGCTCTCTTGCCTTGTGGAATTTAGGTTTTCTCTGGGGATGGACCCCAGGGCCTCATACTAGGCAGGCTCTATACCCGACCCTTTTCTCCCAGATTGCTTGAATAGAAAACTGAAAAAAAAAAAGGCTCTACTGCATGACACAGCTCCCCACGTTCCTTTTGATTTTTCTCAGGAGCTCACAGAGAGGTCCGCTCTCTGGCTCCACATCATTCTTACCCTACTTTGATTTTGTGCCTGTCTCCCCTCCTACTCCTAAATGATATCCCCCCCTCTAAACTATCTTTTCTCATTTTACACTTCCCATTTCCTTTTCTCCTCTCATCTTTTTCGACTCTCCAACTTCCCCATACCCCATCCACATCCACTCCTCAGAGAGGGTAAGGCTTCCCACAGGGCGTCAACAAAGTCTAGCACATTGCTTTGAGGAAGGATCAAGGCCCTCCCTACTATATCTAGGCTGAGCAAGGTGTCCCTCCAAAGAGAATGGACCCCCAAAAGCCAGTACGAGCAGTAGATATCATCTTGGTCCCATTGCCAGTGGAACCACAGTCTGCACCAACCATAAAAAACAAGTGGGTGTAGCTATTCTACTATCTAACAAAATAGACTTCAAACTAAAATCAGTCAGAAGAGATGGAGAAGGACACTTTATATTCATCACAGGAAAAGTCCATCAAGACGAAGCATCAATCCTCAACATCTCTGTCCAAGTACAAGAGCACCCACATATGTAAAAGAAACATTACTAAAGCTTAAATCTCACATCAAACCCCATACACTGATAGTAGGAGACTTCAACACCCCACTCTTCCCGATGGACAGGTCAACCAGACAGAAACTTAAATAAGAGAATTAACAGACGCCATGATTTGAAGGGACTTAATAGAGAGCTATAGAACATTTTACCCGAATACAAAAGAGTATGCCTTCTTCTCAGCACCTCATGGTCTCTTTGGAAAGGCACAAACTGAAGGTTCCAAAGGCCTTCCAGATGCCAACTCAAGCAACAGTCCTCTGTCTCCCGAATTTCCTCTCCAGACACCCATGGTACCTTTTCTCCTCTGTCTGACCTCCAGATTTTAATGTGAGGACTCAGTTGCGTTTTTGTTTCCTTTCTTGGGCCATCACATCCAGTCTGTTGGCTTATTGGTGAGTTGGCTTTCAAGTTTTTCAAAGAAGTCTACATGCATAGAGTTTAAAAGGCAATTAGTACTATTTAAAACCTATCAATGTTAGACTCTAAACTTCAGACACATTGGATAAGCATTTGTCTTCGTTTCTTAGCATGAAGTTGACTCCCATGGTCTCTACCTTCTGTTTCCCCTAGCCTGGATCTCCTGAACAGCTGACATCATGTGACTTCCTACACCAAGCTACTGAGTCAAGTGAAGTCTTTCCTAGCTCCCTTGCTCTGTCTTCCTGTACAAACTCTTTTCAGTTGAAGGGCATCCTTTTAATGAAGAGTGGATAGGTGAAAAGAAAGTATAGAATTTTTTAATCGAACTTTAAGTACTTTTATCACCTTATTCAAGTTAATTAAGCCTCTGTGTGTATGTGTTTATCTGTGTTTATGTATGTGTGTGTACGTGTTTTGTGTGTTGAAGTGAGGTGGCTCGTTTGTTCCCAGCTGTTTGGCTAGCTTAGACCTGAAATAATCACACAGAAACTGTATTAATTAAATCACTGCTTAGCACATTAGCTCTAGCTGCTTATTGGCTAACTCTTATATTAATTTAACCCATTTCTATTAATCTGTGTATCACCATGATGTCATGGTCTACCAGCAAAGTTTCAGCACATCTCCAGTGGCTCCATGGCGTATCTCGACTCTGCCCTTCTCCTCCCATGCTATAAGGTAAGCCAGTTCTTTATTCATTAACTAATAAAAGCAACACACAGATAGAAGGACCTCCCACACCATTTGTGTGTATGTGTGTACACATGTCTGAGTGTGTGTGTGTGTGTGTGTGTGTGGCATGTGCTTGTGCATGTGCACAGAGAAACCAAAGGAGGACATGATGTCCACTCTTTCACTTTTCACCTCTTCTCCCCTGACACAGGAACTAGGAAGGCAGGCAGCAGCCTTCACCCATCCCCGTCTCCACCTTCCTCTAGCACTGGAGTCACATGCTTACAATAGCCTTACCAGACATTTTAGTTTTGGTTTGGGATTTGAACTCAGGTCCCAATGTTTGTCCTACCAAACAACACTCTGTCTGACTTATCTCTCGAGCCCAACTAGTCAGAATTTTGAAGTTCATTCCACTTACTTCCACATTTCATCGGTTTGGTTGAGGTCAATATTCCCCTGATTCTTTCTGCTTTTTATTGAGTTATTTTCTTCCCATGTGGAAGTTTCATATTTTTGTCCCTGGGTTTAGAAACTGCCAGTGGACTTTGTCATTTGCATGTCTTTAAAATTCTTTGTGATAGGCACTCAATGGTCCTTTTTATAAACTAGAGACAACTAGTTTTTAATTTTTTATTTAAGAAATTAAGATGAAAGTCAAATTAGCTGGATAGTTGTTCTGTGCATCAACTCACCTGTTACTTCTCATTGCTATTGCATCGTGATGAGCCCTAATGATCCTTCCAATGCATCCTCCCACTTTCCTATTGAATTTTTTTTAAAGTAAATTTTATTAAATTATAAAAGTTTCCATTTCCGCCCCTCTTCCCAACACCTTCCCACTCCCCCAACTCCCTCTCCTCCTCCCTCTTCGTCCCTTAGGGCAGTCAGGGTTTCCTGCCCTGTGGGAAGTTCAAGTTCCTCACCCCTCCCTCCAGGTCCAGGAAGGTGAGTATCCAAACAGACTGGATCCCCAAAATCCAATATATACAGAGGAAACAGGTCCCAGTATCATAGTCAATGGCTTTTCAGAAAGACTTCGGGCCAGCCACATTCAGAGAATCCGGCCAAATTCTGAGAATCTGGTTAGATCACATCCTCGTTCAGTCCCAGTCCAACTGGCCTTGGTAAACTCTCATTAGATCCGTTCCCTTGTATCAGTGGGTGATAGCATCCCTCGCAGTACTGATTTCGTTTTTCATGTTCTTCCTCCTTCTGCTCCTCATTTGGACCTTGGGGGGCTCAGTCCAGTGCTCCAATGTGGGTCTCCGACTGTATCGCTGTCCTTCGCCAGATGAAGGATCTATGGTGATAAGCAAAATATACATCAGTATGGTTATGGGCCACGGCCAATTCAGGCACCCTCTCCTCTGTCCAGAGAACAATCTGGGGGATCTCTCCTTGGACCTGGGATCCCATATATAATCAAGTCTCCTGTAAACCCTAAAATGACTCCCTTAGTTGAAATATATTCTTCCCTGATCCCATATTCATCCTTCCTCCCTTCCCCCCCCATCCCAGGCCACCGAGCTTTCCCCATTCCTCCCCTACTCCCTTCTTTCTAACCCTCTCCCCTTCCATCAACCCTCCCACCCCCCCATGCACCCGAGGTTACCTGGGACTCTTGACTATTTCCTACCTCCTGGCGGATAGCTAAATAATCTTCATCAGGTTCATCTTCTTATTTAGCTTCTCTAGGATCACGAATAATAGGCTCCAAGACCTTTAATTATGGTTAGAATCCACTTATGAGTGAATACATACCGTGTTCCTCTTTTTGGGTCTGGCTTACCTCACTCAGTAAAGCGTTTTCTATTTCCATCCATTTGCATGCAAAATTCAAGATGTCATTGTTTTTTACCGCTGAGTAAAACTCTAATGTGTATATGTTCCACACCTTTAGTGATTGCCAGATTATAACAAAAAGAATCCTGATTGATTTCTTTTTTATTGTACCCTATTTATATTTGTTAGATAATGTGTCACCATTCAAAGAATCTCAAAAGTGTAGTGAGGAGCTGCGGGCAGGCCTGCTTTTCATCCCACACGGCTCCTGCACGGCTAGCTTAGTCCCGGAAATAACAACACACAAATTGTATTCATTTAAGCACTGCCTGGCCCATTATCTCTAGAGAGTTAGTTACTGACTAACTCTCATATCTTGATATTAACCCATTTCTAATAATCTGTGTAGTAACACGAGGTGGTGGCTTACCGGAAAAGATTCAGCATGTCTGACCTGGTGGCTGGCTCCATGGCTTCTGCCTCATAGCCCTCTTCCCAGCATTCTGTTCTGTTTACTCCGCCTACCTAATTTTCTGTCCTATCAAGGGGCCAAGGTAGTCTCTTTATTGACCAATGAAAATAACACAATAGACAGATAACCCTCCTCCATCACAAAAGAATTATTATTTGAGGGGGTCTTTTCCCTTTCAATTGTTTGCTTGGTACCTCTTTATGTTTAGAGACATTCTAAAAATTACTACTTACTGTTTGTAGACCCATTGCATAATGAAAGCTGATTGCAAGCTCTCTTAGCTTCCTGGGACTTGCTGGCTGGTATAATTTTATGTAGGTTGCACCCACTAGACAGGTCTTTCTTTCTTCAGTTTCCTAAAACCTGTCCAGAGCTTTTCTATATTGTAGACATTGGACATCAGGTTCAATTTGAAATCCACCCAGCCTGCCACTCCCCTGACCTCTCATACACAGGTATACATCTGCACCTTAAGCCCACTTAATTAATTTTTTTCATCATTGACCACATAGCACCTCTGCAGGGGACCTTTATCTGATCATCTAATACAGTAAAGTGGTCCCCAGTATTATTTTCCTATTCCCGTCTTCTGAAAAGAGTTCATCATGATGGAATGATGTATCACTTAGCTTAGTGTTTTCCTGGAACTTTTCTGTCATCTAACAACAGGTCCTATGGGCATGGGCCATTTCGATTTCTTCCACACTATAGTCTCAAGACTTTGCACTCCAATACAACATGCTCAATTAATATTTATCCAGTTGATGGGTAAAGGGATGTATGAGTAGGCAGGTGGATGAACAGAAATTCTAGTTGTGATCAGTCTCTGTATCTTTGTGACCTTAGGCAAGCCAGTTACCTTCAAATTTTGCCTTAATTAGCTTTTTCTGACTTAGAATCACAAATCTTCCTCTCCTGAAGAGGTATTTACAAGGTAAAAGTAAATTAATAGTTGTGTGTGTGCTAAGTATGAAAAGATTTTTTGGTGAACTGGGGTATGATAAAGATCAGACATAGCTTACTTTTCTTCTTCTTCTTCTTCTTCTTCTTCTTCTTCTTCTTCTTCTTCTTCTTTTTCTTCTTCTTCTTCTTCTTCTTCTTCTTCTTCTTCTTCTTCTTCTTCTCCTCCTCCTCCTCCTCCTCCTCCTTCTATCTTCTTCTTGAATCTAATTTTACTATGTTAAAGTTAAAACCTCCCTTTTTATTTAAACAGAAAAGGGGAGATGATGTGGGATTTTTCTCTGTATGCTGTGATTACCATTAATGAATAAAGAAGCTACTTTGGGCCTATAGCAGGGAAGAACTTAGCTTGGCAGGGAAAACTAAGCTGAATGCTGGGAAGAAGAAGGGTGGAGTCATAGAGACTCCATGGAGTCACCAGAGACAGACGCTGGTAACCTTAGCTGGTAAGTCACTGTCATGTGGCGATACACAGATTAATAGAAATGGGTTAAATTAATATGTAAGAGTTAGCCAATAAGAAGCTAGAGCTAATGGACCAAGCAGTGATTTAATTAATAGTTTCTGTATGATTATTTCGGTTTTGGGTAGCCAGGGCAAATAAGTGGCCTCCTTACTACATACAATTTTCAAAACAAGCTTATAAAGTTAAGTGTTATGTATTGTATTTCATAGATAAGCAAATACAAGTTTAGAGAAGTCACATAAATTGTCCAAGATTATCCCATAAACTGGGGTTTAGTTACTGAATCGAAGCTCATATCATAGGACCATGCTGTTTTTCTAAATATATCTCTTTTTGTGATTGACTGGAGGGGGGAGCTAGATGCCTATGCATTTGGAAGTCAAAGATTGTCATTGTATGTCTTCCTCTCAACCCCTATCTTGTCTTTTGAGATAGGGTCTTTCACTGAACCTATCATTGATTGGCTAGACTGCTGGGTAGAGAGTTTCATCCGATCATCTTATCTCTCTCTACCTGTCCACTACTAGGGCTACAGACACACTTGTGACCAAGCCCACTTGGTGTTATGGCCGAAAAATGCTCTGTGCAATATCCTGGCTTACATTTCAGTGGGAATGTTAATTCAGACAAAACAAACAAACAAAAGAAAACAAATCAAAACCCTTAAATACTCTCTTCCATGGTCTTCTGCCTGCTGACTCCTATCTAGGAACACAGGGTCACCACATGTGCTACTGGATGCAACAAAAGAGCATCTTTTCATTTGCCTTTCCTTAGCTGTGGATCAGAAGTTCTTCGTGCACCACAATCTTTGAAATGCAGCAGACTCACACAGAGAACTGTTAAAGCAAGACTACTGAGCCCAAGCTCTGGGATTCCTGAGTCTGCTACTGGCCTCAGAACTGTATTTATACCAAGTACCCCAGTACCATTTCTTGACCAGTTGATTCTATTTTAAGAATTGTTATTCTAGACTACTCAATTTTCCAATTACACATGGGCACTAATCTCCCTCAAAGATCATAACCTCCTTTGTTGACCATTGCTTATATAACTCATGAAGCACTTTTAAAATGAATCTAAGCAGGTGATAGAATATACCAATGACAGTAAACTATTAAATATAATAACAGACATTTATATATATATGCAAAATATGTGTCCTTTCCCTTGCAGTTCTCAGTGAGGGTCTATCAGGTATTATGGTTATGTTCCTTCCTTTCTTAAGAGGATATTACCTCATCCATCACCTGTTAAGTCTTGAGTTCTCTTCTAGTACTTATGATTCTTTCTCTTGTTGTCCTGGTCTTGCTCAAGAAACTAACTCCTCAGCACATCAACTAATCAAGGGGCTGATTAAGAACAAAGAAATGTCTATACACATGACAACTTAATGGAGCATGTACAATGATCAAGAGTCTTGCCATGTGTAAATAATGTGCAGTCCTTTCGTGCTAATAATTGAAGCTCTTCATCCTCGAGAGCCTGGGGACCATTCTGCAGTTTGAGGAGTGACTCTCTAGCCTATGTATCTCTCCTAGATTCTTTGTTGAGCTCCTGCCATTTACATAAATGGCCTTCAGCTCAGTTTCACAGCCAATCTTGGTGACACCTTGGGTTTATCATTCCCCTCTTCCTGCTTGCTGCTTTGATGCCTTAGGCCAGTGTTCTCTTCAGACTCCTTTGTCTGCTGGCAACAGAAGAGAGCTTTGAAAAAGGCTATTTTTCCCCTCCAGTTTCTGATGTTTCTCAGGGGCACCATAAACCATACCTCCAGATTATGTGATGTGACCTGCTTGCCTGTTCATTTGTTGGGTACCTGTTGAATGATTCTTAATTGCCAGGCACCATGTTTATCACTGGAAGGCAGCTTGCCTGGGATGTGGCATGCGCCCTAAGTTACACTTGGTGTTTGATGGCACTCTGAGAACATCAGCATTAGAAATCCAGCTGTTGGAAGCATTTATGGATTCTTTTCTTATTATAATAATACTGCAGTTAATTAATTGCACTGATCATGATTTATCTTAGGGACAGTCCTATGCACTATAAAGTGGGAGGGGCTGAGGTGGTATGGTTTTTAGGGACTCTGTTTTGAAGGTTGACAGATTCTCCTATTGCTGCTTAGATTGTGGTACAGACAACAGAAATTATAGAAACTTAGGATTGGACTAATTCAGAAACTTTTTTGTCATTTAAGTGTTATGAAGAAATAGTATGTATGTATAATACATAGATCAAAACGAATTGTACATGGAAGAGAAGTTTGAGGGGAGTATGATGAAATATAAGAACATGAATCGGGGTTGAAGAGGCCAGCAAGCGGGGTTTATTGAGGACTCACAGAATGTCTGGTTTTCCCTGATGAGGACCAGGTATCTGGCAGGAAAATGAATATAAAGACTGTCAAGACTAAGCTCAAACTTCAGTTATGTGAATTTAGGCAAGGTTTTTCTTTCAGTTGTGTTATGTGCAGTGGCAGTGTCCTTGGGCCTCCTGCTGAGGTCCCTTTCACCAAGTATTTAAAAATGAGTTTCAAAAGCAATTCTAAAACCCTGTTGTAGGCTTGGCATGGTGTGCCCACCTCCAATCCCAACACTTGGGAAGCTGGAAGCTAGGGCAGGAGAAATATGAGTTCAAGGCTCTCCTGATCTACATAGTGAGCTGCAGACCAACATGAGCTACATAGTGAGACTCTATCTTGACAAAACAATACAAAAATACCCGCATCTTAGTATAGTTGCATATGAACAGTCTCCAAACTAAAAATGGCAAGTCTTTGGGAAACCCAGCTTAGCAGTATGAAGACTGGTAGCTGAATTTATGACTGTCAACATTTCAAACTAATTTTCCAAACTCATTGTACAAAATTTCTTTAGGTACTCAAAATTATAGAAATAATTTTCATAAAAACAAACATCATATGTTTTATTACAAGGTAAATTCATAGAAGAATGTATTTAAATAAATGGAAAAGTAATACTGCCACATAAAAAGGTATATTTGGGACAGAAAAATCTCAGGAGATGTTACAATGGACATTATTTTTCTTTCTCACAAAGATTTAGTTATCTAAAGTTCTATGGATTGAATGTTTGTGTATGTGTCTGCAATTGAGACATTGAAGTCTAATTCCATATGTGTTTATCCAGAAGTGTGGCCTATAAAAAAGTAATGAAGTTATAGGGGCCAATCTCCATGAAAGGAACTCTTGTCCTTATGGAGGACATGCATGGAGCCCAATTGTCCAGGCAAGTGCTATGCTAGCGATTAAAAACACATCCTTGTACGATCCCAGTTTGCTACTGGCTTGATCTTGGACTTCCCAGGCACAAGAACAGCAACCTTGTACTTGCATGCACTTCCCACCTCAGTTTCTTTGTTGCAGTTGGCCAAATGGAGTAACAAAGTTAGAAAGTATTATCCATGGGGCAGAGTATTTTCTCCTTGTCAAGACCAGAGCACAATCATCTCCAGTTATAACTCTACTATGTTGAACACTTGACTCTCAAGATTGTTGAATTCCTCTGCTCAAGCTGAATGAAAATCCAAAAATCCAGTAGGATCAAACACTGGAGGTTTTCAATGCATTAGGCTCTGTAGTACCTTCTATTGACTGGAACTGAGATACTAACACACAAGTGGGAAGCTGGGAAATAGTGTCCTGGTGGGGAGGAATTGGTTAATGTATGAATATCTGATATGCCACAGTGGGGGTCTTGAATTCCATGCCATGATAGGATTGAAATACATGTGTGCATCCACTTACATATAAATGTATAAGGTTCCCATAGTCTTAATGAAAGGTGTATCTCTAACGTAATGGATGTGGGATTTGAGTACCATGCTTGTATGGCGTCCATAGTCTTGCAGCCCAACTCCTGACCCACTTTAAGAGTGTGAAAGATTCTAATGTCAAGATTGGTAAGGATTTAGAGAAGAGTTACTGGTCTTCTATGAGTCCCACGTTTCTCCTCTATCCCTGAAGCCTAGGAATGAGATTTCAATAAATCTACTTGGGAAACTCATTTTCTGTTTCCCTGAAGATACTGACTCATGTCTGACAGTCTACAGAGAGAAGTCTTAGGAAAAAGCCAGCAGAATTACACTTGGAAGTCATTGCTCTTTTGACATAGGTCACGTTTAAAGGTCACATGCCAGGAAGTATTAGCAAGTAGCTTCTTTGTAACTTGCCTAAGAGGGGGTAGATGGTAGGACAAAGGAACCTCCAGAAAGCAAGCTGGAGATGTGCAGCCAGGGCCTTAGAGGCATCTTCAGAGACCAGTCAAAGGACAGCCATCTTCCTACATGATAAGACTTTCAAGTAAGACATCTTCAGAAATCTGCTGGGTTGAGAGATATTCAGAACTCCTAGTACTCCAAGAAGGAAAGAAATGGCTCAAAACCTCACCAGATCCTGATAGTATCAAAATCTACTCGTGATGGCCTCAGTCAAGATGTCATTCTCTTTTCTTCCCCATGACCTGATTTTCAAGGACCAGAATCCAAGTGGGAACCTCAGAGAAGAGGTGGGAACATGGCTGAAGAAGCTGAAGAAACAAGAATTCCTTTCTCACAGAGGGTAACTTCCTTACAGCTGCCCATGCTGGAGGGCAGGAGAAAAGGTGGGGGCTTTCCTCTTAAGAAAATACTGAAGTTTTAGGTCATTGCTCTTGGCTGGACATTAATTATTGACTTTATGTATACCACATGCATACAGTCCCCACAGTGGCCAGAAGAGGGTGATGGATCCCCCAAAGCTGGAATTACAGGAAGTTATGAACCACCATGTGCATATTGAGAACTGAACCAGGATCCCCTGCAAAGCCAGAACATGCTCTTAACTCCTGAGTCATCTGCAGCATCACTCCCTTGTTTTCAATGGCTAATTTCATCCCAGGAAAAGACGATGGAGCATCAGTGTGCAGTGCAAGACTACAGTGTGTGATCCTTCAATAAAATCATTTAACACAAACGTGAAATCAGCAAACCGTAACAACAGCACGCCAACGATCATAGTCTCGGAACAGTTGGATGAGGCCAAATTAGTTTCCTCTGGGTGTATATGTGTCTCACAAAGGTACCGCAGTGCACATGATAGTCACCAAGTAAAAAGCACAATGTACACAATGTACAGCAGGCAGGAAATTATGCATAACTATAAAATATTTTCTCATCTTACATATTATAAGATGACTATTTCCTGGATTCTTAACCTCAAAAATCATTGAGTTTAAAAGCTGCCAGTACTTGATTTATGAGCATTAAACCAGACATTAAGCTCATTTCAGAATCAGTCTGTGTCTTCAAGTGCCAAATTTACTGGAATCAAGTGATTCTTTCTCAAAGCATCCATCTACCTTCTTTTTCTCTATGAATATCTCTGTGTTCTTTTAAAAATATTTGTGTGTGTTTGTGTGTGTGTGTGTGTGTGTGTGTGTGTGCACGCATGCACATGTGTATACTCATGAAGACCAGAAGAAGAGTGTCAGGTCTCCTGGAGCTGGACTTACAGGTGTTTACAAACCACCTGGTATGGGTGCAGAGAACCAAACTCAAGTCCTCCGGAAGAATGTTTTTAACTACTGATTTATCACTTCAGCCCTGGGCCATTTCTGTATCTACTCTTCCTGAGTCTTTATTCAAGTTATCTGCATTAGAAGAGGAAATACTTGGCATTTGTCTCCAACCCTACATTCTTCAGCAAGTGTTCTCTGGCTCCTAGATACAGACTCTCTTTTTCCTGGGACCCCTTCCCCACAGTGAGTGACATCTGGACCACACATTAACAAATGGACATGTCTGGTCTTATATGGAGAGATGAATGTTATCCTTGTCTTCTCGATAAGATGGAAGACTCCTGAAGCTGGAGTAGGTTTGTCATTATGAACATGATCATAATGAATTTCCACAACACCAACAAAATATGAGGAAACCCAGAGGTCAAATGAGTTTTCCAGTCTCATTCAGTTGCTAAAGGGCAAGGCTGGGATGATGGCAAAAGCACATCAGCTTCTAATAGCAACACAAAGACACAGGGACAACATTGACATCAGCTTGTTTGCAACATCCCAAGTCTGGAAACAACCCCATTGACTCTCATCAGATGATTAGATAAATACTATGTGGTATGTTGATATGATGGGGCATTACTCCACAATACAAAACAGGAGTTACACAGATACAGGTAACAGGAATGAACCTCGGAACCATTACCCCTGGGTGAAAAATATCACATAGAAAAGACCTTCTTGTGTGACTTTATTTTTGTGAAATTGGAAGAAAGAACTGAATTCTGTAGACACAGGTCTGGTGTGTGGTGACTTGGACTGTGGACACAGGGAGGCTTCATGAATCAACAGTGGGACAGAGAGAACTCTCTGGGCTGACGGGCTTTTGTGAGAGCTGGGCCATATGGGCAGTAGAGTCAATAATGTACTAAGATACCGGAGAAAGTATGTTATTATGGTAACTCCAGTAGAGAGGCTAACAGGGAATATTCTGGGGCAGGAGAGTTGGCTCAGTAAAGAGCATAGGCTGTTCTCACAGAAGGACCCGAATTCATCTCCCAGCACCCATAGCAGGTGGCTCACAACTCGAACTCAAGCTCCAGGAAAATCTGATGCCTCTGGCCTCCTTGGGCTCCTGCCCTGTCCACTTGAGTTCTTGAGCACATACCCACAAGCAGACATATATAAATGTATTAATTAAAAATGTAATTAATTATAGAGATATTTTAAATTACTATACTTGCATCAAGTTTATATTCGGAAAGTGCATTCCTCTGTTCATGATATCACCATACCCATTACTTCCCGAATGTCTCTGTATTCCTTCCCAAGCAGTCTTCATTCATGTCCATCTCTGATCTAGGTAAAGATGGATACATGTGTTGTCTATTCTAAATTTTATATAAGTGGAATTATGTGTTAATTGATCTTTTCTGACTCTAACACTCAATGTGCTTTAATGTATATAAATGCACACACAACAGCAAGTAATTTCCATATTAGGAGAATTACAGCACAACTAATTGACCCATTCACCTAGATGGTTGGGTTTTTTCCAGTGTGGGACTAGGATGAACAAAGACACTTGGAACGCTTACCTGCAAATCTGACAGATGGCCCCTAGCTTTGCTTATTTTCTATTTTATTTGTTTTCTATTTCATTTACCCCTGCTGCTGGCTTTGCCATTTACTTCCTTCTACCTATTTTGGGTGTAATTTGCTTTTAATTTCTAGGTTCTTAAGGAAGAAAATGAGACTATTGATTGTATACCTTTCTTTAGTTCTAATGTATACATTTAAAGTTATAACTTTCCTCTAAACATACTGCTGATTTTTATACATTACATTTTAATTTTACTCCAGCCTGAAATTCATATTTTACCTATACTACACTTTTTCATGCATAGAGTATTTAAAAAGTGATTCGTTATTTCCAGATATGGAACATTTGGGGGTAGTTTGTTACTGATTTTGAATTTAATGATTTTATTATCAGATAATCATATTTTACAATTTACAATCTTTGAAATACATGAATCTCCTTTCATGGAGAACCATAAAGGGATCTAGCATAGATGGGAACCTGCTTAAGGGAAGCATTCTCCTGTCCAGAAACAAAGAAACCCCAAACTACACTGTATGTCTTGCTTTCCCTAACCAAAGAGATCTACGGATACTTTTCAAGGTGAGTGTGAATTAAGAAGCACATCTACCCTGACTTGAGGAGAACACTGAACATCTTCTCTGAATTGATATAAATATGCAGAGATTCTAGATTGTCTCCCTCTACTCAGAGTAGGGAATTCTGAAGGGCCGTGGTGTTTGGAGACATTTCAGGTCGTCTAAGCCCCTCTACCTGTCCTAGTTGGCTGCCTTTTACTGAATACACAATTGACACATAGAGGGGCTAAGAAACTTGGAGAATCTTCAAGTCATTCTGAGAGCGATGGCCACGTGGGAGCTACTAAAGCTGCCCCCGTCTGCTCCAGCAATGCCTTGTTCTCAAGTGCTAACAGAGACAAGGGACAGCCTCAAGGGCCTTGCCCCATCACACCCTCCTCTGACAATGTTAAAGACACGGATCCTGAAAATGACCAAGGATTATCAGAAACCCACTCGGTGGAAGGACGCTTTCCTGTGGACACAGTGAGTTTCCTACTTGTCTTCCCTTACAAACAGACGCACAAGCAAAGTAGCAACAGCGACACAGTTAGAGCTCAGTGGCTTTCTGTCCACGAAGTGCAGCCAGACTCCTCCTGTTACAAATGCCCCCATTTGCCCACAACGCACCAAGCTCCTGCTAGAGTGTCATTCCCCAGGGGAACTGTCGGCCATTGGTGGGTGGAGGTTTATATTGGACCGCTGCTACTCTGGGAGAATCAAACAAGACTGCGGTCCCACTGGAATAAACCATGGCTCTGAAAATAGATTCACCTTCCCTCCCTGTAATATTTCTGCCAGAGCTCTCACCCAGTAACTTGTGCACGCCCTGCCCGCCATGGTAACATTCAGCTCCGTGCAGTGTCTATTGAAGAATCTCCATCTACGGAGAATGTAGCACAGCCCTAGGCTCCACTAATGCTTCACTCTCACCCTCGAAATACTCCTCCAGTAGCTGACCCTCCACACTCCCAATCAACAGCAAATAGAAAGATGTGGGACTGCGGTACGGTTAGAAATGGCAGGGATTCCTCTGTGACTATTATGCTACTGGTCTACTATTTTTTCCTTCCTCCCTCTCCCCTCCTCTACCTCCTTTTCCTCCCCTTCCCTCCTTCCCTCCTTTCCCCCTTTCCTCTTTTTCTTCAAGTCTCCTCACCCCAACCTCTCCTGTCTTGTACTTGCACCGAAGCTCCCACTAGCCTTCATCAGTAAGCACACTTCCATCCCTGGACGCTTTTTCACATCTCATCCTCACGACTCCAATCTGCTGCTTGAAGGGTTTCACTGCCCCAGAGAGCAATGCCTCCCAAGGAGCACAACAGTGGGTTCTTTTAGAGTGGAATATGAGGCTGCCATGTGGGATTTTCAAGCCAATGAACCAGCAGAGAAAGGGCGCTAAACACCTGCCTGCCAGCGGGTTAGGTTGTTATCACACAATGAGGGGAAGGAGGATGCTCAGCGTAAGAAAACCTGCGGACAGCCTCTTGTTCTTCCTCACTCTCCGATTAAAGTACATGGAAAACTACAAGTCAATATAGACAGGACTGCTTATGATCTTCCCTTGGGAATTAAGGTCTGTGCCACCCACCAGACTAGGAACTGGAACCAGCGTAGACGCCAAGACCAAGGCAACACAGAATGAGTAGCTGCGGAAAATATGAATGGCCATGAGCACCTGACCAGAGGCTGGCAGAGATGAGGCTAGAGTTTGGAGTAGCTTTCTTATTTTGATTTGAAATTATGTGTGCATCCAGAAACCAGTATTTTACCATTTCTTCTTCAAAATTTTTATCAGAGAGAATTAAAGGGGAATGAGACCCAAGTCTTTTAGTGCCAGAGTATGGCACCAGGGGATGAACCACCACAATGTTCATCAGTGCTTCCAATGTTCATCAGTCTGAGCCTTCCTGAGGCATACATCCTTGCCAAGAGTTTGGTTTCTGTCTGCTGGGATCCATTCTGGACCTCTGAGCCCAGACCATAAGACAGAATAGCTGAGCTGTTTAAACTCACCAAGAGGCCTGTGTTCTGGAACAGCCGCAACGTGAAGCTAAAGCAGGGGTGACAAAGTTTGGGTGGCAGGAGAGGTGCTAGGTGCCCATCTCTCTGATAGACTTCACCATGAGTCTGCCCTCATTGAACTGATGTCTTGGACTTGAAAGAATTTCTAAATAGAAGAATCGAGTGATGGAGCCAATCTTGTATCCTGGTATTTTGCCAGATCCTGTCAGACAGGGAGAGATCTCCCTTCAGTGCCTGAATCTTAGCAACACACCCCCAACAGTGCTCTGGGGAAACCCCAACTCTCAGTTCCACTATTTTCTTCTCAGTGACCAAGTCTCAGTCCTGCTTCTGTGAACTGCACCAAGCCTCAGTCTTTGGCTGCTGTAACATTGCCTCAGCTCCACGGAAGGAGGGGAAATCAGTGGGCCGAGAGCCAGGGAAGTCCTCAATCCTTGTCCTAGAACTTTCCTTCAATCCTTTACCACTTTTGTCCATCCTGACTTTGAAACTTAGCACTACCAGTCAAAGCAGAAGCTCCCACTAACCAAGAACCTCGGTTCCCGTCAGGAAATAAGGTCGCTTTGTGGTCATTGCTTCTGAGAGGATGAGCAGAGACTAATTCTAGCTCCCTTTTTCAGGCGGAGTCACCAACAGGACCTACATTCTTGGCATGTAAATCTGACTAAGATCCTTGAAGCAGGTACACAAAGTGTCACCAGGTTGACCCTAGATAGCTACCTACGATGGAATTTCTTTGTAACGTTAAACAGAAAGCAGATGGAGAGAAGTATATATCTACATATAATTTGGTCAGCATTAGAACCCAAGAGTATTCTGAATGCTGACTTCAGCTGACTACTGTCTTCTGATGGTCTGTGTGCTTTGTCCCACCAGGTTTCACAGATTAAAACTGTAACGTTAGAGGCTCTGCATCAAGGGTTGCATGGATTCCAAGTGTGTATGAATCTCTATTTTTCTTGGAGTCTTAGTTATGCACCAAAAAAGGTCTGGAAATGTTTAGACACGCCCAGCTTTTTGGTGACTCAATTGTCTATGCGTGCACACACACACACACACACACACACACACACACACACACACACACACGTTTGTTAGTTTGCTTTCTATTGCTGTTTAAAACACTATGACCAAAATCAACGCAGGGTCTCAAAGCTTATAGACCATCACTGAGAAGCCAAAGCAAACACTCAAGGCATTCCTGGAAGAGGAATGGAGGGAAAGTTACTCACAGGTTTGCTCTTCATGGGTCACTCAGTTTGCTTTTCTTTATAACCAAAGATTGACCTGCCTGTAGATGACAGCACCCACAGTGAACTGGACTCTTCCACATCAATCGTTAGTTAAAAAAAATGCCCCTCACACATGTCTACAGGCCTATCTGATGGAAGCACTGTCACAATTGTGGCTACCTCTTCCCAGATAACTTTAGCTGTGCCAAGTAGACAAAAAAACAAAAACCCCAACAACCCAACATATATGTATATGAATTTATATATTTATCTGTGTATGCCATGGTACACCATATGTGATTTTACACATATATATGTGTGTGTGTGTGTGTGTGTGTGTGCATGTGTGTGTGCATATGTATATGTATGTATATATTAATTCATGTATGCCATGGTATACCATATGTGATTATATATATGAGTGTGTGTTGCAAGGAACCGCTTGTTTGTCCCAGCCACCCAGAATCGAAATAACCACACAGAAACTGTATTCATTAAATCACTGGCTCATTAGCTCTAGTTTCTTATTGGCTAACTCTCATCTCTTAGTTTAACCCATCTCCGTTTATCTGTGCATCACCACGAGGTCATAGCGTACTAGGAAAGTTTCAGCACGTCTATCTCCAGTGGTGGTGGCTCCATGACATCTCTGACTCTGCCCTTCTTTCTCCCACCATTCAGTCCAGTCTTCACAGCCTACCTAAGTTCTGCCCTATCAACAGTCCAAGGCAGTGTCTTTACTCATTAATGGTAATCACAGCACACAGCAGGGACTCCCACATCGTGTGTGTGTGTGTGTGTGTGTGTATGTGTGTGTTTCATATATGATATCGATGGTACACGTATGCATGTATACATACATACATTCCACATATGTGGCATGCCATGGCATACTTTTCAAGAAAACAGGAAACAAATTTTTACCATTGCAAATAACACATTATTTCAACCCAAGAGAGCCATTTGATTCCCCTGGGCCTCAGTTTCCCCACCTGAAAAGTGAAGTAATTAGACCTCATACTTTAAAACACATTCTATACTAATTGCCTACTATTATCTAGATAATGAGGAAACACATAGAGTGGAGGAGGAGGAACTCTTAACTATAACGCCTTACTGGGGAGAAAGGGCCCTGGATAACCTTGTGTTTCGGCTGCCTCTGGAAATTCACAGAGAACCAAGTGGAAAGATGAAATCATAGCAGCCTGGCACACAGTAAAACAAAACAAAACAAAAAAACCCAAAAATCTACCTACTGACAGATACAAACCAATTAATTAAATCAAGTAATGAAGAAGAATGAGAGGAATCTGTTCTGCACTTATGCATCTCATTAATATTTACAATTGCAGCTTCTGTGCTGGTTATGGAGGGGGTCAGTGGTGGTGAGCGACACAGCCAAGACACCCTCTACTCTGGGAGAGCTTGCAGTCTAGTCTGGCAGAAGACCTCCATCCATTATTACTCCAAGAGACACTTAGAAGTGATGGTAGAGTTGATGAAGGAAAAGCACAGAGCTAAAGAGTGGGGTGCGGCAGATTTCCTGGAAGAGCCATTTGGCAGAGGTCTGAGTAGGATGTGTAAGTTCACCCAAGGTCAAGGTCTGAGGGTGGGTAGCTTTAGAGTGGATGGAGTTGAGGTGCTTTGGAGATATTCAAGTGGGAAGAGGAACAGATAAAAGGCTAGAGCTTCAGGTATATGTGACAAGATGCCTGTCTGCTCTTTAATTACAGGTGAGCATGAGGGAGACAGGTGTCCCCCTACCACCAGAAGAAAGTCAATGAGATGAGAAGGAAGGCAATAAGAACCCTTGAGGAGCCAAGACACCAAAGAATTAAGGGGAAGGAGGTAAAAATGGCATGAGGTGAAAGTGTAGTGAAGGAGGCCCCGGGAGCCAAGAGGGCTGAGCATTCTCAGGAGGGTGTGACTGCTGTGGCTGGATACTGCAGGCAGCTACAAGCCAGAAGGTTATCAGGCCCACTGACTTCAAGGTCAGAGAGGTTCCTGGGGAGCTGGAGAAACTTGTCCAAGTGCAGGGAGTCACAGAATATACCAGAGGTATAGACAGGGAGGTGATACAGTTCTTTTAGAGAGTCTGAAAATGAATATGGAAATGTCGGGCTTAAAGAGATGCAAGGCAGACTGGAGACAGGGAGCGAGGCAGCTCCTCCTGTTTCAGTATTCCCTGCACGGTTTGGAAGCCCTGGGAGGTATCCCTGACCTTCTGACTCTGTCATTCCTCTGCCCGTTCTCCTCTCCATGCCATTTGAAGTGAAAGTAAGAGAGTGTCCCTTTAGAGACCTTACCATCGGGAGTTCAGCATTTGCTTACATTATCTGAGCATCTGCCTTATGTGAACGGTGCTGCAGAGAGAGACACAGACAAATAGACGTGTCTGCTCCCTGCCTGTAGGAGTTGAGTCAAATGACACCAACTATACAGGCAACTCAGCGCCCCAGACTTGCCCATGCCCAGCTGTCCATGGTAAGAAGTGCTGACCACAAGCCAGATATCTCCTCATTCCCCGTGGAGCAGTGGTTCTCAAGCTCCGTAAGGCTGATACCCTTTAATGCAGTTCCTCATGAACTTATGTTTATTGCGCCTTCAGAACTGTAATTTTACTACTGTTATGTTTCATAGTGTAAATATCTGATATACATGACATCTAATGTGCCACCCCCACCTGGGTCGAGACCCACAGGTTGAGAACCACTGCTGCCGCTGCAGTGAGAATGGGAGAGACTAACACACATCCTAAGTGATTAGGACTTAGGGGTTGAGTCTGTTATCACTATATCACCCATCACCAATGACCACAAACTTAGCTCCTAAACCTACAGATATTTAATTCTCTCCCTGTAGGTGGGGAGCCAGGAGTGCAGTCAGATCTTATCTGATTCCTCTGCTTTGGTGTCTCCCACAAACTGGCAGAAGGGTGTGGTCTCAGGTAAAGGCTCCACTAGAAGGACTGCTTTCTACCACATATGACTATTTAAAGGACCTGGTAAGGCTTGTCAGACAGTGCGGATGCCAGTTCAATAGTCGGAAACCACCGTCGGCTCCTTGTTAAAGGGTCTAGATGAGGGGCCATCTTGTTCCATTAAAGCTCACAAACCAAGAAGGCAATAGCTATAGGCTGCTTCAGGAACAAAGGCAAAAGGTAACCTAATCATACAACCAGAGACAAGACATTCCATTGCCCTTTGCTGTATTTTACATACAAGAAACAGATCACAGGTGAGGAGATGCTTCACATGTGGGGAATAAGGATCACTATGGCTACTGCAGGCCCTGCCACCCTCAGGTCTCTGAAACCACCATGAAGTGCAGAGTGAGCCCTCGCTTGTGAGATTTTTTTTTTCCCTCGGTGTACTTGCATTAACTGAATTTTGTCTTTAAAGTTCCATTCAGTTTTCACGGTCAGCTGTGCTCTGGCACTTCCACTCTGAGATCTACTGTTTTCCTTGGCGACAAGGAGCTGCGCCCTATCTTTATTTGTGGATCCCCACTTAGCCCATGACACCAGCCCTGGATAGGAGGTATCAGTGGCCCCTGTCCTTGTGTTGCTCACACTCTTCAGCTGAGACACCTAAGCCGGAAGTACAAACGAGCTCCACTCCTTTATGTTTTAGTTCTGGACTTCTGGCCATTTCCTAGAATAGAAGACCAGTTCAGTTTCTCTATCTGGGTGCTCTGAGACCATCCCAGTGAACACTCTGGCTAGAAAACCTGTCCCATATCTCCTGGTCTACCCCATGCCTTACTGAGATTAAACGCTATATAGCTCACTGTTTGAAACATGTCATTCAGTGGCTTTTTAGTATATTCGTAGAGTTGGATAACCATTATTAGAATTGATCTCAGAATTGATCTTTGACCCCAAAAGGAATTCTATACCCATTAGCAGCCACTCCCTAAACCTCAAACTCTAGAAAACCACTAGTTTACTTCCTGTCTCTGTAGATTTTCTTATTCTAGACATTTCAAATCAATGGCCTCATATAGTGAGTGGTGTCTACAGTTATTTATTTATTATTTATTTATTTGTTCATTCATTCATTCATTCATTGAGACAGGATATCACTCTGTAGCCTCAAACTGGCCCCAAACTCACTATGATCCTCTGCTTCAGCCTTCCAAGTGCTGGGATTGCCAGTATGAACCATTACTCCCAGTTAGTTTCTTCCACTTAATGTTTCCAAAGTTTGTCAATTTTGAAGCAGGTATTAGTATTTCATATTTTTGTAACTGGAATGTAATTTTTGATACATAATGTCAATACCTATTACCAATATCCACTTGTAATATCAATGTAAAAAGGTATTATGTGAATATGTCACATCTTTCTTAGTCTTTATTTAACTATCATGAATGGTGACAGGATGGGCATTTGTATATAAGTTTTTGCATGAATGGGTTTTCATTTATCTGAGGCATACCAAGGACTAGAATGTCCATGTCATAAAGTGACTCTGTTTTTGACAATGAGAACTTGCCAACTTGCTTCTTAAAACAACTACACTATTTCAAGTCTCCAGTTGCAACACAAGAGAGTTCACAATGTTTCAGCATCCCTGAAAATACGTAGTATTATTGGTCTTCTTTATTACTTCATCATTATAAAGACAACATTGAGGTGAGTATAGCTTGTTTAATACTTTCAGGAAAAATTCTTAATTCTTAAATAATGGACACAGTGACATGTGGCCTCTGTTCTCTTGCTCTGATGCACACTTGCTAGGACAGGAGCTTTATTTGTAAAAACTCAAGACCTGCAGGCTGGAGTTAAGCTAGGTCACCAGAAACAAAACGCAAAGGATAGTACAAATGTTAATTTTAATTATCAACTTGATGAAATCTATGATGTGATAGTTTAAAAGAAAATTACCCCCAAAGGGAATGGTACTATTGGGAGGTGAAGTCGTGTTGGAGGAAGTGTGTCATTGTGGGGGTGGGTTTTGAGGTCTCTTTTGCTCAAGCTTCCCTCAGTGTGATTGTCAATCAACTTCCTGCTGCCTTCTGGTCAAGATGTAGCCAGCATCACATATGTCTGCTTACTGCCATGCTCCCCATCATAACGAGAATGGATTGACCCTCTGAAACTACAAGCCAACACCTCAAATAAATTTTTTTAAAGAGTTACCATGGTCACGGTGCCTTTTTACAGCAATAAAAAGTCTATCTAAGACAAATGATGACCTGGAAGAGTAGTGTCCGTGCATGCCTATAAGGAGTTATAGTCACTGGGTTAATTGAAATGATAAGAACTGTACATTTTGAGTGCAAACTCCACAGATTTGCCTGTCTCTATGTATATCTATCCATCCATATCTATCTATCTATCTATCTATCTATCTATCTATCTATCTATCTATCTATCTATCTATCTATTCATTATTAAGATATCTAAAGGTAAGACCAATGTGATGGCTAAGTGGATAAAGATGCTTGCTGGACAAAGACTGTCAGCCTGAGTTAAATCTCTGATTCTCACATGATGGGAAGAGAGAACTGACTCTTGTAATCAGAGTCTGACTTCCATACTAATGCATGCATTCACACTCATGCACACACCAATCCTAATAAATACACATTTTTAAAGAGAAAAACTGAGCGTAACAAAATATCCATCCTTCTCTGCCTCCTAATTGTGGATGGAATGTGGCCAGCTCCTTCAGGCTCCTCCACCCTGCCTTTCTCACAATGATGGATGATACCTTTGCACTGTGAGCTGGAATAAACCCTTTCTCCCTTGGGTTGCTTTTGTCAGTGTACATTACCACAGCAATACAAAGAACACTGGTAAACAGTCTTCACAAGTTAGGAAAGCTTTGCAGATCAATGCAGAGACTTTGGAGCAACTCTGTCTAAATTTTCTGCACCATCTCTAGCCCTTATTGTCTCTGTGAACTGGGCTAAGTTTTCTTTAAACCTCTTTGGGTCTATCGCTGAAAAATGAGAGTGATCGTATTGTCTCCTTTAAGGGAGTCTGAGACTAAATGGGTTAATTCTGGCCTCTCAGAAGAGAGCCTGGCTGAGAGGAAGCGTTCCATAGTGGCCACCAATATTAGAAGTTCCTATGAGCACCAGAGGACCCAGACCCCACAGATTTGGTTAGTTCTTTATCCACATGTATCTTCCCCAATGTTCTTTCCCAGATCCTCCAAATCCGGTGCAAAGGGGCCAAGTCCCAGTTCTGCTGTCTTTCTGCCTGCTTGGTCTTCTCAGAGAAAGACCCTGCAGAGCAATGCCAGCCAGCCCGACTTCCATACTCTGAATTCTCTGTCATTTGCATAAGGACACCCTGAGAATAGCTCATGCTCGAGCTGGGAAATCAGGGGAGGGATCAAAATGCTAAAATTTGACCAAGCCTCCATAAGAAAAATAACAGCTTTAGGGAAGAACCAGAAACATAACCCTCTTTTTCTTTCCCTCTCAAAAATACATTGTGATGAATAATGCCCCAGGGCTGATGTATGCAAACTTCCATGGTGCTCATGGAGGTAATTGAATCCTCTATAATGATGGGCCAAGAAGAAAAAATAAAATAAGGAAAGTCCCAGACAGACAAGGCTCAGAGACTGTGGATGGGCCCCGCCTGACTTTTAGCCCACAGCGCCTACAATTATTCTGCAGTGATTTTTATTTATCTACTTAGTACTCCCACTAGGCAGGGAGAGAAAGAGAGAGCAGGAGAGAGTGAGAACCTAGTCAGAATTCAGTCCTCATGGTTAGGCAGAGAGCTCGAAATTGAAAAAGTTATTCAAATGGATAATGAAATGGGGCTAGGCTTCTAACATCCCCCTCTATGGGAAAATGGAATAAATTGTGGGACTCCGAAATGGCTCACATGCTGTTTGTGATGGGATTACATACGAGTCAGCTCGGGAGCACTGAGTGAGGGCAGGATCCTAGGGTGAACGGCGGCCATTCTCATTTGACTGGAGAAGAATGACACCCCTGCCTTCAGTCTCGAGGAGGTCATTGTCACACACTAAGTGGTCCCAGGTGCCCATTTGTGGTGTTCGGATTTGGTGAGATGAGGAGATAAGAACCAGCCAGCTGTGGCCTTGGACTAGACATTTTAAGCACAGTCAAACAAATCAGTACACACTCTGCTGTAACTTGGTGGAAAGGAGATCCTGAGGATATGACGGTGCTGCCAATCCTGTATGGTGGGACCATGGCCACTCCCATGACCCCTCTTCATCTATTGTGACTGGAAGCCTAAATTATTTCCTTCCATTAGAAAAACTAGCAGGAGGTGGGATGATCTTGTGTGTCCAGTGCACATCCGTAGTCACTGGCAAAAGTCAAAGGGAGTTTGGCAGCCACATGTGGTTTCATCCACCGTGCAGGGAGATGAACCAAAGATGTGGTCACACCGCCATCTTACAGAACAGGAATAGCTGATGAGCAACAGTCTGGTCAGTCGGGTGATGGAGCAGAGGTGTGAGCCTGAGGCTCCACATATTATCGCTGTGGTTTTGTCCATATCCATTTTACCCGTGGAATGCTGGCTCTCAGCTTCTGATATTGGACCTCACCATCTAGAGCAACGGGTCCAGCGGGGCTCTCAACTGTAAAGGAATGTTCTATGGTCTAGGTCATCCTCTATGGCTGTCACTGGCTGCATGGGTGATGGGATATTTAAAAAGTAGCCAGGGTGACTGAAGAAATGGATACATCTTATTGAATTTAGCTCATTTATATTTTAAAAGTACATATGGCTAGTAGCTACCATACTAGGCAGCAGGAAGCTATTCATCTACTCAATAGTCAAAAAAAATGGTCTTTTTCCAGCAATGTAGTGGTTTAAAGCAAGTAGGTCAGGGTCAGGGAGACAATTTCCCATAACGTAGGGTCTAACGAGGTATTCGTGAGTGTTAAGATGTCATTGCAGGAACAAATACTGGAGAAAAAAGAACTCGAGTAAAGAAGGACTTATTTGGGGCTGTTGTTTCAGAGACTGCCGTTCATCATGACAGGGAACCTATGCATAGCTCGAGAGGAGAGGCTCACAGCATGGTGGCTGGGAAGTAGACAAGAAAAAAATGCCTCTGATTTTCACGGACTTTCTTCATTTTCCCTTTTTATATCTAGATGGGCTGCTAGCTTGTGGGGTAGTACCACTCACAACCAGGGTGGGTCTTACCTTGTGAGTTAATGCCCTCATAGACACACCCAGAAGTGTGCTATACCATGCCCCTAGGTACTTTTGAGCCAATCCAGTTGATGATTGAAATTCAACATTGCCATGAGACAGTGGAGATTTTTTTTTTGGAGGGGATGGCAAAATAAACCAAACATCTTAGAAAACTGAGTTCTAGGTGTTTCATGCATGTACACACACATGCATGTATGCATACACACATACAGTGAAATTATATACTTATGTATATAATACCATATATACCTAATTACAAACATGTATAATCTTATATAAACAAACATATATAAAGCATATAATTGAATACATATAAATTTTCATATATAGATGTATAGTAAGCATGTTTCATAAATGCAATTTCATATATAATATGTAATTTCATATATATATATATGAGCTTATATAGTCAGTGTTATAATGTTAATATCGAACTAGAAAAAGAAAAGGATTATAGGAAAACAATATTGCAATGAACCCTTTAAAAAATTTACCCTAACATTATCTTCCTTGTGTAGGGCTGTAGTACCAATAACAAAAATCCAGAGACAGATATTGGGGTTCAAGCTGAAATATCAGAAAAGCAAAACAGTCAACCACTAGAGAGCTCTTACCTCTACAAAATCTTCAGACTAAAAAGGGAGCGAGTTCCTGTCTCATCCCACCTTATAGTCCTCTCTAGTGCTGAATTAAGGGCGTGTAACACCACTGCCCACCCTCTATGGCTAGCTAGAGTGGCTACTGGGATTCAAGGTGTGTGCCACCACTGCCTGGCCTGTATGGCTACTAGTGTGGCTAGCTTTGCACTCTGATCTTCAGGCAAGTTTTATTTATTAAAACACAAATAAAATATCACTGCGTTTCTTTTCCTCTAAAAAAATGGCAATATTGTGACATTTGGCAGAAAGAAGTTTAATAAAAACATATTTGCTTGTAGAAAATGTCATCTAGCAGCCAAAGGATACCCTCCAGGACAGCCGCAACCACAATCACGAAGGAAGCCAGGGGGCAGGAGCTTGAAGCCTAATGTCATATCTGAGGTGTAAACATATGGGAGGCATCTGGTGCCTTCTGGGATTAGATTCCAAGCGGAGTGGTTAAGAGTGAGTCAAGGTTTGTGTCTTTGAAGCTATTGAAGTGACTAGCGGGTAAGATTTCAGAAGCCCAATGTGCAAGAATTAGAAGAAAAAAGTTGCAGAGTCTACCTGATATTTGTTATTACGATATAGTGAAGGACAAACATCTCTGAACAACCACTGCTGATGAGTCAAACGAAGCCAGGGTATGGGGCTGACCTTTCAGACCTCAGGGCAAGGAGCAGCAAGCACAAGATGCCATGTGGGTCAGGATGCGTTTGACCACGGAGAAAAGAATCCACGGGTAAATGCTGAACAATGAGGATAGCTGTTTCACGCTGTAGCGAGTCGAGAGTTGGAATAGGTCTGTGATTTGATTGCTTTTCTCTAACTTGATTCTAATGAACTTTTCTTGAGGGAAATTCATTTCATAATGATGAAGCTGAAAACTTTGGGAAGTTAAATTACTTGTCTAAATCATGCAGTAGAGACTAGAGGTAGAGGTATAAAACCTTGAGCACTGACAGTAACTCAGTGTTGAGTGGTGTGAGGCTCATCTTACAAATAGGGATTTTCATCTTGGGATAGCAATAGACAAGGTTACGATGTATTCTTTCCGTTTTATCAGAGGCAGAAATCGTAGCACTGAGCTGCCACACACACAGGTGTCTCAATCATACAGTAGTCAACTTGCCAAAGAACCCTGCATCCCAAATTCGACACTTCTTGGTAGAATATGAGAAATGTCTTTTTGTGAATTTTATGCTTTCCAAAAGAACAGTAAACAGATAAACAATGCAGCCCATGATTTTTAGTGAGTCATTTCTGATGCCTATTTCAAGTAATGACTGAGTTCTCTCTGACGCCCCTCCCATCTTGAGTGATCACTGAGTACTCTCTGATGTCCCTTCCTTCTCGAGTGACCACTGAGTTTTCTCTGATGCCCCTCCCATCTCGAGTGATCATTGAGTTCTCTCTGACACCTCTCCCATCTCGAGTGATGACTGAGTTCTCTCTGATGCCCAACTCATTTCTTTCTCCCTATTCTGTCACTGTTTTGGGACAATGCAGAGACACCGAGAACCATGCGTTAGACATAAAGCAAAGTGGATGGCAGAGCCAAGCATCTGTCATCACACCAGGAGTTAGACCCTCAGTGCTAAAGGTCAAAGGGGTACTGACCAAATCTGAGGAGGTTCAGACACTGATCTACTTGGCCTTTGTCTTTTAAGGTCTCAAACTAGATTTTGTATCAAAAGAGTAGTCTATAAACAGGTACAAATGATGGACCCATGTGCATGCCTGGATGAGAGGAACTTTCAAAGGCATGTAGCTTCAGGCTTAGGCTAGGGTGCTAAAGTGCTCATCATACAAGCATGAGGACCTGAGTTGTAATCCCCAGTGCCCATATAAAAAGAATGGCAGGGGTGTGCACCTGTAATCTTAGTTCTGGCACAATAGAGACAGGCCAATCCTTGGATATTATTGGCCAGGCCAACTTGACAATCTGAGCTTTGGTTCAGGGAGAGGCCTGTCTCAAAATTAAAGTGGAGCATGACTGAGGAAAATAACTGATGTCAATGTCTAATCTCCACATGTGCCTCCACACATGTGTTCATACACATACATACATACATACATACACATACATACATGCACTCTCACAAAGGAATAAGTCGGTATATAACCAGTAAAGGATGTTCTTTTTGGCAGGAGTTACTCTCTAATAAGATAATATAAAACACATTCAACAGTTAGGTTGAAACTTAGTTTAGCATCTGTGATGGGCCATTAGTTTTTCAGAATATAATTATCCATTTATTGTCTGTTCCCCATGTCATATGATACTGAGAAATTGGTCAGCATCCATTCAAAAATGTCTGCCTTTAGGATGAAAAGAACTGCCAAGTATGGATTAAATTGATAAAAAAAATAATTCCCAACATGATTAGAGTCACTTTGTTGTATCCCCTGCACAGCAGGTGGAGAATCCTTAGAGAGAACTAAAGAAAGGTTTAGGGAAAGCAGATCAGTGCAGGAAGATTAAATGTGTTTCAAAAGCATCCCAGAACATATTTCAAATGACAGTCCTTCCACAAGCAATGTTGAACTGTTAGGTCACACAAAAACTCAAGCCCTTTGTCCAAATACCTCTACCATAGATACAGTAAGACATATAAGTAAGTGCATGTGCCCTTGTGGAACAAATCCTGCCTACAGAAGACACTGAGAAGAGACAGTTGTAACTTATGACTATGTTAATTTCTCTTTTTATCTTCATATTTAATAGTAGAACTTAGGCAGGGAAGCATTCTTACTGTAAAAGACTCTGACAACACAAAAGTATACAAAAGAAAATGTGAAGATTGTGGGCCAAGGAGATGGCTCAGGGCATAAAGCAGTTGTGGTGTATGAGACCATGGGAACAGGAGTTCAGAATCCCAGAATCCAATGGGAGGTGTGGTTGCTGCTTATAATTCCAGCACTTGGGATGCAGAGACAGGCTCTTTAGGGCGAGCAGGCTAGCTGGACTAGCAGGAATTGACCAACTCCAGGGTCAGCTAGAGACCCTGCATCCTGCATGGACAGATAATGGAGAGAACTCAAGGAAGACACTCAAACCAATTTAAAGTTTTACAGATATTTTAAGAAAAACAGAAAATAATGCAAATAAGCAGGCATGCACCTATAATTTAGACTTGCCCAGGAAATCAAGATTTATCACCTTATTTTTTTGCAACATTCAGTATGTAATAATTTACAACATCTCGTATTACATGTGATTACTATCTAATAAATAAAAAGAAATATTTAGTGACTTCTTTTCTTTCTTTATGTCTTTTCAAAACACAGTTTCTTTATGTTATCTTGTCTTTCCTGGAACTTGATCTGTAGACCAGGCTGGTCTTGAACTCATGGAGATCCGGCTGTCTCTGCTTCCTGAGAGCTGGGATTTAAGGTTTGGGCTACTGCTGCCCAGTGTGACTACTTTTAAAATAATCTATAAATGACTTGTGCAAAACAAGTCATGAGCCAACCCCTAGTAAGTTTAGTTTTTCTTTTTTTGTATAAGAAAGTGAGGTTACCCCGAGCTCACAGGATTAGTGTGAAGATCGGACGAAAGGATGCACTACAGAATTCAAGATGATTTGCAGTGAGAACACAATGGTAGTGTGTGTGCCACAGCAATGAAGGACCTTGACCTTGGCATCAGTCAGACCTGGGCTTGAATTCCTGCTTCTCCACTTATGGAAGTGACCTTAAGGAAGTCGATTAACTTCACAGTCTCCATAAAATGAAGACAAGGCTAACCTCAGACTAGGATGGCATGAACTAAATAATATATCTTAGCATTGGAACCATTTCCAACATGGGGAAAGTGCCCAGTAATTTTCAAGCGCTAAGTGTCCACCCCTTTCCATTTTCTTTTTTGTATCAAAAAGCACAGTGCACGACTGCATGAGAAAAAAAAAGAGGCTGCTCAGGCCCACTGCATCTTTTTTTTTTCCAATGAATTTGGCACACATAAAATGTCCCATAGTAGCTGTAATAACTCAATGGCTTTTCTATGGCTTCCAGTGTTGAAACAATTTCCCACGGAGCTCTGTGGTGGTGCATATCTTCAGGCAGAAGCACTGACAGTCTTTAGAGGTGGAGGTTTCCATCCACATATATTACTCCGTAAATAGGAGAACATAGGGTAGAGATAACACCCCAGCTTCGCAGATAGGAAATTTTTGAGGCTCAGGGATGATAGACCCAAAGGTGAGAGGCAGCCATTGACCTCACATTCAGGTTTCCTAGTGGTTTTTTTCCTGCACATTCATGGCGGGCTGGGATAATCTATTCAAGGAAAACAGGGCAGAAAGGGAATCTTCACTGTAGTCTATCCTAGAAGTTTCAGGTCTGCATAAATACTGAACAACAGATGTGAAAGGAAAACAGGAGAAAGGGCCATGGAACCTGATGACACATGCAAATGAAGACAAGGAAGGAGTGGGGTAGACGTTCCTGGGAGATAAACTGGCATATTTGGCATAGAGTCCCAAAAAGGTGAAGGGATTTAGAATCTGAAGCTGCACGAATAGCCCTGGGCCCCGTTTTCAGAGCAGACATTTCCGTAGGTCAATGGGAATGACTCTTGACTCGAATGCAGCAGCTCTCGTCTGCCAGGAACACTGTGTGTGCTCAATACTGCTCTAAGTGTTGCACAGGAGGGACCTGTTTGGACGACACAGTCAAGCCTTAGAACAGGCTTGCCCCCTTCTCCTTCTGTTCCTAACATCCTCATTATTAAATATGTGAAGTTTTCTCACTTCGTGTTTCCCTTTTTTTCCCCATTTCTTAGTCTCCTTATTCCTACCCTCCTATCATTTTCATAGCCAGATGTCGAGGCCCTTATGGTCCTCCAATGATTAATCTTCCATGACAATGTGACTGGATTTAGGATCACCATGTGATGGAGGAGGGTTATCTGTCTATTGTGTTATTTTCATTGGTCAATAAAGAGACTGCCTTGGCCCCTTGATAGGACAGAAAATTAGGTAGGCGGAGTAAACAGAACAAAATGCTGGGAAGAGGGCTATGAGCCAGACGCCATGGAGCCAGCCACCAGGTCAGACATGCTGAATCTTTCCTGGTAAGCCACACCTCGTGGTGCTACCACGGGATTATTAGAAATGGGTTAATATCAAGATATGAGAGTTAGTCAGTAACTAACTCTCTAGAGATAATGGGCCAGGCAGTGCTTAAATGAATACAATTTGTGTGTTGTTATTTCTGGGACTAAGCTAGCCGTGCGGGAGCCGGGTGAGGCGAAAAGCAGGCCTGCCCGCAGCCCACTACTACAGATGGCGCCAACGTGGATAACTGAATCCACAGAAAGCTTGAGAAAGTTTGGGAAAGAATAGAGTGAAGCATGTTTTCTTGGTGGCAGCAATTTCTCGGGTCTGCTCTGCTTGCTAGAGGCAAGCAATGCTTTCATTTAAGAGAGGTTTCCTGACTCAGCTTTAGCTGCAAAACTTTGTAGCTCATTGAGAGGTCCTGCCGTGAAACACTTAAATGGTATTGATGAAAAGCTGAACGCATGCTTTTCGGTTTTCAGTCGTAGCAGGAAAAATGCTGTGCTGTTTTAAAATGCCGGTTTTCTGGGCCGACCTGCCAGGGCAAACTCTGACTCTTTCAGGCAGGCAGTCCGACTGAGTGTGGTCTGTGAGCAGAATGCTGCAGCTTGCTTGCTGGAAAGGACCTTGAAACGGCATAGAGTTGTGGCAGTGAACATAGCTCTGGCTGATACCTCAGCCATGATGATGGAAAGCAAAATAATGGGCTGGATCTAGCTGTCAAAGCCACGGCTTTAGTCCTACCGATATTGCTTGGTAAATTAAAGGCTCATGTGGTCAGAAAAAGAGATATACAGTAAAGAGAGATTCAAAGAGGAAGAAAACCTCTAAACATTTTACAGTGTGTTAAAAATATATATGCAGGCTAAAAGTTAAAGTTCTTAATGTAAAAAAAGGAAGAAAGAGAGTAGTTGGGTGTGGTGGTACACACCTAAATCCCAATGCCTGGGAGGCAGAGGCATATTGACCTCTGTAACTTCAAGGGGTAGAGGTAGATTGACCTCTGTGACTTCAAGGTGTGGTAGCACACACCTTTAATCCCAATGCCTGGGAGGCAGAGACAGAAGGATCTCTGAGTTCAAGGTGTGGTAGCACACACCTTTAATCCCAGCACTGGGGAGCAGAGACAGACAGATCTCTGTGAGTTCAAGGACAGCCTGGTCAACAGAGTTATTCCAGGACAAAGATATACAGAGAACCTGTGTCAAAAAGTAAAAGTAAAAATAAAAGAAATAGAGGTTAAAAGTAAAGCTGCATAAAGATGGAAAATACACAGAGAATCTTGATACTGTATGCTATTATGCTCTCTTTAAATTGTTTAAATGCTGAGAAAGGAGCAACAGCTGCTAAAAGATACTTGTTTATAAATGCTGCTGAACTAATCCAAGATAGATATGTTGAAAATACCTTGACTTCAGAATTTTGTTCTAAGAATATGATGCTTTGGAAAGGAGGTTCTTCTTTTGTTTTCATAGAGGATGAGACCCTGTGGATTGCTTCTATCCCAATATGGTATGATAGACCACGCCCTCCTGAAAGGTTTCTGTGAACACCCTCAAAAAAATTTCTTCACTCAACTGCTGACTGAGATGAACCTGGCAGACAGGTTATACCATGAAAGACCTGATTAACTGCGCCCCTATACAGCAGGAAGAAGTTTGGAGAGAAATAACTACGTCCATATTCCCAAATATTGTTTATAAATGTTCTTTTACATTTAAAGGGGGATATGATATAGATATGAATAATTTCATTGGTATGGATTTTAAGGTCAATTTTGTTATATATATATATATATACATTTCTGATCTTGACTGATGTATTGTGATTGTGTAGT
Organism: Myodes glareolus; assembly: GCF_982192425.1. NCBI lineage: Eukaryota > Metazoa > Chordata > Mammalia > Rodentia > Cricetidae > Myodes > Myodes glareolus. The sequence goes on along the minus strand of NC_142029.1, from coordinate 27,475,088 downwards.
TCATTTTAAAAATGTAATGTATAATTAGAAAATATAGGTTGTTAATGGATAATATCGATAATAGTCAAGCTTGTAGTAATGTTAGTCTGATTTTCTAGAAGTGCACAGATATATTTCAGATAGACATTCATATCTTTCAAAGACTACAGAGCATGGCATTTAATGTTTTAATAACTTAGGACTTTTCATGACAATGAGACACGTCTGCTCCTGGCAGCACCAATCTACTTCAAGAGGAAGATGGGCATCGAAGAGGCTCCTTATGGAGTTGGTTAGCCATTTGGGTAAGAAACTGCTCTTGTCTGAACTGTTGTATAAACTGGACACAGAGAACCCGCAGAGAGAGGACTGCTGAACTTGCCTAAAGGTGAGATGATCTTTCGAGGTTCTTGATTCATGAAAGAGTCTGCGAGACATTCTTCAGGACACAACAGATAGTGACTGAACTGCCTTTGAAATTTCCTGCTTCATGGAAATGTCTCTGGATATTATGGGCCTGAAGGCCGAAAATGGATGCCCCAACGATACAGAGGAACTTTGGGTGACTGTCCAGGCAGCGAGATGTCTCTGTCATTTCTAGAGTTTTGGAAGTTGCTTACTTCTTGTTTACTTAGGTAATATATCCTTCTGGAGTCTTTGATGGAGTTGAAGAATGGATAGTCATAGTTATAGTTTTCCATTATTATGATAAGGATATAGTTATAAATATTGTGACTGTAATTCTTGCTTGATAACTGTTTTGTTATGTGTAATTTTACTATGTTAAAATGAAAGCCTTTCTTTTTTGTTTAAACAGAAAAAGGGGAAATGATGGAGGAGGGTTATCTGTCTATTGTGTTATTTTCATTGGTCAATAAAGAGACTGCCTTGGCCCCTTGATAGGACAGAAAATTAGGTAGGCGGAGTAAACAGAACAAAATGCTGGGAAGAGGGCTATGAGCCAGACGCCATGGAGCCAGCCACCAGGTCAGACATGCTGAATCTTTCCTGGTAAGCCACACCTCGTGGTGCTACCACGGGATTATTAGAAATGGGTTAATATCAAGATATGAGAGTTAGTCAGTAACTAACTCTCTAGAGATAATGGGCCAGGCAGTGCTTAAATGAATACAATTTGTGTGTTGTTATTTCTGGGACTAAGCTAGCCGTGCGGGAGCCGGGTGAGGCGAAAAGCAGGCCTGCCCGCAGCCCACTACTACAACCATGGAAACACATCTCCAGCTGTGTCCAGGAGGGTGTTTCCAGAGAGACTGAAGTAGAGAAGGGAAGACCTGCAAGAATGTGGCTGGCAGCATCCATGGTGCCTGGATCGAAGAAAAAGGAGAAAATGAGATGGACAGAAGCATTCTTCTCTCTGTTTCCTAACCATGGCTGCGCTGTGACCAGTCTCCTGGAGCTTCAGATGCCATGCCTTCCCTTCCATCATCACCATGAGGAACTATAACCTTGGTGTCAGAACAAGCAAGGGTCTGACATTTTTTCCTTAAGTTATTTCTCATTGGGTATCTATTCACAGCAATGAAAAATGCTACCATTATAGAAGAAATCTTCCTTGCAGCTCCATCAGGTTGCCTTGACCGTCCTCGGTCTCTTTAAGATATGATGATCAATGGGTTTTTGCCTTTCCCAAGGACTTCGATATCAACATAGACGACACCAGGAGAAATATTTCAGCTTTTTACTCAATGCTGAGTATCAAATCATGGGCTGTGTGCTTGTTAGGCTAATGCTCTACCACTGAGCCACAACCTCAGCTTCCCTTAAGCAATTCTTCTAACTGAGTTAATGAATCTCTAATGATATTACTGCAGGTAGAGATACAAGATATTTTTTGAAGGGCAAATGGATTCGCTAGACATTTGAAATTACATCTACACCTAGGTATCCACTAATTCAACCTCCTGGAAGACTGATCCCTTCTAGAGTCTTTCATCACCCCCTCCCTTTCTGTGTTAAAATTCTATGACTACACATGGCCCATGGGCAGATGGGAACAATTTTCTTCACATACATAGACAGTGATTCTCTCCACTGTCAATGACATTTCTTTTTCCCCGTGGGATCCCTAGGAAATGAGAAAGCTGAGCTGTCCCCAGGGTGTGCTGAATTAGGCCAGTTGCTTAGTTCTCTTTCCTACTGGGGAATGAGCGGGATAATTGCGAAGGAGATGGTTGCATGGTCCTCAGGTTGTGAATATGTGTGTCATACACACGCCAGGAACTATGGAAGGTCTTCTGGCAGCAGTGGCTGGGTGATGTGTAGTTCATTGAAAGAGCAGATGAACTAGACATGGGATGGGGGAAGGGCTTGTGTTTTCCCACCTATGGCTGAGCTCCCAGGAGCTCTGTAAATGATTCGGAGAACTTCCATAGGCCTCCTCTAGAGAAAATCTCTTTGTTCTCACAGGCTCTGGATTCCTGGTTTCTTATCTGTTGCTCCTTCTTGGACCATGCCATCTGTCCTGTGACCTGTATATCATCGGCACTTTGGTTAACCACTCACTCAGCTTTTGATTTTGATTTCACTCATGAATTTTATCTCTTAGAGTTCTGTGCTATATAAACCCCCAATCAGTCCATGTCTTCTGTCGATTGTAGTCTTCTGAGATTTTAGTGTTGAGGATTCCTATAGATGCCATATAATTCTGGATGGCTACCAAAGAAAGGCCTTGTTTTCTCTTGCAGCCAGTAAGACCTGTTTAGTCAAGTTATTAATCAAAGCTACGACTAGAGTGCAGCTTAAGCCATTGTCACGCTATTTTTTTTTAATAAATTACTCTTGTTTACCAGACAAATGAGAACACAGAAGTTATGACCCAGATATTGTCATGAGTTTGAAGATGTGGTAAGCTGAGCCTCCTCAACTGCTGGTATAAAGCCAAATCTTGTAAGATTCTGAATGAGAGTACATAGTAGCAATCAAAGCAGAGAGGGCAACTTCTGAAATGACCACAGTGGGAATGTGTATGTCTCAGCTGAAGGGAAGAAGCCCAGACCTAAACAATAGATTGTGGAAATATCTTATCAGCGATTGAAGACCAACCACATTTGTTTTAGAGTGCCTGCATCCTTGGTAACAGATGTATAGAGAGAAGAGAGAAAGAGCCAACATTGTATAAAGTGATGTGGCTGAAATATTCATGTGATAGGCTTTCAACTTTTGGCATTAGAGATGAGTTGTATTCCAGTTCTGAGCATATCAATTAGCTATTGCTGTGTAGCAAACAAATCTAACTTCCAGTAGTTCAAAACAACTTACAAATTTATTGCTGTTTTATATGGCAAACACTATTATTGTAACGCTATTATTGTTAATGCTTCTGAGGTTTCCTGAGCACTAGCAAGTGTTGGATTGACTTGACTGGGTGGCTCTGTTCTGGCTGAGTTGATTCTGTTTTGTCATGTCTGTGCGTAGACAGATGGGGCACTGTTGGAGCCTAGGCTTTAGGTTTGGGTAGCTTAGGTTAGTTCTACTTCACCTGTTTCTTGCCCTCTCCCAAAGGTCAGTTTTCCCAGCATGTTCTCACATTTGGTCAGAAGCTCAATGCAAACATACTCCGTCTCTTGAGGCCTTCCCTGAGATGAGGATGGTGTTATATCTGCCTTACTTTATTGGACAAAGAACATTTCATGGCTGAATCTAAGTCAAGAGATCTAAGTCAAACTCTGTACTGTTTACAGGGGGAGCATTGTAAGACATGAAGCATGCATGAGAGTCATTAAGTATTTAATAACTGTGTGCTAACAAGAGTTACCTTTCATAAATGCCATGAACTAGAATGCAGAAATCATCAAATACTGCTAAACAGAGAAGCAACAGTAACACTAGCCATTGTGATTGTTGTTAGGACTGGGAGGGGCCAGTAATTCAATTCAGTTCCTTATGGAAGTAAGATCACTAACAGAAAGATACACAGCAAAGAGTCAGGATACAGGAAGGGAAAAGAATTGAAGGTGATAACTGGACACAGGAACCGGGTATGCATCCTGGGACATAGATGCTGGATGCATAATAAGTAGGCATTACCAGCTACTTCTATAGACTGCAAGCTATTTCTGTCTGTCAGGAGACTAACATCACAATTAAGTGGCAAACAGGTTTCAACCTGGGTTATCTGGTTCTAAATGTAAGCTCATTTTTATACACAGCATGCATGCAAACACACACAGCATGTTTGATATACAGTTTAGGGATTCAGCAAATAAAATTTAAACTAAAGCTACTCTAATTTCATTACATATTTTTTTTCTAATATCTACTTTCCAACAGTCTTCATGAGACCATTAAAAACATAGCAGAAGCAACAACCACTTTGAACCTTTATTCTTTCCTTTATAATTTTCTGAGAAATTTTGCTTATTTTGTTTTTTCATTGTGGGAAAATCAAACTCAGTGCCTTTGAATTCTCTTTTCAAATTGTTTTTTATTGAGCTATATATTTTTCTCCACTCCCTTTCTTCCCTACCCCCTCCCCATTCTACCCTCTCCCATGATTCCTATGCTCCAAATTTACTCAGGATATCTTGTCTTTTTCTCCTTCCCATGTAGATTAGTTCCATGTATGTTTCTCTTAGGGTCCTCATTGTTGTCTAGGTTCTCTGGAATTGTGAATTGTAGGCTGGCTTTTCTTTGCTTTATGTCTAAAAACCACTCATGAGTAAATACATATGATTTTTATCTTTCTGGGTGTGGGTTGCCTTACTTATTATGATATTTTCTAGATATATCCATTTGCCCACAAATTTCAAGATGTCATTTTTTTTCTTCTCTGTAGTACTCCATTGTGTAAATGTACCACATCTTCTTTATCTATTCTTCAGTCGAGGGGCATTTAGGTTGTTTCCAGGTTCTGGTTATGACAAATATTGTTTCTATGAACATTATTGAGCACATGTCCTTGTGTTATGATTGAGAATTCTTTGGATGAAAATGGTATCGCTAGATCTTAAGGTGGATTGTTTCCTAATTTTCTGAGAAATTGCCATGCTGATTTCCAAAGAGGTTGTACCAGTTTGCACTCCCACCAGCAATGCAGAAGGGTTCTCTTTACCCCACAACCTCTCCAGCATAAGTTGCTGTCAGTGTTTTTGATTTTGACCATTCTTAAAGCTGTAAAATAGAATCTCAGGTATTTTGATTTGCATTTCTCTGATGGCTACGGATGTTGAACATTTCATTCCATCCATTTTTGATTCCTCTGTTGAGAGTTCTCTGTTTAGGTATGTACCCCATTTTTTTAAAATTGGATTATTTGTTGTTTTGATGACCAATTTCTTGAGTTCTTTGTATATTTTGGAGATCAGACCTCTGATGTGGGGTTGGTGAAGATCTTTTCCCATTCCATAGGCTATTGTTTTGTCTTGTTGACCATGTCCTTTGCTTTACAGAAGCTTCTCAGTTTCAGGAGGTCCCATTAATTAATTGTTTCTCTCAGTGTCTGTGCTGCTGGGGTTTTATTTAGGAAGTGGTCTCCTGTGCCAATGCATTCAAGTATACTTCTCACTTTCTTTTCTATGAGGTTCAGTGTGGTTGGTTTTATTTTGAGGTCTTTGATCCATTTGTGGTACAGGACAATTGTCTATATTCTATCAATTATGTTTTAAATAAATGCTGATTGACCAGTAGCCAGGCAGGAAGTATAGGTGGGACAACCAGACAGGAAGGAGAGGTGGGCTGATGAGAATAGGAGAATTCTGGGAAGAGGGAAGGTCCCTCTGCAGTCCTGTCCAGACACAGAAGAAGTAAGATATGACTACACCACTGAAAAAAGGTACTGAGCCATGTGGCTAACATAGATCAGAATAATGGCTAATGTAAGTTATAAGAGTTAATAAGAAGCCTGCGCTAATGGGCCAATCAGTTTATGATTAATGTAGACCTCTGTGTGATTTCTTTGGGACTTAACAACTGTGGGAACTGGGCAGGATAGTGTAACATGAGAAGGCCGGGCCTGCTTGTTTGTTGGGGGTTTCTGTCCTGCCCAGTACCCCAAAGCTGGCAAGCCCAAAGAAAACCATACAAAGATCTCTATTATTTATAAAGCTGAATGGCCCATTAGGTCAGGCTTCTTACCGGCTAACTCTTACATCTTGACTAACCCTTTTTTCTGATCTATTTTAGCCATGTGTCTCAGTACCTTTTTCAGTGGGGCAGCTCACATCCTACTGTTTCAGTGGCCTGGGCAGGAGTGGGAGGAATCAACTTCCTCCTCCCCAGAATTCTCCTGCTCTCTTTGCATCATTTCCATTTCCTGTCTGATTTTCCCACCTACACCTCCTGCCTGGCCAATCAGCGTATATTTAAAACATGATTGGCAGAATAGAGACAAATCTCCCGCAGGACAGAAAACCTCAGACAATACATTTGAACTTGAGTTTTGTGCATGGTGATAGATATAAGTCTATTTTCATTCTTCAACATGTTGATATCCAGTGATGCCAGTATCATATGTTGAATATGCTTTCTTTTTTCCATTTTATATTTTTTGCTTCTTTGTCAAAAATCAGGTGTTCATAGGTGTATGAATTGACATCCAGGTCTTCAGTTCAGTTCCATTAGGCCTCCTGTCTGTTCTTATGCCAATACCAGTCTGTTTTCCGTACTGTAGCTCTGTAGTACAGTTTGAAGCCACAGATTGTGATGCCTCCAGAAGTTCCTTTATTGATTAGGATTGTTTTGGCTATCCTGGGTTTTTTGCTTTTCCGTATAAAGTTCAGTACTGTTCTTTCGAGGTCTGTGAAGAATTTTTCTGGGATTTTGATAGGCATTGCATTGAATCTGTAGATTGATTTGCGTAAGATTACCATTTTTACTATGTTAATTCTACCTATCCAAGAGCATGGGAGATCTTTCATTTTCTGGTGTCTTCTTCAATTTCTTTCTTCAAAGATTTAAAGTTCTTGTCATACAGATCTTCCATTTGTTTGGTTAGAGTAACTCCAAGACATTTTATGTTATTTGTGACTCTTATCAGTGCCTTTGAATTCTAAGAAAGTGCTCTACTACTGAACTGGGGCTCCAGCACTACCTCTGTAATATTCTAGAAGGCTCACCATCTTGCATTGGCCATATTTTCTCTCACGTCCATGCATACATACTGGTAGTACTTGACACACCCTAACACAGGTCTCATTACTAGACAAGACGTTCACAGCATGAGACTATTCTCTTACTTAAAAATTCCAACACCCTAGAATTACATTTAATACTCCACTATCAAGATGCCCTTTGGAGACTTTTTCTGATGGTTCTAATAATTCTGCCATTGTCAGTTCTGTGAAATGAGATACAACTAGAGCCATGTCATGATTTGATTTGTGAGAGTCCTCAACAGGTTTCTGTGTCAAAAATAAACTAACAGAAAACAAGCAAGCAAACAAAAAGCCCTTTGGTCTAGGTGGTGGCACTATTTGGGAAAGGTTGTAGAACCATTGGCTGAAGAGAGTAAGTCTCTGGGGACAGGCTGTGAGACCTATAGCCCCGCCATACTGCCTGTTGTACCTGTTTTCTGAGAGCAGAGGTCATGTGACCAGCCAGCCTTCTGCTCCTCGTACCATGCTTTTCCTGCCTACTGCTGTGTCTTCCCCGTGGTAATGGCCACACTGTAAACCCTTGAGTTGCTTTAGCCAGGATATTTTTACCACAGCAACAAAGAAAGAAGTCAAGGTGTGTGAGTTAGTGAGCAGGCAGCCTTAATGTAACTTGGAACTCTGTAGAATATATTCATGTAGGCAAATATGCTACTCTTTTATGCAAAGTCAAACCAGGGACACTCTTCTGGGTTGCCCCACTATAATTGACAGAAAGGGGCCTTTCTGGTGCCCAACAGCTCAATAGACATTTGAGAATCAGTGGAATGATGGAGCTTCATTTCGTTTTAGCAAATCAAGAAAATACAAGGAATTTCTGGTGACTAGTGCCTTAACCAGGCTGGGATCTGTCCCCAAGTGGGCCCCAGAACTACCTCTCAGCTATAGCATGCTTCCTTTCTCTTCTCTCCACTAATCTTATCTTAATCTTAAGATTAATACAGATTCAGTCTCATGAGTGAACACAGGAGAATTATTTATGCACTGATAATTTATGCATGGCTTTTGGAAAAGGCAATTTTGAAGAAGAGTACAGCGAGCCAAATGCCAAGAGGCGTCGGTTCTGGTTCTGCTGAAAGTAACCAACCAACAGTGGGGCATGGGGAAACATGCGACCCTTTTCTCGGCCCTTTCCTTCACCAGGTAAGTTGTGGATTAAGAAGCTAACACTCCAATACTGGACAGTCCTGGTTCTCGTTCATACCAACACCACAACATTTAGGTATACAATGGAAGCTCTCTGAGTCTGTGCTATCTCATTTCTTGCGTGTGTGTGTGTGTGTGTGTGTGTGTGTGTGTGTGTCAGGGGGATAGAGGTGTACAGGTACACATGCATAGGTTATCTGGCTAATCAACCTAGGGGTCCTTCTAGCTCCGCCTCTCTAGCGCTCAGATTTCCCACCAACTGGGTAAGCAATGATTCCCCTCTCCCCTTCCTCAGAAGACAGAGAAGAGTTGGCTCTCATAAACTAATTTTCCACTTTGATTCTAACTAATGTCCCATAATTCCAAGCAGTGGATTATTGATGTTTTGAACACTTATTTTATTCTACAAGTCACTAATGTTGGCACCACTATAGTGCCCTTTCAAATTCTGCCCTTCATAACCCATTCTATCAGCTTGGCAAATCAATGACATTCTCATTGAAGACTTATTTATAGATGGCATCTCAAATCAATGGGAAGACAAATGCTAGAATCCTTTTGTTGCCCTCCCATATCACTATGAGTTCTTTACACACTCACACATCAGGAAGTTGCACAAGCTCACAGGAGATTCCATAGTAGACAAATAAAAGCCTTGCCAAGCAGCAATACATTGGTCAGTCTTTGCTTTTTATAGCTTATCTCTAAAACACATGGCGATGTCACACTAGGAAGACAATGCTTAACCGTTGATTTTCCCCTTAGTTGTCAATTTTCTTGGAAGCGTTAGAGGAAATATTATTCTCTTACTTTTTCATTAGAAAAATATCAAATAACTTTAGTTTTAGAATGGATTTGGTTTCCTGACTTTTGTCACTCTAGTCAATTCTGAGGGATCTGGGGAGCTGTGGCCAAGAGGAGTTGAAGCCATGAGCAATACATCTATCTGATTGGCAGATCCATTAAGCAGTTGCCTTTAACATTATGTGGCTTCCTTTGGGTTAACCAGTCCAGGAAGACATTGATTTGTGGTCTTTAATACCTGGCAGGCTATAGATAATGTTTATACAGAGACTTTATGTATGTTTGTTGTCTCATTCAGATTTTATACATCTACAGAGCTATAATAATAAGAAAGAAACAGATTGATATTTAATTCTTTGTTTAATTTTTTGAGACAGGGTTTCTCTGTGTAGCCTTGAAGGTCCTATAACCAGCTCTATAGACCAGACTGGCCTAGAACTCAGAGATTCACCTGCCTCTGCCTTCCAAGTGTTGGGATGAAAAGCCTATGCCCCCACCACCAAGGCTTTTAATTCTTTTTTAGGATGCTTAATTCTTATAACCTATTAAATATCAATTTACAGTCCTGTTATTAATGCTATAACATTAAGAATGATAACCCTGGGATATTTTGTGGCAGCTACCATGCTGAGAGCCTACCTGTCATTATCTCATGGTCATCCCAAGACATAGGTTGTTATTATTTTCATTTAGAGATGAGGATTCTAAGCTACACACCTAGTAGATTTTAAAAGGACTGCCCATAAAGTCAGTTTTGAGGAATAAAAACATTCTATTTAAGTAATCCCCTAATGATATAGAGTTGGAAATTCTAGAGGTAAAAACTGAGTCTTTGAATGATGATACACTTTTTGTTTGATTATATCTAAGTTTGGATGATTCTCCTCTTGGGGAGCACACTACAATTTGCTTGCTACAAGAAGGAACAATAAATGTGGGTAGTGAGCATGTGGACAGGTGTTATGGAACCAGAGATACCCAGGTTTATATACCCTCCTCTGGGGCTTCACTTAGGAACAAATGAGGCATTATTTCTCCCATACCATGAAAAGAGATCTTTAAAGAGACCTTGAAAAGGAATTTCACAAAGAAGAGTTCAATGAAATGGTCTATTCCCAACCAATTTGTAACCTACAAAATCGATAGCTGTATAAGGCTCAGCCATCAAGAACAGACGGTACAGATGGCTTTGAGCACTTCTAGGAATCCCACTTTCTCATAAAATCCCAATAAAGTGAAGCAAGTTTATTGTGTAAAGAGAAATAAACAGAGAGGAAGGGCAAACATGATCGGCAACAACAACAGCTCTAGAAAAGCAGGAACCAGGGCAAACTGAGCAGGTGAGACCAAACTGATTATATGAGGAAGCAGAGGTGATCTAAGACATCTCCTGACCCAGACTGCATTGTAGTGTCTCCCAAGGGCTCAGCACCAGACAGACTCTCTACCACTGGGAGTGAAGAGATGGGAAGTTAAAGTTAGAGAGGATGAGGGAAAATGCAGATTTCTCCTTCCCCACTTCTCACTCTAGGTAGTGCACTGGAAGTGTGGAAGGCTATTCTCTGGACACGAAAATAAATGTCTGGATATGGCTTCAGCAGACACTGTTGATTATATACCTAGAGTAGAGAATGCCCAACTCCTTTCTTTGGTTCTGCCTTGTGACTGCTCATGGCAAGACCTGTGCACTCCAGACAAGACGGGAGAAGAGTCTTCTTATAACTTGATGTAAACTGTAAGAAGAAGATGGCAAATGCTCACATGAGAGGACCATTTAAATGATTCATGTAGAATTCGCTACAGTGGACTGCTGAGGGATAATGCTCTTGTACACTGTAAAGATTTGTCACTTGTATTGGTTTAATTAAAAGCTGATTGACCAGCAGCCAGGCAGAAAGTATAGGTGGGGCAGCCAGACTAAGAGAATTCTGGGAAGAGGAAAGGCAGAGTCAGTCACCAGTCAGATGCATGAACTGGAGCAGAATGCAGTGGAAAGAGGAATAGCCAGGGAAGGCAGTCTCCCATACACAGCACTTCTGGAAATAAAACCTGAGATATTAGCTGAAAAAATATCCATCAAAGTATTTAGTAAAAAGATTAAAGTTGTAGAATCAAGTAATAGATATAGTTTTATTTATAGATGATTCATAATAACTATACACATTTGTTGGGTGTATTGTGACACATTGATCTAAGTACAATGTGTAATAACCAAATAAGAGGGCTGTATATCCACTGCCTCGTGCAATTATCATTTCTTTGTAGTGAGGATGTTTCTTCTCTTCTAGCTAATTGGAATCATTTAATAAAACATCGCTAACCGCGCCCAACCCATGATGCATGAGGTTCATCAGAACTACAGCCATTTAACTCACTAACCAGCTTCTCTTTACCCTCGCTTCCTCTGCCTCCCCCTCACACCCTAGTAACCACTATTCAACTTCCTACATCTTGTTTTAGAAAAAAACTAAGTACTTGGACATTTTATTTTTAATTTATTCTTTGAGAATTTCAGATATTTATACAATGAAATATGGTAATTTCTACTCTCCCTTCCCCCCTACAACTCCCATCAAATCTTCCCAATATAACTCCCTTCTAACTTATGTCTTCTTATTTTCATTTTGTTAATTCGCTGTGTCCAATTAGTGCTGCTTATATGTGCATGGGTGTGGAGCCACGTACTGGAGCAAGAACAACCCAACAATGGCCAAACCTCCAAAAAAGTAGGAGTCTCTCTCTCACAACTTTCAAGAGTGCCTCAATTATGGATGGAGCCCCTGAAGCCCCTCCCCACCCATGCTAGAGTGGTGAGTGGCTTGACCTTGCACAGGTCTTGCGTAGGCAACCACAGATACTGTGAATTTACAAGTCCAATGGCCACATTGTGTCCAGAAGGCAGTATTTCACAGTATCTCTCCCATCCTCGAGTTCTTCCATTCTCTCTGCCTCCTCTTCTAAGACGCTCCCTCAGCCTTGACTGGGGTTAGGAGTATGTGATAAAAAGTGTTCCTTTTAGGGTCAGGCAGCCAACAGCCCCTTAAGCTCAGCGTGTTGACCAGTTGTGGTTTTGCACTGACTGCTGACTATTCAGAAAGGATCTTCTCTGACCAAGACAGCAACCCAAGTGGAGATACTTCAGGATAAAAATAAAAATAGATACATTCCTTGATATGACTGTGGAAAATGTACTGGAAAGCTTCTGTGTTTGGGATGGGGTGGGGAATAGCAATTGAAGAAAAAATAGAAAGCCTGAAAGTCAATCAACTTCCAAATATAGAAGGAAAGGAAAGGAAAGAAAGAAGAAGAGAAGGAAGAATAGAAGGAGGAAGAAGAAACCAAGCAGCTATGAAGTCAGAAGTAATATTCTTACTAGGAATATGGTGGTATCAGCTGAGTATTGATTTACTCAAACAGGTGGGGGCCAGACAGGATAGAAGAGAAGGATCTGAAATCTCATCTATCATAACAGAAAGTCAGAGATTATACTTTAAATTCATTAATCCAAAGAAAGCAACATATGCATGTTATTTCAAAAGATACCTGCTTACATGTCAAAGGAAAACAGTGGAAGAATGGTTGAACCCCACCCCCGCCAAGAGGAAGGCTGAACAGTGTGTGGAGCAGCAGGACAGAGAGCTGTGTGGATATTATAATGAGCCTTCCAGAATGATCTGACCTTTAAACTATATGCTCCCGTTACTCTGATAAAACAAACACTCACCACAAAGTCCCAAGTGCGGCCTGCAGGGTGACACACGCTTTGAAAACAACCCCCCTATCTAGGGCATCCTTCACATTTCCCCCACACCTCTAGCAGATACAGAGTTAGCAGAGCAGTGCACTGAGGACCCATTCCTAAATTTCAAGATGTGTCATCTATCCAAATTCATCTTTGGAAGTTTAACGCTTGGAGCTTAAGAGACTCAGTGGTGAGGGAGAGTCAACACATGATTGTGTGTTAACCAGGCCTGTAAACCCGAGGAGCAGAGCGAGCACAATTTTACTGAAATTACTGGCAGATAACCTGAAGACAAATAAAAACATTAAATATTCATTTCCTACTCCTGAGCAGTAAGTGATTGTGGCTTTCTGGTTTTAGAATCTCTGGGACTTTGTTGACAAATCATTTCGCGTCCTCTGGGCAGATCTTGGAACATTTTTCTTCCTGCTTCCAAGGAGAGGCATCATCTTGGCTAGAAGCTTAACTTGTAGGAGCTTTATTTCTCTTCACACTGGGTGGATGTCCCTCCAAGGGCCCCGGGCCAACTCCGGGTGGGTGAAGTGTGACATAGTTGTTAAATTTACATCTGCTCCTTTAGCCGTTCGCGTTCTGACAGGTCGTTTTCTGCTGGCTGGTCTGTAAGGGGTTGCTGTTGAGAGAGTCAGCGTAAATCCTGGCTACTGCATCTGCCTTCACTGCACCCATTCCCACTTTCTTCACCGCTGTCCTGCTGAGCCATGCTGTCCTTGGTTCACTTATTACAAATTCTTCTCTTTAGGTACCTCTCATCCTCTTGTGTGTTGTATCAAATGTTGGCATAATTGAACTGGCTTTTGGTGGGGGTGTTTCATGAGCTGTACAGCTTTATTTTACATTTATTTATTTTGGGGGTGCTGTGGGCATGCTGTAGTGTGATTGTGGATGCCAAAAGACAGCTTGTGGGAGTCAGTTCTCACCTTCCACTATGTGAATTCCAAGGATTTAACTAACGTCATCAGGCTTGGCAGCAAGCATCTTTACCTGCTGAGCCATCTCGCTGGAGCTGCGAGTCTTCCATTGAGGTCTTTCCCTCTGTTAGTACACGTACAAGTTCAGTATTGTCTTCTTCTTTTTTTTAAAGTAATTTTATTAAATTATAAAAGTTTCCATTTCTGCCCCTCCTCCCAACACCCTCCCACTCCCCCCACTCCCTCTCCTCCTCCCTCTTCATCCTTAAGAGCAGTCAGGGTTTCCTGCCCTGTGGGAAGTTCAAGTTCCTCCCCCAAGTCTGCAAGCTTTCATTTGTAGTTAGCTTTTCTCCTAAGTTCTCTCAAAAAAAAAAAAAAAAAAGCCATGATGAACTCGTCTGCCGTTGTTGGTATCTTCTTTTGTTCCCATTGGTTTCCTGTTCCTCTCTTGACTGTAATATGAGTTCCCGTAGAAGACTCATTTTACCTTCTCCCTGTTCACATATTAGTTTGAGTACCTAGACTCTGCCTTTTAGTTGGCATGTTTCTAGATTGTAAGTGTCTTTGGATTATTTGTGGTGGATCTATTCTCGAATATTTGCCCTCAGTATAGAATCCCAAGACAAACCTGGAACTCCAGAGAAGCCAAGGTTTGGGAGAGTGCTCATTGTCCAGGGGTGCCAAGAGACACAAGAAGAGTTGAAGACCACTGGAGATTCCATCTGCCTCCAGCCCAGACCCTGGTTGCCCAACGTTTGAATGATGCTATGCTTTCAAACCAGGCAGTGATTCTCCAAACCTGTTTTCCTAGAGAATGCTTCCTTCTTAGAAATATGCTGTTAGAACAAGTTAAATAAAGGAGAAAATAATGTCTGATTTTCAGAAGTCCTGTCTTCAGCCACTGTGGACAGAGTACATGCTTTTAATTAGGTAAAGCCAAGTCTTAGTCTATTAACCAGTTTGTACATTCAAGAAATATTTACATGTTGCTGATGGCATTTATTCATGCAGTCATTAAACATTTATTAAGCATCTGTTAAGGTCCAGGTACTATATATGTGGCTACCCTTTCAGATTATAATTCAGCAACACATATTTAGAATCATTACTATTTCCATATATTTTGTACCAGTAATGTGACCCTTGGGAATTTTTCCTAAGGTAATACAATTCATATGGAAAACAGTAATATGCAAAATATATTTATAGCAGTTTAGTTTATAATAGTTGAAGAATTGAAATGTCCAGTTGTGGGGGGAATTAAGATAGCCATGGCATATTCATTTAATAAAAAGTAGATAACAGCATAAAAATAGAAAAGAATAGATAAAATGTTAGGGGCAAAACTGAGGAAAAATTCTATGGAAATATTAAGTTACCTATGTAAAAACATATATGTAAAAACATATATGTAAAACAATCTTCAGAAGCCAGTGAAAGATGTGAGCAGTGTTGGGACTGGGCGAGTAGATGATGCCCCTTCTTTCCTTCTGAGGATAGAATAGTTTCCTTAATCCCTACTGATCCAGTTTCTTTTCTATTGCAGTGATAAAATGCCCCAATAAAATAATCCAAAGTTCCCATCCATAGCTTGATCACATTAAATCCACAGCTAGAAACAGAGTGGAATGACTCCATTCATGCTTACGAGTCAGCCAGCTTTCTCTTCTCCTACACAGTCTAGGAGCCAAGCTCCTAGAATAGTGACAGGCACATTTAGGCTAGATCTCCCCACATCAGACAACACGGTAAGGACAGCCTCCCACAGGCCATTCTCATCTAGACAGCGACTTATTGAGACCCTCTCCTCACGGGACGCTACATGCTGTCAAGCTGACCTAGTGAGCCATAGCAACGATGAGAAATGGTGAGGTAGACATGAGTAGCTCCTGAAAGTACAATGAATGGAAGCCTTACTCACATCAACTTGGTTAAATATGGAAATACTTAGACCTAGGATTTAAAGGGAAAAGAGATTCTTGGACTATAAGTAGTGATAATCTCAGGGCCTGGAGAGAAACTCAGTCACCGGGACGACTCTTGCAGAAGACCAGAGTTTGGTTTCCAGCACCCCAATCAGGTGGCTCACAGCCCTCTGTAATTAGCTTCAGGGGATCCCATCCCCTCTTCTGGCCTCTGCTAGCACTCACATGCGCATGCACACACACACATGTCCATACTTTTAAAAGTCGTAGTATCCTGTATAGTTTACTCTTCAGGGCCACAGCCTCCCTCCCTACAAGGAGATAGCACCTTTCTTGAGCCAAATCTCACTGGCTTCTGTAACTTACACTGATGTGTGGATCTTTCCTCCTCATCGGGTGCTTTCAAGATCTTAAACTCCTTGGAAGCCGTTAGTGGTTGTGGGTAATTCTGATCAGGCTAGTTTAAAAACCTCCTGGGTTTCCATTTGAACCAGGAGCTCTATTTCTGAATGTTACCCTCCTCCCCTGTAAAACCACATTGATCACAGACACCCTCTCATGGGGTCACAATGACAATGCTTGCAAAAAATTGCAGTAGTACACCGGCTTCAGGAGGGAGGCCCAGGGAAACGAGCTTCCGGTCTCCAGGCTGAAAAGCCTTCTGGGCTGTGTGTGCCGCTATACCACGGAAGGAGACTGACAGGAGATGAGGTCTTCTCTGTTGCTGCTCCTAGCTTAGCGGGTACCAAGCTCAGCCAATGGCAGAGTGTGTCCTGCGATGGCAGGGGCTGGGATCCTTATAACAGGTCTCTGTCGTGGCTACTGGGTTGCTTATTTTATCATCACAGAGGCAATGTGTGTTTACGAAATAAAACGCAGGACAGAGTGGAAAGTTGAAACCGACTCCCCCCAAAGCATCTCCTCGTAAAGAAAGACTGCTAACAGTTGGCGTTTCTCCTCCCGTTTTCCCAGCACAGAGAGGCGTTGGCAGGTATTTAAACCCAAGTGTAATTACATTGCACATAAAATTTTGCATCCTGAATTTTTCATTTAAATGTAGCAAATAGGCTGTTTTCATGCCATTTTGCAATGTTCAGAGCCATTATTTTTAATGACTGCACAACATACTTGTTCGGAAACCATACAGGCAGTTTGCAGGCATGCTCTTTCTTTCTTTATTTTTAATTTTAAAAAAAAATTGAGATTATAAATAATTATACCATTTCTCCCTTCCCTCCCTCCAGTCCTCCCATATACACTCCCTCTCTTTTTCAAATTTTTTGGCCTCTTTTGCCATTAATTGCTACTGCATGCATTGCTGGGAAGCCCCTTGTACAGTCTTCTCATTCTAGGAAGACCTCTGAGTTTCCTGGGTAGCTAAGGGTAGTCTGGAATCCAGAATTCTTCTTGGAAAGTGGAGGGAAGGAGGAAGTAGTTAAAAGCAATAAAGAAGAGAAATGAAAGGCTGGTGTAAGAGCTGGGGGGACACCCAGGGGTAGGGTAGGAAGGAAGGCACAGTGGAAAGGAGGAGAGAAGAAGGGAAAACATAAAATAGAAAAAGTAAATAAGACAAGAGCATAGGAAGAGGAGGAAAGAAGGAAGGAAGGCTGATGACGAGACAAAGGGCACACGTCTTCAGATAAAGCATGGTCCCCACTGGCACAGATAGAAGCTTTCTAAGGAAGATGGATCTTTGGGCTCTTATCTCATGGTGCTCGCAAAGCACCATGGCCTACACATTCTTTTTCCTCATCGTTCATATTTAATGTTATGAACATTGGGCTTTTCAATATTTATTATTGTGATCACATTTATGACATCCTTTCTTTTAAACCTCTGTGTTTCTGTTTCTTTCTCTCTCTCTCTGTTATGAGTTCAGGTACAGGTAGAGGTCAGAAGACGACACCAGAGCCCCTGGAGCTCAGTACGGGTGCTGAGAACGGCAAGAACAGGAAGTAGTCTTCGCCCCTGAGCCATCCCTGCAGCCCCAATGCTCCAGCCCCAATGGCATCCTTCTTTCCAAAGACCCCTCATTACTCCACTAAACAGACGAAGCCTTTGGCTGATTCCATGAGTTTCTTAAGACAGTGCCCACTACAAGGAACCCCTTGAATCCTTCTTTCAGGGATTTCATTTTCTTCCTACCTCATTTGGTGTCCTTGGCTGGGATCAACTGTCTCTTTCCAGTATTGTGCTTCTGTGGTCATAATCGAATCTCGAGTTATGTGGTCCATTAGACACACGCTGGCATTTTTACAGCTCTTGATGGGGAGCTGGGCCCCTGCTTCCTCCTGTTTGAAGAGAAAAGCATGTTTATTTGGAAGGGCTGAAAGCCTTTATCCAGCTGCCAGTTAGCAGCACTGCTGAGTTGAGGGCCTTGAGCTTGGCTCTCCCCCAGTCTGCCCTGGGGACCATCTGTATTTTGTGAGCCTGGGACCTGCCATTGCCCACAGGACGGCTGTGAACATCAGAGGCCCTGGCAGCTAGTAAAGGCTGGAGCTGGATGTGAACAGCTTGCCTGAAAGCTGGCTCATTCCATGATTGCAGGAAGCCAAAAGCTGTACCAGAGAGTCTTGGCAGGAAGGTCCTCCCAATCAATGGGGTTACAAAGCCTACTCCCTGTAGTCAGGTCTCCTCTTCCTGCTTCTCATGGATGGGACAGGGTGCCTTTGCTGTTATGAAGGAGGTTTAGAGAATCCCGAAGGGAAATCTCTCTTCCCACTGGAAACTCTGTACCTGAAGTTAGCAAGAGGCCCTTCGGAAAAAGCAACCTCCCCCATGAAAGAGGGGTGAACAATGCTGCCCAGCCTACCTTTCAGGGTTGTTAGAAGCAAGTAGAGGTTAAAGCAGAGAACAAGTTAAAGTATCCTTCCATGTTGCAGGGGGCAGGCAGCATTGGTGGAAAGGACATTGGTTAAAGATCAGGAGCCGCAGGTTCACACAACACCTGTGCTACCTACAGTTTCCAGTGTCTGCTTCCTTCTGCATTCTGTAAACAGTGCTAACAAAGCCTGCTTGTGCAGATGCTTAGCAAGAATTAGACCGTGGGAATGCTTTAAGCAAGACATTCCGAGGCTGAGGAAAGGCCTGCAGGGTCACCAGTGTCAGAGCCGGGCTCACGGTGGTGCTATAGACTGGATCGTTGTACCCTGACCACATTCTGATTTCTATGTGATTGTGTGAAGGGGCGGGGCCTCAAAGATTTATTGCAGCTGGGTGAGAACATCAGACATATGCTCAAGATGGGCATGATACCTGCCCTGTGAGAAGAGACACCAAGAGCTTGCTTGCTTTCTTCTCCTTGGTCTTATAGGTGGCTTGGTTATATGCACCTCATGACCAGCAAACGCCTCAGTCCCAGGCCTTGACAGGGAGGTGATGTGTTTGCTTCTATGCCAAAGTTAAGGTGATGGCCCAAACTCAGTGATCAAGGTTAATGCAGTATTTAAAATAACAACCGAGGAACTGGAGAGATGGTTCAGCGGGAAAAAACTTGGGCCTGCTCTTGCAGAGGGCCTAAATTCAATTCCCAGCACCCACATAAAGCAGCTCATGACTGCCGTAACATCAACTCCAGAGAGTCTGGTGTCCTCGTCTGTCCTCCAAGGGTTCCTGTATTCACAGATATAAACATCCACACAAACATCCACACATACACACAAATAAATAATAAAATATTTTTAAAACTCTAAGCAAAATAGAGCCAGAAATCTAATGAAATACCAGAATTTTAAATAAAGCTGTGAATGGTCAGCATTGTGCCAGGCCACACTAGAACCAAGCAAGGAAAGTGAGGAATAACAATCCCATTATCAGGAAAAATGGTGTTTTTGTTTCACATGAATTCTGACTTTTAAAATGTGACATTAAAATGCTATATATGCTGATCACCATATATGGAGCCATCTGAAGTGTTGTACCCAAAACAAGACCTTCCTGCCTCAGCCCCAGCCATCATCCTATGACTTCGTCCCATGGAGCCCTCCTGGCCTCAAACTCTGTCACTGCCTCTTCATTCACAATGAAGATGTGCCGTCTACAGCCCCGTTTCTCTGGGCTCTGGTCTATTCATCTGTACTGAATATAAGTTACTAACAATAATTGTTTCTTCCTTATGAAATTGGAACTGGGAGGAAAAAGACAGAATGCTGATGTTTTTTATTCAGTAAATACTTATTAAATGCCCAGTGGTTGTGTGTTGGGTTGGTACTGAGAACCGGCAGATGAAGAGCCCTTGGCCTTCTTCTGAAGAGCTCACAGCCCGCTGAGGAAACTGGGTAATGACAGCATACAAAGAAGGGCACTCGACAGCAGTGTGGGTGAGGGCAGGAAAGAGACCTTCTGCTTTTCCCCAGAACCAGGAAGCCTGCAGGTGAAGGGCTGCTGTGGCTCCTGACAAAACCCGCTGTTGTCTTCTGAGTCTGCTTTCTACAGCTTAGCTGTAGAGAAATCGGGAAGAGCCCATCAAATAGCAAACTCAACTCCTACAAGCTAGGCTGGCTTCTCTCTAGCTCTCATTCATTCCTTGTCTGTGATGAGTCTACTCGGACACTCCCAGATAAGAAGTTTCAGAACATCTGGCACGAACCTTCCCACCACTGTCTGCCCTGTGCTCTGGAGCTCCTGTTCCATGAGAAGAGGCAAGGAAAAGAAGAGACAAAGAAAAGGAAAATTAGCATTTCCACTAAATTAATATTATGTCTTAAAATAGTTTCTTTCGATAATAAAAAGTCAATCAATTCAAGGTTCAAACTTCCCAATTTCTCTCCTTTCAGGGTGGCTCCCATAACTGTAGGGGGTTGGTGAGCTGAGCGAAGTGCAGGAGTTAGCCTGGCCTCCATGAGAGGTCACATGTCTTCCGTGGTCACTGGGCTCCATTCTCTGTTCACTCAGCTGTGTCTGAGTCTGTCTGGTCTGGGTGAGCAGATGGCCCCCTCTACTGAGTACATCAGGCCTTCTCCAGTGGTCTGTCCCTGTCCCTCCTGTCTAGAAGCCTCTCCAGCAGGTTATTTATCCTGGGTATCTAGAAACAACCCTATCACCAATTAGCTTTATGGTGGGAA
This sequence comes from Myodes glareolus, assembly GCF_982192425.1. Taxonomy (NCBI): domain Eukaryota; kingdom Metazoa; phylum Chordata; class Mammalia; order Rodentia; family Cricetidae; genus Myodes; species Myodes glareolus. The sequence goes on along the minus strand of NC_142029.1, from coordinate 27,454,391 downwards.
AAGTGTTGTGGAGGGTAAACAAAGGCTAAATATGCAGAGCCTGAGGTGGAAAGGATTTGGACTTTTTTCTAGATGCGATGGGAACCATTAAAGGTTAGGGTGGTGCAGGCCTCATCATGAAAGGATCATGCTTGCGGCATTTGAGTGTGTGGGAGGCAACATGGCTAAGGCAGGAGGCTCAGCCTAGACTAGACCAAATATGATGGCAGACTAAACTTGGGTGGTGTCAAAGGCATTAGAGGTCTGTGTTGGAGTGTGGCCTTGCAGGGCTTGTTGACTTGCTAATGATGAGTGAGGGAGGAATCAGAGGGAAGGGAGAAGAGAACAGAAGGCCCAGTGGGCTGCCATGCCACTGCTGAGACAAAGGAACGTAGGTTGAGAAGTTTGGGGCTAAGAAGGGACCCAGAGTTCTGTTTGGATGTGTTAAGTTTGCATGGTCCTAAGAGTTCCCAGGGGAGTTGTTGAGCAAGCCTTCAGCAGTGTGAACTCAAAGAAGGGTTGTAGGTGTCACAGGCACAAGGCCAACACAACCCAATGAGATCAAAGGCAGTATGGGTACTAAGGACAACTAGCTACAGGATGGATTAAGGTCTAGTAGAGGGTCCTTTGGAGTTTGGAGTTTGGGCAGATGGAGGAGTGAAGGGTAGCAGGGTAACAGTATACTAGGAATCAAGACAAGAGTGGGTTCAAGGAGGGGGTGTTCTGAGGGTGGCCCAGGAAGGCTGTTCTGGGAGGTACTCCATCCTGACTCTGGTAGACAAGTACTTCTTTATTCTCTCCACCTTCCCCTGGACACTCTTCCTCTCAATGGTCCCATCACCTCCAGTTACAGGAGTAATGATCTGTGTCTCACGCTACCGCATGAATAATTCCCTGACATCCTTGAATTTCGTTCAGAGGTGGCCCAGAGTCTGGCCAAGTCAGCACAAAGAACCATTGCTAGTGTGAGTGAGGAGACTAGGCGCAGAGTTTGAGGAGATCCCGTGGAGGCCATGATGTGCCATGCCGAGATGTCTCAGAGTGAGCAGCAGGCACCGTGGAAATAGAGTTGGATCCAGTGGGAGAAAGGCCTCCACCAGAGCAGTGTTTCTTCAGGGGAAAAAGGAGGGCTCGGCTGGAGTGTTGGCTCGAGCCAACTGTTGGCCCTGGTGAGAGATGGAGACACATAGTCTGTTCTCCATTAAACAAGGGGAATTACGGTTCTTCCTCAGCAAGATACCAGGCCTTCTCTCCTGTTGCAAGAATTCCTTCCCTAGAGATGTAAACAGTATCTTCCTCGTCCTGGTAAGGATTCAACAACAAACCAAAGCATAATCTCACCAAGATTCAACGTAGAGAATGATTGATTTTCTGGGTTTACTTGCAGAGCATGGGTAAGTGGTTACTTATAGAAGCATGAGTGACCCCATGACAGCCACACTGGGAAGTCAATACCCAGTGTGATCAGGTTTCTATACAGCAACATAGATTTTGCCTTCTTAACACACTCCAGCCCATATGTGCTAACTTGTGCAATTAGGGCAGGACTGCATAAAATTAGTATAGGAGATCCTTCTGTATTTGTGTTGCTTTTATTGGTTAATTAATAAAGAAACTGTTTGGTCTGAAAGGGCAGAACAAAAGTAGGCGGGTTAGACAGAACTGAATGCTGGGAAGAAGAGCAGAGTCAGACAGACACCATGGTTCTCATGTCAGAGACGGACGCTGGTTAGACTCATGCCAGTAGGCCACAGTCAAGTGGCAATACACATTAATGGAGATGGGTTAAACTAATATGTGAGAGTTAGCCAATAAGAGGCTAGAGATAATGAGCCAGGCAGTATTTAAATGAATATAGTTTCTGTGTGATTATTTAGGTGGTTAAGCTAGCCAGGCAGCCAGGATAAAAAGCAGGCCCTCCCTCTCACAACATAAAATGGCTGAGAGGAGCCCCTAGAATTTCAGGTGAGGGTTCTTAGATGTTCCCCAATTCCGCCTTCTAATAGCGGATGTACTACAACAAGCACAGATAATCTGAAGAAGATGGAGGCTGTTTTGTTCTGAGGGCTATATTCTACAGGTACAGCTGGGAGATTCAGATTACAGGGCTAGGGCCCTGACTTTCTATAGCCAGATCCCTGTAACTGAAAAATGTCACTCATCTCCAGGAACAATCTCATGCTTGGGGCAGCAAAAGGTGGCTTCCTTGGGGTGTTAGGTTTCCAGGTAGTTTTGGGGGTACTGAGATACAGCCTAGAGCTACTACCGTAGCCTTTCCAATGATCACAGTGTCAACCACTTGAATTATACACCACCACCTGAAATGTGTTTCTTTGCTGTTTTCAAGGCTAACCGCTAATATGGATCCCAAACCCACAGGCAGCAAGTGGGGAGAAAAGAAGCCTGGATGGTGAAACCACGCCCTCTTCCTCCACCTGCCCATCTATTCCTTTCCCACCAATTTCCATACATTCCTAGGAGTGTTTCCACCAGAAGCTGACTTCAGGTGGAACACTAGGAAGGGTATGAGACTGAGTAATACATGCTGATACAAGGTCCCAGTAGGAACAAATGGGACTCGGGGCTGATGGTGAACAAGACAGTAAACAAGTCTGTGTGGGATACTTGGTGCAGGGCTCCAAATTGAATAGGGATAGTTCAGATTAAGGAAGGGTTCGGAGCAAGAACTGTGAAGTGGTTCCGGGTAGCATCCTGGACAATGCTCTGCTCTCTGTTGTGCCGTCACTCTGTCTTGGACTGACAGTTTACTTGTGCTGGATTTATTGTTTTATATACAGAATTCCAAAGGAAACACACACACACACACACACACACACACACACACACACAATCTCAAGAAAGAGAGGATCCTGAAGGTCTTTGCAGGAATGGCTTCAGTAGAAAAAGTAAAAATTCATGATAGACTAGCTCACAATCAGGGCTTAGTCTTGCCTCAGGAACAGAGGGCTGGTTAAGAAAGGGTAACTGAGGAAACACTTTGTAGAAAGTGTTTGTCACACAAACATGAAGATCTGAGCGATTCCCAGAACACACACACACACACACACACACACACACACACACACACACACACACAGCAGTGCGTAGTGGTGGACACTTGCAATCCCAACACTGGGGAGAAAGGGACAGGCAGATAGATCCCTAGGACCTGCTGGCCAGTCAGTCTTGCCTATTTGTCAAATTCCAGCCCTGTGAAAGACTCTCAAGAAATGAGGTGGAGCCTTCCTGAGAGAGACAGAAGGACAAACACACAGAAATTCCCATGGCCTGGCTGTGACCCTCTATCTTATCTTTTCTCTTGGCATTGCTCTGTAATCCTCCCCTTAGTCCCCACATGCAAACCAGGTTCCTTACTGTTCACCTCCCCTGTGACCTTTCCAGCCTGGAAGAATTGCCTCGTTCCTTCTCCCCAGTTGTAGAGCACACCAACTTCTGAAATGTGTTTCTTTGCTGTTTTCAAGGCTAACCACTAATATGGATCCAAAACCCACAGGCAGCAAGAAAGGCAGGACCAGTGAGGAGTGCGTTCACCCACTGATACAAGGGGACTGATCTAATGAAAGTTCACCAAGGCCAGTTGGACTGGGACTGAACGAGCACGTGATCCAACCAGATTCTCTGAATGTGGCTGGATTCTCTGAATGTGGCTGGCACGGGGTCTTTCTGAAAAGCCATTGACAATGACACTGGGACTTGTTTCCTCTGCATATACTGGATTTTTGGGATCCAGTCTGTTTGGATGCTCACCTTCCTGGACCTGGAGGGAGGGGAGAGGAACTTGAACTTCCCACAGGGCAGGAAACCCTGACTGCTCTTAGGACTGGAGAGGGAGGAGGAGAGGGAGTGGGGGGATTGGGAGGATGTTGGAAGGAGGGGCTGAAATGGAAACTTTTATAAATTAATAAACTCTTATAAATAAAAAAAGAAGCCTGTGTGATTAAACCACGCACCCTTTCTCCACCTGCCCATCAATTCCTTTCCCATCAATTCCTATACATTCCTAGGAATGTTTCCACCAGAAGCTGACTTCAGGTGGAACACTAGGAAGGGTATGAGACTGAGTAATACATGCTGATATAAAGTTCCAATAGGAACAAAGCCCTCCCAGTTGGCTCTGCTTCATAATGTTGTTCTCCAAGCTACCGACATTCCTGGCCTCCCTGCCTGGGCACTAGTCTCACTCTCTGAACTCGTCTAGCCCCTAGACAGTATCTCATCTCTAAGCACTGCATCTAGGAAAGCAAGCATCTAGGAGAGCCACATTTCAGTGAGTGAAGGAAACCAAGTCACCAAGAGCTTGTATAGTGTGGTCTACACACTGCCCATCTCCACTGGGAGTGACAGACACAGAACCATGATTCACTTCTCCCCCTCCCTTCCAAGGCTCAGAGGTTATCCTGGAAGAGGAGGTGGAAAAATTTAAGGAGCAGAAGTCAGAGAAGACCACTGCAAAACAGTGCCCCCTTGGCACAACGGGGTCATTGTACCCATGAACTTATACCAGCTGTGGTGAGCTGCACAAGACCTACACAAGATCAAGCCCATCACAGTCTCAAGATGGATCAGGAGGGCTGCATGACACTCCACACCCAGCTGAGGAACTATTGGCAATGAATGACTTCTAGGGAAGGGAGAATTTTATTTGAGGGCACAGCCCTGATAAGTTGGGTGATGGCCCAACACCTACTAGGGTTCAAACAGCACAAACTGGACTTGGTAGATTACATATTTTAAAAGATGACAAGAAGTTGGGAGGGAGTGGGGGTGAATCTAGTAACAGGGAAAGAATAGGGGATGGAGATGATCAAAATACATTGTATGCATGTATGACAGTCTCAAAGAATAAATAAAAATGATAAAATTTTACAAGCACAAAATAAAAGTAAAATAAAATGATCTCAGTTGTCATCGCTACTGTCTGAAGTGTTTTTGCTGAAGTAGCCATGGTGTCTGATATTTGCTTTAAAATTTCTAGAAAATATGAGGGTGCATGTAGAAAAAAAATCTTATGAAATTAGATCAGCGAACTCTTAATTACTGACACTTGGTGCTAGACACATGAGGTAATTCATTTTACCTGTCTTTTCCTTTCATACATATTTGCAACTTTCTGAGATACTTTTCTGAACTGGAGACATCATTGGAGTTTTCCTTCTGATTCCATCTAATCTCATGCTTCCTGCCTTCCCAGAGGTAACCGGTGTTTTGAATTTGCTGTTTCTACTCCTGCCCATAATTTCCATATTATTAGACATATAATTATAGTGCCACCACACACATGTTTTAAACAACATATAATTACTTTGCACATTTTTCTAAATTTATATAAATAGCATATCACACATTTTAAGAGAAGTTCTGAGGTTTAGTCATGTTGACACATCGATAGTTATAGTTCCTTATTTTTAGGTGGTATAAAGTATTCAGGACTAGCCGTATCGGTGAGTTCTGGGTTTGCCTGAGACACGCTACCTCAGTGGATAAAGCAGAAGAGTGATTGAGGATGATTCCAACATTGACCATACATGTCTATTCACATGTGCTTCCACACACATGCAAAAGCATTATTTGCTGGATAAAACAAGCAAATAAAAACAATCAAGAAGACACAAAGGTTGGTGGGGGGGTGGGCATCCTAGAGGCATTCTGAGGTGGGGAGCGCATGATCAAGACATATTACACTCATATATGAAGTTTCTAAAGCATATAAAAATGCAAACAGCACACATACATACACACATACATGCACATGTATATACACACACATACTCACACATGCATGCACATACACACATGCTCACACATGTATACACACATACTTGCATATGTATACACACACACACACACACACACACACACACACTCAGGAATAAGAAGAAGCAAGGTTGATTTTGAGTTTTAGTTACCAAAAATAATACTATGACGGTCCTTTTAAATAGCCCCCATATCGCGAGTGTGAAAATCCCTCTGGGATACTGAGCAGTTGTCTGGCAGATCTGTAAATTATAAGCAACTTACTGTGCACAGGTCTTGCTAAATATTTAATAACAAAGTGCTGAAAACTAACATGCTTCTGCAGTATGTGGGATTTTTATATTTATACCCATACCTATACACACTAATAGTTTAAGACTTTAAAATTTTGGTTAAGGAAATGATTGCAAAGTGGGGATCCTGTTGTTTTAATTTGCAAATCCCTGGTAAATGGTAAGGATAAAAATCTTTGCATCTTTCATTTGCTCTCACTTGTATCATGTTTCCTTAAATTGTGTCTCATCTACAGCTTAACTTGCCCACAGCATTTTAAGCTTCAGTGTATTTGGTGTGTATATTTATATGTGTGTGGCTTGCTTGCCTGTGTGTAGGTGTGTGTGCATATGGTGGCCAGAAGTGAAGTTCTGTATCTTCCTAAGGTGCTCTGCTATTTATTTATTTATTTATTTATTTATTTATTTATTTATTTATTTATTTCTAAAACAAATTCTCTCTCTCTGAACCTAGAGCTCACTAATTCTGCCAGTCCTAGAAATTCACCTGTCTCTACCCTTCTAACATCAGGATTGTAGGCATGTGCCACCAGGCCCAGAATCTTACGTGGGTGCTGGGGTTCTAAATTCAGGCCTCATGCTGCATGGCAAACATTTACCCACAAAGCCATCTCCCCAGGCCCAAATGTTCCTATTTCAAAAACCTGGCATGTTATGTGATTAATTTTGTCCAGAGTGGTATCATATTTTGATGGTGAATGCCGATTTCCTGACTTTCTTGTACTCCTTTGATGGATTTGCAGGGCAAGCAGGCATGAATATAAGGTTTAGTATGAATGGGGAACATTTGACTTATCACCTGCCCTCCCCCTTCTCTTGCTATATGCATATCCTCTTTCCTCTTGAGATTGCCAGGGGTATTTCCTTAGATTCCTGGGTTAGGTCTCACTGCATCTAGGGATCCTTTACCAAGGTGATATCTGATCCTTGCAGATCCATCCTGAAGCTAGGGAGGGCCTTAGGTGAGATCCTGTTGGTGAATGGTATCATATCCAGGCGTGGCACAGTAGGTCACAGGGTAGGTCTCTTTTTAGCATTTGAAGGAGCCTCCCCACCGACTTGTACAGCTGCTGGAATCATTGACATTCCCACCACAGTGTGCAATGGCTCCTTTATGTCTACCTCCTCACCAGTATTTGCCAACATGAAGGATTTTTAAAGGTTTGCCTTGATTCCTAAGACTTCTTCTCTATCTCTGGCTGACTCATAAATGCTGACCTTCTTGTACCTGAATGACATCATCTGCCTGGTGACTCTTAGTAATCCTCCCAGGTTTAGAACTGGAGAGCTATACTGAGCTTCTCGTTTTAAAGATGAGGCTATACAGACTAGTGAGCCCTCCTCTCCCTCTGGGTTTCTATTCTCAGTAGGAAGACTGAACTTGCTGTCTCCTGTCCTAGATTCACCCAGGGGTTCTGTAAGATCTGCCTTCCCTACCACCTCCTGGGCACTGCTAGGCTTTCCCCCTAGCTATCAGTCAATACAAATGCATCTACCTTTCAACCAGAAGTATATCAAAATCTCTACTGTAGGGGTCAGAGAAATGCTCAGGGGTTAGGAACACTAGGTGCTCTTGCAGAGAACCTAACGTAGTTCCCTGTACCCACATGATAGCTCACAAGTTCCAGCAGATCTGACACCTTCTTCTGGTTTCTGCAGGCACCAGGCAAACATAAGGAGCTTCATGCAAGCAAGAACTCACATGCATAAAACACAAGTCCTACATCTAAGGCTCAGAGAATATCGCAGGTAAAGGGGAGGTAGGAAAAGTGTAAGAGCCAGGGGAACACGGTGTGTGTTGAGAGACAGTGGGGACTACTCCACTTCCTTGCTTCTGGTTTCTCTGGGAGAATCCCGTTGTAGACTCCTCGGACTAAATTCATTCTGCCTGCTGCCTGCCTTCCTCGTTTTATTTGTCTTAAAATTCAAAGTCTAAAATTATTTATAGCCTCATAGCTGTCCAATATCCACTTCTAAATCTGTGTGTTTAAAACTGCAACTGGAAGCGAAGGAACCTGTTATACTGTCATTTAATTAATAAATCAGAATTCTCGGTTTTCCTGCCATATGTATTTTTTTGTTCAGCTCCAATAGAGGTGCTATCTCCTGAGCTGCTTTTAAACTTTAATAAGCATCCTTTCAGTAAAGTGTGGATAATGTTGTAAAAGAGTACCTAAAACACATTTTTCAAAAGAAAAACACAATCCTAAACTACAAAAATGACTCTGAGGAAAGGGGTGGCATAGGAAAGCTGTGGTGGTTCCTCTAGACTTTAACAGACACGGGGCTTTAGGGTTGGGGTGTGGCGGTTCTTCTAGGTGTAACAGACCCAGGGCTTTGTGGGGGGTAATAGGAAGAAGGGAGGAACATCATGCTTTCTTGGGGGAAATAGGGGGAGGAGAAAGTAAACCAATAAGGAGGGAAGAGATGAGACTATGTCCCCGCATGTTCCAAAACCTCCGATATGAAAGGCTACCACTCTGTCCCACCTCTTAATGGATCTACCTCTCTGCAGTGCCTTACTGGTGACCATGTCTTCAGAAACCACATCCTAGCACCAAGGCACATGGAAACCTCTGAGTCAGTCTCCCATGACCTGCAACAGCCTCTGCAGCTCTAGTGCCTCCTCCACCTCACTTCCCATGCTACTTCTATCGACACCGCAGCAGTTTCAGAGAAGCATGATGCCTCCCACTGCACCCTTCCTATTGGACAAGTTACCCTCCTCTACAGCTCGCAGCATCTTTATAATAAACACAAACAGAATACACACATACACACACACACATGAGAGAGAGAGAGACAGAGACAGAAACAGAGAGAGAGACAGAGAGGAGAGAGGAGAAAGGGAGGAGGGAGGAGAGAGGAGGGGAGGAGGGGGAGAGAGAGAGAGAGAGAGAGAGAGAGAGAGAGAGAGAGAGAGAGAAGAGAGAAGAGAGAAGAGAGAAGAGAGAAGAGAGAAGAGAGAAGAGAGAAGAGAGAGGAAGTAGTGTTAGGCATTTACTCCTGGGCATGCGGACTGCTCTGGAGGTCGGTTGATGTGCCCAGAAACTCCCCTGAAGAAAACTGATTTTCCCTCTCCCAGCAGGAATCGATTGTCAAGTAGCATCTTGGGTAGGGGTGGGGCTTTGTGTCCACTTCCCCTTCTCAGTGCAGGGACTCTGGTTTGAACGTATGCAGGCTTTCCGTGTGCTGTCACAGTCTCTGCGAGTTCACATGTGTGTCAGCTCTGTTGTCTCGGGATGATGCTGTTTCCTGAGATCATCGACCATCTCTGGCTCTCACAGTCTTAGGGAGGTGGGGAGGGTCTGGGAGGAAGCGGGGGAGAAGAAAGAATGTGATCAAGCATATTGTACGAAAAACAATTAAATAATGTTTTTAAATGAAAGAAAATATTTCTTTAAGAGTTTTAGGTAGGATGAAGACACGGCCCCCTCCTCCAGTCAAGCATGACTAATCAAAGACATTTATTTCATCTCTCTCAAAAATAAAGGAATAAAGTAGGTGCGCATGCCAACAATGGGCCAGAGAGCTTAGGAGAACATTTGAGAAGGCCAAGACTGGAGGGGAGAGAATCCTTGAATATTTGTCCCTGCCCAGTGAGTTCTGAGAAAAGCATCTGAGTCATGCTTTAGCCTCAGGGGAAAGGTCTCAGGCACCAGAGATTCTGGGCTACTCTTGCACAGGGCAGAAGTACCAAGAATAGGCAAATGCCAGAACTTCTGTCTGAAGCTGTTTCTCGGGCTGACCCCTGCTGGTGTCGGTGAATGGATGTTCCTTTGTTTTGAGTGCTATCTATTCTGTATGAAGTTGGTGTCTCTGCTCACGAGACACCAAAATTGTCTCCAGACATCACCAATACTCTGGCAAGGGTAAAATGTCCTCCAGCTAAGAAGTAGTCAACTAGGGACCCCTCATCATCCCCTTGAGCCTTGTATCCTATTCTCTCAGTCCCCCACTTCAGTATTGAGCCAGATGTTTATTCTGTGGAAATGACAGACACAGCGGTCCAGGCTGACACCAGGAGGTAGAAGCAGGCAAGGATATGATGACTTTGGCCTGACAGCTTCGGGTCAGATGGAGTCTTAGTTCAGATACCTGCCCCCTGACGCGACTCAGCAGCCTGTATCAGCCTTCCGGTTACCACCCAGGAAGGGACCAAGGGCACTTCCCTAAAGAAACTTCCCGAGATCAGATATTTAAGAGTACTCTAAGGTCACAGTCAGCTATTCCCCAGTCTCTGCAGGAGACCCCATAGTGACCAGGGCCCAACTGAACACACAGTGCATAAGTACAGATGTGTGCACACACAGATACACACAGAGGAACGCACACAGGCAGAACTTCAAACCAGTGTTTGAATGCTTCCCTCCCTAACACAGATTGACAGCCAATGAGTATTTGTCAGAGTTCATGATCACTCACAACAAACAACCCGCAAATCCCAGCAGCATATGGCGGTATTTATCTCCTGCCCACTAGGCTGTGAGCTGGCTCTGACTTTGTATTGGTTGGGCTTCGGCTCAGTTGTATTCAACTCCAACTGAAGGACCAACGTGGCTGAGCTGAAAGAGCCCCTCAGTACCTAATGCAATTAATTTTTTAAAACCCAGGCAGGCATTGACCTGAATTTTCAAAAATCTAGAAGGAAGAGAAAGTCCTAAAAGGTTTGAGAGTGGGTGGGGTGTGCCCGTGCACATGCAAAATGCTAGGAACTGAAAGGCACGGGAGTACTTACCAGCAACATTAGACTGGAGAAGGTAATTGACTCGTGCCTTCTAAGTGAGGAGGGGAAGGGGGCTCCTGCTGAATTTACACCTCAGTTGCCATCCTCAGACCAAAATAACTGTTTTCAGACATGGGAAGCCTCAGAAGTGCCCTCTCCACAGAAAAGCACCCTCAAGGAAGGGGGTGGGGAGTAGGTGATGGCTCAGCAGGAATAGACTCCCAACATCAATTCTGACAACCTGAGTGTGGTTCCTGTGATCCACATGGTGGAAGAAAGGAACGGACTCTCAGGAACCTCTCTCTGAATGCCGCATCTGCATATGGCACTCACCTTCCCGCACACACGCATGCTCCCCTCTATATACTAAATAAATCCATAAATAATTTGTGAAATAAGGGAGTAGACCAAAAACAGAAGAGACGTTCAGAGGAAACCAGTGCTGGCAAAGATCGCTTGACTGACAGCTGGTACCCACAGGGCAGACAGTTCACTGGAGCGGGAAGATGGAGGGGTCTGTACAGGGTAAGGGAAGAAAAACTCAGCCTGTGGCTTCCAGGTTTTCCCATGTGCATTCTCCAAGGCAATTTACTCATTTTTCTGTGTGCGTTTTCTCCCTCATTTGTTCTCATAGGTTAGAACATCTTTGAGGTCAAGGGGATGCTGACCTATAGTTGTTACCCCTCTCTTTATAGACAACCCTATTGGTACTTTAGACACTGTGTAAATAATCCCCAAACATCATTCTAGAACAGATAAATCATCTTCTTGCAGAACAGTGCTCCTGATAGTAAATTGTGCACAAGGTGAGCAGGGCAGTTATATGCAAGGGGGCATAGGTAGATGCTGGACAGGTAGATAGGTGGGTTGAAACTCTCAGAGAGCAAAGTCATGAGTGGGAAGATAAGGAGTGGCTCTTTGCTGAAGTCCACATCTGGACTCATCTATTAACGTCCTTCAGGGAACTGTGCCACCCATAGTGGTCTAGGCCCTCAAACACCAATTAACAATCTAGACAACCCTCCCCAGACATGGCCACAGGACAGTCTGATCTTGGCAATCCTCAGTTGAGGCTTCTCCTCTTAGATGACTGTAGGCTATGTCAAGTTGGCAATGAACTGTAAACAGGACACCCTTGTTGTGGAAATGTACACGGTGAGAATGTGTCACTCAGCTTGGTTAAATAAAAAGTTGAATGGCCAATAGCTAGGCAGGATTTTCAGGGCAGAGAGAACACAGAGATAAAGAAAGGGATAGCTAGCCAGACACAGAGGAAGCAGGAGGTAACAGCCATGAGCCACATGGCAGGATGCAGATTAACAGAAACAGGTTAATTTAAGTTATAAGAACTAGTTAGAAACAAGCCTTAATTATCGGTCAAGCTTTAATAATTAACAATAAGTCTCCATGTGGTTATTTGGGAGCTGGCTGGCAGAACAGAGAAAGACTCACTACACACCCTACTTCCAGCAACCCTCAGACAGGAAAATGGCTGGTAAGGTTTTAGGGGTTTCCTATACATTATCTTATTTAATTTTGACATCTTCCTAAAGGATGGGTGGTTAGTCATTTACACATGAGGAAAGTAAAGAATATTACTGGAAACACAGTATTGCTTTGTCACTGTGCAAAGGCCAGCAGATAGATGCTAAATCAGGCTTCCGTTGATATGACCTTTTGAAACCTGAGGCACAGGCTTCTTCCACAGGTCCTTCCGCGTTTCCCATGTCAAATGGGGATGAAAATAGTATGAAGCTTGGCACCATCATGTGACTTTATCTCATGAGAATATTCTGAAGGACTTATGGGTAGACATGCATGAGGAATTGACACAGCATCCATGTTATTATAACTCACTGTTGTAAGAGACAGCAAATGGCATGGTTAGTGTTGATGGTCCCCTTGGTTGACTTGGATGTGTCTGGCAGAGGGGACTGGGCAAAGGCAGAAGTCTTGCAATGATTGTGGGCTATATTAGCAAGAAGAGAAAGTCACCTACTATAGGCACAGTCTCTCTCTCTTCCCTTCCCTCCTTCCTTCCCTCTCTTCCCCTATTCTTCTCTCTTTTCTTTCCTCTCCTTCCTCCACTCCCTCCTCCTCTCCTTCCTAGTTAATATGGTGTGAGTGTTCTCCTCTTCCTTGTCCTCCTCACAATGTGTCCCAAACAAGCCCTTTCTCCAGGGATCTGTTTCCTTCTAGCGTTTGGTCCCAGCAATGAGGATGCTAACACATTCAAGCCATCAAGAGTGGATGAAAACAATGGGCCGTTTTGTTCTCCCTGAACTTCCATCTTCCTCCTTTTATTTGGGTCTCTGGGCATTTGGAACAGCAACCTGCATGCTTAAGGTCACAAAGCCATTCTTTAGTGAAATTGGACTTTATAACCAGTCCACCCTTCCTCAAAGCTCTCGGTCTTTCCTGTACAGTCTGCTGGCTCTTGTAAGCTGAAGCAGTGAGGAGTAGACAGGTAATACAGGCAGAAGCGCCAACACCAGATGCAGGAAGCGGGAGAAGGACAGGTGGCGGGAGGAGTAGTTAATGCGATGCTGCATCAGATAGGGGAGAAGCCTTATCCATTAGCAGAGCAGTCAGAGGGCAGCTCAGGTAGGAGCCGGGAGAAGGCGGTTGCTGAGGCAGATAATACTGAGCAAGCCCCAGTAAGTAGGACATTATGATTGGCAGAAACGAATGTGAGTAGGGATGGTCTCAGGAGGGACACTTTACTCTGTCTTTAATGCAGTGTGCTTTGACTCTTGGACTGATCTCAGCTGGACGTTTAGAATATTCTAGTTTGGGAAGTATCATTTTTTTTCTTCTGCCACACACAATCTTCTTTCTCACACTGCATGCACATACATGCACATTGTTCTTGTGTGCATGTGTGGGCATGTGCATGCAGTTACATGTGCGCTGATGCCTACACGGGATGGAGGGCACTCTCAAATGTTTTACTCGGGTGCCATCTACCATAGTCTTTGTTTGTTTGTTTATTTTTGAGATAGGCTTATCCGTTGGTGTAGGGATCAAGGATTAGGCTAGGCTGGCTAAGCAGGCCAGTCCCAGGGATCTGCCTGTCCTCATCTCTTCACCTCTGAGATTGCAAGTGGGAATGTGTGCCTTTTTACGTGGATCTTGGGGATCATATTCATGTTCTCATGTTTTTGCCAAGAACTTTACCCACAGAGCCACCTCCTTAGCGTTCTGTTGGCAAGTTCCACCCATCTTCTAGACTCTAAGACCCATGATGGTAGGAGCTTTGTCTGCATGGTTTGGGCATGCTTACCCCAGTGATTGACATACTAGAGGAAGGACAACAGCAAAGAGGAGGAACATCATTATGTTTTTAATAATTATACTGTAACCATGTTCCCAAAGACCAGAAGAGCAAGCTAAAACAATGAAAGGAGACATTAATGATTCAAAAATAATTAGTCAATATTTTGCTCTAAGAGTCAGAATGTGCAAGCCAGAAGGGTGCTCAGTCTAGCACACACCAAAGACCAGAAGAACAAACTAAAACAATGAAAGGAGACATTAAAGAATCAAAAATAATGAGCCAATATTTTGATCCAAGAGTCAGAATGTGCAAGCCAGAAGGGCGCTCATCCCAGCACACACCCACTTCATTCGCTTGTTAAGTTCTTACAGTCACGATCACTAAACACCTACAGCAGAATCAGATAGAATCCCTGCTTCTCCGCAAAAGCTACCTCCAGTCAAAACTAGAGAAAAAAACAAATTATCATGACAGAGGAGACAGGGTCTGTAGCAGACACAAAGCAGCAAGGGGGAAAACCAACAATCCCTTCCATAGCTGTGGGTAAACATTTTATGTTCTCGCAGGAAATGCTAATCTTGAAACAGGAGAATCTAGAACCTGTATCCTACAGATCAGATATTTATATTATGATTTGTGGCAGTAGCAAAATTACAGTTATGAAATAGAAACAGAATAATTTTATGATTGGGGGATTGCCACAACATGAGGATTAAAGGATCACAGCTTTAGGAAGGTTGAGAACCACGGATCTAGACCTTCCTCATGAAGAATGGCAAGATGAAGTCAGGATGTTGCCTCTTCCAGTGGGCTTGGGGGAGGATGGGAAGGAACTCGGTTTCCAAGCAGCCAGCCGTGAGCAGTTTAAACTAGACCACTTCTGATTCATGTTGGGTTTTTCAAATTTGGGTTTAAGGATCTAGCTCAGAGCTAATCATGAAAGCACACATTTGTGACCCTAACACCTAGGAAATAGAGGCAGGAGAGTTGTTCAAAGATAGCCTGAGCTACACGAAGATTAGATTGGGCTACATGAGGGTCTGTCTGAAAACAAAATCTATCTGTAGCAATAAAGAATTATCACTTTTCATTTTCCCCAAATAGCCATAAAACAAATAATTTTCAAACAACTTATCAAATACTTTCACTGTCTTTTTTTTATGGTGTTTTTAGAACTGAAAAAAATTCATCACAAAGCTAATGTGTTAAGGAAGCATTTCATAGTGATTTTCTCCTCATCTACTGATACAAGAGGAACCTGGGAGCCAGGGGCTGAAATGATGCGTGCAGTGCCAACTCAGCCTGCCATTAGAAATCCTAGTCAGACAGGGATCAGGGTGAGAGAGGAGAGCAAATTCAGAGTCCCCAGTGGAAAACCTGCTTCTGGAAAGCAGGGGATAGAAAGAAAACAGGGTCTGAGATGCAGCATTACCTTGTGAATGGCACTAGAAGGTGTCTTCTGGCCTGGCCTAACTTTGTGCACTGAAGAAATGCGTCACATGACACCAGAAGTCCCAGCACTTAGTGCTGGGCAGACATTCCAGGCCTTCCGTCATGAGTAATAACTAACAGAGTTCACTTTGTGCTTTGGCTCCAGAAAGAAATAAAAGACAGGCAAAGTGATTTTCCCCAAGCTTTCAAAGGGCAAGAGTGGATTCAGAGAGGATTTGAACTCTGTAGATATGGCTTTATTTCATGGGCTTTTCTTTCTTTCTTTTCAAAAACAAGGAGTATAATTTTAATAACTGGGATAAAGAGAGACTCACACAACTGAGGTTCAGCAAGAATCACGCGCAGCGGAGAAAGAGACAAAACAAGGGGCGGGCACCCAATCCCCAGGTTCTTCTCCCTTCGCCCCAGGCAGCCTTTTCTTTCTTTTTTTTAAGTGTTTATATCTCTGATCTCAAACTCTACCACAGAGCTACAGTACTGAAAACAGCCCGATATTGACATAAAAACAGACAGGAGGACCAATGAAGCTGAATTGAAGACCCGGATAGCAGTCCACACACCTATGAACACCTCATTTTTGAGAAAGAAGCAAAAAGTATAAAATGGAAAAAAGAAAGCATATTTAACAAATGGTGCTGGAATAACTGGCTATCAACATGTAGAAGAATGAAAATAGACCCATATCTATCACCATGCACAAAACTCAAGTCCAAATGGATCAAAGACCTCAACATAAAGCCAGCTACACTGAACCTTATAGAAGAGAAAGTGAGAAGTGTATTTGAATTTTGGCACAGGAGAGCACTTCCTAAATATAACCCCAGCAGCACAGATACTGAGAGAAACAATTAATAAATGGGACCTCCTGAAACTGAAAAGCTTCCCTAAAGCAAAGGGCATGGTCAATAAGCAAACGGCAGCCTACAGAATGGGAAAAGATCTTCATCAACTCCATTGCACAGAGGTCTGATCTCCAAAATATACAAAGAACTCAAGAAATTGGTCATCAAAAGAACAAATAATCTTAATAAAAAATGAAGTACAGACCTAAACAGAGAACTCTCAACAGAGGAATCTAAAATGGCTGAAAGACACTTAAGGAAATGCTCAACATCCTTAGCCATTAGAGAAATGCAAATCAAAACAACTCCGAGATTTCACCTGTAAGAATGACCAAGACCAAAAACACTGATGACAATTAATGCTGGAGAGGTTGTGGGGTAAAGGAAGCACTCCTGCATTCTTGGTGGGAGTGCAAACTGGTACAGCCCCTTTGGATGTCAGTGTGGTGATTTTCCCGAAAATTAGGAAACAACCTACCTCAAGACTCAGCAATACCACTTTTGGGTATATATCCATAGGATGCTCAATTGTACCAAAAGGACATGTGCTCAGCTATGTTCATAGCAGCATTGTTTGTCATAGCCAGAACCTGGAAACAGCCTAAGTGCCCCTCGACTGAAGAATGGATAAGGAAAATGTACATTTACACAATGGTGTACTACACAGCAGAAAAGAAATGACATTTTGAAATTTGCAGGCAAATGTATGGATCTAGAAAGTATCATATTGAGTGAGGTAACCCAGACCCAGAAAGACAAATATATGTACTCACTCATAAGTGGCTTTTAGACATAAAGCAAAGAAAACCAGCCTACAGATCACAATCCCACAGAACCTAGACAACAAAGAAGACCCTAAAAGATACACACATGGATTTAATCTACATGGGAATGAGAAAAAGAAAAGATCTCCTGGGTAAATTGGGAGCATGGGGACAATGGGAGAGGGTTGTAGGGGAGGGGAAAGCAAGGGATGGAAGCAAAGAAAATGTAGAGCTCAATAAAATCAATTTAAAAAGGAGAAAAAAGAAAGAAAAGCTGGCAAAAGAAACAGGTCAAGATAAGGTCAGGCAATTATAACTAAGAAAAATAAAGTGTATGTGTGTGTACATGTGTGTGTGTGGAGTGTGCATGATGTATTGTGCATGATTCATATGATGCATGTATAGGGGTATACAAGATGTGTGTGTGTGTGTGTGTGTGTGCATGTACATGCATGCATGATGTAGTGTGTGAGGTCTGTTCATACCATGGTGCACATGTGAAAATCAGTGGTCAACTTGCAGAAGCCCATTATCTCCTCTCACTTTACTTGGGTTCCAGAACGGAACTCAGGTCACCACATTTGCACATCAAATGCCTTCACCTGCTGATACACGGGCGCCATCTCACCTGTGCCCTCACAGCCTTCTCTACTTTCTATTGTGTTATAATATGTTCATCTGCAGGTATGTTCATCTGCAGAACATCACCAGACACATACCCCCACCCAAAAATATGATTGAGTTCTGTCAATCTAACGACAAATGCAAAAGTCTCTCCTAATGACAGTAGCTAAAAACTATCTGAAGCACTGAACAATCTACAAAGAATATTCTATGCTCATCCCCGTACCATGTATCCTGTCGAAGCCTCTAAGGAGTTCTGAGTATTCCCATTAGAAGTCAGAGCTCAGAGAAGTCAAAGGAGGTGAAGCCATCTGCAGCTGGGATCTTAACTTCATCTGCTTGGCCCGCCAGCCTTGAGCACTTAGCACCAGAGCTGCTTAACAATGTGTGTGTGTGTGTATGTGTGTGTGTGTGTGTGTGTGTATTTATTTTACTTATAGTTATGTGTGAGTGCAAATGCATGTGGAATCCTGAAGCGGATGTTGGATCTCCCAGATCTGGAGTCACAGGCACTTGTGAGCTGTTGGATGTGTGCTGGAACTAAACTCAGGACTTCTGCAAGGGTCAGCTTTTAACCGCTGACCACCTCTTTCAACAACCGCCCCAGACTTGCTGTCTCGGTAATAATACTTCTCTGGCTTCAGAGGGCAGATCTGGCAGGATCTTGTCTGAGCACTTTCAGCATTTGCTAAAATTCTGGCAAAATCAACATGGAGTAAACACTAATTTATCAAGCCGTGATCAGCCAAATTAGAGTCTCCTTCTTGTGATAACGATAATGATCTGACTAGGAAAACAACCAGGATTAATTTTGAAACCTCAGATTGTCAACAAAGACTCATTCAACTACAGTCATGGATTATTTAAGGTTATCATATAAAAGAACAGACCCTTGCTAAGTTTGCACAGTTCTTTGAAGTTACAGAGTGCTTTCATGTTCATTATCTCTCCTGCCTCTCAGGAGAAGACAGCTATATTCAATTAGTACCTATCTCAGCCGACAGAAGTGGGTGCCGACGTGAGGAGATGGCACAGCTTACTCACAGTGGCTGGTGAAAGGTAGGACTGCAGCTAATCCAGATCACCTCCATCCTGATTTAAAGCTTTTCCTAGAGGGTGAGTTGGTAAAGTGTTTACCACACAAGCATAAGGACCTGAATACAATACCCCAGGAGTCATATTTAAAAAAAAATCAAGGAAATAGTAGCGATCACTTGTAACACCAGGGCTCTGAAGGCAGAAACAGATACAACTCAGTGGCTTACAAATCTTTTTCTAGTACCTCATCCATAACTACCCAATTGTACACATACTATTTTCAATATAGACAGACAAAGCATCCAGACTTGGGGTATATGCCTCCTGACTGGCGCTGGCTGGCTTCTGGGAAGCCAAGTTCATGGAACTTCTGGCAAACTGCCTTGAGGTAACATGGTGTCACCCCACAGTGGCATTTCTGACCTGCCTATGCCTATGCGTACATTTGGAGGCAAACATCCTCCAAGGCTTCTGAGATGACATGTAACAGAGAAGGATCCGAGAGAGAGAGAGAGAGAGAGAGAGAGAGAGAGAGAGAGAGAGAGAGAAGCGGGGGGAGGCCTCAGGCACTGACTGGAGAAGATCTGAGGAGACATAGCCTGGGACTGACTCAGATGCCAAAACTAGTGAAAACAAGTTTAGCACTCGAACAAAGGATGGAACTATCTAGAAGAACAGCAACCTTGATGAAACCTAATATAGCCCAGGTGTGGCAGCCAAGATGGCTTCCACAGACGCCACCAAGGAGTCATCCCACATCCTTAACTGGCCTCTGCTTCATAATTTTAAAACACAGTCACGCTCTGCAGATATTGTTCCATGGCATCTGACTTCTCTTTCTCTTGAGGTCTCCCTGTCCCTTTCCCACAAAGCACTCCTGTTTCCCCTGCAGACAGATTGGTAATGCCTGTGTTGGGCTCTCCTAGCCTCCCCACTCAGCAGGCATTCATGGGCTTTAACTGGCCACACTGTGTTGTAGCTTGTGTACCCCTCAGTGTCTACCGCTCGCTGAGAGCAGTGCCTTTTCCACCACTTGAATGAAGAAAACCATTCACAGCTCAAAGCAGTTCCTGCGAGGTTTCACTGAATGCCTAAAGGTGAAGCCAGGAAAGAGTGACAATCAAGGGAATGGGAGCATAGGCAGTGGGTATAGCATTTGCCTAGTACCCAGGAAGAAGGCCTGGCTTCTGTCTCCAACACCGCCTAAACTGGGTATGTTGTGCTTAGCTGTCCTCCCAGCGTTGGGGAGTTAGAGGTGGGAGAGTGGAAGTCGAAGGTGATCGCTCGCGAGCTCAAGACCAGCGGGGCAAACATAAGACGCTGTCTGGAAGTAGAAGTTCATTTCCAGCTCAGGGATGCACCTGGAGAAGAGTGCTGGCTTTCATTCCGAAGTTTTCCAGAACTCCAGGAAAGTATTTTTATTCTAACTGTAAGGTAGCGAGTGTTTTTGGTGGCCAGTTCACACATCACAACATGGAAGCGTACAGTTACGAAAGCTCTTCCTGAAGCTTAGACTTGTCTCTACTCGCACTTCTAACTTCAATTAGCCTATTTATATGAATCTATATGCTGCCACGTGGCATAGCTTCTCTTCCACCTTGCACCTCCTGTTCCCTCTCTGTGTTTGGCCGGCAGCCCCACCTTTCTTCTTCCCCGAGTCTTCTCTGTCCTTGCAAGTCCCGCCTAACCTCTTCCTGCCTACCTATTGGCCATTCAGCTCCTTATTAAGCCAATCAAAAGATGCCTTGGCAAAGACACATCTTCACAGTGTAGATAAATATTCTGCAACACTGTAAATAACTGACTTCAATTTTATCTTTCTTTGTTCCTGCTTCTACAGAAGAAGATGGTGAATACAGGAATCTGTCTGTCTGTCCGAGAGCCTCGATGGTGTAATTAGCTCCAACCTGAAACCCCAGCGGGCTTGGAAACCAACACCCCCTCCTCCAGCGTGGCTTATACCTGGACGGTTTGTTTGCTCCCCATCTCCTAGACTTTGGCAGCTGTTCCAGAGTGGTTCATTGTCGACTGCGTGTTGTGAAGATTGCTAAGGCACGGGTAAACACAGAGTGCCAGGCAGAAAGCAGACTTCAGAGTTTTGTTTAACGGGCACATAAGTGAACGAATACCACGAAAAGTGAGCCTTCTGTCATTCACACATAACACAAGTGACTGACAGACCTGTGGGGAGGCTGAGCATCAAAGCCAACCTGGGCCATAGAGTAAGCAGTCTCAAGAAAAAAAATCACAACAAATTTTAAAAAGTTTCAGAAATGGTGACACTCTGGTTCAATTATTATGTTGAACACTTAAAAGTCCCCTGTGATCTGCAGAGATTTAAGTCATTTCCACTCAAATAACTACTTCTGCCAGGACCATCGTTTGAACCAAGGCATAGCTCACAGAAAGGGCATACACATACTGAAGGGGAAATGTGATCATGGCTGAAGAAGCAGCGTGGGCAAAGCTGTACATATCTGCTGGGCACTGAGGCTACCCAGAAATCAGGGCTAAGCAGGACGGAAGAGGATGGGAGTAGAGGTTAACTGAAATCCTTGGAGCTCAGAATCACAGTTTTCCCTGCAAGTGAAGTTTATGAATAAGTTCTAGATAATACCATACTTACCAGCTCAGCTGAAGGCAGGAGTACAGAGAAGTTTAACTCTCCGGTCAGTTGGGTTCCAATTAATGAAATATTTCAAAAAAAAATAATGGGGAGGAAAAAATCAGAAATGTATTAGGGCTGGGGAGATGACTTGGTGGATAAGAATGCTTGATATACAAGCATGAGGACTTGACTCTAAATCTCATTATCCACATAGAAGGAAAGGAAGTAAGAAAGAAAGCTAGGCCTAGCCACATATGGCTATAACCATAACACCAGCATGGCAGGGCTGAGATGAGTGGGTTCCAAGGGTCCACTGGCAGACAGTCTAGGGGAAATCACAAGTTCCAATTCAGTGAGAGACCCTACCTCAAGGAAATAGGATGGAGACTAATATACAAGGAAATCCAACATCCTTCTCTGGCCTTCGGGCCTACACACACACACACACGCACACACACACACACAACACACACACACACACACAGAGAGAGAGAGAGAGAGAGAGAGAGAGAGAGAGAGAGAGAGAGAACAAAGTGCTGTTATCCGATATGCACAGTTCAACTTTGAAATGCATTTCTATTTGCATGTCCTTTTAAGCTATCACAGGGGGTCCCCCACACCCTTCGCAGACTGTCATACTGTTGAGGTCTTATGCATGCTACTCAAAGCTTGGAACTTAACATTGGTGAGACACTATTGGCTAAGCCCCGACTTTGTCTGATTCCAGCACTCTTCCCCTAGTAGCACATTTTCTATTTCAGGATCCAATGCAGGACTGTGCAGAGCCCGGAGCTGCCCTGCTGTCCCAGCTCCCTTCAGGGTTCTGACAGTCCATCTAACTCTCCTTGTCTCCCAAGAGCCGTGTTGCTTTTCCAGAGGCTTGGCCATCTACTTCATCCCTCACTTTAGACTTCTTGGGCACTTCATCATTAGTCTGAGGTTACATGATCTCAACAAGACGCACTCCGACTTGCTCTCTGGGCAAGTGCCCCAACGTGGGTTGTACAGGGGTGGTGTGATGTCAATTCATCTCGATCCACTTACGGAGACAGTGTGTGCCTGATTGCGCCACTGCACAACTCCTGTTCTTCCCTTTGTTATAAATAAATGTCGGGCGAGATCCTTCTGATCTAGCATCCTGCCTTTCCTTAAAGCTGTGCCCACTGTTTTTAGCACCCTCTGTGGATTTTGCCTCCATATGTTTCTTTATTTCTTTATCATTTATTGTTTGCATGCGCATGCCTATGCATATGCCAGGATGCAGGTGTGGAGGTGAGAGGACAACCTGTGGTCGTCAGGTCACTCCTATGACGTGATGTGAACTGCAGGGACCGCAGGTCATCAGGCTTGGACACCAGTGCCTTTCCCTACAGAGCCATCTAACCAGCCCACGACGTTTTTCTCCGTGGTCCTCTCATGCCACCTTGTGTGAATACGTCTGTCCGTCTGTCCCCCCCCCCCCATGGACTCATTTTCTCTAATGTTTGTCAATGTGGACCTGTGCTTGGCTCGCTCCACGAACTATGACCCAGTGACTATTTTCTATTATGCTGTTCCTGTCACCTGGATTGAGCCGAGGAGAATTGCTGCGCCCCTGTGAGATGCCCCCACCCTCGTTTTGCTGTTGTTTGACCACCTGTTCTGTGGCTGTGTTGATGTTCTGGGTACACCTGGAACTTTTCTTGCCGTAGTCCAGTAGCCAGTCAGCCCTCCCGGGAACTTCACTCCCCTTTCCCTAGCAAGCGGTACTGAGAACCCCAGCTCTGAGGACAAGTATTCGCTCCTCCTGGGGGCACTGTCTCTCCTTGGGCCTCTCACTGGACAAAGCTGTAGAATACACACATTTCAGTCAGCCCATGCACATACATAGCCAACCCTGTTTCCTCACCTGCTATTTTGTGTGTGTGCATTTCCCAGCCATAACTTTGAACTCCTATCTCTAATGCCAGTCCCGTTGTGTAAGGTCCCTGTAGGCCTTGCCGCTCTTCCTGACGAAGAACAATGTTTGCTTTGGGAACAATGTTTCATCACTGCCTATATATTAACAATGTAACACATCTGCATAATTCAGTTTGCTACATTTACTGAGCATTGGGGGAAATTTTCCACCGCAGAGAACAGTAAAAGTATTCCCTTAAGTTCTCATTGGCCAGTTTTGTGTTACCCATACTGAATACAAATAGCTGCTGTCCCTCACACCGGACAACTTTAAAGGCATCAGAGGTTGGAGAGACAGCTCAGCAGTTGAGAGTGCTTGCTCCTCTTCCAAAGAACCCAACTTCAGTTCTCAGCATCCATGTGACATAAAATAAAAATAAACATATCTTTTTTTTTAAAAAAAAAAACGACACCGAGCCACTTACACATCTTCATTTTTTAAAAGCTTATATCCTTACAATGGGGATGACATTTATCAGGGACACTGCTGTTGTGCAAGCACCCTCATGCTTGCCTAGAACAGACAGCCAAGTTTAAGCATTTGTATCAATGAAAACTGTTTATAACTCAGAACACTGCTCCCTGTGCGAGCTTTCCAACACATTTATCACTTCACTCCAGAGCTGGTGGGAAGGGACGACCTTCGCCTGCCAGCAGAAGTCTGGGAAAACGAGGAAGAACATGTCGGAAACGCGATGAATCTTCTCAGGCAGTTATAATAGTGAAAATGATCTTGATTCTTTTCTCCACCCCCATTCATAAATCTCCATCAGCACTTAAAAATAAGGCTGTCGATCCATTGTTGTCTTCCCACAGGCAGTGCCATTGTGGCCGCTTCTCTTTGAGCTCATAAGTGGTACCAGAATTGGGAATTGGGGCGCTTTTCCATCAAGGTGTGTGCTGATAAGATGCTAATGAGAGAAATGGGGAAAGAGGCAGGAGAGTGAGAAAGGAGATGGCTTCTCGCCTTCACTTCAGGAAAGCGGACAAATCTTGTAATGGTTTATGATCTATTTTCCTCTGACAAATAAAAATAATGTTATTAGGGGCTGGCTGTCCTTAAAGAGGACCAGAAATCAGTTTCCAGCACCCATTTGGTGGCTCACAACCCTCCTATCCCATCTCCAGAGGATCCAGCTCCCTCTTCCTGCATCTCTGATCACTGTATGCAAGTCGCACACTGATACACACATAAAATAACAACAAAATAATAAAAAGTAAAATAACAACACTAGCTTCTCCTAACTCATGGGAGAAACATGAAGAGAAAATTCAAAATAATGGATCTAAAATACACTTTTAAAAGGTAAAAACACTATGGTAATATAAGATATTCCCAGTCACATCACTGTGATTTTGTCGTAGAAAATATGCAGAAGAGTAGTCTCCAAGTATTTAGCAATAAATGTGCAGCTTGGAAGAGATATTATGTGGGCGACATCAGGCTGGGAAGAGCGCTCACACTTCCATTGGCAGCACTGAAATTTGACACAAGTTCAGTTCTCCACATTGCCAAGCTGATAGCGCGTGCTCACTAAATATTTATTGACTGAGCATTTGCTTTTAGTGCACCGCGGAGTATTTGTTTCTGTCTCTCTTCCACTATGGTAGTAGCTTAAGACAGGAAGTGTGTTTGATGTCTTTGCCATTTTCTGTGCCTACTTCAGTGCTTGCCACAGGCTTGCTATTCAAATTATTTCTTAAAGTAATGAAAGAGAAAAGGAATGGATGAAACACTGTGAAAATAGTGTTTCTGCTCTTACAGCAGAATAACTGGATGGATGCACCAGTTAGTTAAAAAGTGAATAATGAGAGTCAAGTTGAAAGACATTGCTAACCTGACTTCTAAATTGGTTCTAACACTGCAGTAATTCAGATAAGGGTGTGGCCTTAGTTAGGGAAGGAAGGGAAGGGAGCAGAGCCTAGGAACTAGAACGAAACTGGTGTATGGTTAGGAGAGTAATGCTTAGCATAGGATTGAAAAAGGAAGGACAATATTTTCAGAACTGGGGGCAGGGGTGGTGGCACAGGCTTGTAGTTACTGCTACTTGAGAGGCTGAGGCAGGAAGAATCCAAGACAAGCCCAAGGCCTGCCCTTGTTGTAGGATGAGTTCCAAACAGCCTGAGAAACTTAGGGAGACTTGGTCTTAAAGTTAAAAGAGAAAAGGGATAGACTCACTTGGCATGCAAAGGAAACAACACCCTCAGTTCCTACCTCACAGTACACAGACTTAAGTTAAACTGAGATGTAATATAGGTCAAAGCATGGCGCTAAACTATAAAACTTCTAGAAGTAAGAACAGAAGAATATCCATTAGAAGTAGGCAAAGATTTCATTCAAAGATCAAAGGAAGTGTTAAATTAAAAGAGAGAGAGAGAGAGAGAGAGAGAGAGAGAGAGAGAGAGAATGAATTGGCCTTGATTCCAGCTTTCTTTCTGTTGCTGTAATAAAGCACTATGGTCATGAGAAATGGGGAAAGAAAAGGTTTATTTGACTGATGTATTCAGTTCATCACTGAAAAGAGTCAAGGCAGGAACCTAACATAGAAACCATGGAGAAATGCTGCCTGCTGGCTCACTCCCTGGCTCATGCCTAGCTAACATTCTTATACGGCCCAGGGCCACTTACCCAGAGAATGGTACCCTCCATCGTGGGCTAGGCCCTCTTACATCAATACTAATCAAGACAGCCCCTCACACACGTGTCTAAAGACTAGCCTGATAAATACAATTATTCAATAGAAACTCCCTTTTCGGTTGATTCTAGGCAAACTGGCAGTTAAAATGCTAACTCTGTCTGCCTCCATATTATTAAACTCTCTGCTCATCCAAAGATGTAGTTAAGAAAAGAACCAACAAACCACAGGCTTGGAGAAAATTTTGACAACACAAATTGATGCTTCCCCAGGTAACATCCTGGCCCTGTCTCGCTCGGTTCTTCCCTGTACAGACAAGTTTCTTGGCACACTGCTTCCAGACTTCTTCCTCAGAGCCCACTCTTGCCTCACCTCTGTGCTCCCACACCTACAATTGTGCAGCTCTTACAATTGTGTCTAACTCCAGTCCCAGTGTATCCAACACCCTTGTGTGGCTTCCACTGGCACCAGACACGTACACGGTGCACAGACATACATGAAGGCTAAACACTCATACCCATAAAAGAAACACATTAATAATAAAAAATAATAATTTTAAAAACCTTTCCAATGGCTTCCTATCACAGCCAGCACAAAATTCAAGCCCTGAAACTCAATTCACTTCTCCCCTTTCTAGCACTGCTTCCAACAGAACTTACGTACTGGCCTTTCTGGCAGTTGCCCAGTAGACTGATCTTCCCTCTAGTCACCTGATCGTTCCTTTATGAAATTGTTCCTGAATGTTCATCATATCCAGAGAGTTATCATGTTGCAGGATATTTGTACACTGTGTGAAGATGTATCATTGTGATTGTTTTACTAAAAGGCTGAATGGCCGATATCTAGGCAGCAGAGGTGAGGCAGGACTTCCTGATAGAGAGAGGGACTCAGGGGGATGAAGGTAGGTGTGCTGATGTGCAGAATGAAGGCAAAGTTAAAAAGTATCATGGAAGAATGTAGATTATAATAGAAATAGGTTAATTTAATTTATTAGAGCTAGTTGGGAACAAACTTAAGCTAAAGGCCAAGTTTTCATAATTAATAATAAGTCTCTGTGTCATTTTGGGGGTGGGCTGGTGGTTCCCAAAGAAAGTCTAATTATAAATTGATAAAAATTGAAATACAGATCCAAAGAAATTTCTTATCATGTAGCATGCACTGAAGCTAGTGTTTACTGCTTATGGAGAAAACCAAACATGATGATTTTCAGAACCATAGAGATTAGAAGAGAAAGGTCTAGAAAAATGTCAAACAAAAGTTACAGAAGAAAACAGCAGGAAAAAAGAGCGAGTTGTATTTGAATGGTGATAAGAATTTCAAAACTGACAAAAGTTCTCAGATTCAGTAATGACAATAACATGACAACCAAACTGAAAAAATAAAAAAAACCTCAAAAGCAGGTTTCAGAAAGATTATATTGAGCAGTTCTGTCAGCATTTGTCTTTGCTGTTGAATCTGTGACATCAAAGCACGCACTGAGCAGCTACAATAAATTTATAGGTGGATAAAACCTGGAATAATCTGAATAAGGAGTGTGAACAAAGGATTATCTAGATTAAGTTGGCCTGTGGGCAGTTCTGTGAGGGGTTATCTTGATTGTGTTATTTGGAAGAGAGAGACAATTCCTACTGTGGGTGGCACCATCCCCTAAGCAGGGAACCTGAAACTCTACAAGAGTAAGGAAGGTGAGCCAGGCACTATCATGCACGCACTACTTCATTGCCCTCCGCTCTCAACAGTGGGGATATTGTGTGACAAGCTGCTTCGTGCTTCCTGCCTCATCATGCCCCAAATCATGAACACTATTCTGAAACTGTTAGCCAAATCTCTCCCTTGTAAAATAAAGAATACCTTCAATCCAACTACAAATGGGCTCATGAAATGGCTAAGACACCATAGGTGTCAAGATATAGTGAAATAATACTTTTTTCAATCCAGAGGGGGGAAAAATAACTGTATACTCCTAGGAAAATCTCCATG
Source organism: Myodes glareolus (assembly GCF_982192425.1). Lineage (NCBI taxonomy): Eukaryota > Metazoa > Chordata > Mammalia > Rodentia > Cricetidae > Myodes > Myodes glareolus. Next base: position 27,426,459 of record NC_142029.1, on the reverse strand, counting down.
AGAAAGATAAAGGAAAAATATTTTGGAGTAAATTTGGAGTTTACCAACAACCAATTTTCACACAAGCAATATCTAAAGGACATTCTTCAGGGAGTGAGAAAATAGTCTCCAAAGAAAAAACAGATAGCCAAAAAGAACTGAGTGAAAAAAGAAACACCAGAACTGAAGAATCTTTGAAATCTGTCCATATCTAGACAAAAGAGACCATTTTGCTGTGAGAGAGAAGCAAGGAAAAGGGAGGAAAATTTGTGTTCCCCCAGGCTTGGCAACAGTATTCCACTGCAGGAGGCTTTGCCAGAAGTCCCTGACAAAGAGTCAGATCTACAGAAACGAGACAAAGCAGGAACTCTGGAGTAGCAATACCACCCAACTATAGTCATCAGAGTCCAGTGGACGCCTGTGTCACTAACGTGGGCCGTATGCGCTCTTAACCAAGCCCCTTCCCCAGCACCGTTACATAGACTCTGAATATTCCCCCACGAATGTTAACTTGTCAACCACATCCTTTCACATCGGTTGCATGGAAAGAAAAATGTCAGATCTCTCTATGATTTCTGCTTGGGGTATCTACCTTCAGTGGCAGCAGAAGTCGCAGTTGGAAGGCAACATACAGATGTGCCAACAACTGGAAAGACAGCTGTTTGAAGATTCACTTAGGACCTCGCATGGAAACCACTGTTTACGCCACTTCGGTTGCCACCACTGAGCCTGGTACAGCAAAAGTAGCCGGAGACAGAGTTCAGTGGCTAGTACTACTTACCGTTCCTGCAGGGTACTTGTGTTTGGGTCCCAGCACTCGCCTTAGGTGACTTGCAACCATCTACATATCCTGTTCTAGGGAATCTTACACCTTCCTTTAGACCCTGAGGAAACCTGCATGCACATGGTGCCCAGAAACTCAAGCAGGCACACACATGTACACATTAAGTTTAAGAATATTGAAAGGATATGTGGTACATACAAATTTATCATATGTCAAGTGTCAATCCAAATTTCCACACTTATGGTATATTAGACAAATATGGTTAAAGCTGAGGGTCCCATCGACTGTCAGACTGTCTAGTAAGCCATGCTTCTGAATAATTGCTTCTTATCCTGATCGGTTTCTTGGAAATGTCTGAAAATGTCTAATAATCATCTTTATAATAATCTCAGAGCAAACAGCCTGTGAACCTCGGGGTTCTGGTTTGCTTTCTGTTGCTGTGGTAGACATTGGCTGACACCAACTTGAGGTGCAGAAGGTTTATTTGGCTCATTCCATTGTCAAGGAAGCCAGGCAGGAACTCTGTTAACTTCCTCTATGTAATGAGGATTCTCCCAGTGGAATGGCTTCCCATCCTGGGGTATTCACCGCACTGCCTTTCAAGGGAGCACTCTGACCAAGGGAGCACTCTGACTCTGTGTTCCGAGAGCAGGTCTCACTTGTTCTATTACCTTCTATTTGATGTACCTGGTGACTAAGTGGATACAGGTCCTGCTCCACTTTCTTTTTTCAAACATGACATCTATTTCTCTCCATATTTAATAATGAGCTGACAGAGACAGTAGTAAGAATTTACATTTGAATAAATGCTCTAGGGCAGTGGTTCTCAACCTTCCCAATTCTGGGACCCTATGATACAGTTTCTCATCTCACGTTGTGGTGACCTCCAACCATGAAATGACTTTCATTGCTACTTCATAACTGTAATTGTGCTACTGTTATGAATCACAGTGTAAATATCTGTGACATGTAACCCCTGTGAAAAGGTTGGCTGACCTCCCAAGGGGGCCCTGACCCACAGGTTGAGAATCACTGTTCTAGGAGATGGGGAATAACCCTCAGACTTTGCATCAATGCTATTTACCTTTGAGAGTGTCTTATGAACTAAAAGCTTCTTTGGTTTTGTCTCAGCTTCTTGTTCCTACGTGTTTTCCTTTTAGAGCTCATAATTGCTAGCAGTGAGTGCATGGTCCTTGCTAGGCATGGTTTTCTGTAGTGAACATGGATGATTGCTGATATAATGCTCATATGAGGCAGTCCCAAACACTCTCACTTTTACATATGAGAAAAATGAGAAATAAGATTGTAATAGCTTCTTCAAGGTTAGAGAGGTAACGACTGAACCTCAGACATCATCTAGTCAGTAGCAGAACTGAATTCTGCCATGGTTAGAGTCTTGGGCATAAGTGCGATCCATAGTGTCATCTTCCCAGCCCACATTCCAGGGAGGGGTTTGCATAGCTCATATGTCCATTTTCCAGAGTCCTCCCTTTGGTCTGGCTTCATTGTTAGCTTCTGCCTTGACTTCACTCTGTTCCCTGATGCCCACCATCTCCACATCTAAACTTCCCCCACCCACCTAACAGCCACTGAGAAAGACACTGGAAGGACTCCAACTTCTGTGGAAATTTCTTGGAAACATTCACCTTACCCTGGTGTTTCCTGGTCTACTGGTTCTTCAGTCTTGGATTTCTTCCTCTTGTCTTTTGTTCCCTGCAAGTCAGTATTTAGGATCAGCTCTTAGCCCTTCCTGAGATTGTAGTCTATGCCCATCATGAAGTCTCACTCTTCAGATTTCCTAGAGTAAAAACTCTTGGTTCCCTGTGAACTTTGAGCTTTTGGTTCTCAGATCAACCTTGAGTGACTGTCTGCACACAGAAGTCTAACCTGACTTCCCAACTGAATTGTCATCTCTAAAACTAGAACTCTTCCAGATTCCAGCCAGTAGGCACTTGGCCTCACCTCTCAGACTCACCCCCTGGTATGCAGCAGTCCCACCATAGCTTGGGTTCAGGTCCTGAGATGGGTGAGGGGCATTGGCATGAAGAAACGAGGTATGTCTGACCACTGGAAGAGCTTCACACAAGTAACTTGAATCATTTTTATTTATACTTCAAAAACAAGCAAGTTTTTCCCATTCTTCAGCCCTAACCTTCAGAAACAACAAATGTTTTTGTTTCCCCAACTTTGACATTAAAACAATTTTTAAACCACAAACGATTCTCAGCAATTTGCTAGCTTGGCTAAATATCGATCTAGGTATATCCTGTCCGTGCAAAGCTAAAAGGTAATAAACATAGGCATACATTCTCAAGAACAATAATATCATTCAAAACGTAACAAAACATATTTGCAGAAAGAGGAGTGATTTGCCCTAAACTGCCTGCATACAGTTAGCTTGTCTTTCTCTAACTGTTCCTGTGTCCCACAAAAGGGTCCTGTATGCCTAAGCCTCTCTATAAGAAACCTGAGAAGCCTCAGTTCCCAAAGACTTTTAGGGGAAAGTATTGAAGAAAAAGTGGGGTTTGGTGAAGTGATTACTACTGACTGACAAAATGACATGAAAAATCACCAAGAGAATCACCAATATTTTGAGAGAGAAGAGAGTATGCAGGCTGCACAGTTTCAGTGGATTTTTGTGCTGTCCTGAGGTCCCCTGGTTCTTGCCAAGTAAGAGACTGTGTCTAGAGCTTAGCCTTGTGGAGACCCATTGGACAAGTGATCATGTGCTGTGTGGGAAGTCCTGTTGTCTATGTGTTGCTTTTATTGGTTAATGAATAAAGCCATTTTGGCCAGTGGCTTAGCAGAATAGAGAAGGCAGGAATTCCAAGCAGATAGAGGAGGAAAGAAGGTGGAGTCAGGGAGATACCATGTAGCTTCCAGAGGAGAAAGATGTGAGCCGCCAGCTGGAACCTTGCCAGTAAACCATGAACCTTGTGGTAAAATATGAAATAATGAAAATAGATTAATTTAAGATGTAATAGCTAGCTAGCAATACATTTAAGTGATAGGTGAAGCAGCATTTTAATTAATATAGTTTCTGTGTAATTATTTCAGGTCTAGATGGCTGGAATTGAATGAGCAGCCTCCATCAACCATGTGTTGATCCAAAACTAAGCAACATGGCTCCCAACACTGGTGCTGTCTCATCCAGTGGCGCCCAACGTGGGGCACAAACCCACGACCCTGAGATTAAGAGTCTCGTGCTCTACCGACTGAGCTAGCTGGGCCACCCCTCAAGATTGGAATCAATTAACGTCAGCAATCCTCTCTCTGCGGGTTCTCTGTGTCCAGTTTATACAACAGTCCAGGCAAGAGCAGTTTCTTGCCCAAATGGCTAACCAACTCCATAAGGAGCCTCTTCGATGCCCATCTTCCTCTTGAAGTAGATTGGTACTGCCAGGAGAAGACGAGTCTCATTGTCATGAAAGTCCTAAGTTATTAAAACATTAAATGCCATGTTCTGTAGTCTTTGAAAGATATGAAGTATGCATATCTGAAATATATCTATGCACATCTAGAAAATCAAACTAACATTACTACAAGCTTGACTATTATTCATGATTATCCATTAGCAACCTACATATCCTAAATATACATTACATTTTAAATGAACTACATAATCACAATACCTTAATCTAGAGCAGAAACATCTATACATATACCAAAATTGACCTTAAAATCCATAGCAAAGCAAATTACTCATATCTATATCATATCCCCCTTTAAATGTAAAAGAACTTGTTTAAACATGTAAGCCACACCTCGTGGTGCTACACAGATTATTAGAAATGGGTTAATCAAGATATGAGAGTTAGCCAGTAACTAACTCACTAGAGATAATGGGCCAGGCAGTATTTAAAAGAATACAATTTGTGTGTTGTTATTTCCGGGGCTAAGCTAGCCATGCGGGAGTCGTGCAGGATGAAAAGCAGGTCTGCCCGCAGCTCCTCATTACAATCCAGCCAGCAGTCACTCGAAATCACAATTACACCCTGTGGCCCACAGATTCATTTGCTACTTACACTTTTCTTCTTTGACCTCAGTCCCATTTGGAACACTTTGAAGTTGGTCCAAATCTAGGCCCCTTTGGTAGTCTGCTTATTGCTTTCCTTAAGGCTGGGTCTACAGAAAAATTAGGGTCCTCTGGATTTAATGATATATTTGCCCCTCCCCCATTTATCTACAATGGTGTGATCCAATAGACTTTATTTTTGAATCCACATGAAGTAATACGTGGCTCATAATGGCCCAGGGAAAAGCTCTCTTGAACTTTCCAAACCACTTTCCAAACAGTAGAGGCTGTTGTGGATTCTTGGATTTCAACTTTTATTGTTGCATACTGTATATCTTCAACTCTCAGAGGGTTGAGTTCTTTGTAGTTTTTCTCTCATTTCCAAAAAGTGACAACATTTTGGTACCACCTTAGAGGAACATTGTAAGAGTAATAATTCACATCAACTACAGAAAACCATGCCTAGCAAAGGCCAATAATTCATTTAATGCTAGTAACTATGATCTTTAAAGGGAAAAATACACCAGATTACCCTGAGTTAAGTAGATTCTCTCTCTCTCTCTCTCTCTCTCTCTCTCTCTCTCTCTCTCTGTGTGTGTGTGTGTGTGTGTGTGTGAGAGAGAGAGAGTGTGTATTTCTCACTCAATTATTCAGAACTACCTTCCTTTGCTAAGCCTGATGTCTTCCCTACTGAGCAGAGCACCTTAGGCCATTCCTTCTGTTCACAGCCAACCTTCTGACTTATTAGCTCAAACCACCGAAGTTCATACTCTTATCCACCCTATTGCTTAGTCTCTCTACTTTTGGCTAAATCTTCCATCTTAAGCTTCAGGACTTTCTCCCTCTCTGTGACTATGTATTCTCTGAAGCCCACAGTCATGGCTTATTCTCAAGCCATCTCTGGCTCTCCTAGAACCTGAATCTCCCTTAACTCTCAGATGCCTCCTCCTCAATGCTATCTGTGAGTGATACCCTAGTAGGGTTGCTGCTGTCACACGCATATTTCCATAGCAACAGAATTCCTTACCTTCCTTGGTCCAGATCTTTATCATGTGGCAACATTAGGCTTTACTTTACAACCAGAAGAGTTTCCATGATGTCGAAACTCTTTTACCCCGTTTCCACCTTTCAGCCTACAATTGTCTTAAGCTGGATGTCCAGACATAGATTTTCCTCTTTGGTTGTTTTAGTTGCTTTTGGTTGTCTTTGGTTTTATGGTTCTACTAAAGGGGAATTAAGACCTGCTTGTCTTTTGTACAAATTCTACTGTCATGGAATTTATTTTCTTAAAAACTGTCACCATTTGATAACGTATTTGTTTTTCCAGATGTTATTTCATATTGTTATGCTAGAACAGAGGTTGCTCAATCTTTGGACATAGTGACATGATGTTGTTATCTCCAAATGTAAATAACCACATGTGTAACTATCCTGAGACACATGTGACCTATGATCTACAGTTAGTGCATGCTTGTTGCAGGTGACATCTTTCTTCCTTTTCCTTCCTTTGATCTCTCTTGAAAATTTTTCTTAGGAGTCATGTGAAAGCATATACTGCAGCCAAACTGGTCCAAGGACTCAACAAACCCTGGTGAGGTTGTGTGTATTTGGCAGATGTCACCAGGCTTGTCTCTAAAGCTTGTTACGTTTTCACTTGCAAATGAATATGTAGGATAAATAGCCTTTGAGTAGAGTCACTTTAACTGGGAAGAGTCAGAGCCCATCTTCAGGGCTTCAGATAGTAGTCAGGCCTTCCCCACCACGGGGGCAGTTGTGAACAGCGGTTAAAAGCCTGAAGTAGTGGCCTAGGAGAGGGCTCCGCAGGTAAAGACACTTGTCATCAAGTCTGAAATCCATACAATTGAATGACATTTTTCTCCAGAATCAGTTCTCATTTCTGTTTCTTCATTTGTCTAGTAATTACTTTATTGAAAACTGGACCTCATAGCAATATATTTCAGACTTTCCGGGTTCTGTTATCTTGTGGTAAAAACTATGAATTCAAAAGTTTCCCATTATGTGACCTGCAATACAAGAAGCTAAGCCATCTCAGTTCTTTATGTTTCCTTGGTTGTTGATACAGAGGACTTAGGTTTGCCTTCAGCAGGTGCATTTGAGATGGTTCAGTATTTAGAAGCATTCAGATTCACATGCTTTGAGTTCAGCTCCATCCGTTTGGATATTTTTCTCTCCTTAACCCTCCAGCCTTTTTACTCATGCCCACGCTGTCCTCTGATGCTTTAATTCAGCAAATCCATGGCTTTTTCCCATTCTGCCTGGCGTGACAAACACATACACTTTTGTCCCCCACAACCAAATACCGGTTTTCAAGCATCAACTGCTCTACAGTTCTTATCTGATTGATCTCCAATACTTTCAAAAATATTATTTATAATTTTACTTTTTATTTATTTATGTATGTGTGCCGGTGTGTGTATAACACATACATGCAGGAGCCTACGGAGGGCCAGAAGAGGGTATCGGATCCCCTGGAGCTGGAGTAAGGGTGCATGGGAACTGAATTCAGGACTTCTGGAAGATCAGGAAGTACTCTTAACCACTGAGCCATCTCTCCAGCCCACATTGCTGTTATTTCAATTGCTATGTGTAGAGAAGGTGGTTCAATAAATTTGTTCTACTATAAAAATAAACAAAAATTAATCTTGAGCGGGCTGGTGGTGGCACATGTCTTTAATCTCAGCACTCTGTGCGTCCAAGGCCAGCCTGGTCTACAAGAGTTAGTTCCGGGACAGTCTCCAAAGCTACAGAGAAACCTTGTCTCAAAAAAAAAAAATAGTCTTGATAAATCAACTAAATATTCATGTGACAATACTGGGTAAGCTGTTAAATGCACACGTGTGGTACTCGGAGGTGGAATCCACAGAAGATCTGACACCAGCGCATAGATGCCGCTGAAAGAGGCCATCACCCTGGGAGTAAGCACGGGCAAGGAAAGACCTGGGAGGCCTGGTACTTGGAGGAGAGTGGGTGGTCTCTGATGTTCTGAAGACCTGGGGTAGAGTTGAGAGAGGAGACTCACATGGTGTGACCAGCATGACTGAACAAAACCCACCAGCTTCCTGGCAGGCAAGATTCCAAGTGGGAAAAAACATCTAACTAGAAGGAAGGGTGTGATCGATCGTGTCAAATTCTGCTGACCCAGCAGTTGAGGTGACAACTCCACTCGCTTACTGGATTGAGGAACGTAGAGGTGAGTGATGCCCTTGGCGAGAGCCATTGAGTTTAGCACTTGGGGGAAGTCTGCAGAAAGTGGATCATAAAAGCAATTGTCTACCTCAGAGAATGTCTGCGAAGATTTGCACAGCAAACTATAAATTATCCTAATATATAAAATTTTATAAAACTAATCAGGAAATGAGAAGTTAGTGTTTAATGGTATAGAGTTTCCATTTGGAGGGCAAGTTCTTGAGATGGCTGCTGCTGCCAAGAGGACACACAAGAAAAATGTACACAGCTGCTGATTTGTACATTTAAAGTTGGTTAAAATAGAAATTTGTTGCTTGTAGAGGATCCTGGTTAATTCCCCAGTGCCCACTTTAGGATGCTTATAAACACCTAACTCCAGATCCTGGGGATCCAAATTCTTCTTTTGGCCTCTGCAGGCCATACATGAATGTGATACACACTACACACACACACACACCCACACACACACACACACACACACACAGGCACACACTATAAACATACATCTAAAAATAAATTAATTAATTTTTTAAAATTAAAAATATAATTTTTAATTATAATTTTAATATATATAATTTTTTTAATTTTAATTTTGTCTGTGGTAACAGACAAAAACAAAGGAGAACATACATTAAAGTAAACACAATGGAATTAAACACATAGAATGAGTTCTACCTGATAATTAAATCAATTAAGTAGTTAATATAGATTAAATTAACATATGCTACTTATCACATGTCATATTAGCCACACTGAAAAGGGCTGAGAATATATCCTGCAGGTAATATGGGGAAAAACATGGAAAAACAGAACTTTCATTCATTATTGGTATGAGACAAGTAGACAAATTGTGTTAACAGATGAACGTGTCAACACATATCAAAGTCAGTGACCAGTTTAGCCATGGCTTGAGTAATGTCATGGGTTGATACAAGAATATATTGGTACATGTATAACCTTTATATAGTAGGTTCATAGTATATGCAGTAACTTATACAGGTGCTCCTTGATGCATTGCTTTGAGCAACTCTGAGCTATATAAATCAATTAAGGTTTAAACATACAGCAGAATGCATTATTTCTACTGCTTCTTAGAAAATTACAGAGAGCAGCAGCCAGGGTTCACTGCAGTGCTTATGAGCACTTCCTGTTTTTCCAGAGGATCTGAGTTTGGTTTCCAGCACCCACACTGGGAGAATCACAATCGCCAGTTACTACAGTCCCGGGAGACCATATGTCCTCTTCCTGTATCTGAGGGTCTTTGCACTGCACACACACACACACACACACACACACACACACACACACACACACGCAGCTAGAGTGAGGGGGGAGAGAGAGAGAGAGAGAGAGAGAGAGAGAGAGAGAGAGAGAGAGAAACAGACAGAGAAGAAAGAGATATATAAGTATATTTGGGAAAAAATGCACCAACCACTCCAATCAATTTTAAAATGAAGGTAAAACACATGGCACTATGCAAAATGTAAAAAAATATTGAAAACAGAAACAAGGGGGAAATGTTTATACTTCTGTATGTGTTGTGGTGTGAATGCGGTGTTCCCCACAGGCTTGTGTGTTTGAACACTTGGTTCCCTGCTGGTGGTGCTCTTTGGGGAGGTTCTGGACCTTTCAGGGCCCTGGAGCCTTGCTGGAGAAAGCACGTTACTGGGTACTGGCTGGAGAGTGTACAGCCTCTTCCCGCTCTCAGGCTTGCTTTGCTTCCCACGTGCAGCTGTAGTGCAAGAAGCTGGGCTCCGGCTTCTGCCACCATGCCGTCCTGCCAGTATGGATTCTAGCCCTCTGGAACCATCAGGTAAAATCAGCTTTCTCCCTGAGGCTGCTTCTGGTTGTGGTGTTTACCACATGTGTGCACATTGCTCTTTTTATAAAGTGTTAGAGCTTTAGACTAGAAAAGCCCGCCCATTATAAACATCTAACTTGGTGAGTTTCCACACATTTGAGCACTTCTGGTGACTTCACTAGCACCATGGACAACACCAGCATGTCTGGATCTCTTTGGACCCAACCAACTCTCATTTGTCCTTCATTCCTCCCTTTCCCCCTCCTTTGTTCCTTCCCTCCTCCTCATAAGTGACATCATCTGTGAAGCTCCCTGGTACAGACCAGACACCCACTCCCTGAGGGCAGGCTGAAGCCCTGGGCTCATCTGCATCTCTGGAGGAGGAAGGGGAGGTCTAGGAGCTGGATCTAGTACAGGCTGAGCTTGGGAAAGTGCTTCAGGCAACGGCAAGATTTTTTTTTTTCCAATTCTGTACTGGGAAAAACCCAAAGCATACTTTGCCCAACATTCTGAGCCCTGAGGCACTTGGAGCAGAATGTAATCCGCATGCTTCTGACTCATTTCCCTCACCTCAGAGGCTCTTCAGAGGGAAGTTTCTCTGCTAAGAAGTCTATGAACTTCAACTTTGCTCTCTACGATAAGGAGAACTCATCCACTGAAACTATTTCCCCAAAGAGAGCTTGGCACAGAATTCATATTTGTGAGGGTTCTGGGCGCAGCGGCATAGATTCCAATCTGCAGAAAGCTGTCCTCGGGTTGACAATAGAGGCACTTTAACATCCTGATGAAACTTGCAGAAGAAAGAAGAAAAATAATACTAATAAATGATTATTTTTTAAAAGAAAGGGTTCTTTGGGTTAGGAGGAAATTGAAATTCTATTATTTGATTTGGTTCAATTTCTACTTACTTTATAATGAAATATAAAACAAGTTTTTTTATTTGATTTTATAAGTAACGACTTATGTAATTTTTCCCCTGATATGCAAAGCATTTACCCTCTCTCTTTTCTCTCCCTCCCTCCCACCTGTTCTTCCTCTCCCTGTGAAACATAAACTTAAAACATACATTCCAGGCAAAAAGTCACTTGGTGCATCAGCAGGCACCATCCAGGTAAGCTGATGCCCCTTATCCCACATTGCAAAACACTGTTCTTGGAGCAATAAACAAGATGTCAGGGCATGGACAGAAAGAGGGCATCTTAGACCCATTTATGCTGTGCAAGGCTATGGACAGGAACAACATAGGAGAAGCCGGGAAGCCCTGGGCTGGGTTTGAATTTGAAGTGGAATCTGTTGAACACATCTGCGGGAGAAGGCTGGGTGCTAATCCTGGGGCAGGAACTGCTTCCTTTCTCACTGCCTTTCATGAAGCGCTTTACACATCTCAGTCTCTTTGATAAAGAATTGTCAAGCAAAGCCCCATGAGATGCCTCACTGGGAAGAGGAGCATCCAGCCAAGCCTGACAAACCTGAGTTCATTCCCTGGAATCCAGATTATGGAAGAAGAGACCAACCGTGCAGGTTGTCCTCTGACCTACACACACACGTGCACATGCACATGCATACACACACACACACACGAATAAATAAATGGGAGAAAAAAAAACAACAAAGAGAAAATGTCCTGCTGTTCACTGTTCCATCTACATATACAACCAGTTAGGACATTTGATTCAACAGACTGGTCATTTCACATTGAGAGTTAATTTAAAATTTAATCAAAATATAGTTAAAATCTGTTGGAATCCTTCAGGTTTTTCTGTCCTTCCTTCCTTTTTTCCTTCCTTCCTTCCTTCCTTCCTTCCTTCCTTCCTTCCTTCCTTCCTTCCTTCCTGACAACTTTGGCTGTTTTGGAACTCACTATGTGGACCAGGCTGGCCTTGAATCCACAGAAATCCACCTGACTCTGCCTCCAGAGTGCTGGGTTTAAAGGCACGTGCCATCACGCCCTTTATCAACTGAACTGAATTCATGTCTTGCAAGCTAAGCAAACCAGTTGTAACTTAAGTAAAATAATTGACTGGACATTATCTTTGAATTTTGGTGTGTGTGCGTGGTGACTGTGCGCACATACATGCAGTACACTGTGCAGGCATATGTAGAGGCCAGCGATCAATGGTGAGTGTCTTCCTCAACTGCTATCCACCGTATTTATTGAGATAAGATCTCTCATGCACTCCAGAGATCACTCTTCCTCAGCTCGGACTGGCTGGCCACTGAGACGCAGGGATTCTCTAGTCTCTACACTTCAGGGTACACCACCATGCCTGATTTTTATATGTGGACTTTGGGAATCTGAACTCAGGACCTCACGCTTACACAGTGAGTGCTCTACCCACGGAGTATACTCCTGGCAGATGGAGTGTTTTGAATTGAAGCAGTTTACATCACTATCCTGGATCTTCAAGTTACTTGGGCCTAACAGTTCCCTGTTCTGTCGAGAGCCATTAAGGCATACGGTAAATGAAATGCAATTTCCCAAGTAGCGTGTTTAGAAAGAGAACTTAAAATAGCTTTTGCCTTGCTGTGAAACTTTGCTCCCTCTTTTCCCTTATAAAGGGAGCCGGGTCAATAAAGCTGTGCAGAGGCGATGGAGAGGAAAGGTCAGAAAGAAATGCCTCTGGCCGTCTTCTCTTCTCTTTCTTCATGGATGTGTATGTGGTATATGCACGTGTACATGCACGCCCACTTGTCTATGGGTGTATATATGTGCACATGAGTGTGTATCCCTGAGTCTAACATCAGGTGACTTCCTCAATAGCTGTCTGCCTTATTCTTGTTTAGAGGTGGAGTCTCTCACTCAAACTCAGAGGTCCTGGATACAGTGAGTCTGTAACCCTCTGGCTCCAGGGATCCCGTCTCTGTCTTTTAAGGCTAGAATTATAGGGGGGCTGTCACACTATACTATAGTTCTGGGAATTCGAACTCTGATCATCTTATTTACATCACATTTACTTTAACCTCTGGTGCATCTCCCCAGTCCCACTGAACATCCTTTAAATTGTATCGCAAACCTCTTACTGTCAAGCATCCTGAAGAGTAGGTGTCATTGTCCCCAGAAACTGAACTACACAAGAGTACATGACATTTGGAGACTATTTCTAATGAAGCAGGAGAAACTCTGTTGAGGTAAACTGTTTCCTACTTCACATTGTTTTTCTGTATAAAATGTACTTATTTATTTTGATAATATCTAATTAGAGAGATTAAACAAAAAATACCTTCGATATTCTTGAAAGAATAAAGAGCCTTCATGTGGGCTGGTTTATGTTGGTGGGTATTTGTCACAAAAAGTGATGGGTTTTATCATTCCATTTTTATGTGACCAAGGAGAAGGCAAGAATAGACATGCAAGGTAACCTCTGACCTCCACCCAGGTGGTGTCATGTAAACACCTGTACTCACACATACAAAGATAAAAATAAGCAAAAGAAAATGATGAAGCAGAGTGAATATATTACTAAAGCACTGATGAAATACACATTTCAATTATATATACATATATATATGAATATATAATGTATTTTGACCATATCCACCCCCACTTGTTCCTTCACACACCCCCTCCGCCTATCTTCCTTTCTCCTTCCTAAATCATCCACTTTCTATTTTCATGTTTGTGTGTGTGCATGCACACGTGTGTGTGTGTGTGTGTGCGTGCGCACAGCATACCAATGAAATTTGCCCACTTTGCTATGGTTCCTTGCATCCTCTGTAGCCTACTTCCATGTCAATACACTTAGCTTACTGAGAAATTTTTCTCACTGAGGAGCCAATGGCCTTTGGTGCACACCTCCCTGCTCCTTCTGCTTGCTACCTGACCCTGGTCCAGCTACTACCTGGGTAGGTTCTCTGGGAGTTAGCATATCAAACCTCTGTGTCTCACTGCTGGCTACTGTCATCCCTTCCCTCCATCTGGCCCCACCTTCCTTCACCCTTACTCACGGTGCTCCTAATGTATCAATAAAACCCCCACTTTTGTCTATAACAGAGGTGGGAGATTTTCTACTCTGTCGATCCACAAGACTCTTCCCTCCTTAAAACAACTGAGTGCATTCTGTGTGTGTCCCCCTTAAAACAACTGAGTGCATTCTGTGTGTGTCCCACGCGAGGCAAAGACACGGCATGTGCTGCTGACAGGGATGGCCCCATACATTTCCCTCGTTCCCTTCCACTACACTGCAAATTTCTGAGAAGAGCATACCTTTTTCATAAATCTAGTGGTGCGGGAGAATTGTCTATATTCTGTCAATCATGTTTTAAATAAACGCTGATTGGCCAGGCAGGAGGTATAGATGGGAAAGCCAGACAGGAAGTAGAAATGATGCAAGCAGAGCAGGAGAATTCTGGGGAGGAGGAAGTTGATTCCTCCCACTCCTGCCCAGATCACCAAAGTAGCAGGATGTGAGCTGCCCCACTGGAAAAGGTACAGAGCCACATGGCTAAAATAGATCAGAAAAATGGGTTAATCAAGATGTGAGAGTTAGCCAGTAAGAGACCTGACCTAATGGGCCAATCAGCTTTATAACTTACGGAGTCCTCTGTGTTATTTTCTTTGGGGCTAAACAGCTGGGGGGAACTGGGCAGGACAGAAAACCCCCAACAAGCAGGCCCTTCATGTTACAATCTAGGGTCAGAAACTCCAGTGTTTGCCACCACCATTGTCATTAACTTATATTTGGAGCTGGAGAGATGATTCCATCAGTAAAGCAACTGCCATGCAAGCTTGAGGACCCAAGATCAGCCCTCCAAAGCCACATAAGAAGCCAAGCATGGTGACATGTGCTCGTAACCCTAGTTCTGGAAAGGCAGAGACGGGAAGGACCAGAGAACTCCATAGCCAGCCTAGCTGAACCAGGGAGCCCTAAGCTATTGAGAGACCCTGTCTCGAAAGACAAGGTGAACGGTGTCTCGAAGATCAATACACAAGGTTGACCTCTGGCCTCCAGGTGCACAAGCATCTGTATGTACATAGTACATCACATATAAACATACACACAAATACCTGCCTACATACTCATATTTAAATATCACCTATATTGATGTATAGAACCAGTGTGAAAGGGGAGATTTACTCTCCTCCTGGCCTCTCTTTGAAAGCGTTAACAACATTTTCACTTCTTTGAGGAAACTAAGGCCTAGCAACCTGTGGGATGTAATTCATACAGTAGCTGCCAGAGACAGGCTGGAAGTCCTGATTCTTTGTTATTATTGTTTTATTCTGATAAAGAACGGCAGCACCAGGGATAGATTGGGGGGCTCAAAATGTATTTTACTGCCACCATAAATTATTTAAAATTTTCTTTTTTTGGTTTATGTATGTGTGCATGCACACATGGAATGCAGGTGACCATGGAAGCCCCAAGAGGACAATACATCTCACAGGAGTTACAGACAGTTTCAAGGGCCCCAGTGTGAATTTTGGGAACCAAACAGAGATTCTCTTTAAAACTGGGGCATGTCTTAACCACTGAGCCTTCCCTTGAGTCCATCCAAGATAAATTTGACAGAAAGAAACTATCTAAAGGTTACTAAAGACAGACGGAAGATGTGTTCACCACTAAGCATGCTCTCTCTGTTGCCAGTGTGTAGGTATGTATATGTATATACACACATGTATGTGTGTACATATACCCTCCCTTTACAGATGGGAAAACTGAGGCTTACAAATTCTAAAGTCATGAAACTGAAAATAGTAAGCTAGGTTGCCCGCAGTGGTCCTTGTTCTAAAACACGTGGTTTGCTTGTTATGTGGGAGATTTCTCTAAGTCAGTGGAGCAAAAGGAAAAGGGAAAAAAATAAATTCCAAAAATTAATTATAATAAAATGTGCTGAGAATTGATGCAGAGAGAGGTGCAGATATTTCCACAATGAAAAGTCATCCATCCTGGCTAACAGCTGGTTGGCTGTGTTTCTGCTGTGTCCTACCCACTCATTTCAATTGATGTATATACCTATTTGCCTCTGGCGCCCAGACTCCAAAAGTAAAAGAACATGGAACCTCTGCTGCCTAGTACCATGATGTCAAAGGAGACCATGGTGAGGTGACAATGTTGTTGTAAATGCTAGAGTAACCACTAAAGATGAGAATAACGAACAAGGGCTGATTAGTTAACAATGCAAATGGCGGAATCATAAGGCCCTCTAAAGGAGAGGAAGGAAGAAAACAGAGCCCAGTGAGGTGACTCTGTGCTGGAGGGCACTAGCCTGCAAGTTCAATAACTTGAGTTTGAAACCAGAAGCCCATAGGTAGGAGAGAACTGACTCCCAAAGTTGTCCTCCAACTACCACACACACGCTGTAGCATATTCCCTTTTCCCCAAAGAAAATGAATAATTGCAAACAAGAAAAGAACAAATGAGAAAATCAGGAAATGCAATAAGATGAACTTGAATACAATAAAATTGTATTATTGTATTAGCTGTAAATGTGGTAAATACACAAACAGAAAGGCAGAGATTGTGAGATTGGAGAAAATGGAAGCTGTTTGTGACTGCATGAGGAAATTTAAAGCTGGAGTTTAAAGTAAAAGTTGCCAAAGGGATAGTAAGTAATTCTGTGAAGTTCCTTTTCTCCTTGGTTTCAATTCTTTTTGTTTGTTTTTCAGGCAAGCAGTTTGTGAAAGGAGCAAAAGCATACTAAATTAAATCTGGCATCCATGTCTTATTATTAACCAATGAAGTTATTAACAAAGCTAATGGTGAGTAGACTCAACATCTGTGGTTTTTGAACCAAGTTGGCAGATATAACTTTTCTTCTAGGGAAACAAAAACCAAAATTTATATGGGTTTGCTTTGTTTTAAATTTAAAGAAAATACTTTAATGATGACATGAAACCCTGCTCAGCAGTTAAGAACATGTAGTGCTATTGCACAGGACCCTAGCTTTGTCCCCAACATCCCATCAAGTAGCTTACTGCCACCTGTCATTCCAGAGCCAGGAAATCTAATGTCCTCTTTTGGCCTCTGAGGTCACTGACACTTGCATGCATACACCCACACATAGACACTCATATACATCAATTATTTTTTGGTTCTTTTGAAGCAGGGTTTCTCTGTCCTAGAACTCACTCTGTAGACTAGGTTGGCCTTGAACTCACAGAGATCTGACTGTCCCTGCCTCCCAAGTGCTGGGATTGAAGGCATGTAATACCACTGTCAGGCTTAATTTCTTTAAATTAAAGAAATAACTTAGTATGAACTTACAAACACAACAAAGAAACTCAAATTTTCTAATACCATGTTACTTATAAAGAAATACATCTAATATTTCAGATAATTCTGTTACCAAAACTGAACTACATTTTATTTAAAGAAAGAAAAACAGGGAGGGACCATACTCTGTATTGATTCTACTTTGCACTACATTGTGTGTTTTTTCACATTAATGTAATGTCTGCAAATCTAATGATCACAGTTCCCCCCACTATACTAACCCACAGATATTCACAATAATAACTATAGCTAGGTTAACACTGACTACATATCAGACACCACTGAGAGCTTTTCATGTATCATCTGTTCCCTTTTCAGATCATCGACTGTGACCGTATACTTTTGAATCACCAAGAGTTGTAATTTTGAATCACTGAGTTGTAATTTTTAGCATAAAGTTGAGTTCTTCTTTAGCATTGATTTGACCTAGTCACAAGTTCCCTGTATATTTTGTATCTTCCTGCTCTTATTTTAGAAGCCCATTTAACGCAACATGCTACCTGTTGAATGTACCTAGGGCAGTGTGTGACCACAACAAAACAGAGTTTTACTTATTGCTTCAAGGCTGGCCACACTCTGTGGTGAATGATGCGAGTCCATTTACACATACCATTGTGGCTGCAATCCTTCACTGTAGGTCACTAAACTGTGCCCATGTGTTTACATGTTGAGCAGTGATGAATACCCTTGTGTGTGCATTAGTCTCCTACATCCCAAGCATCTGATGACTTGCCTGATTGCAGGTGTGCTCTAAAAACTAAAGCTCATATGTGCTGTGGAGTATGAGGTCATTCAGTGGTAGGCGGGAGTAAGCATCTAGACATTAAGTTACGTCTCACTACAGAGGTAACATGGATGCTACAGAAATCAGTGGACATGATATATAAATCTGTGAGATGTCCCATCCCCAAACTCCAGGGCCCTTTGTTCTGATTTACCAGCTCATCCCTGTCCTCATTGATGAGTTAATACAGCACTCTTTATGCAGTATCCTGCAGTGACTCAGTTGGCATCATTCCTAATCAATATAGAGCTGTCTACCGGCCAAGCTGTCTACAACTGAGCAACACTGAATCTGTAGTATGGCCCAAGGTCATGCAGCCAGTCAGTGGCAGAGTCGGGGTTCTAACCTCTTGATGTTCTCTGTCTCCAAGGTCTATGGTCCTCTGTTCCGTATTTACTGTGGCAAGAAAAGCCAGACTCTGGAGACAGACAGTCTGGAATTGTCACTGGGCTAACACTGAGTTAATTGTCACCTTCTTCCTCTGAACTTTCCTCACCTAAGAAGGAGTTGAAACAGTATCTACTTCAGTTGGGGATTGTGGGAGTCAAGTGGACAGACGAACCCAAAGAACAAAGCCTGTTAGATACAAAAGAACTCAATGAATTCATTAATTACTATCTCAGAGTATACATTGTAGAGAGATGATTCAGTGGTTAAAAACGCTTGCTACTCTTCCAGAGGACGCAAGGTCAGTTCTCAGACTCGAAATAGACAGCTCACAACCACCTGTAACTCCAGTTCCAGAAGATCAAACACCCTCTTCTACCTCCCCAGACACCACTCTCTCTGGTGAGGAAGAATTGTCTGTATTCTGTCAATCATATTTTAAACAAATGCTGATTGGCCAGGCAGGAAGTATAGGCAGGAAAACCAGACAGGAAGTAGAGGTGGTGCAAAGAGAATGGGAGTATTCTGGGAAGCAGGAGGCTCCCTCTGCACTCCTGTGCAGACCACCGGAGAGGCAGGATGTGACCTGCCTTGCTGTGAAATGTATGGAGCCACGTGGCTAACATATATAAGAATAATGGGTTAATATAAGCTACAAGAGCAAATAGGAAGACTGAGCTAATGGACCAATCAGTTTTATAACTTAAGGAGATCTCTGTGATTTTCTTTGGGGTTAGCTGGCTGTGGGGAACTGGGCAGAACATAAACCCCAACAAGCCAGCCCTCCTTGTTACACCTCTCCATCACATACAGATACACACACACACACACTACTTTTTATTACAATGTTGTAGCATTATAACAACATTGTGATAAACTTGTATAGTTTACATAGTTTTTATTTCTCTTTTCTCTCACAGTTGTTTAAGGCTCAAAATGTTTGACACTTTTGCTTTTTATTTATTTTTATATTTTTTATTGATTTTTATTGAGCTCTACATTTTTCTCTGCTCCTCTCCTTTTCTCTCCCCTCCCCTTCAACCCTCCCCCAAGGTCCCCATGCTCCCAATTTACTCAGGAGATCTTGTCTTTTTCTACTTCCTTTTTAGATTAGATCTATGTAAGTCTCTCTTAGTGTCCTCATTGTTGTCTAAATTCTCTGAAATGGTGATTAGTTGGCTGGTTTTCTTTGCTTTGTGTTTAAAAATCATTTATGAGTGAGTCCATGTGATAACTACCTTTCTGTGTCTGGGTTACCTCACTCGACACACTTTTTTTTTTTTTAACAAGGTTTAAAATTTAATTGAGCACAGAAACTCCCCTTTGTTTAAAAGGATGCTAATTTATATTTGAATGTAAACTTTTAGTCCCATCCATTGAGAATAGCAATCAGTTAATTTGAGTTGATGAAGTTCCTTAGAAAGCGATGAAGGAAGGAAGGAGGAAGGGAGAAAGGGAGGGAGAGAAAAAAGGAGGGAGGGAAAATAAGTGACTTCACAAGAAACAATGGTTATCACCACAGCATGTACTGAACTCCTGAATTTTGGCAATCACCAGGAATTGAATCATTGGCACACAAATAGATATAGTTCCCTTAGATTTCTCTTTGCAAGAAAGCCTCTGCTTTGGACATAATGATCTTGTCATTCACAGGACAGCTCTTGATAAATGAGAACATTAACTCTCAGGAAAGAATCTTCTTATACAGTTTATGTAAAAAAAAGAGCTTAGGGGCTGAGGAGATGAGGAGATGGCTCAGTAGTTAAGAGCACTTACTGCTCTTCCAGAGGACCACAGTTTGGGTCCTAACACCTACTTCAGGTGACTCACAACCACTGGTTACTTCAGCTCCAAGAGCTAATATAGCATCTTCGGGCCTTTGATGACACTCATGTACACAGATAAACACACACACATAGACATACACACCGGCACATACATACATAGGTACACACAGGCACATACATACATAGGTACACACACACACAGGCACACACACATAGACACACACCACACACACAGGCACATACACACACAGGCACACACACCTGTGAACAACAAGTAGAAGCTGTACACATAAAACCCTTGCCGAGGTAACAACTATAACTGATGCCAGAATCAAACCAAATCTAAAATCCAGGCCAAAAGTTAGAGCGTCCCTGTATGTCATGTTGTCTTTGGAAACAATGTTTTGACAACAGGTATATATCAAGTGCCTGGTATAATACTTGAAATCACCTGGCAGCTTGACACTAAAAGTAAATAAAGGGGACATGGGCCAAAAGGACCTTCACGAGGAGGCAGCACTAGCAGGTTACAGGGGTCCTATTGCAGTCGAGTCCAATCGCTGGGCTCGCCTTTGCAGTCATCAGCTCAGCTGTCACAAAGATATTATTGAGAAAATTGAAACCCACATTGAGCATTTGAAAAATTCCCATGGTTTGTTTTCTGGAATTTGACATCATTGATCCTCCCTGAGCTACTCTGATAAACACTGCAGTAGCAGCCAGTGTTCTGGAGTTTTGATCCAGAAGCCCATTTTTTTCCAGGTAAGCCCATCTTACCTCTGGGCTCTGTCCGAGGCTGGAAGCAGCAGCTTCCTTCAGGGTTGTCTTGGACCCTGAAGACCAGAGGACAATCAGAAAGAGGCTTCCTATCTCCCAAAGATTTCCTAAGTTATGTTAACAGCCTCGTTTTCTCCCAGTATGTCACAATAACACATGGGCAGCATGAAATCATTAGGGAGAAGTCCCGCAAAGTCAGTGGCCCATCTGACCCAGTCGCCTGCCAAAGGCAGCCAGGAACTGACTGTCTGACTCCTCTTGCTCTCCAACCTCTATTTGTCTCTGCACAGATGAACTAGTAAGGAAAGGAAACTGGGGAATTCATACCATGGCAGTTCTCAATCTGTGTGCTGCAACCCCCAAAGGGGTTACATAGCAGATATTTGTGTTACTATTCATAACAGTAGCAAAATTACAGTTATGAAGTAGCAATGAAATAGTTTTATGGTTGGGGTCATCACAACATGAGAAACTCTATTAATGGTCACAGTACTAGGAAGGTTGAGTACCACTGAGCGAAGGTCTCACTCTGCTTCTGCCATCAATGGTCAGAAAAGAGTAATGGTCTTATTCTATCTGTGTTGTCCTTGGTGTTCTCAGCTCTCCAAAATATAACAAGACACATAATCATGAAGATTTCCTAAACACAATACTTAGGCATTTAAAATTCTTGCGCTAAGTGCTGCCTAGATGGCTCAGTGAGCAAAATGCATGACACATAACAGTGAAGACCCAACTTCAATACCCAGAAGTCATGTGTCTTAGTTATTTTTCTATGGCATTGAAGAGATACCATGATCAAAGCAACTTCTCAAATGAATCATTTACCTGGGGCCTTGCAGGGATAGCCAATGAACGCCATAGAGAAAGCATGGCAGCAGGCAGGCAACCATGATTCTGGAGCGCTAGTTGAGGCAACATGCAAAAGTCAGAGATAATGAGGAATGGTGTGGGCTTTTGAAACCTCAAAGCACATACCCAGCGGCATGCCTTCTTTGATAAGGCCACATCTCCTAATCCTTCCCAGACAGTTCTACCTACTGGAGACTGAACATTCAAACATATGAGCCAATGGGGCCTATTCACATTCAAACCAACACACCATGTTTTGTTTCTTTCTAAAAGTGACAACTTTATCTGTAATCCCAGTGCTAGGGAAATAGTCAGGAGGGAGAATCCCTGGGTTCCTTCACTAGGAAGTGGAGCTGTATCAGAGAGCTTCAGGTTCTATGAGAATCCCTGTCTCAAAACAGTGAGACGCAGAGCATTCTAGGAAGTCACCCAATGTGGAGCACTAGACTCCACATGCATAGACATACATGTGAACATGTATGTTCACACTCATATATCCATGCTCATGCAAATAAACATGTACATATATACATTCACAAATCATACAGTGTATTGGTGTAGGAGGTCCTTCTGTCCATGTGTTGCTTTTATTGGTTATTGAATAAAGAACTGGCTTGGGCTATAGCATGGGAGGAGGAAGGCAGAGTCAGAGAGAAGCCATGGAGCTGACGGAGATAGACGCTGGAAACTTTAGCCAGTAAGCCACAGCCATGTGACGATACACAGTTTAATGGAGATAGGTTAAATTAAGATGTAAAAGTTAGTCAATAAGAAACTAGAGCTAATGGGCCAAGCAGTGATTTAATAAATACAGTTTCTGTGTGATTATTTTGGGGCTAAGCAGCTGGGAACAAACGAATGACCCCCTGCAACATTGTATGGCTTGTTTAATGTGTAGGAACTTCATTTGAGTGACAGTATCTCATTCCACTACAGCCTGATCTATTGAGCATCGCTTTGTTTGACTTGTAAGAAAGCTCAAGTGAAGATCATAGAAGGGAGGCACGACGGTTTCCCTTGTGGGCCACACTAGAGCGAGCACTTTGAACTCTGTCTCAGCAGCGTTTGATCTTAAAGGAAGTCACACCCACCTCAGGAAACCCTCTAAAGACACCTCTAAAGGTCCTTTCTACAACCTTCTCTGTTCCTGTCTGTCAGCATTCCACACCCTGTCCTCTAGGGACGATGGCAAGCATCCACACAACGCAGAGAACACAGGGTTTCAACTGGCAGCACAATGTGCAGGCAAGGCTCTATGGAGTCCAGGCACCTGTGACTCACCCATCAGCTCTGGAATCTCTTTCAAAATTTACTCATCTTCTGACAGGAATGGGCAATTGCTTCACAGAAAATGCAAAGCTCTGAACCTTTGCCAGACTCTCAAACCCAAGTGAAGCCCAACTGCTTACACTGAGGATGGGCAGTAACTTTGCTCTTCTGGCTCCTGCAAAGTCAACGATGTCTTGCCTTACATCCCTCCAAGCTTAATGAATGATGAATTAAAGTCAGCCAAACATGGACCTACCAAGGAAAGGCTGCGGGAGACAGATTTCTGATCTAATAGCCTTGAGATTTTTATCTGACATGGTTAAGCCTGAGACAGTCCATTTAGGGAAAAGGCAGGAAGGGAGATCTGATAAAAACCTATCTTCCATTTCTGCTAAGGCAGAGGTTTGGGGAGGCAGAGTGGTAGTGAGAAATGAGGGTGAATATAAGCACGGGGTTTGGTGGCAGTCTGTCTGGCCTCTTCGTTCTTCCCCTTATTCAATATGTGACCAGAGGCGGGTTGCTTAGCTGCTCTGAGCCCTGCTTTCTTCATCCACAAATGAGGATAATATTTTTTGCTGCCTAAGATCATAGTGAGGACTAAGTGAGTTAATGAGGAATATATCTAGGCACACATAGTGAGGACCTAATATATTGGTCATCCCCACATTCCAGCAATTTGGGGAATTTATAGTCAAAAGAGACTTAAAAATTGAGTTCAGACATCTGATACTATATCTTAAAGGTGAGGCTCAGGAAATTAAAACCTAAAATTATATAATTAGATAAAGAATAAATTTTATTCTAGTCCATTCTGTATGTAGCCACTTGGGCACTGTGGAAATCTGTCACTCAAAGATGCACGTGCATATTCACCAATTGGCACAAAGTATATGCAGAGTCCTGTGTCCACGTGAGACCCTGTCAAGAACTGCCAAGGATTACACTGGGGAGGCAGGTCACTCATCAAGGAGCTTGTTTGGTAAACACGAAACCCTGAGCTATTTGCACAGCACCCATTACAAAGTCAGGGGCAGTGGTGCATACATGGAATTCTAGCACGGGGAAGGCAGAGAGAGACAGGAGGATCCCAAGGGTTCTCTGAGCAGACAGACTAACCAAACCGGCTAGCCCCAAGTCAGTGGGAGACTGTCTCAAAAATCACTAACAATAGTGACTATAGAACAACAGACAAGGCCTCCACCTGTATGTGCATGCACACACATATACATGTAGGTATACATACACATGCATGCACACATACAATCACAGAATTATGGAGGAGTTTTTTTAAAGCCTCGGGCATCAACAGCAGGCTTTAGAGCCTTGTGTGTGTAGTGTTGTTGTGGTTGGTGTTGACTAACATAGATGAAGGGCCACCTGAGAACAGAGTCACAAGTGGAAGATTGCCCAGATTGACTTTGGCCTGTGGCCATGTCTGTGGAAATGTCTGTGGACCATTGCCTTAGTTGCTAACTAGCGTAGGAGGGTTCATCCCCCTGTGATCAGTATTATCTCTAGACAGGTGGGCCTGGGTCCTACAAGAAAGTTCGCTGAGAATAGACCTAGGAACAATCAGTCAGCAAGAGGGCTTCTACTTTCAGATTCTTATCCATGTTCTTGCCCTGACTTCCCTCTGTCACGGACTATATTGTGTAAGATGACAAAAATCCTTTCTCCAGTTTTCTCAGTGGGTTTTATTGCAGCATCAGAAAGTAGCTAGAATAGAGCAGTGTCCTGAGTTTACAGTTCCAGGAAAACACAGTCAGTGGCAGGCAGGCCTGGGTTGGCGAGTCATAAAGGGAAGCATCCAGTTGGCAACATTAGTTTACACAGAACAGAAATTCATGAATGGCAGCTTGTATGGATCCGGTAGCATGGTTTAGGTATGGAGGTGAGAAGTGAAAACGAGTGAGCACGAAGGGCTCATTAAAAGTTTCCTAGAGTTGCCAACCTGCAGGAGTCTACTTTCAGGAGACTAGCAAGGGAGAGGAGACATGGTCAGCCATATCTTGGTAGGAACTGAAGTCCTGGTGGCTTCATATCTGTGGAGAGGAAGTGACTTAGTTCCCACATCACAGGCTAAAGGGAGAATATAGTATTAGATGTATGGTGATCCCTGGGTACACATTGGCGATGATTTAGTCCCTGAATCGTGGGCTGTTGGGAGAATCCAGTGCTTGGTACATGGTAAGTGCTGAGCACTGAACACATGCTCAGCGACACTCTGTGTTCTGTGCTCAAAAATCCTTACAAGGGAGTGGCGGTGGTTCTCTTCATCTTACAGTGAGGTGCATAGAGAAATGCCATATCTGTTACACAGCAAGAACCTGTTCCGGCAGGGATTTGATGCCAGGTATCTGCAGCTCCAAATCATTGTCACTATGTCTTTAATATCCTCACCATCTTTGATGCCATGGCCTGTGTCACTTTCGCAAACATTCTCACCTACTTCTCACCCATCTCTCCTGTCATCGGCTCACATTGAGAATCCCTATCTATTCAACTTCAGCCTCCCCTCACAACATCTGCCCTTGAGAAATGGAGCAGGGATGGGGCAAGGACTGGCGGACTCATTTCATTTTCAATGTATGTGTGCAAATATCACACATTTTCTTTATCAGTCCACTCTTTCTTTCTGGTATCGTATGCCTACTTGCCCCAGCCCTTCCTTGGTGTCAACCAAAGAGACCCCCTGCAAATATCCACACTGTAAGCACTCCAAGGACCAGACACATGTCTGCCCATCACTCAAAAACACTGCTTCTCTGCCTGCCCCTGTTGCCCTCAGCATGTAACTTGCTTTTGCTTGGAATTACTTAGACAAGCAAATGAAAGTTATTCCATGTTTCCAGTCTTAAAACAAAAATCCCTTTCGGCACAAAATCTCTTTCTTCACAACATATATTGGGGCAGAACTCTGTAACCATGATCTGTAATTATCATCACCTCTTCATCAGCCGCTGTTCTTCCTTACCTAGTAGCCTCTGACCTACTCTTGCCAAGGCCTTGATACTGTTCAGACCTACTGACTAAGGATCAATGCTCTCATCATTTTCTTCCAAAGTTATTAGGAAATTTCTTTGTTGAAATATTTGGAACGTCCTCCTACCTTATCAGCTAACGGATAAAACTTTGTTCTCTTAATTCTCCTTTCCTTGCTTCTATATGAAATTGTAAAATGTACCTGACATCTTTATCAGATTGTCTAATAGACATTACAACTTAATCACTATAAATTGCTTTCTTCCTCTGTCCTTCGGAGCTCTAGCCTTCTCCCTTTTCAACCCAGTCATTGGTGTCACCAGTCACCCAGTTGTTCAGAATAAAAGCCTCCGAAATGTTCTTAATTATTCTCTCGTGTAATATTTGCAGACATACATATGCTGACTTACACATTTACCTTTACGACTCTTCTAAGAGCGCTTCAAACAAGGGCAAAGTCTAAAACAGGGTAAGAATCCATACAGACAATTGTAACACTGAGAACCCTCTAGCCCGGGATTTTGTATGACCTCAAGAACTCAAGTTAAGGTTTTAATAGCCCATTCTGTATGTGAAGAGATTAATGATGTGCCTACATAAATCAAAGGCCATCGAGAGTCACATCTTTAATGAGGGGAATACGTAAAAGTAAACCCAACCTATCCACCCTATTGGCAAGGGAAGGGAAGTTGCAGCACAGTGAAGGAGTACTCCATGATGTGTATTTACAGGCCAACTGAATGCTGCAAAGATGGCTAAAACCTGCTAAGCCGTGGGCTTTATTTAAAAGGCACTTAGGCTCTCTGCAGCTAAGAACAGGTTCCCTGGGGCTGAATGGAATTTTGTGCTTAGCCTCAAAGGAGTCTCACAAATATTTTTTTTCCTGAAAATAAAAAGATCAAACCCCAGATTAACAAATCACAAGGCACCAAATTTCTGTGGCAGAATAAGCAGAAATACAGAGACTAAATATTGGAACTGTCACAAGCAACCCTGCTGAAATTTATGTGTTTATGTAAAGCAAAAACTAGACAGAACTATAACTAGAAGTTTAGAAACGCACAAAGTGGGATAACTTTTAGCAAATGCACATACAAACACAATCAAGAAGAATAAAGAAAACTTGACCAATCAAATTTTGATCAATAATCAAAATAGTGACTTTACAAGTTCACCTTATTGACAAATATTGCACATAGCAGACAACAGCTACGTGATATGTACCTTTAGATACAGCTAAAAGTTAAACAATTTATTCTATATGAAAATAAAAATGTGAATTACAATAAATTTCACATTAAAACCATTCAGAGTCAGTCAAAGAAAGGAAATAATATATGTATAAAATGAAATAAAAAATAAACATAATGGAAGTGGGACACAGATCATCACAACTAACGTAAGTTTTATTATTTAAGAAATTATTAGAGTATTGAAGAACTTTAAAACTTTACAAGACTATTAAAATTTATTAAAAGAGATTTTTGCCAGGTGGTGGCGGCTCACACCTTTAATCCTAGCATTTGGGATGCAGAGACAGGTGGATCTGTTTAAGTTTGAGGACAGCATGGTCTACAAAGCAAGTTCCAGAAAAGCTAGAGCTATTCTATAGAGAAACCCTGGAGAGAGAGAGGAGGGAGAGAGAAAGAGAGAGAGAGAGAGAGAGAGAGAGAGAGAGAGAGAGAGAGAGCGCAATTATATATACGTGAAGTGTATGTGTATGGGAACCTGAACTCATGAGCCCAAAGAGGGTGTAAGATCCCTTGGAGCTGGAATTATAGGTGGTTACAAGTCACCTAATGTTGGTGCAGGGAACTAAACTTGGGTCCTCTATAAGAGCACATAAGGAAAGTGTTCTTTCCTGGTGAGAGATTTCTGTAGGTTTTCCATGACATTATTTATAAAAATAGAAAAGTAGTACTGTCTTAGTCAGTGTCCTATTGCTGTGAATAGACACCATGGCCATGGCAACTCTTACAAAAGAAAGCATATAACTGGGTCAAGCTTACAGTTTCAGAGGGTTAGTCCATTATCCGAATGGGTCAGAGAAGCATGGCAGTATGCAGGCAGACGTGGTACTGGAGAGGTAACCGAGAGTTCTACTCTGTGTCCACAGATAGCAGGAAGAGAGAGACACTGGCCTGGCTCGAGCATTTGAAACCCCAAAGCCCATACTCAGGGACACACTTCCTCAAGGCCACACCTACCCCAACAAGGCCACACTCCCTAATTCCTGTCAAGCAGCTCCACTCTCTAATGACGACACATTTAAATATATGAGCCTATGGGGGCCATTCCTGTTCAAACCATCACAAGTAGTAAAATTCATATACATATAGGATACAATAACGATTTTAAAATATAAGGTTGGGATCACCACTTTTTCTGATTTAATATTATATGGCACTTCCATGAAAAAAATTAAAATAGAAACATAGATGTCCAGAATAGAACAAAAAGTCTAACAACAAATCTGAACCAACACAGTAAACAAAGAGACTTCGTGGAGGAAGAACAGGATCCATATGTGGGACTGGGCAAACTGGATACTCACACACAAAGAAGGCAAATGGATTATATACAAGGGGAAAACGCAAAATAGATTAAAAGATTGAACTATTAAACCTAACCTCCCCCAAAGAAACTTCTATGAAAGAACATAGCAGAAGTTCCATGACATGGGCCTTGAAACTTTTGGGTGGGGGCTGGTGGAGGGTAATGCCCAAATCTCAGTCTACGAAAGGCAAACTAGGAAAACAGGACCATAGCAGACTAAGAAGCTATTGTGCAGCAAAGGAAACATCACAACAAAAAGACAACTCACAGACTTGTTGAAAATGCTTGCAAAGTATCTCAGAAGGGGTTAATTTCCCACATCTTATAAAGAACTCTTACAATTAAACAGCAAAACAATTTAAAGTCAAAATTTATTTGATCAATGGAAAAGAAACCTGAACAGAGAATAGATGAGAACGTGTTCAACATCACTAATCAATCACCAGGCATGTGGAAACCGTCCTGAGATGACGTCACAGCCATTAGAGTGGCTACTCTAACAACTATAAGCACATAAATGCTTTGATAGACACAGAAGAGAACAGAAATATAGATTTGTGCAGCCATCATAGGAAATAGTACAGGTATTCCTAACGAAAATAGAAATACAGTAGCCATATGGCACAGACATCCCTCCTCTTTATTAGATAACCCAACACTGAAATCCTTGGCAATAGACAAGATGTAAACACAGCCTTAACATTCATCCAGAGATGAATGAGTATGGATAATGTGGTCCAGGTATCTAATGGAGTAATATTCAGTCTTAAACATGAAGGACATCTTGCAATCTGTCACAATTTAGAAGACATTTTGCAATGTAAGATAAGCCAGAGACAGAAAGAAAAAATATTACATGAACTTATGCATAGGTGAAGTCTAAAGAGAAAAACAAAACCAGGGGCACTTATTTAGAGAGGGGTTAGGGATATTGCACAGTCCTGGTGTGCTCGCCTTAAATAGTACGTTTATACCGCCCACTTTAAGGTGCAGGGAACATTTCAGTAGAGCAAGGTGGGAGAATACAAGAGTCAGAGCATAGGAGAAACTGTGAAATGCTCTTCTGGTCATAACACAGCCAACACAGCCAAGATCTAATGGTGACAGCTGCGCCTACTATGGACCGACACAAGACTGGCCTTGTCAACTGTCAATCATGGATTGGCCCAATTCCTCCCTGGTTAACTACTGGCTATCAGCGAATTCTAGGGTAGGGGCAGATATTGTCTTCAGTTGTGTACCCACTTACAAACCCACCGTGCTCCAATAGAGAGTTCCAAATCCCTGGCTACCTAGATGATCTTAGGTAGACTCGGTGGTTCACAAAACAGAACAAAACAGAATGTGGGAGAGGGATTTGTAGGAATGGCAGAGGACAGATGGGTGAGAGGGAGATACGGGAGTTGGCTGACAACCATCAGAATACCTTAGATAGATGCATGAAATTGTCAAGAATGAATTTAATAAAAGCTATAAAAAACAAAAAGAGACGGCCTTAACCTTGCTACCAAGCCCAACAAGGGCAACTCCAGAGAAGAAAATCCCATGGTATCTCATTCACAAACACTGATGCACTGAACAAAAGTTCTATAGAAAATCAGCCAGCCAAATCAAGAAGTCCATCGAAACCAGAACACTTCGTGACTGAATAAAGTTCCTTTCATCAAGGCAAGACTGACTTACATTAAAGAAAGTATCAACTTTATGTAATCACAGATTAATGGAGATAAACATATGCTTGTCCCCACAGTGGAAGAAGAGACAGCATTCCAAGTGACTTAACATTTATTCATGAATGAAGACATTATCTAGACATTAGGGACCCTGGTGAATTATTGATACCGTAGTGTAACTTACAAAACAACAAATCTGATGGTGGTGGACTGGCATACACTGGCTTCACCTAGGTTTGTTTTCAAGTTCTAGGTCAGATTTAAGATTGTACCTATTTGGACAATGAGGCTATTCTAGGCATGTTCTCCTGGAGGCAGCAGAAGCAACAGAAAGGACAGAAGACGCTTGGGGGCATTGCCTATAGCCAAAGCTTGGACCTGGCATCTAGTCGCTCCATGAGCACCATTTATCATTGAGTATCATCTCCAACTAAATTCAGTGTTGATGCAGTGGGGGAAGCGTGGCACATCAGGAGCGAAGGGTTGCATGGGACAAAAGGCATAGTCACAGAACAGGTGAGAAGTTAGGGATGAACCACAACGTGTCTGTTAGAAACCGAAGGGAACTCACTGTAAATGATGCAGGGGGATGACGAGGAGCCCGCAGAGAGTTAGAGCAAATACCATGAGAAACATGACACGATACGAGAATGGCTTATGCTTATGGTCTGGGAGAAAATAAAGGTGTCTCCACTGCCACTTGGGTTTTAAATTTACTTCTTTTAAATGTATATTTAAATATCTAAAAATAGACCATTCCCAAACTGGGCTTGTTAGTTCATGGAATCTCTTAGTTAGAATATAAGGCATTGTGACATTTTGTGCATACATCTATTACTTTGCTCGTTATACCTACACTCCTCTTCCCTGCCTCCTCGACCCTCTACTTCCCTCCTCTGCTTCTTTTATCTCTCTTCTTCCTTCCCTTGACTCCTCCTTCCCACACCTCCTTTACATCTCTAATCCCCTCCCCTGCCTCCTCTACCTCTCCCCTCATCTCCCTGCCTCCTCTACCTCTCCCCTCTCCTCCCTGTCTCCTCTACCTTTCCCTTCCTCTGCCTCCTCTACCTCTCCCCTCCCCTCCCCTACCTCCTCTACCTCTCCCTTCCCTCTTCTGTCTCTGCCTTTCCCTTTCTTGCTGGTATCTTTGCACCCTGTGCATAATCTTGCCTTCTACTTTCATGCCACATACATCCCATTACCCTCATTATTAGAACTTTTGTTTAATTTTGATTGGACATCAGTGATCTTAGTTAATCCTGTAAGAAAGCAGAAACAAAAGCATGGCAATGGGTAAAGAAGAAATAAAGATTTTAGAATTCTATATTTGAAAGCCCCCAAAAATGAACAGAGGTGTTGTTTGAATAAATAAGAAATTGTAGCAAGTTTAATAAGAAAAATAAATAGAAAACTATATATTTATTGTCTACATGTTAGGAACAAATAAGTTCCCCAAAAATAAATCTAATGACAAAATAAATATATCTAATGTATACATTGAGAAATGGTCAAGAACTTTCAGTGAAAAGTCTAAAACTTTATTAATTTCAAAGACATAGAAAGGAGTATATGATCTTAGTGGATTGGGACATTTGTATGTCAAACACATCTTTTTTCCCCTATTTTGTCTTTAAAGTCCATGTATCCCAAACAAAAGCAAACAGGATTTGGGGTTAAACTTGAAAGTTAGGGAGCCATGGAGATATCTGAGTCAGTAAATACTAGTCTTGCAAGTGTGAAGACTTGAGCTTGGGCCCCAAATCCAGGTGTGATGGGGTGCACTTATAATTCTAATGTTGAGAAGACAGAAGAATCCTTGGGGCTCACTGGACAGGCAACCTAATCTACTTGGTGAGCTATAGGCCAGTGAGAGCCTGTTTGTTTGTTTGTTTGTTTTAAGGTAGATAGTATCAGAGAAAATATCAGAGACTGTTTTCTACCTCATCCCCACACGGGTTAGTGTGGAAGCATATTGAGCTTGGACCTGGATAGCTGCCTGCAGGAAGAGGGCCCTGAGGGGTGAAAGTAGCTGAGCTTCCTTACTATGTTCACCTAGAAGTCCAGTTAACAGCTCTATGATCAGCTCTAAACAGCTCTATAATCTGTGTGGAATTGCTCTATAAAAGCTCTGTAATCCACATGGATTTGCCTATATCAGCTCAGAGATCTGTATGGCATAGAGGCAGCAGGCTCCTCATGGTTAAGGGAAAGTGGGGGTAGGGTAGAGAAAAGAGTTGAGAATAAATTTCCAAAGACTGTTCACAACAAATTCTGTGGAATCATGACTCATTTCTGTTGGAGTCAGAAAGGTGATTTAAGATAAGAAAGAAGCAATTCATTTAAGTCTGAGGTTGTAGTTGGGACTGAGATTTCAGCAATAGGTCAGGGTGTTTGAGTTATCAGAGGCAGTTTTATAAATGCTCTCGAACAGGCATTGGGCAATGAACACTATGGAAATAATGTTAGACAGCTTTCCATTTGAACTTGACTGCTAACTGGGAGTTGGGCTTTTGTGAGAGAAGACACAAGCACTTATTTTGCTAAGTTGCTGACTCTCTACTTTGGCTGACACTGAAAACACGTAGTAGAATTAAAAGATGCTAATGCCCTACGGCCCCTACACCCACCAGCTTAGATGCCCATCAAGGAGTGACTACGTTTTGAAAACTGGTTACACAGTGCAATTTTATTCATCTGTAAAGAAAAGTGAAATTATGAAATCTTTAGGAAAACAGATAGATCTGGAACTTATCATGTATATCAAGATTGCCCAAGGTCAGAAAGACAAATACCACATATTCTCTCTCATATGTGGATATCAGCTTTAAAATATATTGATATATATTTATATATATGGATATATGCGTGGGTATAGATTGTGAAACTCAAAAGAGGACCATAAGAGAGGGAAAGAAATGCTTGGGAAAGCAACAGTGGTTTGTGGGGATGGAGGGGGGGATAGAACACATAGGCATAAGAATAGGAGGCTACTGGGGATAAAAGGATAAAAACTGGACTGGAATAAAGGGAGAGGAGGAAGGAGGGAGGATCAACAAAAACAAATTGCAATTAAAAATGGCATTCTGAAACCCCTCTAAATGATGATTGCAAAATAAAATACATTTAAAAATAAAATAAAAGATCTTGATCCCCAAGTCACCCTAGGTCAACCAATCAGAAGCCTTGGGGTTGAGACTGGGAGCTTGGGGGAGATTCTAAGGTTTTTCCATGGGACGATAAAGTGACCAATGTGGAGAAACTCCATTGTAGATTCCTGAAGTGTCAGAGGATCATGACAGGCCAGTTGCTAGAGTCCCCTCTAGGTAATTAAACCAGAATATGTGAGGATGGAGCCTGTAGATTCTTCAATGCTCTACATTCTCCAGAGAACCAACTGTGGACTGGGAACGTCTGGTTTTAAGCATTCCTATCTGACATCAGCCAACACTACCAATGCCTGCTGGAGTTTTCCTATAAAAGGAACTCAATTCTAAGACAGCTAAATGACTCTTTGATTGATGTGTGACAAATACCATAAAAACAAAAAACAAAAAAAATAAATAAAAGAACCACTGTACAATTGTTATTTAACACCTACAGAGAAAAAAATTAAAAAAAATATTGTCTTTAGGTGAAAAAATAACCCCACAAAAATATATATTCCAAGTTTGGTTAATGGTGGGTGGTCCCAGTACCACCAAGTTCTTCAAAAGTTCCTTACCACAGTAAGGGAAGTCAATGGAGATGCAAAGCTTGTCTCTACCTTTTCTGCAGACCCTCAATGCAGCCCAGTCATATGAACTGTATAACACCTCTCCTGTTCTCACAGCTTGGGAAAGAGGAGAGGACAAGGTGGTGATAGCAGGAGACAACATCACACCAAATATTATAATAGTCCTGCCAGCCCCGCCGTACCTGAGAAGTGGAGTTCACACTCACAACAGCGTGTAGCAAGTTCTGCGTCGCTGGCACCTCCTTGGCAGGCATGTAACTCCTAAATGACTTAGCAAAATTGGGATCTCAGGAGGCCAGGACACTCTTCCGTAGCTGGAAAGGGTAAGAGTCATTTGAGGACCCCATCGGTATGGTGACTTTGAGTGGTCTTTCCCCATCTGTCCTTTGAACAGATGCAAATCACTGCACAAGGAAGGAAAATTCAAGCCCTGGCTGCATTTGTACCAAGGACCTCAGTGAACAAAACCTTTGTCTGAAATACATCCTCATGCTCCTGTGTTATGAAGCTAATTTTATGGATTATGTCTCATGCTACACATATATAATCATCTTGTTTCCAGAAAGGCAAAGCAGTAACTTAGGGTCATATACCACCAAGGCCAGAACTGAGATCTGCAATGAAATCTTTCTTTCCAATCCATGCTTCCCCTCTGGGTTACAGCACCTTGTTAAGGTGCCTTGTGATCTGCAAAAAACACTCACTATTACTACTGAAGAAAATATAAACAAAGTAAAAGTACCATGCCAAGTACACAGTAAGCACATACTACGGGAACACACGTCTACTCCTTTTTATCTGTAGATTGTTTCCTAACCCTGAAGCAAATCGAAAAACCTTAACAATAGGGCCTTATGACACCATGACTGGCTGCCATGGGGGGGTGCCCACCACAGACCCCTTGCTCAAAATGCCAGAACATAGGACTGTGTCGTTTATTACTTTGAGCTTCATAGGTCAAAGAGAGCACAATGAATAATCATGTGCACCAGAAAGGGCCATAGCCTCTAACTCATAGGAGAAGTCAGAAAGCCTTGGCCAGTGAGCTCTGGTCAAGTTCCTACAATGGTGCTCACGTCTCCTAACCCCTGCATTGCAGATGGATGCAGGGGTTAGGCTGCTGTGATGCTAGTTTGACCAGAGACTCAGAAATAGTTGTATCCCGCCAGCCATCATTGTATCAGCTCCTACCTATAGAGCTGTGACAGAATAACTGACAAACGGGAATTTAAGGAAAGAAGTGCTTATTCTGGCTTACAGTTCAAAGGGATATAGTCCACCGTACTGGGGAAGTCATGGCGGCAAGAGGAGGCCACCTCACCACTGTACTGCAGTCAAGAAGCAGAGAAGGGCTAGGTTATAATGCATGGAGACCCACGCTCAGTGATCTACTTCCTCTAGGAAGGTTCCACCTCCTAGAGATTGCATACCTTTCCCAAACAGCATCACCATCTGGGATCAAGTGTTCAAACACATAACCCCAAGAAGGACATTTCATATTTGAACTGCAACATCCTTTTCTTCATTCTCCACTCTCCCTCCTCTACCCTGAGAGTGTTGCACACACACGTGCAATAGCAAAAGGCAAAAGAACTAACAGTTGTTGAATAGTTTTGTGAGACTCTAACTCCCAAACCAAAATTCTGATTTTAAAAGCCTTACTGTGGCCTATGGCTTCAGCTCAAGGCTAAAATAGACAACTACCTTTTTTTCTGTCCCTTTGCCTATCTACTCAGATCTAAACTAGGGGGAACTGAGCATCTCATGAGCCTATAAAGAAGGAGAAAGAAGGCAAATATAGAATCACTCACCTAGCCAGGCATAGGGAGATAAAGGAAAGAGAGACAGTGTAGGTGGGGCTGGGCACTGCCTGACCTCAGCCAATCAACTACTGGAAGGAGGGGCTTGAGAGAGGGAAAAAAAAAAGCAAAATGCCTTCACCATTTAAAGCACAACAGTCCAAGAAATGTTCTGTACCATGCTATGACCTAAAGGAAAAGCAAAATCTCGGTGGGCACAAAGTGTGGGGGGTGGGAGGGGAGATAAAGCGCACCGACTGGGAAGATAGATGGGAGCTACTTTATCATACACAACACTTGAGTTCATTTTTTCCCTCTTTTTTTTTCTTATGTTTGCAGGTTCAGGAAGACTTAAGTTCTACCAAGAACAGGCAAATGAAAAACCCACCCATTATGCTCTTCAGTCTTCATTGCCGACATGATTAGGTTTAGATTCCCTCTAGAAATGCATTCCAACCTCATGCTTCTGCTGCCAAGCCGTCGCCACTGTGACAGATTGTGTCCTCAAACTGTGAGCCAGAGCAAACCCTTTCTTTCTTAATAGGCTGCTTGTAGGCCATTTGGTCACAGCAACAAGCAAAGTAACGAGTAAGTCTGTCAATAGAGTCACGGTCCTATAACCCCTACATTGAGAAGTGAGTAGCCCCGGAGCACA
Source organism: Myodes glareolus (assembly GCF_982192425.1). Taxonomy (NCBI): domain Eukaryota; kingdom Metazoa; phylum Chordata; class Mammalia; order Rodentia; family Cricetidae; genus Myodes; species Myodes glareolus. The sequence goes on along the minus strand of NC_142029.1, from coordinate 27,390,205 downwards.
AGCTCAGTGTCCACTCTTTCTTTCCTTCCAGGAGGAAGTTCCCGTTGGGTTTCTGGTGTCCTCTTGGAGAAGGTCCCTCTCATTCCTTCAGGTATGCTGTACTTGCTGTTGATGAGCGCTCAGGGAAGGCTTGCAGTACCTCTTGGAAGAGCTTACCTGATCTCTCAGTCACCTGGAGGAAGCAAAGCTCAGAGGTCCCTTAAGATAGTTCAGAAGAAGGTTGTTTTTTGTCACCAGCCCGTTGTCGGTCTTCTGTTAACCAGGCATTCCCTGTTGGATCCCCTGAATAGCAGGTCAGGCCCCTCTTGCTCACCCCATCCGTAACATAGGTTCCTCAAACTCATTTTCCTTCCAGTCCTTGCTCTTTCCAGCCCCAGATTCTATAAAACTGGATTCTGATCATGATGCCCACCCTGCTCAACATCCTTTGGTGACTGCCCATTGCCTTTGGTTGAAATCAGTATCTACCACAGAATGTAGGGCTTTTTCATGAACAACTCCTTTATAATCTCATATCCTTCCTTAACATAATGGCTCTAGTGGTTCCTGGCATATACATGCATGTTCTGTCCTTTCTTCCCTGAACCCTACCTGCTAGGCATGTCAACTTACCTCTATAATGTAGGACAAGACAGTCTTTGTGCTAGAGAAGGATGATAGGGTGGAAAAGAAGGGAAGGGAAGGAAGGGATAGAAAGGAAGGGGAGGTGAGGGAAGAAGAGAAGACCAGGATAGGAAAGAAGTGGGAAAGGAAAGCAAGGAGGGGAGGAGTGAATGGGGAAGTGAAGGTTGGTGTGGGAAGTCCTTTAGTCTGTGTGGTGCTTTTACTGGTTAATGGAAAAGCTCTTTTGACCAGTGGCTTAGCAGAATAAATCAAGGCAGGAATTCCAAGCAGATAGAGGAGGAAAGAAGGCAGAGCCAGAGAGATGCCATGTTGCCACAGTAGAAGACGCAAACTTACCAGTAGGTTTGTCCACGTGGCAATACACAAATTAATAGAAATTGGTTTATCTAACATATAAGAGATAGTCAGGAATATGCCTAAGCTATTGGCCAAGCAGTGTTGTAATTAATACAGTTTCTTTGTGATTCTTTCGGGTCTGGGCAGCTGGGAAACAAACATGCAGCCTCTCCCTACAGAAAGTGACTGACTTATTGGAGGCTAGGAATTATGAGACACCTGCAGATAAGGTATACTGACAAATCTTTAGGAAGCATGGCTGGGTGACAGAAAGATGTAGATTATGTACTGGAGGTGCCTAAAAAAGAGCTCTTCTTACCCCGTTCCATTAGGCTGCTCTGTTCTGCTTCCTTCCGAGGATACCTGATAGGAATAAGCCACTGCCCTTTCCTGGATGCTTGTCCCAAGGACTCTCTACATCCCATTCCCAAATCCATGACATCGAGCAAGCTAAGCTGTGCCATCTGTCTACTCTGACCCAATCTTCCTTGCTCCAGTAGGCCTGGCTGACTCAAGAAATAATGGGGCATGTGTCAGTAAATTGAGACAAAAGAACAGAGTAGATTGTAACCACCTACCAATATTGTATTATGAAAACAAGACAAGAGATAGCTATTAAAGAGGAGGAGGGGTACTCCTAAGCTATGGAGATGGCTCAGTAGGAAAATACTTGTCTTGCAAGCATGAAGACCTGAGTTCAATCCCAGCATCCACCGTAAAATGAAACAGAACAACAGCGACAACAAATCTTGTGCCTGGTACCATTCATTTGCAATCCCAGCACAGGGAAGGTGGAGTCAGAAGGATTTCTGGACTCACCGAGCACCCAGTCTAGCCAAGTCAGTGAGGTTCAGATTCAGTGAGACTTTCATTTCAAAAAACAGGCTGAAGAGAATTTGATGATGGTGTCTAATATCAACCTCTAGTTTCTACATGCGTGCACAACACATGCACACTCTCACAAATACATTTTAAATACATGCAAATACAGTTTTCAGTAAAATGGCATTCCTCCAATAATGGGTGACTCTTCCTCTTTGGATATTTGAGTGCCATGTTTGAGACTGGGCTTTAAACAACCTTTTGCAAAGCTTTCACTGAGAGGTTAAGGAGTTAGAGCCATGAAGAGATTTAGATCTGCTCAGCTCTGAGGTTAGAAGGGTCACTCAGACTTGGAAGGTGAATGAGAGTGAGCAATGAGGGGGTTGCTGTAGGATATGGAAGAAATGGCAAAGGCCTAGGTAGAAGCAGAGAGGTGGAAGAGGCCAAAGAGATGGAGAGGGAGCAGTGTGATTGAGTTTAGTTAGGAATCCAAGAGACAGAATGGAAGATCAAAGGGTATGGTGGATGCAGGAGTCTAGTACCTTCCCTATAAGAACTGTGGGCAGGGCAGCAGAGTTAGGGCTAAGACCTAGATAACTGGCCTGTACTGTGGCTTCGGGCAAGTTACTTAACCTTTCGGTGTAGCTGCTCGAGCTCCCATAAAAAGGGAAGGGGTAGTGAAAAATGTATCTTAAATAGTGATTAGGGAAACTTTTAAAGGACTCAGGACAACACCTTTCATGTTGTAAGTCTGTGTCCAGTAGTCTCCAGGATGCTTTTACCTGAGGGAAACCAGTGTGCATGGATGGGGTTGGGTAGAACTGGTGTTTTAACTGGGGCATGGGGTTGTCTATACTATTAAGTCAGAATATATTCCAGTGGCCGCTACTGGTCTTTCACTCTCTGTGAAGAATGTATGACAAGTTAAGAAGGTAAATGCGGGGCAAGAACTTACCAATCTTTGTCTCAGTTTGACACTGTTATTACACCCAAGGCATGTGACATGTCTACATTTTGGAGCCAGAAGATGAATGGGAGCTTGAGAAAGAATGAATCCACAGGAAAGATTTGAGAAACATTGAGAAGGAGAATAGTTTTTAGACTTTGTTTCACATTTAAATTATCAGAGAATTTTCTAGAAACCTGAAAGACATGGGTGACTCCATACCAAGAGGAGCAGTTGCTTTTTGGTATATTTTAGACTCCACTACAAGATACTACTATGTAGTCACATGAGGCAATCAGTGAGTGGAGTTGTCTAAGTTTTAGTGGGCAAGCAAATCACTTGTGACCTAATAGAAATAGAAATTCGATAATTCTAGAGTTGGGGCCCTCAAGCCAGCATCCTTGTGAGCTCCCAGGTAATGCCCAGAGAATGTCCATGGACCACACTTCAAGTAAGATTCTAATGAATTATGAGAGCATGTCTGACAAGACCATGGGCACTCACAGAGCAAGGGTTAGAATCTGCCCTGTAAAAACAAAGATGAAGGACAGGCAGTGCTGAAGAGATGGGCCCTCAGACACAGCTGGAGAGCCGGGGCTGGAGGTTGTCATGTCCCCACTGTGCCATGTCTGTGTCAGACAGGCTATTTCCGGTGTTGATTGGGGCTTCCATCTGCTCTGTTTCCTCCCTTACCCACCATTCTCACCCCCACCCAGTGACTGGATTTCCAGCAAAATAACTTGTGGAAAATTATATAATTTTTTTGACTCAACTAAAGAGAGAAGGAAATGTGCCCACATGGAAGCTTAACCCCAGAGTAAGCCTTGATGCCCATCTCTATATTCCAGTCAGCTTGGGTCAGAGTTCCTTCTGAGAGTCAGAAGTTAGAGAGACAGACAAAGTGGAATAGGCTAAACTAAGCCCAAAAGAAAACTCCTCAGAGAGTCGATACACTTCTTCGTTAGGGAGTCTTGGTCTCCTAAGTGATAGCAAGTCAATAAAACCCTGTGTTGACATCCCAGACTGGGCCAGGCTTCAGAGGAAATACCTTGGAATGTTCTCTCTGAGCCTCGTCATCATTCCCCTCATTGAGTTTTCAGCTAGAGCCAAGAAGGTGTGACCGTCAAAGAACCTTGGCTGGAAGTGCTGTTCTCAGGGTCCTTGGGTCTCTTGATATTGAACATCCTTCCTGCCTGGAAGGACAGCCAGTGCTGCCTCTGTTTCTAGGGCACTGAACATGTGTCCCTCATCACACTAAAACACAATCAGTGTGTGAGACTCTCAGCAGAACCCATATCTTCTGCAGTCAAATGTGTCCTTAGCTGCTAGAGGTGCTTCATGGGCTTAATTAGTTGGCATAACAGCTCAACAAACATATTTCTGTTTTCTGTGCAATTTCCATCAATCTGGAGATAACCCAGACAACTGGCAGGCATGTGGAACTTGACGGGAAGACCTCTCAAAGAGGCAGCAGGTCAGAAGGAAGAGTGGACTCTAGAGACTGGGGACTCCAGGTAGGAAGACGACAGCAGGCAGACACAAGCAGGGAAAGTTGAGGAAACTGACAAGTGTGGTTCCAGGGTAGGCCTGCATATTGCAGAAGCTGTTTAGCACACAGCCATGATGACCTACTGTTGTCAACGGCGATGATGGGCCCTAGTGATAAACGTAAGAAGAAGGCAAAGTGCTGTCCTCAAGTCCTACCCTCGAAGTGTCTGCCAGAGGATGTTGGCGGGGGCCGGCCTCCACAGTGATAGATCTGGAACAAGAAAGGACATGCACGTCTCTTAACATCCAGAACAAGTTGAAGGACATACCTGTGTCTGGGGATTTGGCTGCATGGGGCTGGGGAATTGCCAGCTTCCCAATCTAGCTCCTGTCTTAATAGTGTTTTATAGTGTTTTATGTTAATTAAATGTCGGCTGTAGGCATGTGCCAAGAGGCCCTGTAAAATCTGGTGCGTGGGGACAAGGGGACAATTGTACTTACTGCAGCAGCTGTCCCCAGATGCCCACAGACCAAAGTGCGAGAGGAAGAAAAGCCCCCATCTGGGCCTTCTACAGAGCTCATTGGAGGTAAATAGCGGCAGAAGGGTTGGGGAACGAGTCTAGAGATCCTGCTTAAACAGGTAACATCGGGACTGGATTCCTACCTGGGCCCTGTGCCTCATGCCTTATCCCTCACCTTCTTGCTTCCAGTAGAAACTGTCCTACTGGTACATTAAAATAGTAGCACGTGAGGAAGAGGAGAGCGGTGACTTGCTTTATTGCCTGAGACTGCACAAGTCACATGTCACATGTTAAGAGTATTTACTGTGGACCAGGCCTTATGTGAAGGCTGCACATGGATCCACACAGCCATCCATGGAGTACAAGTCCACTATTAAGAGAAAATGGGAGAGGGAAGATGTTAGGTGACCCTGGAAACGATGTTGACATTGCTGGGGAACCGCTCAGGAAGGGAGGTACTTTCTTTGCAACAAAGGATCTGAGTTCAGTGCCCAGCACTGGTGTAAAAGGTTTGGGTGTGGCGGTGCTTGCCTATAATTCACTACAGAGGTAACAGAGTCAGCTCCCTGAGGTGTGATCAGTAATCTCCAGGTCAAAGTGAGAGACCCTTAAAAAATAGTACAGATAAATGGCGTCCTAAGAACATCATTGAGGTTGTCCTCTGTCCTCTCCACACACGTGTGTCCACACATATATACCACACAAACACGTAAGAAGCTGTGCCCCAACAAAAGACAGGATAAGAATTTGAGGCAACTATGCACATGACCTCCTGTGGCCCTGACCATTGCCCCAATTGACTGCCTGCCTTGTGGCTTCTGAGTCTGAGACTCTTCAAACTCCACAGCAAGAAAGTCCAGTTACAGGGCTTCCTGAAGAGAGCGAGCCTCAGACTACCCCTCTTCACTCCCCTGCTGCTCCTTCTCCTCCCTGCCTTCTGTGAATTTTCAGGCTCCATGTCTACTCCCTAGGAGAGAGGGGAGCATTATCTAGCAGCTTCTTGAAGCATCTTTTCAGGGCTCTGCCTCAGCAGCCCAAAGTTGCAGCCTTGTCCAAACTGTCAGAGCCATCTGCCTGCAGTCCGCGTGGCAGAAAGACCATCTGTCAGCCTCTGACCCATGCCTGCGCATCTCACAGACCACTTGGGCCAGCTCCATCCTCGCTGAGAGCCTCTGAGGTGCTGGCCTCTACAGTCTATCTCCCCAACCTGACTGACAACTCCCAGGCAGCTAGAAGAGGGGTGCAGAGGGCAAGATGAGCTGAGAAACCATGTTCTTCCTGGGAACACACACACACATACACCACACACACACACACACACACACACACACACACACACACACACACAGAAGGCCTGGAGAGAATGTACTTTCTTGTTTGCAATATTTTTGGTCATTCTTTACTGTAAGCCTTGGCTCATCACAAATACTCTCTTTATGGTATAGGGAATGTATAGCAGCAATGAGTGCCATCTTAATCCCTCCTCATCAAGTTAAGCCTTACAGAGACAAGAACAACATCAGCATTATAGGATTATCTCAAATTATTGTTCACGGTTCCTCACCTTTAACCACACAGCTCAGGAATTCTCAGTCTGAGCTGCATGATAGAATCCACTGGCGTGCCTGAGATACAATGCCAGTGCTTGGGGACCGAAACAGACCAATCAAGTTTGATTCCATGAAACAAGGACTGGATGTGGTACTTTGGGAACACTGCCTCGATGACTCAAATGTAAAGTGTGAAGTGAGATTGAGCTTCCACAGAGCTTCAGAGACAAGGAATGGTTAGGAAGGAGGGGAACAGAGGACAGGAGCCCTGGACCACTCTTCATTTTAGGTGGACAAGGATGATTTCCATCAGAGAACAAAGTGAGTAGCGTGGGCTTAGAGTGAGAGTAAGCATAGTATGTGGACAGACAAAGGGAAAGCACTGTAGTGGAACGTGAGAGAGGATGAACGGTAGTCTTGACAGATGATGGGGAGACTGGCTGGCTCTGCGGATGCAGGAAACCTGTGAGGACAACCTGGATTTTCTCCTAACTCTACTAGGGGCCCACGGAAGGATTTGGGATAACAGAAAAAGAATATCTGGTTTTCTATTCTAAAGAGATATAGAATCTCTTGGTTCTATGTGGAAGGTGGATTACAATGGTGTTGTCAAGGAATCAAACCCAACAGGGCTGGGGATAGATCAGGGTGCTAAGTCCCATACAAGCACAAGAACCTGAGTTCTAGCCCTACATAAAGAAACCAGTCATGCTGGTACACACCTGCAACCCCAGTGCTAGAGAAGCAGAAATGGGCAGAGCCCTGGGATGACCTGGTCATCCTGACTCACCAATAGATTCAGACCAATGGGAGATGCTGTCTCCAAAAAGCAAGTTGGTCAGTGTTCCTGAGATCAAAACTGACCTCTGACCTCTGCAAGCACACACAGATTCTGTCCAGACACATGCCCAAAATAAAAGAACTGGAACAGAGAGATGGATTGGAAGCTTCGGGGTGTGAGTGGGGGGGGGACGAGGGTGGATTTGGATTGGCAGTGTGCTTTGTGAGGCCAGGAATTGTGATTGGCAAAATTATGAAGACAAAAAGCTAGCATGCTATAGAGAGAAAAAAACCAGAATCTCCCAGTGGCAGGGTAGCAGCTGAACCAATACTGGCAGATGTCTATCTTTGAACTGTTCAACAGACGAAAAAAGCATCCCCATATTTGTGATAGCAATGGTATTCTAGTTTACATTACTGAAAGTACGGGAGTTACATGCTAATAGATCCACTATTGTGTGTCAGGCATTACTTCTTAGGATATATAAACATCAGTAATGTTGAGCAGGGGTGTGGCCCAGTTGATAGAGTGTTTGCATAGCAAGCATGAAACCCTAGGTCTGATCCCCAGAACTATAAAACTACATGCTGCCCCTGCCTGTAACCTTAGCTTTTGAGAAGTGGAGGTTGGAGAATCAGAAGTTCAAGGTCATCCTCAGCTACACAGCAGTTCAAAGCTAGCCTGGGATAGATGAGACCTGTCTGTTCATTCATACCCATTTATTCTGTCATGCGAGGGAATGTGTGTGCAGGCACGGGAGTGCGTGTGTGTGTGTGTGTGTGTGTGTGTGTGTGTGTGTGTACCTGATTTATACCCAAATTTGAGATAGTCTGGAGAATTTGCTTCCAAAAGTTGAGGAAGCCAAAGCTATCTCTGTGCCGTGATGGAGGTCTGGTCTGGCTGATCTCACTTAGACCGGCCCATCATCAAAAGCAGCAGGATGGAATAGCTAAAAGTTGATGCTTCCAAATATGACAGTCCAGGGCCAACAAAAACAAGCTGGGGAAGTGAACATTCAGGATTCAGGGAGGGATTTATCGTTCAGAGAGCCATTGGAGAGATCAGAAGCATCTGGTCCTAGCACAGCACACAAGTCTGTTCAGACACAAGGCTAATTCAGAGAGGGTGCTGAGAACCCGGCTATGACCATGGCAGTGGGAATGGGAGTTCAGGAGCAGGTGACACTGGCCTCCTACCCCGTCTCCACTGCCATTCTCAGGACCATGTTCTCCCTGTTGTTCACCGTTAGAACTAGCAGCCGGACCACAGGAAGAAGAAGGACATCATGGCTGGAGCTAGGGCAGGAGGATGATTCCTTAGCAGGGAGCCCAAGGTCCTAGAAATGCACAAACCCTGCAGTCTCTCTGTGGTCAAACACTAGCAGCTAGCAGTGAGCAGGAAAGTGGGTGCCTGACAGGTGGAAATACTAACCATAATTTATTTCAGCACATCATTTATCAGTGATTAGATGATACAGTAGTATATTCTCAATGTGCTTGCATTAAGTAGATTGTCTAAAGCTAACCTAAGGTTTCACTGTTTTTCTTAATTACCACCTAAGGGTATGGGTGCTTCAAAATTGACTTATAAAGGAACTTTGCATTGCTATTTAAGAAAGATAACAATACAGAAGTTTGGGAGGGGTTGGGATGTAGTCCAGCAGTGGAGCACTTGCCTCATCTCCATGGCCCTGAGTTCTAACCCCCAGAACTGGGAAACTGATAAGTTAAATGAAGGAAGGAAGGAAAAGTTGATGGACAGATAATTGCTCATATTTATGGGATTTCAATAAATGTATACCTGGTGCCGTGATAAAAATCAGGACAGTTAGAGTGGCAGCCGTTCTCAACACTTATAAATTTTTATGAGAACATTCAAAATCCTCTTTTAGGCAGTTGAGAGTATGCAAGACCCCACTGCTCGGCACAGTGACCCTACTGTGCCGCAGAACACTGAAACCTATTTTTGTGTCTGGGAGCCGAGGCTTGCGTGCAACACCTGCACATTGTAATACAGAACATGCATATTCAATTGAACATATTTTGGGTCACTCGGTGCTGTGACATGTCCTGATGTTTAATGCTTTGGACATCTCATTTTGACTCACTGGTTGAAAAAGAAAATATTTTTTTAATTGAAGGCCGTGTTTTGGGGGGTTAAAAAATTTTTCATTTCACTATGAAAATATCACCTAGAAATATGTGTGTTTTTCATGCACCAGACTGCTTTTAGAAGTTAGAAAGTTTTATCCAAATGGGGATGGTTAAACCTTTTTATTTTAAATCCCCCCAGTTTTATCAAATAGAAAAATGATATTTGTAAGAAATGTGGTGAACAGTAACCAAGATCATCTTAGGAGTTCAGAACACAGTGTACAAAATTATTGAGGGATTTATTTTGTTTGACTTTTGCTTGGGGTGTGTGTGTGTGTGTGTGTGTAATATGTGAGGCTATGTCCATGGCCCACATGTCAAGGTCAAGAGGACAGCTTGCAAGAGTCAGTCACATTGCCGGCGATCAAGGTCGAGGTCAGAGGTTCCCATACTCTGGGCCTCTTCTCTAAAGGACTGGAAATAAGGGCTCACAGGTTTTGCAGAGAAACAAGCTCATTTTCTTTAGAGGTAAATGATGGTGCAGATTAACGAGGGATACACTGTCAAGAATGACAACTGGTCGCATGAGTGTGAGTCTGCTACGGGCCGAAGCTCTTTTTATGTTGGAATCTCTTTTTATGGATTTGAAGGGTTCCGACACGGTATAGTTTGGGTGGTTCTCTGCTTTAATAAATTCTGTAATCATTACGGCAAATCTCTAATTTTATTCATATGCATGCCCAATTATACATTAGAAGGTAAATAGGACATTCTCCCTACAGGTTACTAAAGGGCAGTTTCTCTTTTGTATGTGTGCAGTCAAAACTAGTTCAGGTCACATCAGCCATTCTAACTTTCATGCCTGGATATAGTTGAGTCTATGCTTAAATGGAAACCCTGTAAATTTGATTGTTACCAGAGGAGGAAAAAGTAAGAATATTGTTCAGAGATGGGAGATGTAGGTGAGGCTTGAAAGGGGTTCAGACATTGTGAGGTACATGGGTTACAGATAAACTCAGAGGCACCAAACTGTGTCAGTACCATATTAAAGACTGGGATCTCAGCACTCCCTGAGATTCGTTTGACCAAGGGTAGAGCCCAAGTTTAAATTCCCCCTTCTCTCACTGTGTCTTCCATCTGTCTATAGTATGGGGCTTCTCACCTTTCTGTGGTCTGTCTTATGTATAATCTGTTCCTATTGCCTATGTGTGTTATGTTCTTAACAAGGTGATTTGCTCCATATTTATTGAGAAGCACAAAATTTATCATGTGGGAAAGGAATGACGAATTATTTATAGAGATCTTTAGCAGAGTTTAACAAGGGATTAAGTTATTTATTGCAACTGACCCCAAAGTGCTCAGTACTACAAACTTTATTATCAATACAATTTGTGCTAAGTTCAATATTTATGGTGGATATCTGTTGTACAAGTTGGCTTTTTGACCTATACATTCGTTTCAACAAATTATCACCATGAGACATATACACAGACATATACATGTATTCCTCTTTGGGTAAGGGCCATGGAGAAATACATAACGAGATTAAAGCTTCGCATTATGTTTAGGTTGTAAGAGGTGATTACATGGAAAATCCAAGGCAAGTAAGGTTGGTTGTTATATTGTTCTCAGAGAAGGTAGGTCAAATAAAAAGAGTGAGCACACAGCAGAATATCAGGCTAAGTCTTAAGTGACCTCAAGGTGTATTATTAACTTGGCTGCGAGGGTCAACAAAATTTCCAGTTTCTTAAAACATAAGAGATATTTTGACAAACTGTATCACCAGAGCTAGGGACATTGTTTGAAGAAGCAAGCATATCAAAGTACATGCAAGTAAAGGGTCTAGGTGACAAAGAACATTATTATAATAGGTGTTCATAACCAAAACCAAATATGGTCCTACAGTACTAAACTATCTCCATTCTTGCCTGCCTCCATTCTTGGACACTGAACTCCGGTATCAGTCTTGGCAAGTGTCTTTATCTATTGAGCCACCTCACTGGCCTGTCAAAGGCATTTTTGAAGGAGGATGTAGCATCATTGATATCAACAGTCTGATAACCAATATTCAATTATCACTTAAGACACATGTAAGTTGCACGCTTTTATTAAAAGATAGTTCCAGCACAATGGCCAAAGTGTTAAGAAGTCAGGCTATGAGATGAGGAGTGTCTTGAATTTCTGAATACGGGTGTGACGGCTAAGGAGAATCATGTCACCATTCAGTGAGGGCAAAGCCATAAACTACCAGTTCCATAATACCATGGCAGACACAGTGCATTTATACCAATGAAAAAAATCGGCATCCCAACCAGACCACAAGGCACATCTCAGCCTATCTCAGGAATTCATTAATATAAGGAGCATATCTTTGCACCAAAGTGTAATAAAATTATAAACTAATAACAAAATGATCTCTGTTCTTCTTTAAACATTTTAAAAATAACCTACAGATTGCTAACTTATTCATGGGCAGGAGAAGAAATTACGGAGAAATAAAACCAAATAACATCAGAAGTGAGAAGTAACAGCCCATGCTCTCAAATACAAGCTCTCGGGCTCACACTAGAGGAACATCCCAACATTGCTTTTCCTCAATACTTATATTGAAAAGTATAGATTTTTTTTTAAAAAAATAATGATCAGGGGATCCCACTCATGAAATTAGAATCAAAACAACAAATAGGAAAGCACAGTGAAAAGTTAAGAACCCAGGGCAACTACCATACAGCAGAATTTAATGGACCCCAAACCAGCTATGGCAGAGGCTGACACACTCGGTAAGCCTTGTTTTAACAGGCACTGCTAGTTGACATGGGCATGGGAGATTCAGCAGGACCCTGTAGGACAAAAAACACTGCTCTTGGGGGGATTTTATGCCATTTGGGAGACAAATAATAAATCAAGATTAACAAGTAAATACAATACATGGTGTGCCACAAAGTGATCTATAGACACAGAGAAAAGAAAACAAACCATGAACTCAGTATACAAAAATTTCCCAGGCATTAGGAGGTCAATCTCAGAGGAGCTGATGGCAAGGTGTAGGACTTTGTGTAAGTCACAAAACGTGACTTTCTGCTCTTTAAAATCGTACACACCCCATGTTGGGAGGACGTGGTGGGGAGAATTTATGGGTGTAGCTTTTGACATTCCTAGGGGACACAATCTCAGAGCAAATTCCTTGTTCCTCCAGCTCTTACAATCTTCCTTCTCCCCCTTCCGAAATGCACCAAGCCTTCGGTGCAGGGGGTGTTTGGTAGATGGATCCACCGGGAATGGGCTCCACAACTCAGCATTCTTATTGGAAGAGCCCTAGCCAGTCAGTAAGCAGCAGTTCTCCATGGCTCCTGCTTCAGTTTCTGCCCTGCCCTCCCTCCATGACCAACTGTGACCTGAAAGAATAACCTAAAATAAACCCTTTTCTCCCCTAAGTTGCTTTTGGCCTTGACATTTATCGTGGCAACAGAAAGCAGACTAGAACCATGACCTACACATGTGTACACAGATGAACAATGTTAAGAATTTTCTAGACCATGCAAACATTTCCACAACATACTGTGATCAGAATTCAAGCCATAACTTCACATCAGTACTGTCTAAAATGTCCACATAACAACTCATTTTAACTGAGTTTGTAGTAACATTTTAATCTTAAGCCTACCTCCAAGAGCAAACAAATTCTACTAAGCATGAGAGAGAGAATGTATTGTTCTGAATATGTCCACATCTGTGAGCATTGCCCTGCCTGGGCAAAGAACTTTTGTAGGTGTGATGGTGTTGATAATCTTTAGACCATGGGCTGGACATATGGCTCAATGGTTAAGATCTCTTATTGCTCTTGTAGAGGATCTGAATTCAGTTCCCAGAACCCATGTAATTGTTTATAACCACCTGTAACTCCAGCATCAGGGACCTAATGCAATCCCGTAATTTGAAAACAAAAGGCAGGACAATCAGAAGTTCAAGGTCATCCTTGAATACATTTTGAGTTTAAGAGCAGCCTGGGGTGAGGTGGTACATGCTTTTATTCCCAACACTCAGGAGGCAGAGGCAGGGGAAGCTCTTTGAGTTCCAGACCAGTTGCAGCTATATAGGAAGATCTTGTTTCAAAATGAAACAAAATAAAACAGACAAACAAGTGACTGAGCTACATGAGCCTCTATCTTCAAACACAAATAAGAAATCAAAATTTCAAATAGCAAATTGATAAATGAATTAAAAATGAAACTAGGAACAAAATGAAAATACCCTAATTTCTTTGTGAAAATACTGAAATTCCAGGAGAAACACATTTAGTGAGGAGACAGGCAGTCAAGACTTGAAGGACCCATGTGGTAGGGCCACCAGAGCTACTGAAGGGCAGAGGGAATGAAGGCCAGCTCCATAGCTACTGTAGACTGACAATGAGGTTTCAGGGCTCTTGGTGAGGTCAGCTGTGGCAAGACTTCGGGTTTTCTGTTCCACGTCTCTGTCTAGCTCCCCTCATTGCTCTCTCCTGACCATCTCCCTGCCCTCAGAGTCTCAGACAAGACTCCATCAGCAAAATGCACAAGAAATCACCACTCAGCTCTGCCTTTATGCAGGTCATCCACGAGGCTAAGGATCTTTCCATATCTGGTTTCCAGGTCAGAGTATTCCTAGAAGAATGCATTCCCTGTCACCGCAATGCAACAGCAGAACAACCATTTCTGATCACACTGCCACCAGTGTGCTTTGATCTGGTAGCTGGGATCTATTGAAAATAACACAGGCATTCTGCGGCATAGTGGTCTTTTCCAGGGTCACCAAACTTTTCTCACTTTGTCTTTGCTTCACCGTTGTCTTCTTAGACATTCCCTGACACACAATCTGACCTCTGAACTCTCTTCTAGCTATTAAATTCTCTAATTCTATAATACAATGTTATACAAAACTTTGGACATCGAAACTAGAATAGAGTTGTCATGATGGTAGCTGTGTCCGTATGTTCTATGTACTAGCTCGTGTGTGTATGTGTTTTTGATGGGTGTGCATATGAGCCTGTGCATGTGGTATGTCCAAGGTTTACATTTGGTCTCGTTCTTGACTGTTCTATGCCTTTAGTTTTTGAGTCAGGGCCTCTCATCAACTTAAAACTCATCAATTTGGCTAGGCTGGATGGCCAATGAGCTTGAGGAATTTACCTGTCTATACCCCCACCCCCAAGTCATGCCCCAATCCTTCCAGGGCCACAGTGGGGTTACAGGTACTGCCACCCTTGACTTTTAGGTTGTATTTTGGAATCCAAACATAGGTCCTTATGCTTGCATGACAGGAACTATGCAAACTGCGTCATCTAACTCTCTAACCCTATGATGGCTCATGTTGATTGTCAATTTGATTGGATCTGAAATCAACTAAGAGATGTCTCCAGGAAGATCTGTGAGGGAGCTTTCAGAATGAGTTAACTGAGGGGAAAGTGTTGCCTTCTTGCCTGCTTTCACTCCTTCTTTGCATGCACATCCATTCAATACCACCAGCCCAAATCCTGTAAGCCAACCTAATAAACTTCTTTATGCAATATATATGCATTTAATTCTACTCCTCTAGAGAACCCCAACTAATGTATGACTCACGATCCCATTCCCTCTTATTTTCAGGTGAGGGGAAAGGAAGGGCAGACTAGTCCAAGTCAGGGTTGCCCCCATCCTCTCCGCTCTAGGTCCACAAAAGGGAAGTAAGAGCTTGGTACAGTGCTAGAGCTGCGCCAGCTCCCCTGGGAGACAGCAGGAGACAGAAGGAAGACGGCAGATACCAGACAGACAACAGATAGCAGTCAGCGGAGCCCTGCTCCCAGGTCTCGTCATACAGCGACAAAGGCGTGGGAACCTACTCCTAAAGAAGGGAGCAGCACAGACAGAGAGTTTTGCAAATTGCCATGAAGAGCAATAGGATGTAAGACACAAAACAGAGTTCTTTTTTAATTTATAAAATGGCAGGTAGGGGGGCTAGGAAGACAGCCAGGCTGGTAAGAGTGCTTATTGAATAAGCACATGGCCCTGAGCTGGAACCCTAAAGTTCCCATGAAGTTGGCCATCGTCACATGTGCCTGTATTCTTGGCATTTGGGGAAGGCAGAGGAAGATGTCAGGAGCTCACTGACCAGCCCCCCGCTCCAGCCCCAAACCCAGCCAGCTTCTTGTTCAGTGAGAGACTCTGTCTCGAGGCAATAATGGGGAGAGAAATGGAGAAAGACACCTGACACCCGCCTCAGGCCTCTGCAAATTAGCACACACACACAACTATGTAGCACATACATATACACCACATAGTCACACAAAAGTAAAATAATAAAATAAAATAAAGCACTGAGTCAGACATTTTGACTATTCAAACAGGATGCCTATGGTATTAATAACTACCACACAGTCAGTACTAACTTTGTCTTTGGTAGATGGTGCCTCTTGCCCTGTGATGGGGATTTCCTTCATCCTCCTCTTTATGCTGAGTCCAGTTCACCCAAAGGGTCTTAGTCACTCACCCTCTGTCACTCCAGCCCTTCACAGCAGGACTGACGACTACTCAAACTCGAGTTTGCTCAAAACTTATCTGGAGCTTTAGCTTAAAACATAATATCTTGGTGTCTACTTTTAGTGTTGTAGGTTTGCTGACCTACACTAGGATCCAGAAATGTTCTGAGGTGGCAGTGTGATCTGCATGTCTGTGGTCCTGCTAGTGTTCTGTGAAGAGCTGATTATTGCCCCCTGCCTTAGTTATCTGAGCACTAAGTACCTTCACCAGTGGAGAACAGAGAAAGTGATGCTACAACCCCTCATAAAACCCAAGAGGACTCACTAGCTATTCCCTTTGCTGCCCAGCGAATATATATACATACATGTTCATGTAGATGTATGCACATATGTATGTTGGTGCCCACGTGTGTATGTGTGCATATATATGGAAGACAGAAGTCAACCTCAGATGTTATTCTGAGAAGACTGGCATCTGCTATTTCTTGTGAGACATGGTTTTCTCTTGAGACCTAAGGCTCACAGATCAGGTTAGGCAGGCTGACCAGGGGGTCCCAGGGGTGTTTCCCCAGCAAGTAGCATGCACCAACACACCTGGATTTTTACATGGGCTCCCGGGATCAAACTCAGGTCTTCATTCTTCCAAGGTAAGCCCTTTAAGGCCTTAACCGCCCAGCACCATAACTTTGAATTTATCACTGAACTTTCATTTTAAATGTCTTTAGCCAAACATTCAGGATTAACAATGATTCTTGAGGATGCTTCTAATTTATTCAAGTTATTGTAACTATATACACCCAGAAAGTAATATTCCTCCAAAGCTGGTTGGATACTAACCATCTAGTTCAACTTCCCTGTCTTCCTTGACCATAACACACCATTTTGGGTGAAGCAAACGGTATCCCTCTCAACTTTCAACTCTTTGTTTTAATAGTAGGGTGACTCTTTAAACATCTTTTTGTTCATGGCCATAACACACTTCTAAAGGAGATGAAGATAAGCTAGTTCAGTACGCGCACCCGAACCGCTGGGATGCTCATGGTCACTGGGTGACCTTCTGAAGGCAGAAAGGTCTTGAGTTTAAGAGCCTCGGTAGAACTTAGTGCAAGAGAATTCAGGTGTTCAGGCCAGCAGGAAGTCGTGACAAGGACACAAGGAATGTCTACCAGCAAGCTTTGCTGAGCAACCACGTTTTGAAAGCAATGACCAAGCAAAGTTAAACTTTGCTCTGCTCAGAAGCTGGTCTGAGAACCTCCCAAATTGATCTACGTCTGTGAGACGACACCAAAGCACCAATGGTGGAAGAACACCCCCTATCTCCGAGAGCCGACCACTGTCTGTGGTTCAGGCAGGACGGGGGGGGGGAGTGGGGGGTAAATCAGAGGACTTACACAGTGACAGGCCAGCTACCCAGGGACAGATTACTAGGAAATTTATGATACGGAAAATTTAATTCTCAGTCACGCTAGTGATTTAGATTTAAAGTTTCTGTGAATTCCAGACATTTCAAATCTCGTAAAATATTTCAGGACACATACCATCCATGAAAAGACTGTAAGACAAGAGTGTCAATGAGCACAAAATAAGGAAGTTTATTTATTTTTTTTGATATCATCTTTTAATTCCATGAACTCCCTGGACTTTTCAGAGAATAGTACTGTTTACGCTGGGAGCTCAACAGGGGGACTGGCCTCGACCTAAGGTTCTAGAAGTGCCTTGGTCTGATTCCAATGTGCAAAATTTCTGACTTGGGGGTCAGTCATTGGAGTGGACCCTGAAGCCTGAATCCAGATAGTTTCTCTCTTAGATCAAGACATTGTTGATGCTCATGTTCCATCTCAAGATAATGAGGTTATGAAATGACATCTCAGATTCTGTCTGTTTTCTCTGAAGGTGCCTAGGGGAGGGCCACTGAGTGACGTCAGCTCAACTCCCCTCTACCACCCAGCCCTCAAGATATCCCCACCATGTTCAATTTCCTGCAACCTCCCTGCCCTCAATGCTTGCCCATCTTGTTCTGAAACCACTCACAACACTGGCCATCCTTCCCCCGTTTCCCTCTGTGCCCCACAGCTCAGATGGCTAGTCTAATATTCATTTCCACTTCCTTTGCCTCCACAACCACACAACAGTACAGATCCTAGAAGACAAGCTTACTGTGTCATGGCTGAAGATGCCCTCGAGTTAGAACCTTGGCATAACGACCTGTTATATTCTAGGCAAGGTGTTGGCCAACTATACAGTGTGAGCCAGATCTGGTCTACTTGCTCAGCTTATGAGTGAACTTTTATTGGAATGCAAGCATCCCCATTCACTTATATATTGTCTACGATTGCTTTTTGAGTCTCCCAAAAGTTAGAAATACTCACTGTTGCTACAGAGAAAATTGACTAATTCTGATCCAGGCCTCCATATACTTTTCAGTCTGATTTTTCTGTCAGTTCTAAATGTAAATTCATCATTTCCTTAAATCAGGCAAACTGTTCCTTACATTTATCATTGTGTTTTAAGATGCATTGCTTCTCAGAACTGGAGAGATGGCCTGTAAGCATGAGGACATAAGTTTGAACCTATTATAGCAACCATGTAATAGATGGGTGTGATGGTGCATACCTACAACCCCAGTACTGTGGCGGCAGAGACAAGAGGATCATGGGAGTTGCTAGCCAGTCAGTCTAACTGAATTTAGCAAACTCTAGGTTCAGAGAGTGATTATAAGTTCTGGAAAAGTGACTGAGAAAGACAACTGGATATCTGACGTCAGTGTTAAGCCTCCATGAGCAGAGAGAGATTAGTTGCTTTTAAACACACACTTTTCCTTGAACACCATATCATAATTGCTAAAACTAGCCACTTCCCTTTCTTTCTTAAGACTTGACAGACAGAGAGATAATCTTCTCTGGCAACAGCTCCCTGACTCCCACAAGCAGACTGGCCTCTCTCGGGTCTCCATATATGCTCTGTGATAGTACTTACCATGCCATAGCTCATTCATCAAGGCCCCTCATTAGCCTCCAAATGTCTCGTAGAACATCAGACTTACCTAAGAACTCACTATGAATCTGATAGACAAATTCATGATATGCAGACAGAGCATAATACTATCCAGGGGTGTTCAGTTGCATCTTACTAGTTAAGACAAATGTGCTTTACTCACGGGAAGTGTGCATGAGATAGTGTGTAAAACAATTTTCAATTCGCCTCTATCAGAAACAAAAGTGATCTAATTAAGGGTAACCCATCTGTGTTAGTATGCTATGATCAGTATTCTCATGAGCAAGCTATCAAACCATAAAATTGAGTAAAGAATCTTCCTGTTTAATTATTCCCCTCTTCTATTAAGATTTAGTTTATTGTTTTTTTAATATATATTTTTATTACTTATAACTGTGTATATGCGTATGCTTGAGTTTGAGTGTATACTTGTGAGTGTAGGGACCCATGAGGGCCAGAAGCGGGTGCTAGATTCTTCATAGCTGGAATAATAAGTGGTTGTGAGCCATCTGACCTGGGTGCTGGGAACCAAATTTAGGTCCTCTGGAAGAGCAGAGCATACTCTTAACCACTGAGCCATCTTTCTAGCTCTCCAGCCTCTGTTGTTTATTATTATTTTTATTTTGGGACGTGTGTGTGTGTGTAGGTAGGTATATGCATGTAAATGCGGATATCTACACAGGCTAGAAGAGCGTATTTGTATTTCCTGGAGCCACAGTTATAGGTGTTTGAGAGCCATCTGAGATGGGCGCTGGAGAAACAACGTTGGCCCTCAGCAGGATCAGTGTGTGGTCTAACCAACAAGTCATCTCCCCAGCCTCCACTTCTCTCTTTTCAGTGAAGAAGGAAAAATCGCCAGGACTGAGTTTTAATTAAGGCTGCTCACAGGCGTCACTTCCCATCATCTTAATGAGAAACCGATATATCAAATAAGGATTTGTTGACTAGAACCTTAAATTCCACTTTGTACAGAATATTCATAAATCCCTCCTCAATCCCTTTACAAACTTTTCTACTGACAAATCAACACATGTGACTCTGAATCAATCTTAGGCCAACGGCATTTGTGAACACCCACACCTCCGCGTTACAGAACAAGGATGGAAAAGGCAGAAGCAAGCATAAGGCACCACCCTGTCTATTGCTCAAGGTCTATTTCCTGACAGTTCCTAACCTTGAAACAAGCACATTACTGAAAGCTCAAAATAATTATTTTTATTTAATAGACTGGAACAAACACTAAGATTCACGGTGTTCATTTCATACCAGAGATTGATTCATTCCTTTGGTACCTCCTACATATGGAAATGGTTCTTCAGCTATTTTTAAAAGACTCATTTTATCATTAATGTGTACCTAAGGTGTATAGAAAGATAGGAGCAAAATAATAGAAGGTTCCATGGAAATGCATCTGCTGAAGTTTGAACACAACAATGATGGCCTCACATGCCCTTTGGGCAGATCACAGCTTGCTGCCCTGGCTTGGCTGAGTGGAAGGGGACAAGTCAGTCAGGACTCCTATTGCTTCTTTGGCTCGTGTTGTCCCATAGCCTAGTTCTTAGGATGGTATGACTTTCACGAAGCTAACATAATTGAAAATCAAGTTCACTTTTGGGGGGTTAACTGGTTTAGATTCAGGAGACTTGACCTTGTGCCCAGTCTTAAAATTATTCCTCAAGGGACTTGGAACTGAACCCTCTGAATGTGGCTGTCAATGAGAACTGAGAAGCCAAGGACAATGGCACTGGGTTTTGATTCTACTGCATGGACTGACTTTGTGGGAGCCTGGTTTGTTTAGATGCTCACCTTTATATACCTGGATGGAGGGGGGAGGACCCTGGACTTCCCACGGGACAGGGAACCCTGACTGCTCTTAGGACTAGAGAGGGAGGGAGAGGGGGAGAGGGAGAGGGGAAAGGGAGGTGGGGAGGAGGTGGAAATTTTTAATAAGTTAATAAAGAAAAAAAAAGAAAAAAAAGCTCAGTGGTTAAGAGCATTTGCTGCTCTCGTAAAGCACACAGGTTCAGTTCTCAGGACCCACATGACAGCTACCACCCGTCTTTAACTTCAGATCTAGAGGACCCAGTGCTACCTTCTGACTGCCACAGACACTGCATGGACATGGTGCACATTCATATGGGCAGGTCAAATGCTCATAGATGGAACCAAAATAATAAAAATCTTAAAAATAAGCAATAAAATAAAATCATCCTGAGCTTCTGGGTCACTCCCTGAAATAAGGGAAGGTTTGAAAGTACATCAATTCAAAGACGGAGCACTGGGCAAAAGGTAAAAAAAAAAAAAAAACACCTTGGGAAGCTACAAGAAGTAGAGATCAAGTTTTGAAATGATCTTTGGCTTGAATGGCTTTGGTAAACATAAACTCAAAGAAGGAATCAAAAGGGAAATGATCATACATTTCCCTCTTAGGCTCTGAAAAGAATGTTCTGAAAACTACATAAGCAATGGGCAACCATGGCATTGCAGGAATTCCTACAGCCCCTTCCATATTTTATTGGAGAGTCAACACTTCCTCAACATGGAGTGGCCTGCAAAAGCCACGTGTGCTTGTTGATTTGGGGATTTTTCTAACTACTTTAGAATATTTCTACCTGTACAGTATTTCTCCTGCTTCCTATGCATGCTGCTTTTGACTACTCCATAAGGTATGTGTTTTTCTTAATGTATGCATCGCAGGCGCTGTGGGAAATCATGAAATTATTTAAAAGTACTATATGGGCTCAGAGAATCCAGAATGGTTAAAATTCACAATTACAACAGGAAGGGAAAGACATTTTAAGCCTGTGAAAAAGCAAATGATATACCAAGGGAAAGGTACTACACTTCACTTCTGAAACTCTGCTAACCAGTGCTTCGGATACTTCGGTATAATTCACATTTTCAAAGCATCACCATAGTCTTAAATAAAAATGTTACCAAAACCATGAACAGATGATTTGCAAAAGAGACAAAAGCAAACAAACAACAACAAAAGCAAAAAGATGAAAACCAACAGCTAAAAGTTAAAAGCACACAAATTCCACCTTGCCATGGACCCAAGAGGCAAATTTAAGTAAAGCTACTGTTGGACTGGAAGATGTCTTCTGTGCAAGCATGGGGGTCTGAGTTTGGATCCCCAGAAGCCATGGAAAGCTAGGTGCTGTAGTATGTGTCTGTAATCCCAGCTCTCCTACTGCTAGACAGAAGGCAGACACAGGGAGTCACAGGCTAGCTGGCCTCACATAGCCAGTAGTGAAACCAAAATACCTCACCTTAATCATGAAGGACATGGGGACTGAAACTCAAGGTCATCCTCTGACCCCCCCCACACACATATGCACATCCCATATATGCCTGCACAGGCATGCACACATGTCCACAAAGATAAAAAGGGAAAGAGATGAGAATATGATGTTCGTTTTCCACAGCGAGTCTCAGCCCTGCTGTGTGTCACACACAGTCCCTTGAGAGTTCTCAGGTGACAAAGACATCTAAGCTGAGTCAGGAGATCAGAAACGGGAGCAGGAACCTATCTGACAGTTTCAACAGGGACTCATGTTGAGAATACACCATGCCTTTATCTCTCTGTGGTTTCTGTACCTGATCTTCTTCTGGAACTCCCAAATCCTTACGTTGTCTAACTTTGGCAAGAGTGGTAGACTTGATGTTGTCCAGGAGTCTGTGGAGCTTGTGGTTGTTACCTTCACCTACAACAGAGTTCTGGGGGCTCAATGGGTGACAGCATGTTCTGCTCTAGGGACCAGAGTTTGGTTCCTGTCCTTAGAGTGCATTAGCTCACACCACTTGTAAATTAGCTCCAGGGTATCTTATGCCCTCTTTTGGCTGCCTCAGGAATCTGCACCCATGTGGACACACACACACACACACACACACACGTGCACACACACACACACACACATACACACTGAAATCTTTAAAATTAGAGAAATTTGGACTTAGAAATGTACAAAAACATTGTTTATTACTATTTTATGATTACTACTATGTTGTTATATATCTCTCTCATGTGTATGTATGTGTGTGTGTAAGACAGAGAGGGAGGAAGGGAGAGAGAAAGAGGGAGAGAAAGTGGGAGAGAGAGAGGAGAGAGATGGTAATGTATATTTATGTGTGGGTACATGTGTCGATTCACCCTCAGAGGACAGAAGTGGAAGTGGGGTGTCTGTTCTCTCTCTTTCTACCTCATCCACTTGGGAAGAAGCTGTGGTCCTCCTGCTTGTCCTGCCCAAGATTTGGGGTTACAAGTATATACACTGCCACACCCAGCTTCTTATGTGAGTACTAGGGATTTGAACTCAGATTCTCATCCTTGTACAGTAAGCACTCTTACCGCTGAGCCATCTCCTCTGCCCCCATTGGGATATTTGTTGTGTCTTGCTTTCCTTTATGGCCAGCTTCCCTTGTTTCCTAGAAGTCTTGAATTCTTTGTTGAAGAAAACAGGAACACTGCATCGTAAGATTTGAATTTGAATTTCAGAAAAGCATCTTTATGGCTAACCTCTTCCTTTAAGCCACCAGACAATGTATTTCTTCAATACATGGCCCAAGACAATTTTTGTTCTCCAAAATGGCCCAGAGAAATCAAAACGGGTATGCACCCTGTTTCATGTTTTACTCACTATGCTAAACACAGCTTTGTACACACACACTGATCATTTTGCATCTCCACGCTATGGTATCCACACATTGCCTCTCAGCCTCCCTCCCTTCTTCCTTCCCTTTTCTGCTGTTTATTCATTCTTAAATCCGGAAAAATTCCCCCAGGGCTAGTGTCTCAGCAACAGGAAAAGCAGGAGCACCCTTCCTTCGACCTCTTGCCATCCAGCGGGGTGCCAGCAGCTCCCACTTCTTAGATCACTTTGATAGGCAGTTCCCTGGCTCGGCTCCTCGCTGACAGCCTTTCTCTATCTGGTGTGTTTGGCTGAGTCTCGGTCTGGTCTGATATTTGCTTTTCTGACATGACTTGAAGAATCAGACACAGTTCGAAACAACACCCGCCGTTCATAAATCTCTGTCTCTCCTCCTGTCTGTGAGATTTTCCTATGGACAAATATAAGCTATTGTTTTGTGGCCTAATGAGAGCTCTGAGAAACAGTGTCTAAATACATGCTTTTTTAAAAAAAAAGTTACTGGGGGATAGTGTGGGGAGGGCAGGGAGTGTGGGCTTGGATGTCATTGTTTAATTGGGGTGAACCTTCCTCTTCTCGGTAAGGCAGTGCTCCATCCACCAGAACACAGCATGTGAATATAAACAGTCTTCTTCCCCGGGACTGGGAATGTTGTGGTTCAGAGTGAGAGGCATAGGTTGAAGATAGGCAATGCTACAATCAGTGATTCGGTTAAAGACAATTTTCCAGCCATGGCAAATTTAGTTGATAATTCTGTCTCCGGTTTCTATCTTTATGTGCATTTTAAAAGGGGACATTTCACAGGGACACCCGGAGCCGGCTTCCTGGGTACATCTAATTCACCGCTAAGATCATTCAGAAGCTCAGATCCTAAGTATATTTTCAAACTCCTTCCACTCAGACAGCCATGGATCAGAGTGGAAAAAGTCTGTAATGAATAAAGACAGAAAATGGGCTAATTGAAGGTGGTACGAGGGAATTAAAAACCCTAATTTTACATAAATGTAGGCACTTTATTTTATTGCACCCCCTGAAGGTAAGCAGAATGTAATTGGGGAATAACTTCTGCTAACAAATGGTGAGATCTGAGACACTTTAAATTGGGTTAGGAATCTGGAAACGCTCTACAAAATCGACCGGGTAAACAGAAGATTACCCTAGTCATGAAGTGGGGGGACCCATGCTTGCCCGATTTAATCTGCCACGTAAACATGGTATAAGGTGGTGCACATGGTGTGACATACACTAGGCTCTCGAAGGCCATGCACCTCCAGACACTGTCAGCAGGGGAGAAACTCAAGCCTTGCTGGGTCTCATCATGCACGGCAGAACGGTCACTGTCCTGAGGAAAACGCAAGCACTTTGGCAAAGGCTGGAGAGAATGTCCGAAGTGACTGAGGCACAGTCGGTGTGAGCCAGGCACTTTTCCGGGGGTGGTGGAGGAAGAGACTAAGATTAAAGACTATATAGTGATTATTTTTTTAAAGATGTCATTGTGTACAGGGTCAGAGGAGGCCAGGTGTCCAATTCTCTGGAACCAGAGTTACAAGTGACTATGAGCCCTCACCGTGTGTTCTGGGGACTGAACTGGGGTGCTCTGTAAAACCGGTCTCTCTAGTCCCTTACATCGTGACTCTGGGCAGAACAACAGTCTCCTTTTCTGTGTGCTCTCTGCCCCTCACTTTTCCCTCCCTTTCCACACACACTCTGCCAGGAAGTTTGTTTATTTAATTATATTTGTTTCTTTTGAGACAGAGATTCACGTGGCTCGGGCTAGCCTTGAACTCACTATATAACCAAGGACCTTTTTGATGATCCCACCTCCACCTTCCAAAGGCTAGGATTAAGGGCAGGTGCTACCAAATTTGGTTTACACAGTGCAAAGGTCAGGTAGGTTATGGGACTTTGGGCAGCCCAGACAGGCACTCTACCAACTGAGCCCCAGCCCCAGGACCTCAATATCTTTCCTTGTAATCAACTTCTTCCTCTATATCTTGTGCCCCACCAGTTACCCTACGAGGTTGTTAAAGGACACCAAGCTGTTAGAGGCAGACCTAAACCATCTATGGTAACTTGGGGAAGGACAACTTTGGGTGCCGGGGACAAAATTCTGAAGTGCCTGAACAAGGGATGTTCTCTGACTGCCTGGGGCATGATAAGCCATCTCTTCATTTCCTGTCTCTTGTGCTTTCAAATGTTGATATGGAATTGGCTGTGGAAAGCCTCCTCTCCCTTGCAATGCTCTCCTGAGGTGATGATTCTCAGCACTGACTTCAGCGGAATAGAATAAAGAAGAAACTTAACAAGGAAATCCGAGAAACCAGGGCATGGAGAGAAAGCACAGCCCTCTTCTGAATCACCCAGATGTTGCTCCAAAGAGAACCTGTGCTAAAATTTTAATGACAGAGCATTCTGTCCTAAAATTCGAGACCAGTGTCTTTACGGGGCACATTGCAAGAGCCTACAGGATTCCCAAGAAGCAGAGCCTTTGTCCGTGACATGTGTGCCATCTCCTCGATTCTTATTTTCTCTTTGGTTTTGTCGGAGAAAATGATGTAAGTAGCATTGGTCAATGGGTGGGGCCCAGTGGAAGGTACTCCACACCACTGTGCTTGTTCATCATGGCAACAGGGGAAAATTGCAGAGACAGCTTGGTTAGGAAGATACTCAGTGTATATATGCACAGGGACCTAAATTTAATTCCACCAGTGCCCATGTTAAAAAATGAAAACAACAATAATAATAATGATGACAATAAAATAATAAAAAGACAGGTATGGTGGCATGTGCTTGAGATCCTAGAACTGGAGAGGCAGAGGCAGGAAGAACCCTGGAGCTCATCAGCCAGACTAGCCAAACTGGAGAGCTCCAGGTCTGTGAGAGACCCTGACCAGGTAGATAGATTAGATAGATAGATAGATAGATAGATAGATAGATAGATAGATAGATAGATAGATAGATAGATGAATGAGTGGAGGTGCTGGGGAGGTAGAGATAGATGGCTCTGTTTAAGAATTTGTCCCCGGGAAAGAAGCTTGATGCATTGCTGGGAGGAGCTTCTCTGTAAGGCCAGTGAAGGATGGGATGTTCTGCCTCAGGCAGCAGTCATAATTTTAGTTGCTGAAGGGATTCACATATAATAGAGCAGACATAATTCTGTATCTGTGTAATGACACAGCACCGAAAGCTGCCAGAAGCACAGTGGCTTGCAGCATTTGTGTTTCTCTGCCACCAACGTAATGTGTCTGTCATGATTTGGCCATAACTCCCTTCCTCATCCTCTGTGTCTTCCCCAAGAAGCCCAGGAAGACAGAAGCAACCCTTGGATGGCAAGTTCACGTAAGTTTCATGTCCAAGCAAAAAGACAGGCATAATAAAATTAATAGGGAGGGTCGGGAAGGAGAGAGAAGGGAGAGAGAGGGAGAGAGAGGGAGAGAGCAAGAACATGGGCATCTTCATACAGATGCACATAAATGCATAAGGGCAGACACATAAAGGGCAGAGGTCAACACTGATGCCATTCTTCAGGTGATGACCACCCTGGGTTATTTTTTTCTTTTTGTTTGTGTTTTGAGACAGTCTCCCATTTGGCCTGGAACTTTCCACTTGTGCTAAGCTGGCTGGCCACAGAGTCCTGTCCAGTGCTGAGACTTTGTGTGCACAACAATATCCAGATTCTTTCTGGGGGTTTTAGTGCCCAAACTCCTCTCCTTATACCTAGAAGGCAAGTGCTTGATCACCTGAGCTATGGCCCCTGCTCCAGGAGTGGATTCTTACACAAACCCCATGGCCTATCCTGAGTTAAAAAGGGTAGGGCACAGAGCTTGTTCCCAGGAATGGCCCTTAGCCCTATGCCTACCTCATACCCCTGGGTTAAGAAGACTGTGACCTATTCTATCATCACCATCTGATGATAACGGTCATGAAGTGGGATGGCTTTAGCCAGATGATTATAAGCCTCCCATTAGCCATGGGATTGCAGAATATTTGTGACTCTCTCTGTTTGGTAAGAGACAAATATCTGGAGGTATATTCCTACAGGGTATGAAAATGTGGAGCAGAAATAGAGGGTTGATTTCCTCGAGCAGATTGAGAACTTCTCACTGCAACCTTCCCTGAGGATGCCAGATTTCAAACTCAATAGGAATGAGTTGCACTAACAAGGCTAATGAAAGGCAGTGGTACTAGTCATTCTAATCATGTTTGTGGTCCAATATAATTAAATTGTTAACATTCCAACATTAAATAAACATAAAGTTATTAATATAATTTTATATCCTTGTGTAATACTAAATCTCTTGAGTATGATTTTACCTTTTTAAGTACATCATTGTATGGAGTGGTCATCATATAGCTCTGGCATCTGACAGGTATGAATATGTGGTCTTAGAACATATGTGAGGAGAGCCTTTGGTTGCTGCTACTGGGGAGAAGATAGGTAGAGAGAACAATAATAACAGGAAGATCTCATATATACCAGTATTGTGGCTGGGACATGTTAAGTGATTGACCTTGGAGACTGAGTCTAGACAAACGGACTTTGAAGCCAGCTGTGCCCCCTACCAGCATGTGGCCTTAGGTTAAACACTTTATTTCTTTTTACAAGTTTTCTTCTCAGTTAGAAAGAGGAGAGTTTTGCCTCCCTTGAATGATGTATGTAAGCATTGCTGATACTTTATATATGTCACCTGGCATATGACAAACTCAAAATAAATAAGTACTTATAATGATAAAATTGTGTTTTTATTTTATAAAGGTAGAAGGATATAGGACAGGCATGGGAGATTGCTCAATTGTTCAAGTACTTGCCACACAATTATGAGAGCTGGAATTCAGATCCTCTGAACTCACTCAAATGCCAGTGGACATGTTAGTCCCCTGTAGCTCTAGAATTCGAGGGTGAAGACAGAGGATCCCCAGAACAAGCTTACTACTGAGACTGGCAATACTGTGAGTTCTGGGTTTAACTGAGAGACTGCAACAGTGAATGAGGTGGTAGGGTATTAGAGGATAATTCTGAACAACCTGGGGCCTCCTCATGCACATGCACACACATATACTGCCACACATGTGTACCTCCCCACACACAATCATTCATATATATGAACATGTACACCATACATACATGAAAAAAGAGGGATACAGGAGATAAGAATTATCACAGGGAGGAAAAGTGCTAGTGGTAATGGCCGAGAAGGTTAAGGCTAGTGTCCAGGGAGTGGGTACCAGTTACCCAAGTAGCAGACCCTGGTCCATGTTGCTTTTCATTGCTGTTTGCCTCCCAAGTTTGTCTGAGTGAGCATCTTGCTGGAGCCACTCCACCCAGCTCCTATATACCATACTCTCTGCTTCAATAACGCAGGCGGAAAGGTGTTGCACTTTCAATTCCAGAGGATTTGGGGAAATAGTTCACAAATGACAATTGGGTTTTATGGACTCAAGGTGGATGTAATAGATCAGTTGGTACTTCTAACAGCTTACTATGGAGTGCCATCTTGATATGAATGGCCAGTTTGTTCTGACTAAATTCAATATATGACCATCATCGAAACTGAGGAGATCCTACCCTTAGGTTGGATATAATTTTCAATCTTATTGAATTTTCAGCTCATACTCAGGGATCCAGCACATAACCCGAGACACTTCTCAGGGCGGGAAAAGTCATTTCAGCTGAAAAATAAAAAAATACACCCAGAAGCACTGGGCATATAGCTCAGTTATAGAGTGCTTGTTTAGCCTTCCACAAAGCCCTGGGTTCAGTTCCCAACACCACATAAAACCAGGTGTGGTGGCCCAGTCCTATAATCCCAGGATTTGGAAGATGTACACAGGAGGACCAGAAATTCAAGCTTGGCCACAGCAGGTACAAGGCCAGCATGACTACACACACGCACACACACACACACACACACACACGCACGCACGCACGCACGCACGCGCACACACACACACACACGTGCACGCGCACGCGCACACACACACGTGAATATTGGGAGTGAGTGCTACTCACTCTGCTGTTACCAGCACCACCCTAGGTTAAAAGAATTCCGAATAATATGGATTCTGTTGGAGAAAGCTTGCAATACACTCCTTTCCAGGACAATGAGTGTTTCGAAGCTGATTCTTAACTCCATAGCAAAGCAGGGAATGATCCACGTCCTCTGACTAGCCAAAAGGCCCTGCTTTCTTAGCAACTATCATCATTGGCCTCAGAAGGGAAGAGGCAACCTTTGCTGTTTCCAATGGCCAATTTCCCAGAACTGCTTCTTTCTCTGCTGAGACCAGCAAAGCCCAGGTGGCTTCCATGGGGTACCTGGGGTGATCTCACGGCACCCGGTAAGGCAGCAGAAAATATAGTCTAGATAGTTCATAGTGAAAATTATTTGTAACTTCAGTTTTCTATATATCCTTAGCAACTTTTACACTGGGGGAATATATATTTTCCCCCCTCAGCAAACATTGCGGGTAACTCTCTTAGAAAGACAGAGGAGTGCGCACAATTGAGACAAAGCAGAGAGACATTGGCTTCACTCTGTTTGATCTTGTTATTTTACATGAATAAGAAAACAAATGAATCTTTTATGAACTTCACTTTCATCATGAATAATGTTATATTTGACATTTAAACATACTCTTAATTATTTACTGCATTTTTTGTTAATTTCTGGGCACTTAAAAATAGGGGCTTTAAAAAAATACTTTGGAAAGGAGTCGATTTTGCATAAACATACCTTTCAGCACTTCTATGCGATCTATTCATTTCAAGGACATTCTCCATATAGGGTCCAAATTCTGCATTTCTTTTGTTGCAGTTTAATGAAACCCCAGCATTTTTCTTGCTCCAAAAATGCCAAATGTAGTTAAGAATGCCTTGATAATATGCTGTTGCTAAAAACTATTTATATTCATAGATTCCTGACAGGTTTCTGCTTTGTAACCTGGGATCTCTTATTGTAGGACTTTGGCCAACATATGGGTTTGTGTGTATATGTATATATTTGTATATATAACAGATAAATATGTATCTTGTTTTAATTTAAATAATTAACATATATGTTATAAAAATTTTACTGCACTTGGTTTCCAACTACTACTAAACATCTCATATTCTGAGAGATACAAATACATAAAGCACTCATTATCAGGATAGAATTCTATACACCTATAAATCATCTTTAAATGGTTATGAATATTTTAGAAGCTAGGAATAATGTATAGGGAAGCAAGATGCCCTAAATTTCAAACACTGTCAGATTCACATTTTACTGCTTCTATTTGAAATATCTCACTTCCATCAAGGATAATATTAAAAGACAATACTAGTGGATTCTGTGAAGTTGTGTGTGCGTGCGTGTATAAGCACACACATGCACATGTGTTGTTATAAGTGAAGAAAAGATACAGAAAGGGTTGAAACCATTTCAACAAAAGAATTTGCTACCTTCTAGCTTACAGGTGTACATGCAGTGTCCTTTGAACCTTGGGGGTGTAAGTGTGTGTGCACACATATACCTGTATGAGAATCAGAAATCAACAGCAAGTATCTTCCTCAACCACTCTCCTCACTGATTCTCGAGACAGACTCTCTCACCAAAACTGAAGTTCAAGGATTTGGTTGCACCAGTTGTTGGCAAGCTCTAGGATCCTGCCATTTCTTCCTTCCTAGTGTTGGGGTCCTGGGAGTTTGCAACCACCTATGATTTGAACTCAAGTTCTTATACTTGCATAGCAAGTGGTTTTACCAACTGAGCCATCTTTTCCCAGTCCTAAAAACATGGGGTTTTTTTTGCATCATTAAAAACTGTGCCAGAGATGCTAGAATCATTGGATCAGCCATTAGGAGTACTAGCCACTCTTCCAGGGGTTCAAGGTTCGGTTCCCAGCACCCACACTGCAGCTCACAACCTTCTGTAACCCCAGCTACGGGGGATCTGATGTCCTTTCCTGGCCTCTGTAGGTACTGCACACACATTACATAGACGTGCATGCAGGTGCATATATGTACAGATTAAATATATAAATTGTAAAACTGCTCCAGGAGGCTGAGCGTAGATGTCACAGAAGCCACTGAGAGTCAAGATGTGCCTTCAGTAATGAACAGCTTGCAGGGGAAGAGGACAAGCCTACATTCCTGCCTCGCCCCCTGAGTAACTGTGTAACTTTATCAGTGGGTGGGCTATTGGTGGAGTCTTTCCCTGCAGGCCAGATAATGAGCGGGCAATTCTCTAGATAAACATAGCTAAATGCTAGTTTCGGTTTTGGAGCCTAGGTTCATTTTGGGTCTGCTGCACTTCATCGGGACCTTAGGATGCTTTCCTGGACCTGGGTTTCAGCTGAACTCAAGGTTCCGCATGGAGATAGCTAGGGTTGAGCATCTTTGGCCTCATTTCCAAAATGTAACAGGCTAGAATACTGTACTCATCTTGCAATAGCAAGAAAGCTAACAGCCTCAAAAGAGAGAATGAATTAAAATGCTGTTAATTATGCTTGAGGCTACAACATTGCTTCCCGAGTAATTATGGGAGGGATAAGCATCCCCAGTGCTCCTGGCTCCTAGGGCTTTGCAAAGGAAGTGGGAAGAGTGAATCGTGCTCTTCTCTAGAATGTTCTTGGTCTTCCCAGAGCACCTTCAAGTTAGGAAAGCTATTTGTAGGTCATTAGGACCACACCCTCACTATCAAAATGGGGTTGAGCCAAAAGGGTGCCTGCTGTATTGATACAAAGAAAATGACCTATTTTGGCCTCTTTTGTTGATTATAATAGTGCCATTTAGAGAGGATGCATCTAGTTTACAGAGGGAGACACTGAGGCTGTAGCTCTTGCAGCTGATTTAAGAAATTTCGGTTTTACTACCATTCTCAACTAAGCCTCCTGTTCCTTAGTGGCGGTACAGAAAACAAAGAAGGTAACTCAGACAGGAGTCAGCCATGCGCCCTGGAACTGAAGGAACTGAACAAATCTATCCCCTTCAGAGTCTCCCTTGGCCTATAATCCCTGGTTACCGGAAGGAAAGAAATTCCAGCTACTGTTGAAGTAGGAAATGCAATGTCTGGTACAATGGCTTTGGCAAATGGATTACAGGAAATGCTGATGGCCTCTGATGTCGTCTCAGTGGCGTTTGGGGACAGTCTGGAGTTAGGAGTGGACCTCTGACGCTTACATGTGCATCAGAGGTCAGAGGTTTATTTGTTCTTGTGGAGGTTCCAAATACTCTTGAATGCAGCCCAGAGAACGAATTAAGAGGGAACAGGGCTGCCACAGGTACTTGGAGACGTGAGGAGACTTGATAAGGGCTCTGCTGAGATGAAAAGCCCTCAAATTCCATTAGCTGTATCCTTGAGGAAAAAATACATGTGCAAGCAGAGACATTCTGAAACGGGTGTCAATGGTACCATCCATTCCAAAGACATTTCACTTGAATGAAATTAACCAACAGATGAAACTGGGTCCTGGGGCCTCAGACCCACATGGGCACCACCAGCAGGCCTCAGTGAGGAGCCAGGAAACTTAGTTCCCTAAAGGAGTGGGACGGTGGGAGGAACTGGCTTCAAGAAGATGCTGACATAGATTGTGGGGGAATAAATAAGGGTGCTATTAGAACTGTCACTAATGTCATGAACAGACAGAGATGCGCCAGCAGGATGGGGGCTCCGAGGAGAGTTAGCCCCTGGCCCCAAAGACAAACATGGTGGAGGGCAGGTCTCTAAAGAGAGACAGGCCATGTGGCAGAAAGGGGGTTTCTACTTCATACCTTTTTGAGGATGGGTGTGGTTACCAAACACTCTGGTTACCAAACAGGAAGCAGAGACAGGGTCGGCATGAGGATGTGTGGCTACCTAGAGCCCCTTTGCTAGGTGAATGTTCCTTCCTAGTTGAACGATCCTGGCACCCAGAAGTCTGTTAGCCGGGGACAGTCAGTAGGAGGCTGCCAGTAGCTGTGGCAGAGGGGCTGCTGGTATAGACCGAGCAGGGATGGAGTCCACCCTTACAGTCCTAAAGTTTCCACCTGAATTCTGAAACTCGGTCTCTGCTTCTTCATGTTAGGGCATCTTCCTTGGAGAAATAAAACATTTCTAAAAAAATGTTTGCATGCCCCTAGTCAGGGACCAACGCAAAAGACAACTTGTCTGTGACAAACCTCAGGGTCACCAGTCTAGGGACTATATTTTCTGAACCAAATATTTTTTTGGGAGATACATACATACATTGACAAATACAAGAGATTATTCAGAAGATGCACCGTTTTCTTTCTGTATAGCAAGCAGATATTTATTTAATCACAGAAACTCAGAGTTCCAGGAGCTTTAAAATAAGTCTTCACTGAGGCTGAAATCTTTCTTTGTCTTGGTTTGCATTTTTGGTTTGTTCAAACAAATCCCATTCTTCTAGAAACTGACTCTCAAACTGACAACACACTGTAATCAGCTAGAATTAAAAATATCACTTGCAGGAACCCAATTTAATTGGCCAGAGAACCACCTATCTGGGAGATTTTAAATACACACAATTCATTGGCATTATTATCTAAAAGCAAGGCTCATGTAGCCACTTACACAACTCTGGACAAAGGAGATTTGCTTTTATGCTAAAAATGGTTTTATGGAAACACAATTAAGCACTCCAAGGACTGGAAGCCCTCTGAGGGCCAGAAGCACTCTGAGGATTGGAGAGATGGTTCAGTTGGGAAAGAGCACTTGCCTCACAAGGACCTATATTTGTATCCCAAGGATGTATATATAAAGCCTGGTGCAGAGGCTCACACCTGTAATCCCAGCAATTATGAGGACAGAGGCAGAGATGGGATATTTGAAAGTTCTGGCCAGCTATGCTAACCTACATGGTGAAGTTTCAGGCCAACGAGAGAATCTTATCTTAAACAAAATGGTGGAAGGCCAGCGAGGACCAGCACTCAACATTTTCCTCTGTCTCCACACACACTCTGAGCAGGGGTGTGCGCACACAAACAAGTGTACACACGTATGCACAGACAGATTACATGCAAGACAAGACAAAGCAAGATTCCGGCTCATTGGCTGTGAATATTTGCATATTGGGATCATCCAATGAGAACTGTTGACCGGGGACAGGAAGGACATCCTAGGTTAGGACATGAACAACAGCATGTGTGTGGAAGGATAGACTCTGCTCTGACTGACTAACAAAGAAGAACAGACAGCCCAGGTGACAGTTTCTGCGGGTTTTACAGTCCAGGCGGCCCCCTCAGAGCCCCTCCATCAAAGACACTCCCTTTGCTTATCAATGCATTGCCTGGATAGAATGGATAGCAGAAGTTTTGTGCCATTTTGCCTTGTACACAAAGATGCATGCTCATCCCACGGCCAGCTCTGAACACGTTAGCTGACAGTGGCCTTGAATCTGGTTTAATAGAAGATTATATTTCAAAGAAGCCAGAAATAAATGAGAACGAGGCCACAGTTATTTGGCTTTTTGGAAGTAGATGGGGAGGACAGAGGACACACGTGATTAGAAAATGACCCGTGGTTTCATCCCCCAGCCCACCACCCAACAGCCTCATCCAGGCTCTCACATTTCATTTGTAAAATCACGGGTCCTGGAAGCCATGCCTGCTATGATTCTCAGTGGCCTGGGATACTGGGGTACGACCGCCCCCCCCCCCGGAGTCCAGGGGATGTTCTTCCGGTTATACTTCCCCTTCCCACAGGGAGCTGGAATTACAGGGTGGTGGAGGACAATATTGCAAATGGGGAATTATTATGTATTTCAAACACATGGTGTGGAGATATATTTTTTTAAAAAAAGCTGAGGACGATTGATTTAAACCAAGAGTGATTAACATTTTGGCACAAATTAGCTGATCAGATGCTAGCAGAAGCCCTAGGGACAAGGACATGGGAGAGGAGAGATGTGATGGGGAAGTGGGACAGTGAGATTCAAGACTCGGGGGAGGGCTATCAGGGGAGACATTGCCCCAAGGGTCTTTGGCCAAGAGGGAGAACAGAGGAATGGGAGTTTTCCAAAGACAGGAGTGAAGGCAGGACATGAAGGAAAGGCTGAAGGACAAACCACATGCTTCTCCCATCTGAAGCCAAGAGCGACTGCGGAAGCTAGCCTTGTTTTTCCTCCCCACACTCTCCTCAAACTAAACGTGTTTGAAACTAAATTTTATCTCTTTACGACATTAATAGTAGTAGCTTGCAAGTGTTTGCTGGGTCTCAGGCATCACTCCAATCCCTATGACATGGTACTCAGTGGTCTCACTTTAAAAATAGAGACCAAAGAGACTAGTGTGCCAGAGGTACACTAGAATTAGAAATGTAGTCAATGAGTGGAACTCTCTGCCTGTCTCGGTGTCAGAAGGGTCTGAGATGAAACTCTGCCCTTGAATCCTGGTAGAGTGCTCTGCCTGGCTATTGGTCCTCTTCTTTCCATACAGAAGGCTCTGTGGGTATGCAGATGGATAGAGAGGTGGTAGATAGAGAGGCTAGTATATATAATCTCTCTTATCTCAGAGAGAGGAGGGGGGAATGATTATGTGATCTTATTTGAAAGCAAAAGTTAATGGGGTGAGGCCAGAGGTAACTGGGGTTTTGACGATGGATGGAGAGGACATGAGACTTGTATGATTAGAAAATTATTAATTGTTTCTTCTCCAAACCCAGCACCCAACCACCCAACAAGCCCCAGATCGTGTGTGTGTGTGTGTGTGTGTGTGTGTGTGTATGTTTGTGTTATGCAGTCAAATGCTCATTAAGGCATGTGTTTATGTGAAAAGAAAGAAAAACAGATAACATATGCATGTATTTCAACTGGCATGCAATTATCTTTACTGGGTTCGGTGTGAAATTTCAATACATGCACAAATGTGCAATGACCAGATAATGGCATATCTATCATTCAACATTACCCTTGTCATGTCTGCTGCCAGGGAAGGCTAGGAGCTTTGCATTCTTGAGACCTTGTCCAGGAAGGTGGTAACCAAGTTGGAACTCTTGTCATTTTGGGTGTGAATCTAGCCTTCAAGAGCTGACCCATCCGTTCAGATCCTGGGATGGAATTCTTAAAGAATATTCTTGCTTCCACATGGCCAGTGAGCAGGAATGAAGGAGACAAGAGATGGAGCTTCTGAGGGTGTGCACTAGGTAGGGCTTAGAGGAGGACAAGCTTACCTAGAAGAGGAGGGGGAGAATGGACAGTCACAAAGGGTATAGGGGGCCTTGAGACATTGGGATTCACTCCAGACAGTGGTGTCAGTTTGCCGGGCTGGCATGAAAGAAGTAGACCCCCAGCAGTATCACTAGTGTTGCCCTCATCACTTCAACGATGTCGGTCTACAGTCTGGTTCCCTTTGAAAACACAGAAGGGCTTCTAGCTGGAGCTGGGCATTCATTGCAGACGCCTTTCCAGGTCATGGGCTTGATTTGTAGAAGGAGCCCCACATCTGCCTTGATTTTAAAAGCAGTTATTTAAAAAGTAAAACCAAAGGGCTAAAGGCCTCTGCTTGTGTTGAAAGGCCCCTCTTAGTCTGATCTGATGGCCCTTAATAAAAGCTTTCAGGGTGACTCGGGTTTTGTTTCTCCCTGGTGATTCAGCGTATTATTTCAAAGAAAGACCCAGAATCTCTCTTGAGTTCCCTGTACACCCAGCAGAGAGATGGCAATAGTCCACATGCACTGAGACTGGACAAGAGACACCGTAGGGCAGGGAGCAGCCTTCTATCTTGCTTGCTATTGTGGACATTGTAGTTACTCCAAAGAACAGCATAAGGAAGATTCTTGGCCAGAAGACTATAGTCCAGAGATGAGCTATCCTTCCTGAGGTTGTTCAGTGACTGTGTGTGTTATCTGTTGAATACAAGTCACCATCCACACATTACAAATCCCTGCTAATAGCCTAGCATCTTGTTTATTATCCTAGTTTCTGAGGGTCATATGTATAGAGGGTTGAAAATATAGCTCAATGTAGAGTATGTACTTAGCATATGCAAGCTTCTGGTTTTAAACTCTTGTATCAAAGAAGGAAGGAGGGAGAAAAGGAGGAAAAAGAGAGAAGAGGGAAGAGTGGGTGAGTAAGAGAAGAAAGGAGAAGGGGAGGAAGGAGAAAACAGTAAGGAATTGAGGTGGGATGAAAGGAGAGAAAGCAGATAAGGAAAGGGGAAAGAGGGAAGAGAACAGGAGGAGAAGGGAAAAGAAGGAAAAGGGGGATGGGAAGGAGGATAGAAGAAATAAGGGGAGAGAAGAGAAGGAAGGAAAATGGGGAAAGGAGAGGAATGGCAGGGAAGGCAGAAGTGGAAAATGGAAGGGAAGGAGAGAAGGAAGGAAAGAGGAAGAGGGAGTGGGGCATTGCCTCTGGCCCAGAGTCCCCTCAAAGCTGCAGAGATGGTGTTAGCCGAGACCATGCCTCCTCTAAGGCCAGAAGGGGACAAGTCCTCACCCATGATCTTGCTTGGCCATCAGCAGAATCTAGCCCTTTACTAACTATGGGTCAGCAGCCACCCTTATATCCATGCTACAGTTATCCAATCCATGGCAACTTTCTTGGTTGAAGATGGAGTCTGTCACTCACATAAAGTCACAATCACAACCTGACAATGAATATGGCCTTGCCAGCTCTGCACTCTGTTCCAGTGAGACACTCTCCCTGCACCAAAGGTAGAGACTTGAATGAGGCTGAGTTACCCAGAGAGCCTTATAACCAGGGACATCTCAGAATCTGGCTCCATAGTTGATAGTGGCCACAAACCAATAGCAAACAGTGCCACAATGCCTTGACTTTTCTTCTTCACCATCCTTCATGGTCACCCCGATTTATACTGACAACACACAAAACAACTTAGGGACAGTTGGATGATTGTGAAAGGGACTTGCAGTCTGCTGGGAGAGAGATATGCACAAAAATGTTCCACAAGAAATGCTGACCCATTAAGCACATGTAAACATGGACTGCTAATTTGTTTCCAAGCCACTCAGACCCGAATAATCACACAGAAACGATATTAATTGCAACACTGTTTGATAAATGGCTCAAGCATATTTCTAGCTAGCTCTTATATCTTAAATTAACCCATTCTACTAATCTGTGTATCACCACAAGTTTGTGGATCACCACGAGGTTATGGCCTATTCATAAGGTAAGGTTCTATCAGGCAGCTTTCTCCTTTCACAGCTACATGGCATATCCTTGATTCTGCCTACTTTCGCTCTCTATCTCTGCTCTGATTTCCTACATGGTTTGACTCTGCCAAGCCATTGACTAAAACAGCTTTATTCACCAACCAATAAAAGCAATACACATACAGGATATTCCACATCATCTCCCCTTTTCTGTCTAAATAAAAAGTAAGATTTTAACTTTAATATAGTAACATTACATATACAAAACAGGTATCAAGCAAGAATTATAGTTACAATATTTAGTTCATTCACATTTGGCAAATTAAGGAAAATACTCTATCATTTATCCTATTTTCCATGAAGCTAAAGTTTTATATCTAATTTACCTTTTGTCATAACT
Source organism: Myodes glareolus (assembly GCF_982192425.1). NCBI lineage: Eukaryota > Metazoa > Chordata > Mammalia > Rodentia > Cricetidae > Myodes > Myodes glareolus. Next base: position 27,351,419 of record NC_142029.1, on the reverse strand, counting down.
AAGGAAAATGATAACTATCTGTCTTCAACTCCTCAAAGACTCCAGAATGATATAATATTACCTAAGTAAACATGAAGTACATTACAAGCAACTTCCAAAATCTAGAATTGGCAGATTCATCTTGTTGCCTGGACAGTCATTCAAAGTTATTTTGTAACATTGGGGCATCCATCTTTAGCCTACAGGCCCATAGTATCTTGCAGACTTTTCCATGAAGCAAAGAATTTAAAAGACTTTTCTGCCTTTATTGGCAGAGTTCACCAGTTGCTTTCTTCTGTGTCCTGCAGAATGCAGTTTCTTCTGTGAAGTAGGAGCCCTCAAGAACCATCCCATCTTTCAAAAGGTTCAGCAGTTACTTTTCTGTAGGTCCTACATGTCCAGTTCATACAGCAGATCATAAAACAATCCGGGAAAGAGCAGCTTCTTGTTCAAATGGTTAGCCTTGTCACATTGAAGGCAAATTCCATAACGAGTTTTTTCAATTCCCATCATCCTCTTGAAGTAGATTGGTGCTGCCAGAAGCAGACATGTCTCACTGTTGAGAAAAGTTCTAAGGTCTTAAAACATTTTAAATGTCATATTCCATAGGTCTTTGAAATGTTGAAGCTATCTAACTGAAATATATCTTTGTATATTTAGAAAACCTAACTATCATGATTAAAAGTTTAACTATAAATTACTATCTATGAGTCTATATTTCTTAATTATATATTATATTTTTAGAAGTACTACAAAAACACAGTACCTTAAATAAGAGCAGAAATACATATATACAGTGTAATAAATCAACCTTAAATTTATATGAATTGACCAAGATCCATACCAATGCAAATTATTCATCTCTATATCATATCTCCCTTTTGTTGGCAGAGCATTCTGGCCCACAAGGTCCCATGTCCATTTAGTCCCAAATAAACACACAGAGGCCTACATTAGTTATAAATTGATTGACCTATTAGCTCAGGCTTCTTATTAACTCTTATAATTTATATTAGCCCAAAATTCTTGTCTATGTTATCCACATGACTTGGTACCTTTTTTGGCGAGGCAGTCACATCTTGCTTGCCCTGTGTCTGATTTCTACTATGTCTGGGTGATGACCGCAGACTGAGCTTTACTCTTCCCAGAATTCTCCTGTTCTCCTAGCCCTGCCTCTACTTCCTGCCTGGTGACCCCACCTATACTTCCTGCCTGGCTACTGGCCAATCAGCACTTTATAAAACAAGTACAATAAGCACATCTTTACAGGGTAAAACCACTGTCCCACAGCACCCTTTAAATGAAAAAAAAATATAAGCAATCATTTTGGGAATTTGGACACAGTTTTCTCTAAATTGCTTCCTGCTGTTTGTATTTTTAGGGTTCACGGGGGGCTTTTTGGTGGGTTCCATAAAACTACATTAATCTGGAAGGAATTCACAGGTCCTCATCTTCTGTGTAAGCAAAAGCAGAATCTATTTTCCAAAGTAATATATCCTTAGAATCAAATTTTAAAGTCAAGTTACCTTTCAAATATATATGTTGGTTTAGTTTAGCAGCCTATACAATGAAATTTTTCTCTGTAGTTAGCTCATTGACAGCCAAAAACCCACAATAATATACAAAATCTGTGCATTTTCCATCTTTATGTGGTTTATTTTTCTTTATTCCTTTAATATATGACTGTCTGTACTCTTGTATTACTTTTATAGACTCTTTAAAACTATTTTTATAACTGTCTTTTCATAACTGTCTATACTCTTTTTCTTCTCTTTCCCAAACCTATGTGCATTTTTAAACACACTGTGTCTTGTTTAGAGGTCTTTTTGTCTGAATCTCTTATTGTGTATCTGCAATCATTTTGTGGCCAGGAGCGCATTTAACATGGTAAGCAGTGTGGTTGTGGAATCCCTGGATGCTGGCTCTACTTCTCTTGGCCTTTCAATATGGTGGAGGTACGTTTACTGCCAGCTCTGGGACTGCTGGGTGGAAACTGTGCTTTCACCTCAATTCTGGGAAGCACCATGCAGCACATAAACCCTTTTGGCGTGAGTAAAAGTTAAATCTGCCATGCAGTGTGCTGCACAACCTGGAAATGTCCCAGTGTATGGCAGTGGGAATCTACCATGCTTTCCTGCCTGTGCACACCTAGCAGACCCAATCCAGCTCCTTTCCCAGGAGGGGTGCTGAGCAGCAGGCTTGCTCTCAGCTATCTTCCTTCTGACCCTGAGCAGGCATACAAGCACCTGGATACGAAGTGTGTGGTTGGCCATGTGGGTTAGCCACAAATGTATGGGCGCCATTTTGTAAAAGGAGACTGTGCCGTTAGTTTCCCAGACCCAAATAATCACACAGAAATTATATTAATTACAACTCTGCTTGGCCAATGACTCAGGGATATTTCTAGTTAGCTCCTACATCTTGAATGAACCCATTTCTATTAATCTGTGTATCACCACAAGACTGTGGTTTACAGTAAAAGTTCTGAGGGTATGTCAGAGAGTATGTCAGAGGCAGCTACATGGCATCTTCCTGACTCTGCCCCCCCTCCCTCTCCCTCTGTTCTGATTTCCCACCTGGCTTTTCTCTACTCAGCCATTGGACAAAAGAGCTTTATTCATTATCTAATAAAAACAACACATACATAAGGACATCCCACATTCAAACACAGGCTGACGTGGGAGGATTCAAGTTCGTGATCCTAAGGTCCAGTGAATTCAATCAACTTTGAACTGGAGTTGTCCAGAATGTTCACAAGGAAGGTGATTGAGATGAATCTTGAGTATATAACCACCAACGTGCATTGACTTTACCTATGTGTTACTGAGGGTTTTACAAAAAAAAAAATTTTTTTCACTTAATATCCAAAGCAATCCCTCAAAGGGAACAAAACCTGAGAGATAAGGGATAAGTCACTGAGGTATGCAGCTTCCAGATGATAAAGAGTAAGTTAAGGACATATGTCATTCAGGACATACACTCTATACCCATTACCCTTCTGTGCTGATGCTCCTACTTGGCTGTCTTCTGGGTCTGGGAGAACGGGACAAAGGTACTGCATGAGGAGGAGATTGTACTTACAGAGGCAAGTAGGCAAACAAACACCAGCTAGCTCTTCCAACAGGAAACTTCAATTCCAAGTGTCTAGAAAGTTCGGTCTTTATCTCTTTCTGGGTCTGGCTCATAGATGATTTCAGATTTCAGCTCAGACTTCATTTTCAGAAAAAGTGCTTAGGACCCCACAACCCATCCCTACCACCAGTCACCTCCTGTCACCGGATCTTGTTTGTTTACTTTCCTAGTGCCACCAATGCATGCATAGAGCTCAGTATAAAGCATATGCCCGATTCAGGCTGAGGTGGCCACAGATGATGAATGTGGCTGAAACCGGGGCAGTATGGGGGTAGCCTTAGGGAGTCTGACTTGCTCAGCAAATAGTGTTGGAGCCATGAAGACTGCACAGGATGGGGACAAGAATGGCAGAGCTTGGTGACCATGATAGTGTGAGGGGCACAATTCTGAGCAATACTAACTGAATGTGCTTTCAGGTTCCTAGAAGGTGTTTTGCGTGTCCTCTATCTCCTAGTACCCAGAAAATTCCACCTCTAACCTACTCCTCTCAAAGGAGAACTTCTGTGGAGGGAGAAAGACATTGGGAACTTAATTCTGATTCTTCAATTAAAATAACAACAAAATAAATACATAAATAAACTAAACACCCAATACTTGACATCCCAGGATCTCAGGTTCCAGGCCTGGTTTTCACTTTAAAGCGCTATGTGATCTCAGATAAGTCTCTCTGTGTCTCTAAGCACACGTCTCCTCTTCTAGAAAATGGGGGGTTGGGCTATAAGCCAATTCTATGATCTCATTATACTTGTTTCTAATTTGTAGCTGGGAAAATTTGATATATAATTCAGGACAAACTGCGCTTTACTCTAAGGCTAGGGGCATGCCAACATAATCTAATTTCATTGTTTCTTGTCGCCTGTTAATAAAGAATGTCAATATTTCTTGTCATTATTCCCTGTTCCCTATTCTCCACATTTCCTGACCAGTCATCAAGAAAATATTTGCCCTATGTGGACAGGTATATTGGTTTATGTATCTCATTTTTTTTCTATTTTTAGACTGGATCTTACATAGCCCTGGCTGGCTTTGAACTATGTAGCCAAGCATGACCTTGAATTTCTGATCCTTCTACTGCCACCCTCTTAATGCTGAGATTACAGGCATGCACTAGCATGTCTGGATTATGCAGTGCTGGGGATGGAACCTTCATGTATATTAGGCAAGAATTCTACCTACATCGCTAGGCCTAGATGTGCTTCCCTGAACTCAGCATCCTCCTCCATTAAAGATCTAGAAACATGTACCCAGTCTCCTGAAAGACACAATTCTGGAGGTAGGTGGGGATCATAAGACTATGGTCTTATGATAACATCATAACACCATGGGCAACTAGGTATGGCCACAGGCAGGGTCATTCCAGGAGTTTTGAAGGCAAGAAGAAATGGTAAACAACAGGTCTCAGGACTTCCTCATAATACAAAAGTAACAAAAGACTCACAGACACCATTTTATAACTATAGTCACTGTATGCCTGTCCTCTGTCCCCTGCACTCAGGAATCTGCCAGCCTGGGTCTCTGTGGCCTCGGGTAAATACACATTTGGTAGTTCTCAGAATTACTGCCATGTAGGGATTGGCTGTGGAACACAAGTGTGGCATCTGAGCAGGGCCTTGGAGATTTAGCATCTGTGACCCTGCTTCACTCCTCTCTCCTAACCACAGATGTCCTCTCCCCTTCCTTTCACCCTTCCCTCCTCTTCTCCAAGCCATATCCTTTGCCTCTCCTTCCCTCATGGCTCATAAGTAGAGGTTCTCTTTCTATCTCTGGAAGGGTAGGTGGTCACTCTTCTTAGACTGTGGAGACTTGTGTTCTACTAAGGTGAAACACTACTTTTGAGATTGCACAGGATCAGGGAACATAGCGGTGGCATCTCAGAGTATGTCACAGACTGGCAGGCACCAAGTGTGGCCATGCTCAAGGGCTCCAGTCTGGTGTACCTGGCCCTCTGGAGCCTCTGTGTAGGGGGCTGATGTGTCACATCTTAACCATGGAAACAATGGGATTGATGGTTTAATCTGCACATCCGTATGAACTCGAACATACATGAGTGTGCCCCTGAGTGTGACAGAGCCATTCAGTTGGTTTTCTTCGTCTTTTGCTTTCTAAAGTCTCCCCTAACCCCAAATCTACCCATCTTTTCTCTTCACAAATCCAGAATCTTTCCATTCCAGATTGAAAACACAAAAAATGTGTTTGAATTTCTTCTAATATCATTTCAGAACAAGGCAGAATTCTTTAAAAGGAAATTCAGTTTCACCCTTCAAATCTGGAGTCATTTAATGAAAATTAAGGGGACTTAACCTAAATTATCTCAACAAGAAAGGTATTACTCTCCCTTGGAGTAGGTGATAGGTGGAGCCCAGGGCACTGTCACCTCAAGTTCTGTCTTAATATCTGTAAAACAGAGAAGCAGTCATGAAATGGAGACCCTGTATAGATCTGAGGGCCCACTTTTTTTCATTACAACCGGCATATTTGAACATGTACTTAATCCACCCGCAAAACAGGCCCAGCAGAGCTCACATGTAGTGTGAGGAGAAAAAAAGGACACCATTTGAATGGCTCAGTAGTTAAGTAACAGGGTCATTCTAAGCACTCAATGAATACCAGAAGGCCATTCATTGTAAGCAGATAGAATTGAGAGCAGGATTTCCAGAAGTCTTCCAAGGTCACCCATTGAGAGTGAGAAAAGAAGATTAGCTTCATCAGGGTGGAGATGCAGCTCCATTGGTACAGCACTTGCCTAGCACACAGGAAGTACTGGGCTCAACCTTTAGCATCACATAAAACTGGCATGTAATTCCAGCATTGGAGAGCTGGAAGGAGGAGGATCAGAAAGTCATCGTTGGCTACATAAGGATTTCAAAGAGGCCACCCTGAACTACATGAAACTTTGTCTGAAAAAACGGAGAAAGAAAATGGATTATAGATTAAGTCATGGCACCCCTCAGTGTGTGTCAGGTTGTCTGAGTGACCTAGGACCCAAGCAAGACACCCTTAGGAAAGACTCTGCTCCTGATAATAAGGACCTGCCCAACAAGACCTTGACCAGGTTACATCCGTGTGTTGAGACAAATTAGGAGTGTGTCCAGTTAGATGAATGGGACAAGGCTTAGTCTCATAGACCCATGAGTCAACCCCTGCCAGGTCCTCCTGCTGTGCAGGGAACTGCCACCAGTCCTGGTAATCCTTCCACAGCTAGGCTGAGTCACTGCTCTGGTTTAGAGACCCTGGAAGCCATCGTCACAACTGTCTGTGCTGAGACCTCCACAAGGGCACAAAGGACTCACCTCTGGCTGATCTTCACAACCAGGGAATGGCCCTAGTGCTTGTTGCCGCATCCCTTAATCAAAAGATGGGTATAGTAATCCTGATTTTATTCCCAAGTGCATAGGGTATGGATTTTGAGGTCCCAAAAACCTAACTTTAAATACTGGCTCATCTCTAGATCACAGTGTAACCTTGGATTAATGGCATTGCCTCTCCCACCTTGACTGCCTCACCTGACTATGAGGGTTAATGCTCTTATGAAAGTTATTTGCAGCAAACACATAGCTTGTGCTAAGTGCTCTTCACACACTATTTTATTCTTTCCTCGGCTCCTATGTTATGGAGTAGGCAGAAAAACTGACAAGATATAAGAACGTTCTTTCTAACCTTGAATCTATTAGACTTATTGTTTCATTGCTATTATCTGACATTTGCCATTTCTTTATAAAAATTTAGTTGTGTGTGTGCTGTGGGACAATGGTCTGTACACTGTCACTTGTATTTTAAATAAATGTTGCTTGGCCAGTAGCCAGGCAGGAAGTATAGGTAAGGCAACCAGGCAGAAAGTGTAGGTGGGGTGGTGAGAACAAGAGAATTCCGGGAAGACAAAAGACTCAGTCTGTTTTCATCACCCAGACACAGAGGAAGCCAGACATAGAGCAAGCAATAGGTGACTACCTCACCAAAAAAGATACCAAGCCATGTGGCTAACACAGACAAGAATTATGGGCTAATATAAGTTATAACAGTTAATTAAAAAAGCCTGAGATACTAGGCCAATCAGTTCATAATTAATGTAGACCTCTGTGTGATTTCTTTGGGACTTAAAGACTGTGGGAACTGGGCAGGACAGAAATCTCAGTCAACAGAATGACACCCAGTCAACAGAATGGCATGCCAACGTGGAGCTGACCAAATCCACTTAAAAGCCTGAGAGAGCTTGGGAAGTTATTCTAGGTAGAAAAGAATAGAGTTAAGCATGGCTTCTTGATAGCAGCACTTTCTCGGGTGGGCTCTGCTTGTTAGAGACAAGAGTTTTCATTTAAGAGAGGCTTCCTGACTCAGCTTTAGCTGCAAAACCTTGCAGCTCTTTTAAGAGCTCCTGCCACAAAACACTTAAATGGTGTCGATAAAAAGTTGACTGTATACTTTTTGGTGGTAGCAGGGATCTTGAAACATCATAGAGTTGTGGCAATAAACATGGCTCCTGCCAGTATCTCTGCCGTGAGGTTAGACTCTCAGAAAAGAGCTAAGGAATGGGCTGGATCCAGGCAGCAAAGTCACGGCTTTAATCCTAGCCATATCACTTAGCAAATTAAAGCCTCATGTGGTCAGAAAAAGAGAGATATACAGTAAAGATAGATTCAGAGATAAAGAAAACCTCTAAACAGTTTACTGTGTGTTTAAAAATATATGTAGGCTTGGGAGAAAGAAAAAAGAAAAAGTCCTTAAAAGAAAAAAGAAAAAAAAGTAGTTGGGTGTGGTGGCACACACCTTTAATCCCAACACTTGGGAGTCAGAGGCAAACAAATCTCTGTGAGTTCAAGGACAACGTGGTCTACAGAGTGAATTCTAGGACAGCCAAATATACACAGAGAAACCCTGTCTCAAAAGGCCAAAAATTAAAAATAAAAGAAATAGAGGCTAAAGTAAAGCCAGGTAAGGATGAAAAATATACAGAGAAGTTGGATACTGTATGTTATTGTATTGTCTTTAAATTGTTTGATGACTGAGGAAGGAGCAAAAGCTTCTAAAAGACATTTAATTATAAATGCTGCTGGATTAATACTATACACACACACACACATATAATGAAAATGCTTTGACTTTAAAATTTAAGTCAAAAGATATGTTACTTTGTAGAAGAGGTTTTGCTTTTGTTTCCACAGGAAGTGAGGGACTGTGGATTCATTCTACATTAAGAAAACTCAGGTTTGACCAAGGAAGACCTCCCACCCTCAGAAATCTCTGATGAAAGGAATGGCCCAGATGTCTGAGTTCTACAACCAGAACAGTTCAAAGACTTCTGCCTGAGATGACCAAGCCTCACAGGATCCTCCAGTCAGGACTTGGTCATAATTCTAAATTTTCTTTAGGTTCCCATAAGATTATCAGTGCCCCCAGTCAGCAGGAAGTAGCCTGGAAAACTACACTCACATTTCCAAAAAATGGATTATGGATGTTTGCCTATTGGTTCCCAGTTGTTATGGATAATAGTCAGGAGAAAAGCTAACCAAAGAAGATTTGATTCAGAGTTCTTGTTTTAAAAGAGAGGAGGGGAGAGTATTATGGGACAATGGTCTGTACCCTGTCAATTGTATTTTAATAAAATGCTGATTGGCCAGTAGCCAGGCAAGAAGTAGAGGCGGGGCAATGAGAACAGAAGAATTCTGGGAAAAAGACTTAGTCTGCAGTCGTCACCCAGACAGAGAGGAAGCCAGACACAGAGCAAGCAAGTTGCGACTGCCTTGCCAAAAAGGTACGAAGCCACGTGGCTAATACAGACAAGTATTATGAGCTAATATAAGTTATAAAAGTTAATAAGAAGCCTGAGCTACTAGGCCAATCACTTTACAATTAATATAGACCTCTGTATGATTTCTTTGGAACTTAACGACTGTGGGAACTGGACAGGACAGAAACTTCAGTCAACCTGTGTGTATGGTATATATGTGCATCTGTGTGCTTAGAGGCTCATGTGGGTCTATTTATTTATGCAGGGGCACCTGAATATGTATGCTTGCATGTGAAGGTCAGAGGACAGCTTTGGGTGTTGTTCCTTAGGCTCCATCCACCTACCTTGGTTTCTAAGACATGATCTTTTCTCTGACCTGGAATTCATTGATTAAATCAGGGTGTCCGGCCAGTGAGCCCCAGAGATCTTTCTGTCTCTGTCTGTCCAGCATTGGTATTACTGGACCATTGCATGATGCCCAGAATTTTTACATAGGTTCTGGGGATTGAACTCAGGTCTTAATGCTTGTAAGGCAAGTACTTGGGGAGGACCATTTCTAAGTCATATGAGATGTGAATTAGTGGTAGAAGGAATTATTAAGTAGAAAACGCTGGCAGCTAAGATGATTTTTTAAAATGCACTTTTGGGGGCATTTCACATTCAAATCATAACAACCTCATGCATTCTTGCACAGTTGATGATTCTGGGTTTTTAAAGGAGAAGCTAAGGAATTCAATGCTCTAGAATTCATCATGGGGAACTTCCTATGAGGGCAAAAATGGCAGAACAAGGAGGGCATGTGCAACAGTCACACTACCCTGAAAGCTGTGTCTCTGTGCAGAAGAGAGAGAGAGGGGAGTCGGGTAGAAGCCGTCAGGTTGCCATACAGGACACAAAAGGTTAGGCAAGGACACTGCAGAATTCTCTAGCCAAGTCAGCTGTCACTGGAGTCCTGTGTCTCCTGGGAATGGGCCTGCCTTGGCATTGCTGCCACAATCAGTCAGTGGCCGGGGATGCCTGACTGGGAAAACCTGGCCTAGACACAAAGGCAGCAGCGGATATCAAAGCAATGCAGCTGGGGCCTGGCTCAACAGCCGTTTCCATGGAGGCCTGCTGGCTGAGTCAGGTGGCCAGCACAATTTAGTCTCCTCTCTACTCACTTGCCCTCTTTGGGGCAGCTTCAGGGTTGGACATTAGGAGGCAGTTTCTTTTCCTGTGATACCTGAAGATACGAAAAGTCGTAGTGGGCTCAGGAGTAACTGAAACACCACTATTTAAGTTTTAGCCCCCAAATGAATTTGATGACTCTTTGGAAAGGAATTCATTTCCAGACGTTATGCAGGTGAATATGAGCCATAGAGGTGGGGTTGAGGGGACCTGGAGGGTGGAACTGTTAAGAATTGAATATGAAACATTCCCTCAAGACTTGTGCTTTTGAGCACTTGATTTCCAGCTGGTTGCATGTTTGGAAATGCTGTGGGACCTATTGGAGGTAGAGCCTCCTTGGAGGAAGGGGGTCGCTGGAGACAGGCCTTGAGGCTCTGAGTCCAGCCTTACTTCCTGTTCACTGTCTGCTTCCTGGGTGCAGTTGTCTGAAGAAGCCCCTGTATCAATGACTTCTCCCACGATGGACTGTATCCTTGACCTATGAACTGCAATGAACCCTTTGCTCTATAAGATCATAGAACCAAATATTTTCTCATAGCATCAGAAGAGTAACTAAGACAGGGGCAAGGCTGTCACCAAGCTGAGGATGTTCTAGTCCAGATGATGGATACGCTCTGAAAGGCACCACATCGATCTGAAGAGCTAAGGTGTCAGCATCTGACACATCTGACCATCTCGCTGATCTTCACCAGAAAGACAAGGCTGAATTAGAAGAGATGTGCCATCAAGACCTAGGACTGTGTCCAGATGACTTCCGGGGGCATCTTGATGGGAAAGCTCAGAAAGAGCTCTCTGGAAGAGTTTATACTGGATTCTGTCTCATGAGACACAGTCTCTGCAAAGCTGGAACCACAGCTTTGAGCTCTGTGACCTCAGTGGAGCCTGAAGGACTCTGCTTGTCCTCCATGTCCAGAAGAGGGTTGCGGCTGTTAGTACATTCAGGTCTGGAGTACATACCCTCTTTGGCTGGAGCTGTGGGCCCGTCAGAGGACAGAACTAACAACCCCCTGGAACCATTCCCAGAGACACATTTCTCTAGGAGCCAAGAAGAAATACAAGTGATCCATTTTGAACTTATTAATAATCGTCACATTCCTGTCGGGGACATGGGAGAGTCAGTTCGGGAGCGCCTCAAGCTCTCCATGGTAAGTCAGTATGTCAAGATGGTTCAGGGCTGTGGGTTTTCCGTGCTGCTGCCGTTCAGAAGATTAGGACCTGGGGATATCAAACAAATGTGGATCCCAGGACTCCAGAAGCCCACTAAATGGGGGCTAGGAACCTTTACGGGGAAGTCTTTCTCTATCATTCCCATGATCAGCCGCGTAGGTGTGAGCCAGAAGCTCCGTCCCCAGAACAGCACCCAAAAACACTAAAGATGCTGATTTTCACTTCATCCTCACCTTAATTGGATTTTTTAAATTGGCAGAGAACAAACTGAGTGGAACTAATAATCAATACCATAACATAATGTCAAAAAGATCCACATGCACCAAAGGGTGGTTTCCTCAGGCAGTTAGCTAACTGGCCCTTAGATGGAGGTTCGCATACAGGTTTTATGTTCTCATGTACATAAGGTGCCTTAGATAGCGTTATTATGGCCATGATGAATATCACAGCCCAGCCTTGACAGATTCCTGTGTTCCAGGGTAGGGGTGTGTGGATTAGAAGTGTTAGGCAGAATAAACAGAGATACAAAAGAAATACAAAAACAAAGGACAGTACCAGGAGGGCAATCCGTGAATACTGAATGTACCCACATCTATTTCTTAAGACATTTAGGTACCCTAACCTGCAAAAGACCTTTTTATCATGATACAAAGAACAAAGTGAATACCATCTTAATACCCAAAACACCTAGTAACCACACCCTGAGTCAAGATATCTTTGCTAGTAGCCACACCTTAAGTTAAATAAATCTTCTATGGATAGCCTTGAAGGAGCAAGACTAGGCCTGAACTCTCTGACCTTTAGTCAAGGTAGAAGGATCCACTTCTGCGGGTTCCCACAGAGGAAGCACCATGATTAAAAGAAAACTGAGGATGAAAGGGTTTATTTGGCTTATGCATATGTAGTTGTTCATTATTGAAGGAATATAGGACAGGCACTCATAACAGAGCAGGAATCTGGAGGAAGGAACTGGTGCTGAGGCGGTAGAAGGGTACTGCCTACCGCCTTACTCCCCATGGTTTGCTCAGCCCACTTTCTTATAGAACACAAGACCACCAGCCCAGGGATGGAACCACCCACAATGGGCTGGGTCTTCCCACACCAGGTAAGTTCAGAAAATGCCCTGCATGCTTGCATCCACCTGATTGTGTGGAAACATTTTCTCAGTTGAGGCCTCCCTCCTCGCTGATAACCACAGCCTGTGTCAAGTTGACATAAAATTAGCTAGTACATAGGATAAGCATGTACTTGTATATACACACATATTGAATTCAAAAGACAACTTTGAGGTGTGTGTGTGTGTGTGTGTGTGTGTGTGTGTGTGTGTGTGTATGCATGTGTGCATGTGTGTGTGGGGCGTGGCCATGAAGGCTAGTTGAGGCCTGATTCCCCTGAACCTGGAGTTACAGGAGGTTATGGCTGCCTAGTATGGGTACATTAACCTCCGATCCATCTCCTCAGCCCACTCCACCTCCACCCGTGGTTTCTGAGGTATGAATTCATGTCCTCCTGCTTACATAGCAAACACTTCACTGACCGAGCCATCTTTCCAACCCTATCACACAGGTCTGAGTCATAGACGATTCTTAGAGCCAGCAACTATGGGAGAGGAAAGAGCCAGAACTGTACAGAGAAAGGTGGCTAAGCTGTGATGCAGAACCAGGAATTCAGCCCTTCAAATCAACGGACCAACTAGTCACTCCCTGTAGTCTTCCTGCGCAAAGAGGTGTGATCTTGAACAGTTTTGCTCAGCCCTAAGAAGGCTGACAGCTGAGGGCACCTGTTAGGAGTGCTCACGGCATCTGGAGGGGTGGTCCTTTATTTTTTAGAGGGATCTAGGGGCACAACCACTGCCAAAGAAGCTCTCAACTTCAGACGTGATTCATGTATATTTAGCATTTCATCAGCACCTGCTGCACTGGGAAGCCATCCAGCTTCCTCCTCCACCCTCCGTAACACACGGTCGAGAATGAGCCCCTGATGCCAAAGGCAGGGGGAGTTCAGGATCTATCACTTTTAAGCATCTGAGAGACACTGACTGAGCAATCTATGTGTAGGAGTCAAATGAGACAACAGATCGCGGGCATTTGACTTGAAATGTTGGATAGAAGAATGCTACCAGCCATGCCCCGTGATAACAAGACCAAACGACGCCATAGATCACCAGTGCTAGCCAACAAGACTCATTTTCCTCGGCTCGTCATGAACTGAAGGGGGGCGTGGACTACCAGTACTCTAAGGCAGAGACTGTGTTAATTCCCTAAACCACATTTTAGGACAAAATACTGAGCATACTATCCCAATAGGACAAGCCCACTCCTGACCCCATCTCCTAGGGATGAAACATGAGGAGATTGTCTATAGTGGGAAATAACGGTGCCACAGCGGGATAGTCGCACTGGGTTTTGTGTGTCTCACGACATTGAGACTCCCTGAAACCCTCAGGAATGATTTGAGTCGACTAGGAAAAAAGACCCCACCCCATGCTCTTGACGAGTATGATTGTTTGGCTTCTCTGTTTATTTATTCACTTGTGATGAGCGGCAGATAGCTGGCGAGTCTACGCGGCTCCTTCATCAGATTCCTTTATGCATACGTTATTTGAGGCTGAGATTTATGCTCAAAGAATAACGAGGGAAACAGGAGTGAAAGAAATAATTTAAAAGCAGTTCACATTAAAGAGGAGATCAGATACACACCAAAAGCCTGGAGAACCCCAGACTGCTACTTGGCTCTGTTTGAAAATTGTGTCAAGGGATAACTCAGTCCCGGAGATGACTTTTCCTATGAGACACACCCCACACGCTCAGGTTCCCTTTCTATTTTTAATTATGTGTACATGTACATGTGGGGACACGGGGACGGCATGTGCATCCGAGTGCAACTCCCTGCCTAGGGATGCTAGAAGAGCGAGTCAGATTCCCTGGAGCTGAAGTTACAGGTGATTGTGGGGTACTCAGCGTGGGTGCTGGAAAATGGATGCTAGTCCTCTGAAAAATTAGTATGTGCTCTTAACTGCTGAGCCATTTCCCCAGCCCCTTATATTTTAAAAAGAAAACTACACTTGCTTTACATCCATAAAGGCTTAACCTATGTGCACTACATCCACATCTGATGCCCATGGAGGTCTGAAGAGGGCATCACATTCCCTGGAACTGGAGGGTCTGATGACCGTGAGCCACTATGTGGTGCTGGGAACCGAACCCAGGTCCTCAGGAAGAGATCTCTTAACTACTGAGTGCCTCTCCAGCACAGCCAGAATTCTGTGTGCATGTGTGTTCCCTAAAGGTTTCTATCTCGTGGAGGAAAAGTCTCCATCATTAACCTAAACTGTGTTGATTTACCCACATATTCAAACAATGTACAGAAACTTAAAGGAAGCCTGGCTTGATTTTTAAGTTAAAGGTAAAACTTCTGATGCAATCAAAAGACATTAAGTCGACCTAATAACTTGATGACTAGATTCATAAATGGAAACATAATTTGCTAATGGTTTGTTTCTAAGGCCAGATCTTATTCATTTTACCTGATCATTAGTCTGTGACATCAGGAAAGCAAGACAGAAGCAACATATCTGAGTTTCATTTAGAGACATGTGGGGAATATCAGAATGGATACATTCAAACAAGAGTCTCTGGTTAATCATGGGGAACCTGGAGGACTGGTCTGCAGGGCCAAGAGTCTTACATTGCACTTGTTGTTTTCCACAGCGACTGTCTTGTAACTACAACACATGGATAAAATCTACAAATAATAATTTGACCTAGGAAAAACTGTCTTGCAGCTTTCAACTAAAACCCACTGGACTCTAAACCTACGTCTCTAGTGCTTTCTGAGCTCCCTTGACTGCCAAATAGTTCTGCCCACAATCTGCAGGCAAAGCTGAATCTGTCACCTTTTTGCAGCCCCAACTACTTTCTACTTTACCCTCTGTGGTTGTTTGAGAGAGAGAGAGAGAGAGAGAGAGAGAGAGAGAGAGAGAGAGAGAGAGAGAAAGGGAAGGGGTTCTATATGTCCACAGAGCACACGGAGGGTTGGAAAACAAGCTTATCTTGTTTGAGACAAGGCCTTTTATCTTGCTTCATTCGCCAGGCCTCCAAGCCTCCTGGAACTGTCCTGTGACTGCCTCCCACCTCATCAAAAGAATGCAGAAATTAAAACAAGGACTCCCCAGGTCATGGGAGTGCACACCTTTAATCCCAGGAGAGAGGGGGAAATCTCTGTGAGGTTCAGGCCCAGTTTGATTTAAGTAATGAGTTCCAGGCCCAACCTGATCTGCAAAGTGTGTAGCCATAGCTACACAAGAAGACCTTGTCTCAAATTAACAAACAAATGAACAACAAATCAGGTACTCTCATATCTAGCTTTATAGGGTTTGGGGGATTTGAATTTAGGACAAACTTGTGCTTTACCCAGTGAGCTATCTTCCTTACCCCCCCCCATTATTTTTAATATATCATAAGTTTCACAAGACTTTACAAGATACATTCACCTGCACATTAATCATAACAATGCATCTAATTGTATTGGCTCCACACTCTAAACATTTGTCCTATGGTAGATGTTGGGTGACGGCATGAAATACTGAAGAAGTGATAAACAATGTAGCATGGCCTTTAAATCTAAGAGGAGTTAAAGTAAAAAAAAATATCTAACTCTCAAAATGAGGAGATTTGGAAGTACTGTAGCTGGTTAGTTCATTATGAATCTATAGTTTAACTGGCCTCACACAGGTCATGTGACCTGACATCTCACTAACTAAATTACAGTGTTTGCAAATGAAAAGCCCTTTCCTGTGCTCCACACTTTCAGATCATAATTGAGTCCTTGGTGCTACATTTCCATGTGAAAACAGATGCGCCTATATTTAGACGAGAGAAGGACATGCTGACGGGACACAGACCCACTATGCCGTGGTGTCTGCAGGGATTGGGAAGCTTGCCCATGTCGAGGAGGTTTCTGAGGACAAGAGGGGTTCACAGCGTGGATCATGGTTGCCTACATTGGGATTGGCTAAAGGATGTCATACAGAGCGCTGGTCCCAAACTACAGCACCACCTGAGCTGGACCAGTCGGATACGACTACCCTGTGATGACTTCCCAGTCTCGAGTCTCATTCCAAGCAAGCCCTGCTCTGTTTCTTGTAGTCTGAAGGTCCCCTTGGTGATTCTGGCACACAATGTGGAAACGCATGGAAATGAGAATTCAGGATTTATAAACAGGCAGCCAAGAGCCCATGGATAAAGTAAATGTCTATAGACTATCAACAGATACATTTTAAATCATTCATTTAGAGAAGTGATTGGCTTCCTGTGGAGAAAGAAGGTATGGCAAGTCACTGGGAAATAAAAGAGGGCTGGAGGGACATTTACAAGAATGAAATCAAGAACTTTGAATAAAATTGGTAGTCATACTTTATGATCTTAACACTCTGTGTAAGACTTACATGGGCAAAGCCCTTACAGGTACTCTAAGATTGTCTAGGGTACAGATAGCATTCCATAGCAGAAGCTACTGGTGTGCTATTCCTTTTTAGGAAGTGCCTGTTGGCCAGACTTGTCTGCACCTCATTGTGTGTGTGTGTGTGTAGAGTTGTGTACATGCACGTGCATGTGTTTGCACACTCATGCGGAGGCCGGAGGACAACCTCCTCAGAGTGTCATTTCTCTTCGGGCACTGTGCACTTTGCCATTTTGAGACAGGGTCTCTCTTGACTTAGAACTCACCAAGTAGAATAGGTTGTCTGGCCAAAGAATATCAGAAGTCTGCCTTTCTCTGTGTCCCCAGAGACAGGATTACCCCATACACCAAGAATATCTTTAAGGCAAATCCTGGGGACTGAACTCGGGTATTCATACTTGCAAGAAAAGTCTGCTATAGACTGTACTGCCTCTCAAGTTTCTACCTGCATCTCTTTATCGAAGAACTCTGAGCCAATACTCAGAGCATGTCACACATGCAGGGGACTGAACAGCTTCTTGATCCCAGCACTCTCTGGGATCAAAATATCCAGCAGGAGTTTGTGTATAAGTCAACTCCCCAGCCCTCAGGTGGAAAACTCTGAGGATCATGTTTTATTGATCTTTCCAAGTCTCCACCTGCATCCTAAGCTCAAGCAACCACAGCAGCCTTGCCACTGGCTGCTTCGCCATTTCTCCTCTCCCCCCCCCCTTCTCCAGGATCACAATTAAATTACTTCCGTTCCATCCTCGTCTTAGGGTCTGTGTCTAGGGGACCCAAAACCACTCGCCAACCAATTATTGCCAGTTAGGCAGCAAATAATTACCCACTAACTCAAAGTTTGTGGGAATCAGAATCGAAAAGACATCTAATTAAAAAATTTTAAGAAGACTTGGCAATTTGACAGCACTGGGAGTCTGGGGTAATACTGGTAGCTCTGGCTGCAGAAGAGGGTCTGGCTGCCCTCCGTGTTCACTTGATTGCTGAGCCTTGTAGTCTGTTGAACTCGGCTGCTCCAGCTTCTTTCACAGGACTGTCTACACCTATCCCCCTCGTTGTGCAGTCACTTCTAGCTCTCCCCACACACCTTGTTTCAGGCCTCGAAACCTCTGAGTTTTGTCCCATCATTCTGTAATTTTCTATTCATCTTTTGAAACACATTAAAAGCTGCCTCTTCTTCCAGGAATCCTTATGTCTCGTTACCTTAGACCAGTGGAGTCAACCGATGCTTCGATCGTTGGTGCATCCTGGGTCAGATGGCACAATTGCTTACTCAGCTGCTGACTCTATATTAACATAGACGTGAGTGAAACTGGAAGACACAACAGACATCCTGAGAGTTCCTGGTTCCTTTATATCCACCACAGAGGACATCTCATAGCAGGGTGGATTTCAACACCAATTTACTCATACAGGGTTCCACAGCTAGTTGGGTTAGAATGCAATCTGTAAGTCAATTTGTAACACCTAAATGCAGACATCATCCCCTGAAGATGAAGATATATTATTCAGCAAATTAGAACAGTGAGTGAGAGGGTGGAGAGATGGCTTCATAGTTAAGAGAACGTACCGCTTTATCAGAGGAGCAGAGTTCAGATCACAGCGCCCATATCAGGAGGTACCAAATGCCTGTAACTCTAGCTGTAAAGGATCCAGTGCTCCCTTCTTGCATCTCTAGGTACACACACACAACACACACACACGGACACACACACACACACGGATACACACACACGGATACACACACACAGTTGAGAATAAAAGCAAAATGCATACACTGCCATCTTCACAGAGAAGACACAGCCAAAGGAACAAGATAGGGGTCAGATCCAGGACTGGTATACAAACAACATTTAAATTCTATCCACTTGGTTTACATAATTGGAAAAGTCTCATCTTTAATAACTGTGAACATACATTGTATCTGGATGCAGCCATTTGAGAGCCATGAGACACGTGGAGGAAAGCAATATGTTTTGGCAGTAGTTATGCAAGATGAGCCAAGTGAGCAGAAAGATGGATGGGCTGATAAAGCCATTGGAGAAACACTTATTAGAGTCCTTAATGCAATTGCAATGAAAACATTAACAACCCCTTTTCTGTGGAAGGATTTGGATTCTGTTGAAACATGAGATGTGAGAGAATAAACAGCTTGGAGCTTGACATGGAGAAGACACTGAGTGTGTCAGGCCACTCAGAACAGACACACCCCTTTTTCTTTATTCCTATGATTAGACATGGTTTATAATCACTGTGCGATTGGGGAAATTATTTTTATGTTGACCCCCTCTCCGTATGTGTGTGTTTGCCTATGCACAAGTGTGTGTGGTGTGGTTGCATTGTGTAGGTGTATACATAAGAATATGTCATATGGAAGACTCTAGATGTTGTCTTTCTTTTTCTCCTGGTGCCCTGAAGCTCAGCAAGCAGGTCAGGCTGACTAGAAGCCTCCTGATACCCCATACCTAGAGTGAGAATCCAAGCCACTTGGCTATTTATTTGTTTATTTATTTTGAACACAGAGTCTTGGGATTGAACGAAAGCCCTCATGCCCTTGTGTTTACAAAGACAAGCAGTCTGCTCATTGAGCCACCTCCATAGCCCTCTTTATAACAGAAAGTTTGAATTTTTAACTTGTCTTGTTGGAGCTTCCATTGTTCCCTCCCCAACAGATTGCAAACTCCGCAAAGTCGAGAATTAGGGTTATGTGTCTGTCAGTCAAACATCAGATGTACACTGGTCATCCACAGAGGTGTCAGACTACAAAGTCATCCCTAGGTCACTACTATGGGAGACAAAAATATCCTTACTCACCACTGGGGATGTTAAACTTGGGTGTTAGCAAAACAAAAGGACCTTGGCCTAAGCCTGACAGTAGCATAGCATAAGCTGGAGCAGTCAGGGCTGCATATTGGCTGAGGCTTCCCCTGCCCCATTCCTAAAGCATCCACGAATGGCTGACAGAGCTGTTCAGCTCACTCACCCAGCTGAGGCTTCTCACACAATAGGGGTGACTAGTTCAGAGAGATCTGTGTCTGCTTAGTCTCAGCCCACGACCCACAAACCCAAAGGGGTGAATGAATTCCCCCAAAGCTGCAAGCACAAAATCTTTTAGAAGGCTGCTCTGAGTGGGCCTGGCGGGTTCTCAAGGGAAAGAGACTGCAAATTACTCACTTGATATTTTGAGCGTATTTTATGTGCTTACAGTTGTTGTAAAAAAGACTCTGTAGAAGTTGAGGAGAAGAGACGGTCAGTTGGAAACAGAAGTAGGAAGTCAGTGTGTACAGCTTCCAAGAACAGTGAGTAAGCAGACCACGTCTTGACTTCAGCTGGGTGTCAGTTCCACGGAAATGTATGCAGAGTATTAATGCTATACTTGTGTTTATTTTCACAACCACCAGGCCTGTGTGAAAATCAGCTTCGCAGCCAAACAGAGTGATAAAGATGACAGCTCCAGGAACACAGAAGCCACTTCGCAAGTGCTGCTTTCATTTCTCCGTGCAATCTCCGGAAGGGAAAAATACACACAGACATTCATCTACACCACCTACCCGTTTAGAAGACCCTGATGACTCAGGAGTAGAGAGTCTTACAAAATTCAAGTCCAAGAGAGAAGGAAGGTAGGTCCTGCTCTGGAGGAGCTCAGCTTCCATGGGACCAGACGGAAGCTTGCCTCCTCTGTCACCTTCCCTTCAGGAATTTCTGGCAGGCAACGGCACAAATGCTCAAGTACTTTACCTGCACTGTAACCAAGCTAAAATATAATGGGGAAGAAAATTCACAAATCACATGAATTAAAAGGAAATTCAAGATAATAGAAGAAAATCTGTTAGAAGTTGACGATGTGGCCTGGGGCTACAGTTCAACTGGTAGAAAGCTTGCCTAGCAGGCACAAAGCCCTGGGATTTATACACAGCACCAAATAAATCAGCACTGGGAAGGGCAGACAGGAGGCTCGGGAGTTTAGGGTCATCACTGAATGCATAGTAAGTCTGAGGAGACCATTTGAAGAGGTTTTAGCCGTTTGCTGGGGGCCACCTGCATGTATAATCTGCTTCTCAATTCCACTCAAAGACACACACACACACACACACACACACAGAGACAGAGAGAGAGAGAGAGAGAGAGAAACAGCTGTGTGTTTCTTGAGACTGTCATGTGACCCTTTAAAGCCTTGATTTTCTTGCCTGACAAATGGATCTAACAGTTCCTACCTCGATGTCTGAGTCAGGTAATAAAAGCAGAACAGTATTTGGCCCAGAGTAAAGGCTAAATGGGATGTTAATTCCCCTAATGAAACAATTTGATCCTGAAGAACTGACAATAGGTGACAGAGGGGTAAGGGGTACAGTTCTGAGCATGTGAAGAGGAGATACTTAAAGTCTATTTGAATGTGAGATGTCCCCCAAAGGTTCATGTATTTGAATGCTTGGTCACCAGCTGGTTGTACTATTTGGGAAGGCTGTGGAACATTTAAGAGGTGGAGCCTTGCTGAAGGAAGTGGTTCCCTGGGGGAAGGCTTTGAGTTTGTACAACCTGACTCCACTTCCTGTTTATTCTTCGCTCCCGGAACGTGAACATAATATGGCCTCCCATTTCTGTCACAATTCCTTCCAGCCTACGTGGCAAGATGGTTGAATCATAAACCAAGAGTAAACCTTTCTTTTTCTGTAAGTTGCTACTAATGTCACAGTCATAAGAAAAAGTACCTAATACTCCTGCCAAAAGTATTTGATTCTCTCTTTTTTTTTAATCTGACTGAAGAAAAAGAACACATTTTATTTCCTTATTGGTCAGGGAACACCTTTAGTGACCAGCACAGTACTGTCAGAACCCTCATCCCACATAGGCAGGCACTTCAAACTGAAAGAACAAAATATCTGCTCTACCTACGAAGGGTTGAATTTTTATGAAAATGAATTTAAAAGTCACTTGACACTCAAAGAGTTTTCTCCCCAACCCATCAGTAAGAGATTTTCAACTACATGAGAACTAGAAGCAATGAAAATGTTCAGGACAATGTAGACAGCCTCACCAAATGATTCACCCAAGGCACACTCTAGCCAAAGAAAGGACAACAAAGGGGCCATCTCACAACCATCTAAAGTGATCCCCAAATTTCACATATCTACCTCAGATCTGACGGCTACGGCTACAGATGGAAGATTTTCAAGCAATTCCTGCCATTCCAGGTGCAGGCAGAGTTGTTTAATGGGCATTTGTAGGCGAGGAGGGAGTTCATGGCATGCCTTCTCTATGGCCTCCCGACACCCAGCTGCAAAATCTGGAGCTTTGCAAAACAGTTTCTCACCTAACAATATAGAATCTGAGACCCACTTAGAGGAGCTAAACTCAAGCTGCTGAGTGGCAGGTTTCAGGGGAGGGAGGAAAGGGCCAGTAGTCCTGATGTCCTTTGACTCCATGCTTCTGGAGGACACTTTGGCCACAGTACCAGATTGCCAGTTGACAAAAGCTGGTGGTGAGCCTTAGCTTTCTGGGCGAGACCTGCCGTGCTTTCTCTTTTCACACGCCATGGGCTGGGAGGCATGGTAGAGAATCTACAATCAACTTAAAAGTCAATTTTTATAATCGCTTTCTGCACGGGATGGCCCACTTTCCCCCTAGAGCTTGGGGATTTCATCATATTAAGGAGAGGTTGGGAAAGAGGCACGTTCTCCCCAGCAACCAGATACATCTTCAGGCAATGTCTGCAAGAGAAGAGGGGCTGGCAGACCAGCGTGCAACTCCCTAGCAATCACTAGCAAGTCCTTGCAGGTCACCTTCAAGGAGTAGATACAAAACAACTGCCTGTCTTGTTAATGTGGGGGAGTCGGGGGCAGCAGAACCAGGGCAAACCTGCCTCTGATTTCTCCACTACAGTGGGCCAGCCCAGTCTGTTCTCATACTCGCTGGGACAGTGCCCTCTGTTTGTCCTCTTCTGTCTGTCCCTCTGCTTAGCAAGCTCTTGTTACTCAGTTAACCATTCACATCAAGATCAGAATTATCTAAGAAGCCAGTGTGGCGTTTGAAGCCACGTGGGTAAAGGTTCTGGTAGTATTCCATCCATATGTGACAAAACCAGAAGGGTTTAGTGGGCAGCAGCCTAGCCTCTACTCCTGCCTCAAACCTTTCCTCTCCGCTCATCTCCTCTACTTCCGGAATCTTTTTTTTTTCAAAAAAAAAAACTTTATTAACTTTATTTCATGCACATTGGTATAACGATGCCAGATTCTCTGGAACTGGAGTTACAGACAGCTGTGAGCTGCCATGTGGGTGCTGGGAATTGAACCCAGGTCCCCTGGAGGAGCAGTCAGTGCTCTTAACCACTGAGCCATCTCACCAGCCCATACTTCTGGAATCTTGCACCCGAGACCTGGGACTCTGCTCTGGGGAGGTTCCGGATCCTTGAACACCTACAGTCACAAGGGTTGCACTGTTCCCACTCCTGCATAGGAAGATGGCATTTATGTCAGAGAGATCACTGCCTCTCTCAAGCTTCTCATGTGGCCTTTAGGCCTAGATCAGTTTCTCCTTCCATGGGGTTCTCACACCCATTTCTATGATAGGTAAGTTCCATAAAGACTAGGGGTGGGCATCCCATTAGGGACAATTCATTTGCTTTCTACTGACGCACACCAAATGCTCAATAAATGACCATTTGGAGGGCAATGGAGAGCAGCAGCCCTCTCTGGGTGTGGGGATTTGTTTTTCTCACTTTGCACATTTATTGACTCAATCCCTATTGTATTTACACATACACGTGCCCTCAGTAGAAACATGGAGGCTGACAGCCAGACTCAAAATGCCACGACCAATGAATGGCAGGACTTAGGTGCAAATCCACCTCTCCCACCCCTGAGCCATCTAGAATGGAACTCCACAAGTATGGAGATGTGTATATAAACCACTAACTGATCTGTGCAGCAAGTGCCCAGCAAGTGGGAGGGTGGCGGGACTGGGTGAGGGTCAGTAGCCACCTGGGAGGTACCCATCCCCCCCTAGCTGGAATGGAGCTTCTCAACCCAGATACATAGTTGAGCCTATGGTCCCTTCACTGCTGAGAAGGTGTTGACGGCTTCTCGGGCCCAAAGAATGATCTTTTCTCTGGAAATATTTACCTCGTGCAGACAGCTTATTTGCGAGGACCTCACTCTGGTGCCGTCTCTGTGCCCATCTGCCCATAGCAGCTTGATCCTTTTGGCTGTGGTGAAGTTCCTCAGGGTCTGTTTGCCCATCTGGGTAGGTGCCACCTTGAATACATTGTTTTTGTCAGAACTCAGAGTGGGCAGTTATGTGGCACTCACAGCGGGTGTCCAAGAGTTCTTGTTCAACCTGGATATTGGGGGCTCCCAAACACAGAGGGATTAAGTGTGAGAGTCTTCACATATGTGTGCCATGCTAGCAGCACCTGAATCACTCTTAAGCTAATCACACTGAGGAGAGTGCACACTGGGATCGTCCGAGAGTAAGCATATAAAGCCTCTAGATTAAAGTTTCAAAGACAAACAGAAGTGGAACACGAGGACACAGGGAGAAGCCAAGCATCTAGACAGGAGTAGGAGGGCCCAAGTGTATGTTTGAGAACAACACTGACAGAGGCCAAGAGTGGGCCCCGAGTCCTCTCAGCAGAGCAGGGAGCCTAGGTAGTCAGGTGTAGATGTGAAGTGTTGGTATGTCTAATATCACAGCTTTGGGTTTCTTTCATCTGCATCTGACATGTTTGAAGCTTGCCTTCCCGTGGGAGGAATCTGTGTGTGGTCACTCATGGGTAGAAATAGATTAGACAGTGAAGGAGTCACATTGACACTAACCTGTGAGTGAGGGACACAGGACAGTGGCCAGAAACAGAAACACAGGACAAAGGTGAGGGAAGAGCAATGAACCACCTTCCCATTCCCCAAGACTCTCCAAAATATGGAGACTGGTGTCTTATGGTCATAGAATAGAGTTCAAGCAAACTTCTGCCAGCTTTCAAGGGGCAGGAAAATGAAACTGGTAGGTGCCTGGAATGGGGGTGAGAGGCCTTTAAGAAGCCAGTTGGCCATGATCAGCATGGGTAAGGACACACGGAAGCTCAGACAGGGGAGGTGCCCGGGTCAAGGTCACTTTTGAGAGAGGAGGAGGTGGGGACATCTTAATCCATCTTCTACTTCATGTTCTGCCTCTGCCTTAGCTTAGCCACGAGATCTGAGATAGGACCCTATCCAAGACCATGGCATGTGTTGGATTTATAATTGGAGAAATTTAGGTTACTGTGTGTGCCAGCAAGGGCTATTGTTTATCTGAGGGCTGTGATCACATCTGTGCCGATTGGCCATCCAGGAGAGCCATCTGTCATTTGGGGGAATCTTAAGGGAGTCTGGCATGGGACATGAAGTCCTGGAGTGGGTGGAATTGAGGCTACCTCTAGTAGCCTCCAGGTTTCCGTCCTGAAAAATCCCTTCACTTTCCCTCCCTTCGCTGTCAAACGACAGTGTAGCCTTTACTTAGATGTGCCGAAGAGCCCAGGAAAGAGCTCCTGGCTTTGGCTACAGCTTCCAGGCCATGCTTACTGCATACAAACAGTGACCTCCACCAGACTTAAGACCTGACCCACAAAAGGCAGTGGGATACAAGGTCCTGCCAGGGAAACTGCCTCTTTTTCTGATGCCTTTTAATATCAGGGTAACCAGGGTAGCTAGCCAAGCCTGAGAATTAACTTTCTTTTGGTTCTCTCTGCCCATCAGTTTCCCCTGAAGTCACAGGCCTGGCCTTGTAAATTGGGATAGATGTATGGAAGCTGAAGTTTTGCTACAAACTAATAGATGTTGTAAATCAAGGCAGCTATGGCTACTTACCTGTCCCTGAACAGAGAGAGAGCCAGAGGTCTCAGGTGGCTGCCAGGGGTCCAGGAGGGTCCTGGAGAGGAGTGGCTATGCTTGGCTGAGTCTGAGAGTCTCAGTAACTGAGATATGTAGATGTGGCGGCCTGCCTCAGTCTCTCCTTGTGGCTGACTCCAACATCTGATAACAAGATCAAAAGCAAACACTTAGTTCCTCTCTGCTAGGGTGTGAAAAAAGAGCAGTAAAGGAGATTGAGTAGTAGCCAGTCATCAAACAAGAAAAATCCTCTAAGGGATTCTGTCTCCGCTCTCTCCCCACTGCTACCAGTCCTGTTTCTAAAGCTATTGAACAAACAGAAGACCCCTCAGGTCCTTGCTATCCTGAATATAAACAAATTCTACGTACCATTTCCAGTTTTGACACTTCTATTAAGAAAGGTTGTAACATGAAGGGGCCTGTTTGTTGGGGGTTTTGCTGTCCTGCCTGGCCCCCTAGCTGTTTAGTCCCAAAGAAAATAACACAGAGGACTCCGTAAGTTATAAAGCTGATTGGCCCATTAGGTCAGTCTTCTTACTGGCTAACTCTCACATCTTGATTAACCCATTTTTCTGATCTATGTTAGCCATGTGGCTCAGTACCTTTTTCAGTGGGGCAGCTCACATCCTGCTGCTTCGGTGATCTGGGCAGGAATGGGGGAATCAGCTTCCTCCTGCCTAGAATTCCTCCTGCTCTCCTTGCATCATTTCCACTTCCTGTCTGGGTTTCCCACCTACACTTCCTGCTTAGCCAATCAGCGTTTATTTAAAACATGATTGACAGAATACAGACAATTCTCCCACACCAAAAGGTGATAGAGACTTGCTCTGGTAATGCTTCAAAAGGGGGTATTTCTGAACTGGAAATTCTGCCCTAAGATCTGTCAGTTCTTTAAATGTATCTAGAGGGAGGTGGGCTTCTGATTGACCTGGGTATCTTTCAGCCAGTTCGAATTACTCTAAAGATATCTAAAGATATCTAAGGATATCTAAGGATATCACTACAAACACACAATTGACAGAATTTTAGAAAACTAGGGAGCTAGGATGCTGTCTCTGTCAGTAAAGTACTTTCGCTACAAAAGACCTAAATTAGATCCCCAGGACTCACAGAAAGTGCATGGTTGTATGTTTATAATCCCAATGCTGGGAATTACATAAATAGAGGCATCCTAGTGGTTAGCCTAATCCAGAGAGCCCCATGTCCCAGTGAGATAGCCTGTCTCAAACCCTATAACTCTAGCTTCAGGGGATATAGCGCCCTCTTCTGGGATCAACAAGAATTGCACTCATATGCGCATTCCACCCCATACACACATATATATACAATTAAAAATTTTGTCTTTCAAAAAGGAATTTGGAAGAAAGACCATAATTCAGATATAGCCTCTATTAAAGGGAGTGGAAAAGTATTAGAAAATGAACTTAGGTAAATTAAAACTACATCCTTGGGTATGGAAACAGCGTTATCAGGTTGAAACAATACACTGGGCAAGATAAACACAAGGTACATTTCCCTGAGAAGCAATGGTGGGGCAGGGTAGTGGGGCAAATTTGTAGGCAGTCCTTCTTTTTAGGCTTTGGAACAATACACATTACCCTGAACCATGTTGTTTGTTTGTTTGATTTTAATTTGGAGAATAGGAATAATATGGCAGTTCCAGTTTTAGTTTGTGAGGCCCTCCATAGTGATTCCAAGAAGACTCTGCTAGTTCACATTCCCAGCAGCAGTGAAGAGGGTCTGCTTTCCCTACATCCTCATTGGCAGTTGACGTCATGTGATTTTTTTCATGGTAGCCCTTCTGAAAGGAAATGGAGCCTCAAAGCAGCTTCACCCTGCCCTTGCCCACACTCTTGACTCTGCTCCTGGTTGCTGGCATTGCTGTCAGATTCCATGCTAGACTGAGGCAGTAGGGAACACTGGGGAGCCTGGGGGGACAGCGAGGATGGAGGAAGGACTCCCTGCGGGTGGTCTTCTGCTTGCCCATCTGGAAGTTAACCCCACTGCTTCTTCTTGTCAGCAACAGTTAGAGTCGCAGTGGCTGAATCCATTCCATTTCTTCTCCCAATGTTTGTGGAAACAGTTTCCTAGCAAAAGAAATGTCAGCACCAGCTGACAGGCATCCTCTCTTCAGAGAACCAGATCCCAGGCCCTTGAGGTCCCTTTCATCCTTGAGCTCAAAGTCTAGCATCCAGCAAATGGCAGCCCTTCTTCTGAGATCTAGGTTTCAGACCCTTAGTGCTCCCCCCACTAGCTTTTGGAACTGACAAGACCCTTCCCTCAAGGTACCAGCCACAGGACTTGGTAACATGAGCATGAGGAAAGACCGCCTGTCTGTGTGTTTGCTCCCTTGATAACTTTAGAGATCCACTCCTTTTTACTGACTGAGTTGACAATCTTATCCCTTTACATTTAGTTCATTTTGCCAAACCACTGGTAGACCACCGTCTCCTTGTCAGTCTCCAGAGGTTACAAGTCACTCCCTGGGCTTGTCTGTGTATGAATCTTTCCTTCAAGGAACAGCTTGGAGGACCAGAATTCTGTCAAACGTGAGAGAGGCTGATCTGAGTAACACCATTAAGTTAGGGGGTGGGGGAAGAGAAGGAATAAATAAGAAAAACTCCAATAAGCTCCATGCACCTCCTCATACAAACAAGAGAAGGCTTAGCAGAGGCTTGTGCTCTGTGGAATTAACACACAACCATCATTTTTCAGCAGCTAGATCCATGAAGAAAGGCTTTGAGAAGCAGGGAGACACACAGTGAAAAGTTAACCCTCGGGGGCTGTGTTTCAGCCAAGACTTCTGAGTCTTGTACATTTAATCTTCATTTGTGTTTCATTTTATCATCTTAAAGTCTTTTAGTCGTTGTGACTTAATCATTTATCATGCTTCCTTTCTTTTAGATTTGTGGATTGGGACACCTTTTCTTTAAAATATAGTGCTCAACCAACAAGCCATGAATATTCCCTCTCCGCTTTACAAAGCTAATTAAATTCTCTTTCGCACCATGAGATGGGTTCTTCCTGCCAACCCTCCCTTTAGAATAGCCTTCACACTCATCTTCTCCTAGGCACTTCAGCAGGCACAATTTTTCATTTCTGTTTCTCCTCACCTCCCTGGCCGGCCTTAAGAACATTCGGCCCATTCCCAACTGCCAACCCACCCTATTTCTGCTTGCCCTCCGGGTCACTCACACATTGATATGCTATATTCCACCAGTCTTCTGGACAGAAACTAGGTTTCCCAACTACCTTCTGTTCGACTATCTTCGCTCTTGTCTTGAAGCAGATGTGGATTTATTAAAGCCTTTGAAGCAAATACTCCAAAAGAAAATTGGGGTGGGTTGTCTCAAGCCAGGAAGCAACTTGGGTTCTGAGTTACAGATTTTAAAGGAGGTTTTATGGATATTTATGGGGTAAGTTGACCCCCCCCCAGACTGAAATCATGGTGAATTGGATAACCAGACCTCCCACTGTCAAGTATTTTGGCCCATGATCCTCTAGAAAAGCACCCAAAGGGGAGACTTCCAAAACCACAATGCGAATGATGCTACACCATGGGTCTTCTGACAATGCAGGCCCCTTGCAAATGCGCACATGATGTGACTGAGTTTCTGATTTAATGGCAACAGCCTTACCTTAGCTTCTAAGATACTAAACCTCAAAGGAGCTGTCTGCAGTGTGTCCACTGGGTAGTACAGCTACCGTAGCACAACCCTGGCTTTCCTTGGTCCCCTCATCTCACTCCTCACCTAAGAATCTTTTCCTCAGCGTGACACTCAAGGTGCTTCCCGTCTGACCAGTGCAGCCTGATCTCCAGCAAACCATTTTCCTATTGTTCCAGGCACGTGAGGGCATTAACTGTTAATTGGAACTGCCTTTTCCCCCTGTAAGCCCTCACTTTACTCCACTCTCCCCATCAAGAATGCCCTTCGATTCTCACTCTCCATTGGAATGCGGAAAGGTGAAGACTAAGGAGTCGCCCTTCTCTGAGGAAGCCTTCCTGACTTCCGCGGCAAGCTCACCTCTTCCTTTCTCGAACTGCCATGACTCCTGAAGAATCTCCCCCTAGGACTGACAGCCACCATTCGCTGAGCATCTGCTCTCTGCATGTTCTTTAACCGGATCCTTAACAATCATGAAACCTCTCAATAGCCCTTTCCCTGGTGCAGATGAAGACACTGAGATCTGAGAGGTGCAGTATGCCCTGAGAGCTGCAGTTTGTTAGAAGAGAAAGCCAAGAGTTGTGCTTCATCAGCGACTATGCTACCACTCATTGACCTTCCGGTGAGGTGAGCTGGTGACAGTAAGTAACAGTCAGACCTTGCACAGATCAATTTACCACTATGGCTCTGGTTTTCCCCCTGTTAAGGCTGTTTCCCTCACTGGCACTCTGGGAGTCATTCCTCGGAGGACATGAACCCCACTTCTGTCCTTCTAGATAACAGGATGACTTCTGGCAGTCCAGACTGGTGTTTCCATTGGGCCTTTAGTTCTCAGAGAAGGGGCTGCCCGGTAAGGATTGGGACACTGGAGTGATTATTTTTGCAAGATGCTTAGAGGCATCTTGTCATATTGAATGAAGCATTTGTCTTTGTTTAGGAACTCCAGAAATGTTTCAGGAAGGGGTTGCCAGCAGAGAGTTTAAACTGTCGCCCTGTCATAGAAGCAGGGAAGGACAGGAGCTGTGGACAGTTTCCTTTGCCCTGTGGGAGCGAAGAGACTGGTCTTTGCATCATGTGGGCCTCTTTGGAAGAGAAGATTCAAGTCTCATTGAAGACAGGAAACCGTATTCAACAATTGCAGAAGCAATCTGGACCCAGCCTCACAGACAGAGGCCTGTGGTACATAGATACGCACAGATTTTGCAAAAAAAAAAAAAAAAAAAAAAAAAAAAGGATCCTGACCCTTGGACATGACCTTGGAAATGCAGAGCACTGCTAGAGATATAGCTGGACTGGTAGGGTGCTTATGCAGCATGCACAATGCACAAAGTTCTGAACCGGCCTCCTGCACATCATAAACCAGATGCAGGAGTACAGAGCTGTCATCCTAGCATCTGGAAACTAGAGACCTGAGGAGTTAAGTTCGGGGTCATTCCTTACCTACACACAGAGACTCTGGCTCATAAAAAGGAAAAAGAAATCAAGTACAAGGCAGGCAGGTTTCTGTCTCAAAGCTCTGGCTAAAATTCAGATTCCTCCCCGTGTGTACCCTGATCCTAGATCCTAGATAAAGGATAAGTCTGAACTTAGGACTCAGACAAACCGAATTCACGTCTGACCTCCCAGATGCTCAGAGTGTCTTTCTGATGCTACAACTCTAAAGTGGACCCTCTGCAAAGGTTAGCTTTGCATCCGGCCCTGGTCCAAATCCTCAAACAAGCAAGGACCACCTACTAATCTGACTTTGAATGGTGTGTATGTGGCAGGGAGCTGGGGGGATGATGGCCTGCTCAAGAGAAAGGCTGGGCAAACATTATCTATCCTGCTTTGTGTTTTCTCTCATTTGAATATCCCATTTGTCAATCTTGCAAGACAGCAAAGAAACAACTCATTGTTGAGCGGATTTCACGCTTTCCCTCCATCCTGCTGCTGGAGGTGAACCCTGAAAGAGTCAGCGCAGCATTTCACAGCACTGCCACCCCCAAGCCTGGGAAGCCGCTCTCCTAACTTGCTTTTAAGTGCTCGCATGACTAATAAAGTGTGACATGGCAGAGATTTGCTAGCCTTCTCTTCAGGGCGTACATTCTAGCTGACAAAATAGAGCTAAATTTAACTGCTTCAGACAACGCGCGTCTTCCAAACGAAATGGTCCTCAAAGGCGAAAATGAACCATGGCATGACTCTGTCCTGACATGGACTTGCCCAGCCTGTCTTGAGCCTCTCATCCAGGCCCAATATGCACAAACACGCAGGTACTAGTGGGCAGTGTGTGAACCGTGTGTCCAGGGTGATGAAGCTATCAGCAGGTGAGGTAGGCTCTGAGGCAAGGGTCCTTTTTGCGGCAGGAGGATGGACACAGACCCCATGGAGATGATACTGCAGTACCCAAGGCTCCCCTGGCACTAGTTTGTAGACCAGTCCATGTTTGAGTACTGTATTTTCTTGCCACGGATAATCACAGTGTCGAGCCAGGAAGAGAGTGACGTCAGAGGTACAGCAAGTGTAACAGCCACTTCTGTGCTTGGGACAGCAAAGGTCAAGAAAGGTGAAGTGCTATGTTCAAGGTTCCATAGCCCAACAGGGACACACTGCTTCTGGCTCTTGATTGATCTTAACTGCTTCACAGGAAAGATACTTGTGGGGAATCTGTTGGGACATATGGGAGACACTCTGTGGAGGAGAATCATATGCTGCTGAAGCAGTCTGAGAGCTAAAACTGTCTCCCTTTCAGCCCAAAGTTTGTGTAGTTGGATCCAAAACATTGTGAATGCATTTGGCACATCGTATTGAAAGCAGCTGACCTCACTGAGACAGACACGGGCTCTGAGTGTGAGGGGAGACATGGCCTCCACCAGAGACAAACAATAACCAGGAGGGGACCACAGAACCATCTCAGTTCCATTTTCATGTTCTCCTCGAGCTCAAAGCAGATGCCTGTTCCCTGGGGGTTTCACCTATAGAGCCTGGTGTTGATTTCAGAGCTAGATCACAACCTCTATGTGCTAAGAGCTGCTTGCTGGTAACTCTGTGGTGCTCTCTCAAGACTCGGGGGCAAGAGGGTGGATTTCTGTGCTTCCTAGGTTCGTATTTCAGCAGGGTTTCCACATGTTTGCAGTTTTGCCTGGGGGAGCCACTTGCATGAGCGTTGGAAGGTAAGCAGAACCCAATCTTCCCCTGAAAGAGCTGTGGCCGTATGGCTTCGGCTACAAGTTATCAGTTGCCTTTGTGTTGACTGCGGGGCCAATTATGAACATTGGCAATGATGAATTTTCTGAGTTTCTTGACAACCAAGGGAAGGTAGAAATGTTCCAGTTCTCAGAAGCACAGTTACAGTGGCAACACCAGAGCCAGTGACTGTCTTCTTGTTCACGCATATCTACTTTGTCCCAGACTGGGAAAATAAGAGGGTGAGGGAGCCAAGATGACCTTCCTGGTTTTGCCCATTATGGTAATCTTCACCTTAAAGTTGATGGAATTTAGATTCATTGTGGAAAAAAATTTGGGGGCTTGTCTGTGGGAGATTTTCTAGATTAGGTAAATGGAGATGGGAAGACCCACCCTAAATGTGGGCATCCTCATTCCATGGGCTGGGGTCCCGGATTAGCTAACAGTGAGAAAGCGAACACAGTGCCAGCATTCATTGCTCTCTGGTTTCTGTTGCAGAGACAATGTGACCAGCTGTCTCCAGCTCTGGCTGCTATGTCTTCCCCGCCATGATGGAATATATCCCCTGGAATGGCAAGCCAGTATAAATCCTTCCTTCCTGGAGTTACTCCTGTCAAGCACTTGGTCACAGTGATTTATCCTCTTATCAAAAAGCAAATTAGGGAATAACCAAGCTATCCGACACCAAAGTCTCATGCTTGGCTGCTTTGCAACTCCCTTAATTTCTACAACAACATCTACCTCAGAGGACCTGAGCTCAGGGTCACCATCTAGGAAAAAGTGGGTCACTAAGGAAAGGGAGAAATCGGGGTATGTCAAGAGAAAGACTGTGGGAGTCATCGGTGGTGTCTTACCATGCCTTTCTCCCATGGCCAGTGAAATTCCACAAACACATGTGGAGGCTCCATGGACCTAGCCCTCTATCTTGGGTCGTTTCTCCATAATTCCCAACCATTATCTGCATGGTAGGGACCATGGCCCTCATTTGAGTCCATTTAATGAGTCCTTGATCATCCTGTGGCTGCTCCAGTCAGAAAGGCTGCTTTCCTCAGTCTACTACTAGCAAAGCAAACTGATCCTATTTCCTTCCTATCCAAGACAATGGCAGTTGCCGAAGTCCATTCAACATTGGGTTGCGCTGTGTGGATGTTCATGCTGACCGGTAGGCATCTGTTGTCAAGAGATGCCTTCGATCCAGACTTCAGCAGCCTTAGAGAATGTGCTTCTGCTCTGCAGCGGGAGCTCCAGGAGAACCCTTACTGAGTCAACTAAGGTACACCATCTCTCTAGCCATTTCTTATTAATTTTTTAAAAGAAAATAAACCATCTTTTTTTCATTTTACATACCAATTCCAGTTCCCACTTCCTCCCCTCCTCCCATTCCCTCCATCTATCCCTCACCGTACCCCCATCCACTCTTCAGAGAGGGTAAGGCACATTGCTTTGGGGAAGGTCCAAGCACCCCCCCTACTATATCTAGGCTGAGCAAGGTATTCATCCAAAGAGAAGAGGTTCCCCAAAAGCCAGTACAAGCAGTTGGGATAAATCCTGGTGTCACTGTCAGTGGTTCCTGACATACAACTCTCACCCACATTCAGAGGGAATAGTTTGGACCTATACTGGTTCCTTCCCTGTCTGGCTGGGGTTGGTGAGCTCACATTAGCTCAGATTAACCCATCATGGTCTTGACCTCTTCACTCATATTCTCACCCCTCCCACTCTTCAACTGGACTTTGGGAGCTCAGTCCAGTGCTCTGATACAGGTCTCTGCCTCTGTTTTCATCAGTTGCTAGATGAAGGTTCTATGGTGACATTTAAAATATTCATTAATCTCACTATAGAGCAAGGCCAGTTTGGGCACCCTCTCCTCTATTGCTTTAGTGTCTTATCTGGGGTCATCCTTGTGGATTCCTGGGAATTTCTATGGTGCCAGGTTTCTTGGTAGCCCCATAATGGCTTCCTCAATTAAAACATCTCTTTCCTTGATCTCATCTCTTTATTTCTCCATCTCGACTATCTCATTCCTCAAGTTCTCCTCCCCCTTCCCCTTCTTTCTGTGTCTTCCCCTTTCACCTTCCTCAATCTTCCCACCCCTATGCTTCCAATTTTGTCAGGTAGTCTTGTCTATTTCTCCTTTCCAGTTGGATCTATGTATGTTTTTCTTAGGGTTCACCTTGTTACTTAGCTTCTCTAGGATTATGAACTATAGACTCAATATCCTTTGCTTTACAGCTAACACCCACTTATGAGTGAGTATATGCCATGTTCGTCTTTCTGGGTCTGAGTTACCTTACTCAGGATGATTTTTTTTTTAGTTCCATACTTTTTCATGCATATTTTAAGATGTCATCATTTTTTACCACTGAGTAGTACTCTAACGTGCAAATGTGCCACATTTTCTTTATCCATTCTTCAGTTGAGGGGCATCGAGGTTGTTTCCAGGTTCTGGATATTACAAATAATGCTGCTATAAGCATAGTAGGACAGATGTCCTTGTTGTATGATTGAGCATATTTTGGGTGCCCAAGAGTGGTATTGCTGGGTCATGAGGTAGGTTGATTCCCAATTTTCTGAGAAACTGCCATACTGATTTCCAAAGTGGTTGCACAAATTTGCATTCCCACCAGTAAAGGAGGAGCGGTCCCTTTACTCCACATCATCTCTAGCATAAGCTATCACTGGTGTTTTTTAATCTTAGCAATTCTAACTAGTGTAAGATGTTATCTCAGAGTTATTTTGATTTGCATTTCCCTGATTTCTAAGGATGTTGAACATTTCCTTAAGTGTCTTTTGGTCATTTGAGATTCTTCTGCTGAGAAGAATTTCTAGTCCTATACCCCATTTTTAATTGGGTTATTTGGAATTTTGATGTCTAATTTCTTGAGTTCTTTATACATTTTGGAGATCAGTCCTCTGTCTGATGTGGGGTTGGTAAAAACAGACAGAGAGGTTGACCAATGGAATTGAATCAACAACCTGGATATTAATCCACACACACACCTATGAACACCTGATTTTTGACAAAGAAGCTAAAAATATACAAGAGAAAAAAGAAAATATCTTCAACAAATGATGCTGATATAACTGGATGTCAACATGTAGAAGAATGAAAATAGATCCATATCTAGCCCCATGCACAAAACTCAAGTCTAAATGGATTAAAGAACTCAATATAAATCCGACCACACTGAACCTGATAGAAGAGAAAATGGGATGTAGCCTTCCATGCAAGGGCTCAAGAGACCACTTCCTAAATATAACACCAGTAGCACAGAAACTGAGAGCAACAATAAATAATGGGACCTCCTGAAACTGAGAAGCTTCTGTAAAGCATAGGGCATGGTCAGTAAGACAAAAAGACAGCTTACTGAATGGGAAAAGATCTTCATCAATCTCCAGCCATTTCTTAAAGCTCCGCTTCCTAACACTGCACCTGCCGCTGCTAGTTCTTGCTCATAATTCCAATTCATACATGTGACCTATTAGCTCTGAGAGTCCTTTGAGCTGACATCTGGAAACTGCCCAATTAATATTTCCTGGAGCTGGACCTTGCCTGGCAGGTTATTTGAGAAACTCTAAGAGTCTAGTCTGTCGCTTCCCATAAACATCTCCACCCCTCTCACAGTTTGTAACTCCTCAGCCCTATGCTTCTCTGCATAGGTTTCTCCTTGGTGGTCCTGTGACCTACTCACCATAAGAATTCTGAAAATATCCAAGGAAATCTAAGAGAATGTTGCTGAAAACTGTCCCTGAAATTGACAGATAATCACCACCCTCCAAAGAAAGGTCACATCGGGGCACTGGGTAGGTCAGTGAGGATGAGGTGGACCAAAAAATGTTTGAGGAGGTATTGGTCACTCTGAGTGGAGAATTCAGACAAAGTGGATGAAGGCAGATCCAGAAGAAAGAAGAAAGATGCATGAAAAAAGTTGGAAGTGAAGACCACGTGGGGCTTTATGAAGCTGAAAGGCAGACCCAGGAAAGCCATCATTGGGGGGTAGGTGTCAAGAAAATGCTTTGTAAGAAAAGGGGAGACAGGAGGGAGTGAGGGAGGAGAGAGCAAGCTCTCAGAAGATGGAATATAAAATGGGGAAATAGGTCAAAAGTGTAGGAAACAGATTAAAAGGGAACAGAGAAAAATAAAAGAAAGAGAAAGATGAGAGGAAAAGACAGGAAGAAAGACAAGGGGAAATTCCACTAAGAATTAAAAATGGCTCTGGAGATCACTGCAGGAGCCTTCAAACGTTCATACAGACCAGTGTGAATGCAGGGAGATTGCTACTCTGACTGTGTAGTTTTAGGTTCTCAAGAGATACATCTAGTATATCCATGATGCTTTGGTCAGTCCTAGTCACATGAACATCAACAAATCTCTATCATATATGACTGACTTATGACATTAAGGTCTATATGTTATTTTCACTATGAGTCCATTGCAGGTGAGCCAGCGCTGTGCTCGACAGCACCCTTGCTTAGGTACTCAGACTAAGGGAGATCCCAGAAAAGGGAGGGCAAGAGACCATGTATTAGTTTATAGGGCTTCTTCCCTAGGGCCATTTCACAGGCCACCAGCAAGCCCAGGGACTATGGGTGATCCCCAAGGAGAGGCCCCTTAAACCTACTACGTACTTGAAAGTTCTGAGAATACTTAATTGAAGTAATGATCACCATATTATAAATTCACAGGTCCGGTTTCTGGCATACCACATTAATATTGATATATTTGTTAATAAGCCTTTTGTCTTTCTGCTTGTGTGCTCCCACGTGTGTGCATGAATATGTACCCACATGGCAGAGGTCAGAGGTCATAAGGTGTCTTTAGCACTCTCTACCTTATTCCCCCAGACAGGGCCTCTCACTCACCCTGAAACTTACTATTTCAGTGAGGCTCGCTTTCCAGGGAGCTTACAGGACTTGGCTCTCCTTGCTCCACTAACTCTAGAGTTTCAGGAATGCATGGCCATGCCTGACTTTTATGTGTCCGCTAGGGATTCCCACTCAGGTCCTCATGCCTGCAAAGCAAGCCCCTTACCCACTGAGCCATCGCCCCAGATGCTAACCTGGCATCTTCATAGACAGAAATCATGCAGCTGTAAAATAGTGAAAACAAGAAGGAATCTGACAAAGAGAAAAAAAAATTTGTCTGGCTTTCTCAGCTTTCTAGGAGGAAGACAGAATCTCCGAGAGATGAAGTGACCTATCCAGGCTCACACTGCTGGTGGACCAGCAAGGTCCTAATTCCCACATCCCCACGCCAGTTGTTCCATGCCAGGGTGCTTCTAGTAGTTTAATAAATATCTGCTTATTTGAAGTACCAGATTAATTTCCACTTTGGAACAAGCTTTTAATTACTACTATAAGGGAAGGAAGGGTTTCTTGCCAAACGCCTGGGCGCTGCCAAGTTCCTTGTACCTCCAGTCATGAATTCCAACCACATAAATAAATAGAAGGCAATTAGGAGTTTGAAATAAGAATCTGGGTAGGATTAGAGAGAAATGTTTGATGATACACATTATTGTTTCTGCAAAACATAGGCTTACTTTTGGCCATTAGAAGTATATGCATAACAACATATGTATATATGTGTGTATGCGTATACACATAGACATATTTTCATCTCTCTAAAATATTTCCAGAAGCTTTTCCAAAAAAGTAGTAATAGTGGGAGGGGATCTACAAGCAACAGAGAGAAAGACTTGCACTTCCCTATACGCTCTACTGTATCCTCTGAAAATTTTCTACTACATTAGCATTACTTTTTCAATAAAACAGCATTAATAGGACAATAAGAGAAGGGTGTTTTTTTTTAAGTAGCAGATGTCAAGAAATGCTTAATGAGACTGCAGCATCTTTTAGGGTAGCATGAAATAGAACAAGATGAGGAGAAAGGACTAAAATGGAAGCAGCCAGCAGCACTTACCAGCAGGCAGTACATTTTTTTAGCAGGTTGCAATATATTTTTATGACAGACAAGCATAATTTAAATATCATTAGCTGGGATAATCGAGATCTAGGTTCGAGACCCCCAGAGGCACTCCTAGCTCTTGCTGCTGCTCTAAGAGGAAGGAGGTCAAGGGAGCCTCTGTGGCTTCAGATGACCTTCCTGAGAATAGCCTATGATTTAGATGCCCTCTGTGCACACGTGCTGTGAAGTAGCCACTGGGTTTGTCAAAGGACAATCCAGAGGGTGTGGGTATAGCTGATAGAGTGCCTAGCATGCACTGAGCTCTGGGTTACATCCCCAGTACTATATAAAACCATGGTGTGGTGGTACATACCTGCAATCTTGGCATTGCATGTAGAGATGGGAGGATCAGGAGTTCAAGGTCATCTTCAACTACATAGTTAGTTCAAGGCCAGCCTGGGCTATATAGAAATCCTGTCTCAAGAGAAAAGTTGTTTTTTTTTTTTTTAAGGAAAGTTCAGGCAGCCACTAGCAAGATTAAGAGCCTCAGAAACAGAAACATCTGGTTTGTATTCTACACCACCCATCTATTAGCTGTGAAACCCTGAACAAATTACTTAATTTCTCTCCATTTTCGATAAGGTTGGGTAATGTCTCGCCTTCATAGCTGCTGTAGACATTAGCTTAATGGAGACAGAGAAAGTTTCTGGTACTCAATGGGGGCATGGAAAATGTGTCATTCCCTTCTGAAACCATCTCAGTGAGCTCACTAAGGAGACCAGCTTCAGAGCAGACCCGAAGTGATCTGTTTCTGAGATCCATCCCTTTCCCTTAAGTGAGACCATTGGGAGGGGAAGAAGGGTGGAGCAGGTCCAAGCACAGGTGACAACTTGCCGCTTGGTCCCACCCAGTGTACCAACACATGGTTACCTCAACAAGGAATGGGTACTGTAGCAATGAATGCATCTGCTCATCCATTCCCTCGGGCATCTGTTCAACAGATGTTTACGTGAGCACTTGAACATGCCAGGCACTAAAGCAGATGCCAGAGATCACTGATAAACCCAGGAGTTGTAGCTCTTGCCCACAGCAATCTTATTATTCAGGGAGGACGGGCCATGTGGTCATTGACTAAATCACTCAAATAAACGACAAATTAGAGTTGTGCCGTGTGTTTTCTAAGACTGTGTGCAAAAGCCCTGCTGCGGGAGGAAGGGAAAGTGTGGAACTAAGAGCAGAGACTGCTGGGAGAGAGGCATGGTGTGGGATGATGGGGGCGGGGGTGACTCTGGAGAGTTTCTGTGAGGCCAGGCAGAGCTTTCCTTAGGACCTTCAGAGAACCGAGGTTCTCTGCCAGGAACTGAAAGCAGAGAGCTGAGCTGACAAGGTGCACTACGAACTCTCAGCTGTGAGCAGGTGGAAGAGAAAGGGGTAAGGCTGGCGGCCATGGCTCCAGTCATCTGTGCTTCCTGAATGGAATTCAGATAGCCTAAGGGAGTCCTTGTCCTGTGCGTGTCCCCTAAAGCTGCTTGGGAGTGTGGGGAGGGACGCAGGAAGGGGGCCCAGAGTCTGGGAGCTTTATTTCAAAGGCAGCAAGAGTGGAGCTGTAAGGCTTGGGGGAGAGGGTGACACTGGGTCTGTCTTTGAGAAGATAGCCTGACTTTCAATACTCCCCTTGGCTGCCATGCTTTCTCAACTTTTCCCTATCTCTCAGACACAGGCTTTTATTATTATCAATGATCTTTGGGTATTCTTACAGATTCTATTAGTCAGAGAGTAAACTGGGGTGGAGGGACTGTGTGTACCTGCAGGGACATGTAGAACACCCCACAACCCCGTGCCACTCTAGTCCCTGTTGGCATATTTGCTTGTGTGCATATGTTGTGCATGTGTGTGTATATGTTGATGTGTACATTTAACTGCATGTATGCATGTGGATATGTGTCTCTGTGTGTGTATGTGTGTCTGTGAATGTGTACATGTATGTATCTGTGCTTGTGTGTGCATTTATCTCCATATGTATTGGTGTTTGTGTGTGTGTGTGTGTGTGTGTGTGTGTACATGTGTATCTGTGTGTTTCTGTGTCTGTTTCTCTGTGTTTGTGTGTGTATCTATATGAGTGCCTGTGTGTCTGTATCTTATTCTGTATGGTGTGTATATGTGTGTATGTGTGTATCTGTTTCTGTGTGCTTGTGTGTATACATGTATGTGTAAAGTTCAGAGGACACTCTTGGGTGACATCCCTCAGGTGCCATTTCTTTTCTTAAACTTATATGAGAAAACATGTTGTACAGGCCTGGAAGTCACTAGTCTGGGCTGAGTAGTCAATGAGTTCCAAGGTTCCTATTGTCCCGTCTTCTCTGGTAGTGGTATAAGGAGTATGTGTACCAAGTCTGGAATTATTTTATTTAATTTTGAAATAAGTGCTCACTATAATGCCCAGTCTACTCGAGACATGGCCCACCTCTGCTTCCAGAGTAGCTGGAATTAAAGGCACATGCTGCTACGCATGGCTCCTTCCAGCACTGTGACAGACTGTGAGGAGGAATGGATTCCAAATCTTTCTTTCACATTTGCCAGGGGATTTGCATGATGTGTGCATATATGTGCATGTTTGTATGTATATGAACACATGTATGTATGGATGCCCCCAGGTACATATGGGTGAGCATTCATGCTTGTGTCTGTACTGTTCCGTACCCTA
This sequence comes from Myodes glareolus, assembly GCF_982192425.1. Taxonomy (NCBI): domain Eukaryota; kingdom Metazoa; phylum Chordata; class Mammalia; order Rodentia; family Cricetidae; genus Myodes; species Myodes glareolus. Next base: position 27,310,492 of record NC_142029.1, on the reverse strand, counting down.
TCACCTCTACCTCACCTGCATTGATGTCAAAGTTCTTCCTTAACCTCTCTTCCAATTTATTCTTTGAAGCAAGGCCTCTTAATCAAACCCAAAGCTGACGGATACAGGTAGTCTTGCTGGCTTGCTTGCTCTTAGGATCCCCTGTTGAGCTCAACCTTCTGGAACTGAAATCCGATGTGAGCTGCAATCCCCTCCCCCAGCATGTACATTGAATGGATCTATGGATCCAGACTCCAGTCCTCACACTTGTGAGGCAAGTTCCAGCTCCACTGAACCCAGTAACAAGTCTTAAAAGGGTAGCTGAAACAAATGGTTCTCAATCCTGGCTGCACATTTTAACTGACTAGTTGTAACTTTTTAAAAAATGGCTGGGTTCTCTCTGAGACCAACAAAGAACTGCTGGGTAAGGGCCAAACATCAGAGCTTCTTCAGAGCCCCGGGGGACTGTGGACCCAAGAGGGAGGTTCCTGCCTCATCTTCAGCCAAGCTCACCAACAGTTATGTGAGCATCGGAAAAGTCACCTCTGTTGGGGACTTCTGTACTCCTGTCTATACATTTGTATCATCTGCCCCTGGAACTGTAGAATAGCAATTCCAGCAGAGGACACAGGATGACATCTATAGTGAATCCTGAGTACCGGACTGTGAGTACCATGGATCCCTCCACCAAGTGCCTTCTCTGAATGGAGGCTGGGGCATCATAAAAAGAACCCTGATCTTGGAGATCGATATTCTAGGTTTCTAAGAACAGGTGCTCTAGCTCTTTACATTTTTAGTGACTCTGTGATGGCTGTTACAGTGCCTTGCAAGTATCAGGGGCTTCAGGAAACACCTACTGAATAGACGCCTGGATGAATGGGGGAGACAAGAACTGCTTGTGTGGGTGATTTTGGAATCTTCTAGGTAACGCACTTCATAAACAATGCAGTCATTGCGGATCCAATGCCATGAGTGAGAACGCTGAAAAACATATCCGACCTCTGAAGGTCTCAGAATGCCTCCTCTAACAGGTGATGCCATTCTCAGATCTGAAAGCAGGAAGCCGGACCACATCTCCCCCGTGCTCCAAATTCTTCCCAGTGCTAATGGTCCCCCATCAATGGGTGACATTTAAAGAAATATTTGTGGTTCAGATGTGAGATGTCCCCCACAGCTTCATGTGTTGGAAGACTTGGTTCCCCAGTGAGTGGCACTGTTTAGGAAAGCTATGGAACCCTTAGGAGATGAATCCTTACTAGAGAAAGAATGTCACGAAGGGACAGGTCTTGATGCTTTATAGCCCAACCTCACTTTCCTGTTTGCTTCCTGACAATCAAAAGTGTGTGTGATGGGCCAGCTGCCTGCCCCCGCAGCTGTCCCTTCCCCATCATGATGGACTGTACCTCTCTGGAACGGTGAGCCACAATACCCACCACGATGGACTGTATCCTGGAGTATGAGCCAAGATCAACTCTTCCTTCATTGTTTCTCTCAAATGTCTTACCACAGCAGCAACAAAAGCAGCCAATATGCGCACTGATCTCAAAGTCTTTCCCAGTCACCTGCCTCTAAGCATTCTTGACACTTTTCTCCCTCTACTCCAGCTGAATGACTGCACTAGAACACAACTGGCAGGTCACCCATTACCCCATATTAGAAGAAAATTCCCTAGTCCCTCTTTCTAAGGACCCTAGTAAATTGCTCCATAGCACCAATCTAGCCCGCTGCTACTGACCTGTTCGTATATCTCCCCGTGGTCTGTCTCTCTATCAGAACTACAGTCCCTGAAGGATAAGGTGCCATTTTATCTTGCTCAGACAAGACTCCGTTATTTAGCATAGTTCCTGGCCTGTGGCAGGCTCTCAGTGAACATTTGTTGCATAAATGAACAAATGAATGAATACTCACTGGGGTAAGCCCATATTTCATATTCTTGCATAGCAGAGACCCTATTATGTATCCTATGCTCCCCCACTTTGCCCCAATCATATACTACATATGCTCTTTAATTTTAAAAAAAAATTCACTTTTCTATAAACTACAATGGCTTGCGCGTGCCTGGGAATTTTTACATGCTGATCTTCAGACGACGACAGCATTCTTTCCCTTCTAGCACAGCCTGCATCTCTTTGAGGAACACTTTCACACTTCATGTCTTCTAACAGCTCCCCTGTCCTCTGCCAATTTCTCCTCTTCACCCAATTGCCACTCAGATCCCTCTCCTGGGTCTCCAATTCAATTTCATTGTGTTCATCTGTTTAAAGGCCTGCCTCCTGCACTGGGCCATGAGCAATTCAGGAGCAAAGATGCTTTTTGTTCACTGTATTTCCAGCAACACTTGGGATACAGTGGACAGATTTCTGTGAATCATATCTGACATTCCAGAAAGTGGTCCACGTGCACGTTGGTTCCATTAGCAGCTGAAGAAACTAATTACTAGACAAACTGAAGAGTAGGTACTCTTGGAACTCTCGAGCACCCCGAAGGGCTTACCTAGGCATGCTCTTTATCTTTGAGATTAAATTGTGACAATGATGAGTAGGACCCCAAGTTCATTTTTGATGATAAAGTCAGATGGGTTCCACTATGTTTTGTTGCTGGAAATGACCTTCTTGGGGCAAACATTGACCGCCTACTATATCCCAGGCACTGTGAGAAGAACTAGGCATCCCAAGGCAGTCAGCATGCAGCCATGACCCAAGGAACTAGTGGTTTCCTAAGAGCCAGGAAAAATAGGCTTTCCTGTTCTCCAGGCTCCTTCAACTGAACGACAACTGATCGGTGTTGATAAATGAAGAGTTTTCCCAAAGTGGTTGCAGGAGGGAGTATTCAAGCAGTTGTCCAAGAAAAGCGGTGATTTCGTGGTATCATCCTAAGCATGATGTAGCAGGCGGCACTAGAGCCCCTGACTCACTTATAAGGGTGAGAGTACACTAAGGAGCCTCTGAAACCTACATTGCTCAGCTGCCTAAGGTATGTATGCATGCAAACTCTAGGATATTTCCTCCCCCTAGGATTAATATCAGAGCCCCAACTCAGCTGCACCTATGTTGGAAATAGACCTCTCAAAAGCCCATGGGTTTCCTGAATAACTTGTCCTGTTGTTCTAGAACATTCTATTGCCACATCAGACCATCATGACCAAGGCAACTTATAAAAAAGAGCAGTTAATCTGGGCCCCCATTGTTTCAGAGGGCTAGAGTTCATGACTATCATGGGCTCCATTTGCAGACTTAGGATCTTTCGACTTTGGAAAGACATGTCTCTAAGTTTTCAGTGCATAGAGGAAGGATGAACCACATCCCAACCACCAGAATGCTCTCCTCTGGCTCAGCACTCACCAGGTAGTGAAGAGGCAGTGCTCTTACACTAAGTGCAAGGTGGGCTCTGGGAAGATGGGCATCTGTGTCCTGCAGATAGTCTCCACTTCCCTGTCTCCTCCTATGACCAGAATGCTAACTCAGTGCTTAAAAGAGATGCTTCTGATGCATAGCCTTTTAGGAGTTTGTGGATTTATCTTTATTTCGGTTTGAAAACCCAGATTGTACCTATTCTGTTCATCAACAGAAAGGCTCTGCTGTCTAGAAGGAAATCATAAACTTTATAAATGACCCAAGGAATTACAACAGCAAACAATTAAGCTGGTGGGTTCAGCCTGCCCTCTCCTTTCTTCTTGGAAGGTGTTTTAGGATGTACATAATGCTGCCATTAAATTTATTACTGATGGCCTTTCCAAGGTTACTTAAATTTCACAACTCAAGACTGGCATCCACTGAACTAATTCACAGTGGTATGAAGCTGCTTTGAAACACAATACCCTTCTCAGAAAAGTCTAAACTATTAAAATATTATTTATTTTACTCCTTCGCTTATAATTTTTTGCAATTAGAAGAGATCATATTGACTGATTACATCAAATGCCAGTCAGGCACAGAACAATTTGGAGAACCTACTAATACTCCTGAAAGACACCCATGGACCCTACACCAGACATGTTACTGATGATGTTCCATCTGCCTGAACAACACCATAAAAAGCAAAACTCTGAGGATTAGAGGCTCAGTGTTCTACAGCCATAGGACCAGGCTCGGCTCAACCCTCTGCTGAGATGATGGTTGAAGCATTTGTTGAATGGAAAGAGAAAATGGAATATATAGTGATAAAGCACTGCCTTAGCTACTTTTCTATTACCATGACAGAACATCATGACCAAGGCAACTGTGGTGATTAGAAAGAAAGTGGCTCCCAAAAGGAGTGGCACTCTTAGGAGGTGTGGCCTTGTTGGAGGAAATGTGTCACTGTGGAGTAGGGTTTGGTGTCTCCTATGCTCAAGCTATGCCCATTGTCACAGTTCACTTCCTGTTACCTGTGGATCAAGATGTAGAACTCTCAGCTCCTTCTCCAGCACCACATCTGCCTGTATGCCACCATGTTTCCCACTGTCTTAGGGCTTTCATTGCTGTGTAGAGACACTATGACCATGACAACTCTTATAAATGTAAACACTTAATTGGGATGGTTCACTTACAGTTTCATTGGTTATTGTCGGGATCATGGAGGCATGCCGGCTGACACAGTACTGGAGAGGTGGCTGAGAGCCCTATATCTTACAGGCAACAGGAAGTACACTATCACACTGTGGGAAGCTTAAGCAAAAGAGATCTCAAAGCCCCTCCCCACAGTGACACACTTCCTCCAAAAAGGCCACACCTCCTAAAAATACCACTCCATTTTCTTTCAAACCACCACACCCAGCATGATGATAATGGTCTAAACCACTGAAACTGTAAACCACCCCAAAATAAATGTTTTCCTTTATAAGAGTTGCTATGGTCATGGAGTCTCTTCATAACAATAGAAATACTATGACAGTGATAAATAAAAGAAAGCCATTAACTTGGGGGTCTCATGGTTCCAAAGAGTTAGATAACATGACTACCATGGTGAGAAGCATGACAGCAAGCGAGTGGGCATGGTGATGGAGCAGTAGCTGGGAGCTTCCATATTGAGACAACAATCAGGAAGAATTAATTACACTCACTGGGAATAACATGAGTTTTTGAAACCTCAAAGCCCACCCTCAGTAACACACCTCCCCCAATAAGGTCTCATTTCTTAATCCTTCCCAAACAATTCCACCAACTGAGAACCAAGCATTGAAATATATTAGCCTATGGGGGTCATTTTCCTTCAAAACACCAAAATTGTATCTTATTTAGCCATAAAGAAAAGCAAAATGTTGTTATAAGAAAATAAATGAAACTGGATGTCATATTAAACAAAAATAAGCTAGACTCAGAAAAATATCATGGTTTTCCCTTTGAATGTGGATGCATAATCATATGTATGTGCTTATGTATATATACACATATACATATAGCACATAAAATTACAGAGGGCACCATTTGGAGTAAGAATGGACTAGTGGAAAGGAGACAGGAGAGGATAAAGTGAGATGAACATAATCAAAGTATAAAAACTTCTTGAATGAAATATTTTTATGAAACCTAGCACCATACTATGAATATGTGCTAATAAAATCATTTTTACTTGGGCACTTGCTCGCTTTGTTCCGGAGATGAACCTTAAGTTCCTTTGTAGTGCTCGGGAAAGGAAAGTGAGGCTATAAGTAACCATAGGAGAGATAATACTGGTTGCTATTTCTAAAAAAAAAATTGTCTATGCTGTGCATTTTATCTACAGTTTCAGTAACCATCAAAGTCCCCCTTGGTAATCTTACAATACCTATTTTATAATTCACAAAGATTATGCAACTTGTTGCAGAGTGTATCTAATCCAAGAGAATCTGTTTCATGTCTTTCTTTTTTCAGCTTTTTCATGGACCCAGAAATGGGATGCTAGGCATTTATAAAGATGTACTACACAAAACAGGACAAGAAACTGATATAAAACTCAAGATGTTTTTAGAGAAAGGACCCAGAGGATGAATACTGGCCTTGGAAAAAAGATGTCTTATCATCCCCCAAGAGTCACATGGAGTCAGTGACAATTATTTGAGCATTCTTACTGTAGTGCTGACATGATGATGTGGAAGGTGATCGGGACAATTGGTGTAGGAGGTCCTTCTGTTTGTGTGTTGCTTTCATTGGTTAATGAATAAAGAAACTGCCTTGGCCTAGTTGATAGGGCAGAACTTAGGTAGGTGGAGAATGCTGGGAAGAAGAAGGGCAGAAGAAGAGAAGCCATTAGAGTCTTCGGTAAGCTACTGCCACATGGCAATACACAGATTAATGGAGATGGGTTAAACTAATATGTAAGAGTTAGCCAATAAGAAGTTAGAGCTAAAGGCCAAGCAGTGTTTTAATTAATACAGTTTCTGTGTGGTTATTTCGGGGCTAAGTGATAGGGGAGTTCAGCCAATCACATTCTGTTCGTGGGGCGTGTTGCCCTAAGACAAAATTTACCTATAAACCTGGCGGGTGAAAGTCCCCACCCTCTCTCTCTCTCTCTTTACCTGGCTTGGATCCAGCATTCCAGATGGGTGGGATTCTGTGTAAGTTTTTCCTTCTTTTTTATTAAAGCTGTATCTTTTGTAAGATAGTCTGGGGGCTTTTCATTACCAATCGCCCTGCGTCATCATCTGGTGCCGAACGTGTGGGTTCCCCCCCCATGGTTGGCACAGGCAGCAACTAGCTGCCAGAGCCCACACCACACTCAGGGTCTGTCCGCAGCCCCACCACCTTTACCCTGACTAGCCAGCCCCAGACATCCTAGCTTAAGTGCAAAGGTTTCTTGCCTTTGAAAAATGGCATGTCAGTTACATCAGGCCTTAGCCAAAGTTGGTTGACTCAACATTGCAAATGAGATTTTGGGTGATTGCCCAGGTATTCAGTTGTATTTTACATTTGTTGAACATTTCGGAAGTTTCCTGCTTGTACTTCCGGACTGCTTGAGTAAAATTATTTCCCTTCTCAGATCTTTGATGGAGTTGAAGATTAGATAGTTGTAGTTACTGTCTACATTATTTGGACTCCTTGAAATAGAATGTTTAGTAAAACTTTTGTTATATGTTTCTTGCTTAATATTGTTTGTTGTTTGTAACTTTATATTTATTATTTGCTTCTATTGTATATAGTTGTATTTGGTTTTGTTGTCTTATTTTAGAAAAAAGGGGGAGATGATGGGGGAGTTCAACCAATCACATTCTGTTCGTGGGGCATGTTGTCCTAAGGCAAAAGTTTACCTATAAATCTGGCGGGTGAAAGCCCCCGCCCTCTCTCTCCCTCTCGACCTGGCCTGGATCCAGTGTTCCAGACAGGTGGGATTCTGTGTAAGTTTTTCTTTCTTTTTTATTAAAGCTGTATCTTTTGTAAGATAGTCTGGGGACTTTTCATTACTGATCACCCTGTGTCATCAGCTAAGCAGCCAGGCAGCCGGGATGAATAAATAGCCCTGTCCCCTGCAACAGACAATGACCTGATACACTGAAATAGTAGGAGTCTAAAGCTGAATGTTCTCTGGGAAGATGTCATTGCCAGCTCTTAGCCTTGGAGCTAAGAAGATGGCAATCTAGGAGGAGCAGGGGATACTATCAGGTTCCACAGAGTATTGGCAGTGGAGTCAGGATTGTAACCTAAGGGTCCTACTCCTAGGCTGTTATACTGTGTGTGTGTGTGTGTGTGTGTGTGTGAGAGAGAGAGAGAGAGAGAGAGAGAGAGACAGAGACAGAGACAGAGAGAGAGACAGAAAGAGATCAGAAAAAAAAACCTAGTATGTGGAACATGGCAGACAAATGATCTGCCACTAAACCTATAACCAAAGCTCACTTTTAGCTTTGGTTTTGAGATAGTATCTCACCAAGTTACATAGGCTGAACTTGAACTTACTCTGTATTCCAGGCAAGCCTTGATTATGTGAGCTTCCTGCTTCTACCACCTAAGTACCTAGGATACAAGTCTGTTATGCACGCATGATACACATGAATGTGTATGAGTGTTGGGTCAATCCTTCCTTTCTATCTTACTTAAGATGAGGTCTCTCTATTTTCCTCCCTTCCATTTTTCTTTTCCTTGTTGTTGTTTGGTATTGCATCAGCCAGACTATTTGGCTGCTGAACCTCTGGTGATTCTCCTGCCTCCACCTCCCATCTTGCCATAGATATACTGGGGGTGTAAATGTACAGTACTGAGCCATTTTTTTTCAAACCACTCCTGACCTTACACGGACTTCAGAGATTTGGACCCAGGTCCCCATGTTGGCACAATAAACACTACAAGCACTGAACAATATCCTCAATTTATGAAAGATTCTAGTCTTATAAAAGATTTCATTAGCCTGAAGTCAAAATGGAGAGGTGTATCTAGTCTAGTAGGGTATTAGTGTTGCAAATTAGCCAGTACTGTACAGGAGAAAGAACGGTCCATCCTGAGAATTTGAGAAAGCATCAACCAGAAGGGGGGAAAGATGACATTGTGTATAAGACACTTAGAGGACATGGAAGGGAATCTGCTGACAGCTGAGGGGGTCAGCATTCTCAAGATGGGAAGCCATCACTGAGCTCTGATGTTGCCTGGCAGCAGAATTAGGACTATAAGGAAGGTTTCCCAAGCTATGATAAAGCTACCTGACAAAAAAGCAACTTACGAGACAAAGGGGTTTTCAGTTTACAATTCCAGGGGACGGTCCATCAAAGCAGAAACAGGTAGCTGCATCACACCCACAGGCAAGAGCAGAGAACAATGAAGTCAGGATGTTCTCTTTCTTGCTTGGTTGTGCTCAGCTTGGTTGCTCTACTGAAATACAGTTTAAAACTGACTTCTGCCTAGGGAATGGTGATGCCTACAGTGGCCTGGGTCTCCCACATGAGTTAAGTAAGTCAGTCCCCTATAGACACGTGCCTAGCTCAATCTAATGTAGACATTTCTCATTAAGACTCTCTCCCTAGCTGAGTCTAAGTTGTATTAAATTGAAAATAAAAACTAGTCATCATACTTAGTCTTAAATTCCTGTCGCTGCTCCTCTATGCTCCTTTTCCCTAAGGTCATACCTTATTCCCAACCATATAAATAACCTAGAGCTCAACAAGATACTGTGCGGGGGAACATTCTAGACAAATGTCAGGTAATAAGGACCACTCAAGAAGAGAAAACTTCTGATATCTGAAATAATTAATATTTAATTATAAAAAAGAAATAACAGCATAATGAAGTAATTAAATTCAGACCAACACATTTCCACATTGACTCGTTTTAAATATGTATCAACTCTATTCTTGGTAGGCATATAATTGTGCTTATAATTACAACTACTAGCACTTATTGACCACTAATTTTAATGTATTGTTTGACCCTTAAATTTATTTAGTAAGTAAATATTCTTACCCTAGAGACAGAATGCTAGCTGCCTATCTCAATATCTGTTCTAGCTTCTCTTCTGTTGCTGTGGCAAAACACTCTGAGCAAAAGCATCTTGAAGTGTGTGGAGGAAGGGGTTCATTATTTGACCTGTGCTTACAGGTCACATTCCATCACTGAGAGAAGTCAGAAAAGGAACTCAGGCCGGGACTGAAGTAGAAGCATGGAGGAATGTTGCCTCCTGACTTGTTCATTAACACATGCTCAGCTAACTTTATTCTAGGGATGGTGTCACCCACAGTGGACTGGACCCTCCCACATTAATCATCAGTTGAGAACGTCTCTCACAGGCATGGCCACAGGCCAATCTGATGGAGATAATTCTATTCATGACAACATACATTCTTCCTTTAATCTGAAAAAAAATTAAAATTTGGATTGAAATGATATGTTTTTGCCTTGTCAGTTTAATACATTTCTCGGATACTGTACATGTTACTATATCACTAAGTTCTGGCCAGTGAAATGTAAGAAAAATTATATTATGATCTTTCTAGAATGTTCCTTTAGGGGGATAATTAAACCCTCTTTTTTCTTCTTCTTTCCTCTTGCTTCTTAGAACCCAGATGTGATGTTAGAACCCCAGTTATCATTTTAAACCGTAAGGTTAGTGACTGCATCCTAGTCATGGTTGATCAGAGGGTTTGGAAGATCCAGGGTCCCTGAACATTTGCGCATCTAATGCACCAATGCGAGACAACCTCATCTGTAATATCCCATTGTACCAGGATGATTCAAATTTTTAAAACAACAAGACTTTGGGCCTTTGATTATATGTAATTAAAACAATCTTGACTAAGTCTCTTTTAATTTAAGAACAAGAGACACAGAGAGGTTAAGAAACACCAATTTATGTAGCAGATATAATGCTAAATACATAGCATAAACATATCATTTTTCTTGGGGTCATGAGAAGAATATAATCTTTCAGGTTCTCTTTTAGATGGAGGACGTCTGGTGAGTTCTGGCTTCCTGATTATCAGAGGAAGTGACAAGTTCCACTTTAGGCCAGGCAACGCAATTCCCTGCAGTGCCCTCTGAGTTTTCTGTTCCCACATGACAATGACTGTCCATGCTGAAAATTGGTAGTTGAGGCTAGAGAACTATGAATCCTGAATGACTGCAGGGAGTACGAAAGCCTCCTAAGCCCAAACACATCAGACTGTGATGGAGCAGGCGACTGAACCCCAAGGAACAGAAAGGCACTGAGAGTGAGGGGCCATTACTCTTGCTGGTGTTGTTGAGGCTGGCTGTTCAATCAGTCTGTCCTAATTGGTGGGTTCCAGGTTCAGTAGGGGATGATGTCTAAAAAGAAAAATGTGTAGAGAACCTAAGAAAGACACCTGTTGTTAAACTTTGGTATCCACATGCTCTTATACACATGTACTCTCTCTCTCTCTCTCTCTCTCTCTCTCTCTCTCTCTCTCTCACACACACACACACACACACACACACACACACACACACACACTCGTACACATTCGAGCATATACACATATATACCACACACATTTAATAGCATATTCTTCACTACCCAATACTTTACTACCAAATTGTAGAGGGAAAACTACTACAAATGAATGGGGAAGATGGAGACAGCCTCAGTGAGTCACCAACTGGCAGGCTTTGGAGATGAGAGGCAGGCTGAGCAAAACCAGGATTGGATTTGGATAAGGGAAACTATGGGAGGATACAGACCCTACACTGTACCTGAGGTATAGGTGAGGCTGCAGGGCTAGAAGGAAGCGAAAGAAGTAATTCGAAGGAGAAAAAGCACTGCCAAGGGTTCCCATTCACCAAGAGGGATCAAACTGCTACAGTGCTTGGAACTTGATGCATAAAGATAAACCAGGGTTTATGTTCTGGAAGAGCCTAGAAGGAAAGAGTATGTCTGTGGACAGCTAATCACCATGGAATGCAGAGTGCTTTTAGAGGCATGAGCAAGATTTCCTGGGACCCAAAAGAACAGGGGAAGAAAGAAGGGAGGTGCTAGGTGACAGGGAAGGGGGTGTTCGGGGAAAAAGATCGAGACGGAGCTACCATTTGGAAAGAGCTGTCTTAAGAGAAAGGGTATTGTGACTGTGTGTGACATGACGGCTCCCTAAGGTGGGAAAACATTCAAAAAGGACAGTATATACATCACAGATGATGCAGACAGTAAGACAGGCTCCTCTTTGAACTAGAGAGCAACTCCGTTAAGAGGGATTGCTTATAGTAAGAGTGAAAGAATCATAGGACGGATGACGGGAAAGGCCCAGAGAAGAGGAACCTTAAGAGGAATTCCAAAAACAGAAAAATGACTTATATACTTTCAGTGGGTGGCAGGAAGATGTATACCCGTGCTTTTGTCTTGGACAGTCTCTGTGACAAGGAACATGGAGGAGTCAGGTAAAGGGTAGGACCATAAATAGGAGGCTGTGAAAACCACACCACACAAGATGTTTTCATTTTTTTCTCTTTATTTATTCTGTGTGTCTTTTACATCATGTATCTCAAACCCATTCATTTCCCCATCCCTTCGCATCTGCCCTCCACCCCTGGCAACACCCCCTTCAGTAAAACAAAATTTAAGAGAAGAAAGGGAAAAGGAAGCAAAAGGGAAACAATTAAACATCTCATCGTGGAAGGTGCAGTATGACACAGTGAGTCACACAGTAAACCCCTTTGTCTGTGTTCCTTTACTTGCAAGTGTTCGTTGCAAAGAGTCATTGGTCTGGTTCAAGGCCTCTGGTTTCTCTTACACTGTTGGTGCTGGGCCCTCACTGGGCCTCTTCTGGGTATCCTGTTGTTGCCCTGTGTTGTGGAGATCCTGCAGCTTTGGGTCTGCAAATCAGGTCCCTTCCTGTGCTCCCGCAGTTCATATGGGCTGGATATTCGGGCCAAGCCAGGGTCTGCTCTCACCATCTTGTGACTTCAGGGCCAGTTCTTTGACCTTCCTCAGGTGTAGTTTTAAGGAAGAGAATTACATGGTGATGTGGCCTGATCATGTGAGGCTTTGAGAGCCAGCTGGCACGGACCAATCCATCATTTCCCAAGAGAGAGCAAGAGAGCTAAGCAAGATGGATCATCAAGGCCCTGTTCACCTAAAGACAAAGCATTTCCAGGAAGTGGAATTTGTGGACAGGAATTCCCTGAGGACAGGGCACTCCGACAGTAGCGCAGGCGGCTCTAAGAACCAAGAGCTTTCAAAGGCCCCTGTGTTGAGCCAGCCCTCACTGGGACTCCCAGGGAGCTTGTCTCTAACACAAAGTCTTCAAGGCTGCTAGGAGGAGCCTCGGGAGCATTCATTCCCCTTCCTGAGGGCTGAGGGAAACACTTTGCAGGCTGAACTCTGTGTTCCCATAGGGAAACCCTTCCTTCATCTCATTTGGTTATCCATGAGATTTTCAGTGCCATGGTTTAAAGGGGTTTCCCTAGGATAAATTTTGAAACAAATGGCTATGAAATCCCAATGGGCCCCCAACTGCTTTACTTTGGTGGCACGCTGTGAACCACCGGAATGAAAATGGAACCAGGAAGAGAATCTATGCAAAGATAAAACCAGCTGAAAAGCAAAGACAAATGGAAACAAATCAGCTTCACAGTAGCGTGCCCTCAGCTCCCAGGAAAGTATCAATTAAAAGTATTAGCGGCAAATCCATCCAGAGGCCGCACACTGAAACCCCCTCTGCGCCTGTCTTACTGTTTACCTGGGTGTTTTAATTTGTACCTGATGTGAAATGCTTTTCTCCACGGTTTCGGTTTCCCATTGACTTTCTTCCTCTCCAGGCAGACTAATGACTAGATGCTTTTTAACATATGACTGTTTTGACAACATTGAATAAAATACATGAATTACCTCTTTATCACTTTATAAGGAGCCATATAATATAGCTAGCTATGTGTTGTGGGTGGAGATGGCGCAGCCAGTAAAGCGCCTGCCATAGGGAGTGAGGACCTGAGTTTGTATATCCAGTCCTCCAGTAAAAGTCAGATGTGGTTGGGCACACCTTGCACTGAAAGAGGGAGTGGAGACAGGGGGATCCCTGGAGCTCAATGGCCAAGCAGTCCAGCCAGATCAATGAGCTCTCAGTTTAGTTAGACACTTTATCTCAGAAAAGCATAGCGGAGAGTGATCCAGGAAGACAGACACCCAACATTGACCTCTGACCACCACCCGCACACAGGTGTACACGCATCTGAGTTCACAGGTGCGCACTCCCACACAAATACATACATCTTCCACACTATATATACAATATGCGTATATGTGTATTATGTATAGTATGCATATAGGTACTATACATACATTCATTGTTTTATACATGTATATTATATGTATTATACATGGTGTATATTATAGTGTTTATATGTATACTACACTGTATATGTCATTATTCCTGTATATAGCATATGTGTATATATGCTATACACATATATTATGTTTGTGTTATACATACTATGTTATACTATTATATGTGTATTATATATAGTATGCAATATATGTAGTATAATATATATTATATATATATATGCATTTCCTGCATCACCTAGCTAGTGCCAGGGTCCTATGGCCATGCATGTGTTGTCAGTACTCAGGCAAACAGCCCAGGATCACTACATAATCTATATGTTTGTGCTCTTTGGCTGTGTAAGCCTCTGCATGCATGTATGCCTACCCTAAACCCCTTTAAAAGTGAACTCTGCCTGTTCCTTGCTTTTTTCCGACCACTTCCCTTTTTGAAACAGGCCTCCACGAACCTTTTTTCACACCCTATCAATAAACTTCCACTGTGGGTTTGTTCTAAGTTGAAGTTCATTCTTACCTCCACTAGACAACAATAATACCTCTGTGTACATGTATACATGTACAGATTATAATGTGGTACTTAACTCTCCCATAAGACTTTGACTGAGATGAATGGTAGCCATGGTTCATGGTGCCAGAGCACTTCAATGAGAATGACAAAGAGTAGTCCCTGTGTAGGTAGTTCTGGGCTGTGTGAGAAATCTAAGTTAAGCATGAGACTGAGACACTCAGTAAGCAATGTCCCTGCATGGTTTCTACTTCGAGTTCCTGCCTTGTGTTCCTGCTCTGACTTATTCTTAATGATGGACCATAACGTGTAAGCTGAAATAAACCCTCTGCTTCACTAAGTTGCTTTGGCTCAGTGTTTCATCATAGCAACAGAAGTTACACTAGAACATGCCATTTGCCTAAGTTACCTTGCTCTTCTGGATGAGATAGCATTTGGCTCATGACAGCACAGCTCATCTCCAAGCTGTTGGCTGGGAAAATTGGAGGCTCACTACCAGTCATGGTTTTGTCTTTTCCAGAACTTTATCTTCTTGTATATGTGCATATCTTATTTTACAGCAGTGGGGTGGAGCTGATGGGGTGATCCTTGGTCTAACACAGAATCCTCCAGCTGACTAACAAATCTTGACATGCAAAAAAGACCAAGTTAAGTTTATAACTCATCTTGATGTCCAAGGCAATTCAAACTTTGCCTTTCCAGAGTTAATACCTCCTAGAACAATTTAAGGGGGCAGGGTAAAATTGTTCAAGTGTAATGCAGTCAGAGAGAAGGAAATCCAGCCCCCGGTGCTCCCCACTATATGTGGACTTTGAGGACCAAATAAAAATCAGAGATCAGCTACAGGTTCTCTTTTAAAGTTTTGAGCAAGTAGCTCCAATGAGTTGATATGCTTCTAATTTTTTCTGGGATCCTTTTAGAGTAGAATGTGTAATATTCCAATAATTTCTACATCAGCAACACAAAGACAAGTCATTTTCTTAGTGCTCAGCCTTTGTGTGGTAGGGGCTGGTCTGGAGGAGGTGGGGAGGCAGCATCTACTAGTTTGCTGGCTACTTTTTATCAACACAAACCGAAGTCACCCAGGAAAAGGGTATTTCAATTGAAGAACTGTCCTACATCAAGTAGATCTGTGGGTTTGTCTGTGAGACATCTTCCTGGATGATGTTTGATGTAGGTGGGCCCAGCCACTGTGGGTTGTGCCACCTGTAATGGTCTGTCCTGTCCCTTTAAGAGACAAGCCTCGCCCATTCCCCCTTCCTTCCACTTCCAGCCCGAGTTCCTTCCTCTCCATCTCTCTCCCAAAGAGGTAGCTACTGCCATGGCTCCTCTTCTTCCCCTCCCCTCTCTTTCTCTCTGCCTCTCTCTGCTCTGCTCTTTTCCCTTCTCCCCTTTCCCCCTTTCCCTTTCCCCAGTCTGAGCCGCTTCCTTTCCTCCTCGCTCCCGAAGAGGCAGATACTGCCTCTCTCCCTTCTCCCCACTTCTTCCCTTTCCCCCTCTTTCTCTCCCTTCTCCCCACTTCTTCCCTTTCCCCCTCTTTCTCTCTGCTCTTCTTCTTCTCCCCTTCCCTTTCCCCTCCATAATCCACTAAATAAATACCCACTTTCTCTGCATGGCATGCCTAATAGGTCTCTGTCTCTCACCTGTCGCGTGGCTCCCTGCCTGGGACCCGACCTTAAATTCCTGCTCTGGTTTCCCATCGCAGTGAACTACAACTGCAAGCTGAAATCAGTCCTTCCCTCCCCAGGTTGTTTCTGCAAGCAGTGTTTGTCACAGCAACAGAAAGGACAGTAGGACAACTGTGGGTGCTTGTGGCTGGCTTTGTAAGGTAACAGGACAAAAAGTAGAGAAGACCAGGAGCTGGTCCTGGTGACGTGATATGGGCCTCAGGTTTGGAGACAACCTAGTATGATGCTCTGCAGGAGGGACCAATACCCAGAAATGGTCAGGATTACACACTGGCACCTCTAGCATGACAGAGTGGAGAAGCCACTATCAAGGAGGCTGAGGACAGTGGTTCATGTCAGGGTATGAAGAAAAGTCAGAAAGATGGGGCAAGACGACGGCTGAATCCTTCAAGAACTGGCCGCAGCAAAGTTAAAGAACGCAGCGGCAGTGATATCACTGGTCTTCTCCTCTTACTGAAGTCCTGCCCTGCTCCAGATCACAGAGGCTGTGTGGCAGCAGCAAGTCCTAAACACCACTGCCTGTCCAGGGAACACACTGTATTCCCTCCAGCTGCAAACTGAACTTCAATGCCCTTCAATGCCATCTTACTCCGTATTCCTTCCATTCCAGAGATGAGGGCATGGCCCAGAAGGCAGGCTTTGAAGTGAAGGGGCTCACCTCCACAGCTGGGCCTTCACTGAACTAGAAACAAAGGGATGCAGCAGGTAGCCTAGGCGAGGCGTCACTTTCTTGGGTACTCGTGGGACTCCCTGACTCTACAGCACTTAACCTATCCTATCTTGAAGTGTCAGCCTCTACCAGACCTATAACAGGGCTCACCAGGAGATACAGGTTCTGGATGTTGGTATCGGTGCAAAAGACAAAGCAAAGGGGAATGTGGGCTTTCCTTCTATGTTGAATACATATGGATCCCTGCTTAGGCTCCTGGGCAGTAGACTCTGCAGGAAAGGGACCACAGTTTATCCAAAGAAGACACTGGCAAAGCTGGATAGAAAACAGAAAGCCTAAATGGAATTTCTTTGTCACCAGTTAGAGAAAACTGAAGAGGCAGGAGGATGCAGATTAGTTGACAGAGTGCTTGCCTAAGCATGCATGAAGCACTGATCTCAGCACCACATAACTGAGTGAGCATAGTGACTCAGGCCTGTAATCCCAGCACTCTGGAGGTGGAGGCAGGGTGGTCAGAAGTTCAAGGTCAGTCTAAACTACACATTGACATCAAGGCTAACTTAGACTACATAAGACCCGACCTTAAAAATTTAGAGAGAGAGAGAGAGAGAGAGAGAGAGAGAGAGAGAGAGAGAAGAAGAAGAAGAAGAAGAAGAAGAAGAAGAAGAAGAAGAAGAAGAAGAAGAAGAAGAAGAAATAAAAAAGATTTGTGCAATTTTAGTGATTATTCATCTGAAATATTTTTATCTAAACTCATTTAAATGAGGAACTTATTTTATTCTACATATTCACTTTATCAGCCTATCAAGTGACTATTTAATTAATTTGCAGGGCTGGGGGTCAAAGATAGAGCCTTATATGTGTCAGGTAAGCACTCTCCCACTAATCTACAGCCACAGCCCCCTGTCTAAGGACTACGTTCAGTGTTAATCTAGCCAGCCATAAAAAAAAGTCTACCTGCCTGAAGGGGCTGGCTGAGCCCTGGACTTTAAGACTATCTGGTCCCCAAGACATGTATGTTTAATGGATGTGGGAATTACTGATTGGATTTTATTTATGGCATGAGTGGCCACAATGACAGTTTCTTTTTAAATATAAAATTTAAATGATCTTTCCCTTAAAGGGAAGCAGCTGCCCATGAAATCCTGCTGTTGGCTATTTTTAGCATTTCCAGTTTGGGCTAGGGGGAGGCCCTGCTTTGGCTAGTCTGAGCTGAGAAGGCGCAGCCGTCCTGCTTTTCCTTGATAACAGTCACCAGTCACAGGCCCTCAAGCTCTCCCGGAAGACAAGAGGGGAGAAGGAAGCTAGCACAGGACAGCAAGCTCACCCCACTGCCGCCTTGCAGCCTATAGCCTTCACTTACCGTAATGATGCCCTTATTTTTTTGAACACATAAGAGATACCACTGATCTCT
The DNA here is from genome assembly GCF_982192425.1 of Myodes glareolus. NCBI lineage: Eukaryota > Metazoa > Chordata > Mammalia > Rodentia > Cricetidae > Myodes > Myodes glareolus. Next base: position 27,292,571 of record NC_142029.1, on the reverse strand, counting down.
TCTAATAGACACAAGGGGAGCTTTGTCAGCCATAAGGAAGAAGGAAGTCATGCCATTTGAAGGAAACTGGATGCTACGGGAGACATTAAGACATTAAGCTAGTCTCAGAAGGACAATCATTCTATATTCCTTCTCATGTGTGATTCCTAGGCTTCGAATAAATAAATAAAATCATGGAAGTGTGTAGGAAACAAAGGGGACTATGGGAAAGGAAGAGTGGGAGGAGGAGGGAGTGGGCATTGTGGGGAGAATATGCCCAGCGTACCATATATGCATGCATGAAAATTTCCTTAACACTGTCCCATGTACAATGAGTTTACACGGTGAACTTTTGTAAAGGACAACAGCCCCAACGTTGTCCACATGTGATGCTTACACATGGTAAACACACAGGTCCAGGGACACAGTGGTATCCAAGCTTATCTTTAATTAGAAGCACAGAGATATCTCAACATGCAAAAGTGCTCACCTCCAAGCCTCCTCTGGCCTCCACATGCCTGCTGAGGCATGCCTGTGACCACACATGTGCACACCAAATAAATGATGCAATTTAATTTTTTAAAAGTATATTAAAGCAGCAGGGAAACGTGGTCACAAGCCTGCAACATATGTGGTCCCTCCACCTCCACTCAACACTCAAGTTCTGTTTGTCTTACCTCACGCCACAGCAACCCACATGGGAGGGTGCTGGTTCTCAGTCCTTCATGCTACCTGGTTTCTCTTGGAGAGCAGAAGATAGTGGTCTGAACAGAAAGGGGCCGGTAATAAGAAAGTTCCAGTGGGTTTCCTGTGATCACATCGAAGGAATCCAGCACCTTTTCTAGTAAGCAGCTTACACTGGTGGTCTGCCATGGGCAGCCTTCTGCTAATATATCTGTGTCCCCTTAGTGTTCTGTGCTACCATTAAAGTTCCAGTAAACTATTCACTACCACAACAGGCAGCTGTTAAGAAAGTGGGCCCAGGATCTAATCTACATGGGAAGTAGAAAAAGACAAGATCTATTGAGTAAATTGGGAGCATGGGGACCATGGGAGAGGGTTGAAGGGGAGGGAAGAGTCAGGGAGGGGAGCAGAGAAAAATGTAGAGCTCAATAAAATCAATAAAAAAGAAAGGAAGGAAGGAAGGAAGGAAGAAGAAAGAGAGAGAGAGAGAGAAAGAAAGAAAGAAAGAAAGAAAGAAAGAAAGAAAGAAAGAAAGAAAGAAAGAAAGAAAGAGTGAGTGGGCTGGGAAGATGGCTCGGTAGCTTTGGAAAGTGCTTGCTGCAGTGGTCTAAGGACTCAAATTTGCATTCCCATCATGCACAAGAATATCCCCTGGCATGGCTACACATGTCTAAAAGCCCAGTGCTAAAAAGGGGCACAGACAGAAGGATCTCGAGGGCGTGCTGGCCACCAGTCTAGCTGAAAAATAGTGACCTCAATGTTTAGTGAGACTTTGTGTCAAGGTATAAGGTGGAGCGCAGTAGAGGAAGACACCGGATGTCTTGCTCTGGCCTCCACATGTGTACAGGCATACATGAGCCTATCTATGACGACAATACATACAAAAGCCTCTGGCCTCCCTATGTCTGAGTCTTTAATATGAATATTAGATACCTATGACTCTCTAATGCCCTAACGGATTTTCCAGATGTCTACATTCCAGGAGAGTAGCGGTTGCCATTCTCACCTATCCACGGAAGTTGACAGATCTCAGGTTGCTAGACTCTAGGGACATCAGAGAGCCCTCAATGGTTGCACATACACCACACACACACGCACACACGCACACACACACACACACACACACACACACACACACACACAAAGAGAGAGTGGGAGAGAGATTAATGTTCAGTCTTCACACAAACATATGTGGCATGTCCTCACAGCTTTCATTCTCTGTGACTTAGTTTCTTTAGCTGCATGGGATGTTGATCCTAAAGTTAGTACACACTTCATAGGGAAACTCGGATGACTTGAGTTTTAAATTGAGTGTAACTATCAAGACCTGAGACTTCCACGTTGGAATTAATTTACTTGCTGACATTAAGGAGGTGCCAAAATAACTTCTAGGAAATATTTCTAAGAAGATTAAATTATCCAAGGAGAAAAGAGATAGACATATTCACATCTAAAAATCTAGATCCAGAGTGGTAAGGCTTTGGGAGTTTGGTGGAGGAATAATTTCTTCCAGATTATTACAACAGGAGTTAGAAAAAGCGTGGAGAAAATGTTTGTCCTAGGGTTATTCTTGCTGTGATGAAGTGCCATGACCAAAGCAATCTGGGGAGGGACGGGCTCATTTGGGGAGGAACGGGCTCATTTGGTTTACACTTCCTCATCGTAGTCATCACTGAAGGAAGGCAGGAGAGGAACCCAAGCAGGGCAGGAACCTGGAGGCAGGAGCTGATGCAGGGGCCATGGAGGATACTGCTGATAGGCTTATTTTCCCTGGCTTGCTTTCTTACAGAAACCAGAACCACCAGCTCAGGATGGCAGCACCCACAATGGACTGGCACCCTCCCTCCCCTGCATCAATCACTAATTAAGAAAAGGACCCACAGGCGAACCTTATGGGAGCACTTTCTCAATTGAGCTTCCCTGCTTTCAGATTCGTCTAGCTTGTCCCAAGTTGACACCAAACTAACTGGCACAATGGCAGAGGAATTAGATCTTAAAAAGTGTTAGGAGGGGTTGCTGAGAAGGCTCAGGAGGTAAAGGCAATTGCTACACAGGCCTGATGGCTCAAGTTCGATTGCCAGGATCCAAGGTTGAAAAACTCCTGAAAACTATCATCTGATCCATACAACACAACATAGCATGCACATACCTGTACACACATGTACACACACACACACACACACACACACACACCTCTGCTAGGAATTCTTGAGGTAGACACCAAAAATAGGGTGCATTCTATGAGAAGCAATTATATACTCAAAGATAAAGTAGAAAAGAAAATCTGAAGTTTGTATTGGGGAAAATAAATGTTTGGCTGGTTAGTAAGGGTAACTTAAAAAGTTCAGCCCTCCTCCATCCTCCAAGATCCTGACTTAATTGATCTTCAATAGTGTCTGAGTGTGCCTTGGTAAGACAACAGTGAGGCCGGGTAGGAAGAAGAGGAGTGTCTTGGGAAGCATCCTCAGAATCAAGGGCCAAGAACACTATTCAATGATACACAGGGCAGAAACCACTGAATTGTGAGAGGATTCTGGGCCCTCCTCACTACAGGTCAGAGACTCCCATGTCTACATCAATGGGAGCTATTTATTAGTCTCGGCTGCCACCACGGATGAAGAAATCCTCAGTGTGGAATCTGGTTTGAATCACTTGCCCATATTTTTGTTCCTGGGCCTATGCTCTACCTCCTCATACGTGGACCTACTGACTTTTCACTCTGAGAGCTCTCAGAGTCTTCTGGATGTGTGGATGGCCTTTCCTGGACACATCTATGTTTCCCTGAAGCATTCCATTCAGGCACTATTGGCAACTGATACATCCCTCATCCCCCTAAGCCCTCCTAACCCAGACTTCATTTTCTTTCTCCAGTCAGACTATTGGTCCTAATCTCACTCCTATTATTTCTCTCCATCTTCTCTGCCCCCTCACCCCCAAACATCTTTCCCAGCCTATCCTGTCAATCTGCAAGTGGGAGGTCTTCAAGTACCATCCTAGCACCCCAAGTATGGATTCTGTGTGGTCCCACATGGGACCTTTATTGGAATAAATGAAGAGCCAGAAATCTCACATCATTCTAGCATCTTAATCAGCCCCTCCGAACACACGGGCTCCTCAGTCCAGTTTATTTACTATGTCAGCAGGTTTGTATGTATGAAAAATCTACTTCCACTTAAAACTAAGTGCCTGGGTTAGGTTTTCAGCTACTGACTAATCAGGTCACATCCACTAGCCTTTTTTCTTTCCCTTAGCGACCACAGCCACAATCAAGAGCATATCTATGCATCCCTAATGCCATAATAGACTTCCCAGGTGCCTGGATTCCAAAGAATGGCAGGTGCAGTTCTCACTTCCCCAGGAAGGTTTATAGATCTGAGGTTGCCAGACTCCGGTGACATCGGAAAGCAGCCAAGTTTGCACAACCCTCACCTGAATAATAGTCTCACCTTACCTAAATGAATCCCTTTAGCTCCTCAGAGTTGAACACGGACACTCCTTTCCTGGCATTTTCTACACTGCCCATGCTGGGATCCTAGGCAGTCAGCCTGTAGACCGTCCTACAGACTGCTCAAAACTGTGACCTGGAAACCTCCTCCTTCTTAGTCCTATGAGGAGGGCCCTCACTCGACCTCATGGATTAGAACTTTCACAGAGCCCTACTAAGCCGTCTGTTTCCCTACGGTATGGAGCCTGACCTCTCAAAACCCCCACTGTACTGCTGTCTGTCTGTGTGGTTAATAACACTTCTAGAAACTGCAGAGATGGTTCAGTGGCTTACAGGGCTTAAATCCCAGTACTCAATGTCCACCAGGTTACAATCTTCTAACTTCTGCTCCAGGGAACCCAACACTCTCTCCTGGCTTCTGAAAGCACTTTTACTTACATGGACACACACACTCTCTCTCTCCCTCCCCCCACCCCACCACCTCTCTTTCTTTCACACACGCACATGATTACAAATAAAAACAAACCATTAAAAAAAATTAAATCAATGACTAAATCTCTACCTCAAAAGATCATTCAGTTTCAGCAACCCACTTTAAACACCAAACCCAAAACTTTTCCGCCTAGCATTTTCAAAATATCAAAAAATGAAATCTTTCAGATTAAAGAGGCTTATTTTGAACCGGCTAGAAGGCTGTCCTGTCTTGAAGACACGAGTCTTTCTTTGATTTCACTGTCTTGGCTCCCATCTACCCGAAAGCTGTGAGCACTGCCTAGCAAACGGCGCTCCTAGATGAGGAGCTGGAACGGCCTCCCTGACATCCTCAAAGAACAGGGACATTTTTAGCACAGGCACCATCACACGTTTCCCACTGCCTCAACAAAATGACATGCACAGTATAAAAGTGACACCTGCCATCTATTCTTAAGTACATCACACAACGCAGTGACTTTGTATGTCTTTAACAGAGGAACAATGAGACGGATCGCAGTGTTCCTTGTTTCCAGGCACCTCGTGTGTGATGGCCACAGGTAGGAAAGAGGTCAGAGCCCGTCCCTGAAGCCTCAGCTGCAGAGGACGCCGGGAGCTTCAAGCCCTTCCCACATGCGCCCAAGCCCATTGCTTTTAAACTGTTATTTTTTCCCCCTTATTTCAAAATTATCTAAAGACCAATTGGTTCCAGGCAGCTCTTTCTGTATATTAATTTTTAATTGGAGAAATAGCAATTAGATGGCTGCATTGATTGCCAGTTCCCGTAATCTTTTTTAATTTGAGATAACAATCTATTCAAAAAATGAGTTTGTCCCTAAAATATCTTTTCTTAATGGCAATAATAACTGAAGTTATATACAAAACTAGCAGAGCAGCCCACGGGGAAAGGGTTTAAATTATACATGGAATATTCTGCACCTGGCTTGTCAGTGCTAACAAAAACTTTAACGCGGGTGCCCTATGGAAATGGTCAATTTCATGTTTTTCTTATTAATGTTATTTTTAAAGCATCCAATCTCCAAAGAGAAGATGTTCATGGTAGGAAGTCTGCTGGCAAACTTAGAAACTTAGGACATGTTAAAAAACTTAGAAATATACACAATAAAGCCTTTATTTAGCCCTTGCTGTGGACAATAACCAAAGGAAGATTATGAAGGAGAAAAAGGAATTAGAGAGGAATAGATACCATGCTTGGAAGGAACTCCCAGGCTGGGGTTGAGCAGATGGGAAAGGAAATTCAGTACACAGACCAGCACAACTAAAGTTTTTTCCCAAATATCCTAAGCAAGAAGAATCGCTAAGGTCTCCATGGGAACATGCACTCGCCAAATGGAAGCCAAATGTGCCTCTATTGTTCACAGAAGCTAACACAGAGAAGATTGTTGAGTGTGAGAGCTCAGCAAGCTACCTGGACTTCTGAACTACAAAGGCTTCCCCTTCATCCGCTGTGATACAGCAAGACAGCTACCTACCCACAGGACATCCTTCTCAGGAAAGAACTGTGTCGGAAGGAGCCAAGACCTAACTCGCTCTCCACAAAGAGAGAGGCATTTCTCAGACAAAGAATGCTTTTCATTCACCCCTATTTCACCCCTATACCTGTTGTTGTTATAAACTATCTCAGCAAAACCCACTCAGGGGAGAGAGGGTGGGGGAAGCCACAGTGGCAGCGCAGCAGGAACTTGGGGCCTCTGGTCACTGTACCCGGACCAACAAGAAGCAGGCAAAGGAGGCCAGGGATGTTTGCTTACTCTATGTTATAAAGTCCAAGATCCCCACCTAGAGAATGTTCCTACCCTCTGGTAAGTCAGGTCTTCTCACACCCATTACCTAATCAAGAAAATCCCTCACAGGTATTCTTAGAGGCTCGGCTCCCAGCAAACCATCAGCTGAGGTCAACATCACAAAGGGCCAAGGCGATGGAAAGTTGAGCATGCTCAGTCACTCCACATTTTCCAAGTAGAAAGGTCTACCCACCCCCCAGGTTTGTGTGGAAAAAGAGGCGGGAGACGAGGAGTGAGTGTGGGTAACATAACTCCTCATGAAAGGCACGTGGAATAATTTGGACCTTCAATATCTCTCAACAGTTCATGTGTGAAGGCTTTGTACAAAAAGCATCGGGGGTTAGAGTCTTTGAGAGGAGAATGAAGTTCGTGAGGACTCTGGCATCATCAAGGGTTTGATCAGTATGTGGATTTATTATGCAACAGGATGTTGGGGTGTGGGAGAAACTAGGAAGTAGGATCTCATTGGAGACAATAGATCACCGAGGGTGTGTCGTTGAAGGGTATAGTTTTGTTTCTGGCCCTTTCCCTCTGCCCTCCACCCCCAGCCATCTCTCCCTTTGCGTCCTGGCCACCATAAGGCAAGCAATCTTCTACCACCACCACACACTACCCACTATTAAAACTTCATTTCTGTTTCTACAATAAAATATGCTGACATAAAGCTACTTAGGCAAGGAAGGACTTACTTTAACCCACAGTTCCCTCACTGCTGGGAAGTCACGGCAAAGGAGCTTGTGGAACAGTTGGCCACAGCATATACACAGCCGAGAGCAGAAAGGAGGAAGGTATGCAGGCTTGCTTGCTTGCTAGTGCTCAGCTCTGCTACTGCGCTCCCATACAGTTTAAAATCTTCTATCAGTTCAAAGCCTTCTATCTGGGGAGCAGGGCTGCACACAGTGGGCTGGATTTCCAATGCCGTTAACTAGAGACAGTCCCTCACAGAAATGGCCATAGGTCAACCCAATGTAGACAATCTGAAACTGAGACTCTCTTCCATGGCAGTTCTGGGTTATGCTAAGCCCACAAAGTTAACGATCACATCCATTGAGATGCTTTGTTTCAGCATAGGTCAAGAAACGAGGGAGCCAAACAAGCTACTGATAGGGGAGTTTAGCCAATCACATTCTGTCTGTGGGGCATGTTGCCCTAAGGCAAAAGTTTACCTCTAAACCTGGAGGGTGCATCCTCCACCCCCTCTCTCGCTCTGGCCTGGATCCAGCGTTCTGGATGGGTCGGATTCTGGTGTAAGTTTTTCCTTCTGTTTTATTAAAGCTGTATCTTTTGTAAGATAGTCTGGGGACCTTTCATTACTGATCGCACTGCGTCTTCAAGCTACAACTGAAGTCTCCAAGGCTGTGAACCAAAGTATTCTCAAGTTCTTTGTCACAGTAAAGGGGATGCAACACACCAATAGGATGAAAGCATCTATCCCTCAAAACAAGGCGTTTGGGAATGATACCTGAAAATGACTTGTTATCTATACATTTATTCTCTCTTATATTTTATGTTAAGAGTTTATGATACTTAGACTGAGCCCCAGAACTGTATAAGCCAGACATGGTGGTACACTATCTAATCTCGGTGCTAGAGATAAAGGCAGGAGATTAAAAAGTTCAAAGTTGTCCTTGTCCACACAGTAAGCTTGTGGTCACCCTGGACTACCCATGACCCTGTCTTAAATGGAGAAAATTCTTATTATACTTGTGTATTCCATATTTCATTCCCTAAGATTTATGTGAAAGATTTTGGCCCAGTTATCTGAGGAACATTATACTAGAGAAGTCTCTGAAACCAGGATATTTGGGGTTTGAATTTGACTTCTCAGTTTACCCTAGTTCTTTGTGTTGTTCCCACATCTGGACAAGGGGATCAATGACTAGCACAGGGAACACTGACTCCTTGCTGTGTACCAGAGCCTTTGCTCTAAACTATGACCAAAGTTTCCAAAATTAAGAATAACCACATGCATGGGTGTTCAATAGAACACACATGCAAATTTGTGGAGGACCACAACCACATACTCCATTACAAGATGGCGCTGGCATCCGGTTTCACCGCCAGGTGAACGCACATGTGCTTGGTAACTTTCCACTGCTGTTTCTGCCTACTCCCGAGGCATCATCTGGGATAATGGGCAGCGGACCAATCCAAGAGTGACACGTCCGAAGCGAGGACTGTTTCCTATATAAGGGATGGGTTCCCTCATTTTGGGGTCTCCGCCATGTAAGCTTATGCTCTCTCTCTCTCTCTCTCTCAAGAAGCATTAAAAGCTTTTCCGCAGAAGGATCCTAGTGTCCCGCGTGGTTCTTGCGGGCGAGACGGTAGCGCGGGGCACAAATTAACTAACCTTTACATATAATACCACAAATCTCTACATATACTGAGGGAAGGTAAGATACCACCTAATACGGAAAACAGTTGCTTTAGAAGCATCACCCAGAGGAAGCAATGAAGTTGAAGATATAGCTAACAAATGATGTAATAGGTACTGTCAAACATAATAAAATAGACTATCTGTTCTGCAATTATCAGAGCACCTATGTGTATATATATATATATATATATATGTGTGTGTGTGTGTGTGTGTGTGTGTGTGCATGTATGTATATATATTATATATATTTGGTTTTTCGAGATAGGGTTTCTCTGTAGCTTTGGAGCCTGTACTGGAACTAGCACTTGTAGACCAGGCTGGCCTCGAACTCACAAAGATCTGCTTGCCTCTGCCTCCCAAGTGCTGGAATTAAAGGCATGTGCCACCACTGCCTGTCTTCATTTTATATTTTTTAATATTACAGATTGACATTAAACTTGGCAGAAAAACGAGGTATGCCTTGGGTTGAGTTCGGTCAGGGAGGTGGCAAAGTCAGAGCTGGTGGGTGAGGATTGGCCATAGAGACAGCAATATGAGCAGGGGAGAAAGCGTGACTGGGGCGAAGCTGAACCACTGCTGTCTAGTTCTTCATTCTCACAACAAAGTATCTGACATAAAGCACTTTTAAAAAGAGAGACTTGAGGGCTGGAGAGATGGCTCAGCGGTTAAGAGCACTGGCTGTTCTTCCAGAAGACCTGGGTTCAATTCCCAGCACCCACATGACAGCTAACAACTCTGCAACTCCAGTTTCTGGGGATCTGATACCTTCACACCAATCCACATAAAATAAAGTTAACTAAATTATTTTTTAAAAAAAAAAAAGAGAGAGAGAGACTTGTTTGGAATCATATCAGAGGGTTCATTCCACGGCTTGTTTGGCCCCATGGACTTGAACAGAACCTCACGGCAGAGGCTACTTGTGGTGGAAGAGGCTCTACATCACAGAAAAAGGGAAGGAGAAGTAGAGGAAGAGGGAGAGGGAAGGGAAGAGTGAGTGGGAGAAAGGGGGAAGAAAAAGGGTGGTAGAGTCAGAGGTGGTACCTAGAACAAAATCAAGGACAGACAAGGATACCTAATTCTGCATAACTTAGAATCAACTGAAAAGCGAATCTCAGTTAAGGAGTTGTCCATATCATATTGGCCTATGGGCTTGTCTGTTGGAGATTGTCTAAATTGTTAATTGATATGGGGAAAGTCTTAGCCCACCGTGGATAGTAGAATCCCTAGGCAAGTAATCCTGAATTGTATAAAAAAAACTGGCTGAATATGAGCCAGCCTGTGAAGCAGCTAGCTAGCATCCTCCTCCATGGTGCTCTACCACATTTCTTTTACTGGGACATACATTCCTTATTTGGTGGAAATGCTTACTGGAATAGCAAGTGTAGTGGTTTAAAAGAAATTGGCCCCCAAAGGGAGTGGCATTAATGGAAAATGTGGCCTTGTTGAAGTATATGTGGCCTTACTGGATGAAATGTGTCACTGTGGGCTTTGGAGTCTACTATGCTCAATCTACCGCCAGTAAGGCTGTTGCCTGCGAGTCAAGATATAAGGACTCTCAGCTCCTTCTCCAGCACCATGTCTGCCTGCATGCCACCATGTCCCACCATGATGATAATAGACTAAACCTCTGAACCATAAGCCATCTTAAATAAATGTTCTTCCTTTCTAAGAACATGCCATGGTCATTGTGTCTCTTCACAGCAATAGAAACCCGAACTGAGATAGCGAACAAGCCGACCTTGCATTCCGATGTCCTGTCTTGACTTCCCTCTGTGATTACCTGTAACTTCAAGTGTAAGCCAAACATACCCCTTTCTTCCAAAGCTGCTCTTGGCCATTGTGTCTGACACAACAGCATAAAGAAACTAAAAGAGGCGCCTCTATCCTCCAGATAGGATCTGGGTGGCACCTCAGAGGATCCCCTATAGGGGAAAAGAATTAAAGTACGATAAATCTATCTATCATTTATATTCCAAGCTCTTTGTAAGACACTTTCTCAGTGCCATTCAGTTCTACTGTGTAGGCCTCAGAGGCATATCCTAACCTCCAAATGCATTTAAATGTCCCCTTTTCTTCTTCTAACTGAATAGGTTTTCACTGGGGTGACTTTATCCTCTAGGGTATGTTCAGTAATCTTTATAGCTATCATTGCCTGCCATGAGTGAGGGCTGAGTGATACTAGCTTGGCCTAGTGACTGAGGATGCTACCAAACATCCCACAGTGGATAGAATAATCCCTTCAAGTAAACAGTTGTTCAACCCTCAAATGCCCTCAGGACTGGCTAACATCTCTTCAAACCACAGGAGGAGAACTCACAGCTGGGCAAAGAAACTGGAGAAATAACTTTTAGTTGTGTGGTCTCTAGACCTTCACTTGTTCCTTTGGAGTCTCTGGGGTATTAAAGATTTCTGAGAAGAAGGGTTTGATCTATGTGGTTGGTGCCTGGGGATGGACCTGGAAGGAAATAATACCTCATTATAGGCACACTTGCTCATCAGAGCTCCTCTGAATGGAAGGACCAAGGAGACTTCCAGAGATAGGAGTCTGGGGGACACGTGCTGCTTTATCTGGTTTCGGGATGTGGGGGTAAGAACATCTTTGAGTTCCTTCTTGACATCAAAGAGGCAAGACAGCCAAGGTCCAGATATGGTAGGTTATAGCTACCATATAGATGAGATCTTGAATGACATTCCAAAAGCCATGGGCTGAAACTTGACTTCCAATCTGTGACATATTTGGGGGAAAGGATGAAGATTTTAGGAGGTGAGGACCAGTGGAAGGAAGTTATGTTGCTGGAATCATGTCCACTGTGCTCGTTAATTTTAACTGTCAACTTGACATAGCCCAGACTCAATTGGAAGAAGGTGCTTAACCCTTGAGGAAGAGTTGTCTAAATCAGCCTGGCCTGTTGGCATGTCTATGGGGATTGCCTTATTTATTCATTGATGGCGGAAGACCTGGTTCTCTGCACATGGCAGTATCTCTAAGCTGGACACAGAACTCCATTAAGAGAGAAGCAGGCTAGCAAGTAGGCCTGACTGCATTATTTTTCTCTCTGCTCTTGCCTGGAGAGGTGACACACCCAGTGCTCTCAAGACTCTGCCTCTGTGTCTTTCCAACAGTGATGGACTAGAACATAAACTCTCTCATCCCTTAAGTTGCTTTTTGTAAGGGCATTTTCCCATGGCAGTAGAAATGAAAATAAAACAACCTGAATGAGATATTGCGACCATTCCTGTTCCTGCTCCCTGGCTGCCCTGAGGTGAGCAATTTTGCTCTACCACATGCGTCCTGCCATGGTGTAATTAATGACTTGTCACCACCAAAAGCAAGGATGCCAGCTGACCATAGCCTGAAACTTCTGATACTCTAAGTCAGACCTCATCTCTTCTCTAGTACGCTGTTTACCTCAAATAGTTTGTCATTGAGCTGCAAAGTACATGTCTGTATCTCCACTCCTGGGGATCTAGTGTCCTCTTCTGTCCTCTGGGGGAGGGGGCGCACGCGCGCACACGCGCGCACACACACACACACACACACACACGCACACTAAAAAGGCAACTAACACCCGTCATTTCTACAATTATGCTAGAGATTTTGAAGGGTTAGGAAGATTAGGCAGTCTGAGAAAACCCAGTCACCACGAGGCTGCATTTTATAACCAAGTTTCTCTGCCTACAAAAGCTTGCACTCATCTATTGGGAAGACACGCCTAGCCTTTGAAACTAACCAAAGGGAATATCCTTGTCTTCCTGTATGTCCCTTGATACCTCAAGACGCACACTCGATTGGATGGATGTGGGGCTGGACCCAGACTCATAAGCTTTCTGTTCTTCTCTTATTTGAAGTAGAAGAGCTCTGAGCTTTCCCACTTCTAAGGGAAGGCCAGAAATGAAAGGCAGGCCGGGTGATTAATACGGAGTGATCACGCGAGCCCTGCTCCTTGCAGCCATCATTTCAGGCTGCAGTAAAAGTGACGGCTCTGACACCCTCCGCTTCCTGAATATCCAGGAGGCTTAACTGCTTGGACTCTCAGGCATAAAGCTCTCTGCTAATGGACCTGTCAATTTTTCAAAGTTGGTAGTTTTTCATAACACTCTGTAAAACCCAAAAATAAAATTAAGTTAAAAAAGAACAGAGCATTTAAGGGGAAAATAGAGGCATCCTTTATGCAATATGAGCTAAAAGCAGCGAGGAAAGAAACTAATGGGGCAGCAATGGTTGATGGTGAGAGACAGAAGGATACAGAAAGAATGGGAGGCATGGGATTCTTTACCTATTAAACAGGGCCCTTATATTTAGCAACGTTAAAAAAGCAGACATTCATTAAGTATTAAACTTAAATGTAAAAGCTCTATGTTTCGCTAATAACAATCTAGTACCCTCGTTGTGATAGATTTACTAACCTCAATTTAGACTCTCAGAGATCAGACTTATATCCCATAAAACATAGAGGGAATACATTAGTGAAAAAATATATAGCAATATATAGTAATAGATTACATAAATATCTATGCCCTATTAAAATTTCAGTTATAAACTGGTTAGGGTTTTTTTGAGTCATTTTAATTCATGAAATTGTTTACAACTTCACAAGCACCGAGGAGCAAACGGGAAACACTGTTATGCAAATGCTTTTCCAACTAGGGAAATCATAAGAATAAAATACATCTAATTATCAGCATATAATTATCAGGAATATTTTAGAGCCACATTAGTGACAGCTGCCCATGAGATACTTGGAAAGTTGTCCATGATTCTCTTAATCTTCTACAAATGCAGCTTGTCTATGAAGTTCCCTGCTATGCATGGGTTGAATGCCATTTATCCCAAATTTGAACCTATTCAAATCTCATTCAGAAGCTATACTCACATTTCAAGTAAGATTTGATAATGAAGAAAGCTAACCTTGATATAATAGATGTTGTGGATTAAACATCAACCATCCCTCTCAGGCTCACGTGGATACCTGGTGCTCAGATGGTAGGATTGCTAAGGGAGGTTGGAGTCACTTTCTGAGGAGGACGTAGGTCACTGGGAGGAGGGCCTTGAGGCTTCATAGCCTGGCCCCATTTCCTGTTCTCTCTCTGCTTCCTGAAACAGGATAAATGTGACCAGCTGGCTTCCTGCTCCTGTAGGAAGGGTTCTTCCTCACCATCACTTTCCCTGAGATGACAGAATGGATTCCCTCCATTCTGCTAACAAGAATTAACCCCCTTCCCTCAAATGGCTGCTTTTCAGTTTGTTTACAGAGACATGAAGAGCAACAATACAATATGTTTGCATGTCTAGCAACAAAGCCCAGGGGTTTGAGTCAGTAGAGTTGGAGTGAGGTCTCAATCTGCCGCAATCAATCAGAGTAACCTCGGAAAGCTCGCTGGATCTCAAAATGTCTGGCTCACCCAATCAGAAGGGATGGAAACCTAACCAGTTTCATTACTATGTCAATGTCAATGGGATGCTCTCCAAGAACTTCAACATACTTCAGTTTCTCATGATAATATACTTGCTCGTTATCATTCACTGCACAAAGTATTCTCAGGTAATAGTGTGCGTGTATGTCACTTGTCACATGCTAAAGTCATCTGGGTAGAGGCAACTTCAATAGAAAGTGTGTTTCTATTAGGCTGACCTGTAGGCAAATCTGTGAGATACTTTCTTGGTTTGATGACTGGTGTGAGAGGGCTCAGCCCACTGCTGGTTCCAAGGTTACTCTGATTGATTGCAGCAGATTGTGACCTCACTCCAACTCACTGACTCAAACCCCTGGGCTTTGTTGCTAGACATGTAAACATATTGTGCTGTTACTCTTCATGTCTCTGTAAACAAATACTGACACGCAGCCATTTGAGGGAAGGGGGTTAATTCTTGTAGCTGGAAGTGCTACCCCCAGTTCTGGAAGGGATAAGAAAACACTGAGCAAGTCATGGGGAGCAAGAGAGGAAGCAGCATTCCTCAATGACCTCTGCTTCAGTTCCTGCCTTCAGGTGCTACCTTGAGTTCCTGCCTGGGCTTCTCTGAGTGATGGACTATGATAGAGGATGTCTAAGCCAAATAACCTGCTTTCTTACAAGTTAGTGTCATCAGGGTTTTATCACAGCAAGAAAACCAAAGGAGCCAGATAAAGGAGAGTTTGAGACCAGCTCTGTGAGTACACATGCGTGTATGTGTATACTTACTCTAGCTGCAGTAGTTTGAATGAGAAATGTCCCCCAAGGGCTCATGCACTTGAACACTTGGTCCCTAGATGGTGCTGCTCTTTAGATAGTTTATGGAACCTTTCTTGGTAGATGAAGTATATCATGAGGTTAACCTATGAGAGTTTATATAACGTTGCATCTTTTCCAGTTCACTCTCTCTGCTTTATATATATGGTTTCAGCTTCCTTCTCCAGACACCTATCATGCCCGCCCTGCCATTATGAAGTCTGTCTGTCTGTCTGTCTGTCTGTCTGTCTATCTATCTATCTATCTATCTATCTATCTATCTATCTATCTATCCATCTCTCTTTCTCTCTGGAACAAAAATTGAAAATAAACTTTGTCTTCTTTAAATTCTTCTGGGAAGTTAGAGGAGAGAAATGGCCAAGCCAAGGAGGAAAGACTTTATGAACTCTTCTCAACCACAGCCATATGGTCCCTGAGGGTTTCACTTCTTGACCTTCTTGTTTTGATCTTCTCGAATATTGTGGGTCATGGAGACTATTTCCTCTATGGTCACACCCTTAGGTTTTCCATATTGCTCTGACACTACCACATACATCAGAACATTATTATCCTCCAGTATATACAGTTACAAGCTTATCTTTCCCATTAAAACAGTTTACTAACCTAAGGAAGGGGCTTATATTCATTTGATAATGCACTACCTGTTTTAACATCTTACACATAATAGAATATTGAAAATGTTTTATAAATTAAATATTATTGCTTTCTTCTCATTCTGTGACCTCATGTTGGGCATCTTTGCTTTTGTCTGCCATGTCAATGATGAAGGCTAATAGACAAGTCAACAGTTTTGTCTCCCAGATCTGGCCCTTTTCATTGACATCCAGAAGAAGGCATCAGAACAAACTCTTACCTGTCTCCACTTAGCTTCTCATGAGCACTTCAAAAGCAGCACGCCCCACACTCAATACATCATCTTCTCCACATGGGTCATGCCTTGGCCATAACCTATAACCACTGCCAAAAAGACAGGGTTCTTCCGAACCACTTTCTGTCCTCAGACCCTCATCACACAGGCCTTTTGGAAAAAAAGAAAACTTTGCAAAAACTTTTGAAAGGAAAGTTCTGATTCGGTTGGTTTGGCCTGGGGCCAGAGAATGGGTTTTTTTTTTTTTATAAAAGCTCTCCATTTGATTCAGCAGTATTTATAAACCAATGTCCTATAAAACAGGAAAAGTCTTAGCAACAGCCTCCCTGTATAGGCTTACTATTTCCATCTGAAACATGAAAATACCCCCATCTATCTCGTATTCATCATTTTGAGAGCGTATTAGCTTCTGACCTAAAATATTATTCTTCTTTATGGAGAATTTTCCAAAATAGATTTTCTCATTCTTAAGTATGGTTTTAGAATGACCACCTGAACCTTCCCATACTTCAGAACAGCAAATTTCTCATTGTATAATGGAAGTTAGTATAATATTTAAGAAGTCAGAAATAATACTTATTTGCACATTAGCCATTATTTCTACAAGCGTCCTTGCCTAGATGCTAGAGCCATTGTTATTTTAAAACAAAATGAGGAGAAAATAAAAGTATTAGGCTATTCTGAGTGTTCACACATACACAAGTGTGCACATACACAGGCACATGAAGTTACATCCTTATAGTCTTAGGAATTTACACTGCTCTCCACTTATTCGTAATCCTGCTTGCAACAAACCCAGATTCTAGCTTAACTGTAAATAGTAAACAAATGTTTCCTGTCCACTGCGCTTTTAGCAAGTGGACAATTTACCTCCTATGTCACATTACACATCAACAGTTACTCTAAAAAAAACCTTATAAGCAGTGAGAAGAAATTTTTCTAAACTTTTTAAATAAATGCTTTGCCCAGGGGTAAGACCTTTTATACCATTTTAGCCAAGAGCACATTTCTCTAGACAAATTGGCTGGCTTCTCCTTGAATACTTCCCAGCTGAAATTGAGGCAGTCTTATTATTGATATTATCTGGCCACTATTTTATCCACATATTTTGTTTCACTGGGAAGAAAATTAGATTACATTAGGTTGTGTACAACACAGAGCTTCAAACATTCATCCTGTCAAAATAATTTCTTAATTAGTTGTACAACATACTTTTTTCGAGACAGAACTTGTCAGAAAAACATCCCGCAGTGGGGAAAGCTTAACTGAATTCATTCTGGGGATTTTTAATAAGACTGCATTCTGCCTTCTGCATGGAGGAGGAAGGAAGTAATTGTCTGCCAATTCTTGGCTTCCTCAGAGACCCACCTCTGGAGGGAAAGAAAATTCAGGTACTTTTTATAAAGAAATCCCTTACATTTTTGTTAAGGGAAAAAAAAGAATTCATGGGTCATTATGGTGAGTTGGGTTGGTTAGAAGACCTATTGAAAACTATGTTGAAGGCTAAATAAAACCATCGCCCTCAAAAACAAAATCCATCTGTGGATTTGTATAAAATGAACTGTTGAAATACAAGGACTCAATTACGGGACACTCCCTTTTGGACTGCAACACATTTAAAATATTTCCCTCCACGCATGTGCTTTAAAGATGTGTCTTGATCCCTTGATATCAAGCATAACAGATCAAAAGGTTACAAAGCAGAAGATTGGAATTTTCAGCATGTTTAGTGATGTTTTGTGAGTGATATCAAGAAAGCCAACTAACTTTTCCACACTTATTTTCATTTTTTTTAAATCTGTAAACTATCCACAGAACTCTTGCCAGGAGTGAATGCCATCCTGGCTGCCAGGCCTTGAAAAATCTAAAGCAGTGTACGGATGCTCCTGTCAACTCCTTGCGAACTACTCTGGGGTAGGTGCTAGACCTGCACATTCAATCTCCACAAACAGGAAATGAACTAGGAAGCCTTGTTTACAGATTTCAAGAGATGAAATTATTGCTAAGAGTGGCTAACCAGGGTCCCGAGTCCAGCAGCCAAAAAGGAACGAGGCTGAAAATGGAGCCTGTGCCCAAGCCACCCCTCCCACTTTCTTCTTGCCTGTCCTAGATTGTCTCCGTCAAGATGATAAAACGCTGACTAAAAACCAACTTGTTGAGGAAAGGATTTTGTAGAACAAATAATAAAAGCCTAGAAACAGTTTTGGGGGTTCAAGCTGAAGATCAGAAAAGCAAAGCAGCCAGTCATTGGCTCTTACGTCTACCTCAGTCTAAAATGGGTGATCCTGCTTCCACGAATCCTCAGACTGTGGCTGACTGAGACCTGTCTCCTCCCTTCTTCTATTCCTTTCTAGTGCTGGAATCAAAGGTGTGTGCCACAAATTCCTGGCCTCTTTGACTAACTAGCATGGCTGCTTTGCCCTCTGATATTCAGGCAAGCTTTAAATATTAAAGCACAAATAATATACCACTATGTTCCCCCTTTTGGTCCAAAATAAAAAACAAAGAAAGCTATAACTAACATAAGAAAAACTATATACAATAAGTACAATAACTCTATACAATACACACAGGCAGTAAATACATCAACAATGTCTAGTGATTTGACTGACTAGTGTGGCTGCTTTGCCCTCTGATCTTCGGGCAAGCTTTATGTATTCAAACGCAAATAATGCACCACTGTAGCATTTACTCCAGCTTATGCTTTTCCATATCAGTCCGTCATTAAGAGAAACCAAAAGAGGAATGCATGGCAGGAATCTGAGTGGAAACCGAGGCAGAGACCATGGAGGGACCCTGCTAACTAGACTGCTTCCTTAGGTGTGCGCAACCATTCTTGTACAACTCGGTACACTTTTCCGAGGTTTGGTACCACTACACTCAGTAAATTGGGTTCTCCCTCCAAAGCGAGTAGTCAAGAAAATTTCCCACAGACTAGTCAGCTAGAGGCCATCCTCAACTGAAGTTCCCTCTTCCAAGGTGACCCTCGTTTATGTCAAAGAACTAATCATCACATGCTTTTACTTCCTCACAACTGCACCTGGCTGTATGTTGCTCAAAAGCAGAGAAAGAGCCCAGGATGAAGCCCTGGGCTGCCATACAGCACGGGCGATCAATGGGTCATAATCTTCTAAGGGAAGTCGTTAGTGTATTGTCACCAGTTATCAGCATGAAGGCTGTCTTAGGGTTTCTTTTGCCTGGATAAAACACCATGACCAAAACAAAAAATTTTTTTAAAATAAAGGACTTATCTCATCTTCCAGCTTGTAGTCCCGCATCCAGGGAGGTCAGGGCAGGAGCTCCAGGCCAGAAGCTGGAGGCAGGACTGACACAGAAGCCATGGAGGAAGGGTTCTTACTGGCTCACTCTCTAGGACTCACTCAGCTTGATTTCTGATACCATCCAGGACCAACACGGGGGTGGCACCACCAACAATGGGTTGGCCCTTCCAGGCCAATCATTCATTAAGAAAATGTTCATAGGTGTGTCCACAAGCCGATCTATTTGGTTGAAGTATTTCCTCAATCAAGGCTCCCACTTCCAAAATGACTGTACCTTGTGTCTGCAAACAAACAACCTGAAAACTAACCAGGATAAAGATCAGAGGTTCAGCTGCTCAACGTCAATTACAAGAAAAGTAGTCGAACGGGACCCTTGGAATTCATGCGTTGAGTTCCACAGCCTGACCTACTTAAAGCACAAGCAGCTTCCCCCTTGCTATAAACCAATATGGTAGTCACATGGTAATAAAGTATCCTACCCAGTCATATCATTTTTGGTATTTATCTTGTGTGAAGAGCTCTGATAGAGACCCTGAGGGACACTTAGAAAGTGAGGGCATGATCCCTGACCCGACAAAGCACAAAACTCAACATCTCCCGTACACCTATCTATACCCTACCTGTCTGTCTGTTTACCTGCCTACCTCACATTAAAAAAAGAGATCACAATACACAATAAACTTTTAAAGCCCAATTAAACAGTAACATAGGGCAGTACATGAGTAGCCATTCGTGCGTTAAAGTTAATAATATGTTCTAAGAAGTATGGATGAAGATCGTCCCGGCTAAGAATGATAGAACGGTCAGGACATCAAAGTAACCCTTGATAGCATCCCAGCCACTTCCATTTCCTTCCATCTAAAGCAGAGCATCTGTTCTTCACTCCTTGAAATATCTTCTAAAACACATCTATTGCCCGAAGCTCCTTGATGTACAGGTAAAGGAGCCAGAAGATCACATGAGACCACCGGTCGTATCTGATAATTTGATAACATACTGATGTATTCCTGTTTCTTGAGACCCCAAGAGTTCTTTCATCTATGAAATGGAGATAGGAGACTCTTACAGACTATGAAGTCCCTTCACCTCTGATGTCATGTGACAATTTAATTCCAGTATAGTTAAGGGAGTATTTCCCATTCTTCTCTCTCTCTCTCTCTCTCTCTCTCTCTCTCTCTCTCTCTCTCTCTCTCTCTCTCTCTCCCTCAGAGGTAAGAAAACTTGAGAAACCAAAAGGACAGTTCCTGGCAAAATTCAACTTCAAACTAGTATTGTCCAGGCTCCAATTCAGCCTAGTTTTCTCAGTGACTAAAAACTAAAAACTAAACTTGCAATCCATCAGAATCATGCTGAAATGAGGCCATGTATGTCAGCAAAAGTAGGAAAGACTATGAAAGATCATTAGTGTTGAAGAAGCTTCCATCTGATGGACATCAGCAGTGATGCCTTCCAACCCTAGGGAGGTGTCTGTTCAAGACACAAAACAATGAGGTGTAATCTTTTATTTTTGAAAGAGCCAAGAGTCTCACTGAGAAGACAGACTCGCTTCATGACCCTCCTGCATGCTGTCGGTGGAGATGTCTAAGTGAAGAGCCAATGTGTGTTGCAGAACAGAGCGAAGGCAAGCTGTCAAGGCCAGGTGGGAAAGGCAAAGCCAATGACCAGTGGGGATGACAGGAGGCTGGAAAGCCTGGAGTGAGCAGGTGGGATGCCCAGGCCTGGGAGCATAGCAGGGGTTCAAAGGAGGTCCATGGCCAGGCATAGGAAACTAGAATAGCCACAGAAGACATCAAATCCCAGCCCAACAACTCCAAAACATGGGTTTTCTAGCAGACTGGCTCCAAAACTAATAAGGATGCAGGGTTCACTCAGTAATGTTGAGACCTCGCTTGGTCAGAGTATTACTATTGCTTTTTAGAGATTGCACTTCTGAGCCGTCACGTCTTCAGAGCACAGATGTTAGTTCCACACAACCCTCCATCCCAGGACCTGCACTGTAACACAGCAGCACTGCAGAACTGGGTAGAACTGATGATTTGGGGTTAATTTCTACTTCTCGGGTTCACAAGAACCCTGGGTAAAACCAGAAAACTGCAGGAAGGTTTATGGAACCATGGCAGAATAAAAATCTAAAATCTAATACTTTCTTTTAAAACAAAACCTATTGAGTTAAATATATTTTCAAATATTCTTCTAAACTGTAAGGAACGGGAAACCAGGTTGTAGTCATTTCTCTAATCTAGAACTGTTTCTTTCTAAGTAGAGAGACTGATTATCTCTAACTTCATTGTTAAAACAAAATTAATATTTGAAATCATTTTTGAAACAGAAATGCTACAAAGAGTGTCTGTATATCATTTTCTCAGCTTTCTGTGATATTAACATATTATATAACCATCATACAGAACTAACACTTGACATCATTACTGGGATGTAGATTATATTCATATTTCTCCAAATTTCATTTTGACTCTTAAATATCATTGTTTGAGATTTCAAACACCTGGATCTCTAGTGCCCAGGAGGATTATGGGTCTAAGCCCAGCCTGAGCTGCACAGAGACCCTGTCTCAAAGACTTAATCAAAATATCGATAAAAAATGTTCTGACTGTAGATACTTACACATAAATGCCAAATAAAGAGGTGGAGAATGGAAAGTTAGATCAACAGTTAACAGTGTGTACTGTGCTTGCAGAGAATCTAGGTTCAGTTACCAGAACCTGTATAGGGAGCTCACAACTGCCTGTAACTTCAGACCCAGCAAATCTGGCACTTTCTGACTCTGCAGGCACCTTTGCATATGTGTACACATGGGGTACACACACACACACACACACACACACACACACACACACAAATGAATAAATCTTTTAAAAAGCAAGCAACTTTATGGTTTAATTCATTAATGTCATGACAATTTCCATTTTTAAAAGTTTAGTAACAGTGTTGAAAACAGTTTTTCTAGAATATTATTTTCTGTTGGCAAATGAATAGAAAATTATGAATACTTATCAATTCTGCTTTCCACACTTATCCTGAATAAAAAACTGTAAGGTTTTTTGTAGTGATATTTCATTTGTAGTTAATAAATAAAGTTTGCCTGAAGTTCAGAGAGTAAAATAGCAACAATGATCAGCCTTACAGACAAGACAGTGGTGACGCACACCTTTAATCCTAGTAGCCACGTTAGTTTGTTATAGAAACCAGGTAGTAGTGGTGCATGCCCTTAATCCCAGAACTAGAGAGGAATACAAGACAGAAGGAGACAGCTCTCAGTCTCATTCTGAGATTCCTGGAGGCAGGATCACCATTTCAGACCGAGGTAGAGGTAAGAGCCAGTGGCTGGCTGTTTTGCTTTTCTGACCTTCAGGTTGAACCCCAACTTCTGTCTCTGGGTTTTTATTAATCATGCTACCGTCTTTTGTTTGTAATTTTAGATGTACATGTCTAATTTTAATAGGAACTTGGTATTGAACCTGGGGCTTGCATAGGCTAAAGATGTACCCTACCATTGACCCATCCCTCCTGTGCCTCATAGACCTTCAAGGGGTCATCTTAGAGCATTTACCCTCAGAAAATATTCAGAAGAGAAAGATGACAGTCAGTACTTTCAGACTGGGAACAGACGGAGTTGTGGCTCCTAAGGACTAAGCCAGCTATAGCCATGAGACGAGAGTGAGGACAATTTTATATTTTATTCAAGCGATGGCCATCTTCTGGTCCCATCCACTGAAGTGTCTCAGAGTGAAGAGAGAATCCTCATGTGGCCAACTCTGGTGTCTACACTTGGTAATCCATCTATGTGTGTTTCTTTAGTTGTCTTGATTCATGTTCATCCGAGTTTGGTTAGCATGGTACTACACTTAACAGGTATCTTATTCATATATATTCATCAGAGTATTGCAATAATAACCCCAAGACAGGAAACCTTGTGTTTTTAAAATCCATTTCATATTTTCTTTCTTATTTTTCATTTCTTCAGAAATTAAGTATTGATCATTTTGAAAATGAGCAAGCCAAAAAACACAATGATTAGCCAAATGCTTGACTGGAAGATTTAGAAAACCCCTCATAAACAAACATAGGCTCCCCACCACCACCAAAAAAAAAAGAGAGAGAGGATAAAACAATGGCTTGTCCTCTACATTCATTGGCCTTGTGTTTGGAGGCAAGATCTCTCACCGGTTGTGTTAGGCTGGCTTGCCAGCAAGTCTCTGAGCTCTTCCTGCCTCCAGCTCACCAGGACTGGGATTACAAGAATGCACCACCATGCCCAGTTCTTATAAACATGTCTTCTGCATGGACAGACTCAGGTCCTCATGCTTGCTAGCAAGCATTTTCCTGATGAAGCCATCTCTCTGTCCGACAGCTTGCCTTCTCAATCTGTCCTCCACATCCTGCAAACCTACTCTCAAGACATTTGCACAGTGGCCACAGAGCCGAGCTGAAGCCACCCGAGGCAGAAGTCTAGCAGTGTCGTTCTCAGAATGAAACTCTTAGCTATTCATTCTTTATCACTTGGTACAATGTCTGAGAGAAACAACTTATAAAGAGGAAGGTCTCAGCCCATGCTTGCTTATACTGCTGCTTGGAGCCTATGGTAACACAGTACCATCAAGGTTGAAAAGCAAAAGAATGCCTACCAAAGCAGGAAAGCAAAAACTGGGGTAGAAAGGGTCCAAGTTCCAACATCTGCTTCAAGTGCATCCTCCCAAACACCTAACTTCATCCACCTTGATCATAATCGAAGGGTTCATCATGTCCCAGCCTGGGGTGATGGAGACAGCTCAGAGAGGCAAATGTTGGCTATGCAAACATGAGGGCTTGAATATGGATCCCCAGCACACATCTAAAAACTGAGCAAGATAGATAGCACTGGTCTGTATCCCCATCCCTGGGGATGGAGACAGATAGGTCCCAGGGGCTCATTAGCCAACTGGTCTGGCCAATTGGTGAGGTCTGTGTTTGGCGAAACGTGTCTCAAAATTCAAGGTGAAGAGTAGTTTAAAAAAGAAAAGACATCTGATGTTGACCTCTGGCCTCCACACCATGCACACAGCCACACGAACACGTACATATCCACCCCTCCTCTCTCACACACATATGCACAGTTTTCTATCACTCCCCACTTGCTTCACAGGATGCGGACCAACACATAGGCCTTGCAGGGGGCGGAACATGCACGATCCAAACTGTAGCAGAGTGAGTGCAGGAGCACACGGCCCCGCCCAGCTGTGTGCATCAGCAATCTTTACCTGCCTGACAGCACCCAGGCTGAGAACCATCAATGCTTCCCATGTAATTATCCCGCTTAGCTTATGCTTCTCCTTCTAGCTCCTTAGGTAGAAAAATCAAGTTCAGTGTCAATTGTAATAAAGAAAAAGGAGATGCAGGCAACAGGGAAGGAGGAGCCATCACACAGTTTTTAAGAATCTGAACGTTAACATCTAATATTTAGAAGCAGCTCAAAGACCAGAGGATGTTTCCGTGGAGGACGGAGGACAAAGCAAAAAGCCGGAAAAGCCATCCGGGGTTTCCTTTTCAAAGAGGCTCTGGGAACAAATCCCAAACCTTTCCCACCCATCCTGGTTCTTTGTTTCTTCCCTGGAAATATTAAAACAGCAACAACAACAAACCCCCCAAAAACAAAGAACAAAAGCAAATCCATCTGGACAGTTTACAAGGTCCTCAGAGGCCGAGGAGGGGCCTAACAAGCACTAGGCTTGACACATTTCTCTTCAGGCTAAGTTACTTCATTCAAGGCTTTAATGTTTAAATAAACTGCTGCCCAAATCAATAACCTACAAAATCAGTCCCTCGGGGTGAGGTCTTCAATTCTGCTACCCCATTTCAGGCTGATCCATATGGCAAACGAAGGCATTTTTATAATATCTCAGTCAGCTGCAAGCAGCCCTGAAAGTGTAGCAGGAAACTTTCAGTGAGAGAAATACAACCAAACTACGAACATCAAGTCATAATACAATACTTATTGATACACAGTGATACATAGCACAACTGAAGGCCTAGACCTGGTTGGCTGCAGGAACTCCACAGGAACCTCACTATCAGCAACTGTGCAGCATGTGCAACCCATGGGCCCATTTCTTTGACATAAACAGAACAATAAAACCTTTGCTTTCACAAGGTCATGCTGTATTTGATATAGGATACAGGAATGGGGCTCATACTATTCATCACAGATTTGCAGTAAACATTTAAATCTCTCTTCTCTGAAGGAAGTAGAATTCTAGATGTCCATCCTTGCCCCAGCTAAGTCTGTGTGAGCTGCCTCAGGTTGGAGGGTACAGCATCTGAAAACCCTGCAGCCCCCCTCCTTCCTGATTCCACACCATGCAGAAGGGAATTCTCATGGTAGAGCCCAGCTATCCTCAAGTTAAAAACTGCCTTCCATAACAAAACCAAATAAATCTTTTTGGCTAAGAATCATTATTATAAAATAATCACCTTGTGACATTTACACTATCACGGGAAAGGCCTAGTTTGAAAAGCTAATGTTGTGACTCGTGGTAGAACATGAGCCGGCATGCACAAGTCACTGAGCTGAATCCCCAGCACTGCCACAGGGATAAGAAAGCGAATGGGCAGACCTTTGAAATGACTTGCATGACAAGGTGCGCGGTTTCATCCAAAGACAGGGCAGCCTCTCCAACAAGGTAATAACGGACAGATCCAGACAGAAGCAAAATCAAGTTCCAGAGGTTTAAGGAGGGGCTGAGCCTGGTGATGGTGAAGAAATGGAGGTCAATATGGGGAGGGGAAAGAGATAGAGACAGAAGAGAGAGCCTTCCGTCTATAAGATGTAGGCTGCAGTATGACGTACAATATTACGATGGGAGCCACATTATAGTGTTGAGCAAAGGGATGGCTTATTTATCTCTGGGAAGTCACTCTGGTCAGGAAAAGATCGCTGGGGCTCCCAGGGAGGAAATGACATGTTAGGTAGAACTGTTTGTGTCGCATAATCCCAGGAAAAGTCTGTCACACAACAGGTGTGGGGACCATAGGTTTCTCTGGAGATGTCCCCTTCCTCTGTCCCTTTTTCCATTCCTTCCCTCTATCTCTCTGCCTGTCCGTGTGCTGTGGTAAGCAATGCATGGCCCCCCAATATCCTTCATTAGGGTATCAGCCAAACCAAAGCAGCGCTTCCATCAATATCCACCTGGTGAGCTGGTGAATCTATTAGGTTATTCACATGGATGAAGTGTTACTTACAGATCTCAGGTAAGAAGGTCTGGGGATCCTCCCCAGCTCTTCCTTCTAAAAAGGAATGCCAAGTGACCTGATCTCACCAGACCCTACCAAGTGTTCACAACTGACCTGGTGAGGGTGGCAATGGCTGTTAAACTCAGAAGCCAGCATGTCACACAACATGTAGTGTTCACAGCTTCTTTGGTCACCATAATAGCAGATGTAGATCGAGCTTCAATAATCATTTGTCTTGCATCGGAGCCATTACATACCATGTCATACTGTTCCTCGTCTATGCTTTCCTATGCCTCACACTTGGGAGGAAACAGCTCACCCAGGGGGTAAAATGGGGGACACTAGGGAGTGATGTGGACCTAAGGTGACGGCAGCCTGAATCACGGTCAGAGCGCGCAGTTCCAACCACTGCTGTTGTAGCTACGGGAATTCCAGTGTCTATCCCAGTGAGGCTCACTAAAGAGAAAATGGAGTGTCCGGACACAATGAGCCTCCATTAGTAGTCAGCCCAGAGGCACAACAGCTCTCTGACACAAACGGCCTCTCAATATTTGGCATCCTTCCTACACTCACAGGCTGCTCGGAGGCCACAGTAGCAGAACAGAAATCCAGGAAACGCTAACTTTGAAGATGATTTCGAGAAGTTACTTTTCCCTGGGAACTTTGAAATACATCAGATAGAGGATCTTCCAATGTTAGGAAAGCGCAGAGCTCCTTTTGGAAGGACATCAAGAGAAAGAAAGTACTAGAAGCAGGCAAAATATCTATGGTTCCCAAAAGAGGAAGCACACGGAAATCAGAGCCAATACCTCCCTGTGAAAGTTACTGCAAGGAAAATAATTCAGGAACTTTCCAACATATCCTGAGAGGTCGTTATGTTCCTAAAACTAAATCGGAATCATGAAGAGGGAAGGGAAGCCTGTGCTGAGACTTGGGTGCCATAGCCAACTGCCACCGGCACCCAAGGCATGAAATGCTCTATGCCAAAGGAACTCTCAGATCCATCTCTCTTTCTATGCCATTGAAGGCACTGGCAAGCAGAGCTGAGGCAAGCAGGGTTTGGAAGTTTGTGGGTAGCCACATCCCATCTGATATTCGGTGTTTGTCTTTCTTTTCTGCCGCTGAAGCAGCAATTCACAGACGAGGTAAACTCTAAACAAGAGAACTTAACCTGCCCACAGTTCTGAAGGCTGGGAAGTCCGAGAGCATGGTGCTTGCTTCTGGAGAAGGCCTCGGGGATGCAACCTAATGTAGTAGACAGGCAAGCGGGCACACATGAAATGGAAGGAGACCAACTAGAACACCTGATTTCTATCTGCCATGAATTCTATCCAGGTAACAACAGCACTAATCACCTTAGATATCCCTCTTCTGTTGTCGGTTTTTATTCCTAAAAATTAACTTAATTATGTGTGTGTATTGACATGTGTGTGCAGGTGCCCAAAGAGGCCAGAAGGGGGTGATGTATCCCTTGGACCTGGAGCCCGGCTGTTTGTGAGGCCCCTGATTCAGGTACTAAGATTAGAACTCCAGTTCTGATAGAGCAATGCTGAGCCATCTCTCTGATCCCTGCATCCCGCTTCTTTATCAGAAATGACATCTCATCATGGATTTGAGACAATTCGGCCACAACCATGATCATCCGCATTTTGACACCTTGCATTCCTGACTACCTGCCAAACATGACTCCAAGAAATCCAGCTAGACCTAAGTTCTTACGAGGCCAGAGACTCAGTACCTCTACCTCCAATGCATACATGCAAGATATACACAAGCAGGCATGTCCCCAGATTGATAAAACCCATGTGTCATGTGTGGAGAAGCAGACTGATCAAGGAGCTCACAGTAACTCAGGCCCAGTTACACCTCAGTCCAATGTCTGAAACGGCGCCCCCATGGAAGCAGCAATAGCAGTACACTGGAACTTGTCACAAACATGACCTATGTACTCCCCGTCTTCTCCCTCCCTCCCTCCCCCACTTCCCCTCTACACCTACCCATCCACTCCTCCTCTGTTTCTGTTTAGAAAGGGGCAGGCCTCCCACGGGTATCAACAAAGCATGGCAGATCAAGTTGTGGTAAGACTAAGCCTCTCCTCTTTTAATTAAGGCTGAGCAAGGCAATCCAGTATGAAGAACAGGTTCCCAAGAGGCAGCAAGGCATTAGGGCCAGCCCTTGCTCCTATTGTTAGCACGTAGACCAAGCTATACAACTGTCATATGTATGTAGAGGGCCTATGTCAGTCCCATGCAGACTTGCTGGTTGTTGATTCAGACTCTATAAGTTTCCCAGAGCTGCTAAATAATTAAAGAAAAAGAGAAAAAGAAAATCCAAAGAACATTAAGATTTGTTTTATGGTCTTTTATGTGACCAAATTTTGAAATATTTCTTGAACATGTAGCTATATGTTTCTACAGCAGATAGATGTAATGTTCTACATGTGACAATTAAGACAAGATTTTAATGTTGTTTGCAATTATTTTATGTCTATACTAATATTTTACATGCATGCTTTATTACTTACCAAGAGAGCTTTTAAAATAGCCACGATGAAGACATAACAAATATATAATAGAGAGAAAGAATCTTGATGTAGATGCTTTCTTGTTTCATTTTGGTTTTTCCTTATTTTTTGTTTATTTTGACTCTTTTTGGAGAGAGAAAGAGAAATAACATGAAATTGGGTGAGTGGGTGGGGAGATTCGGGAAGAGTTGGGGAAGGAGGAATAAAATGATCAAAATACAGTGTATGACATTAGAGTTTTACTCAGCGGTAAAAAACAATGACATCTTGACTTTTGCATGCAAATGGATGGAAATAGAGAACGCTTTACTGAGTGAGGTAAGCCAGACCCAAAAAGAGGAATATGGTATGTATTCACTCATAAGTGGATTCTAACCGTAATTAAAGGTCTTTGAGCCTATTATTCGTGATCCTAGAGAAGCTAAATAAGAAGGTGAACCTGACAAAAATCATGTAGCTATCTTCCTGGAGATTGGAAATAGACAAGAGTGCCAGGTAACCTCGGGTGCATGGGGGGGGGCTGTTGGAAGGGGAGAGGATTAGAGAGAAGGGAGTAGGGGAGGATTGGGAAAGATCAGGGAACTGGGATGGGGAGGAGGGAGAATGGAGAGATATGGGATCAGGGAAGTATATACCTCAACTAAGGGAGTCATTTTAGGGTTTACAAGAGACTTGAGTATAAAGGGGATCCCAGGTCCAAGGAGAGATCCCCAGATTGTTCTCTGGACAGAGGAGAGGGTGCCTGAACCGGCCTTGGCCCACAACCATACTGATGAACATTTTGCATATCACCATAGAACCCTCATCTGGCGATGGAGGGAGATGGAGGCGGAGACCCACGTCGAAACACTGGACCTAGCTCCCTAGGTCCAAAGGAGAGGCAGAAGGAAGGAGAACGTGAACAAAGAAGGCAAGAGCAGAGGAAACCTTCATCCGACGTTGGATGGCGATACAGACGGAGACCCATATTGGAGCACCGGACGGAGCCCTCCACGGTCCAAATGAGGAGCAGAAGGATGAAGAAAATGAAAAAATAAATCAGGACTGCGATGGGCGCCATCACCCACTGATACAAGGGGACTGATCTAATGAGAGTTCACCAAGGCCAGCTGGACTGGAACTGAATGAGCACGTGATCTAACCAGATTCTCTGAATGTGGCTGGCCCGGAGTCTTTCTGAAAAGCCATTGACAATGACACTGGGACTTGTTTCCTCTGCATATACTGGATTTTTGGGATCCAGTCTGTTTGGATACTCACCTTCCTGGACTTGGAGGGAGGAGGGAAGAACTTGAACTTACCACAGGGCAGGAAACCCTGACTACTCCTAGGGATGGAGAGGGAGGAGGAGAGGGAGTGGGGGAAGTGGGAGGGTGTTGGGAGGAGGGGCGGAAATGGAAACTTTTATAATTTAATAAACTTTAAAAAAAATACAGTGTATGAAAAATTAAAAAGAAAAAAGAGAAAAAAGTCCTCATTCTAAAAAGAAAACTCTAAACCTTGGAAGAGTTGAGAGCTACCCCACTGAATCCCACCCTCACGTTTAGCGCCTGTCTCCTGTCGGTTGCTGCCTTATCCCAAAGAAAGGCTGGAAGGAATACTAAAGGGGAGAAAGCAAAGGTGACAGACAGCCCCAGGAAAGACTTGGGCTTGTCTGCTAAGTGTGTTTTTCCAAGGCGAAGCCCAATCCAAAAAGGCTCCTGCAAAGAAGACCTGAAGGGGAAACGAGAATACGCGCCTGTTAGAGTGGACAGGGAAAGCCCTGCTGAAGACAGAGACCAGGCACAGACAGCAGAAGGGGCTGTGGGTGCCAGTGCAATGAATTTTGATATCTAAACATCTGGTGACTTTATAGTTTGAAATAAAATTTTATAAAATACGTTTAAAAAGAAACGTAAATTACAAGGTCTACTTTAGACACACAGGTTCAGACACCCTCATAAGAGACCAAGGTTTTATTTGAAGGAAGCCTCTTAGCCGTTACCATGCATGCTAACACTGGAGAGCAACAGCTGTCATCACAGAAGAGGAGGAGGGTGGAATGCTGAGGTTCTCAACCAAGGATGCAAACGGTATGTTCTGGAGAGTGTGGAAGATGTATGCTATCCTTTGTGTTTCTGTTTTGTTTCTATTTCATTTTGCAAAGATGTATTTAACTGTTAAGTGCATGAGTGTTTTGCATGCATCTATGTATGTACACTGTGTGTGTGTATGTGTGCCTGGTACTGCAGAGGTCAGAAGAGGGTGTCGGATCCTCCCTGCAACTGGCATTACAAGGAGTTTGAGAACCACCACATAGGTTCTGGGAATCAAAGCTGCATCCTAAACCAGAGCAGCTAGTACTCCAAACCAATGAGCCATGTCTCCAGCCCCGTGTTTTGCTTTATTCTTAGGATCAATCTCATTATCAAATACGCCATCACTTTGTGCTTTCTTGCATATCATATTCCTTCTTACAGGTATCAAAACTCACTCAGAACATGAGTTCTGGGGTACAAGAGAATTTACTTTTGCACCTGTCTTATATGTTTTATCCATCCTTTCCACAAACACGAACATAAGTGCTGTGTCTTGTGCTTTGCTGATCTCAAGAAAAAGTTTGAGTCTCTGAGAGAAGGATGTGAGTAGGCCTAAGGAAAGCCAAGTCGGAGGAGACTTTTGTAAGGCAAACAGAGACACCCTCATAAGGAAAATATGGACATTGAAGAAGAAGTGGGTGTGGTAAGAAACAAAGTCAAGCCATGAGAAGGAGGGCAGTCCACATGATGCCTAAGGAATAGAAGTGTGGCCGGGTGGTGGTGGCGCACACCTTTAATCCCATCACTCGGGAGGCAGAGGCAGGCAGATCTCTGTGAGTTCGAGGTCAGTATGGTCTACAAGAGCTAGTTCCAGGACAGGCTCCATAGCAACACAGAAAAACCATGTCTCTAAAAACCGGAAGAAAAATAAAAAGAAATAGAAGTGCAGGCTATAGTGTAACTCGGTTATTCAGTTGGTAGAATGCTTCCTTAGCAAGTCCCTTGATTACATTTAGGCATGGTGGCAAATGCCATTTAGGCTATCACTATGGGAGTTGAGTCAGAAGGATCAAGAGCCCCAGGTCATCCTCAGTCTCATAGCAAGTTTGAGGCTAGCCTAGTCTACCTAAGAGCCTGTTTCAATGAAAAGAAATATAAAACTATGGTTATAGACTGAGGCCTCCTGAGAGGAATCTTTAATGCCATGGAAGCTTGGCTCATACCTGAAGATGCTCAACAATGAGAGATGCCACAAAAACACACCCAACAAAGCTACATCTGTAACGCAATGTTTCATGCACAGCAGAATCACCTAAGGAAATTCACCTACTCAGATGCCTGCCTTTCACCTTCCTAAATGTACAATTCAACTAGACCATAGGTGACTCAGCACATGGTGGTTTAAAACACACCCCAGGTGAATCTACCCTGTAAAGAAGTTTGGAAACACCTACTACATATGTGGAATAGACAAGCCAGAAGAGCGTGGCCAAGCAAATGAAGACAGAAGTAAGAATTGAAATACAACATCCTGAGAGGAAGACAATCCTCCTCGTCCAGAGTAAAGTGGTTCACAGATATCTACATAACACAGCTTTGGAGAGACCCACTCCCAGATGTAGCCCTATAAATCATTGAAGTTCACAGGCAAAGAACATACCCCAGGAGTAACAAGTCAGGAGAATACACTGCATGAAGAAAACAAATTAAATCTCATTGTATGTGTGTCACTCTTTGTGAGGTGCCTGGATTCAAATTCACAGAGACAGGACTGTGAGAAAGGGCAGTGGGGTGTTTGTACTCAGTGAGCACAGGGATTCAGTTCTGCAAGGCAAACAGACTTCTGAAGATGTACAGTCTTAATTGCATGGAATTGACTCAACTTCACTTTTCAAGTTACATAAAACAGCACATTTTGTGTTGTGTAGGTTTTGTCACACTTTAAAGATAATTTTCAAAACTGTCATGGCGGAACTTAAAACCCAAGGGCATTGTTGATCAGTGACCCAACCATTAGACCTACAGATTCTTAAATGTGATTGCGTAGGAGAAGCTCAGGGAAGCTTCAAAGAGCACCACGGCCCTATTGCTATGCCCAGATGAACTGATTTAATCGGCCTAGAGTGGAACCCCCAAAAGTGTTTTTAAGTGGTTCCCCAGGTGACTCTAATGTGTAGCTATGGTTGCGAATTGCTGTACTAAAGCACAGTTAATTAAATAATTATCACTAATAACAATTATTGAAAGAAGATGAAAATGAAAAGAACAATTTAATAACAATGACTCTAAACTTCCATATTGTATTTACTTCTCAACCAAATGAAAAACAATTAAGTTGGTGTATGATTGAGCGTCCCATACAGCTCTGTCTGGGGAGATTCTCAGAGCCCCATGGAACAATCCTGGAGTATGGATACCCAAATCAGTTAGTGGCAGGATTCTTGGAGGTCTGATCTTGGGTGAGATGCAGAGATCAGCTGAATCAGGGTACAGAGGTCTCCTGGGGTCAGATCTTGGGTGAGATGCAGAGATGAGCTGAATCAGGGAACAGAGGTCTCCTGGGGTCATCTGGGTGCCTGCCCACTTGTGTTGGGCTAGATGTGAGATGGAAGTACTGTTCCTGTATGTGCACTATTGAGTGACTCCAGTAACCAAGTATCCTCATTAGATTTGGGGTTTGTTTGCTTCTTTGTTTCAACTTGGCACACACTAGAATCAACTGGAAATAGGAAACCTCAACAAAGAAATTACCTCTCACACTCTCCTACAGACCAATCTGATGGAGACATTTTCTCTACTCATAATTAGTGGGAGGGCCGTTCAGCCAACTCTGGGTGGAGCTACACCTGGGCCAGATATTCTGGGCACTATAAAAAAAAAAAAGCTATAGAAACATTATTCCTTCATGGCCTCTGTCTAAGTTCCTGTCTCTGGGTTCCAGATATGACTTTCTTTGATGGTGGTCTCTAGTCTGTAAGGCGAATATGATTTCCTTTGATAGTGGCCTCTAGTCTGTAAGATGAAATAAACCTTTACCTCCCCACATAGCTTTTGGTCAGTGTTTCAATCACAGCAACAGAAAAACAGACTAGGACACCATGCAAAGCAAGTACATAATAGAACACAGACGTGCTACTAGGGGCCCATGAACTTTTCTTATGCTTTAAAAGGTTCCATTTGTTTGTGTGGTAGAAGGGTATGTGCCCCTACGCATGCATGGTGGTCAAAGGATAATTTGAGGAGTCAGTTCTTTCTTTCCTGAATGTGTGTCCTGGAGATCGAACTTGGGTCCTTGGCTTTTATCTACTGAGATTCAAACTTACTTTACAAAATGGCCTTCAGTAAGATGCTTTTGACCAATGGACGATATGTATGTTGAGTGTGTTTAAGGTAGGCAAGGCTAAACTGATTTTTGCAGGTGAGATTCATTAAATGTAGTTTTGAATCGTGACAGCTCTCTTCACGAGTTGAGGAGCACATGGGTGTGGAAAAATAAAGCCAAAAGTAAATGGGTCAGTGATGTCATAAAATAAAGTTGAAGTTAAAACTAAATGGGTATGGACCCCTAGATGTTTACTTTATAATCAATAAAGTTAAAATAACCATGAACTCAGAAAACAGTGGAAAATTAGACATTATGTTTTTCATTTGCCACTGTCATTTCATTCTAAATTAAAAAGTTACTGTGACTGTTAATTATGTGTATATGTCTGTGTGTCTGTGTGTGCACATATGCACATAAATGTAATGCCCACTGAGGCCAGAAGAGGGTGATCAATCCCCTGGAGCTACAGATAGGTGTGAACCCCCTAATGTCGGTGCTGGGGATAGAACTTGGGTCCTCTGGAAGGGCAGCAAATGCTCCTGTTGAGTAGCCCTCCAGCCCACTTCCTATCATTTCTTTGAACGACAACAGCTATGTTTTATTTATTGTGTATTCACGGTGCCACTCTGCCAAAGCCCGTCACCCTCATTTATAAATGCTGATATGATCCAAGGACCCTGATGGAATTAAGTGACTCATTGCCATAGTCCTCTATCTCCCCATGTATGACATCAGGTGTCGCGCCTCTCCCACTTCTATATGTGACTTTTTAAAAAATCTTCTTTCTAAAAAAATGTTAGATGCCTACATTATGCTTCAGAATTACTGTTAAGTTTATAGGATGAACATGTATAAAGAGTCTCCCATATGAAACACTTTATACAAGAAACTATTAATTCAAAATTCTATAAGGCATATATTCAGCAAAAGTATAAGCTACTGTTGTTGGAGGGACATTTGTATCCCATGGGATAACACCCAGACAGCTCCTTTCAGTCCCAGCTCTTTCACAGGGACACTATCTTTAAATGGTCAGTGAGGCTGTAAGGCTCTCAGAGATCAGTGGCAGGGTCCTGGCAGTGGTACAGATGGCAGTGATTAAATAAAGACAGCCTCCTCCCACATCTAGGATGGGACTGTCAAAATGCCATTCTTTCTCTTCAAATTTCCATGGTGGTTTGAAAAGCATGTTTTCCTTTCTCTTTGTTTCTTCTACTGCTTTGAGACAGCATCTCAGTAGTCTTGCTAGTGTCAAATTCTCAAATTTGATATATAGATGAGGCTGGCCTAGAACTTCTAATCCTCCTGCCTCTACCTCTCAAATTCTAAAATTATAGATGCCAACTGTGGTGGTTTGAAAGAAAATGGCCCCCCAAAGGGAGTGGCACTATTAAGAGGTGTGGCCTTGTTGGAGGAAATATGTCACTGTGGGGGTGGGCTTTGAGGTCTCATATATGCTCAAGCCATACCCAGTGATACAGACCACTTCCTGTTGCCTGCTGGTCAAGTTGCAGGCCACTCAGCTACTTCTCTAGCACCATGTCTGCCTGCATGCAACCATGTTCCACCGTGATGATAATGAACTGAACCTCTGAAAATGTGAGCCACCCCAGTTAAACGTTTTTCCTTTTTTAAGAGTTTCCATGGTCATGGCGTCCCTTCATAGCAATGAAAGCCCTAAGACACAATTTAGGGACTGGGATGTTGCTGTAGCCATGGTTTTTTTTTTTGGTTTTTTTGTTTGTTTGTTTGTTTTTTTGAGGAATTGGGCCAGAAAAAGCAGTGGAATGCTTTAAGAACTGTTTAATGGGTCATACCGATAGGAAAGTGAATAACAGTGGTGCTAAGCATGATTTGAGTTGTGGGGGGCTGACTCAAGAGGTGTCACAGAACCTTAGTATGTGGCCTAGAGATTGCTCTTGTGGTATTTCAGTGAATACATCCACCATACCACACAGCTTGAAAAGGATATTGTGTGTGTGAGTGTGTGTGTGTGTGTAAGTGTCTGTGTCTGTATGTGTGTCTCTGTGTGTGTCTGTGTATCCATTACACGGCACATATGTGGTGGTCAGAACCTCAGGCCCCTTCCACCTTTTGTCTGAGTCAGGGTCTCTCATTGGCCTCTAACATAGGCCTGGCTTGCTGACCCTGGAGCACCCAAAGATCTGCCTGTTTCTACCTCCCATCTCTCCATTGCAAATGGGATTGCAAGTCTGCACCACTCTGCTTAGCTTTTTAATGTGAGTTCTGGGGGGGGGGGGGTTGCTGAACTCAGGTCCTCACGCTTCTGAGGCTAATGTTTTACTAACTGAACCATTTCACACACACACACACACACACACACACACACACACACACACAAAGAATATTCTAACAATATACCACAGACATAAGTTAAGTGTCTTGGGAGTATATAGCACAGTCCTGTCTGATGCCATCTAGTGTCCACAGACATAAGTCAAGTGCCTCGGGAGTGCACAGTACAGTCATACCTGATGCCATCTAGTGTGCTCGACTCCTGCAGGACCACTGCCCATAGGACACCGTGGGAAAGGGCACGGAGCTGCGCTAGCAACTGACTGATACGCATGCCCATTTCCTCTCTCATCCGTCCAGTTCCAGGTGCCGCCAAATCAAATCAAACAACAGGAAAAATGTCATCCCAACAAGGTCTTATTTAATGCTCCAGACTGCTTCTGATCCATATTGATCAAGCTTCAATTTGAAGCTGGAGCCTGCAGCTGTAATTGAGATCAATATGGAGTCTTTATTCAGATAGCTCCCCCACTCTCTCTTGGATAAAAAGCACAAACAAATCAGATCATTTAAAAAAAATAAAAGACAACTACCTTTAAAAAGTTATCAGCAGGTATTTATGCTTCTGATCGTTTTAAACATTAGAACAGATAGTTTTTAAGGAAATAAAGGGAAAACTACAGCAATCAAACAACCTAAGATGTGCCACAGCCTTTACTGATTCAATTGTGATTATAAGATTTAACTTTTGAATTTCTGTTGCCTGCTTTGTTTTGGTTTCTGCCTTCATAAATCTCTGAATGCACTCTCCACGGTGGATGAACATGACTTTTTACACACATTGAACTGGTAAACGTTCCTTATATACCCAGCACTGTGTAGAGGGGCAAGAAGAGCCAAAAAGGAATCAGTGCCATTATCCTCGGTGTCTAGGCATAGGTAATCCTACAATCCAGGGTGCAAAACGGAAATGCACACATAAATAATTATGATGTAAAACAAGATATGACATTAAAAGTCTGAATAAGTTGGGCATGGTAAAGAATGTCTGTAAGCCCAGAACTGGGGGACAAAGAGAAATTGAGGCAGGAGGATCATGAGTTCAAATCCAGCCAGAGCTACATAACAAGATCATGTCTCAAAAGGGCATGGGGGAGTCTACATGTGAACCAAATAAAGACCTCAGGAACGCCTTTGGGAATGGAAGAAAGGAAAAGAAACCTTGGGAATGGTTTACATTTAACAAAGATATATAAAGACAGTATCAGCCACTTAACTGTTTCCTTAAATAAATTTGTAGTGTGTGTGTGTGTGCATGTGTGTGGGTGTGCACATATGTGTGTGTGCATGGGTGTGGGTGTGCACATATGTGTGAATGTGTGCATTTTCTCTTCTGCTTAGAAGACAGAGTTGTGTTTAGTTCTTACTTCATTTCATTAAGGGTAGCATGAATTCTAATTGGTCTTAATAATAAAAATCTGAAGTCAGATATTAGGGGGTGAAAGCTGAAACATAGAAGCAGAGCAGCCACCCACTAGAGTTCTTACCTATACAAAATCCTCAGACTGAATGGGCTGAGCTCCTGTCTCCTCCTGTCTTACATTCTCTCTCCACTCAGCCACATAATTTCCTGTCTCCAACCTCCCTAGAGCTGGGATTAAAGGCATGTGCCTCCCAAGTCCTGGAATCAAAGGCATGCGATCCCAAGTGCTGGAATCAAAGGTGTCTGCCACCACTACCTGGCCTCGATGGTTAACTAGGAGCTAGCTCCATTCTCTGATCTTCAGACAAGTTTTATTTGTTAGAACACAAACAAAATATCACCACAATTAAGCTCTGAGTTTATTAGATATGGTTGGTGGGCATCTGTAACCCCAGAAGTTGGAAGGTAGAGACAGGAGGACCAGAAGTTCAAAGTCATCTTTGACTATGAAGTGAGTTCAAGGCCAACCTGAGTGACAAGAGTTCAGCAGACACTCTCTCAATGAGTAAACACACACACACACACACACACACACACACACACGGAAAAGAAAGTGATGTATCTGCATGAGATAACTGTGGGGGACAGAGCAGGAGACACAGTAGTGACCGAACTAAAGGCAGGGACTATACACACTAAGGGTGAGAGTCAAGTTTGAAATAAACCATTTTATCTTTTGAAAGGGAAGGATCTATAAGTAGTCAGAGGAGCCAAAAGACCTGGTAAGGGAACCCTGGCCTGGCTGGTAGCAAACCTGGCCAGGTGGAAAGAAGGTGGCCTTGGACATCACACACCTCTGGTTCTATGTTTTTTGTGTTTTCAGAGCACCACCTGGTCAGCCGTTGCTTTGAAACAAACGGCCTGGAACGCAGCTCCTTAACACAGCGTTCATTTTGCCACTGCCGCAGCTTAGGCAGTGTTCAGTGAACAGGGGTTTCTGCTCCAATGGACACCTGCTAGACAGTTTGAAGCCAGGACTAACATCCACTGCAGGGTCCTCCACTCTGATGTCTGGTGCTGTTGGGCTTTTGGTTGGAATTACCACCCCGGCCTCTTTCCCTGATCTTGACTCATAAGCTTTATGCTTTCTCAAACTTGGTAGCTCAGTTGCCAAGGAAAAGACCACAAGGACATCTGCATCCATTCTCTGACCTTGCCTCCAGAATCACTTGGTAAGACTTCCACACATTCTATTGGTTGAAGCATAGCTTGGTTCCCAGGATGGGAAATGACTCTAGCTCTTTATAGGGTGTTATGTATCTAGACTGACAGGTAGCCCTGTTAATACAGTCTGCCACACATTGTGTGCTTTCTAAACAGTGTATAGTTGCTAAAGAAAGCTTGATGCAAGGTATTTGCAACAAGCAAAGCATTTTTGATGGCCCCAAAATACACTGAGACACTCTTCCCCCTCCAAGAATACACAGTTATATGCATGGGCCGGTGAATTTCTAAGAGGCCAGTGAAAGAGACCAGCAGAAACAAACAAATAAGCTGAGCAGAAAGTGAGCTCCGAAGATGTTCAAACCTAAGGATGAAGTGTGAGCCAGAGAGCACTGACAGGCGGAGGGATACTTCAATCTTCACACTTGATATGCAAGTACGAGGACCTTGATTCGGACCCCCTGGACCCAGGTAAGAGCCAGATGTGGCAATGTGTGTCTGTGATTCAGAGATAGCAGAGCTAGGATGTAGATGAGGAAGGTCCCTGGAACCCGCTGACTAACTAGCCTCGTCAGACCAGTGAGCTCCAGGCTCAGTGAGAGAGCTTGTCACCCTAAAAAAGGTGGAGAGTGGTTGAGACAAACACCTTTTATCAACTGCTGGTCACTACATGCCCATGAACACATATGCCTGAAATGCATCCACTGGAACACACACACACACACACACACACACACACATACACACACACAAGGCACTGTCAGACCCAACTGAAGAAAGAATCAAAGAACATGGGGCTTTCATAAAGTCAAGGGCTTTAAAACATAAAAAAGGAGAAAGTCAAAGGGTACCCCACATCACTGGAGAGAAAACAATGGTAGAAATATGGGTGTGTTTTGCTTGTGTTTGTTTTTTTTTACAGTCGGAGAGGGGTTCATAGAAAGAAGGGAATATATACTCTGAATAGCAGGGGTTCACTGAAAGATTGCAGAAGGATGAAATGATTTGTGTGCAGAAAGTTTTGAACCAGGGTCACTATGGTCACAGCTGAGCATTGAGTAGTCAGCACGGTGTCAGTCAGCTTTACAGCTCTTGCTAAACACACAGAGATGGTGAATCAGAACGTTTTACAGTGTGAAAATTGGTAGGGATATTTCAGGCATAATTATTATTCTAACTCAAATTTATGACATCTCTACAAAGTGATAAAACATTTACCATTTCAACTTAATAAAGTATGTATACATACATCTTACATACCTGTGTAAATACATACATAAACTATACATGCATACATAAATACACAGAGACAGTTTATATATGTATTCCAACTATAGCCACAGTGTCCTTGACTGGTTAATGGGTAGTAAATGTTTATTTTGGTTCTTTGTGTGTTTTGAGTTTTGTGCAAATATTGATTTAGTGACTGAGTAAAAAGTTTCTTCTAGGGTCCACCCTCAAATAACATACCCCCAGGAAGACTAATCAGGCATGTGACCCATGTTCTCCCTCCCAGCATCCCAGAGCAGAGGTTATGTTCACTGCTTCAAACCCCTTTAGATCTGCCCACATGCCTCTTGCCTCTTGCTGTGGAGCTTTGCTCAGCATCCCTTAGCCACTTCTCCCCAAAGAACACAAGCCCCCAGAGTGGGCTGTACCTCTGCTTCAGCACCATGAGCAGAGTTGGTATTAATTAGTTATTGAATTGAAATGGATTCAGAGTGCACTGGAAACCACGTATGACATTGTCCTACCTTCATTTCTGTTTCTGTGATAAGATGCTCTGACACAGAGCAATGCAGGGAAGGAAGGGGTTATTTGGGTCACAATTCCAGATCACATCCTATTAATTCAGGGCAGGCAAGGCAGGAACTTAGGAGTCACATCCATAGTCAATACAGGGACAATAAATGAATAGATCCATGTAGCTTGCTCTTAGCTACTTTTTCTTTCTCTTTTATTGTTCAGAACATCTTGCCTAGGGAATGTTGCTGCCCATGAAGGGCTGGATCAATTAACAATCAAGACAATCTATTTTAGGCTAATTATTAAGATTTTCTTTCAGGTGATTCTAGGTTGTGTCAAGTTGACAATTAAAACTAGACATAATTTTATTATTATGCACAGACATATTGGACCTAATTTTATTATTATGCAAAGATATATTATTAATTAGCACAAACATAAGTTATCTAGTCAACATGACTGTTAATGATTCCACAATAAAGCAGCATGGGCTGTTTTCCAAGGACCTGTGATTGTTCATTTTAAATGAAGACAATACAAGCTGTAGTATCTGCAATGCCACTTATCCCTTCTAAGATCTCTGGAAGGACAGCACTTCCTGTCAGCTGCAGTTGGGCTCTGATGTGAGGCAATCTCTACCTTACAGAATTGTTAAAAGTCAATGCATGGTGCTTAGGGGCCTAGCGCTGGGTAAGGAAACGACCATTGCTTTATTGTTCTCTGCGATATGTTCAAAGTCTAAGAGTTCAACATAGGATGATCTGACCTCTTTGGCCTCATCTCTTATGTTCTTACCAGGTCATAATCACCAGTATGGAAAGAAACCATCTTTCTTTTTGTCTAAAGATTTTGAGTGCTGGTCCACCCCTGAAGCCAAAAAGGGGTGGACAGCCTCAGGGTCCTCTGTGATTTCAAATCCAGTAATTCAGTCACTTCTCCACTGACCCCGAACACCATTATGGTCCACAAAATACAATTAGACATTTTGAAAACTGAAGATTATTATCATATATTTAGCATCTTTGAACCCACAGACTTTCCAGTAACAGATGCCAGATCTGTACGGCCATTATCCCAATAATAACAGCATCCATTTACCCAATGAAGACTCTGAGAACTACCAGGTAGCCTGCTTGAGGTGGTGCTGTTTAGTTATCATAAACCACCAGAGGTATATGCTAGCATGTTCATTATTTCTCTGTATTCATTCTTGCTCAGTGATATCAAATCATGCCCAGTTTTTGAGCTAGGACATGTAGAATAAATCCTGGCTGGCCACAAATATTTCCCATGTCCTTGTCCACTTCATGTTTAGGCAGTCATATTGAAGAGACTTCATGGGGGTAGCTTCTGATATTCCTACGAGACACAACCTCTTAGCAAATTTCCTAGTCCCGTGGCTCTTATACTCTTTCAGCCCCTTCTTCAGCAATGTTCCCTACGCCTTAGGCACAGAAGTTGCTTTGTAGATGTATCACTGCGACTGGGCTCCACAACTTTGCTTTAGGTTGGTTGTGATTTGATTCTCTGTAACAGTCTCTGTTGCACAGAGAACTCTTTTTGGATGAGGGGTGAGGACTACACTTATCTGTGGGTTTAAAGGCAAATATTTAGAATGTAGCTAGGGATTATGCTGATTTAGTAAGGTAGGTAGTTATTGTTTCTTCCAGGATCCGTGATATCACTAGCTCTGGGTGCTGGCACCATAGCCTATGGAATACCAGCCATATCCTAGTTAGTGTTGGTAGTCAATCTGACATGGCCTAGAGTCATTGAGAAAGGAGTCATCTAGATCGGACTGTCTGTGAGCATGTCTGTGGGGGCGGGGGTATTTTAATTGTTAACCGATGTAGGAGGGCCCAGCCTACTGAGCACCACACCACTCCTAGGAAGGTGGTGCTGAGCTGTCTAAGGAATCTTATACATGGATGAGCTTAAAGCTGAGCATGAACCTGAGTCAGCAAACAGCATTGCTCCGTGGATTATGATTCAAGGTCCTGCCCTGACCTCCCCTGGTATTGAACTGTGACCTGGAAGTATAAGACAAATAAACCATTTCTTCCCCCACGTTGCTTTGTGTCATGAAGTTCATCACGACAGACTAAAACTAGA
This sequence comes from Myodes glareolus, assembly GCF_982192425.1. Classification (NCBI taxonomy): domain Eukaryota; kingdom Metazoa; phylum Chordata; class Mammalia; order Rodentia; family Cricetidae; genus Myodes; species Myodes glareolus. The sequence goes on along the minus strand of NC_142029.1, from coordinate 27,249,581 downwards.
CCAGCCCACATTTAAACTGGATCTTCCCATCCTAGCTAAGCGAACCCAGGACTGCCCTCATAGACACGCCCAGAGTGTTAGCCCCCAGATGAGTCTAGATCCCATCATTTGGCAATTAAAAAGAACTATCACACAATGGGGCAAAGAGCAGCCTGGGAATGGTTCTCATACCATCGGCACTGTTCATTCATCCACCTTCTATCAGAAGGAAAGGAACCATCAGGAAGTCAGAAGCCCTGCTCTGGTCTGTATAGTTAAGCTTGGCTGTCAACTTCTTTGGATCTGCAATCAACTAAGGTACATAGCTCTGGAAGATCTTTGTGGAATTTTCCAGAAGGGTTAACAGAGGAGATAAGACCCTCCTTGGGGTGGGAAGCACTTTCCACTATCAGCTTAGGACATAATTTCCACGTAGTTGGCGTTGGGGAGTGGGGGGCAGAACTTCTTGCCTGCCCATTGGTTGAGCTTGTCTGTTCCATTGCTATAGTCACTGACCGACCTTTGATGATAGCAGGACCCAGATTCCTCAACCTTCCAATGTGAACTGAAAACCAAAAGCTGTCCAAGAATCTTCCGAGGAACTTAGAGGTCAAGGTCAAGAGCTTTGTCCCTGTCCCCTCTCCTCTCCCTTGCCGCCCTCAGCCTGCAGAAGGAACAGGAATGGCAACCATTGGAGAAAAAGCAGTCTGTAGCTAGACTTGGCTGGTGGATGCGGCAGTCCCTCTTAGAGAAGGCTGTGGCCAGATCTGCACTTCTCTTGCAAGCTGAAAATTGGGGGTTTCTCTTTTTGTGCAAGCTGCAGAGCTCTCTGCCACCTGCCAACGGCCAGCTGCCAGCCCCTCTGGGAGGGGCAGAGCAGGGCTGGAGTGAGGATGGAGCAGCTCTTGCTTTCTCTCTTCTTTTCTTCCAGGAGAGCATTTTGTCCCTTCAGCTGTCAAGGCGCCTTTGTGCAGACAGGTCTCTATTCCCAGGGCAGAGGAAGCAGAAACAAGCAGCAGACACTTGGCGAGCGAGTCTCCGTCGCTTCCTTACCCGTACGCTTTGTTCTCTAGAATCTTGTTTAGATCGTGTCTTTTATCTCTGAAGTGCTCCAAGTTCTTTTCTCCACATTCGTTTCAGCTACAGCTAGGATACAGAAGAGAAACAGAGAAGAGGAAACACAGGGCAGGGAAGGAAGTGGCAGCCAACAGTTTAAATATAAGAAAGAGCATAGCTTCTTGGCTAAGGGCTTAAATAGTGTTTCCTCTCGGGTTCTCGATAAGCAGGGCAGGCACAGAACCCTAAGGTTACCAGCTGTCATTAGAGGCGTCAAGAGGAGTCTGATCAGTGTCGCATGAACATTTAGGGCCTTTGATTTTACATGCATTAAAATGTTTCAGGCTCTGTTATCATAGCCACGGGGACAAAGGTTAGAGAGAACAGATTTGAAGGCTAGTAGAGTGCTTGTCTAGCACGCATGAGATCCTAGGTTCAATATCCAGTAAATCTGAGAAAAAAACGGAAGTGGATCATGCTTGTTTGATAAACAGTATGATGCTGAGCTTTGTATTACCCTGTGTCCGCCAATTTTATGAGAATCAACCCAAAAGTTTTCTAATCTGCATTCTTGCAAATGCACAACATCTACCATCGACTTGAGTCGGACCACCTGGGGCACATAAGCCAAGATGGTTTCAGATGACTCATGGCCAGCTCCGGCCCCATCCTTCACTTGCCTAAATCCTTTGATCAGACTGTCATCCAGTGTGGTCCTGTCATCCTGCAGGGAAGCACGGTTCCAATAAAACCGTCTGGGATGGGAAGATGGCTCAGGTGTCAGGCGTTTTGCCTCACAGACCTGAGGACCTGAGTTCGATCCTCAGAACCCACCCACATTCCCACATGCTTTCCGTTGCTGTGACAAAAGGCCCTGAGAGAATACAACTTGGGGAAGGAAGGGGTTTGTTAGGCTTACCCTAGCAGAGCACAGTCCACCTGATGAGAGATGGTACCGCCAGCAGCGGGGTTGGCCCCTCCCACGTCAATCATCAATTAAGGCAATATTGTATACCTATTGCCAAGGCCAATCTGATCCGGGCAATTTCCCAGTTAAGGTTCCCCTTTTCCCAAGTGACTCTAGGTTGTGTCGAGTTGACAATAAAAGTAAGCCAGTAACCTACTGACAGGTGAGACTCGTTGGTGCGTGTTGTTTTCAGAGATGGTGAAGACAGAGAAGCCGACAGATTCCTTGGAGGCTCACAGCCCAGCTATCTTGCCCTGCATGGCAAATTCCCGGGCCAATAAGAGACCTTATAGAAGACTCCTGAAGAATAGAAATGGGCAATGCCTCTGATCACCACCCATAGGTGCACACATGCACCCACAAACACAACACACACCCCATGTAGCCCACTACAACTACAGTTCTCAAGGCGGTTCTCTGCTGAAGAAAAAAACAAACAAACAAACAACAGAAAAAGCTGTTCATTCTCCTCCTTGGGCCATAGTTTGGTCAAACTGAGATCTGACTGCCCTTGTAGAATCCACTGGTTGGATAGTTACAGAGGTATCTGGGGCCTGAGGAAGACAGTCTATAGATTTTGTTGTACTGGTGCTTGAAGGAACATCCCTGTTGTGGTCACTGGGAGATATTCCATGAGATCTGACTTTGCCTCACCTTTTCAATCCATTTTGAATATTTAATTTTGCAACTTAAAAAAATTCATGAACCTGTCTAGTTATTTCTAGAACAAGGTAGGCTAAAATAAGTATGCTTATTAAAAGACTAGAGGGAGCCTACTAATTCCTCAAGAGAAGTGCCGAGCTACTCCGGCACTAGGATCTTTTAAAAACCAATGAGAGTGATATTTAGAGGGCATTCATGTTATGACAGGAAGGTCATCAAAGATAACTCTCTTAACATGTACAGATGCTGTACTAATGTGCCTTTTTTCTTCCTGGAAAAGAAATAAATCTGATAAATTTTAAGGTCCTGAAAAAAAATGTACAAAGCTCACCCACTGCAAACTATATAAATAAATCGGGGTATTTCAGATAACTTGTAACAGTAAATGAGTTAGTTTTTCTTATCAAGTTGAGTAGATCTGGAGTTGTGTGGGTACACATCTCTGGGAGTGTCAGGGTTGTTTCCAGAAAGGTTTAACTGAAAAGGGGAGAGCCACCCTGCATGTTGGCAGAGCCATCCAGGGACTGGGAACTAAGACTGAACACAAAGGGGAAAAGGAGGCCATGAGAGAGCACCAGCCTCGCTCTGTCTCCGCCTCCTGGCTGCCGAGGCAATGTGACCCACCGCCTCATACTCCTGGACCATTCCCGCCCCACCATGATGAACGTGTCATCCAACCACGGGTCAGAAGAAAGCCTTCTCCCTTCAATTGCTTTTGGTCCGGTGTGTTGTTACAGCAATGAGAAACGGAACTAAAGCAGTCTACGACTCACACAGCAATGCAGAGAAATCCTGTAATCACAAAGCCTGGTGAAACAGACACCCCTAAATGACTACTTGAAAAGCTCCGCTGGCAAAAGGCTGTGTGTGAGCCGAGTCAGGCTGAGCCCCTGTCCTGTCAGAAGTTGGGACAGAGGCTTTCTCTGTTGGTGGCCATGTCTGGACGAGTGGGACAGATGCGTTGGAGCTGCTGGATTGCTCTGTGTCTGGTACTGGGAATTTGATACTGGGCATGATGGTTAGCCTTAAGAGTCACCTTGGTACAATCTAGACACACTTGGGAAGAGGTTCTGGATGGGCAACTGGCCAGATTAGGTTGGACTGTGGGACATACCAGAGGAACTTCTCTTAATTTGACTGATTGAGAGAGGAAGAGCAGCCTTGAATGTGGGGTAACTGAGGCAAGAAGACCTCGTCAATGTGGGTGACGCCACCTCAAGAGCTAGGCCCAGGACTGAATGAGGAGGGCCAGCTGGGCACTAGCATGCATGCGTTCATTCTCTGCCCATGACTCTGGATCTAATCAGCAACCTCAAGTCTCAAGGCCTTGCCTTCTCCATAGTGACGCAAGTGTGAGCTAAAGCAAACCTTTCCCCCAACCCTCAACAAAAACTGCCTTTGTCATTGTAATTTACCACAGAAACAGAAGAGAAATCAGGATACCTAGGCGAATTTACCTTATAAAAACTAAGCGGCTTGAGCGTTTATCATTTGAGTACTTATGATATGTGGTGGTTCAATAAAACCTTTTCTAAAACCGAAAGTGAGGAATATATTAAAGATGTATCTCAGTCTTGGTACTGACCATAAATCTGTTTCAAACGCCAACTTCAGTTTGCAAAAGGCTGGGATAACTAAGGCTAGTGATTTATGTATTTAGTTAGTAAGCCGGATATAACTTTAGACAAGAAATCATGTCCTGGATGGCCGTGAATTTATTGTATAGCCAAAGACGCCCTTGAACTTCTGACGCTTCTGCCTCTGTCTCCTAAATGCTGGGTTTCCAGATCTAGACAACTATGGCCAGTCTGTTGATACTGGGATTCAAACCTAGGCTTCACACTGGCTAAGCAAGCATACTAAATGACTAAGCTACATCCTGGGCTCCAAAGCCCACTTTAAACTGAGACTAGAGAGATGGCCCCACAGTTAGAGTTTCATGCTCTTCCAAATGACCCAAGTTTAGTGCCCAGTACCAACATTGGTGGCGGCTCACAACTGAACCACATACACATGCCATGTACACACACAGGCACATACACAAACACATGGAGAAAAGTAAATGATAAAATTAATTGTTTTTCTCAATACTGTGCATAACTAAAGATCATAAGAACATTAACAATTGCTCCCAAATATTTCATTGTGATGTCGGTATTGTACATGAGATGTGCTATTCCATTTAATTTCTATTTTTAAATATAGGACTCTCCTTTTTGCCTCTCCAATGCCTTTACACAAAATCCCCTGTACATTCCCATCCTACAAATTATAGATCTATTATTTCCTTAGAAGGGAAAGAACTATTGATTCAAATGTGGCCTTAAGCTATAGACAGTGTCACTAAAGACAATTCCCCCCAGACTCACAGATGTCTCCACCTAATGCAGTCACCCCCAGAGGAATTCTTCTGGCCTAGTTCTATTCTCCAAGTTTGGGAGGATGGGGAAGGGGTAGGGAGAGTCTCCCCAGAATATGCTGACACTGCACTAACTACAGAGCAGGCACCCCATAATAATACCTTTGGATAACACAGAAAATGATTGTGTTCCAAGGATGGGCCATAATGAGAGAGGAGGGGACTGAGAGCCGCAGGCGGCACTGCTTTCAATCTCACAACACATCTGGGGGGCAGGGCCAGGTGTGTGCTTGTTTTCAAAATAACACATATTTCTGTGTTGTCTCTGCCCGCGGCTTTTTGAGGAGAGGATAAAATTGGAAGGGTTGGAAGAGTCAACCAGATTTAATAATCTCTTGTCTCCCTACAAAGACTGGCCTGGCCAATATAAATGTGTATGGGACGTAGTTTGGTCAACAACCAATTGGTCATGAAGGGTTTATCAATGTCTCCACTGAAGGCCCATGCTAAATTATGATGCTATCACATTGACAGTGTCTAGAATCCCTAGGAAAGGGAAACTTTCCTATTAGATTAATTGAGGTGGGAGACTCATCCTAAATGTGAGTTCTACCACCCCATGGGCTGGGGTCCAGAATGAGTAAAAAGGAGAAAGGGAGTTGGTCCCTAGCATTCATCTCCCTCTGCTTCCTGACTGCAGAAGTCACGTGATCCTGATCCATTGCTAATCCTGCGCTGTTTGAAGCCACACTCTCTTTACATGATGGGATGGCAGTGTCCCCATAGTAACCCATTCGTCCCTTCAATTGCTTCATTTTTAGTGTTTAAGAATGCGTGACAGCATGTTAAAGATTGCTTCTTGTTAGGTATTTGATCACAGCAATGAGAAAAATGATATGAGCCCTCATGCATGGACAAACAACAGGATCTCTTTTGCCTCACTCTCCGTGTTTGCAGAATGGGAAAAAGTTATAGCAGTGTTCTTGGCGAACAGATGCATACATACGTAACATTTTAACATTTGTCGATAGGCAAGTTTCAGCACATATGGGTCAGAGTATGTCTTACCTCGCTCTCCACCTCCCAAGTTCTCTCTAGCTCTGCTAAGAAATGAAAAAGCTCACTCAGCCATCCTGAACAACCATGAAACCCAACCCTTTACACACTTCCTGGAGACAAGAGCCGTTCAGTCTAAAGAAAGAGCTCAAAGTTGGAAGGCATCATTCTGTAATCCCTTACAGAACGGTGACACTTGGCTGATTTGTCAAAACCCTTCTACATACATATCCAGCAGCCTTCTTTTAATGAATGTCAGCCTTTTAGAATCAACGACGCTGACATTACTCTGCAGAGCAAAGACTGACGGCCCAGCTTACAAATTCCCTGACGCCTATATTAGCAAGAAGGCAAGATGAGTTTTCTGCTCGCTGGTCTTGTCCTGCTGTCAAATTCTGGGGGACTTGCACGTCAAGTCCCCCAGAATATATTCGCTTCAAATTAAATTATCTCCCTTTTTTGCCAGCCAGGAATAAAATTTTAGAAGACTATTATCAACTAAGTGGATCAGAAAATGTGAGTTTAAGTCTTGCTTCCTGGGTGAAAAGATATTAAAATGAGTGGCATTCCCCAGACACACGATGTGTTTCAAAGGGTCATCCGCTACATCTGTGAAGAATGTCCTTACAAGGACTTTCAAGTCCAACGAGGAGAGAAACGTGCAGAGAGTTGAAAATTCTTCCAGAAAGAGACAGTACCTTGGTGGTTTGCCCTGCCTTGGTTTGCCTTCTCTTCTCGGATACTTTTCAACCACCAACGAAGCTGACATCATTGCACCACATAGCGTATTCTTTGGCATACAACAAAACAAAACTCTCAGTCTACCGGTTTGTGCAGAATCTGTTTCCAAATGAATTCCAACTTTAAAAACCATTTCTGTGCCAGTGAGATGGCTCAGTGGTTAAAAGCATTTGTTCTGCCAACCTGAGAACTTGAGGGGACTGGATCCCCAGGTCCTGTGGCAGAAGAAGACACTAAACTTCCAAAATTTGTCTTCTTCCCCCCACACATGCACTGTGACATGCACACACTCAACCTCCACACACAATAAAGAATTTGTTTGAATCCTAACTTTTGTATCACACTTATGGTGCCTATCCTTAGCCTATCCCTCCTAGGTAGGGATGATCACATCCCATTTCATCAACACTCACTCTGAGTTCCTTATCAAACATATGCCTAGACATTAAAAAATAAAACACAACAACAACAACGCCCTTTTACAGTATGGAGGTAGCTCGATTAGTAGAAAGAAAGGTGGCTCAAGTAAAGGAACTAAGTTCAATCCCCAGCACTGAAATAACCTGAAATAACGGTGCACACCTTTACTCCCAGGACTCTGGGAGGCAGGACGAGCAGTAGTGTAAAGTTATCACTGACTTACACAGCAAGCTTGACGCCAGCCTGGGCTAGACGAGACACTCCCAGAACGAAAAGGAAGTATCTTGGGACTCAAAGCCTGTAATCGGTGGTAGTGGTAACTGGAACCTTAGTCCCCTGACACCCTTCGCATTAAGCTGCAGTCACCTGCAGCCTTAATTGCTGCCTTACCATCAGCCTTACTACAAAGCCTGCCTCAAGGAACCCCAGACCAAGCGTCAGCATGCTTTTTCCATAAAGGTAGAGCTAATAAATATTTTAGGCTTCGTGAGTTATTGTCTTTCTAATAAATACCCGTGAGCAATGAGTCTACATATTCAGAATATTTGTTTAACTATGCAAAGATGTGTTACATTAGTTTAACTATGTAAAGATGTGTTATGTTTGTTTAATTACACAAAGATGTATTGTTGTTTTTGTCTTGCCTGCCTAAGGCACCTAACTGGTCCAATAATAAACTGAATGGTCGATAGCTAGGCAGGAAGTATAGGTGAGAATTATAGGTGGGGCAGAGAGAGGTAGGAGGTAGAAGAATCTAGGCTCATCAGATACAGAGGAAGACGTAAAAAGAAAGAGAGACGGCAGGGAGACACCAGGGTCTAGACAGACAGACACAGAGGAAACAGGAAAGTAGGACACACAGAATGAAAGAAAGGTAAAAATCCCTGAGGCAAAATACAGATAAATAGAAACAGGTTAAATTAAGTTAAAAGAGCTGGTGGGACAAGCCTAAGCTAAGGCCAAGCATTCATAATTAATAATAAGTCTCCGTGTCTTTATTTGGAAAATTGCTGGTGGCCCAAAGAAAATTCCAACTACATCTAAAAATGGGTGTGGCTATAATTTTATAAAGCGAGCATTAGGCTGGATTTGGGACGTGAGACACTGTGTTTACCTTTGACCTAGATCCTACTTGCCATTTGTATCTTGGCTACATTCATAAAACCTATATTGGCAACATTTCTTCTTATCTCCTGGATTAAGTGTCGCTTTGACAAAGTACAAAGCTGCCCTGCCCCCCATTTTCGCTATTTCAGCATCTGCCACAATCCTAACATCAGGTCATGTCTTGAAAACTACCAGAAGAGAGATAGCGTGAAGGAGGGAGGAGTACCTCATCTTCAGGGAGTACTAGGCACTTTGTTCTCTGTGGTAAGAGCAGTATGAAGGAAGTCTCAGCTCCACAAATGATGGCATGTGCGTCTCCAAGTTTAGAGCAAACTCCAAGCTCCCTGTAATGCTTCCCTCATGTCAAACCTACTTAACTCAGTACCCATGTGGACAGGATGCTACACGAGGACGCTATTCTAGGAAGTTCAATTCTAGAGTAAGATCACCCCAAAGTATTGTCCGTCCCTGGTTAGGAACTAATAAGGAACTTTCCAGTACAAGAAGAATGTGATGGTATGATTAATCCTAAAAGAGCTTTCACCATATTCAAACATGGCCTTGTGGGAAATTCCAAATGGGAAATTCCTGTCTTTAAGCCAGTCCAGGGAGGCAGCCCCTTCATTACATAGAACAGTGCCAGAGGAAACACCTTCTTTTATCCACATATGCTTAGAGAGAGTGTTGGCTTCAGCGCCTAGACATGGAAGTGCTGTTTCCAAAACATGGATACTCAGTTCGCTATAGGCCTAGCAACCCGAACTCTGTAGATTGCACATGGTCTGAACACCTGGAAATTACAAGTTGAATGTCATGTTCAGGAGATTTCTATTATCTAATCCAGTCAAGACCAGCTCACCATTGAAAAATAGACAGAGGTTTGACCCCAGACTACACTTTAAAAAAAAAAACCAAATAACCTTGGGAAGACAGAATGTCTTCCTCTATCAGCAAACTCATACATTTGAGATTATGGTGCTCTGTAGGGTAATTACTTCTGATGTTATATAATCTATCATGTGGGAGTCTCTGTCCCAAGGAGGAGACAAAAATAACCCCTGTACCAGGTCAATAACACAACAGAAAACGTCAACACAACCAAGGAAAATGTGAATGAGTTCATAAACCCTCTAACTAGAATTTTATTGGGGGGGGATTTTCATGTCTTAACAACAACCTCATTTCTTTGAATCATAACATAAGAAGGTATGGGAAGGTATAAACTGATTGGCATCTCTGTAGCCCACAGAGTGAAGCAAAATCCTAGAGAAGCCTCAGGAACTCGAGTCTGCATGCAAGTTATGGATTTGAATGACTGACATCACCTGTGGATTTTTATGGAAACCTTAAAAACCTGCACAATTGAGTTTAGCATGGAAGTAGTATAATTGGGGTGTTTGAGAGATCAGGTACCTGGCCCAACCAACCTGTAGGTGGGTCTCAGCTCAGTGCAGTTTCAACTATGTGACCTCTGACAAGACAAACTGCCTGAGCATTTTAAGGCTCATTTCACAGATGAGGTTTTAATCTAAACGGGAGGCAGATAATCACAGCGCTCACCTAAAGGGTAATTGTGAGAATACAGGGGATAATGAATTCATCAGAAGTGCCTGCCCAGTGCCTGCAGAATGGTGAACACTTACTCCAGACATCTGGTAGACCTTGTGAAATAGCTACAGGCCAGGGTGGAATACAGTTAACTAATATTCCCACCATACCAAAAGTCCTCAGGATGCCGTTAGATGCTCCATTACGGCAATGTGACCTGGATGGTCCCTCTTGGTTTTGTAATGACTGTGGGTTATATACAGTAATTCAGTCTCTGTGATGGTTAAGACTCACAGACAACTGGACTGGATTTGAAATCACCTAGAAAATTGTGGAGGTATACCTGTGGTGTGTCTGTGAGGGCAGTTCTACAGAAGATTAATTTTAGCATGGAAAATCCAACCTAAGTGTGAGCCACTCTACTCCATGAGCTGAGTGAATGGGAAAAATAAACAGTTGTGGGGGGGTTAAAAAAACCTGCTCAGTGTAAGAATTGCATCTTTTCTCTGACCGTTGTCCTCCAAGAAGGTGAAGACTGCCCTCACCACAGGCCACCACTGGTTGTTCTGCCTCACAACAGCCCCTACTTGGGAAGTAGGAGGTCAAAGACCAGGAGCTCAAGGTCATACTTAGCTATGTCAAGTATTGGAGGACAGCCTGGCCTATGTGAACCTTCGTAACAAACAAGCAAGAAGAAAACCAATAAAGAAAAATGTAAGACCTCGTCGAACACGATCAACTAGGCAATATGAGAACTGTTAGAGGTCAAAGGAAAATAGGCAGAAGACAGGAGAGTTTCCTCAAAGCAATGTAGCAGAAAATTTACAAAGGTTGCAGAGGAAATTAATATTCAAAGTAATAATAATAATAACAACAACAGCAAAAGCAATGGATATTGAGTAGGATACACTAAAGAAAAAGCCACACTATGGTTAGACATGGGCTCCATGGTGAAACACTGTTGCTGCCCAAACATGAGACCCGGAGTCACAGATTCTAGTGTAAGCTTCCATGTTGACTGGCTCACTACAGCCTGTAATTTCTGTGCCCTCTCCTGGCCTCTGTGAGTTTACACACATGTGCACATGCATGCACACACACTCACACAGATACATAAACACAATTTTAAAAATAAATGACATACAGAGACACTGTAAATCAAAATTTGTCAAAAGAGACAAAGAAGGATCTCATATAATATTAAAATGGTAATATATTTGTGGGAAGAAATAACAATTATAGATACACATACATTCAATGACAGAGTACCAGAGTACAAAAAGGAAAAACTGCAGAGTTGATGGGAAAAAATAGACAGCAACACAATCATGATGGAAGTTTCTAGTGCCCGCCCCCAACTTTCAGTAACAGAACTCCAAGATAGAAAACCAAGAAGATAATGAAGAACTTAGCACTGTAGGCCAAATGGGCTTGATAGATATTTACAAACACTAACTGGAAATTCTCAAATGCATGTGGAATATTGCTTTGGGATAATAAAGCACATACTAAGTCAGAAAACAAATTTTAGCAAATTTCATGTCAAAATAATATCAAGAAAGAGACTCGAAAGATGGCTCAGTAGTTAAGAGCATTTGTTATTCCTACAGGGGACCTGAGTTTGGCTCCCAGTCCCACTTGAGGTGGACCACAACCATCTGTAACTCCAGCTCCAGGGGATCTGGCGCCCTCTACTGCTTCCATGGGCAGCTGCACCCACATGTATGTGTACATGCTTACAACATTAAAAAAATTTAAATAAATTTTGAAAAAATATAACAAGTATGTTTAGTCACTACTCTGGATTTAAACTGAAAATTAATGACAGAAAGAAAGTTAAATAAATTCACACAGATGTGAAATTTTTAAAAAAATAAACATGGACAATCGAAAGATCTAAGTACAAATCAAAGGGGAAATTAAAAACTAAATTACAGCATTGCAAAGTTGCAGCCAAACCAGTAATACAAAGTCAATCTGAAGTAATAAATTCTGTCTTTAGTCCTTTTTGGCTGCTCTAACAAAAATCATAAACTGAGTGGATTTTAACCAACAGGAATTTAAATACCACAGTTCTAGAGAATGGGGTGTCCAGGATCAAGGCATGGATAGAGCTGGTGTCTGGTACTGACCCACCTCCTGGCCATAAATGGCTAGTTTGTTATAATCCTTTATGCCTCCATGGGATCAGTTAAAAGGTTTTCTCTTCAGTTATCTTTTTCTTAGTAAAGTTAACTAGAGCTTATTTCCTTGATCTTTTTAAGAGTTCAGCTGATTTTAGTTGTTATTTTATTTCTTCTAGATATAATCCAGAATCTTTTATTAATCTACTAATTTTGACTTTACTGTTTTGTTTTGTTTCTTTTTAGTTTTTAATTTTAGATTTTTCTTCTTTTTTATGTAAATACTTGCTACAGTTTTAATATTTATGATTTACTTTAAAAGATTGTCATCATCTTTATAAACAAGCCAGAAAAAGAAAACAGAGGGCAAGAAAATCACAGGCCAATAATCACTATAAAAATTCATGCAAAAATCCTCAATAAAAATTTAACAAATTAAATATAGCCTATTAAAGGTATTACACTGCATGACCTAGAAGGATTGACCTGTGCCATGCAAGAATGGTTTAACACCTATTTGTCAATGGTCTAGACCACATTAACAAAACACGCAGGGCAGCATTATGCCATACTAATCAATGAGAAATGGTGTTTGACATCATTTAACATCATTCTAAGATCAAAAAATAAGTCTGGAAACTAGATAGAAAAGAGAATCGCCTTCAAATAACAAAGGTCATATATGAAAAGCTTCCAGGGAGATACACTCAAAAATGAAAACCAGAGAGGCTGTAAGATGGGGAACTCTGCAGGATGGCTGCTCCTGTAGTCTCCAGTCAACATGTCACTAAAGTTCCTATCATGATCAACGGGAAGAAGAGGGAGGTACCTCAGTCATAAAAGAAGAAATGAAATTATCTCTGTTCAGATGAAAGGTTCTTCCTTAAGGGAAGGACATATGTCATAAAAACAATCTTAAGAAATAAAAAAACACTGTTGTGTCATACATGCTGATCTGAGAACATACTAGAAGCTAAAACCCACACAGTATGATGCTTGTAAAAAGACAAACCGACCAGTAGAACATGCAAACACCCAGAACTAACCCTTAGCATGTTCAATCAACCTATCTTTGACAATGGTGCCAAGAATATTAAAAAGAGAAAGACAATTTCTTCAACAGATAGTGTTGAGAAAGTAGATATTTGCATGGAAAAGAATGAAATTGAACCTGAACCCAGAACCCCCTGTGGGATCAGCCTGTGTTCTTAATCATGGAGTCAACACTTCAGTTCCCCTCACTAAACCTGGAGCTCACCAATGTGGGGAGAAAGACTGGCCGGTGATACCCTGGGATCCTCCTGTCTCTGCCTCCCCAGCACTGAGATTTCAGGAACATTCCCGGCTTTTTGAGTAGGTGCTGGGATCTGAACTCAGGTCCTCGTGCTTGTGTGGCAAGTACTTTACTGACTGAGCATCTTCCCAGCCTTTTGTTCACTTTTAATCACAACCAAAACAAAGTTGCCTTCAACTGACTTATATTCCATTCTAAACCTAAAGTATAGATCCTCCTCAGCCACCCCTCTGTGTGTGTGTGTGTGTGTGTGTGTGTGTGTGTGTGTGTGTTAGAGCCTTTCAGTGAAAGAATAACAGCTCATTTGCAGCTTTCACAGTTCTAAGCACACTGCTCTGGCCTCTTCCCACTTGTCTCTAAGGCCTCTGTTTACCGGGTGTCTTCCTCCACACCACCAAATCTAGTAATCAACTGATTCTAAACTGCTGTGACCACCAGAGGTTTGGGGTGAGTCTTCACCCCCAAAAAACAGCTATTTATCCACAGATCCCTCAAGGTCATAGGTAGATAGGTAAACAGATCCCTCAAGGTCATAGGTAGATAGGTAAACAGATCCCTCAAGGTCATAGGTAGATAGGTAAAACGCAAGGGGGAATTCTAGCCACCCTGATGAGCCAGAAAAATGGGCATTTGCTAAAAGAAATCTCTCCAGGTGCCCCCAGTCTGCCTGCATTAGCTGCTGCAGTTGATCATGGAGTCTGACTACAAACACTGGGTGTCTTCATTCATCAGAAATAGGCCTGGCAATAAGGCTAGTGGGGATCAGGCGGAAACACACGATTGAAGTCCTTTCTTTCCGCTTGATTTCTGGTTATCTGCACAAAGTAACCCTGGGCATCTTCCCACGGCGCTCTTACTTTATTTTCTTGCTACAGTCAGTACTCCAAGTCTATAATTTTTTCCCTTTTCTCGATTTGTAAAACGGCTCAGTCACTAGGGGAGGGGGACAAAAAACCACAGTGATTACTAATGGGAGATGCCACTAAAGTCTCAGCTGTGAACAGGGGAAAGCCAAGATGACCCGTCATCGAAATGTCACCGCAAACAACACCGCGCCATTCGGAACAAAACAAGGGAGGGGTGCATGCAGACAGCCTGAATATATTACCGACGGCATATTTGACTCCGAAACTCACAAGTCTTTGCAAGGAGATTTAGGGGCTTCTCGCTTGATTAAATAGTCCACGATGGAAGATGCCCTTGTTCCCTCTGTGGCTGCATACAGATGACAGATATTTGCATGGACCAGGGCATCCAGAGCCCTAAGGGGACTGCACATTTTTAAAGTAATTCTGCTGTTGTTTTTGCATAGTAATTGGAAGTGTACGTTCTACTGGATGTGATTCTTATTAGAAGAGAAGATGGTGCTCTTGGCTACTGCTTCTGTTCCTTTAGGGTCACGGAGACTTAGAAACGAGAAAACTCTGTATGACCAAAATGGGGATGTACAGTAAGGCTAGCAAGTTCCCAACCCACGCTGGACTCTGACTCTCAACTGTCATCTCGCTCTCTCCCCAACTTTCTACTATTTATTCAGCCCATTACTGCCACGTGAATGAAGGACTCCGTGATGACGAGGGAGTAACTGAAGTTAAGTTACGTCACAACTGCAGATTAGCAAATGGCACCCCAGTTACCAGAAGGGAGGGTGTTGTTTGGTACGTTCAGTGTACTGTTCTCATCCAGGAGGCAGAGGCTTGTGTGTCCTGCACCCGCCAGGGACTCACAGTGCTCCTATGTCCAGTGGGGTTGTGAAGGGGTGGGGTCGATTGGTAATTAAAAATTAACCAGACTGACTTAATATAAAAGATATAGCTTTAATAAACAGAAGAAAAGAAAACTTACACCAGGGTCCCAACGGCCCTAGAACTCAGGGGCAAAGAAAGGAAGTGGCAAGAGCACTTCGATCTTTTATTTGTTTTGTGTGGCCCCAGGGGGACACACCCTAAGCAGAACGTGATTGGCTGAGGTTCCCCATCAGGGCTGTGGACTTAACCAGGCTGGAACATCACAGGAGAGTCTGACCACATCCCCCCCCCCCCCAGCCAGCCTCCATTGGGTGCTTGTGTGAAAGCCGAAACCTGTCAGGATCACAAGGAAAGTAGATAGCCCCATGGGGAATGGTAAGTCGAAGATGTTGTGAAACTCCTCTACCATGGATGGGACAAGCAACCCAGCCATGTGGGGGGAAGGACAGGGATTAAGAATCCCTTACCTACGTGCTACAGAAGTATAGCTGTCAACCTTCAGCACTGAGGAAGTCAGTTAGAAATCTCCCTGTTTCCCTTCAGACTTTATCAATAGGAAGGGGCATGTGTACAAATGTGTATGTGTACGCATGAATGTGGGGGAGAGACGTGCGTGCGTGTGTGTTTGTGAGTATGTGTATGCTCATGTGTATGTGTGAGTAAATGTATGTGTTCTGTTTGTTCTGTATCTGTGAGTGCATAGACTCACACACACATACAGAGAGAGAGAGAGAGAGAGAGAGAGAGAGAGAGAGAGAGAGAGAGACTAAATGAGACACTGGGTCTCTCCTTCTATCAATCTCTGCCTTATTGCCTTGACATGGTCTCTCTCACTAAGACTGAAGTTCATAATTTTGGCTGGCTTCCATGATCTACCTGCTTCTACTCTGTAATTCTAGGGTAGCAGGCATGTGTGGCCAGGCCTGGCTTTTTCATGGCTCCTGAGGATTAAAGTGTACACCCTCTTTTTACGCGACCAAATGCTCTCATCTGGTGAGACATCTCCAAAGCTCCTGGAACCCACATGTGTATGAGATTCCCAGATGACCTCCATGCCAGCATCCCAAACAACAGAGACCCCACAAAGCTTCTATTGGTGCTACAAGGGTGGTGCCTGGATCAACCCCTGGCACATAGCTGACAGTCCAAAGTTGGTGCAGTGAACTGAGTGGGAAGGAAGAAAGGAAAGCCAAAAATCTGCCCAATAGTGGAAAATCATTCTGACAGAGTGAAAAAGGACAAAGGGGCAGAAACCCAAAGCAAAACAGCCAGGAAGTCACATGTGGCCGGTGGAGCTGGGCTGTGGCCCCACCTGCTGGCCGGAGTTGCTGTGGTCCTCCTTCTCTATGACCTTCATGCCCAGTTCTCTGCCCTCTCCCTGGATGCCTTGCCCGTATCCTGGCCAGACAGGCTGGTGAGCCCTGGTTATCTCTTGCACACAGAGCCATCAGGACACTTGGAAGCAGGAGCACAAGTGGACCAGGGTCAAGTTCTTACTGTGTCTTTAAAACACTGACCTGCTTGCGGTGGATAGGAGGTCCAGGGTGACTCCTAATTATCAGTCTCCTGGGGTGGAATACATCAAGGACTCAACTTTTCTACCATGAGAAGAGTACCAAATACCAGGCCAAATACCAAGGGAGTATGAGCTACTTTCTGGAGAGATTAAAAAATGAACTAAAATTATCAACCCCAGACCCTGCTCTGCTCAGCAGTGTCTCGCACTCTGGTTGCAGGAAGGAGAACATGGCAGTTATGTAAAACCTGCAAACTATCAGATGGGTATGCAGAGAGGAGCACACATCTATGTAGAAATCTCCAGGTTGTCCTTGCTCTAAGAAAAATCGTATAGAGATGGTTCAGTGGCTAAGAGGGAGTTCCGTTTCTGCAGAAGACCCAAGTTCAGTTCCCAGCACCCACATCAAGTAGTCCACAACCAGCTTCAGGGGATCTGCTGCCCTCTTCTGGTCTCCATGGGTACTTGCACTCACGTGACATAATTAAAGATAAAACTAAAGAAGTAAAGAATGCGACGATCAGATTAGTTCAAAGATCTCCCTGTTTTTAAGCTCAATTGCTTAAAAACTATTTTAAGCTGAGCCAGCCATAGTAATGTAGGAAAGTTTTTTTTTTAAACTAATCCCTCCAACAAGATACACTATGCCATCTCCTGTTCCTGTGAGAGAAAACTAAGACCTGTGAAGTTGAGCAACATGCCAAGGATGACACAGGCAATAAATAATTAAAGAAGATGATGCAGAAAATACAGAACCCAAGTGTAGGAAGGTGTGACTACAGGCCAGTGATCTTACTGTGTACACTACATCTCTCTTATGTCTGTTGCGGGCGGGGGGGGGGGGGGGTGGGGGAGAGAGCTGTGGCTGTCCTGGAACTCACTATGTAGACCAGGCTGGCCTCAAACTCACAGAGACCCACCTGCTCCAGCCTCTGGAGTGCTGGGATTAAAGACATGGTCCACTTCACCCTGCAAATATTTTAAATTTTAAGAGTTACTTAGCAAAAGCATCTCAGTGATACGGGGGAAGAAAATACTCTTTAAAGAAAACATTTAAAATTATTTGTTTATTTTTTATTTATTTGTATGAGTGTCCTGCCTGTATGTCTGTACACTGTGTGTGTGCCTGGTAACCATAGAAGTCAGAAGAGGGCATCAGATACCCTGAAACTGGAGTTACAGACGGTTGTAAGCTGCCATGTGGGAGCTGGGAACTGGGTTCTCTAAGAGAGCAGTCAGAGTTCTTTGCTTTTGAGCATCTCTCCAGCCCTGAAAATGCTCCCCTTAAAGAGGAAAATGTGTCATTTTCCTCTCATAGTCTACAGAGTGACCACTGATTGGAGAAGAGAAATCATCTCTAAATTCATCAAGAGGGCTGGAGAGAAGGCTCAGTGTTAAGGGCACTCACTGCCCTGACAGAGAACCAGAATTCAGATCCAAGTACCTACACTGGGCAGCTTACAACTGCCTGTAAATCCAGCTCCAGGGGATCAAGTCCCCTCTCCTGGCTTCCACAGTTACCTACACTGGAGTGCTCACATATACAAACATACACACACACACACACACACACACACACACACACACACCATACACATACATGCACCCCCACACACACATAAATAGATAGAAAATAATTCCTCAAGTAATAAAATAAACCTGAGAAAGATGAGATAGTCCTTCTCATCTTGCCCTGGGTGTTTGACCCAGGCCAATAAGGAGAATAACACCATGTGAAGTAGAATCCCCAGTCCTTCTGCCAGGCATGGTTGTCGGGCCACTGTGATAAAAGAGCCTCCATTTTGTGACTTGGTTGAAGAACACACACATGCGCACACACACACGCACACACACACTGTAGCTTCAGAATTAAAATAAAATTTGGGAGGTTAGGGAAATGGTTCAGTAGTTAAGAGCACTGGCTACTCTGCCAGAGGACCGGGGTTCAATTCCCAGCACCCACATGGCAGATCACAACTGCTTGTAACTCCAGTTCTGGGGATCCAACACCTGCTTCTGGCCTCCACGGGCACCAGGCACACATGAGGTACACAGATATGTGTATATGGGAGACACTCACAAACATCCAATAGTACAGTAATAACTACAAACAATATAAAACTTGCAGTACAATTTGCAGTGCGTAACACTGCATTATGATCCAGGCCCCCAAAATAAGCCATTGAATTTTCTTATTCATATATACCACCCACTCCAGAGTCCCCTGGGAAAAGAACTGTTGAAATACTAAGATATGTCAGAAGCCAGTTTCCAATCACAACTCACTATCACATAATTCTTCTCACAGACACTGCCTCACCATATCCTGACCTTGACTCCAGACACTGTTTTACAAAGATTTCTGCCTCTGCCCCACCCCAATTTTGAAAAATCCCTTTTGTTATGAGTCTTAAGTGTCCTTCAATGTTACTTGTGTTCAATTCCAACTAGGAAGGCCTAGGCACGTGGTAGGCTAAAACATCAAAAGCAAACTCATATTTATGCAAATATAAATTAAAATCCTCTTTGCTTTATTAGACTTTCCTTCCTAAAAACATATACATAATTCATGATGGGGGATAAAGGGAGATTATTAGCTGTAGGGCTGTGGACCAACTTTTTAATAGTGAAGACAGAGTGTGGTGAAAGCTGATTTTTTTTTAACTTTTTAGTTTCTAATGAGTCAAAAGAATAAGACAAACTCAAAGAGACCATGTTAGTGTGGTCTTTCTAATTTTTCTCTACCTTCGGAAGCCAAGAGAAAGAGTCAAAGCGACGTTTACCTTTTAAGCCTTATGAAATGACCATACGTTTAATGAACTAAAATGTCAAAAATGTGAAACTTTTAAGGAATCTTGATCTTTTGTTAAACACACAAGGTGACAGCAGTTATTTGTGTCCATAACCTTATCTTTCTCCAAGGAAAAAGTAAAAGGTCAGGAGCATACGCGGTGGCTGGGCTGGGGCTGGCCTGCTCTCTCTTTGTCCAAGGACAAGATCAGCCTTCAAGAACTAAGACCTTGACCCAACCAAAGGGAATGGTCACTGTGAAGCCAGGCTCTTCTTTCTCCTGGACACCGGTGTACACCTAATGAATTCTCCCCTGCACCGCGGGTCCCAGACGGCGGTCGGAAACCTGACTGCACCTGCCGCATCTCCCTTCAGATCACGTTGCTGTTATGAAAAATAGTTTGCTATTTTGGAACCCCCTGGCAGCCAGAGTGAATCGCCGAGGGCCCCAAGCTCGTTTATCTTGTGTCAGAAGCACAGCCAAATGAACGCCACCTCGCCCAGCACCTGAAGAATGGGAAGACGCTTGGTGAGAGTAAAAATAACCGAGGGCTGGGGAAACGATGCTGAGCGGAGCTAACTAAGTAGGGCTGCTTACAACACACCCCACTTTTTTTGTAGCCCAGGCTGGCCTCCAACTCTTTATGTAGCTAGGAGGCCCTTGAACTTATGATCTGTTTCCACCTCCATCATCCTGGGAATCTATAAGATTCTACAGGCATGTTCCACTTACAACCATCTATGTGCTGCTGGGGACCTTGTACATGTGAGCCACGCACTATACCAACTGAGCTACAGCCTCAACCTCTACCCTCCTTTGCTAGTCAGAACAGTACCCCTTATGACAGGCATCCAGGAGTATAACCCCCACAAGGGAGAGGATCCTGCTATTGGGGGTGGGCTGTCCCTGCCTAGATTCATACTGTTTTAGAAAACTAGGGTGCTCATAGCAGCTAACGGGGACTCTCGGGAGCATTAAGGAGGCTCTACCAGAGTCTAGTCACCTAGAGATGGACATCGCCAGAGATCTACTTCAGGAGCGTGCCAATTAATCCATCCAACATCACCCCCTTCTCCCTCAAGACAGAAAAAGGCTGAGGCTAAGGTCATGTGACTGAGGCTGAATTAAAACTATTACCTCTACTAGAGGTTAAAAGAGAAAGAAGGAAAGAGACTGAAAAACAGAAAAGACGCCAGAGTCACTGGAAGTGAGTGAGTGAGTGGCAGAGGCAGGGCTGCATCAGATCTCATTTATTTACATTGTGTGTATGTGAGTGCGTGCATGTGTGCACACATGTGCACATGTGTGCCTATGGAGGACAGAGGACAAACTTGACAAAGTGTGTTCTCTTCGTCTACCATGTGGGTTCCTCGGGTTGTAAGACTTAAAGGCACGTGGCTTTGCCTATTGAGCCATCTTGCCAGTCCAGGAATTTTGAAATTGCACCTGTACAAATTAACAGGCTCCTTACGAGGCTTTGGGACAGAGATGGTGGTGCTGGACCTTTACTATGGATGGGGCGAGACTGGAAAAGAGGAAGATCAGATTGGGTGAGAGTGAGCTGCCCTGTGCAGAGAGCGATCTAGCCGAAGTGGGGTGCCAGAGAACAGGCTGGACATGCAGGTTCTCAGGCCCACAGGACCAGAGCCTCTGGGTGCCCACAACTGCGCTTTTCAAATTCCCTAGGAGGTTCCTGTGCATGAAAGATCCAGTTGTAGGCTACAACAACAATAGCAAATCTGTCCAAACAGCAAAAGGGGGTCTGTGGACAGTACGCTCTGTGCAGACAGGAAGCTGACTACTTGCCTAATTCCCTATGGAAACTGACCAGACTAACGCCTGGAACCGTAGTGACAGCACCCAGATGATAGTTCCCACACTCTCATGGGAACCATCCTGGCATTTCGTCCTGGAGGGAAGTCCCTTCATACCAGCATTTAATGCTTATTTTTGGCGGCATGCCTACCATTTTTAGGACACAGTGTTCTGCCCTGCAGTGGAACACATAATTCCTCTGTCCTACTCAACTTCCATGTAGAGCACCAGAGTCACTCACTATCTTCTGATTTTAATTCTGCCTATCTCTTACAGCCTAGCCCAGTGTCCAGTCCTCTTTCCTTTCTAGAATATTCTATCACACCTTATTTCACCACCCTTTTTTGTAAGTGTGTATATATGAATGTTTGCATATGCATGAGTTCATGTATATTTGGGCATGCATATGCACATATGTGTCTGTGTCTGTGTGTGTGTTATTAAAACGAGTATCTTCCCTGGTTGCTTTCTGTTTTTTATTTATTGGGGTGGTGTCTTTCAAACACAGGGCTTGCCAATTGCAGTTAGTCTAGCTAGTGAGTTTTCTCCAGGAATACCCTGTCTCCGTCTCCAGATTTTTAAATCGGGAATACAGGCAGCTATCATGTCTGCTTATCGTGCATTCTGGGCAACTGAACTCTGGTCCTCACACCTACAAGGCTAGTGCTTTAACCACTGAGACATCAATTCAGCTCTATTGGTATCTCTCATAATGCATATCACTTTATGTGAACAGTAAGATATTCTAAGCTCCAGGAAGCTTCGAGCAAATGATTGACACTTACAGGAGGTGTAAAATAAATTTTCCATCTTTGATGAGGGCGTTGACATGGCTATTCGAAGAGCACCTATTTATTATCAACTTATAACACTTATTATCTACCTCTTTGTATCCCCATTCACATCCTGGGACCCAAGAGTTTTTATTTAGTCCGAAGCAATGGTCAAAGGGAGTTGCAACCTGGAAGCGTATATGCGATGCATGAGGCATGTCATAAATGCTGGGAAAAATGGGACTGGGTTCCAAATGCAAACGCAAGAAAAAACACAGAACACTGAAGATTTTCTTCCACAACAATAAGTAAGTCAGGATCCCAGACCAGGGATCTCTCGAGGATAGGGAAGAAGCAAACTTGAACTGGTTCCCCAACAAGGAGCTGGTTTATATAAAGGTACGTGAGGGTGTATGGAATTCATGGTAGGAAATACAGACAAGATAGATTTGTCACCTATGTCTATCATTCTGTGGACTGGGTCTATATAGTCCATCTTCATTGTCAACTTGATTAGATTTCAAGTCACCATGGCAGTGCATCTCCAGATGTGTCTGTGAGGCTGTTTTGAGAAGGGTTTAATGGAAGAGAGAAGACTCACCCTGAAAATGGGCAGAACCATCTCAAGGTATGATCTTAGACTGAATAGAAAGGAGAAAGTGAGCTAAGCACCGGGATTCATCTAGCTCTGCTCCTTAGCTCCAGATGTAATGTGACCAGCCACTCCCATGTTTGTCGCCCTGCCTTCTCTGCCATGAAGGATGGTATCCTACACGTATAGGACAAAATGAACCTTTCTAAACGCCTATGATGCTGGGCATATGACTCAATTGGTAAAGTGCTTGCCCTGCAAGCATAAGGGCTTGAACTTGGGTCCCCATCAACCATGGACTAGGCAGATGAGGCAGCATACATCTGTAACCTCAGCTCTGGGAGAAGGCGTAGAGAGATCGGTAGATCCGAGGAAATTGCTAGCGAGCCACCCTAGCCAATCAGACCCCCACCCCAAAAGTAATGTGGAGAATAATCACTGAAGATATCTAATGCTGATCTTTGGCCTCCACGTGTGTACACGTGAACACATGCACCCACATGCAAACACACAAGTAATATAATATCTAGGGCAAAGTAAGTGTTTAATAGATCTGTTGACTGAAAAGTAGAACTTGAGGAGGAACACTCACCCCGAGAAGACAAAGTGACACTAGAGAAGGAAGCAAAGGTCATAGGCCACAAAGCACCTCTGGCCCTCAAACACATTGACCCAGCAGACCTTAACTTCCTTGATAAGCAGTAAGTGAATCTGACAGTTCCAGAATCTTCCCAGGCAAAACAGTTAAACAAAGCAGCACTTATAATGTTTCAACACTTTGGAGTAGAAAGTCCAACCTCATACTCAAAATGATCCTGGGTTCATTAACATCAAAATTTAATAGTTTCCTACAGTCTCAGATCCCTAGTTCAACATTTTTGGTGTCAATCATTTAGAGTAATTAAACGCTGAGATAATGCTAAGATTGTGTAGGCTAGAAATAAATGTGGGCTCTCGGTGACTGACCCAAATCTGTAGTGTTGAAAGGTGCTGGAAAGCCTTGAGATCTTTGGGCAAACATGAAGCCCCCCTTCAGCTTGAAGAAAGCAATCTGCCCGAGTCAGCAGAACCAGGAAGTTCACCATCTGTTTGTTGGCTTCTGACATGGTTATTTCCGCTCAATTCTAAAAGAAAAGTTGTTTTCAATAAAATTATTTATAGCGTATCTCGAAATTATTCTTATTTGGGGATAAATAAAACAAGAAAAAAAATGTTATTCAGCGAAATTGAGCCCATTAGTTTCGAAGACTGTGTCCTATCTTTCTTCAAGGAATATAATCAGGGGACAATAGTGATCCTTGGATTTGGAGAAAAAGGATTTGCAACTAGGCACTCTAACTTTTCTAAATACTCTAAAAGACCCTTCTCCAAGAAGCCAAACGCAGAGGACAGGGAGGAACACATCAAGTTTCCTAGACTGACTTGCTGCTCCTCCGTTCCAGGACATGATTGATTCAAATGGGTTTAATGAGTCTAAACGCTATTGTAATATAAGAGTTGGGTTTTCTTCTTAGTGTGTATGGGAGGGGGCAAGGGGTGTCGTACCAAAGCCAGAAAGCAAGCCTCAAAATGTCATATGTATTATCCAGGCATCCAGAAGTAGCCATTCAGAGAAGGGCTCGTGGTAAACCTCAGTCTCACAAAACCCTCGTGGTTCTGAAATACTCTCTAACGTAGGCCTGAGGATGTCAACTACTTAACTTCCTCTTCAGAATTAAACAGAATTCTCTCTTGGTTTTTCTCCACAATGTCTAATATTTTCTCGTAGAAACAGTTTGCCTGAAGAAGCTTTTTCCTAAGCTGTTTGTTTCTGGAGTAATGCTGTTCGTTCTTGCTGCAGAGGCTATCTCTTGAGTATAGCCTGTACTAATCACCGCTGGTACTTCGGGCGAGTCCTTGCTGGTGTTTTATCACTAGATCCTAACAAAAGTCAATTATAGCAACAAATCATGGGCCCTGGCCAATGGCACCTCCTCCATCATGGAACCTGAGCTTCATCACAACCACCAAGAAGAGATTTCCTATGCATGTCTGATACTCACATATTTGAATTAGGTGAACACTATGGTCATATCGTTGGTATTATGCTTTGAGTTTTCACCAATGGTTGTACTCAAACCTTCTGTTTACAGAAAAGAAAATGAACATATACAAATGTAACCTTATTTCCACATATTCTGATTGCTCCTCTGAGACAGTTCCTTGTGCTTGAGTCTTCCTAGTGAACTGGAAGATTCCTTAGGGACAGGGTATGAGGTCAGTGTTTTCCGAATCTGTTCTAGTTCCAATTCTGGCACTAGGATTAAACAGCCTGATAAAAGACAGCATAAGGAAGAGAGGTTTGCCTCACAATTCCAGGTTACAGGGTACTGCTAGGGAAGCAGCGTCAGGAACGTGAAGGGTCGTATCCACAGTCAAGAGCAGAGAGAGAATAAACGCATGGATCCTTGCCTGCTTGTTCTCATCCAGCTTTGTCCTGTCTTCCGTAGTTCGGGACATCCCTGCCTAGGTGCTGCCCACAATGGGCTGGGTCTTCCTTCGTCAAGGAGCAATCAAGACAATGCCATGCCTCGCACATACCCTCATGTTTACAGGCCAACTGAGCTAGGTGTTTCCTCAGCAGAAAGTCTCTTCCCTCATGATTCTAGGCTGTGTCACACTGACTGTTAAAACAATTCGTTGACTCTCCCTGCACTTCTCTATATAAAACTCATTATTTACATCTCTAAATACTCTGAATACATCTGTGCATTGCCTTCAGGTTGAAGCAGCTTTTTGGAAAGATTGATGGCAATCTGATCTCCTTTCTCTCTTGTGAAGATAAACATCACTGTCTGCTTCTCAAAGAAGCCTTTTGCTTGGCTGCTCTGGCTTATTTGGGGGCGGGGAGGCTTTTCACTGATTTATAGCTTTTACTATAAACTCTGTCCCACCCATGCATGTGTTCATTTGTCCCCCGTCCCTCTCTTTGCCATCAGCTGGGAACGAATCCAAGACCTCACACTTCTGGTAGAGTGGTCTACACTGGGCTCTGTCCTCCAGCAAACACACTGCATCTCTGTGATGTGCTTAATCATTTTCATCATTTTCCAAATTTGGCTTCGATCTAAACATGATTTACTCTCTTGCTTCTCCTATAATATTTCCTCCAGGAACTATCTATGGTACTCTGGTTTTCTTGTGCTTCTTCTTAATTACCCTTGTTTCTGACTTATATTTTTTAATTATTTTATGGGTTTAGACAGATCATTCCTCAAACATCCCCTTTCTCTTTTTTCCAAATACATCATTTCTGACATTTTCTAAGCATACTCATGTTCGTTCTCTTGTCTTCCATTATTTCCTTGTGTTTACTTTATGCTATTACCTAAAAATTTTCATCTGTTCTGCAAGCATATGCTCCTGGTGTCTTTACTATCTGTAAGGATGCCTGGGTCCTCATTTTTCTCCCTTATGTTTTCTATGGGATTTTCTCAGGATCACACTCTGTTGATCATCTTAAATGAAATCTTTTTCTTTGCTAGAAACGGAAGCCAAACCAGAGTAGAACTCTCCTATTTGATGTTGTCCGAAGGTAAGTATTCAAATCGGTATGCTCCCATCACACCTGAGATCACTGGCTCTGACATTTCTCCTTCTTCTTGCTGCCTTTTCCTTGCTCCTACTGTTTCTAAGTGAAGTCATTTTAATTCTGCTCATAGAAATCCAACTTTATTGGGGGTATAGAGGAACACCCTCCCACATAGTAGATCTGGATTTCAGGTGTGAAGGACACATGGGTCCACAACTTCTCAGACTTCATTACTCTTAACCTTGATTCTGCATTGGCAAAAGTCCCCTGGGATTTGACAGGTGTTAGCTTAGCCATTGTACAGCTGCACAAAAGTCATGAGTCTGCTGGACCCCCTTAGGAAGAAAATGCTGTCAGAAGAATTTGTTGGTTGCAACTGACAGTAGAATATCATGCCATTTAGAGAGAGTGATTTGCCTAACTCCCTGACGAATGTGGCACCGAAAGACCAGATTGCCAGTGACTATACACGTTAAATTGAAAGTTGATACTCAGTCCATTCCACATTCATCCTGAGCATTTCTCAGTCCCCCCACTGTGCTCCCCTGGCTAAAACTGTTTGCCTTTTTTGTGGACGTATTTTCTGTTATTTTGTTGTAATTTCTATATACAGGCTTTCAGAGTTGTTCTCTTACTTTATTTTTCATGAGTGACTCCAGAGATTCCGAAACCATGTCACTATCACAGGCACCTCCCAGAATCCTGCCCAATTCCATTTCATATGATGCAAAGAAGTAATTCTGAGAATTAATAACTAATTTTCAAAATAATATTAAAATACTGATTGTAACACTGTGGATTAATCCTTTTTTAAAGGTATGTTCGAAAATGAAGCTAGCGCACAAAAAAGCATATACTGTGTGATTTTTGTTCACACGAAGTTGGAAAACTAACATAGGCTGGCCGAAGTTAGAATTAGTTATTTACTAAATAAGGACAATGTATAGGGAAGTTGCCCAAGCAAACTCTTTGTGATGGGGAGGGGTAATATGTCTATAACTTGAACCAGTGGTACTTGCATACATAATAGAAAAATTTTATCTAGTTGTATATTTAATATCTGTGCATTTTATCATATGTAGGTTACAACTCTACCACAGTACAATGATTAAAAATTAATTATTTTTAAAAACAAAAGTCTGATTGACCCCAAAGGAATTTCCGATCACATTCGACTTCCCTTTAACTTAGCACATTGCCTGGAATATAATGAGAATACAAGAGAAACAAGGGAGGTTTGTTCTCTGTGTGGAGGGAAGGGCCATCCTCTCAAGACACAAATGACCTCATCTCCTACCAGGAGTCAGCATCTTTTACAAAATCTAATCTCTCTGTCTCTCATTAGATGACCACAGGAAGCTACAGTCATTCATTTTGTTCAATTTAATTTAGAGACTTTGCATCCTATATCTACTAAATCGTTGGCACTCTTTTAGGCACATAAAAATATAAAATCATGGTTCTCATCTTCAAGGTCTTCACAAGAAGTCTTTTCTAACTTTTAAATTTTATTTTTATTTATGCGTTTATGGGCTTGTTTGTGTGTGCACCAAATGTTTTCAGTGCCTGCAGAGGCCAAAGGAGAACATGAGATTCCAAGGAGCTGAAGTTGGTGGTGGTTGCGAACTTCCATGTGTGTGCTGGAAACTGAACTCCGGTCTGCTGTTAGAGCAGCATGCTTTTTCCACCACTGAACTATCTCACCAGCCCATGGCATTGTGTCTTAAATAGGACTGAGGTTATAGATGGGAAGATTATTTCCCCCAAATAGATAACTGAGATTACAACCTAAAAGATGGGTTTAAAATCAATTGTTTCCAAAAAGATACCAACCAAGGTACAATTGATTTAAAATATCATAAACTGCTTGACATCATCGGAAAGAAAGTGTCGAGACAGAAGAAACTGCTCCATTCTCTAACTCAAGACACCAAAGACTAGCAATTCAGGCATCAGTACAAGACAGTATCTCTGGCCTGGTGTTCACACAACGGCCTGATGCAGCACTTTCCACGACTACCCTCCCACAGTCTAACTAAACAGGGCATGCCAGTACAGGCGAACACGGATTCAACACTAATAAAGAGAAGGCAAGCTCTCTTCATACACACAGGAGTCACATACGCACTTTCTTGAGTCTAGATAAAACATGTTCTGGAGTGCTACCCTAAGAATTGGCAGTTGGACTGCACAGAGGAAGGCTCTAAAGCTTGTTTGGTCCCTGTTTCTAGCCTCTTGATGCTAGCTAGCACTGACAGCTCCCGTGCGTCCACAGAGCATAAGGGCTGACTGTAACACCCGTCTTACCCTGGACTCTGGCAAATAGTCTGAGGAAACGAAGATGATAATTTTTCTGAGAATAGGAAGAAATAGATAATCCTCCTCATCAGCTACACAGCAGCATATGAGAAGGGTTATATTGGGGGTGGGGGCGCATATCGTTCAACATCTGTCATTCTCCCTGGCACTGAAATCTTCAATATGGGGATAAGAGATGAGGAACACCATCAAAAGCTAAGATATCTATGGTGACTTTTTCCTCCCTAGCTCAAAATGGCAAAGTCACTTGGGAAAATGAGCCAACAGATCAACAAGGTTCTAAATTATTCTTAAGTCAGTACTGCAATTAATTTACTGTCATAAGCCACCAAAATATTTATAGCTATTTTCCAAAGCGTAATGCAGATCGAAAGTAGTTTTCACAAATAGCAATTAAATACATCACTGATGTTAATTATAATAATCTGCATTAATGGAGAGGAAGTGATTTTAAATTTCCTTGCCAAAGATCACAGATTGCTGACTATGCTCTATACTTTAGGTAAAATTATCTCTTCAGCCACGGATCGTGAGGGTCAGGTGGCTGGCAGGATCTGTGATAGTTCAGCTAGTGGTGTGTGTGTGTGTGTGTGTGTGTGTGTGTGTGTGTGTGTGCCTATTAGGGAGTGATCCCTAGATCTTGTGGTTACTAAGCACAGGCTCTACTACTGAGCTATATTCCCAGGCAGTTATTAGGATTCTAAGGCTATCAACCTCAAGGATATTAAACCCACTTAGATCCAGTTAGACCTACTCTGCCTATACGCAGAGAGGAGGGACTTGTTTTACTCTTGACTCTTGGACTAACTGAACACAATGACTAAAACCTGAACAAGTAAGTACTTTACTTTTAAGAGGCTTCCTACATAAGACGGGAACAGTGAGAATCAGTTTGGACTTCCTCTGACTTTTTCTGACAAAACATTCGATTTTATATTGCCCTTTGAGTCCAACACAGTAATCCTTAGAAATGAGGTCAGCCATCTTGAAAACTGTGACCACAAAGGATCCCGGGTAAGCTTAGTACAAGAAATGCTTGGCTTCACTGTGAAAGCACTTCAAAGCCACCTTCCTGCACGGTGGCAGCGTTCTGGGCTGGAAGGAATAGTACTTTCCTAATTGAAACAAAGGAGTTAATTAGTGGGAAGAAATGCAATTCCCCAAATTAAGTTCTGGCAAGAGCATTTTGATTCAAAATTGCCAAGAAATCCTCAATGGCTGTTTCTATACTAGCAAAGCAGAATGTACCCTGGCATGAGCTCCAGAGAGCAGGGACAATGGAAGTATTCTCTCAAAACATCCAGCCACACAATGGAAAGTTTAAGAAAGAAAAACAAAAACACTACAAACACATATTAGAATATGTACCTGTCGGAAAAGCAAACTTTACTAAAATAATAAAACTAACCACAAATAATCCCTTACACCAAATATGGAATCATTCTGCCATATCAGAGTTACTGGCATACTCTCACTGTCTTTGGCTTGCAAAGGCATCTTGTCTTACACAGAGAAGGGGCTAGTGGTGTGTGATTCTCCGCAGGCTTGGGCAGGGACACCACCACTCACATAGGAATCAGCGAGTTGATGGTGGGCATGTCCACAACTCACACCAATGAATCCCCTTTCTGTTGAACACAGTGGTAAAGCTAAGAGAGATACAGCTTTAACTCTAAGGACTTAGTTAGTGGTTCCTAACAAGCAGGTTCCATTTCATAATTTGGAATAAGCATTAGTTCATGTTCTTCAGATATGAGTCAAAACTTTCTTCAAATATTTCCCAGGAAAGATCCCTTTGATTCTTGCCTGTCTTAGGATTTAAATACAGGGAAAGGGAGAGGAAAGTTGATGAAAATGTCTCTGACAGTACTGTACGCTAGACTTGGTTCTCCACCAGATTCCGAGAACCATACCAGGGAGTTGACAAGCAATTCATTGGCTAACAGAGGTACTGGTTACTTTTCTGTTGCCATGACAGACAGACAGACAGACAGACAGTTAGCTTACAATTCCAAAGGTGATGTAGTTCATCATGGTGAAGAAGGCCTGGCAGCAGAAGTCATGAGGCCAGCCTAGCATTGGGAGGGAGAGGGAGGGAGGGAGGAAGAGAGGGAGAGAGGGAGGGAGAGAGGGAGGGAGGGAGGGAGGGAGGGAGGGAGAGAGAAATGAACAGGAAACAGGAACTGGGTCCAGACTGTAAAACTTGCAAAACCAGTGTCTTCCTCAATCGAGATTGTGCCTCTTAAAGGTTTCACTAGCACTACCAGCTGGGAACCAAGTTTTCAAACACAGGAGGAGCCCACGGGGAGCATTTCACATTTAAACCACCACAACAAAAAAGCTTGTGGCACGTGGGAGAGCTGCAGGAGGAATCACAGAAACATAAGACATTCCCATCTAAAGAGACTGGCCCGCATATCTCGTGTCTCCTGCAAGTCCTTCTCATGGATACACAGGGGCCAGGAGTGTTCAAGGGGCAAGCCAGGTCAGGAGATGTCACCCAGCCCCAACCCAGCAGAGGCCTGCCTAACTAGAGACAGAAAGAGATCAAGGGAAAAGGCCAAAAGGACACAGCAGAGATGTGAAGCCAAGCCAGGCTCTGTTTCAAGAGCCCGGACCATGAAAGAAGATGCTGGGGGAGGTCAGAGAGAGATGGGAAGGAGAACTGGAGTGTGGTGATTCGTCAAAACCAAGATGCCAAATATGATCAAACTCCAGAGGCAAATTCTGACCACACTGCTTTCACAGCCTGGGAAGGAGTGTAACACTTCAAAGAGAGAGGAGCCCGAAAGGGCTCAAAGTAGAAAGTGGACAAGGAACACAGGCAGAATAAACATCTTAAATAAAATCAATATCAAATGTCATATATTTACCTAATAGAACGTTTTGAAATAAAAAAACATTTCATGATCCTAGAAAAATCCTTTTCTAACTCCATGTTAGAATTTGTTGCCAGTCAGCACTTCTATCAAAACATAGTATCCTATCCTACCTTCACCTGGGATCTGCACAGACAGAAAACCAAACCTGGTCTAAAGCCCATAGCTGAGAAGGGCTAGGCACGGGAGCAAACTTCCTGTTGTTGTTTAGCCTAGTTGTATCTTGTGCATGCTGGTACATGTGCACATGTGGACATGTGGAAGCCAGAGGACAGTCTCAGGAGTTATTCCTCAATGGCCAAACACTCTGAAAGACAGGACTTCTCAGGGCTGGAATTACAAACCCATGCCACTACACTCAACCTTTCCACGAGTTCTGGGAACCAAACTCAGCTCCTTATGCTTGCAAGGAAAGCGCTTGACTGACCGAGCTATCCCCAGACCCACA
The DNA here is from genome assembly GCF_982192425.1 of Myodes glareolus. Taxonomy (NCBI): domain Eukaryota; kingdom Metazoa; phylum Chordata; class Mammalia; order Rodentia; family Cricetidae; genus Myodes; species Myodes glareolus. The sequence goes on along the minus strand of NC_142029.1, from coordinate 27,217,816 downwards.
ACAGCCTTTGGAGCTATAGAGTCAAGAGCTAGACCCATCTTACAGATGGGCGCATGAGAGAAGAGGTGAGCTGGAGTGTGGGAGGCAAAGCAAGAGCGTGAACTACAGCTCAGTCTGTCTCTCTCTGGGTGTCCCTTGGGATGGGAAAGATTCCCATTAATCCAGCTGTGAGATTACCTTCCTCTGCCGAGACAGATATCAATCTGATGTTCATCCAGTCAGTTAAGCATCTCTTCCTGCCCTGCATCTTAAATTATTTTTAAAAATTAACAGGCTCTATAGATGTAACGTTGTGAACGGCCTTGTGATCCAGGAAGGCAGTTACACCTCTGGAGATCTTTAGCAAATACACAGGAACCTCGGCCGTGTGAATTTTCTTTCTGCCATAATTAGCAGCAGATGGACGACTTTTATGGGCCCACCTGTCAGCAGGAAGCATCTCCTTACACTTTCTACTCTCTAGAAGGAGCTGGATTAAAATAGACCCATGGCATTCGCTTCATGTGCTCCTAAGGGTCCCCGGTGTAATCAGATCTGCCAGAGACCGACTAGGCTCAAGGGACAGCGACTCCTGGCACTGACTCACCTGTGAGGTGTGAGAGGCAAGGAGACAGGGCGATATTTCTCAGCGAACTTTGAAGAGCAAGCCAGGAGCCGGGCTGTGCTGAAGTGTTCCATTTTACTAACCTTTTTATCCAATTTGGAAATACAAATAGAGCTCTCAGGGTGTAATTAGCAACAATGACTCTCAATACCTGCTTTTCAAATTTGACCTTAATGGACATTCATTAAAGTGGGCTCTGACTTCACCGCCACGTTAGCAGAAAAATGGAAAAGTCCATCTATCACTGTCAGCTCTCGTTTTCTGCATAATCATTCCTGGAAGAGAAGCCTGCCTGTGAGTATGTGTGCAGGGGGGGCAGCAGAGGCGTCTAAGGAAGGACTGTGGAGATCCAAGCCGCGAGCTGGTGCTCGGCGTTCCTGAAGGATCTCTGACACCACTGGGCAGTTGAGGCCCAGAGCACTGGCTTGTCATTCCAGACTGCATTCTGCTCTCTCATGGCCTTGGTGTTTGAGCCCTAGGAAGTCACTGCCTAAACCTGGTTCCCTCACTTCTGTCAAACAAGGATAGTAACCCTGCGCCTACTACCCGAGACACTAGAAGAAAGCGTGCCCTGACCGAAAGCACCGATCCTTATGTGACTGTGGATGTTTTGAGTGGCGGTCTCAATGGCGGTGGGAAAGGGTCATAAAACATTAGATTTAGATAAGTTCGTGAAGAGAAGAGAGATGTACAAAGATCCACAGATCCTACTTTTCTTCCAATTTGGTGTGTGTGTGTGTGTGTGTGTGTGTGTGTGTGAGAGAGAGAGAGAGAGAGAGAGAGAGAGAGAGAGAGAGAGCACACATATGTGAATGGAGGCCAGAGGATAGATAACCTTGGCTATTGTTCCTCAGCTGTTTCTCAGCTTGATTTTCAACACAGGGTCTCTTCCGGATCTGGATTAGGTTAAGCCAGTGAGCCTAAGGGTCCACCTGTCCCTGCCTCCCTGACACTGTGGTTACAAGTGTGTGCCACCACTCCTGGCTTCTTGCTGTTGTTGGACTGTCTGTCTGTTTTACACAGGGTCTAGAGAATCAAATTCAGGTCCTCGTGCCTGTACAGCAAGAACTTCACTGACAGAGCCATCTCTCCCAAGCCACTGTGTATATGTGTGCTTTGTAGGACAACAAAGAGGGAAAATTTGGAAACTGAGGGCAAGAAGTGGTTTCTGTTTTCAACACGCACCAAGAAAAGTGTGTGTGTGTGTGTGTGTGTGTGTGTGAGAGAGAGAGAGAGAGAGAGAGAGAGAGAGAGAGAGAATGTGTTATAGATGCTGTTGACAAAGCTTTCTGACTAATTCACTTCCACCATAGACTTCCTGATTCTTTTGTTCATCGGGAGATTGGGACCACAAGAACGAAGGGTACCTTTGGCAGTGGAAAGAAGAAACTAATGTCAGGCTAACGAAAACCCTAAACCAGATTTCATGGTCCAACTACTTAAGAAGCTGAGGCAGGACATCACAAGTTCAAGGTCATCCTAAAAGGAAAGTTTAAGGCCAGCCTGGGCAATTTAAAGAGACCATATTGTAGAAAAGAATACAGAGTTAATCAAAAGTCTGCAGATCTGGGTTAGTAGTAGAGCACTTGCCTAGACTGTGTGAGGACTGATATTTGACCCCCAGTACAATATACCACACACACAAATAAACAATGTGGGGAAGTCAAGTAAAGCAACTAAAATATCATGGAGAGGATCTGGGATGTGAGTTCACATGGAAATCTCTCTGGAGACTTTTCATCCAATTTAACTTGTATGATAGAAGAGCCACCTGTCATAGGTGGGGCTGCCTCATCTGGTTTGGTTCAAGATTTCTTTGAAGCCTCTGGCCTTGTCTGCAGCCTCTCCCAATACTTCCAACCTCCAAACACTGAACTCCTGTGTATATCAGGCCTTGAACTAGAAGATTCCATTTAGCTTTTTGAAGACAGGGTTTCCATGTGTACCTTTGGAGTCTGTCCTGAACCTTGCTCTGTAGACCAGACTGGCCTCCAACTCACAGAGATCCTCCTGCCTCTGCCTTCTGAGTGCTTGGATTAGAGGCGTCTGCCACCACCACCCATTTGTTTTGTTTTGCTTTGTTTTGTGGTTTTTCAAGATAGGGTTTCTCTGTGTGGCTTTGGAGCCTGATAGCTTTAATTGTCAATGGGACACAACCAAGAATTACTGAAAGAATCTCAATGAGAAAATGTCTACATTGGGATGTCTACTGTGGACATATATTAATTGAAGGACTGTCTTAATTGAGCTAATGGGTATGGAAAGACCCAGCCCCCTGTGGGTGACATCAATCCCTTGGCTGGGAGCCCTGAACTGTGACCGAGTGGAGAAATAGAGTTTAGCATGAGCAAGCAAGTGAACAGTCGTGCATTTCTTCTCTCTGCTCTTGGCTGTAGCTGTGCCATAGTCAACTGTCTCAAGCACCCATTGATGGACTTCCCCACAGTAATGGACTGTGACCTAGAGTTGTGAGCTGAAACAAACCTTTTCTCCTCTAAGCTAACTTTTTAAACAAAGCCACAACTCAAGACTCTTTTCCCAAGTCTTAAACAGGGGGTTACTGAAGCACAAAACAAACTAACTATTGTCTCTGGACTCCTAAGTCAGGATTTAGACCCGGTTGCTCTACAACACAATACAGTTCCCTCCTGCCACCACACAGGACAGTTGATTTCCCCTAGAACCTCCCCCTCTCCCCTACAGGGCCGGTTTTTGACAGTAGACCCATTTCTGCATAAGTTGACATGCAGCAGTTTCTGTTTGTCGCTTGGTTCTTGTACATATTTCAATGTGGTTTTTCTATCATTTCAATGCAAATCAATATATTTTGTAGACGTGTGTGTTATTCAGTGCTGTACTGATCATTGTGCCCCAAGGCTTAGCACGAAATGTTTGACAAATGAATGACCCAAAGAAACTTCTGCTAGGAGACTTCTTGGACAGGTGGAGTGGAGACCTTCCAGGAGGCTAGATCTGAAGAACCAGGACTCAGGGCGTTTGGAAGGCCTGAACAGGTGTTCTTTGGGTTCCTGGTACCTTGGATTCAGGTCAGAGAAGAGAACTAACCCTAGTCACATGACCCTTTCAAACTCCTGCACACCCCGGGGTTTTGCCTCCTGTCTGCTTAGAAACACTCCTTCCCAGCTGGAGATGGGGCTCTGTGCTGAGCCGACAGGCATGTTTCTCCCTGGTATAAAAATAGCTGAAGTTGACACAATGAGTTTGTTCCGGTTAAATGACAACTCAGTTTACAAAAATGGTGGCACCAAGCACAGGCCCAAACACCTCTGCTTCTGCCACGGCGACATTCCATGGTGCCAAATAAACCAGAGTCTTGGCTCTCTATGGATTTTATGGGATGTTTGGGAGAAAATAAAGAAAGGTGAAATGACTGGGAGCTACAATAGGTCAAGACTGTCACAAACATGTTCTCATTTAACCCTGCAAGGGATCAGCACTGACCCAATCATAAAGATGGGAAACCTGGATCCTAGAAGTGTTATCTCACGCAACCCAGCTCACTTGTCAGCAAGGGTGGGTGAGCCATTCAAACCCAGCTCAGTCGTCTCCCTGGAAAGCCTTTTCCAGAGGTGGATACTTGTCCTAGGAAAGCTAGTATTCAGCTTTACTTGCCGACCTGACACAGGCTAGAGTCGCCTGAGAAGGGAGTGTCCGCTGAGGGACTGCTCAGATCAGTTGGCCAGTGGGCATGTTTGTGGAAGATTGCCTCCACTGTTAACTGATGCAGGAGAGCCAGGCCCGCTATGGGCAGCATCATTCCCTGAGCTGTGTGGGAAAGCCTCGTGAGCAGGAGCCTCTGAGAGACGGAGAGCAAGCAGCCCTCTTCCACGGTTTCTGTTTCATTCCTACTCACGTTCCTGCGAAATGAACAATGCTGGGGGCTGGGTGGTGACACCCTTCTTACCTGGAGGCCACTACACTGTGGGTTAGTAATGCTCGTGAGTCTCACAACCCTGCCAGAGGTTCAGTTTCCACTCCGCCCATGTGGGAAGGGGGAAAGTGACAGCCAGGCTTCTTCTTCAGGCCTAGAACGCATAGTCAAATGAAAGGGAGCAAAGGCTCTCGCTGGACAACTGCCTCCATTTTCAGCTGCCTCGAGTGTGGTGCTTCTGGACGGGTTCAGTCTCAGCGTGATCTAAGGTGAGGAACTGGACAGCTAAGGGAAAGGGCGAGCCCATGGCACAGCGCTTTCTTAGTCCATTGATTTTATTCTAGTAAATGTCTAATTTGCTGCCTTCCCCCCCCCATCAATGGAGGGAATGTGGCTGATACCAAGAAGGTGCCCCCTCTGAGTTTCCCCACTTCCTCAGAAGGTCACGGTGACATTCTGCTAATACAGTTTGAAATAGCATTGCCTTGTATCTGCCACTACAGCTCCCGTCAACTCAGACCTCAGAATTGGAAAATTCCCATTCGGCCTCCAGAAAGCAGAGCAAAGATAAGATCTTGTACACCGTTCCTTTCCTCCACACAGCATCTGAAGGAAGCAGGGATGCTACCTTCTCGCTGGCCTCCAGCCAAGGGGAGAAAATCAGATGTTACCCTGTACCTAACCTTTCCTGGCTCCCAGTACCTGCCCTGCCTGCTCTTTCAGGGACAGAAGCCACCCTTCCTTACCCACCCCAGGGCTTCAGACAATATTCTGCCCAGCAACTGGGGCCTTCTTTCAGTGTGGGAAGGGTGTCCCTCCCAGCCCCCAGCACTAATCATGTCTCCATAAAACATAAGATTTGAGGAGAGTCGGGTAGAGAGGCGGAAGAGGGGCAAGATGGTGCTGGTGAAAGGGAACATAAATAGTTAATTTGATGGTGATTTAGAATGACTGCTTGCTGCTTCAGATTTTTTTTTTTTAAAAAAAGCTTCAGCAAGTGGAGGAAGATGCTGGAGCAGGGCTGCACACAGGCATTTCATTTAGATTTAATAAGACCGATTATTAGCAGCATATTTCATGACAATTAAGAATTCTGACAGCCTCCCATCCACCAGCTTTAATGTGCACCACAAAAATTAAAATACTTATTTATACAGCAAAAGTGCTAATAAGTTCATTTTGAGAGATACTCTGAACTCACACAAGGCTTAACTTTTTACAGGGGAGAGAGAATGACTCAGAAAAGCATACCATGATCATTCCTTATTCCGACCTAGGTTATCAGCCGAGAGGGCCAAGTGCCTCACCCCTTTTATTCCCTGATGGACGCTCACATGCACATCGATTTTCACACACAGGTTGCTTGTGTCCAGCATAGGAGAAAAACAACGAAAAGAAGACATTTATTCTGAATCTCAGCCTTGAAGTTTCAGTCCCTGGTAGGCAGTTTCTATTGCTTATGGACCTCTGGGAAAAAACTTCCACCATGATAGACGGGTGTGGTAGGAAAGGGGCTGACCTCAGGGTAGCTAAAGAAGCAGAGCCACCGAGAGGTGGCCAGGGACCAAGGACAAAATGAACTCCGTATGAACTTCTCAGCCATCCAGCAGCCTACTTCTCCCTGCCTGTTTCCACCGCTTGACACCCACTCAGCTGGGAACCTATTCCACACTGGTTAGTTAATTTTGTCAACCTGACAAAAGCAAAGGTCATCCGGGGAAAAGGGTCAACTGAGGAAATGCCTCCACCAGACCGGCCTATATGTAAGTTTGTGAGGATATTTCTTGGTGAATGGTTGATATGAGAGGCTCACTAAGGGTGGCACCACCCCTGGCCAGGTAGTCCTGGGGGTGTAAGAAAGGTAGTTGAATATGAGCCCGAGGAGCAAGCCAGTAGGCATCACCCCTCTGTGGCCTTTGCTTCAGTTCCTGCCTCCAGGTTCCTACACTGACTTCCTGCCTTGACTTCCTTACATGTTGGACTCTAGACTGTAATATGTAAACCATTTCTTCCATGAGTTGTTATTGGTCATGGTATTTATCATAGCAACCAGAAACCAACCGATCCAGGGCAGACTAAGACATTGACAATGTTAGAGCCTGGTATAGGAGGGTCTTCTTTCTATGTGTTGTTTGCATTGGTTGAATAAAGAAAACTGCCTTGGCCTTTTGATAGGGCAAAACTTAGATAGGCGAAGTAGTCAGTACAGAATGCTGGGAGAAAGAAGGCAGAGACAGAGAGCCGCCCGCCATGAAGCTGCCAGGTCAGACATGCTGAATCTTTCCTGGTAAGCCACATCCTCGTTTATTAGATTATTAGAAATGGGTTGAATCAAGATGTGAGAGTTAGCCAATAAGAGGCTAGAACTAATGGGCCAGGCAGTGTTTAAATGAATACAGTTTCTGTGTAATTATTTCAGGGGTAAGCTAGCCAGGCAGATGGGAGCTGGGTGGGAACACAGGCCACTCCTCATTACAACAAGAGCCCTCATGGTCCAATAACCTCACAACAGCGCCACACAATGGAGACCAGGCATTCAACACACAAATCTTTAGGATGTAGGAGAAAACTTTATCTCCAACCCATAATAGGTTCTAAACTCATATACCCCAGAATTGAAATAGTAGCCCTATATAATACAGAATTTGAATAGCAGCCTTCCCTCAGACAGATTTCAAAATTTGAAGTAAGTTGTTAAACTTGACCCTTAAATTATTCTCCAAAGTATAGAGTCTAACTCATGGGCAGTTGTGAAAAGTAAACACGATAATGTTAATAAAATCATGTGAGCCAGCATCTCTAAATAGGCACTCAATTCACGGTGCCTACTAATAACCATGAACGATAGACATTATCACTAAATAAATACATATTTGGCATGTCCTACTAGAGTCCATGTTTCTAGCCTTTGCTGAGCTGTGTTTGGGATTTGAAGCCATTTCTCCATCCACCATTCATTCCATCCCAGTCTCCTGCCAACTGCCACCAATGTAGTGTTCCCAAGGTTCCAGAATGCTTTGCATTCTGGACTTTCTCTGTTATTATCCAAAAAGGTTTTTCCGCCTTCGTTATTCCTGTCTCCGGTCTGTGGAGCCGGTGCTGAGTACCAGCACAGACATCAGACAAGTCCTCTAGGATTTCCCAGAGGAGATACTTGATACATGCCTATAGCTGATGACAATCGTAGCCTCTGCTAAATGTCCCCACATCCACCTTCTGCCCCCATCCTCACACTATGGTTCTTCCCTGTGTCCCTCTTGCCCCAATCTATGCCATCAAACACTCAATGATTTCTTTAGACCTGGTATCATCCAGAACTATGGAAAATCAAATAATGGATACAAAAAAATATATGTCCTATCCCACCAACTGTAAATGTCACCTTATTTGGAAGATAGTCTTTGCTGAAGTTAAAAGAAGGCCAAGATAAAAAAAAAATCACCCTATATTTAGGACCTAAATGCAACGACAACAGGTGTCCTCTTAAGAGACAGGCAGAGAGAGCTGAGTCTCAAATAGACAGAGAGAGGCAGGGACTAGGGCCACCCAACCCCAAAGGACATCTGGAGCCAGCAGAGACCGGATAAAGCAAGCTAAGACTCTCCCCCAAGAGACTTTGGAGAGGGCATGACCCCACGAACACCTTGGTTTTTAGCAATCTAGACTCCACAGCTGTAAGAGAATAGATCACCACTGCTCAAAGCCACCCACCCAGTTTGGCAAGCCTGAGAAACTAATAGAAAAGCTAAAGAAACTTGGACATTAGTGGGAAACTGTGAATCGCAGGTCCCCAAGCTCACAAAGTCAGATGAAGGCAAGTGTCCACGGAGCAGGTGAACCACTTAGAGACGGACACCCTGCTGTCAGCCTGGCCTCTGGGAAGCAGTGCGTGCTCTGCCTCATCCCCACACTTGTAAAGGAAGCCTCTGTCCAGAAAACAGGACATCAACTGCTCGTATCCGGACATACTGGCTTCTGTGTCCCTCTGCTCTTAAAGGCTAACATTGAGTCTCAGGCCCATGGACTTCTCCTCCTGCTTAATGTGTTTAGGCATCAGCGGTGACTTTGCATCTTTGAAATCTGTTTTCCTCGCTGTAAAATATAGAAAATCCAATTATTACCTTTTATATCAACTAGAGCTTTTAAACAGAAAAAAATTTAGTTCCAGTGCCCATGCCAGCAAGGAGAGAATAATTCCACATTGTGTTCTTTTCTTACACCAGCAAGACTTTGTGAGGAGAGGCTCCTATTTACCGAGAAACACACCTACTGTGTGTTCATCAGCATATTTACCCAGAAACATGCCTACTGTGTGTTCATCAGCATAGTCACCCAGAAACACGCCTACTGTGTGTTCATCAGCATATTTACCTAGAAACAGACCTACCGTGCATTCATCAGCATATTTACCCAGAAACACACCTACTGTGTGTTCATCAGCATATTTACCCAGAAACACACCTACTGTGCGTTCATCAGCATATTTACCTAGAAACACACCTACTGTATGTTCATCAGCATAGTCACCCAGAAACATGCCTACTGTGTGTTCATCAGCATATTTACCCAGAAACACACCTACTGTGCATTCATCAGAGGCAGAAAGTTGTTGCTGAAGCTTCATGAATAGCAAGACTTACAAACACCTATATTCACCTTCCCCTTTCCTTCCAAAGAGAAATAAAAAGCCACTAAAAAAAGTAATAAAGTATGAATTTGTATTAATTCTATAAGAGGTCTTTAAGAGGGATCTCTCCGTAGACCTCACCTGTGCTCATTATTGTAAGCCACCGAATCACAGAAAATTAATACCAAGAAGAGGCTTTAACCAACTGCTTCAAGTCTTTCATTGTATAGATGGGGAAACTGAGGATGGAGGGAACAGAGATATCCATGCCATGCAGGGTATCTACTAGCAATGAATTGGTGTCCACAGCTGGCCCTCATGCGCCATGCTCATATCATTCTCTTCCATTAGCTTGAGATGATGCAGCAAGCCCAGCCTCTCCATAGATCCCTGGCCTGTAGGCTGAAGGATGGAACCTCTCTCTGGCTCAGTAAAGGCCGTGTGAACTCATGAATTCAGCCATGCCAGCCCATGTCCAAAAATTCATGGCAGGTTGGCCTCATATCCCAGCATAAAAGAAACGAAAGATTATCATTTATTTGGAAGCATACCTGCTAGCAGTATGCATCCATCAGAGGCAGAACATTGTTGCTGCCTTGTAACCGATACCAAAGACGGCAGGAGAATTAGTTGGGTTGCATCTTTTTGAATGTCAGCTTGTGTGACCCATATCTGAGAAGGTAGATGACTGTAAGGTTACATCAACATTTGGAGGGATCTTGAAGTGTTTTGCCACAAAGTGTGAATGTGTGATCAAAACACACCTTTTGAGCACCACAATATTTAGTATTTTAATATTAATAATGTCATTTGAATAGGGCACCACACAAGAAATCATTCTGCTAGAATTATAAAGATTTCCATACTATAAAAAAATGGGTAAAGTACTGGGGGAGGGAAGTATGCCGCTAACTTTGCAGATATTTAAGGCAGCCATGCATCCCCAAAGATAGGGACATAAATTGACAAAGCAAAGGAGCAGCTTATTCATGAGCTATCCTTCCTGTGAGTCTGTACATGAAACCCACCCCCAAAAGGAACCACACTTTACAGCTTATGGACCGGGAAATTAAGCTTAGTGGAATTCTCACAGGATAGTTAGAACCAAAGCTTCTGAATTAGGGACTGGTCAAGAGGAACCATTGATAGCATCTCCAGTGGCTGAGACAATGCTCTTAATCAGGATCCTTATATGCAGGCCAAGATGAATATAATCAGAAACTCCGGCCCAGGAAGCAGTGGTCATGAGAAGGCAGGAGTCCTACCCTCCTTTCCTCCCTCCCTCCCTGCCTCCCTCCCTCCCTCCCTTCCCAGGGCCTTGTGCAGGCTGTGCATGTGTTCTACCTCTGAGCTGAGCAGCTGGTTAGAAGCCACAATATGGTAAGGGACCTCTTAGCCCACATTTTAAGATTTTTTTTTAATTATATGTCTATGTATGTATATGCATATGCTACCAGCCAGGGGGCACCTTCAGAGGCCAAAAGGGGGATCTAGATCCCCAAAAGCTGAAGCTGCAGGTGGTTGTCAACTGCCCAAAGTGGGTGCTGGGAACAGTATCACTCTTAAGGACTAAGCCATCTCTCCAGCCCAGACCCTGTATGTATCTTAGCGAACAAATTTGAACTACAAAGCTAGAGGGTCCTAGCTATGGGAGAGTGGATAGTGTTCTTTAGCCCTATGCCTCAGTTTCTATTCTATATCATGTGCATAATGAAATGCCTACCTTCTATGGTGGTTGTGAGATTTAAATGCTATGAAAGCTGTATTTAGCATCGCACGCGGCAAGCACCAGGCACTCTCTCTCCAACGGTTTACACCTCATCTCACGATTTGCCAGAAACCAGAGACGACTGGGCAAATTAGACAATCAAGAGCTGGCCCCCGCCATTAGATTTGGTTTGCAGTTTTACTTCTAAAAAAAAAAAAAACGGAACAATGAAAACATCCTGGGCTGCATGTGGAAATCAAATTTCAGACCTGCGGCTCAAGCTGGAACTGACCTGGAATCTTCCTCCCTGTTGACTAGAGTTCACACAGCCAGAAGGTGCTATGCCTGCTGCTGGGGGAGAAAAAACAGCTATGGTCTACTCAGCAGCAGACGCTACCTGCTACAATAAAAAAAATCCTGCAGGCAAGGTGTGTCTGCTGGTGAAATAAGGGGCTAGCCAAGCACTTTCTGCTTGGATGTGAAGTTCACTAGACAGGAAGTACTTCTTGCCTGATACTATGTACTTAGTCAAAAGTCCATGGCTAAGAGGTCATAGGTCTTAAGGCAGAACCCACAGCTATCAGGTTCCTGAGTGGATATGTCAAACTGCCTTAGTCATATTTATACCCATATATTAGTGTTGCTCTCAATCTTGGTCAGGGGAGTTTCTTTTTCAGTGGGAAGCGGTTACTTCAGGGATGCATAACTGGCCCAAGTATTAAGAATAAGTGGTTACCGAATGTTCAGCCCTAAATGGGACATCTATAGTAACCCCCCCCCAATGGCCCATGGAGCATTTGAGAAGAGGAGGAGGTAGATAGAATGTAAGAGCTGGAGGCTGGGGAGGAGCGCTATGCAGTACTGTCTTCTGTCATATTCTTGAACTCCCAGGAGCTTCATTGGCACCCAAGAACAAGCCAGTTTACACAGAGGGGAGGGGCTCATGCAGCTCCACCCTTAACTGAGGAGCTATTGGCAGTTTGTGACTACTGGGAAAAGAACAGTCATCTTTCTTCTGGGGTATGCCAGTTGTGGGCTGCCCATGCTAGATTCATGGCCCAACATCCATGTGCAACCATGCTATACTAATTAGACTTGATTGGTTCCTGAAAAGAACAGAAGAACACAAAGGATGAGAGGGAGACAGGTTTGCAAGGGGGTGGGGGAGCCTATCAACAGTGGGAGGGAGGAGCTGAGGATGGATATGGTCCAAATACATTGTTTGTGTAGGGAGACATTGTCAAACATTGAGCTCTCAGTTTTGCCATCGTCTTCTGATTCCCTGGAGAGACTGTCTCACATTGGTAGCCAGCGAGCCCCAGTCTCTATCCCCAAGAGCACTGGGGTTAGAGACGTGCATGGCCATGTCAGCCTTTACAGGGGACCAGGCATCTGAACTCAGATCCTCATGCATGCACAGCAAGCACCAATAGTCTATACCCCGAGTCCTGAGAATGCATTTCTCTATCATTTACTTTATCTTGCTTTATAAAACAGGGTCTCACTCTAGTTCTGACTGGCCTGGCACTTGCTGTGTAGAACAGGCTGGCCTTGAGCTCACAGACCTCCACTTGTCTCTGACTTCTGAGCACGGTGATTAAAGGTGTGTACCACCACTCCAGGCTTAATATGTTGTTTCCAATTTATTGATTGTATTATATGTTGCTCATGTGTCTTGATCAAGGGACAGAAAACCTCTGAAAAGCGGTGCTTGCTTGTCATCATTTCTCTTCTCTATCATTTCGCCACACCAGTGTTCTCAATGCCGTCCGCAGGTGTCCACTAAGTGCTGGAAGGCGAGTAGCTCGGGTGGCCTGACACACACACTGCCTGCTCCATCTGTGGAGCTGTGAAAGCCATGTCAGCCTTCTGCAGATAACCCAGGATTTACAGCACTCGGATCTATAGCGCTTCAAGGACTTTGTAGGCCAGAGAGGGAAGGAGGAATCACAGAAAAGCTACAGCCCCCCAGAGGGACCAAACACCAAACACAAGGCAGGTCTTGCTGATGAAGCAGCCCAGCCAAGCATCATCAGAGAAGCCCAGGAGGTTCACAAGAGTGCCTGGGCCCCTGCCTCATTATAAATTATGCAGAGAACTCTCCTGGCTAGGGAGCTGATTCTGGCTATGATCCGCAGAACTTCTAAAGCCCAAAACCCATTTTGTGATTTAGGATCATCTTCTCCATAAAAATGCACACATGTACATGGGCACCAGAACTTTGCTTCTACTTCAGGGGATTTGTGATACAAGGAACACCATTGCCTATAACCTTATCCAACCTTATCCAAAGGACAGATGCACCCAGGCTAAGAGGTGCCAGATAAAACCCCAAGATATTTAGAGTGTGCAGGGCTGACTTCTTAGGTGTACATTTAAGTGAGCCAAGGTTTCAGTCATACTTGTAATCCCCGTGGAGAACATCTCCTCCCATGGGCAGCTCCTGCTGAATAGGGTAATCTCCATGCCGGCTCTCTGTCTCCGGGCCTGTAGCCCACCCCAGCCTCTCTTGCTGCAACTTTAACCTTTCTGAAGCCTAGTTTCATTCAGTAATTGAGGAGAGTAGCCAAAGCCTAAGCCTGTCCTTCTTAATTCATCTCATATTTTGCTTTAAGAATTCTAAGTATTTTCTTAAAAGCATGCATTCATTCAAAAGCATTCTCTATTGTTTAGCCACAAGGACTTAGAGCATTTCATTACAAATATGCTGGTCCTGGCATGTCCTGAACAATGCAAGCAAGGAGGGGCAGCTACTAAGTCAGTCAGTATAAATGGGATTATTCAATATTGATTCTTTTGGGGGGTAGGGGGCGGGGTGTAAAGCCATGACTTCACATTTACTAAACATACTCTCGTGTAGTCACAGAAGTACACCCCCAGCCCTGGATAATTCTTTATTGTGAAAAGTTCTAGCTGAGTGAATTTTCTACCTTGATAAAGATTCTTTGTACAAAAATATCTCACGTGGAAGTTAAGTTCTTCCACATCAAGTACCTCAACTCTCACATCAACTCATTCAAAGTCAATTGTCTTTTCCTGTTTCTCTCACAGGGAAAGCAAGATGAACTAATGCAGCCAAAATGACACAGGTGAACATCAGGACACTGAGTCTGAACCCAGGAAAGCCTGAGTCTTCACACTCTACTCTTTCTTTTACCCCCATTCTTCAAGACTGTAAAGGCTGCTGCTAACAGAAGAGATTATGAGGTCAAACGCACTTTGGGAATTCTGGAGGCCTTTCTGCACAAGCTTTCTGAGAACATCGGCCACAATGAGTACCCATCATCTCAGGGAAGCCCACTCCAGTTCTGCTGGCCACAGGACTCTGGAAGGGGTTCTCAGAACCTGTGGTCAAAATCTGCACGCAACCTGTCAGGTCACCACATTTAAAATAGTCTTTCTCCTTGGCATCTTACCTCATCTACAGTAGCAGGACTGAAGCTGAGGCCAATGTGTAGAAGAAGAAAGCTCTTCCTGGGAGAACCAGACTGGCTTGGGTTTGGGGTAAAAGCCTTCAAAAAGTCCTTCTAACTCTACAAGGCATGGGGAAGGCACCCATCTGCAATGAGGGTACAGTCAAGGCCAAGGATGGGCAGTTGCTGAGATCATTTACCCATGAACCCCGGGAGATAATCAGGACATAGGATCCCAGTCCTGGCAGATTTCACAGTGAAGGTGCCCATGTGAAGCAGGTTGTCACAAGTCACATGGTACCAGGTGCTGCTACTGGTGGAGAAACAGCATTGCTACTCAGCAAGAAATGGAAACAGACGAAAATTAGCTTTCTCTTAAGCTCACATAAGCAACAAAGAGAAAGGTTTTGTATAGACCTATAGGTCCTGAGGCAAAGGCGGGGCATGTTGTTTGAATAGGAATTTAAACCCCTTCTGTGTTTTTTAGTTACCTGACGCCATCTAGAACTTGTTTCTTTCCCGAAATATCAAGACTTTTAGGGTGTTAGTAGTTTTGAGAGGACAGTGACACAGAATATTTGAAATTAGGGCTGCCCCAGAAAACCCAAACCATGTGATTATCTTCATTAAACTAAATCACTTCAAATCAGGTGGGTATACACCTGGATTGTTCAATGAACTAGTTGATTAAATCTCAAAGACTGCCAAATTGTGAATGTAGGTGTGGAGGCAGGGTGAAGAGAACACAGCCAAGGATGGATTAGGGTCTGGACTGGGTCGGGGAGAGGCAAGTGATACCCATGCCAAGGCAGAGCCATACACAGGATCTCCAGGTCACAGGCAAGGGCTGGGGCTGGGAACTGAAGTTTCAGGGTATGGGGGTGCATCTGTGCTATGCATTCGAGGAGATGGATCAATTGATCAGAGATCCTGCAATTGTGAGAGCTGCAATATTTCAGTTAGGAGCTAAACGATCTTGGACTATATTTAGCCCTCTTAATAGCCACACATTGTCCACCTCTGTGATTGGCCTAATATCCTTGTAACTACCAGGTAAAATCCTTTTTGGAATGTATGAACAGATCACTAGCTTTCACCAACCCAAATCCACAACCATTTGTGGATGTCATCAAACAGTATAAGACCAATAGCAGGGATGTCTCCACTTGGTTATAACCCACCTGCCTGATGTTGCCACCAACACATTTGACAGGTGTTTTGATTTGTACCTTTCTTTGTTCTGTTATTAAAAGAAACTTCATGACACTGTCACTACTGTGTCAACCTAAACCTGTGCATCCAAGGCCATGGTCAGTCATATTTGGCTCCAATAAACTGTCCCTTATTCCCTATGGAGTGAGAGCTGGATGAGGTCAAGACAGACATAGCATCTAAAATAAAGAATGATCAAGAAGTTAAGGATGTGAGAATTGGCAGTAAGTAATACCCAAGGGCCTGAGATGCAGAAGAGGGAAAGTCTGTCTTCAGGCCTAGTGATCATATCTGTCACAGAGAAGGAAAGGGACAGGACACTAGGCAATGTCTTTCAAAGGTCTCCCACAGGAAGCCTACTCAATATGTCGCCTAAGGAATGGCCAGTCCAGACTCCAAGCCAGCAGCAGCAGATACAGACTGAGAGGAAGCCCAATGGGAAGGAAATGACCCAACAGACAACTCCAGTTCCTAAGTAGAAACATATACTTAAGCAAAGAGATGAACTTCTAGAACATTCTGTGGATCTGCAGAATTTCACCCCTCAGTTTCAACGACATGAAATCACAGGGAAGGATTAGTTTGGAAGCCCATTTGACCACTTACTAGCTGTGTGGTCTTGGAAAAGTCATTGACATCAGGGTGGCCGTGCTGTTCCTCTTGCCTGAGACAGTTCTGGTTTATAGTTGTTGATGTCTTTTAAAAAATAAAATAAAATAAGGAGTGTTATCCTTTAAAATTTATTTGATTACATTTTATTTATTAGTTGTGTATGGGGAGGTGTCATAGCCATGTGTGGAGGTCAGAGGACAACTTGTGATTTTTTCCACCCAGCATATGGGTCAAGGGATCGAACCCAGATCATCAGGCTTGGCAGCAGACTCTTTTACCTGCTGAACCATCTCACTGGCCCAAGAAATGTATTCTGTTTAGCAGAATTACTTAATAAGCCCAAGAATATAATAAAAACCAATTTTCAGAAAACAAATACTTCAACTATGTGGGCATATAGATATACATTTATATGTAATTATATTTTTAGTACCTTCTTTTACTTTCTAAATGATTCTAGGCTGACTTCCTCTCTAAGACCGTCTGGAAATAAGAAAATGGATTCTTTGAAAGCCCACCTCCCATGGATCATATATAGAAATATATCAAGGGGTATACCTAAGTCTCTTTTTCTTATGTAAATTCCTTTATTAGAAAACTATAGGGAATGTAGATGAGGCAATGTGGTCTCAACAGGAATTTGGAGCTAGTCCTAAACCTCTCCCTAAGTCCCACCCTCCTGAGAGCCCCCTGCTGTCCTGACATCAGCTTCCACTCCAGCTTAAGGACATAGAAGAAGCCACAGAGCACATAGATGGGGAAAGTATAGAGAGCAGCCACCTTTATGACAAAGTCACCTAATCCCAAAGGGGTTCACTCAGTTCCACACCAGGTCTCCCACATTCCCCCAGCTCCCATCTTGCTCCACACCATACCAGATTGTCTCATTTCTGATGCGTTTCTGCACACTGAACCCCATGTGACCCTCATACAGTGGGGCCCTTGGTTTCCCCGACTGGTAGAATCCCTGCACACTGAACCCCATCTGACCTCTGTACATCAGGGTCCTTGGCTCTATTCTTGAAAACAACAATGCTAAGCACAGTCCTAGCTGGCCCAGAGGGCACCAGAAGGGAGTTTCAGACTCATTCTCCAGCAAGACCGTACCTCCTTCTTGTCCCACCCCCAGCATCTAAGGAGCTGCTGCAGCCTGTACCCAGCCTCTGCCATGCCACAGAGATAGTAGCCCAGCATGAAGCGGGCAGAGGGAAGATGGCGTTAGATGTTACTTTTCTCTGGGAACTCCTCAGAGGACATTCTGCTTATCAGCTCTGATGTTTCAAGGTTAAATAGATGATGCCATGTTAGCCCTTGACCCAGTCTCTGTAGATGTAAGACTTTATTGAATTCATTTCCATTCTTCTGTCTGTTTTCTTCTCTTGGGGTGCTGGGAATTGACCCCAGGGCCTTGTGGCTGCTATGTGTCTACCACTGAACTACACGCTAGCCTGCAATCATTCCTTTGCAATGCTGCCAGGACAATTCAATTTAAAACCCATTCAGCATCTCAGATAGTAGCAAGGCAAGACACCCTTCCATTCCTTGAACATGTCAGCAAAAGTCCCAGGATGTGTGGGCACCGCATTTAGTAAATGTGAAAAGTCCTCTGTGGACTGGGCAGATCAGAGTATCAGAAAGCGTCTCACATGCAGCCTGAGACCTCTGCCCTTGGGCACCTCACCAAAGAGATCAAGCAGAGTTAAGACAGGATGTAGGCTGGCCCCGTATCACCCAGAAGCAGCACAGCTCACACCAGGCAGAGGGTCCTATATGGGCCTCAGCATTGTAGCTCGGCTCCTTACAGCTGCCATCGGAGCTAAGGGAGTCCTCCAGGTAGTGCTCCCCAGAAGGCTGAAGAGAAAACATTTCCCTGGGTTCAAGCAGCAAGAGGCCCTCCTTGGCTCAAGCTGGACCGTGTTCTGCTTTGATGTCCCCACATCCGTGCCTGCATTCCCGAGTATCTGCCTCTGCAGTTGTGGGCCCTAGTTCACCAGGCATGTGTTGCTATGCACAGGCCTCTGGAATTTTCCTCCTTCCTAGACTCTTACTCACTGTGTGCACTCCTCCGACAGCAGCTAGATTTGCCCACTGTACACCACTGAGTGGCTTCACCCAAGAGAAATGTCAAAGGCACCTGCCCATAGGCCTTTCTTTCACCTGCCTTCTCCTGCACAGGACTTGACCGTGAGTCCTGTTCCTGATGAGACAGACAGACTAGGTATTCATTGCCCTAGCCTAGACCCTCTGATCCAGTCCAACCCAAATCAAGCCCAATTACACTATGCTACTTCGAATAACTTATCTTGGACTACCATGCCCCCCAAGAGGCCAGCCATACCCTGGACGATCAGCCCCCTTGTCATCGGTACAAACTCCCTAGCCTGCCTCCCTCATCCCCATCCACGACTCCCCACTCATTTCTAATGGTTCCCTCTCAGCTTCCATCAAACCAAACAATACATACACTCTCTGCCTCTGCAACGCTTTACAGTTTTTGTTGACTCATCTGTGTGTTAACTAGGTCATGAGTTCCTAAAAGATATTCATTGACTTTTTCTCCCTTCCTGACCTCCAGAATAATGTTGATGCTTCATAGATTCCAGTTGACTTTACAGCTTCACTCCTTTTAACTCGTTCACAAGTTAAAAACACCATATCAAAAAAAAGGAAGAAAGAAAGGAAGGAAGGAGGGAGGGAGGGAGGGAGCTGAGGAGGTAGCTCTCAACAGATAGAGTGTTTATCTAGCATGAATGAAGTCCCGTGTTCAAGCCCAAGATCATACACACCAAGTGTGATGGTACATGTCTATAATTCTAGCTATCAGGAGGTAAAGGCAAGAGGTTATCCATGGGTATATAGCAACTTCAAGCCTATCTTAGACTATTTTAGAACATTTCTCGAGGAAAAAATGTATGCTCACTAAAACTAAACTATGAAATGCCATAGTTTCTTAGCCCAGCTAGTATGAAGCACACTGAAAATATTTACAGTAGCCTACAGTTGAATCAAATCAGCCAACACATAGGCTATTTCATACTAAGGTGATCAGTATCTCATAATTCATTTTGTACAGTACACTGTGGGCCATTGACCATTTCCACTTAATACCACATTAGGGTGGGAACTGCAACTCCCTGCTCTGTACAGTCAGCCTCAGGAAAGAGTACCCTACCATAGGCCATCAGCCCAGGCAAATGCCAAAGGTCAGAGCTCAAGCCATGGTACATCCTGGAAGCACACTACTCTTGCTCCAAGGCGGCATGAATCAGCATGAAACCTACTGACCTTCCTCTCCGTTCACATGTGGGATAGGGGTTTGGGTTAAGGCCAGGCATTCTAGGAGTGGCAAAATTAAGTAGTCTAAGAGGCCGTGTCAGGGCTGCTCACAGTAAGACACCCTGTGTCGATGGTAAGCCACCTTGTCTGCTCTTGACTGAGACTGTAACCATTTTGTGCATGTTGGTCACAGGCCTGCAAGTCCGTCCTCACAGGGCAAAGGGAGGTAGAACTGAGTGGAAGCTCTGCCGTGTCTGCCTCTTGGAGTATGCTACCCATCCCCATGGTTACTGGAGCCCTCACGTAATGAGTTCACTGGTACACTGAGACCAAACAGGTCTGGGCTCTAGCACTCTTTCTCCAGGTTGCCAAAATAGACACGTGAAAGAAATGCTCAGTTCAAGCCTCTTAAATTCTCATGAGCTCTCCTGGTTTTGCTTTGTTTGTTTGCTCTTGCATAAGAGAAAACTCTTTATTGTCCCATCAAAGAGGCTGTCACAGACCAAGTGCTACCCCCACACCTTGGAAAATCAAAGTCAATGCTAATACATATGTGTACCATTGTCTAAGAAGAAAGCAAAAAGGGTGGTTATTCTTTCTTATCAATGTTGCTATCCCTCTATTAACTGTTTTTCTTAAGCCCTACGGGTCTCTAGGAAGTGAAGGTTTTGTTTGTTAAAGTCTATGGGCCTTTCTGCCAAGTGGCACGCACAACACAGCCCCTATGAGCTCTACAGCCCCTCCTTCTACAGAGACAATGGCACAGCACCTTACCCTTGGCGCTACCTATTGAACTGCTTCAGGTTAGCTTATTCACCAAAGCCATTCAGAGCCTTGGGCACTTTCAGCATTTCTGAACAATAGCATGTTTCGGGGTCCTCCCCAGCTTCTCCTCTGTTCAGCAGCCTGCTGCCCCACAGAAGGCACCAGCAGGTAATTTCAGACCTTATGCTAAAGAGAAGAAAAGCGCCAAATTCAGGCAAGCATTATGATTATGATTACGGCCATGTATGTAAGAAAACGGTCCCCAAGCAGGGGTCAGTCCACGTTCAGCCTCTCTGTGGTTGCCTTCCTTACACTGAAACGCTGTTTCTCTGATCTTGCAGAGGAAAGAGCTGGAGAATGTGTAGCTGCATTTAAATGAAGAGAAATTAATGAAGTCATCTTCCAAGGCATGGAAGGCGTATTCATTATTACCCCTCAGAAACACTCTGCCCAATGTTTCATCCCCTATGCAAGCCACAAGGCCCTGTGAGCCACTTATGCCTCTCCCTTGCTGGGTATTTTATTTAGGAGATGATCACAGAAATATTAGCTGTAGATAAACATTAATTTGGAGACATACAGAGCACATACTCAGACCCAGCACTTCACAATTCGTTTTTCCCCACAGGCCTGTAGCTGCAATGTCACAAAACTGCATTTCTGGAGGGCCGGGGTTTTAGTCGGTAAAGCACTTGCCATGCGGTCATAAGGATCTGGGTTTGGTCCCTCACAATATACAGTTTAAGAAGTTGGCATCATGATGCACACTTCATGAGGAAGGGGAGACAGGCAAACCCTTGGGGCTCACTGGCCAGCTAGCACAGCCCAGTTGGCAAGCTCTAGACCAATGAGAGGTTGTGCCTCAAACAAACAAGGTGGTTAGCATGGGAGAAACAGTACTTAATGTTGTTCTCTGGCCTCCAGATATATGTTAATACACACGCTCCCTCACATAGGTACCTCTTCATACATGGATGCATGCATGAGAGCATATGTGTGCATGTGCACACATGCACATCTTGTTTCCATCCTAAGGGAAGTAGTCAGGTTTCTATTCAGCCCCTATGAGCCAAATCACTAGAGTTGGAGACCTCGGTAGCTCACACCATCTACCTCTCATGAACTCTCGTCTGCTAATAAGTCACTGTCAGGGAGTGCTGCACCTGGCCAGGGAATTTAAAGAGGAGTGGGGTGGATCCTACCAGGGAAAGCAGGGCAGAATTCACAGGGAAAGCAAGACCTGAGCTCTCTCGAAGGTGAAAAAAAATGAAGCTTTTATTTAGGTTAAAACATGCACTAAGGAATTAAAGGCCACTAAAGGAATATTTAAGATGGGCTGGGCTGTGAGGTTGTGGAAGAAGCAGGAAATTGAGGTCAATGCTTAAAACCACCCAACTGTCATTATAAGGCTGATAGCAGAGTGTCGTGCCAACCGTCTCTGACATTATTATCCCAGGACAGCAGCAGCTGTGGGAGGCTGGGCTTAACTCTCAGGGTCCAGGGATGCTACCTGTGTTCTTTCAGCTCCCTGCTAAGGACCACTCCTGTATCATTTACTCCTTAAAGTGCTGCCCTCCACCAACATCAAAAGTATTTTTTAAAGGCCAAGTATTTATCCCAGAACAAATCATCGCATTTGTCAAACAAATCCAAGTTTATTAGGACTGATGTTGGAAATAATTTTCCAATTATGTAAATGAATAAAATCTGTTTTTAATTAATCTCTAGGCTTAGCTTGCATCCTAAGAATAAATTCTGTCTTTTTCTTGGTACAGGGTTACTCTTCTCGACAATTAGCCTGCAGGGGATCAGCAAAAATTGTTAGATGTGATTGAGCCTGACATATACAACAAGGTCAAGGGGGCATTTCTAGAAACTCTATGAAATGTAACAAGGCTCTCAATTCATAAAGAATTATTTAAAATGGTCAGAATCCGTGGAAAGGGATGTTTCGATTCTAGCTGTGATCAGAGCTTGGTTTCAGGACCTCTTCTGCTGGCCTGGCCTGTTCTATTTATTTTATTCCCTCTCTCCCTCCCTCCCTTCCTTCCTCCCTCCCTCCCTCCTTCCCCTCTCTTCCTCCCTCCCTCTCTATGCTGGATATGTTTCTTTCACGATTCCCTTGTATTTAATTACATCTCTTATATAATTTTTTTAAAAAATTTCCAGACATCTAGTACTTCTTCAGGTCCATGTTGACATTCTCTTGCTTTTAGTGGTAGCTTCATTTCCTTTCTTATTTCTTGAAATGTATAAAACACATAAATTATGTTGGATGGAGTTATTGTTTGCCATTACTGGTCATCTCTGGGGACTCATTTCTGATGTTAAGTTTCCTTGTATACTTTGTGATTTCTGCCCATGAGTTAATGTGCTGATTGAATATGGATTTCTCTAGAGATGCCTGCTACCTCTGTCTGGTCTTCTTTACATTAACATTCTTAGCTTGTGGTTATTCAGATTATGCAAATTCTGCCATCTTGGCCCACAAATCCATGTAAAGGCTGCTGCATTACAAGGTTGTCTGCCCATCACGCCATTTGACTCAACAACGGTCTTTCACTGCCTGACTTTGAAGCATGGCTATTTCTTCCCATTTGCCTTGTCCCCTGGGGACAACTGCCATTCCTAGGTACCAGCAACACCTCAGAGGCCCCACACAGACCTTTGATCTGCCACTCCCACATGGAGGAGCAGCTACTGAAGTCAGTGTTCCTAGCATCCTGAGACTTATTGGAAACTAGAAAAAAAGTAGTTAGCAAGTTTGGTTCTCATCTCCCTGAATTCCTGTTCCTCTTGCTTTCTCAAAGTGTAGAGAATTCTCCTTGGTTTCTGACTCTGTCACCTGTTTATGTTAACTAGCATACTGTGATGGTTAATGATGGCTGTCAACGTGACAGAGTCTAAACTCATCTAAGAGACTAAACTCTGGGTGTGTCTAAGTTTCTAGATAGGATTAATTGAGGTATGAAGACGCGCGCTTTAACTGGGTCGCCCCATCAGGAATCAGATGGCGACCTGAGCACCAGCATTCTTCCCTCCCTTCTTCCTGAGTGCCCCAACACTGACCAGCACCAGCTGCCTCCTGCTCCTGCCACCATGCCATCCCCACCATGATGCTGTACCCCTGAGCTATGAGTCAGAACAAACCCTACCATCCTCAATTGCTTTTGTTGAGTGTTCAGTCACAGCAATGAGTAGCAACTAATATGCATGTACTTAATGTTCATATATATATATATATACATATATATATGATATACATAAATATATATAAGATATATATCTAATCAAACGCAGTGAGGTGGTTAAGAACTATCTAACTATCTAGTCCACCAGAGTCCATCCCAACTCTCTAAGGTTAAGTTTCAACAAGTCGGAGGAGATGCCTTCTGGTGTTAACGTACCATCATCTCTCCATAGTGCCCCTCCCTCCTCTAGGCAGTTCTTCTTGATATCTTCAGCATACACTATGATTTTAGCTCACAGACCCGCCCCTTTCACTGACTCCCGCCAGATTCTGAGCACCCAGCTGTCAGAACTATGACTTGAACTGACAAAGAATCTGGTAAACATGGAGCCACACGTACACCTGTTGGAATGAGCAGAACAGACAGCCTAATATCAATAAAAAGTGCCTGCAACACGGACTTCTAAAAAACTTGTGCCCTGCAGTGAAAATTTCTTATGGACAGGATAAGAAAATCGCAGACACAAAGGGATGTCTGTGTGCAGGGTCTGGGGAATGACGGCTGAAGCACGGAAGCCGAGATTCCTACCTTGCTGACACACAGCCCAGCAACGGCCTAGCTCTAAGACAGCAGCAACTTCCTCCCTCGAATGCCGATTACTGCATTCTTGCTCCGAGCCCTAGGATACAGGATAGGAGATTATTACCATACTCTTTCTTTTAATATTTATAAAATGGTAGGGAATTCCCCCTGCTTGGTGGGTTTTATTATAATCTTGACATTTATATTGAAATTGCAGGTGGAAAAGAAGCACTGTAAAAATATATCCACCAAGGTTTTTTTTTTTTTTTTATTGTGCTTTCCCGGGACACCCAGCAATGAATAATGAGCTGTAAGGTTATGAGCCTTCAACTTGACACCCAATAGGAAAGTCCTCAGATACCCTGCTGCGTTTTCTTTCTTCATGAAATAAAATAGAATGAAGGATACAGTCCAACAAAAGTTAAACTAGAGAGCCCATTGATTATAGTAACTAGAATGACTGTGTGTCCAAAGCTGTATTAGCTGTACTGGCTAGTTTATGTCAACTTGACACAAGCCAGAGTCATTTGGGAAGAGGGAGCCTCAACTGAGAAAATATCCCTACCAGATTAACCTGTGGACAAGCCTGCGGAGCAAGTTCTAGATTGATGGTTGATGTGGGAGGGTCCAGCTCACTGTGGGCTGAACCACCTCTGGGGATGGTGGCCCTGGGTTCTATAAGAAAGAGCAACCATGAAGACCAAGCCGGCAAGCGTCTTCCCTCCATGGCCTCTGTATCAGCTCCTGCCTCCAGGTTCCTGGCCTGTGGAGTTCCTGCCGTGACTTCCCTCAGTGATGGACTGTTACCTGAAAGAATAAGGTGAAATAACCTTTTCCTCCCCAAGTGGTTTTTGGTCACGATGTTTTATTTCAGCAATAGGAACTCTGAGACCTCAGCCCAGTGTGTTTGTGGGCTGATACCACCGTGGAATGATTTCCGTGGAGACAAGATCGACTTAGTGGGACTGAGAGTGACCAGAGAGGGCAGGCTGTGGCCCCGCTGAGGCACTGTGCTACGGGACTGTTTTAGAATGGTGGTGTGAGTGTGTGTATGTGTGTGTGTGTGTGTGTGTGCGCGCGCGTGCGTGCATGTGTGTAGCAGTAGAGATGAGAGGAGATGTTGAAGGAGTTGACTCTCTCCTTTCGCCAGGTGGATTCTGGGAATTGAACTCAGGTTGTCAGCAAGCACCTTTACCCACGGAGCCATCTCACCACCTATAAGAGCCATAGAATTTCTAATAGATGTAATAGCTTTTGCTGTAGGGTTGGGCTTCAAATAAATAAAATAAAATAGCTATCAACTATATAAATCATAAAGAAACTTATTTTAAAGTAATTCTATAGGGGGTGGAGAGATGTCTCAGTGGTTAAGAGCGCTGGCTGCTTTCCCAAGGGATTCAGGTTCAATTCTCAGCACCCACATGGCGGCTCACAATGGCCTGTATCTCTAGTCCTAGGGAATCTAATGTCCTCTTCTTGCCTCCATGAGTATCAGGAATACACTATGGTGCACAGACATAAATGCAGACAAACATACACACAAAATAATAAAAGATATTTAAGTTCTTTAGTTCACATATAATTTGTCATTTACTAAAGTTGAAAGCAAATTTGCATACTAATGAAATAGCTGAGATTATTTATTTTTACAGAAAGGATGAAATCTTGGCTGAATATGTGATGTTGTATGACAGAGCATCTTCAGGGCTTTTCTGAGTTGATTGACAGTTTGCTTTTGTAATTATCAGTGCTGACAAGGCCACTTCTAATAAACATACACTATGAAATAGCGCAAGTATGTTTAGGGCCGTTATGGAAACTCTAGCCTAATTCTCAAACAGCAATTTAAAATCAAATATCCTGACACACTGCCATCCGCAGATATGCCAATGTGATACTAACATGCTGAGGAATGACATTCAGGAAAGCATTAAAAGTCTTTGTTTTCTGTAATTAAAACACCATGTTGCTATAACAACAGAAAAATCTGTGCAATAAAAACACTGCAGCTGATAAGGCGCAATGGTCTGGAATTTGAACCACAGTATGCATGGTAGTGTGCACTGGTGTCCACTGACATGAGAACGTGGGCAGCACAAAGTGTATTCAGAACCAAGGCTGCAGGGAGGTCATGTGATGTGACAGAGACAGTCGCTGCCAGAGACACCTCAGACGGGCTGTGCCTCTGATTTAATTTGGGGGTCATTATACATTCAGAAACCTTTTACTCTTGCTAAATACTCCATAATGCCTGCCCCGTTCTGTTTAAGAAGTGAGGCTCTGGCTCATACCAGACTGCAGTCACAGCACAGAGATGAAAACCAAGCAGTGATCTCAGCTCTTTCCCTGCCAGCTATGAGAACGCTGCCTCTGGCAAAGTCCTTCGCTAAAGTCCTGGCCTAGGAGTGGCTGGGCTTGGAAGGTGGGAAGGAAATAATTTGGAAGTGTGCGGCTCCCGGTGAGTCATGTCACCCGTCTGGTAACATCTAGTGCTGTGGTCACACAAAGAGGAGTTGTGATTATTGTTTATTGTTCTTTTCTCTTTTCTTTCTCTCTCTTCGCACACACGCGTGTGTAATGTAGGGGTCAGAGGTCACTCTGGGTATCATTGCCCAGCTACCACCCAACTTCTCCTCTGACACAGTCACTCACTGAATTGATTCAGGTAAACTAAGCTGGCCAGAAGCCCCAAAGGTCTACCTGTCTCCACCTCCACAGGCCTGGGGTTAGAGGTACAGGCTACCACCTCTAGTGTTCCTTACGCGAGTTCTGGGTATTGAACTCAGATCCTCATGTTTGTGGGACCAGCACTGGGCCAAATGAGCTGTCTCCTTAGGACTCCAAATGTTTCACTGCTCCCAAGTCAGCTGGTAGCATTCCAGAAAAGATGGATTTTTATAGCAACCTCCTCAGCCTATGACTCCGCTGCTCCTTGGTAGCCACCAAGCCTGACACCAACGCTGCCTGTGTATTTTCCTGGCAGCGAACTTTCCATTTTTATGTCTCCTCTCATAACCCCCTTCACCCCTCACACTTACTCCAAACGTGACCACTGGCTCACTTTAGCCATTGAGACAAGAACAAACAAAAATCCAAAGTCACTTCCAACAGTGCCAACACAGGGAGACCTTTCTCTCCTCTCTGAGACCCCAGATCTCAGTTGATACAATAAAAACAAGGCCGGGTTAGCAGTCTACGGAGAAGAAAGGTGCGGAACTGAATCACCTCATCCGAGCATCCCAGCTGACCGGTGAGGCTCAGTGGATCCCACCACTTCAGTTAACCCAGTCAAGACAGAAACAAGCACCTCAGAACTAGCCCAGGTTCCTGAGCTAAATGAATGGTCATGGGGTTAAAGTCACTAAGTATTGGGGGTGATTTCTTAAAGGTAACTTACACAGCCATTCACAAAGATGAGAAAAGCAATGTATTCTCAAACGATGACTAGTAAAAGTGTTAAGAGTCTCTATAAAGTGAAACCACAGACCTTAAGTGGGAGTTTATGGACTCGTTAGGGGGCATAAAATTCAAGAGTTTGGTTATTCATTTTCTCAGGCTAATTTGAAGAGGTCGTTACAAAGTCCGTTTGGTCTAAACATCTTGCTCACCAATGAACCACGGTGCCGAATCCCTGCTTACAGCAGACTGCGGAAATTTCACAGCTGTGCCAGAACTCAAGCACTCTGTAATAAGACATTGAGGTCAGCACTGGGATCCCCAGGTCCAGCCTTCGTGAGCCCTGGAGATAACTGAGCCTCCTTCGCGGAGCTGCTGGAAAGATTAAACCAAGCACTTGCACACTTTGCTAGATGCTAAATAAATGTAAGCGCTCAAAAATATTAACTTGGCTTATGAGTTTGGAAGCCAGTTCAGTCGCTAACTACCGCGCATTACACACCCTGTGGGAGGCAAAAATGCCTCCATGTGTGCTACCCTGTTGCATTTTGTGACTATCCCTGAAGTGGCTGCCACGTGGTCTTTTTGTGTGTGGGGGGGGTGGTGGTCGAGACAAGGTTTCTCTGTAGCTTTGGAGCCTGTCCTGGAACTAGTTCTTATAGACCAGGCTGGCCTCAAACTCACAGAGAGCTGCCTACCTCTGCCTCCTGAGTGCTAGGATTAAAAACGTGCTCCGCCACCGCCCAACTGCCTCGTGGTCTTCGAAGTGAGAACAATTGAGATGCAGAGAAGCAACTTCCCTAGCATCAGACAGTGGGGAAATAGCCACTACCAACTATCACATTGTCCCCATCACATCTGGAGTACTTTCCTTTCTGTCAGACAAAAGGCAGCTCGGGGAAAAAAAGAAATGAATTTTGCTTACAGGTCCACAGGGGCAGAGTGCCCATGATGGGGAAGCCATGACGGCAGGCAGGGAAGGCGTGGCAGCAGAAGCAGGAAGTCACCTGATCAACTCTCATCAGCACACAGGAAGCCGGGCTGGGGCAGGAAGTCCAGGGTATAAGCCCACTCCCAGGAAGTACTCACTCCAGCAAGCCTTCACCTCCTAAAAGTTCCATAGTCTCCCAAGACCGTATCACCAGCTGGGGACCAGGCATTCCAACTTGGGAACCTACTGGCCGTGTCCTCTTTAAACCAGGTCATCATGCCTCCTTGACTGATGGTCAAGAGCAAAACCCAATTAGAGTGCTGAGGGTTAAAGACCTATTCTTGCAAGTGGTAATTATAAAGGGCTTGTCTGTCTGTTTCCAAAGGTAGCCCTGTTTTGCATTTTAACCAGTGGCCAGCTCTGAACCTGTTCAGGGCAGTCAGTGTAAAGTGTGCCCTCCAGAATTTTGTCCTGTGTTCCATTTTAAAATCCTTGTCATTTTAGCCACTTCCTAAACTGCCCACTGTTCTTCCATCCTCCCTGAACATATGTGTGTGAGCTCTGGAGCCAGATTACATCTGACAGGATCACAACTCAGCACCTGCTGACTGGGTGAGCCTGGGCAACAGGAGACCCCTCGAACTCCTTGTTTCCTTGTCTGGAGAAGATAGGAAATGATACCGTTTCATGGAGAGTGAAAGAAAGGGGGGATAGAGTATGGAAGAGAGAGGAGAGTGAGGAGTGGAGGGGAGAGAGAGAGAGAGAGAAAGCCAAGTACAGTGCTTTCCATAGATTTGATGTCCATTTTGTTTATTGATGCTTTTGATCCACAGCTAAGCTGCCATGGCCTTCACACGCACGCGTGCACACCACACACACACACACACACACACACACACACACACACACACACACGGCACATATACATGCAATGTATTTAATCCTGTGCTTTCTCAGGTTCCTTGCTCGATCATGCCATCCTTGAGATGGGAGTCTGCATTCCTAGGTCTCTCTTCCTAGAACTCCACCATTAGCAGCTGCTCCCTGTTTGGTGAAACCAACTTAATCCAACAGTGAGTCCGGCTTTTAACTTCCCCAGTGAGCACTTCTGCTTGCTCATTCCTCCTTCATGCTTTCAGTTGGTGAACTACAACAGGAGTTTGCAAAGACCTTTGCTTGATGTTTCCTAATGGCATTCTGTTCTCTATCGGATTGGAAGAGGGTGCCTGAACAGGAAGTAGATTGCACACAGAGATGCTCTTGCTGAAGAAGGGGGCTAAGAAATGCAGGTTTTTATCCCCCTCGCCCCTTAAAATGTTTTTGGGGTCCTCGGATAACATCATGAGCATCTCCTATCCAGCTGAGCATTTAGACTTTTCCTTAAAGGCCAAACCCCAGACTCTCCATCCCTCTAGGTGAAACCAGCTCTAAGCATGAACCTCTAGAAGCTAAAGTAATATATCTCTAAAGAGAAAGTACACCTTCCACCCCATCCCCACCTCCACACACACCTCCCTCTGACCCTAGAAAATTCTCCAGGGAAAAAAGATGAGTGATACTTCAAAGTCTCAAAGAGTGATAATGGTCACTCACAAGTGCCTAGAATTCCAGCTCTAGGGGATCTGACGCCCTCTTCTGGCATCTATAGATACCTGCACTGGCAAGCACTACCCACAAACAGAAATACACATAATTAAAAATAACATAAATCTTCTTTTCTTCACCTAAGTAGCAGTGTACGGGCTGAGACACAGAGCCCCTCTGAAACGGAAACGATGATGGGGTTTCAGCCTATCAGGACTCTGATCTGTAGATATATATGTCACTGTCGAATAAACAAATTGTGGCTGCATAAACTGATTGTTTCATGCATAAAACCTTTCTTAAATTCTGCTGCCTTCACTGAAAAGCCCCAGTAGGAAATGTTTATCAAGAGCTCGCTATATGCCAGATGATATGTATTCATATTTCATCAAGCCCATGAAGTGAGCTTTGCTATCTACACAGATAAGGAAGCCGAGGCAGGGGGCCTGGCTTCATTCTTTAGGGTCTGACAGCAAGCAAAAGCCGCGGCAGGGGGGTGAAGCAGCACCTTCCTTGTGTTTCAACCCCAGGCCGCTGCTCCAAGAACAGCTTTCTGGCGCTATGCAGAACCATCATGTGAACTCTTTGAAGTAATGAGCCTCTTCATTCTTGTGCTGCTTAGCTTTTTGTCAACTTGACACGAACTGGAATCACCCAGGAAGAGGAGAACTCAAATGAGGCACTGCCTCCATCAGATTGATCTGTGGACGTATCCACTATGGGAGGGTTTTCTCAATGGCTAACTGATTCGGGAGGGCACATTCCACATCTGCCATTCCTAGGCAGATGAGCCTTGTCCGCAGTAGAACAGAAGCTATGCAAGCCCGAGAGTGCAAGACAGTCACCAACACCCAGCTGGGCTCAGCCTTGGCTCCAGCATCTGGACTCTATCCACTAGGGACTGGTGGAGGGGATGTGGAAACAAAAGAGAGCAGAGAGGCATCTCTGGAAGCAGAAGCATCCTTTAACCAGAACATCTGAAGGGCCAGGCTGTATGAGAGAGAGCCTGTGGACACACAATGTGGAGGTCTTGGATTCCATAGGACAGGAAAGGGGGAAACTTGGGGGATGAAGAGTCCACCTGAGGTCAGTTGTCCCCGCAGTCTGGATATGGTAGATATCAGCAGGTCTGGTGTGTGGATCTACTTACCAGAAGCTTCCAAGGGTGCCATCCGTCCAGTCAACTCGCCTGCCCAGAACTTCTCAGTCCACCTGAGGCTTGTAGGTCGTTGACCCTTCAGGTTTGCAGCTCAGTTTCTGCGGTGGCTTCCCTTGAGGATGGCATGGAAAGTGTGAGACGAAATCTAGCCCTTTCTCCTCGAGTTGCTGCTGGTCATGGTGTAGATCCCAGCAACAGAAAGAAAGCTAAAACACCCCTCTTCTGGTGATTCTCGCAAGATAGAGAAAGCATCTGGAGACGTGCGTGCGTGCGTGCGTGCGTGTAAACAACAGTAAAGAAAAAGAGGCTCTCAGTATGACAAGTAGTGAAGGGGTCACGGGAGAAACTGGAGGGATGAAAGGGAAGGGCTAGAAGATGTAAATTATATTTTAATTAAAGATTTTAAAATGCAGATGGGGTCTTGACTGACTGCTTCTGGTTCGGTAGGGCCTGAAGCGAAGGTTGGGAATCTGCATTTAACTAGGACCAAATATTAACTGGTACAAGA
Organism: Myodes glareolus; assembly: GCF_982192425.1. NCBI lineage: Eukaryota > Metazoa > Chordata > Mammalia > Rodentia > Cricetidae > Myodes > Myodes glareolus. The sequence goes on along the minus strand of NC_142029.1, from coordinate 27,186,356 downwards.
GGACTTCAGTAGCTACCCCGAAAGCCTTGTCTCTGGGGCATCATCAAGGGTCTCCTTCAAAGGGTTAGCCTTTGCAAGCGGCTTTAGGTACCACTTGCATTTTGCTCTCTACAAAGTTTCCAAACAAGAGTTGTGCCTTAACGTTAATAAGGATGGAATGTGGCTGGTATAGAGGGCAATCCTAAATTGGTTCCGGTCCTCTATCACCCCTGCTAGGAAGATGTCACTAATCCTCAGGGCTAGCCATCCCAAGCCCGGGCTTGAATAGGAAGAGAAAGAAAGGGCAGCCTCCTCTGCTCTCTTTGAAACATAAAAGGTCCAGGCTGCAGGAGAATGCTGCTGATGACAGATGTAAGAAGTTTATTATATATCGCAGAGATCCAGATTAGGAAAAGCCTTCGAAATCCAATTTTTCTGCTTAAGGCAGAAAGCAAACAAGGCCATCCTGGCTTGGCACCGGCCTCATAGAACTCATTGACAGGATGTCTGGAAGCCGTTTGGAGACCCCACTGTGGTGCCAAGGAGGCAAGTTCCAAGGCTGTTATAATGCACCCCCATCTTTCGCTCTTAAAAGCAATGTGATCAGTGTGAAGTGGGGTAGGAAGCCGCTTTGCGGAGGCAAATTTCAGAGTGAAATGACCAGAAGCCTAGGGAATCAGTATAGGACAGGAAGGAGGGGGTGGCACACAGGACAAAAGCGACCCTGGACTTTGAAGGGTTAACAAATGACACCCATACTCGCTCCCTGCCCAACTCTTTCATCGAATGCAACACTAAATTGTATGCCAGATGTCAAAGCAGTTATGGGGTCAGCTGAGGACTTGAGCAAATACCTTCTGCAAGTTCCACTTCTGAGACACATACATCATCATGGCAGCTACCTGCCTGGCTGATTCCCTGGCTTTCTCTACCTCTGGGGGTGGGGGTGGAGTCAAGCAAGCTTCTGGAAAGACAGTTAAGCCTGGAGAGTAGAAGAAAACTCTTCCCTCAGACTCCTCTTCAGGCATCTGTTAAACATTGTGAGTGGCATGTAGCCATGAGGAAAGGTAAGGTACAACAAGGCACAGGGCCTGGCGGGAATCTGTGAGGTCAGGGGTCAAGAGTCAAGGGTCATGAGTCGGCAGCTCCCTGAGTTCCATGCGTTTTATTTTTATCCAGTTTCCTCACACAAGCATGTTTCTATCCTCAGAATCCATCCTTCCAGTGCTGGAGTTCTGACATTTTCTCTCTATATTTTCTCAAACAAAACAAAAACCAAAATCCTCTCAGTCTCATCCAAAGTTCCTCCTTCCCCATTGGGAGTCCCTGAAGGCCATTTCTGTTCTAGGATCAGAATTACTCTGACAGTGGGGACTTGCTCTTCACCTCCTTGGTTCTGTCATCAAATATCTGACAATAAACAGTTTGAGAGAAGAAGTGTCTCCTTTCCTCACAGTCTGGGAGGAAGGCCCATGGGCGTGGGAAGTCCTGACGGTACTGGAGGTAGCTGCCCACACTTCGTCGAGAGCGAGGAGAGCAAGAGCAATGGCACTCGGCTCACTGCTTCCTGTTTTGATTCAGTCCTTCCCTGGACACCAGGGAGTGATGCCACCCACATTTGGGGTGAATCAGTCCTCTTCAATTAGCCTAATCGAGAAACTCCCCCACAATCATGCCCAGAAGTTTGTTTCCATGGTGATTTTAAATTCCATCAAATTTAACCATCACAATAAGCCACCGGCCCCAAACAAGAGTTCCAATTCAAAATTCAATTAAAGTTTAATTTAATTCAAAATTCATATCTTCAGTTATACTAGTCATATTTCAGGTAGTTAAGAGCCCCTATGTGGCTATTGACTAGTCTACTGGGCAAGGCAGACAGAGTACCATGGTGGAATAATTCCATTGGAAAGATTCCTACTACACAGCTCCATCTTGGAGGATGAGATAAAATTGATGATACAAATCTTCCCCACAAGACAAGAACGATCAGTTCTCAGAAAATCATGAAGGGGCTGGTGAACTCTCAACGGTCCCTGTCACTGCTACTACCAAGTTGACATTTCTCCTCTAGAAGAAAGGCCTAATTTGAAAGAGAACCGAAATTTGTGGGAGAAGAGAAAAATTGCAGCCAAAGGTATTCACAGTTAATTCCTATAGTGTCAGAGTAAAATTCTGTCTCTGAAGTGGATTTTATCCAAGGCCAGACCAATATCAGGAGAAATAAGCGTTTCAACTTTTTCATAAGGTTTTCCATGACTCCAAAATAAAACTGTGAAAGTCAGATTATAATTTCCTTTTTATTAATGAAATTGAGGCAAAGTTGAAAAGGTCCTAAAATTCATAGGCCATGAGTGGAGAGATAGAAGAGATTGCTCAAGAAGGTTGCTGCTTCACCAGGATAAGCTTGGGGGGCATCATTTCTTGGGTCTGCCATGATGCTGTATCTGGAGTGAACAGGCATTGTTCACACCTCCTGAAGAATACTTGCATGCCAATAAGATAATTATTGGCTCAAGAATAAACAAAATGGTGCCCAAGAATGAAGCAGCTTCTTGATACCTGATGAGTTGGGAACAAATGTCTCATGACAGCAAGGGTTGTACTTCAAACTTACAGATTAAGGTATCAAAATACATGTCTTAACTGTAGCTCTATATCCGCCTGAGCCCCTACCCTCCTAAATTCTTCCTGAAGAACCCTTAGGGAAGCTTACAATTGAAAACAGGAAAAGAATTAAAGATTAGAAGACTTTTCTATTTTCAAGAGCAGTAACTAAGTTGAAACAGGATTTGGGTTGAAGAATTTGACCTATGTGTAAGCATAAGAAATACAAACTCCAAGGGTGAAGATGAAATCTTTAGTTTTCCTAGCCAGAATGATTGGGTACTAAGGAGGAAATGGGCACCCACTGTACACAATAACTCCACTGTCTGTTTTCTAAGAGTTGCCTGTGCACCATTTGCAAGTGGTTATTGGGATTATGAAATAAAACCTTAGCGGCTTAAAAAGTCAGCACTACAGAAACGTCAAACTATATACAGAATATTGCTTAAATTATAATAAAGTATATGGCACAGAAAACTGGGGAAGACAATTTTTAGTATTAGAATATATGAAATAGATACACAAATTATAAGAATATAAGCAATAGTTATATTTGATTACATCCATGAAATCACTATTACTTACTAACTGGTATGTCTCTTAAACAGTTAAGAATAGAAAAAGGCTATTTCAAATTTGGCCTGGGTTAGGACTTCCTTCATAAAGTGCTTGCCTAGCTCGTGCAAAGCCCTGAGTTCATTTCCCAGTACCATAAAAATTCAGGTAAGGTGGCACACATCTTTAATCCTAGCACATGGGAGGTGGGGGTAGGAGGATGAGAAGTTCAAGATCATCTTTGGCGCGTAGTAAGTTCAAGGTCAGCCTAGACTGCATGAGACCCTTCTTCAAAAATGTATACAGTTTTTATGAAAATAAAATAACTTGAAAAACTACACAGTTCTGAGCATAAAATAGCACAAAACCCGCACATATAAGATAAACCCTTGGAGACTGATACAATTAACACCACAAGTAAATTTTCAACACTATCATAGTAAACAGTATCCCAGGGCTAATTTAATGACACACTCCATCAAGTAAGAATCACTGCTAGAAAGCACAGTCATTTCACCAATGTGAAGTGTGTGCCAAGCAAGGAAAAGCGTATGATCTTCTCATGAAAAGATAAAAGGAGAGTAAATAAATATTCAATATCCAACTCTTATTAATACAGTTCTGAGTAGTGGAGATAGAATACGTGTCTGACAGCCGACATATACACACTTGTATTAAACCAACTAATGATATCATTCACACTTAAAGTTCTACCAAGAGAGGCAACACGACTATAGTAAAATCAGCCACAAAACCATTATATTCACAGTGGGTTCTGATGATACAAACATATATATGTATATATATATGTGTGTGTGTGTGTGTGTGTATGTATGAAACACAAATTCTAAGGATGAAGCTTTTTATAATATTTTCATAAAAAATGGACACAATTTTTTGAGATAGGGTCTCATGTAGCCAAGGTGACCTTAAACTCAGTATATAGTCAAAAATGACCTTGATCTTCTGAGCCTCCTACCTCTGCCACCCATGTGCGAGGATTATAGGTGTGTGGCACCTTGCCTGGAATTTAATGGTGCTGGAAAATGAATGGAGAGCTTTGCACATGCTAGGCAAGTACTCTAACCCACACACAAACACACACACACACAAATATTTGTGCATCTATGCACATATGTATGTATATATATATACATGTATGTATATATAATCAAAAGAAACAAGGGAATTATATTACTATTTTTAGAAGTTCATTGAAAAATATCTGAACTAATTTTTTAAAAATCAATATAATTGCGAAAGATATAGAACATGTCACTGGGGGCAGAAGGAAACCACTCCTAATTGAATTAGAAATATAAACTGCTCAGACAGAGTCTTAATGGGAAATGTGTGACCTAGATTGGGTGGGTGGAGGGGATCTGATGCTCAAGTTCATTGAGAGATATGAAGTAAAACTTGACTAACAGAGGCAGTGTGACCTGCTATGAAAGTCTATTTTAAGGATGTCAGTTCTTTCCAGCTGATATACAACTTTAAAGCAATTTAGTTTTTTTTAAAAAAATGATTGTTTATTTAAATTGGATAGAGTTGTAATAAAATTAATCTGGGACAATAATAAAATTAAAAATTAAAGATATTTTAAGAATGTGAGGGTGAAAGAGAAAAGCCTTCCAAAAGACCCAAATACACAATACAAATATCAGTTACTAAAGCAATCCTGTTGAAGACGCATGAATAACAGGCTTAATCAGAGCAAAGAACGGGTAGTAACCACAATATGTTTAAGACGGCCAGTCAAGGGGCATGTGAAGAGTCCTCAGCAGTATGATGACTTGTGCTCTCATTATATTTATGACTTAGTTACTTGTTGCTGCTATGACAGAATACCACGCACTGGAGATACTCAACACTAGAAAGGTTATCTGACACACGGTTCTGGAGGCTTGAGTCCAAGGGCATGGTACTAATCTGATTGTGCTGTGTCCAAACACAACAGAAGAAACCGAGAGATAACAATTAGGTTAAGCTCATCCCTTGTATTAGGAATTCTATCTATAATGGTATCCATGAAGGCAGATCCTTCATGGCCTGATCACCTCTTGAAGCTACCAACTCCACACATCTTTATAAGGCTACCATGGTAACCTGCTGCTTAGCCTTGACCAAGCGAGGACTAACTTATGAGCAAAGCACACATTTAGATGTACTTGTGAGGGGATTCCAGAGATTGAATCCATGCACAGACTGCAAATTTGCATTTGATAGTTGAAGGTAGAATGCTGGAAGGCTGGGCCTTATCAAGGGATGTATGGCTCTAGGGTACATACCTTTCACAGGCTGTTTTGCCCTTGGTCCCTTCCTGTTTCTCTGCTTCCTGGCTGCCATGATGTGCACAGCTCTACTCCACCATGCTCCTGCCACCAGGGCATTCTTCCTCATCTCAGGCTCAGAGCCATAGACCCAGCCAACCCTATAGTGAAATCTCTGAAAAAAAAAAACTCCTTTTTCCCTTGACCCATTTTTCTTATTTCCCTGTAGTAGTGAAGTCTGACTAACACAGGTTATTGAATTTCAACTTGAGTTTCAGAGAGGACTTTTAAACCACTGTGTCTGGAACCCATGAAACAGGGACACTTCCTTAGTCGGACTTAACTGAGCATGGGGTGTGCTTCCCCCATTGTGTCTGATAAACTCCTCTGGCATACTTTGACAACTTTTGAAGCATCCTTTTGACTAAATCTTACCAATGAAAGAATATTGTGACAACTGGATAAACAGTTTTCACATCATGACTCAAGATAAAACCTACATACGTTACCTAACTGAAAGTTTTTCAGTTTTTTAAAATATTAAAATTAGAGAACAATGAGATTGCTTAGCAAGATGCTTACTCCCAAGTTTGACAACCTAAGTTCTATCTACATGGTGGAAGGAAAGAACTAATACTGCACAGATGTCCCTAGACCTCCACATAGGCATTCCAGCATGCACACATGCACACATGTGCGCGTGCGCATACACACACACATGCATTCTCACACTACAAACAAATAAATATTAAAATTTTAATTTAAATGATTATAAGAATCCATAAGATTACATGATATAGCAAACCAAAATAATGACTCTATTACAAAGCAAAAGATTCATAAACATGACTGTCTAAAAAAATAAAACATTATCTAACTAAATATACTGTAATAAAAATACTGTGAAAGGATGATAAACCATTAGAATAATAACTATATTAAAATTGTTTTAAAGGGCTAATATATCAATAAAATGTAGATAAAAGAAGCACACAGATTATTTATATAAAGGAAAACAATACTAGTAAAGAAATATTTAAGAAACTGGAGAGATGGTTCAATGATTAAGAGTATTTGTTGCTCTTGTAGAGGACCCGAGTTTGGTTACCAGTACCCAGGTCAAACCACTCACAACCACTTTTAATTCCAACTGCAGAGAATCTAATGCCCTCTTCTGGCCCCCATGGCCACTCAAACACAAACTTACACACACACACACACACACACACACACACACACACTTAAACATTTTCAATTTAAAGAAAATGTATCAAAATTTATTACAATATTCAATTCAGTTAGGGGAAGGTTTATAGCAGGGTAGAATGTCCTCCATATTTGTAGTGACCATAAAAATTATTGAAATATATTTGTAAATATTGAGGTAGTCTTTATTGAAAGCTATAAAGATGTTTTTGAGCCAGTAATTCTATTTCTGGGAATTTGGCCTAGGAAAATAATCCAAAGCCTAGAAGAATACAGACACATGATATGTCTGATTCTCCACTGTAATTGCAAAGACATGAAGCTTCACACAGAGTAAAAGATAATATAACAAATGACAATAACTTCCCTGGAATTAAATAATAAGCACCAATCACAAACAGAGTTATGAGGGCCATGCAAACAAAAGTATGCATAACTGCAGTTGATTACAATTGTGAAAAATTATACACGGCAAAGTACTGGAAGGATATAAATGCTAATGAAAAGATATGGAGTACTGACTGCACACTTTTACATTTACTTATTGTGTCTTTATGTATGTATTCTGTGGAGCACATGCATGCACACAGCACACATATGGTGGTCAAAGGGCAGCTTGTAGGGTTTAGTCTCCTCCTTCCACCTTATGGGGCCCTAGAACTGAACTCAAGTCACCAGGCTGGGAGACAAGTGCTTTAACCCACTGAGTTACCTTACTAGTCCATTAAAAAAAATAATAATAATTTTCAATTTTATTTGCACATGAGCACAGTACCGGAGGAAGCCAGAAAGGGCATCAAATTTTCTGGAAGTAGAAGTTGTGAGCTGGGAGATTGTGAGTTGCTCAACATAGCTGCTAAGAATCTAAGTCAAAGTCCCCTGTAACAAGCATACATTTTTAACAGTTGAGCAGTTTCTCCAGCTATTTCACACACATTTCTTTCTCATACCAGTTCTTTGGGAACTAGAGAAAGGTGTAGCAAGGTAATAGACTAGCCACAGCTTCCGACAGCTTCCCTGGAGGACATAGATGTTTTCCATAACACCCTTTACTTGTTTATACAGAGCACGTTGACAACCAGACTTTCAGGAAACATCCTGAGCTGGAGAAATCAAGGTCACACCTAGTGCCCTGGGTCTGACTATACTACTAATCTCTTCACTGTTGAGTGTAATACCATCCTGAAAAATCAGAATCGTCAGAATCTTGTTCTCATGTCAAAAAACTACAGACAGACCTAATCAAAACAAACCATGGAGTGTAACTTAGCCCTTGGGTTGTGACTACAGTGTCCAGTAGAGCTGATCAGGAATGATGTTTCTTTATTGTTTTGCTTGTTTTAAGACAGGGTCTCATATATCCCAGGCTATCTTTGAACTCCTTATGTAGCGAAGTCTGGCCTTGAACTCCTGATCTTCTTGTCTTCATCTCCCAAGAACTGGGAGTTTGGGTATGTCCTACTACATCTAGCATAGAGAAAATACATTTGTCGGCAAGTCATAATCCCGGGACCTAATAGTCCATACCAAGTAGTGCTTGCTGCTTAAGTTTTTAATTGTCCTACAAATCAACCTAAGGTGGCATTGAAACCACCTGAGATCACACTCAGAGCAGTTCATCACCCCCGTGTTAGCAGCAGCGACGGTACGTGTTTGACAGCTTCACAATCATGCAGGCAGCCCTAACTATTTCAATGGTTCCTTCATCTGTTTTTAAAGCTACAAGTTCCAAACTCCGATGATGCTCAGCCATCAGAGACAACCTACAACTCTGAAACAAAGAGACACCTTGGGGTGGACTCAAATACAATGTAGCCAGTTTTTTATCTTGTTGAATTTCCCTCTGCTTATGTACAGGCATAACTAAGGTGACTTGCTGCCAGCTTTGAACATAAAACGCTTTGAGAAAATACAGTAAGTAGCAGAGGTTCATAGCATTGCTGTATGGAAGCAGCGTGGTCAGTGGCCAGTCCTTCAGTCTGAGCTGGACATGGCACTGAAACCATCCTTTGCTGCGTGAGCCTGCTGGAGGCGGGGGCAGGGATGTCCAGCTGTCACGGGGGTGGGGGGGGGACAGCATCACAGTGGCAACATCTGTCTTCCTAAATGTCCCAATACCAGGAATTTGAGATGTAGGGTGCTCTTTGGTTCATTTTGTGCAGTGGCTAAAGCATCCGTGCTGGATTCAGAGCGCCAGCGAAACAAGTGTGACAGATTTTAAGCGTGTCAGTGGAGGAAGAGCCTATTCTTAGTCTCCAGAAAAATGGAAACTGGGTCACGGCTTTTATCCAAAACTGTCTCCTACATTCTGTAATTTGAATTAACACTGTTAGCAGATTCGTAGGGTTAGTCCATCTTCCCGTGTTTTTTGATGCAACTCTGAGTAAATGCTGGGTGCTGTCGGTGGAAGAGCAATTACCTAAGAACTCTCCTGTTGGAGTGGTTAAGTGCGATTGTCACCCCGGCAGGATCTAGAAGCATCATGGAAATAAACATCTGTTTATGAGGAAGTTTCTAGATTGGGTCAACCAAGGTGAGAAGGCACATCCTAAATACAGGCAGCATCATTCCAAAGTCTGGGTCCAATATTGAATAGAAATGAGAGCTCGGTCTGAGCACCAGCGTCCATCTCTCTCTGCTTCCTGATTGCAGGTACATGATCAGTGGCCTAATGTGGCTGCCACCATGCTGGGCTGTTCCCTTGAACTAAATAAGCCAGGAAAAATCCTTCCTTCTTAAGTTGCTGTTGTCCAGTATTTTGCCACAGTAACAAGAAAAAAATAACTAATACTACAGGAAAATGATATATTTTTTCCTCAGTCAAGTTACTTAGAAGCTAATGAACAAAAGAATATATCCTGGTGAGATATATATATATATATATATATATATATATATATATATATATATATATATATCCCAGGCCAACAAGGTGGCTAGACCTTGGGAGATGAAGACAGGACAGTGAGGAATTCTGGGTCATCTTTGGCTATATAGTGCATTTGGGGTTAGCCTAGGACACATAAGACTGCCTCAGAATACCAAAGTGGTAAAGCTGTACTTAAGAGCTACTCTTAAGTCCTACTCTCTCAATGCCTTGTACTTGCTCTGTTGTGCCCCGATTGTGACCCCCAGGGATACCACCAAAAACCAGAGACACCAGATTGCAATTAGCAAGGTTTTATTGCCAGTGTAACATGAACTAGTTCAGAACTCATCTCCAACACCCCATTGCAGCAAGATAGAGAGGAATTTAGAGTTCCCTTGTGGGGTTAGCTTATTTTAAAGGCAAGAATCGCAAGCAGCCCTTCTGGGCGGTCGGAGAGGGGGTCTGGCACGGGTGCAAGGTCTTTTCTTTTTCCTATCCGGCTTTGTTAGGGATCAAGGCCACACCATCCCTGAGTCAGGACATGCTTATCACCAGATGGTCGGGCAGGCGCTCTGACTCTATGCTTTGTATTATCCTTCCTGGGAGCTTGAAGCTAGCCTAGGGTTTCTAATTTTAAAACATTCTGCTAGGAAATTTCTTCTCCCCTTTGAGAATGAGGGGTGAGGGTCTCACAGCTCCTGTGGAAGTCACTGCCTGAGACATCTTAAAATTTGCAGGCAAATGGATAGATCTAGAAAACATCGTATTGAGTGAGGTAACCCAGACCTTGAAAGACAATTATCACATGTATCCACTCATAAGTGGCTTTTAGATATAAAGCAAAGAAAACCAGCCTACAAATCACAATCCCAGAGAACCTAGATAACAAAGAGGGCCCTAAGAGAGACTTACATAGATCTAATCTACATGGGAAGTAGAAAAAGACAAGAACTCCTGAGTAAATTGGAAGCATGGGGATCGTGGGAGAGGGATGAAGGGGGACAGGGGAGGGAAGCAGAGAAAACTAAATAGCTCAATAAAATCAATAAAAAAATTTAAAAAATTAAAATAAAAGAGCTGCAGGCAATCAGTAACTGATGAAAGGGAAGAATCCATTTTCTTTAGTCTCAAGAAGTTAGCACAAAGCACATGGGCATATGAGTAGTTTTGTGTGTGTGTGTGTGTGTGTGTGTGTGTGTGTGTGTGTGAGAGAGAGAGAGAGAGAGAGAGAGAGAGAGAGAGAGAGAGAGAGAGAGAATGAGAATTGTGAATTTCAGAGAGAGGAAGTGGGGAAGAGATAGGAGGAGTTGGCAGAGGAGAGGGAAGGACGGAAATGATGTAAACGCAGTACTAATGTATGAAATTCTTAATAAAATTTAAAAATTACAATAAAAAAGAAAATTCGGACTGGAATGACTGCCCAAGTGAACCAAATTTAATTATATGGATCCTTAAAAAGATAGAGTTTTCTGTGAATAATGACGGAAAAGGAAAGCATAAAACGATGAGGGCTGGAGAGACGGGTCAGCAGTTGGGAGCACACTCTGCTCTTGCAGAGGTCTGGGTTCAGCTCCCAGCACCCGTGACAGTTTAACTCACAACTGTCTATAGCTCCAGCCTCAGGAGATCTACTATCTCTACGGGCGCCATCACTCACATGCACATATGCCCCCATGAACATGAGCAACTAAAACTAATGAAATAAATATCTTCTCAAAATGATAAAGTCAGAGATGTAAATAATGGCAATGGATTCTAGCCTTAATTAAAAGTCTTGGAGCCTATAATTCGTGATCCCAGAGAAGCTAAATAAGAAGGTGAACTTGAAGAAAATCATATAGTTATCCTCCTGGATATTGGAAGTAGACAAGGTTACCAGGCAAACTTGGGTGCATAGGGGGTGGGGGGAGGTGGAAGTAAGGGGAGAGGGTTAAAGAGAAGGGAGAGGGGGAGGATTGGGGAGGGCTTGGGGAATGGGAGGGGAAGGGAGGAAGGATGGATATGGGAGCAGGGAGGTATATATCTCAACTAAGGGAGCCATTTTAGGGTTTGCAAGAGACTTGATTCTGGAGGGGTTCCTAGGCCCAAGGAGAGGTCCCCAGATTGTTCCCTGGGCAACAGAGGAGAGGGTGCCTGAACTGGCCTTGGTTCATAACCATACTGATGAATATTTTGCATATCACCATAGAACCTTCATCTGGTGATGGATGGAGATAGAGACAGAGACACATACTGGAACACTGGACTTAACACCCTAGGTCCAAATGAGAAGCAGAAGGAGGGAGAACGTGAGCAAAGAAGGCAGGATCAGAGGGAACCTTCATCCGATGATGGATGGAGATTGAGACAGAAATCCACATTGGAGCGCCGGACTGAGCCCCCAAGGTCCAAATGAGGAGCAGAAGGAGGGAGAACATGAACAAGGAAGTCAGGACCGCGAAGGGTGCGTTCACCCACTGATACAAGGGGACTGATCTAATGAGAGCTCACCAAGGCCAGCTGGACTGGGACTGAATGAGCATGTGATCAAACCGGATTCTCTGAATGTGGCTGACATGGGGGCTGACTGAGAAGCCATTGACAATGACACTGGGTCTTGTTTCACCTCCATTTACTGGCTTTTTGGGATCCTAGTCTGTTTGGATGCTCACCTTCCTAGACCTGGAGGGAGGGGGGAGGAACTTGAACTTCCCACAGGGCAGGAAACCCTGATTGCTCTTAGGACTGGAGAGGGAGGAGGAGAGGGAGTGGGGGGAATGGGAGGGTATTGGGAGGAGGGGAGGAAGTGGAAATTTTTATAAATAAATAAATAAATTTTAAAAAAAGAATTATATCGTTCTTAGTTACAGTTATCATAATAAGAACTCTGTCCAATTGAAGATAGCGTGTACCATGTGAAAAGGGTACAGACAGCTCTGGGGGAGAACGAAGGCACTAGTTGCAGGGAGTGGGACCTCCCCTGTTCAACAACAACAAACTGCACTTGGCAAAGGACCACAGAGATGAGCTGCCTGGCAGATAATGGGATTCTGGTCTGGAGTCACATGAAGCAGAGATCCCAGAGATACTGGCTGGACTCCAAGCCACAGAAAGATGTATCCCTGCCATTTGAACCCAACACACTAGTAATTTTTTACAGAGAAAAATAAAACTAACATGGGAATGAAACACTAAAAACATGCAATTTAATAAGACATAGTTTAAAAACATATATTAAAAATGCCTACTCAGCCTTAAGCATATTAAGTACTTACTGAATAAAAACTATAGTAAATACATGTATCTTATTTAATTCTTAGCCAAACAATTCATGTTTTCATTAGACCACAACTAAGTTTGCTATTGAAACTGCATGTATCTTTGCTAATTTTCTTGTTTATTTAACATATTCATAAACAGAAGAAGCATGCTGAAATTTCCCATTTTGGTAAAGTGTGTATTAATTTATTTTTATACTTTCTTCAATCAACTTTCGCTTTATTGATATTAAAAGCATTTTATTAATTGCATACACATTCAGAATTGTGGCATATCCTTGGAGAACAAAATAAATTTGTTTACTTCTGTGTTTATTTATTTGTAATGTGAGGTCTTGTCCAGCTGGCCTAGATGTGTCTCAGGCTGTATTTACAATCTGTACTCCTCAATTTGTAAGTGCTGGGACTAAAATTGTGCCACACTATGTTCAATTAATTAAAATTGACTATTAAAATATATTAATTGACTAAGATAGTGGTTGTTATTATGATCTTTTATTGATGGAGGAGGGTCATCTGTCTATTGTTACTTTCATTGGTTAATAAAGAGACTGCCTTGGACTTTTTGATAGGCCAGCCCTTAGGTGGGTGGAGTAGACAAAACAGAATTGTGGGAGAAAGAAAGCAGAGGCGGGCAGTCGCCATGACTCTCCTCTCCGAGACAGCTGCAGGTTAGAATCCTCCTGGTAAGCCACCACCTCGTGGTGCTACACAGATTATTAGAAATGGGTTAGATCAATATGTAAGAGTTAGCTAATAAGAGGCTACAGATAATGGGCCAAGCAGTGTTTAAAAGAATACAGTTTCCGTGTAATTATTTCAGGGGTAAAGCTAGCTGGGAGGCGGGCGGCGGGAAGCGGCCCACTGCTCCTTCTACATTTTATCATTTTATAGTGATTTTTCCAAGCCTTAATGTTACTTCCTAGTTTCAAAGCCTGCTTTTTCTTTTGGTCAATTTGCTTGGTATATCTTTTCCTACCCTCTTGTGTTCAAGTTTTCTATTTAACGATAGTTGACTATTGCAAAAAAGAAGTCATGTAAGAGCTAATCAAACAATTTCTCTAATTTTTGAAAGAAATCTATTTTGTTTTCAAGTGTGTGTGTGTGTGTGTGTGTGTGTGTGTGTGTGTGTTCATGAGTATGCATTCACCTGAGTGCAATATCTTCAGAGGCCAGAAGAGGGCATCATATCTAGAACTAGAGTTATAGGCAGTTGTAAGCTGCCATGTGGATGCTGGGAACTGAACCTGTGGCTTCTGTCAGAGCAGAAAGTAATCTTAACCACTGAGCCATCTCTCTAGCCTGGATATTTCCAGTCTTTCAAGAAGGGAATTTAAATGCACAATTTATATTTATGATGAATATTTCTCTTCAAGGATTCAACACTGTGGTCAGTGTCTACATGGAACATACTGAATGTTTCCTGCTTTCTACTCTTCTCTGTTGCCTTCCTCTCAAACGCTGGAAAAAAAAAAAACAGAACACATCCCTCTCCAGACAAGAATCTTATCCTCTTGTCTGCCCCTTTTCTCTGCCCACCCAAATAACTCCTTTCTAAACTACATTCCCCTCTTATTGATTCTGTATAGAAAATGAAGCAGATTCCCCCTTTCTTCTTCTTTCTCTGTTCTGTTTAGTATTAGAGATAACAACTATCTAATATTTTGCCAAAGTGCTTGACTTTTGTTGTGATTTGAATATGAAGAGTATCCACAGCTTCATGTGTGTAAACACTTGGACCCCAGTTGGTGGCTGTTTTGGAAGGTTGGAGAACCTTCAGGACATGAGACCTGGCCAGCATAGGGTATTCAGTAACCTGCACACTTCTGGTTCCTTGGTTTTTGGTGCATGTACAATATGAGGGGCACCACCAGAGGCGTCCTCTTCCATGGAACGTCTCTTGCTGCATAGCTTCGCTGTGATGATGGACTGGGATATTCTCAAATCATTCGCCAAGACACACTTCCTCCCCGCAGTTGCTTCTATGAGGTGTTAACTTCATCCCATTGCCTGTTACTGTAATAACTATTTACGAAATGCCCCAAGGAAAGCAACTCAGGAGAGGGATGGCTTATACCAGCTCACAATTCCAGGTCATAGCACAGGAGCCTGGGACAGCTGGTGACAGTGAAGACATCCACAGTCCAGATGCAGAGAGCAAGAAATGTTTGCTGGTACTCAGTTAGTATAGCCACACTTACAGTCCAGGATCCCCTGCCTAGAAAAGGATGTCATCTACAGTGGGGGGATCTTTCCACCTCGATTAATGTGATCGAATACTTGCCCCACAGATAAGACTGGCGGTCAATCTGATGCAGGCAGCCTTCTACTGAGACTCCCTGGCGATTCTGGATTATGTATTCTATCCTGAAGATGAAGAGATAACTCTTGTAGATCTCTGGATTAGTTTCTTAACACTGACTTCAAAAACATTTTTACTGTGGCTTGTTGTGTCTTAGGTCAGCCAGAGCCACATACGTCTGAATATGCATTTGTTATGTATCCTTACCTTTGATGACAATGTGTCTGGATACACATTTTTAGATTTGAAGTACTAGGAGTCCTTGAAGGAAGAAGGAGGGGAAGACTGGCAAATAGAAACAGCGTAGAGAAGTTATAGGAAGATGGAGGCAGGGGCTGGATTGAGCTGAGAGATGTCAAGGACTGGTAGAAACGGTCTGAGTTTAGAAAGGCTTGGGAAGGATTCATGCACAAAGGATACCACACTGCTGACATGTTTATTTAAACCTGTGGCCTCTGAAACTGAGAGAGAATATCTACCAGGTATTTTAAGCCAGGTGATTTGTTTTTGCAGTCCTAAAGACCTAATCAGTAAAGAGTGGTCCTGTTTCTTCTCCTGAGATTAAGTCTCACGATCCAGGTTCTTCATCTATTCAAAAACTAGATTTCATCCTAAGTACGATCAGGAACTGAGTCAGAGAGATGGACCAGCAGCTAAAGGTGCCCACAAACAAAGCTGGTAACCTGTGTTTGGCTCCTGGCAGAAGGAGAGCCAACTTTTACAAGTCATCCTCTGACTCCCATGTACATGTCATGGCACCTTCCCAACACATACACAGATATGCGTACACACAGACACGTGCACACATAGACGTGCACACACAGACACACACAATTAAATACAATCAATTTGTTAAGAGTCAAACTGTAGTCACATCTTGTATGAGGAAAGAGCACAGGAGACCTTTTATTCCTTGAGGCCCTGCTCTATGCATTCGTATTGCTCCAGGTTCAGGGAAGACATGAAATCTGGGCTGAGTTTGAACAGACTCTGGAGGGTTTTATTTTTATTTTTTAAATTTATTTATTTATTAAAAATTTCCATCTCCTCCCCTCCTCCCATTTCCCTCCCACTCTCCCCTCCTCCCCCTCTCCCTCCCTCTCCAGTCCTAAGAGAAGTCAGGGTGCCCTGCCCTGTGGGAAGTCCAAGGCCCTCCCCCCTTCATCGAGGTCTAGGAAGGTGAGCTTCCAAACAGATTAGGATCCCAAAAAGCCAGTCCATGCAGTAGAATCAAAATCCAGTGCCATTATCATTGGCTTCTCAGTCAGCCCTCATTGTCAGCCACATTCAGAGAGTCCAGTCTGATCACATACTCGTTCAGTCCCAGTCCAGCTGGCCTTGGTGAGCTCCCATTAGATCAACATTTCCTGCAGGGCTGCTCCTTCATGTCTTCATCTCCTTTCCCTGACCCCTTCATCCCGCAGTTCAGTTTGAGGTTTAGTTGCCACTGAGTCATGTGACTCCCTCTGTCAAAGTGACTTACTTCAAGTCTCACCCAAAGGTTTGCCTCACGTTAGTAACTAAAGCCCTCAGAAAATCTTTTGGGTATTTTTGTCTGTAATTTAAGTTTGTGTCTTCTTTTTGATATTGTGGGTGGTGGACACAGAGCCTCAGGAATGAGCAGGCAAGTGCTCTACCACTAGGCTGCACTACCCGTCGGCCCAGGTTTTCACTTATGGGAGGATTTGCTCGTTAGATGTCCAAACCTCCCAATCAAGAACGTCAACATTTTTATAAACCTTTCAAGTGAGTCTGAAGGTAGAGAACTGGTATTTTAGGATTTAATTTTCAGTTGATTTCAGAGGCATGAGCTACATCAAGAAGCTAGCGAACAAGAACGGAAAGCAGAGCTGGGAAGAAATCCCAGGGGGTAAAGCTGTGTGAGGCATGAAGGCCTGAATCTGAGCTCCAGAACCCGTGTAACAAAAAGTCTGACATCGTGACATGCTTGTCATCCCAGAGCTGGGAAGGTAAAGCTAACCCAAATGGGTCCATGCTCAGCGAGAGACCTTGCCTCAAAACACAAGACATTTCTGAGGAATAACACCCTGATTGTCCTATGGCCATTATATACACATGCATGTTTGGCTGCCCACAATAGCACAATGAATGCATGCACACCATAACATACACACACACACACACACACACACACACACACACACACACACACAGCCACATACACAAAGATAGAAAACCAAGACAGGTTAACAGCACATGCATGCACTCATATTAATATGCCTCCAATTTCAGAACCCAAGCTGTTAAGAGACCCTGAAAAATGGTTGGAATCAAAGTCATTTTAATTCCAAGATGATAATTATGTAAATACTTAATCCTTCTTAGAGACCAGAACTCAAGACTCTGTTTCCTTTGTTTTAAAATTCATAAGACCGGGGAGTGGTGGCACATGACTTTATTTCCAATACTCAGGGGACAGAGGCAGGTGATATCTGGGAGATCTAGGCCAGCCTGGTCTACATAGAGAGTTCTAGGAAAACCAAGGCTCCATAATAAGACTCTATCTAGATAAGTAAATAAATAAATAACTTCTATTTTTGACTTGCTAGTAATTTTCCAGAACAATGTAAAATACATATTTACCCCTTTACAATCTTAGATCCATTACAGCATCCAGTTTAAAAGAGCAGAAATCAAAGTAAACTTTTTGTAAGCAATATGAATATCAGAAATCTGAACCCACAGCCATCCTACTCAGAAAAGCACAGGCATTCTAGTGTTTGATAATGTTAAAGCAGTTAATGTTGTACTTATCAAATGGCTGGTAATAATTACTAGCAGCCAAGTGAAATGTCACTTTAAAGAAAGAAACCTAGCAGAAAGGATCTTTCCCAGGTCCCCTAGAGACAACTTCATCCACCGCTGTTTCTTTTGTCACTTGAAAAGGAAACTTGTCAGCCGTGGCGAGCCCCAATTTGAGTTGGCTCATCTCAGGCCCCTGCCTTGCATTGGAATTGAAAACATAATTTTCAGCCCTTCTGCCCAAATGGAATTGTTGGTATTATTCAGTTTTCCATATGTGAGTAGCTGTCACCTCTGTCAACTTCAGCATGTCTCCATTCGAGACTCCAGAACCAGATCCACGGGTCTGAACACACACTGCGCATTTCAAGTGAGAAGATCATTTCCTTCCTGATGTGCTGAGAGCCCAGCAGATAAGAGCCAAGTCCCTGATTTGAATATTCGTTCCTATCATTTCCTAATAACATATTTATGCATTGGATGTCCTTCGCATATGACAGGCATCATTCCTCCTCGAATATTTCCTGGTGGAGTGTCCAAGATCTTCATGATAACTGAATGGCAGGAGGATAGACACCTCTTAGGGCAAGGACAGACTCTACTTGTCTTCCCCAGTGAAGACTAGCCTCTGGCTGCTCCAGCTTAGCCCACACTCCTCCAGCCTCTCTGACCATGACTGTGACCAGCCCTTTCTTCATGTAGAACAAGGACCATCTCTCTGCACTTTTTTCCTGGCCTCAAAAACTTGACCCACTAGGAACAGAGAAACCAGATAGCATCAGGACCACCTAAGATATAAGAGGTAACTTCCGGTCTTGGTAGAAAGGTTGGTATGAACACCTCTTCCACAAGTCACTACCCAGTAGTCATTCCAAACATGACTAAGACAAAACACTTCAATATTTCCAAGTTCTGGGAATGGAAAAATGAATCCCAGATTTGGAGGTTGTGTGCCTACTTTTTTCAAAGAAGGAAAAGACTGAAAGAAACTGAGTCTACCTTCATTATAAAGCAGGAAGTTGGGAAGAGAATTGGTTGTGTCGCTAACTGAGTTTCGATTTCTCTGTGATATTCCTGGAAAGGGAAGCGAGAGACCCACCCATGTGAGCAGAGGAAAAGTAAATGGAGGATTTGAGTCTGGGTGAGCACCAGCCTGGACCCTTCACAGCACAAGGGGAGGGTGACATTGCCAGGGAAGGTCTGAGGGCTTCTGACTAGAACTTCACCTCTCACAGGCATTTGACTCAACTCCTATAAACAGTGAGGAAGCCTGTGTCCACACAGGTCAGTAAGTGATGAAGGCAGTCACCCTTCCACCATTCACCCGTTGTGGCAGCTTTTAAGTGCCAATAGTGCACCTAAATGAGATCTTCACCATGCTGACATAGCTCAAGGGGTAGGAGAATGCTTGCCCTATTGACAGAGGATTCTGTCCCCCCTGGTCTCATAGTCGTTCAGCCCCAAAGAAACACACAGAGGTCTACATTAATTATAAACTGATTGGTCTATTAGCTCAGGCTTCTTATTAACTCTTATGACTTATATTAGCCCATGTGTTAGCCACGTGGCTTGATACCTTTTTCGGCAAGGTAATCACATCTTGCTATCTTGATTCTTCTGTGGCTGGGTCACGGTTGCAGGCTGAGTCTTTTCCCTTTCCCAGAATTCTCCTGTTCTCATTGCCCCGCCTCTACTTCCTGCCTGGCTACTGGCCAATCAGTGTTTATTTAATTTACAAGTGACTGGGTACAACCATTGTCCCACAACATTGCCCAGCATGCCCTGGGTTCAACCTCCCAGACCACTTAGATGTGGTAGCACATTCCTAAATCTAAGAACTTTGGAGGCAGAGGGAAGAAGATCAGAAGTTCAAGATCATCCCCAGCTACAGGTGGGATGCTAGGCCAGCTAAGTTACAGGAGACTCTATCTCAAAAAAAAAATCAATGAGTAAATAAATAAATGAGGGTGGTGATCTGTGGGTACTGGAGGCGACAGAACAGAAGCCTAGGAGGAGGAGGATAGAGACTTCCCTTCTCAGCACTAGACTTGCGAAGCCCTCTGAGATCCTGCTAGTATGTGTATAGGACACTGACCAGTGTAGGAAACTAAGCTACACTGCGTCCTGTGTCCAAGTATGTGGTGGAAAGTCAAACACAGGACTAAGAAGCAAAAGTCAGGTATGTGGGGCGGGGCTGAGTGCAGTTCACCGCATACGACCATGTTTGTATGGACCTAGATTTTGGTAAGTTGGTTCTTGTTCTGTGTTCCTATTAAAAGCTCCCACCTCATGATAGTTGATTCTATGGATACTATATCTTATAGTATATATCTTTGTACAGCTTCTCAACCAGAAAAGATATCTAAGGAAAAAACAAAAACAAAACATCCTTCTGCTACATCGCAAGGACCCTAAGCACCAGCTTGACTGAGTGCTCATGAAGCATACAGCCCCCCAAGTCACCCTGAAGTTGTTGAAATTCAACCAAAAGAAGCCTTGCAAAGCAGTCAGGGTGCAGAAACCCCTTGGTTTCTCCTTAAAGAATCCCTAAGCCTAGAGCACACATAGCAGGGCCAGATGTTCTGAGAAGTCACAAGAATTGTCAGAGACAACAGGTCTGCATGCAATCAGAAGTGGGAAGAAAGTTAATGTTTGCTGGATTCCTACTCGAGACCAGGCTGCTAAGCATTTCCACATAAGTGTGATCACTATACTTCTTCATATTTAAAAAAATGATCTTTATGTTTCTTTTGAAAAGCAGACAGTATAGCAAACAGCAGCTCGTGTTTGGTAATGATACTGACGTTAGCTCACACACCAAAATGTGCGATCTTTCTGCCTTGACAGAGCGCCTCAGAAGTATACTGCCAGGCTTGGAATCAGATCTGTGAATGAAGCACTCACTGTCCAAGCCTAAGGATCCCAGTTCCAACTATATCCAGAACCCATATAAAGCCAGGCATAGCAGCACGCATCTGTAACTGCAGCTTGCTTATGGTGAGATGGGAAATGGAGAGACAGGAGAACCCTTGGAAATTAATCCCTGGGCTGGCAAGCTTGAATAATATCTGTGCAGAAGCAAGCAATAAGAATATCTGCCTCAAACAAGGTAGGCAGAGTCCCCATACCTGACCTTATGACATCACAAACAGATAATAACCAAGAATCCCAGGCCAATCCTTAATGTTTCTTAGCTGTAGGTTTTATGGACCAGAAAGGAAAAAAAGCAGATAACTCTCCCCCTTTCTCTCCTGTTGACAGCCAGTGAGAAATGTGTTCCTTTAACAGAGGTATTTTGCTCTGTCTGAAGCAGCCAGAAGCACCTATGGGACTTTGCCATGTCAGCACATTCCTGCCTTGACACACTCTTTAGCAGTGACTGGGGACAGGGATGAGCTTAGGACACGTTCTGCCCTTCTCCAATTGCACCACTAATTCTGATGTCACAGGGGCTTCTGCGCCCTGTTGGAAGCACCCAGAGGTGTTTGCATTCTCATCCCTTCTCCAGTCTCCATCTTTCAAGCTTCCCCAAGCAAGATTCTTGGCAGCACATATTACCAGAGAAACAGAGGAAATGATCCTTGCTCTTAACAGTGATTCCTCATACTGATATACAACTTTGAAATCAACGAAGCACATTCAACGTCCTATCTCAATGAATCATCTCTCCAATAGACACTCGCCTCAACGCTCAGAATTCTAACAACCTTGAAAATCACGGGAAGGAAGTGACTTCTCATGTTCACAGGGCCTGTGGGTGCTGGAAGAGCAGCCTGACCTCACCACACTCTGAAAGCAGCTGCAGGGCTTGCTTCCAAAGTCTGTCTGCTGTGTTCTATACAACCTGGAGAATAATTTTTGATAGCCATATCTGAATTTATTAAGTGCACAGACAGACAGGTATAGATGATAGAAGATAGATGACTGATAGACAGACAGACAGATAGACAGATGATAGATAGATGATAGATAGATAGATAGATAGATAGATAGATAGATAGATAGATACATAGATACGTAGATACATAGATACATAGATAGATACATAGATAGATGATAGAGACAAAGATAAATAGACAGACAGACAGATGAGAGATAGGTAGATTGATAGATGATAGATAGGTGGATAGATAGATAGATATAAATAAACAGATGATAGACAGAAAGATACATAAGACAGAAAGACAGACAGATAGATGATATATATATATAGCTATAGATAAATAGATGATATATAGGTGGATAGATAAATAAATAGATGATAGACATAGATGGATGATAGAGAGATAAGACAGAAAGAGGCAGACAGACGGATGAGAGATAGATATATGATAGATAGATAATAGGTAGATAGATAATTGATAGATAGATGATAGATAGATAAGAAGTCATCATCAAATTATATGTTCACAACATCCAGCAGAAATTGACTGCAGAAGGCAGTCAGTTGGAGTTCCCAAAAGAGTCTCAAGCAGAGCAGAGCGCCCATTGGATGAAGCTGCCAAGTAAAAGAATAAATAGGAACAGATGATATCGGCAAATGAGGTGCTCACAACATCCATCGGAAACCCACTGGAGGAGGCGGAGGCAGTCAGCTGGAGTTTCTAGTTGAGCTTTCTCTCCATAGCTGAGCTTCCATTGAGCTTCCGGCCTCACTTTCCCACTGTAGGGAGTTTTCTATCATGGGATATACAATAGCAGTCTCTGTTGGAAATGGTTTATCTGCTCGCTGCTCTCCACAGTACAGCAATTCCACTCTTTCCTCCCTGGCACAGAGTCAGGAGGCAGCTCATCTCCAAACAAGGGACTCTGAAAGACACTTAGAGACAACCATGCTTCGGTCTGAAATGGGGGAGGGCCAACCCCGCTGCCAGAGAGAGCATCTCAGTGAGTTCAAACAGCATGTGACAGTTTACTAAGATAATGTCCATTGCAGGCTGGGCCCTTGATAGGAATGATGGCAATCATGGAAGCAACCAAGAGCCCGAGATGGACTCAGCGATGAGTGGATCATGTTCCAGACAAGGTCTAATTTTCCTCAGCATCTTTCTAAGGTCGGGAGTCTTATTTCACCTGTTTTATTGATGCATTCATGGAAACCTAGAGTTAATAGGCACAGTAGTGCCCCCTAACTGTTAAGAAGGCTTTCTGGGACTTGGACCTAGGTGGAAACACATGTTGTCATCTTCCACTTAACTCCATTTTCTATCATCCAGTAACTCATCAGATTCTCTTGGTATGCCTTTTCGCCTTCCACAGACAAGGTAATGCCTCAGTGGAGATGTGGCCAATTAGAGGGGACATTGTATCTCAATTATTTTACTTTATTTTTTCCCATAAATAATAAGGAAGAGCCCAGAAACCCAGAGGGACTCTTCTGCCTCACACAGTCCATTAGCAACATAGCCTGGGTGCAAACCCCGATCTCTTGAACCCTTATTTCTATGTCAAGGGCTTTTTCAGGTTCTAGCCATGGGGGAAAGTAGTCATGTCTGAGCCATTGGTTTAATGTCCTGGAGCCCCTATGCACTGGTTCACTCTGGCTAGCATAACAAACACTGCACATAGGTGCCTTAAATCACAGAGACATTTTGTCCATCTCTGTGTAAGGTTGAATGTCCCTCATAAGCTGTCAGCAGTGTTGACTTTTCCTTAGAGTCTTCCTGGCCTAGAGATGGCCCCTTCATGTTATGATCTCTGTGACCTTTATCCTATACACTGGCGCCCTGATGTGATCCCTTCTTATTAGAGCATCAGCCATGTTTGATTAGGGTTGTGCCTCGTGATCTCATTTAACTTTCATTGCTTCTTTAAAGGTTCCGTCTCCAAATACAGTCACACCAAGGATGCAAGACTTCATTTTATGCATTTTGGAAGGGACACGATTCAGATCATGGCATTCCACTTCCTGACCTCTACAACGGGAATATGGTTACACCCTGGAACTGCCACCCTTCCGAGACCACTGAAGGATCAGCAGAAATCGCCTTAGACCACACCAGACTCAGCACACCTCCCCATTAACAGTGGCTCCCTTCACACCACACAGACTAGGGAGCAAAGAAGAGAGGACAGAATAAAGCACAGGTGCAGTCCTGGGAACCCAGAGTCCTGCCCGCAGCAGGGGAATAACAAGCTCCTAAGAGCGGGAAACTCACTGGACATTAGGCTTCCAATTGCTACACTTGGCATATTCTATTAAAGACACTTAGCGTCAGCGGGAAGAAAGCCGCTTTGCAGGCAGAAAGAACTTTAGGGAAGCAGAGACGCTAGCACGCTTCGTGCTGATTGACGGGATGTCTTCTCTTCAAGTGAGAAGCTGTCAGGCACCATATTGTTAAAAGCTTATCAAATCTGTACACAGGGTATTCGTTATTATATTAGCCCATCAGATCCTGGCAAAACCTGTGTAACATCAAATGGCGAGTTGTGTACGATACTGAACATCGTGGGCTGAGATCTCTGAGTCTCATATTTTCATAGGTCAATGAACAAATAACTGGTGCCACAAAAAAGCCACAAAACAATCCAAACATGGGTCTGCCTTGGGTTTTTATGCTTGTCTAGCTATGGTTACTTTCCATTAAATAAGAAAAGCAAGAATGAGGGAATGGGCAGGTAACTGTTCTGCTTGCTTCACAAGCACAACAACCTAAGTTCAAATCCAGCCGAATACCGG
Source organism: Myodes glareolus (assembly GCF_982192425.1). Classification (NCBI taxonomy): domain Eukaryota; kingdom Metazoa; phylum Chordata; class Mammalia; order Rodentia; family Cricetidae; genus Myodes; species Myodes glareolus. The sequence goes on along the minus strand of NC_142029.1, from coordinate 27,161,866 downwards.
CAGGAAAAAGCCAGGTCTGGCAGCATGTTCCTATAATCCCAGTATTGGCAAAGTTTCAGCAGAAGGATTTCTGGCCTGGGCCCTAGCCTAGCTGAATCAGTGAGTCCCAGGTCTGTGAGTCCCAGGTCCCTTGGGACCTGAGGGATGGTTCAGCAGTTAAGAGCACTTGTTGCTCTTGCAGAGGGACCAGTATCAATTCCTAGCACCCACATGGCAGTTCACATCTATGATTCCAGTTTCAATGGATTTGATGCCCTCTTCGGGGTTCTTTGGGTACTGCACACACATGGTGGACATACATACATACATGTAGGCTGTAGCACAATCTCTGCTCCACGTGCTAAGTGCTATGGTATGGTTTGCAAGTTGGTCAAGGGCTTGGAGATTGAAACACACATACACACACACACACACACACACACACACACACACACACAAAGAGAGAGAGAGAGAGAGAGAGAGAGAGAGAGAGAGAGAAAGAGAGAGAGAGAGAGAAGCTAAGAATGCCTCAAGAATGCCCCAGGGCAGCTTTTTCTTCCTCCTTGACTAATGGCCACACCCTAACTCTCAGCTGCAAGCCCTCCAGAAACCACTCCCCTGCCATCAGGAAGGCCTGAGGGTCTCGTGCTCAGAGCAGCTGCAAAACAAGTTGTTTTCTCAGAGCAGCTGCAAGCATCGGAAAACAAGTTATTTACTCTAGCAGGCAAGGGATTCCAAAAATTCAGGGTCTGGGGTTCCACAGTCCCCAACAGTAGGTAAAACATTCATACACATAAAATAAAAATCAATAAATTTTTAAATCCAGGAATCCTGATTGTTCCCTTTCCACTATCAAGAGGAATTAGTGTAGGGATTTGGACAGACAAGGAAGGCAACATGGTTACCCCTAATGTCCCCACCACAGCTAGCCATGGATTCGGTCCCTATTGTTCCTATACCTTTCCATTGTTCAGTAAAGAGTGAAATGCGCGGATGAGAACTCAAAGACCAGAAGAGAATGAAAGAGGGTTTTTAGGAAAGGACGAAACACAATTGTAGGAATAATAGTCGAAGGCACCAGGACACTTGCTGCCAGGTGACCACAAATGACATGCTATTTCTGCCTCTGTCAAGGGCATCAATGGATGGGACCAAGTGCAAGCATGTGCTCTCTGACAAGAGAATCTTTTGTGCACTCGGTCCTTCATTAGTTCTGCTGTATCAGGCGACGTCATATTCCCCTGGGCAGTTTCATTAGCTCTCACAGCCCTCAAGATCCTTAAACCAGTCGCCATCACATTGATCATTATTAGCACAGCTCAAGAACATGTTCTGAAAACTCACATTTAAAAAAGCGCCCCAATTCATTTCCAACAAAAGAGACTTTTTAGCCCAAGGAACTTGGCACATCTGTTTTAGAAATCAGTCATCTATGAAAGCCTCCTCTCCTCTGTACAATCTGTATGGAGGCAGAGAGCAATACCCCGGCAGGCTTTGCCTTTATCTTTGGAAAAAAGAGTCAAAATTCCATTTATAAAGCAACTCTTAAAATAACTTGGAAAAACATCTGGTTCTAGTGAATGGTCCGGGTCAAAATGTCAGTCATCAATTAGTTAACCACGAGAAACAGATGGGTTTTCAAATCCATTTGTCAAGCATTATTTGTGCGAGGTGTCCTTGCCCCAGGTTGAAGAGCATCTCACTGGGAATGTGGCAGGGGCCGAAAGAAGCAATGTAAGTAAGTGGCCAAGGATCACGACCATGGCAGAGCAAATCCGTGAGCGCTGGACCACGAGGTAGACTAGGAACTGTAGAGCGAGAGGGATGAAAGAGAACATGAGGGAGGCTATGAGAGCCCAAGGCCACCCAGCCGGCTTATCATGTGCCAGAGTGAACATTTTCAAAAGGACAGAGGCAGATTAGTCCAAATGCCAAGGGCATGTATGGACATAGGATGCTACAACACTCGCAGAAGGTAATCTGACGTTGGTCAGTTTACCAATCCCTTCACAAGCCCAGTTTATCCTCTGAGTTTATCACTGCCGACTGAGTGGCAGAGAGGTGGTAGGCACTTGGGGGAAGCAGCTTTGTGGATGCTGAGGCACGAAGATGTTTGAGATTAGTGGGCTGTAATTATGTGGTGCATGGTGCCGCCAAGTTCTCTCTAGACTGGATCACTTCTGCAGCCATAACTGAGGCCTTTAAGTCGCACAGAGGATGAGTTGCTGAACCACAAACAAAAGAGAAAGGTCGTACATGATGTTCATACTTCTGAAGGAAAGAACTTTGGTGGGAATTCCTCCAAATTTAAAAGAAAAGGAAAGGAAGGAAGGAAGGAAGAAGAAAAGGAGGGAGGGAGGGAGGGAGGGAGGGAGGGAGGAAGGGAGGGCGGGCGGGCGGGAGGGAGGGAGGGAGGGAGGGAGGGAGGGAGGAAGGAAAGAAAGAAAGAAAGAAAGAAAGAAAGAAAGAAAGAAAAACAGAAAGATCCTGACACATCGAATGTAGTTTTCTTGACAATTTGGAAAGCTAAATGAAACTACTCCAAGTCACTAATGATTGTAATAAACTATTTTTAACCACCTATGGGGAAAGAGTGAACTCTTCTATTTTCTTTTGAAGAGAAGTTTACAACATTATTGTCATAAGAAAACAGGATCAAAGACTGTGAAGCCAAAGTGTAAGATAAAGGAAAGAGGTTTACAATTGAATCAGTGATTAAGATTAAGATGCAGTCAACCCTACCCCCACCAAAATCTGGGACTCTTCACAGTATTTGCCAGCTTAAAAAAAATAAAAGTAAGGTATTAGTGAGATGGCTCAGCAGTTAAGAATGCTTGCTGATCTGGCAGGGACTTGGATCTTTGATCTCAGAATCCACATCTGGCGACTCACAACCACCATTAACTCTAACTCTGAGGGATCCAACGACCTCTTCTGGCCTCTGTGGGGACTTCAACTAATCCACAAGAAAGCATGTACTAACACAATGAGTACCCAGGATCACCCGAGGGTCCTAAGTTACCTTAAGACAATGAAAAGACCATGTGAGAAGAGAAAAAGAAGTCACTGGTCATCATCAAAGACAGGGCCAGTGGGATGGTGGGTAGGATAACAAGGCTGCTCTCGGTGAAGAGACTCGGCCGTCTGAAAGCAGGTGGCTGGGTTCTGTCTCATCCACCATTAGCCCACGTCCTTTCTTCTCACATAGCAAAAGACCTCTGCATCCCAATCTAGGCTTTCGTGTTCTGTCATTTTCTTAGTATGTTTCAACTTGCCAAAAATTTAAAAATAAATTTAAGTGACTTCCGCATTAGCAGCAGCTACACAAACACATATGACCCCAGCATTTGCTCCGTTACTGACTCTCATGAAGTGACAGTGCTCTTCGCTCAGCCTAACCTCCTTCTGGACCACCCACAAATCTTCCGTATCTCCTCAAATGGCATCCTGTTTAGTGTTGTCCCTGGCCTTGCACAGGGAGACATACAGACTCTCCCTCCATCTACCCTCAACAGCCATAACCAACCCTTCCCCTCTGCGCGAACATGTTGTTTGTGGTTCCAGCTATGTTTCCTACAGTATATACAAAAAATAATGGGAAACCGCATAGTTATCGGAAACAACTTTATCAGTGACTAAAAAGGAATACTGCATATCCCCAAAGTGAGGCATATTGGGGCTCCCTTTTAGACATTGTCACATCGATTTCATGGGCAAAACTTCTAGAGTAGGTGTGTCATTATCCTTGGGTAGTTCCTTCACCTGTTCGATGTCCTCCAACCAGGCGGGAGGGGCTGAGTTGCGTAATCTGAAAGCCACACCTGTGTTAGTCTAGCTAATGCCCTCCCCCTCTACCCATGTGTTGCTGGTCAGCTTTCAGTCAACTTCACATGAGGTAGAGTCATCTGGGAAGAAGGAACCTCAGTTGAGGAATTGCCTCCATCAGACAGGCTTATTGGCAAGTCTGGGGGGTGGGCACTTTCATAATTAGCGACTCATGGGAGGACCTAGGGGCGGTGCCATCCCTAGGCGGGTGGTCCAAGGTTGTGAAAGGAGGTAGGCTAAGCAGGACATGAGACCAAGCCAGGCAGCAGCTTTACTCCTGTTTCTCCTCTGTTTGAGTTCTTACCCTGGTTTCCCTCAATAGCGGACTACGATGGGGATGTAGGAGCCACACAGACACTTTGTTCCCAGAGGCGGTTTGGGTCAGTGTTTGACCTGAGCAATAGGAACCACACCAGAACCACCACGCCCCCTACTGCTCCCCACCCTGGCTGTATGTAGTTGAACATTAAAAAAGGAGGAAAATGCCACTAAGGAAGACATTTCCTGAAAGTCAGGGGCCCGATGTATTTTTCTTTCTCCTTGGCCCATCTTTAGGCAGGCCAAGTCTTTGAATTCATCTTCAGTTGGAAGTATAGAAGAAAATTTAGTTTTATTCACTCAGTATGTGTGTGTGTGTGTGTTTGTGTGTGTGTGTGTGTGTGTGTGTGTGGTATATGCATCTGTGTGTGCACGTGCTCCCATATTTTAAGGTCAGAGGATGACGTCATGGTCTTTGTCAATTGTTCTCCACCTTCTCTCTTGAGATAGGGTCTCTCACTAAGCATGAAACAAGCCATCTGGCTAGACTGGCCAGCCTACCAGCCTTGGGTTCCTCCTGCGGTATTCAACCACACCTGGTTCCCCACCTCACCTTGCTCCCCCCCCCCCCGGGTTGCTAGAGACCCAGACTCAGGTCCTCATGCTTTCATGGCAAGCTCCTTACCTCCCCAGCCCTGGAAACCCAATTTTAAATCAGCATTTTTACCAAGACTACCTTTGCAAGGCTCACTCAGCCTTCAGTGTTGACAAGCCATCCTTCAAAGAAAACAGGAGCACAGCAAACTTGAGAGCTTCTAAACCAGGCGCCACAAAAGCCTCAATTGAAAGGAAGCGCCAGCCGCCATTCACCCCAGGGACCAGCTGTCAGAGGCGGCCAGAGCAGTCCACATTCATCCTTGTCCAAACTCCAGGGAGTCGGGACATTTTATTCAAGGCAGAATATTCAAAGTCTTCCCACATCTGCCTGCTTCTCGCCAGCTCCCTCTAGCCAGGTGGCCAGCAGGTTCTGATTGATCTCCTCCATGTTTCTCTTCATATCTGGATGTCAGGAGTGTGTGAGGGGTCCTCGGGGTAGATTTCTCCCCTGGAGTGTCGGATAAATCCGACCCTTCCACTTGAAATAAAGCCTGCATCAAGAGACTCTGTGGCTCTGTGTGCTGCCTCTCGGCGGGGGATCCCCCCTCATTGGAGGCTTTCCGAATATCAGTCTAAAATCAGAAGCTTGGAATGACAGTACAGTGTGTTACCCCAGAAGAAATGTGCATGCCTTGCTGGGAGATGTCAGACGCTTGGAATTCCTGGTGGACCTTCTCCTAGTGAGAAAATCTTTGCGGGGAGGAATAAGAACTAAGGAAGGCAGGGGCCAAGAGATGTCAGTGTTGATGGCAAAGAGTGCGAGTATAGGGTCCTGCCTGGGAGGTTCACATATGTCTGGGGATCTAACAATCATGTCGCTGTGAAGGGAAGCCAGCATGATCTGGGGTAGGGGCTCTGTACTGTTAGAAAATGTCTAAATGATACAGTTTCTTCTATCTGAAACGACGGGGACTCAGAAACAATCCACTCCAGGGTTTTAAAGGGAATGATGAAGGGAAGTGAGAAGTTGAGCTTGGCCTTGTTCAGCCAACCCTACACCCTACACATAAGGACGAGGGAGCAGCCTCCACATCAGAAAGAAGCCGTTTGGGGGAAATTGAAAGGAAAGCTGTCACTTTACACAGCAGGTAGGGTCTTACTAACCCTTGAGGCGGGGCAGGCTATTTAAAAATAGAATCAAAGCCTGTTTGGAAGAATGTGTGGAATATGGGAGCCATGTTGGAACATTTGAAGGGAATTCGAGAAATTTGGCTAGTAGGGTTTGGCAGGCCCTTTTGAAGTTGAACTAACAGATACGCTGTTCTCACGCATTATTCTGGAGCCCCCAGGATGCTGCAAACAGCACGCATGCTCCTATGGGTACCACAAATGTTGGCCTCTCATATAGGCATCGTAGGAGCTGTGTCTTCAATACTTCATCGGTAACATAGAACAGCCTGTGGTGGTTGGACTGTGGAATGCTTCTCAGTGACTCCTGTAGTTGAACACTTGGTCCCCAGAAGGTGATACTGTTCAGGGGGGTGACAGAACCTGTGGGAGGTGGCACCCTGGTGGGAGAGATGAGTCACTAAAGTCTCCAGCCCAGCCCCACTTCCTGTTCACCTTCAGCTTCCTGCCTGTGGATGTCATGTGACCACCTACCTCTTAGGCAACGTGAATTCTAATTGGGCTTAATAGTAAAAGCCTGGAGTCAGATATTAGGAGGTGAAAGTTGAAAGATCAGAGAAGCCGAGCAGCCCACCACTTCTTCTCATCATCTCCTCAGCCTGAAGGGGGCAAGTCCCTGTCTCTACCCACCTTATATTCCTCTCTTTGCCCAGCCATAGAGTGCTGGGATCAAAGGTGTGAGCTCTGTTTCTCTTTTAGATTAGTTAAATCCCCTGTAGCCCAGTGTGACCTTGAACTCCCGCTCTTCCTGTTTCTTCCTCCCAAGTGCTGGGATTAAGGATCTGTGTCACCACTGCCTGGCCTCTATAGTTAACTAGTGGCTAGCTCCACCCTCTGATCTTCAGGCAAACTTTATTTGTTAGAGCACAAACAAATATCACCAGACTCTTTTTCCTACTGCTGAGCCTTCCTAGCCTAGAAGGACTGTGTGTCCGGAAACTGTAAGCTAAAATAAACCTTTCCGCATTCAAATTGCGTCTTGCCAGGTATTTTGAGATAGAAATGTAACAAAAGAACTAATACAGCCTCTAACTTGAAATTCAAGAGATAATTTTCACATTTCATCTCAAGTAGTCTCAAAATTTCCATACTGTTTATTTATTTTATCTAGTCCAACAAAATACAGCTATACCGCAGCAGTGAAAGGACCTCTAAAATAGGAAGTAACTCTGCCCTGGGGTAAAAATATAATGCTCTAGGAGGGTAGGGGTCATAGTTATGATATTTCACTAATATTAAACTAACATGAAGCATGGTGCCTTGCCACATAGTTGCTCATGAATATTCATTATTAATGAAGTACCAACCTATAGTAATGTCCCACATTTGTCAACCTCAGTCACACTCCCTGAGGTTGAACACAGTGTTAGTCAGAGGACCTAGAGGACCTGAAAAGCTTAGGGCATGATTCAAGCTGAGTCAATCATGGTCCAGTCAGGAGAAGCACAGCACGCATCTGCTGGGTATTCTGCCCCACACAGGATAGCCCAGATGGGAGCATGCTCATAGCTAGGCACCAGGATACCGAGGTTAGGATCTTGGCCCCCAGGAAGAAGCTGAAAGAAACAGGGCGGGAAAGAAGTAGGTTCCAATTAAGTCAACAGATCATTGATCAGACCTCTTGGTGTGATATCGAATTGGAAAAACAACCGGAGCTAAACATAGTTTCCAATAGCAAGATTCCCATATATCTGGGTCTAACTAGGGTGAGATTGTGCAGAAGTTCTGCCTGAGGAGAATTCCAAATGACTCAACCATCTTGACAGGACCCTGACACATACAAAGCACTTCATCCATGTTCTACAATCAAGCACAATTATCTTAAACTGTCTTGGTTCTCTAAACCCTAAAGACAGAAATACGAACACCATTTTACTGTGTATTCTAGAGGTTATATGATATCTTCTGCAGTCTTTCAAAGTCCCTCACTTATAATAGGGATTCAATAGATGACGAGTATTAGTCCATGCTTTCTACTAAGCTAAGCGAGGCCACAGAGCTGACACCTTGCCCCGGTAAGCCACACAGCCATGAAACTGGCTCCATAGAAGTTGGCACTTGCCCTGGCACACAATAAATGTCAATTTTTCCTTACAAAATAAAAGACTCATATTAAAAACAAACAAACTAAAGAAAATCTTTGAAAGGAAAGGGAGGCTGAGAGCAACTAATACAGGCAAAGAAATTGATTCCTCCTTAATGAAGTCAGGATTATTCATTCTTGAGGGTTTTTTTAAAGACAATTAATGGAAAATGTTAAAACTCAGAATGCTGCAATCATTAGTGGCTGATCACTGGAAGCAAGGATGCAGCTTTTATGATTAATGACTGAATTTTAAGCATTCCGGGCAGATCAAGGAAACCTCCACGACCCTGTACCCCACCTCCGTCATCCGTGCTTCCCTGAGAAGCTGTAGAGAAGGCTGTGACGTCCCAACGGGCTCTTCCTTCCCTAGAATATTGTATAACTCAAAAAAATCAGAACAAAGACTCAACCCACTCATTCAGCAGACAGCAACAACCTGAGGTAGTAAAGAAAAACAAGAAAGGCCCTCATAAGCCATGGAAGGAAAAAAAATACATATTGGTCTCTGCCTTGTTTTTTATTCAGTCTTGGGAATATTGTTCAAATACTCTGAGTCTAGATTTTCTCTCATTCACAAAATGGAAGTGAGGATATAGGCTTCCTTTTCTGTTATATGGAATATACATGGGAAATATTAAATACCATTCAAATGCAAAGTATTGGTATCTTTCATGTGTATTATAATTTTTACAGATTTTTTTGCATTATTTTTAATTATAAGTATACATGTGTGTCTGTATGTGGGTATGCACCTGCAGAGGTCGAAGGAGTCAGACCCCTGGGACTGGAGTTGGAGGCAGCTGTGAAGCTCCTAATGTGGGTGTCGGGGACAGAGTCAGGTGCTCTTGAAAAGCCATATGTGTTCCTATGGCTGAGCTCTCCCCAGCCTGCTGCATTATCACTTTTTGACTCGTTCATTCAACAGGATCCGAAGAAATGAAGAATGGTGGTTTGAATAAGATGCCCCCCATAGGCTCCTGTATTTAAATGCTTATTCACCAGGGAATGGAACTCTTTGATAGGATTAGAAGGATTAGGAGATGTGGCCTTGGTGGAGGAAGTGTGTCACAAGGGGTAGGTTGTCTTTGAGGCTTCAAAAGTTCATGCCAGGCCCAGTCTCTCTTCTCTCTCTCTCTCTCTCTCTCTCTCTCTCTCTCTCTCTCTCTCTCTCTCTCTCTCTGCTTACAGATCAGCAGGTAGCTCTCAGATACTTTTCCAGTACCACTCCTGCCTGCTGCCATGCTCCCTGATGTGTTGATAATGGACTAAACTTCTGAACCTGTAAGCAAGCCCCCAATTAAATGCTTCTCTTTATAAGAGTTGCCTTGGTCCTGTGTCTCTTCACAGCAATAGAACAGTGACTTAGACAAGGGGCTAATTCACAGAAATGGAGAAAGACTCTAAAGAAGCATATGATACTTGCAGGTTCAGGGACAATCATGTACTTACTCCTAGTTTCTAGGTCTCTCAGCACAAGTTCTCTAAAGAGAACTGTTTGTCTCCCAACAGCTGTGACCAGAGAAGAGAGAAGCTGGGTTGCATATCACAAACAAGGCAAAAAAAGAGACCATCTTTCTTCAACTGCACAAGACCCCTTTGCCAGGGAAGGTAATATTCTCTGGGAAATACTCCCCCACAGATGATAGTCTCCACTATCCACAAACAGACCTCCTTTTGTAAGTAAGAGTCAGGAAGTTAAGCTCAGCATCATGCAAGGCAGAAAATAGAGAACAAAATGTCTCATCTAAATACCAATCTAAAGGCACCAGACTACAGAGGCAGGAGGAGTGTGAAAGTCAGTGGGCACAGAAACACAGAGGAAGCAAGGCCTTCTAAGCACAACAGGACAGATGCGCATCATGAACCTGCAGAGCCTGAGGCAGCATCCATGAGGTCTTAGAGCTGACGGACAGACACATGCACCTCTACCTAACCCAGAAGAGATCTCCAGTTGATAACCACTTGAAAATGAAAATTTAGTTTCCCATGGGAGTCTCACTGGGCAAACAAACTATTCTTAAGGGTAGGCTGCATGTCCAGTGGTAAATGGGCAGCAGACACTAACTCAATGACATCTTTGGAAGTTCTTTCAAAATGTTGGTTGGGTTTTTTAAACTTTATTTATTTTTATTTCTATTCTTATTTTTTTGCCCTAAAGATCCTTTGCATATATATTTTAGCTTCCAATTTTGTGTATTTATGGGATTCCTGAGTGCATGAATGAGTGGGTCTCAATGTCCACGTCTGTTTCTTGTGTTGTTCCTTGGGCTTTTTCCCTTCTGTTTGTTTTGTCCCTATTCCAGTTTTTTGTTTCTGTTTTATTCTTATTATATCACAGCATACCCTATTCTATCTTATCCTATCATGCTATTATCCCTTAGATGCCCATTTCTTTTCTACTGAGAAATAGAGAGGGACTGGATCCAGACGGGAGATGAGATAGGGAAGGAACTTGGAGGAACAAAGAGAGGAAAAACCATAATTGATGTGGGATTTCCCCTCTGTATGCTGTGAATACCTGTAACATGAGGGGCCAGCTTGTTGGGGTTTCTGTCGCGCCTGGTACCCCACAGTTGGCAAATCCCAAAGAAAATAACACAGAGTCTACATTAGGTTATAAACTGATTGGTCCACTAGGTCAGGCTCCTTATTAGTCCTTGTAACATATATTACCCCATTATCCTTATCTACATTAGTCACACGGGCTCAGTACCTTTCTCAGTGTGACAGCTTACATGTTACCTCTTCGGTGGTCTGCGCAGGAATGGCGGAAGAGCTTCCTTCTTCCCAGAAGACATACTCCCAGTCTCTTTGCTCCACCCCTACTTCCTGTCTGGCTTTCCCGCCTATACTGCCTGCCTGGCCAATCAGTGTTTTATTAAAATATGATTGACAGAATACAAACAATTCTCCCACACCATGGGAGTATTCTGGGACACAGGAAGCTCCCTCCGTCATTCCTGTGCAGACCACCGAAGAGGCAGCATGTAACTTGCCCAGCTGAGAAAGGTATGGAGCCATGTGGCTAATGTAGATAAGGATAATGGGGTAACATAAGTTATAAGAGCTAATAAGAAGCCTGACCTAATGGGTCAATCAGTTTATAACCTTATGGAGTCCTGTGTGTGATTTCTCTTTGGGATTTGCCGGTTGTGGGGTACCGGGCGGGACAGAAACCCCAACAAGTCGGCCCCCTCATGTTTCATATGGCGCCCAACGTAAGCTGGCCCCCGTCATATTACAAATACCATTGGTTAATAAAGTAACTATCTTGGCCTGTTAATAGGGCAGAACTTAGGTAGACTGGGAAAACTAAACTGAATACTGGGAGAAAGGAGGAAGAGTCAGGAGAGAAGTCAGGTAGTCCCGTCGGAGATAGACACCAGAACTTTATCCAATAAACCACAGCCATGTGGTGATACACAGATTAATAGAAATAAGAGCTAGCCAATAAAAAGCTAGAGTTAATAGGCCAAGCAGTATTTTAAATAATATAGTTATTATATTGTGATTATATATAGTGATTATATATAGTTATATATAGTGATTATTTCAGAGCTGAGGAACCGAGAACCAATAAGCAACCTCCATACAACACATACTTAGAATATATTATGTGAAAAAATCTAGTTTCAATAAAAACAATCCAAGACATCATTGGTGAGACTACATGAAATTCCCCTCCCTCACAAGCATTCACTGAAGGCTTATTTGGGACTCACTCCTACTTCGAACTGCAAGGAGATTTCTTACCACTTTGACAGTGCTGGCTGGGGATATAACTTAGTAGATGAAGTGCTTGCTACATAAGTATGAGGACATGGGCTCTGTGCTCCAGAACCCACCTAGAAGAGCTGAAGACAGCAGTATGTATCTGGAACTTCAGGGCTGGGGAAACGGTGTCAAGATAACCCACAGCTCGGTGGGCAAACTCTGGGTTCAAAAAAAAAAAAAAAAAAAAAACAAGTGCTGTCTTTCAATTTACCACTCAAAAAATGTGAAAGAGGTTTATCAAAATGTGGAAAGTTCTTCCTAAAGTTTCTCTAATTAGTTCAGGTACTTAGTACTGGCATCAAGTTATTTTATTCAGCAATAGTATTTGAGATTAATATATTCTCTCTGGTCTCTATAGTAACTGGTCTTTCGGCATAGTATTAAGATTATGGGTTTATTTACATCCAGGCTCACCCAAGAGGAAGAGTCTTGTATAATTTATTGTTACATTTGGAGAGCATAAAACCTTTAGGCCACAGCATGTAGTTAATATTCAGAATTAAGTCGGTTTCTTATGCATCAACTGGTAGGTCAAATTCAGCTTTGTGTGCTATAATTTTTAATACAGGTTTTTGCCTGGAGCAACATGGAAGCCCTGAAGCGGCGCTGTGAATTATTACAACTGAATGGGGCACTACCTGCCAAAATGTACACAGTGGCTTGCATTTCGGTGGCACAAAGGCTATAAACATGTTTTCCAAGAGCTCTGCACGACAAGGACATCTAAATAAAATATCAGTTCTGCGACCGGTGTCAGCATTTGGACTCAAAGCTGCCTCAGGTCTGAGTTCACAGCCATTCAATTCTTACTGCTACAGAACGGTAGTTTAGGGGTTTGATGACCATGTGGATGCATTTCCCTTCTCTCTTTTAATGAATGTGAACACCACACGGCAAGTCATGTATTAGCAAAATGATGTCTGAAAAGCAACCTTAGCTGTGACCTTTAATAAGCCGAGATAGTTTAATGGATAATTCATATTTAAGCGATATTAGGAATTTTTGTCATTGAATACTGTTTGTGGTACTTTTGGTGTTTATTTGTTTGTTTACCTTTGGAAGGGGTGATGTGTATGCATCAAGATAGAGATCAGAAGACACCTTAAGGCAACCAGTTCTCTCCTTCCACCATTTGAATCCCAGGGATTGAACTCAGGCCTTTCCCCACTGAGCCATCTCTCCAGCCCTCCATTTGTGTTTTGATGACTACCCATTGTTAAAATTTCTAAATGAAAACATGGACTGGCTTTCTCCTGATGGTGGCTTTCAGGTGTCTTAATTCTGGAGGGGGGGAGGGGACAGGGAAAAGACAGTCTCAGGTATTGTTTCTCAGGTGTCATTCCTTGGGACTCCCCCTACCTTATTTTGGAAGACAGGCTCTCTCATGGGTCTGGAACTCATCAATTAGCTAGGCTAACCAGCCAGCAAGACTCATGGATCACCTCTGTAGTCTGAGAGCTGGGATGAAAAGTACTTACTACCACACATGGCTTTCCTTATATGGGCTTTGGGCACCAAACTCAGGTCCTCATGCTTCCAAGGCCAGTACTTTATCCTCTGAGCTCTCTCCTTAGCCCCTCCCCAAGGCATTTTATGCTTTTCTTAAAGGCTAGTAAATGCCATCACTGCTTGATTACATATGAGTGAATTTCCTATTTTACAGATTTGCAAAAATTATAGAAAAGATCTTTCATCTAAATATCAGAAAGCAGTAGAAGGTTAGGTAAACTCTAGGGCATGTGACAGATGTACATATAGCTATTTCCATGATGTTTATCAAGAGTACAGAATCCCACTTTGGTAAATTTATGAATTCTAACCGAAGATCTCCCTAAGAATGTCAAAGTCCACAAATAATGTCCAAACTGCTTTCCAAATATTTACATTGAAGCCATAGATTTGCACTGCCCTCAACCCTGGTCAGCAAGACTTCATATTGCAATGGGTAGTAGGTCATGGGGAGACTCATGACCACCCAAAATGCTGAAAATATGCAGTTGTGAGTGTCCAATTGTAACAGGAGAGCAAAATCGACCTCCCATCCCAAGGCTCAGGAGCATCAAGGAAGGGAGAGTGAGGAGAATATAAAAGCCAGCGAGAGGGCAGGAATGCTGTGGAACGCTGTCCTCTGACGGCCCCCGTCACACACAGGCTCTCACAGCAACTGCGATCACCTGCATAAGATCAAGCCAGTTAAAAACCCTGCACGGGCAGCACAAGGACCCCCAACACCCCACCCTTAGCCAAGGAGCTGGTGGCAGTTGATGGCTGCTGGCTTCTGGGAAAGGAAAAGTTACTTTATGGGGGTTGTGGTCCCTCATCGGCTGCCACTGGTGGGTGGCCCCATCCCTATGCAACATCTGGGCCTCACCAATGGGACTCAGTGGGTGATAATAATAATTTTTGAAGGACATGAAGTTGGGAAGGAGATGTTCGAAGGGAGGTTGGACAGAGTTCTGGGTAAGGATAATTAAGATACATGGTGTATGTGCATGAAAATTTCAAAGGATAAATTTTAAAAAGAAAAACATAATAATGTTCAAAAAGCAAGTGATATAAGCTCACCTACATAGGAAACCATACCATACATTCCAGGCTTGCAGGAGGGATGGAGGATTCAGTCATTCTTGTCTCCCTCTGTGCACTCGAAGAGTTTGCCAGGAGTATGTGCCATTGCTATCAGTAGGGGAAAGAAGTAGCCAAAGAAGACAACAGGAAACATATTTTCCCTAACAATAACAACAGTGTACATATGCATGTGCATACATACAGGTATAAATATATATAAACATAAAGATAAAAAGAAAGACAAAGAGGGACAGCTTATTCTCATGCAGGTATCATCTTCCCACATGAGATATAAAGCTGGGATCTTAAATCACATCCTCTTCATTGAGAAACTGGCCATGAATCGAGCTCTATAGAGCACTAGATACATCAAGGTCTCCTCCCTTGCTCGCCCCTTGTTCTCAATAGGGCTCTATGAGGGCGAAGAGCTGGAGAGCCAGGTTCACTAATACTGGTACCCCTGAGAATCTGGGAATGTCCAAGTGGAGCATAATCAAGGTTGCCAGTGCCAGTTACCTCGTGGGATGCAGCAGAAGGAAGACAAAGGAGCAAAGATGGCCATCCAAGCCGCAGTGACCCCACAGGTGGGCTGAGTGGGGTCTGCCACACTGAGACTACACACCTGCGCCATTTGACTTAAAGAACCAGGATGCTCTGTTCTCTCATCAAAGATAATGAGAACCTTAATCACGGTACTCTGCTTTCAAAATGGCAATAGGTTGTTTCAAAGCAATGACGGTGTTTATTATATTCTTTTCGCTTGTGTTTAAAGCACACAGGTGTGGGGACAGACCATCTTTGCCAGCCACAGGGACACAGCACAGCTCTGAGGTGTTGCTGCCTTAAGTCACTCAAGACATGGGGACTTTGGGGTTTTTTTGGGGGGGAGGTTGTTGTTGTTGCTTTTGGTTGTTTGTGGTTTTTTTTTTGGAGAAAAGATTTGGCTCATGGCATAGACATATGTTCTTGCCTGACTAAAGAAAACAGGTGTGTTGCCACCTCATGTAAGGGAGCTTGCTGCTTAATGGACCTCGTCATCAGGCAAGCTGGAACAGGTGTACAGCTGGCAGGCCGACCCCTCACCAACTTCTGGAGAGATGCTGGACCACTGTGGCGTACTGGCTGGCTGTCCTCTAGTGCCTGCTTCACAAGCCTATGAGGTGGAGCACACACAGACGTTCTCCTCTCCCACATCAAAGAACACAGCAGCTGAGACATTCGGGATCAAAGGCAGGTGATCTCTCGGGCAAGGGACCAATGCATAAGTCTCTGCATTTCAGGAGGGTCCGAAAACTCAAGGAGGCCCCATCCTGTCACCCCTAACAAATCCAACAAGTATTTATTGAGCACCTAATAGCTTCAGTTGTTCTAAAACAAATTTAAACATCCCCCAGCACTTATCGGGTGCCCCACATTTCCTAAAACATCACCACGTTCTTTTGACTTGGCCAGGGATTTTAGTATTTCCTCAACTTGAAGCTGAATGTTTGCTGTTATTTTAAGATTTTTTTTAAAAGTCAGAAATATAACTATTGTTTCTTTAAGGTAGTATATATCAGAAATAAAAGGCAGATATCTTAGCAAAAAGAAGGACCATACCGATCCTTATTGATCTTATTGGCTTTGCAAACATGAATCACTAGTTGGGGTCCTTTCTCTAAACCGAAGAGAACAAATGACTGATACACATCACCATGTCAATGAATGACATATGTCAAATAGATTGTGCTATGGATAGAAGCCAGGCAGAAATGGGCATGGCATTTTTGAAAAGATAAAGCTGAAATGAAGGAGAGCAAGTCAGTGGTTGACAGGGGGAATTAGTGCCACCTACAGATTGGGGATGAAAAAATATTTGAGGTGAAAAAAATTTGGCACCTCAGTGATGTTGGTGATCATATAACTGAATATGTTACCAAATTTCTTAGCATTGTGACAGAAAGGGTGAAATTGTAAGAATGTAAAAGTGAGGTGCTAGAGAGATGACTCAGCGGCAAAAAGTACTTTCTGCTCTTTAAGGGGATATCAGTTCACATCCCAAAACCCGCAGCGCCTGAACTCCAGTTCCAATGGATCTGGTGCCCTCTTGTAGCTACCACTGGCACTATACACACACACACATACACACACACACACACAGAGAGAGAGAGAGAGAGAGAGAGAGAGAGAGAGAGAGAGATGCTGGCATGCACGCAAGTACTCACACATGCATACTAAATAATAATAATAGTAATAATGGCTCTTTTTTAAATTAAGGAGAAATTGAAGGGATCTAGAGAGTGGGCTCAGCAGTTAAGAGTGCCTTCTACTCTTATAGAAGACCTTAGTTCAGTTCCTAACATCCATATTGGACAGTTCACAACTGCATGTAACTCCATTTCCAAGGGATATGCGACATCTTCTGGCCTCCACATGCATCTGCACATATATGTCAATCAATCACATAGACACACACATACACACAAACACACACACACACACATGTAACAAAATTAAACTTTTTAAAAAGAAAAGTCAATAAGAAAAAAATGCTCAAATAAGGAGCCGCATTGCAAAATCTGCAAAAGAAAAATCCAAGACATACTTCACTGTCAAATAAATGCAGTGTGGGAGAGGAAGTCTTTCTAAATGAGAGGGACCTCAGTGGGAAAAATAGGTCTGGAAATATAAAATCTACAGAGATGAACTAACATTGATTGTAATCATTCTTGAAGAACACAATAGGATTCATAGTTTCTGAGCTAATGTTTGTAATAAATAATAGATAAGTCAGGAAAGAAAGAAAGAAAGAAAGAAAGAAAGAAAGAAAGAAAGAAAGAAGGAAGGAAGGAAGGAAGGAAGGAAGGAAGGAAGGAAGGAAGGAAAAGAAAGGATCCAGGTACTTTGGCCCTTGAGAGCAAATAAGATGATTGAAATTTATCAGAAAATAAGCTTCATATGACAGAGAGAATTATGTCCGAATGCATGACCAGTGCTTGAGAATAGTATAAAGCATACAGAGAGACTACGTAAATGTGGCACAGAATGAATAAATGAACTGTTGCTGAATCATCTATATTTATTCAACTCTGAATATCTGAACATATCAGAAAAAAATTAGCAAAAAAAAAATCTCCAGATGCATGGAGAAGAGGAAATCAACCAACATAGGTGACAAAATTCCAGCGAAATCTCACTGTCAGGGTCGTGGACTGGAATTGGAACTAAGCGGTCTGTGGAGTTGTTGGTTTGGATCAGTGTCCTGGGAGCTAGGAGATAGATTTTTGATGTGTGACACGAGGATAAAGATACCAATGACTCGGGTTTTTGAAATTACAGGACTGAATTTTACAGCACACGTGGGGTCTTCTCAGCTCTGAGTCCACCCTAGGGAAATGTCACTCATTCCAGTGAAGCAGTAAGGAAGCTTAGCACTAGCACACATAGGCAGGAAGAGTTCTGTGTAAAAATCAGGACGCTCCTGTTTGTGCCACGTCATGGGTCAAGTCAAAAACTCATAAGGGCTTAAAGGACGGATAGCTCGGTGGTTAAGAGCTCTTGGTGCTCTTTCAGAGGACCTGAGTTTGGTTCCTAGCACCCATGTATGATCGCTAGCAACTGTCTGTAAATCTTGTTCTAGGGGACCAACTGCCTGACCACCCAAGGGCATTCCCATGGATATACCTACACACATCATACATACCTATACACAGCAACACACAAAACTACACACAGCAACACACATACCTACACAGAACTCAAAATAAAAGTAAACTTCTTTTAGTAGCTGAGACATTAACATAAACACAGGTGGAGACTCAGGTACTCTGTCAAAAGCAATCATTGACCATGATGAGGGAGCCAATGGGAATCCCTCAGAAAACAGGATCTCAGAGATATTGACCCCCCCACCCCAATCCAAGACGACAGATAATACAAGTTAAAAAAGAAAAAGAGAAAAACTCCTGGGGAACTGTCAAGTAACACAGCCATTGTGTCTACAGATATTAAAAAGCCATTTGAGCAAGCTCCTGAAATGACCATAAGATCCCAAACAGCTTCTCACAGCCATGGGCTCACCCTGCAACCCTGAGAGGGACTCAGCAGTGTTTGTAGAAGTCTACGGGACAGAGCCCTCTCACTTGACCAAGCTCACGGGGACCTTCTTGTGCCTGTCACTCCTCTGTTTGTAGACAGTGGGAACTTGGGTAAAGTTAAAGCCAGAGGTGCATTTGTCTTAGATCTACTGGAACTTGGTCATGTGGGTCATAGCCATATACATAGTGGCATAGGGTTCCTGGCTAGAGGTCATGTCCCATGTACACGTGGCCAACTCTGCACCATAATTATAAAGAGAAGGAAAAGCAAGCTAGAGGTTCACATTAAGAAAGGCCTTTTAATTCTTCTATTTCAGACTGTTAGCTATTTTTCTCATCTTTGTGACCAGATAACTGGCAAACACAACTTAAGGGAGGAAGGATTGTTTAGGGTCACACTTCTGAGGAATCCCATCCTTTGCGGAAGGGAAGACAGTGCCGTGGGAGCCAAAGGGCTACAGAGGTAGATTAACTCTGTCATATCAAAACACCATGTAAAGCCTCGAAGATTAAAGTGGTGTGGTGTTGGCTCCTGAGTGGGCACGCAGACTGCTCAGTGAGTAGAAAAGCAGGAACAGAGTTTGCATGCATGTAACTGTGGTACCCAAGGCAGCTGAGTCGTTGATGGACTGTTGATCTGCGGTGCTCAGTAAACAGGGTAGCCTCTCAGAGGAAGACAAAAACAGGTCTCTGCCTAAGACCATACAGTACAATAAAATTCCACTTGGATAAGGAGCCAAACAGGAAAACAACCATCCACAAACTAAAAGAAAACAGAAGTGAATTTTTCTCTAACTTCAGTGTACGGGGAGAGTATTCTAAATGTGATTAAAAACCTAGAAGTCGTGATAAAAGACATGATAAGTTTATCAATAGAACTTGTTTTATAAAAACTAAACATTAATTGCTAAAACTTTGGTTTTTATAGGAGAGCCAAAAAAAGCAACGTCAAAAGACAAATGAAAAAATGAAGAAACTATTTCTACCAGATATTAGAAAATGTTAATAATATCACTTATATAGAAAATTCCCAAAACTATAGAAAAAAAATGGAAACATGAGAAAAGACAATTTGGGCTGACAAGATGGCTCAGGGGGTAAAGACACTGGCCGCCAAGCCAGACTCCTCAACTTAATTACTGAGATCCACATAGTAAAAAGAGAGCACTTATTCCTGCAAATTGTCCTCTGATCACACGTGTTGTGATACAACACACACACACACACACACACACACACACAAATGCAATGACATTTAAGGAAATAGAATAGGCAATTTACTATACAGTTCACCTTTCAACATGAAAGAGATGTTAAACCCACCCTTAAGGTGAGAAATGCATCTTTAAATGAGGTATCACTTCTCGTGTATCAGATTCGAGCCAATAAGAACTGCCTGTTATGTGGACAGGGCAGGAAGAGGGTGCGATTCTTTGGAAGAAACCCATAGCTAGCAACCTGCACACAGTCGTGTCTTCCAAGGTGTTATGTCAAACTGTGGGGATTTGCTCTGAGATGCGCCTCCAGCAATAGAAAACCTCACATGCATGAGCATGACGCTGTTCATTGCGGCAGTGTTCCTAATTGCGAAACACTGGGAACAAGCTGGGAAGGTGGCTCAGCAGGGAAGAGCGCTTGCTGAGCAAGCTTCAAGACTTGAGTTCAAAGCACCCCTGCCAGGTGGAAAGCCACCCGTGGTGGCATGTGCTTGTAATCCCAGGTATATAAAGGGCAGAAACAGAAGGATCATAGAGTTTACTTCAGGCGGCCAGCCTAGCTCCAGGTTTGGTTAGAGACCCTGTCTCAGCTCCAGGCTCAATGAGAGACCCTGTCTCAGCTCCAGGCTCAATGGGAGACCCTGTCTCATGGGATTAAAGTCGAGAGTGACAGAGCAGGACACCTGACGTCTGGCCTCTGCATGGATGGGATTGCACACTCTTACCCTTATACATAAAAGAAAAAATAAGTAAATAAGTAAAACTTAAAATTTGGAGACTGACATACTCACACCTGCGAGGGTAGTGATGGAGCTCTGGTGTACTCACGTTAAAGGAGCCTACACAGGTATAGGGAAGAGGGAGGAGTCATGAACTCAGATTCATCAGCAACCAAGTCTTTGTCCCACAATCTGGTTTCCTACAAAACCAACTAGAATTCCTGGATAAATGGCAAGTTAGGACAGAGGGAGCAGAAAGAGATGCTGAACACCCTCTGTAACCACACACACACACACACACACACACACACACACACACACACACAAAGAGATGCTCACAACACTCATGACATCATGGGTGTGTGTGCAAATGACACGGTGGGTGGCAACCATGTCCAAATTAGAGATTTTTTCAGTAAATACCATATGTCATGAAGGATCTATGTGCCAAAGGAAAAACAGGCATGTAAGATAAAAATTAAATTTAAGTTAGTGAATGTAGGAAAGGATTTTCTCCTTTCCACAGCGAGTGTCAATTAATAAATGTAAATGATGGAAATAAAAAGCTAAACAGTTTGCAAACACCATAGCACTACATGTCCCGGGTAGCAGTCATTAGTGAATGCTGCAGGCGGTTCAAGAGCACACTGATGAAAACCAGAAGGCTTGTGTATCTTAGACTGTCGCCCAGACAGAACTCAACTGAAAAAGGAAAGTGAATGACCACTTTATAGTGGGAAAAAATGTGACCCACACCACAATAACCAAGTGATAGATGGTAACACCCCCAGCAATGACACAAACTAACACCGCACAGCACTGAGAACCACCCGGCATCGTGCTTGTGGTTTTCTTTTTTGTGAGCATATGTATCTACATGTATGTGTGTACATGTATGTATGTGCATGTGTGAATGTGTATAAATGTATGTATGTTCATGAATTGTGTGCATGTTCATGTATGTTTATGCATATATGTGTCTGTGCATGTATTTGTGTATGTGTGCATGTATCTGCGTGTGCATGTGTGTATGTGGGTGTATATGTATACGCCTGAGAGCCCATGAATGTGGAGACCAGGAGACAGATTTTGGGCATCACTTCTTGAGCAAAATCCACCTTTCTCTTTTAAATTTTTATGGCGGCTGGGTGGTTTGCCAGCCTGTAGCTCAGTTTGTAGGCTAGGCTGGCTGGTCAGTGAGCCCCAGGAATCCACCTGTCTCTGCTTCATTAGCTCTGGAATTACAAGCATACATTCTTGGCTTTTTATAGTTTTAGATGTAGGTTTTGGAGACCAAATTCTGGCAAGGCAAGCACATTACCAACTTAGCTATCTCCCCAGCCCTGACGGTTTTCTTGCCAAAATGCATAACTTGAATTTCATCAGGAAGGGACAGGAGACCAATCCAATGTGAAAATTGTTCTATGAAATTTATTAGAAAAACCGTCTTCTAAATGTCAAGGTCATGAAAGGCAAAGGAAGAGTGAAGAGCTGCCCCAGATTATAAGGGACTAAGGAGACCAGGCAGCCAAAGGTCGAGAGAGCTGATGACCTGGGCCCTGGGCCCGGAAAGGGACATTAGGATTGCGGTTGTAAAATGTGAACAAGGTCTAGAGACAAGCTTGCAGAATTGTAGCAGTAATAATTTGTTTAGTTTGGGTCATTTTACTGTATTATGTAAGATGTTCACATCAGGGGCTGAGGAAAAAGTGTATAGTGGAATTCTTGTTACTATTTACAACCTTTAATAAGCCTGAAATTATTACAAAATGAAAATCCAGTAATAAAACCACATTTAAATGGCATATTAAAATTTTAGAAGTAGCACAAAAAATAAATAAGAGCAAGGAAAATACAGAAAAGCAAAGCAATTCATCAGGAATTAAGACAGGAAGGAGAAAATAAAAGAAAAATAACTTGTTAAAGTGTAACCAAAATGACAGAAAGAAAACCGAATAGATCAGTAATCACAATAAATTCAATTCTCCGGTTCATAAACAAAAGCACTCATAGGAAGTTTGGACCCGGTGAGAGCCTGCTTCAATGAAGCACATTTTTAAATGCCAGACTGTAGAAAGATGTGGAATATAAAAGTCCGTAGGCAGAGCCTGAACAAGATGGGGGTCCTAGGGACAAGATGGGGAAACAGGAACTACAGGGAAAAACAAAATGGCAGGAGCCAGCATCAGGAGGAGAGCAGCAGCTGTGACTGACAAGGGCTGAGAGAATGCAAGCTTCTGCCCTGCTCTATAAGACCTGACTGGGGGAGGCCTCCTCTCCAGCCTACTTAGGACATCCTTACATAAGTCCTGCAAGATCACCACAGCAGGGGGAGGGAGAGTGGTGAAGGGGACACCCAGAAGTGACATTAGTCACCATTGCTCAGAGGCCATTCTCTAGATCTGACCCAATGTCCGGAAGTCAGAAGTAGCAGCAGAGCAAGCATCCTCTCCCACATAAAGAGGAAAACCTTCATTGCCCAAAGGAAAAGCGTGTCAAGGAGGTTCACACCAAGGAGGTTCCCAAAGCCTCCTTGGGATTTCTGTGTGTGGGATAGTTTCCATCTAAAATCACTGATGTGGGAAGTGTGTGTGTGCACACACAAAGGTCAGAGGCAGGAGAAGGACATCAGGTGTCCTGCTGTATCATTTTCCATTCCATTCCCTTGAGATGGAGTCTCTCCCTCCCAGTCAGCAAGTCCCAGATCCTGGTGTCTCTACCTGGCACAGTCCTTGGGTGGCAGGTGCCTTATGTGGGTGCTGAACTTGGGTCCTCACGCTTATTCAGGAAGAGATCTTACCCACTAAGCCATTCAGATCTGCTAGTAGAATTTTTTTACATGTTTTTTGTAAGTAACCAAGCAAGACAAAGATTAGCAAAACAAAACCAAAGCAAAAATCCTGCTCTGAAGCATTGATCTAGGTCTATTGATGGCACAAAGAACCCACTATGCAGAGAAAATACAGTCTGTTTACATGCCATGGTGAGTTGACTCCAAAATAATTACAGAAAATAAGTAACTGAGCAAGATAGACAACGTGAATTTAGAAAGAAAAAGTCACACTTGGGAGAACAATGAGTTAAGGAAAACCCACAGCAGAGGGTTGAAATACTTGGAAGTGAATATCTCTGAAGGCATTATATATCAACTATATGAGATTCAGTGAAAGCAAGGATTAGAGGAAATTTATAGCTTACATTCCATTCACCTATTAAATATTGAAAATAATTGAGTTAACTATTCATTTTAAGAGCTAAGAGAAAAACAGATTAAAAACAAAAGAGTAGAAACAAATAAATAAGATAGGAATAAAAATGGGAAATATATAAAAGACTTACAAGACTAAAAGCTGGTTATATAAAGGGCTTGAGACAAACTTCAAGTAATTCTATCCATTTATTTAAAAAGGGATGAATTATACCTACATAAGAGGACATTATGAAAAAAATTTCTTCTAAATTTAAAAAGGTGAATGACATGGAAAATTATAGCTAGAAATTGAGATATGGACAGACATATATAAATGATAGGTAGGTAGATAGATAGATAGATAGATAGATAGATAGATAGATAGATAGATAATGCGGGGCGCCATCCCGTCCAGCAGGAATGAACCCCACCAAAAACGAGAATTCCTTCTCTGGTCACATCTTTATTTGGAGCATTCCCTTGAGGAAAATTGGGGGAAGGGACGATAGAGCAGGGACGAGAGAAAGCTTAGAGAGAGGAAGTAGGGTCCCGAGGCATCTGCTTTTAAACGGTGGAGCGGCTTGAACGCTGTCCTGATTGGTTAATGCCATTCTGCTGGTCTGAGCATGTGCAGGCAAGGGTGCAGGCAGGGGTGCTCAGCCCCACATGGCTACCTCCAAACTGCAGGACCACCTGTGCCTCCAGGTGGCTCCCAACATCTCCCCCTAATTATTGTCTTTAAGAGCAATAAGGCAAAACTATTTTCCAATCTGGTCCCCACCTAGACGCAGCATGCCAAGGATATCTCTGCTCCCACCCATCTCCAAGGAGGGAGAAAGGCAGAATAGAGTCAGTCAGAAAATTGTTAAGAGATAAGAGGTTGCACAGGGTGTTGCTCAAGTCGATGTTGTGAAACAGCTGCTCTTGGCACCGCCCAGAAGGTCATCTCTGCTGCCTCCGCACGAATCTTCCACAGCAGGACACTCAGCATCCACTGGGTCGTCTTCTTTATCTCTCTGGTCGGTCTCGCTGGCATCCAGATGTATGTCAGCATTCCTAGAAAAACATAAACAAAACTCTCCTCCCAAATTAACATTTAAGAGTATTAAAAACTCTCAGTGTAAAAATTCAGCACAATCAGTACTGGAAGTAGGCTGGTTTTGAACTTAGAGATCTGCAGGTCTCTGTTTCAAAAAGCAAATCTTGTTTGCCTGTACCAGCAAAATTTTGAATTAAAAATTAAGTGTAAAGAATGCAAGAGAAATCCTTTCTCTGGGGGAAGCTGTCACTGGTAGTGTAGTCCCCCTCTTATGTCTAAAAACCAAAGCAGTTGTCACTGGGAATTGAACTCAGGACCTTTGGAAGAGCAGTCAGTGCTCTTAACCTCTGAGCCATCTCTCCAGCCCTCTATTTAGATGGAAAAACCTCTAGGTAGCATTGTTTATCTCACCAGGTGCCTCAGGCAAAAGGTCCGCCTTTCTTTGTTACCTAGGATACGGTAACCAGGTAAACATGCCTTTATTATGATAATCACGACCAGTTCTTTAAGGGAGAATGGGCGTAGCATCGATCTGGCTACTTCCTGCTGACGAAGGGACGTTGTTTAGGGGATAAATGTTTTTATCTGACTGAATTCTTTTGGCGACAAATGTTTTTATCTGACTAAATTCTTGGCGACCTTGGCTGAGGGCGGCAGCAGCAGCGGAAGGCGGCTCCGTCTCTGAGGCGCGGCCCACCGTGGCGCGCTCCGCATGGCCCAAAGGCATGGCTCCGCCCCGCATGGCCCAAAGGCATGGCTCCGCCCCGGGCCGTGCGCGGGCTCGCCGGTTATCCCGTAACTGCGAACTGTACCTCAGCCTCACCTCAGGCATTGAATTCGCACCGCCAAGCTCCGGCGAGGGGGGCATCTGCCCACCCGTGGGGGGGCTTCTCCTGCCCGGTCCGCCCGCGCGCAGAGCCCCGTTCTCTGGGAACTCATCTCCGCCCGCCCATGATGCTATGGAAACACAGTTTTTCCGCAGAGCCGATTCAGCTCCTCTTTGCCTTCTATGGCGCCGCTGCTCACCACGCAGCTTCCGCCTCAGTCAGGCGAGTCCGCTCAGGTGCTGAAAAAGTCCTCCAAAAACCATAGCCCCGCCAGAAGGCCGGGACGTATAGCCTCTGATGACACACGGACTTTAGCCTGCCCGCGACCTGGCTATTCGCAGGCCTCTGAGGACTCCAGCAAATTTCCCGCCAGCAACTGGTTAGCATGGCCATGCCTCCCGAACGAGCTAGCACTGGAGAGTGCAATTTTGCGTCTCCCTCCTGAGTAGCTGGGATTACAGGTGTGCACCACCGTGCCTGGCCCACTTCCGTGTTTTTAATCAGGCATTACCGCTCAAAGGCGGGCCGGCTGCCGCCAGCACTCTCAGCACGATCAAGCAGCTTGTCTTTCTCAGTCAAAAATTAAAGTTTTTTGTACGTGAGAGCCAGAGACTGAGCTCTCTAACAAAATTAGGCGAAAATCACCTCCAAAAGCTCTGTGGCTCTTTAAGAATAGGGAAGGCAGTGATCAAGTTTGCCTCCCTACGAGACTGTTGCCTCCAGTCTCTATCAGCGAGTATGCACGGAGGAAGCCGCGGATCTCCCAACCGTAAACCTCGCTTTTTCTCAGCTCCACCTGCACTGAACTTAAGGGATTTTTCTTCCCCGTTGCTTTTTGTACCTTCTTTCAGATACCTTAACTTTGATTTTTTTTTTGTATTTTCTTTTCTATTTAGGCCTATCCTTTGAAATTCTTTTCCCTCCCCTTTTTGGGGGATTCACAGACGTCACTCACCGCTCCATGTTCTCAGAGTTCTGAAATTCAAGGCTCTCTGTGCTGGTGTCTGATCTTGGCTTTTTCTCCCGGGCTTTCTCAGGGTCCCCCGGCGTAGTTGTCAGGGTCCCTCAGCGTCCCGGAGTTTCGAGCACCAGTTGCGGGGCGCCATCCCGTCCAGCAGGAATGAACCCCACCAAAAACGAGAATTCCTTCTCTGGTCACATCTTTATTTGGAGCATTCCCTTGAGGAAAATTGGGGGAAGGGACGATAGAGCAGGGACGAGAGAAAGCTTAGAGAGAGGAAGTAGGGTCCCGAGGCATCTGCTTTTAAACGGTGGAGCGGCTTGAACGCTGTCCTGATTGGTTAATGCCATTCTGCTGGTCTGAGCATGTGCAGGCAAGGGTGCAGGCAGGGGTGCTCAGCCCCACATGGCTACCTCCAAACTGCAGGACCACCTGTGCCTCCAGGTGGCTCCCAACAAGATAATAGGTAAATAATTGATAGATGATAGACAGGAATGTACACATGGGCACACTCACCCTCAGGGAAACAGACATCCACTCACAGAGACATATAAACATGAACACACAAACTCAGAAAAAAAATGTTAGACCTTCTAAGTGAGATTAGGACCTTCAAATAAACTAATTTCTAGTTAACAGTCCATTCCCAAAGTAGAAAAATATATAACTGAACCATTGATCCATAGTAAATGCAAAGTGAACTGCACATAAAAAATGTCTTCATGTCAGCTTTTAGGCATATCATAATAAAATGTTAAAGAATTAGATTTAGAAAAATGGGGGTAATATGCTATCTTAAATGAGATGTTCACAAAGCTAAGATTGTGAAAACACAATGTATTAAAATTAATTATGTCAAAGTCAAAACTTTGGAATTTCTAATGACAGTGAAGCAAACAAACAACAAGAAACGATACTTAATAGCGACGGGGACTTTAGTTAGGTTATTCAAAGAATATTCCTGATATCATTAGTATCAAGACAAATATATCACAGGAAAAACTACAATGACAGGCACAAGCAATTCATAAGAAAGGGAGACAATACCACTACTATGAGTTTAGAACAAAGTTAAAACCTCAGGACATCCCCAGATAAAGACCGACCCACTTTGGGGAAGAGAATGAAGTAAAAACCCTCCCGCAGTGGTGGTGGAAAGACAACTTGTGTCTTGCATTTAGGGAAGTATTCAATGGTTCTAGTCTTTGTCTGCTTATTCCCATCTCATCCACCTGTCTCTCCCCTTTAAAAAATAACTCACTGGGCTGGAAAGATGGTGCATCTCTTAAGAGTGCTTGATGCTTTTCCAGAGGACTCAAGTTTGGTTCCCAGCAACCATATTGGGCAGCTCACAGTCACATGTAACTACAGTTTCAGAATATCTAATGCCCTCTTCTGGCCTCTTCAGATACTGCATTCATGTGCACACACACACACACACACCCCTAGATATAGATACACGGGTTCACAAATAAAACATAAAATAAATCTTTTTATAAAATAATCAACCAAAATTATTTTGAATATCAGTGTGATCAGGCCTCACCTTCACTTCCGAAGAAATGGATTTTATTTTTTGTTAGCTAGAATTTCAAACAATTGAAAGAAAAAAATTTTAAATTCTCTTACTTAATATGATAACTTGGTTGCCAAAGTTGGCGTTATCCTTGATACCCAAACCAGAAAGTGTTCACACACTTATTTATCTGGAGAATTTACCAGATGTATTACTAGAAACATGGGGTACCCTCAAAATAGAAATGTGTATAGTAAAAAAAGTGGATGCTTTCAGGACTGATAACAGGATGGGCAGAGTACAATGCAGAAGTCTCGATGGGCAGCGAGAGAGACGAGTGTCAACACAGATCAACCCCAAACAGTAGAGAACACTAAGATAGCCATGATATTTTTGTGTAAAACAATGGGTGGCTAACATGTTCTAGGAATAGAGAGAGACCTACAACTATAAAGATACCAACCACACTGAAAGAATCTCACTGGAGAGGAAAGTAAGGGGGTTACACTGAAGAGAGGTACCACACGACTTCAGCTTGGGGGTGCAGACACCTGCTGTCAACCCTGACAGCTTGTGTTCTATCTCTGGGGCCCACACAGTGGAAGAAGAACAGAACCTTGCCAGTTGCTTCTGACCTCCACACATGCACGATGGCACACATGGGCCCACACACAGATAAAGCAAAGTAAAATAAAACAGAATTAAATGGAATACAAATTTAAAAATAAGGACTTCAACTTGGCTAGGATAAAAATAAAAGACTGAAGGAAAGCCAAGTTCCTTCTAACACCTTCTGCCCGGGGCCAATGCCCCCAGTCGAAGTCTCTCCAGGACACCAGGGTAAGGACAATGCTTCCTTTCACCAAATTTGAACCATTTGTACACACGACACTGTTGCTGCTTCAGCCAGCATCCCATGGTGCAGCCAAAAGAGTTCATTTTCCCACCCTCTCCCTTTCTGAAACCAGAAGACAACAGCTGGCGTCCCTAGCTTCTGGCAGCTAGAAAGATTCTTCCACCATTTCCTGGAACACGGGTAAATAACCATTTCTAGTCTCCCCTTTCGTTTCAGACTCTGTTTGCATCTTCTAAAACCTGAGCCCTGAGGCTGACGGGAGTGAGCAGGGTTTGACTGTGCAAGCCTGGTGACCTGGGTTCAATACCTGGAACACTTTCCTAAAGATAGAAGGAAAAAAAAATCAATGTTACAAAGTTGTCCTCTGACTTCCACGTGTGTGCCATGGCAATGGCAAGTATGCATGTACACGTGCGCGCACAGACACACAAACAGACACACACACACACACACACACACACACACGAGAGAGAGAGAGAGAGAGAGAGAGAGAGAGAAGGAGAGAGAGTAAAGAGAGAGAGAGGGTTAAAGGGAATTAATGTGTCCCCTCTCTCCTTCCCTCTCCCATGCACTAAGGGCTCTCATTCCCTGATAGAAAAGTCCCCGTGATCATCACTGCACAGAAGACATCTCCTAGAGTCCTATTCTGTGATTTCAGACAAGGAACCTAGTACCTCTACGCTTCCGTTTCAGCCTCCATAAAAGGGAAATAAAAAAAACCTCTAAGGAAGTCTAGTAGGAGCCTTGAGGACTGAGTGTCCCTTCCCTGCCTGCACATTCCACAGCAATCACCTTCTTAGTGCTTTACCCGGCTCACTAATCTTCTACTCTGAGAGCACAGAAAAAGGCAAATGTAAATACTTCACCAGAAGGCACACGGCAAGTGTCATATAGCCATCTCTTCCTAATTAGAACACCCTTTCCTGGAGGGAGGCTTGGTAAGACACAGGAAGTCAAAACAACATAAAAGACACAGGAAGTTCCTGAAACCTGATTGGCCAGACTGGTTCCCCAAGGTTATGTAAACTGTAGCAGTTCCAAGGGAAAGAGACTCTCTGATCAGCAGAACTGCCTGCAAGCCCTGCCTCGAAACTGAAAGACCTGCATCCAGCTTCAGGGAAGCAGCCTTTATGAGTAGTCATGCATCCTGCAGTGGGCTTTGAAGATGAAGCATCCCCTAACCCACTCTCCTGAATAGAACCTTAGTGACATCACTGATTCATTGAGCAAAGTTCAGGTGGCATTGGTTCATTCCCTTGCCAGCGGTACCCTTTCTAGGAGGAGTGGACATTGTTCACATCTGCCCTGGAAATGTCCAACAACAGCTAGCAAGCAGTTTGACCCTTTTGTCCTTGACCCTTATGACACACTGCCTCCCCTCCAGAGGGTGATGGGGGCTCTTGTACAGCACTTCAGAGTATTGCATGTGTAGGAAGCCTTCAGCGGGTCTTCGGTGTTGTAGCTGAGAGCCATCCCAAGCTCTGCTGAACTTGGTGGTAGTTTGAGAATGTCGTCCTATAGGTTTGTACATTTGAACTCTTAGTCTCAAGTTGGCGGGAATATTTGAGAAGGTCTAGGAAGTGTGACCTTGCTAGAGGAAGTAGGTCACAGGGAGGCAGGACTCTCAAGTTTCAAAGCCCCACATACTCTCCCCTTTTCCTTAGATTTCAGGGTGTGAACTGGAACTCCAGATGCTGCCCTGCCTCCCTGCCATGGCAAACTCTTAGCCCTCTGTAATCATAAACCAAGTAAACCCTTCATTCTGCACACTGCCTTGGTTGTGGGCTTTTCTCAAAGCAATGGCATGTTAGCATGTGTGAGATAGAGCAATGGCATGTTAACATGTGTGAGATAGAGCAATGGTATGTTAGCATGTGTGAGGTGGATTTGGAACAGTTCTATATCTGTAGATCTGTTCACTGCCTCGGCCTGGCAGTGAGTATTGTCTTACATAGCCTGTCCCATGCTCTTGTCTTCTGAGTCTAATACTACTCCAAGCTTCCCAAAGACAGTTACTCTTAGAATGGACTCAGTGTGTGTGTGCACACGCGCATGTGTGCATGTGTACATGTAAGTGGAGGCTAGTAGTCAAAGTCAGATGTCTTCCTCAGTTCCTCTCCACTTGTTTCTTGATACATAGTTGGTCACTGAATCTTAATCTTCCTGATTCAGCTAGACTGGGAGCCAGCAGACCCCAGGAATCATGCTGTCCCTGGTATATATGTCATCATCACCTCCAGTGCTGAGATTACAAACACATCCCTATTTTTGGCTCCTTCACATAGGTTCTAGGGGCTAGAACGCAGGTCTGCATGCTTGCATAGCAAGCACTCTCCTAAGCCCGACTCTCCCACCCATTGTATTCTTAGTCTTATACTCACTCACTAGCTCAGAGGAAACCCTTTCTATTGCAGTTAGGCAACCTTTAGCCTAGTGGGGCAAGGTGGAAGCCCATATGGTTTTATACCTACAGTGGTCTGAGTGTTTGCACACTAAAGTCCACATGGAGATTTAATTCCAGTGCAATGCATTCAGAGGTGAGGCCATCAAGATGTGATTAGCTCATGAGGGTTCCTCTCTTGTGAAGGAGAATATGAACCTATAAAAGCAACTCCTTTGCCCTGTATGATAAAAGTCTTTACCCTTTTGAACCCCGTTTTAATGCTACGTGAAAGGATGTAGCAAGCATCCTCTCTGCAGAATGCAGAGACCAGGGGCCACATTGGAGGCAGAGAACAGGCCTCCCCAGACATGGAACTCACTGGCAACGTGAGCTCTGATGTCCTCTTCTCCACAATCGTGGGAATGAAATCTCCACTATGTACAAATCGCACAGTCGGCAGGATTCTGTTTCAGCAGCATGACAGATTAAGAAAACTTATGATCTGTCTCAATACATGAACCTTAAAACCATTTGCCCTGCCTACCCACATTCGTTACCGGAGCATGAGGCAGAATGCTGTTCATTTTCATGGAAATTGTAAAAAAGTATTTGAGCCTCTACTACTGACTCTGGATGTCAATAGCATCCATCAGACATTCTCCCTGCCTAAATAGTCAAGGTCACCATTGTAAAGGGGGTGCTGGGGCAGAAGGATGCTATAACCACAAGTCCAAGCTTGGGGGAGAACCAACAGTTAAAAGATCCATGGAGCCAAGCAGAGAGATGAGCTATCTCAGAGAAAGGAGGTAGAGCCAAGGGCTGAAATCTTTAGTCCTTGGCTCCTATGGGCTGAGCATAACAGGAAGAATATCAGAGGGGTTGAGGACAATTATGGTGGTCACATGAGACTATGGAGATCTGCAGAGGTCAGTCTGACTGGACTGTAATGGCTGCGAGTCGGAAGATAATTTCTCCAGCTCCTGTATTAGATTTGTAAGTGCTTTTCCATTTTGGTTGTTTCACTGGCTGTTATACAACAAGGCTCCAGCAAGCTCAGCGAGGCCCTTCAGCATGAGAAGATCTATTTCTCCCATCCAGTGGGAACAGTCAGAGAAGGCTGGATACCCATCCACCTCCGGACCTCCATCGCCAGCTCCATGGGTGTGATTAAGCATCCCCGCATCAGTATTCCGACCCCAGAGTCCCTCCAAATACCCATGTAAACATTCATTTACATTTAGATTATACTTCTCTGGATCCACGCTCTTCCCCTGAAAACTCTAACAATCCAATTATCAAGAAAACCAACATGTCATTTCTAAGTCTGGGGTGGGGGGTGTGTGGAGATATTCCTACCCCAGGAAACTCTTCTGTTCAGCATGAAGCAGAACCATGTCCCTGCCTGGAGAGATTTGACTGGCTACCCAGCATGCTCGAGAGCAAACCTTAGAATGCATGTGTACCTCAGCACAGAAAGATGGAGGTCAGGTGAGTGAGGCAACTGTTGCCTTTGTCTTAAAGGGGTTGGGGGAGAGGTTGTCAAGGAGAACGTTGAAGAAGAAAACCCTCAGGAAGCCTGCTTGAAGCCTTGAAGCCGTGGGAGAAGTTCTCTGCTGGAAGCACAGAACTGGCTTCTAATCCCAGTTTAGAGGCTTCTTAGCTTCCTCAGGGTCCATTCGTTTCTACATCCTTTGTTTTCCTTTATTTTTTTTTAAAAAACAATCTTTCCTCATTTTACATACCAATCCCAGTTCCCTCTCCCTCCCCTCCTCCTACTTCCCCCACCTTCTACCTATCTTACCTCTCATCCATCTACTCCTCAGAGAGGATAAGACCTCCCCATGGGGAGTCAACAGGCTGGCACATCACTTTGAGGCAGGACCCAGACCCTTCCCCCTATATCTAGACTGAGCATGGTATCCCTCCAACAAGAATGAACTCGAAAAAGCCAGTTCAAGCACTAGGGATAAATACTGATCCCAGTGCCAGTGGCCCTACAGACTGACCCAGCCACACAACTGACACCCACATTCAGAGGGCCTAGTTTGGTCCTATGCAGGTTCCCCCACTATCAGTCCAGAGTCAGTGAGCTCCCACTAGGTCAAGTCAGGTGTTTCTGTGGGTGTCCTCATCATGGTCTTGACTCCTTTGCTCATATTATCATTCCTCCCTCTCTTTGAATGGACTCTGGGAGCTAGGCTCAGCGCTAGCTGTGGATCTCTGCATCTGCCTCCATCAGTTGCTGGATGAAATTTCTACAATGACAATTAGGGTAGTCACCAATCTGATTACAGGAGAAGGCCAGTTCCAGTACCTTCTCCACTATGGCTTAGGGTCTTAGCTGGAAATGGGAAATAGACAAGAACTGAGAAAATTGGGAGCATGGGAGCATGGGAGCGTGGGGGTATGGGGGGGAGAAAAGAGGGTTGAAGGGGAGGGGCAGGGGAGAAGGGAAGTGGGGAGGAGAACATGAGGGAACAGGATGCCCAAGACAGGGGAAAGACAGAGAGGGAAAGCAATAAAAGAGATTTCTGGATTGGGGGAGCCATTATGGGACTGGCAAGAAACCTGGTCCTAGGGAAATTCCCAGGAATCGTTTCTACATCTTCTGTAGCAGGGCCAAAGAGTTTCAAGGAACTAGACTTGCAGCAAGCTTAGAGAGGACCGTTATCCTGAATGCTGCAAGAAGCCACGTGACTATCAGTATAGTGGCACCAAGGAGACGTCCAGCAAATGAGAAAGATGGGAAAGGTGATTTGAAGAAAAATCAAGAGGAAGCATTCTGATAGGATATCAGAGTCAAACTGTGAGCCAAACCACAGACAACTGGGCAGAGAAAGACACTTTTGCCAGCTCAGTGTCTTTAAAATTACCCACCCCAGTGGAAATGGGGACTTCTAAAAAAAAAAAAACTTACACTAAGAGGAGACCTGGAGCTGGGTTTCAGGACGAGTGTTGAAAGGAACAGAAGTTCTTCTGCCCAGCAGGTGATTAATATGGTGAGTGGATTCTGCCTGGGGATGAGCTCAGTTTGTTCCCTTTGAAGTCTCATTGAGGTTTCCCTCCCTATTGAATAAAATGCAAACCACCCCAGTGGAAGAACACAAAGAAGAGGCTAAGAGAAAGACACTGAGCATCAGCACTCTGAGCTCTGGGGTGCTTAGTCAGAACTCCCACACTCCAGCAGGACGTGGTGGAAGCCATGTTAGCCCAACTTCTTGGAGATCTCACAGGCTAAGGCGTCTTCTCTAACAGATATTAAAATGTCAGGACCCTTCTGTGGTCTCAGCCCACACTTCCCCAGACTCTGGAGCTCAAGATACCTTCACAGCAGCTCCTTTGTGTCATCCTATCCTTTATGGAGGGACAGAGAGTCCATCTTACTGGAAATTTATGGAAAGAGGTAAGTAAAGACACTGGAGATGGGGGCTCCGGAGATGACTCAGCAATTAAGAGCACTTATTGCTCTCCCAGAGGACCCGAGTTTGGATCCCAGCACCCACAGTGTATGACTAACAAGCACCAGGAACGCCAGCCAGCTCCAGGGGATCTGATGCCTCTGGCTTCATAGCATACCCACACTCACACACAGGTACACAAAAACATGGAATTTTAAGACACTTAAGATGAGAAATTTGCAAACAGGGACTATGTGTCCTTTTTCCAGCCATCCAGACCTGAATAATCACACAGAAACTATATTAATTACAACATTGCTTGGTCTATTAGCTCAGGCTTCTTATTAAGTAACTCTTACATCTTAAATTAACCCATTTCTATTAATCTATGTGTTACCACAATTACACAAGAGTGTGGCCTACAAGTAAGGTTTCAGTGTCTGTCTCCTTCGGCCGCTACATGACAGGCATCTCCTTGACTCTGCCTATTCTCTCCATATATCTCTGGCAGCCTGGCTGTATTCTACCCTGTCATAGGTCAAAGCAGCTTTATTCACTAACCCATAAGACCAACACATATACAGAAGGACATCCCACATCAGAAACTGGACACAGAAAAGAACTTGGTTAAATGCCACACCAAGAGTGGTCTTGTGAGTGTTTTTTGATGAGGTCTTTCCACCTGCAGCATCTCAGAACTTCCATCTCTTGATTAGTACAGAAAAGATGTTTGCTGGGTAACTCACAGAAGATTGTTCTGTCAGGCATCTATTGGGGACTTCCACCTGCATCACCCCCAAAGACTGACACATCTGTTTTCTTTTCAGATGCACACAATATCATAGGAAGGAAGGGCAGGGAAACAGCAGTCTCTCCCCTTCACAACTGAAAAATCTGAAATTTAAGGGCTTCTCAAGAGCAAGTCCGGAGTAGAACCGGCCATTGCCAACTCCACTCCAACACACTGCCAATTTTC
The DNA here is from genome assembly GCF_982192425.1 of Myodes glareolus. Classification (NCBI taxonomy): domain Eukaryota; kingdom Metazoa; phylum Chordata; class Mammalia; order Rodentia; family Cricetidae; genus Myodes; species Myodes glareolus. Next base: position 27,126,433 of record NC_142029.1, on the reverse strand, counting down.
GCGCTAAAGATGCAATCGATTGTAAATTATTCATAAAATATGGTGTTTCTTTTGAAGTGATTTTATTGTTTCCCATTTTACCCAGAGCATTGCATATTCATCACGGAGAATTTAGAACGAACGGATAAGTATAAGGAAGAAAATCAGGATCACCCATAGCTTCACCAAAAGATAGCGTCATTTGAGAAGAAGGAAAGGGCAGCATTCAGAATGCTGCCTAGGCTGCCGTCCTAAGACTGACACAAGAAGAGAGAGGGAGTTCCAGAGCCCCAATAGTCAGCAGCTAGAGACAGAACAGGGTGGCTTCATGAGGAAGGTTGAGACAGTGCTGAAGGGACAGCACTGTCTGAAGAGACGAGCCAATAAACTTAGTTTGGGTTTGGTTTGTGAGACAGGGTTTCCTATAAGACGGACTGGAACTGAAGTCACTGCGTAGCCAGATTGAATTTCTGACCCTTCCGTCTTCAAAGGCTAGAATGACAGGCACCTGCCACCACACGTTTGTTTTGTGTATTGCTGGGGCTGGAATGCAGGACTGGGTTTAAGGTACTACTGTCCCCATGAGGAGTGAACCAGTGGGAGGGATGCATGTGATGCTCTAGGATGGAGGGGAGTGGAGGAGGGCAGTGCCATCAGGAGTGAAGCAGAGGGGTGAGGCGTCAGGCTGTGTGTGTATGCTGAGCTAAAGGGCAGAGGAAGCATGCGCACGGCGGTACATGGAGAGTCTGTAGAAGTCCTCTGCTGTGTCTCCTGGTGAGATGTTTTTGTTTCTGTCAAGTAGCAAGGGCTGGGTATAAGGGCGAAGAAGAGCTATGAGAAGTTTCAGAAGAAGGGAGAGGCTAGAAACAGCTGTCTCAGCGAGTAAGAGAGAAACTGACTCCAGGAGCCCTTGAAACCCTCAGCTCGGTTGTTGCTCCAAGGAGCTACACTGGCAAGAACTGGGGTAGAGAGAGGGTGTTGTGTTTAATCAGGGTTGCAGGCAGCTAAGACAGATGAGAGGAAATTACTGTGTCAATAGATCACACTGCAGGCTAAGGTCTGCGGGTACTGATGTGAGAAAGATGTAGACTAGAGAGAGAGAAGGTCCTGGCCAGAGAGGTGAAGTGTGGGATTGAGAGAATCCAATATGTCACAGCCTTCAGTGATAGCAATGTCTAAAACTTGTTTTGAAAGTTAGTGGCTGAATTAGAGATGAACAAAATTGGTAGCAGCTAGACTTCAAACAGTGTCCAAAATAGAAGCATTGTGTATATCTAGGATGAAATGACCAATTAAGACAGATGCATAACCAGTCAAAATACAAAGAATAAATGACTACGGGGAGCCCAGTAATACATCTATGATGTAACCACTATACCAAGGCTGGAGGAAAATCACTAAAGGAGGAGACAGAAAGACTGTAAGTGCTGAAGGATGGGGATGTCCCACCCCAAGATGAAGAGCTACAAAAAATTCAATGACTACTAAGATGAAGAAACAGTCTTCTTAGGGACCATCCACTAGATAGGTTCTCCAGTTCCAATGGCCGGCCTCAAAAACGTGTCTGAGAGCTGTTCTAAGTGGTCTTGGTAGGCTCTGTGTGTGTGCGTGCATGCATACGTGTGTATTTGTGCATGCTTGCCTGTGTATGTATGTGTGTGTGTGTGTGTGTATGTATGTGTGTGTGAGAGAGAGATAAGAATAATTAAAGAAGAATCACAGAAGACGTCATGAACTTGATAGGGAGTAGGTGGGGTTGTAGGATCCTCGGCGCTGAAGTGGGAGAGTAAAGGGCGAAAAGGGTGTAAATACAGAACTCATGCTTGAAATGCTCAAAAAAGTAAACAAAAATTAAATTCATGTTACCAAACAAAACCAGATCTGCTAAAAATTCATAGATTAGTACTCACAATTTTTCCCAAAGACAGAGTCAAACTAGAATCATATTAAACAAAGCCAGAACTGTTGAAAAAAATATATTAACAAGACAAAGGTAAGTATATGGCTTCTCACTACAGCAACCAATAATGTTAGAAATGATGGAATTGTGTCTGGCTATCAGATTTGAGAACCCTTGATGATCAAAGCTCTTACAGTGTGATATTACCTAATTCGAAATTGTTTAACAATGGAGATTTGTTTTCTCAATGGATTCACACAATAAATAAGAAAAGAATAAAAAATTCTTTAAATGTGCCCAGAATCCTGTGTGTATATGTATATGGAAATTCTTTCTATCCAGATAAACAGCTCCCTCGGATGAATGCCAAGATTTATTCTCGTAGATGCTTAATTGCCAGTGATCACCTCGAGCCAGAGGTAGCTTAGACAGCAGGTTGGTCTTAGCACCTATGTCCTAGAATGTGGCCTCTCTCTATCTGCTGCTCTTTCTGGGGTTTTAAATGACACTTCAAGGTGTTGCCCCTCTATCTCCTGGCTTGACTCAGCCTCAAACTACCCTCTCTGCTGCAGACAATCACAAGTACAAAAGGCTCTGTGGGAACTTTCAAGATCTGGCTGCCAAGTTCTTCCCCTGCAATCACACACACCATTTAGAAGGCTTCCAGATGATGAAGAGAAACCAGCCCGTGCATCCCTGTCCAGCACACCCTTTCTCAACGACTGGGAGACTGGAGACTCTGGCAGAAGTGTACCTGTCACTTCCTGCTTGGCCTCACTGAGTGGACTAGGCTGAACCCTCTAGAGAGGAGCCACTACCATGCCCTGCTCTCACAGGACAGCGTTCCTTCAGTCTTCACCTGCTACATATTGCTCCTAGACACCTCCCATTGTTTATTAACACATAATTTCTGCAATAGGAGGAGCCCCTTGACAGAAACCATGTTCTCACTACCAGCAAACAGACTCTCCTGTGGTCAGTTAAACCCACGCCATATCTAGTTATTCTCTACTCAAAGTCCTGCAAAAGGCCACTGACCACCTCACATCCACACAGCTGAGGTCTGGGCACGGCCCTCTAAGGTTCAGACCCTTTGCAAGGAGGGTGTTACGGAGGCAACGCTAGAGCCAGGGGTAAGCCTGGGGTTAAACAGCCAGAGAGACAGCACACACAGGTGAGAGAGGGACAAAGAGTTCCCTGCAGGTTCAGGAGAAGTAAGATGAGAGGTGAGAGGGAGCCTGGAATGTTTCCCATCACCGTGTTCGGCAGAAGCGCCATGCTGCTGCTTGCTGGAAGCCAGTTCCTCCACAATGTAATCCACACCATCTTTGGGAACTCCGGGGCCTGAAGGTGTCCACAAAGCTGGCTCTCAAAGGGCTTTGGGAATAAGAAAATGATTAGATTTTCATCTCTAAAATGTGAGATATTGGCAGAGTAGTTCTTACCACATGGTCCAGGGGCGTAACAATCACGTCTTCCCAGATATAGTGTATCAAAGCTACATTTTGTCTCCCTCTAGGTCTGGACAAGAAACTTCCCAACATTCCAGAAAGAAGGACAAACTTCCACTTTCTCTCTCAATGACATTTTTAAAAAAGGCTTTTAGAGTGGGCAGAGGGCTGTTGGAAAAGTTCTACTATTCAAGCATAAGGGACTTGAGTTTGATCACCAGAACCGAAAGTGTGTGTGTGTGTGTGTGTGTGTGTGTGTGTATCTGTGATTACACATTTCTGTAATCCCCACACAGGAAAGGTGGAGGCAGGAGGGTCCCTGGGGCTTTCTGAAATGCAGCTTAACAAATCAGTGTGTTCCAGGTTCTGTGAGAGACTGTCTCAAAACCCCCAAGGCAGACGGACAGGGTGCTGACCGCACCAGTAAAAGTACTTACTGCCTAAGTCTGACCTCCTGAGTTCAATGTCCCAGACTACATGATGGTGGAAGGAAAGAATTTAACCTCCACATGTGCACTGAATCACGCACACACACACACACACACACACACACACACACACACACACACCATGAACACATACATACACCTACACAAATACAAAATAAGTTCTAGCACACAGTAGGTTCTCAAAAATGCGAAATATAGGAAATTAATGGACAAGAAACAGCTAAATCAGCTTTAATGTGGTTTGCGTGAGTGTCACCTCACTCAACATTCCAGACTTAATATCTCTGACTTTAAAAGGCCTTATTTATATATAGTCTCAAGGTCCTTTTTCAAACTCCAACCTCATTCAGAAAGCCTTTGGATTCAGGCTGCCTTCGTTCACCAAATTTATAGGAAAGACAATCTTGAACCATCTGGTGCCTATTTAATTTTTAACCAACTCTCCCTTGAAATATTTCTTTCTTCTTTCTTATTTTGTCCTAAAAACTTGGCTATGAGCTAAACTGCACCATCTGTGACTTCCAGTAAATACAACTGTTGCTAATGAAATTACCCAGTTTCATCATTTTGATTTAAATGCCTTGCCTGTTTTTCCCCTGACCTTTTGTTGCTTGCCGTCAAACTCAAGCGCTTGTGAATTTAGATACATACGTCCATGTAGGTCAGGCTTGAAGAATAAATCTTCTGTGCGAAGCCCAGGACGCTCAGCCAAGCCGGCTCAGCAGGCTGACGTGAGAGGTGGGGGCCAGAGCTGTGCAGAGAAATATGGATGGCACTTGTGCCCGTCCACTCAATGTGCGCAGGGCCCCAGGGCAGACCCCCGCCTTGTGACCAAGTGGCCACACGGTCTGGCTTGCCGGCCTCCCATTTGTTAAGATGCTAGTGATATTAATGAGCTTCGATACTGGAGTCCATTCCTTGGCCTTTGGTGTGATTCCTCCCTGCATAGGACTGCTTGACCTGATTGAAGAAAAAGTTAAGTTCAGAGACTCTCAACTTGGCCCAAGTAGGGGGAAGGCCTTTCATTAAATGAAAAGAAATCAGATTAACTCCCTGCCAGGTACAACTTAGGCATTGCTCGGCTATATAGTGGTGGCCTCAACAAAGAAATGTGAGGGGCCACAGGAAACACTAGCCCATCAAGTCAGTCATCAGGTTATTGTAGGTACAAGCGTCTACTATCTTATATTAGAGAATTGGAGCCTAGGACCTACAAGATGACTTGAGGGCTAAAAAAACGCCAGCTACCAAGCCTGGTGCCCTGAGTTTAAGCTCTAGGGACACATAAGGTAGAAAAAGAAAAGCAACTTCTGCAAATTGTCCTCTGCTATCCACACATGCCTTCGCATGTGCCTCCCTACAAAGGAAACAAATTAAAATATAACTTTAAGAAAAGACTGGAAACGGGATACAAAAGAAGCATCCAACCCTGAGACTTTCCTCTGAAGTAGATCCCCGGCTAAACCCTGTAAGAAGCCATTCACTTGATCCTCACGTTAACCCCTGACCCAGCACGGCTCTTGTTCCCACGCCACAGCTGAAGAAGTGAGGCTCACCCAGGTGAGCACCCCAGGGCTCTGCACCTCTCCTTTTCATTGCATTTCCCAATCCTGCTCATGCTTTGTGTGCTAGAATACCGCTACCGCTCTGGGAACCAAGGACGCAAGACTGAGAGGGACTGTCTTCGCCCACTGTCTGGGGAAGTGAGACATAAAAATGCAAATCCACCATCTGAGGGAGGCTATGAAAGGGTAGGAGAAATATTCTCAGGTCGCAGCAAGAGGAAGCGTCTGTCTGGGAAAGACTGGCTGCAGAAAAGACATTGGGTCTGCGATTGGAAGGGGAATGGGGGTTGACTGGCTAAGATCGAGAAAGATGATGGCAAGGCTGGGCACACCCAAAGGAGGTCATGTGCCTGACAAACAGACACAAGGGGAGCTGGTATCTGAGAAGGGTTGGTTGTGTCCTTCTTGTCCCAACTCAGAGACTTCAGAACATGTCTCGGAGCTAGGGAGATGCTGTGCGTAAGTGCTGGCTGTGCAAGTGTGAAGACGGACTTCAGATGCTCAGGTCCCTCGAGCGTGAAGACGGACTTCAGATCCCACATAAGCAGCATCTAATCTGGGGTCTCCTATGGTGATATGGGAGGCAGAGTCAGGAGAATTGACAACTCTCCCACCAGGCAGCCTGGCATAGCAGGCTACGAAAACAAACCAATGGCTCTGCCTCAAACAAGGAAGAAGATTAACCACCACCTGCTTGCCATAGTACACACATGACATGCTTGAGCTCGCACATGTGTGCACACATATACACACACACCAAATAACATGGTCCCCAAAGCTTTCTCTCACAGGCATCAGCAAGGTAGGCAAACACACCTGGCTAGTATTTACTCAAAGGATCAGCAAAACACGGCTCTTTATGTGCGTAACTGTCATTAGCTTCAGGATTAGCCAAGATGGCTGTGGTCAGCATTCTAAGACCAGATATATAACAGACTCAAGGGGTAAGCTGGATCCACCAATCAAATCTACTCTTCTTTATCTTTTCATCGTTTTTGGTTTGAGAATGACATTTCAGGAACCCAAGAGGAGATCTCAACGGAAAAGCTGTTTTTGGTGTCCTGGTGGCAAAGCGGTGTCTGATGTCCATAGATGCTGTCACTGCAGTATGACCCACCTCTGCAGTCCCAAAGGCAGAAACCTTTGGCATCCATGGTGTTTCCTTCTCAGGATGAGCCTTCAAGGCTGGTGATGCTGGGAAGGGAGAGTTATATGGGAGGGCTGCATCCAGAAACACCTCCACCAAGAGGAGGTTGGGTCAGCCGGCTCCTCCAAAGGCCCGTGAATGAAGGGATCAGCATTACTGGGCTCCCACAGAGTTTGAAGGCAGGATGGGGAGGATTGCAGGCTAGGTTCAGTTCTTTGGTGTAATTTGTCTAAGCCTAAATTAGAAGTTCCCCCAAGAAAGCTATCATTGGGCCACTATGTAGATGCCTGCAAAAATGATCTCCTTTTCATTTTTCTCTTGCATGAGCATGTGTGTGGTATGTGCATCCATGTGTGTTTACATGCGTGAGGGCTCAAGCATGTGAACTCCCAGGTTATATGTTCTCAAACACGACGAGGAGAGTAGAAAGGCAGTGAGACTCGCTTTCCCTAGTCCCCTCTATTCACTGTTTTGCCAGATTAATTGAGATGTTCTTTCAAGTCCAAACTCAGCTTTGGAAATTTCTCAGCTCTGCCTACTAGGCAAACATTTCCCTGAATGGGAACGGACCAGAGAGTGAACCCAAATGACCAACAAGACCTAGTCCTCTTAATTGCTGAGCCATCTCTCCTGCTTCAAGAGAAGCATCTTTTGTGGTGGGTAGTGGCCAATGTAGAGATGCATAACTTGTCAAAGTTCTAAGAAAAAGTGGCCACGAATGCTCAGCCATAGATGAGTGAGAAAGCAGCACCGTCAATCTAGACTTAAGAGTCAGTGAGATAGCCAAGTGTAGTAAAGAAAGGCTGGGCTCGGGGTTGGACCTCTTAGGCCTGACTGCATCCTGCTTCAAAACCACAGAGGTGTCTATGAGGAGCTCTCACAACGTCTAGCCAAAGAGAAGGTCTTCCAAGTCAGACAGCTCCAGCCATGGAGACTTTAGTAGATAGAGGCTGGCTTACATTGGTCACACTGAAAGAAAAATCAGCCAGTTTCTCTCAATGTAAACTCTTGGCTGAGCTTAATGCATGTTCTGTCTGTCAGACCCCTGAGTCTTATAGGAACTGTGTCCTGTCTGTCAGATCTGAGAGTCCTATAGGAGCTGCGTCCTGTCTGTCGGACCTGAGAGAGCTGTGTCCCGTCTGTCTGTCAGACCCGTGAGTTCTACAGGAACTGTGGCCCACAGGCTTGTCAGTTGACTTCCCTACATATTTGTTACTTTTGTTTTTTGCTTTGTTTGTTTAACTTTTCTTCTGGCAGAGGTTCCCAGCATACAGCCCAGACGGACCTTGAATTTGCAACCCTCCTACCTCAGCCCCCTGAGTGCTGGAATTACAGGTGTGCACCACCAATCTAAATATTAGTTTCCTCATCTGCCTAATGAAATTAACAAAACAAAAACATTTTAAGGGTATTTCTCCTGTTGGAGGAAGGGTTGTGAACAATTTCCATTTCACAGCTTCCTACCATGTATCGCTTTTATAGTAAGGGAAACAGCGGTGATGTAAAATAAGAGACACTCTAACTTCTTTTGGAAATGTTAATCTTCTCATCACAACCAGCATGGTTTTTCGGTCGTTTCTTTTCTCATTTTCCTGTGGCCTGCGGATCCCTCACTCACTTTCTAAAGCTGCCGAATTCCATGCGGCCTGGGAATTCCTTGCCATGCTTCCCGGAGATCACAGCAGAGTCTGCAAGGACACTTCCTGCCTGGGAACATGTGGTCCTCACACAGGATCTCCTGCTCTTCCTCCAAGTGTGACGCTCGCCATTCCTTCATTTCCTCCATCCCTCTTACAAAAGCTCCCAGAGAAATAGCAACTGCCAACTGCCACCCCTAAGTTTTGGTGCAGCTGAATTTACTGCAGGTACCAGAACCTGAGATGGCATCACCACCCTGAGGATGGAGAGGGAGCCTGGAGCTTGGAGGCTGCTGAACCCCACAGGATTCATCTGCGACAAAGACATGTCACTTCAGCTCCTCTGCCTTAAAGCATGGATATTTAAAATAGCATGGATAGGTAACGGGTGTCAACCATTAAAACCATCACACGAAAGTCTTTTGCTTAAAATATGCATTATCCTCTGCCCTAAATGGGCTGTCTAGATCACAGTGCTTCCCCTAAGACAAGAAGAGGGGTAGAAAGACTTAAGAGACAAAAGTAGTGGATGACTCAAGGATGTAACTTTTCCCAGACACAACAGAGGAGATGCACATATGAACCCCCATAGCGGTACGCAGAGAGCCCACACAAGCTCAAACCAGACAAACGGTACAGTATAGAGGGATGGGGGTGAGCACAAAGTCCCTATCCTGGCCGAGGAGCTATTGGTATTTGCTACTGTGAGAGAGAAAGACAGCTTTCTTCAAGGGAGTGATAATTAGTTTATCTACTGTGCTCCAAGACAGGCCCCTGCCCCATGCCCAGGAGTAGGCCAGCACAAACTGGTCTCTATGGATTTGAATTTCTGCTTAGTTTTGAAATTTGTCCAGTGAGACAGGAAGCTGAGTGGGAGGAAGTTGGGGGGAACAAATATACTGAAAATATTGTATGAAGTTCTCAAAGAATAAATAAAAACGTTCTTTAAAATATTCATTACAATGTTTATTTTCTTAATCTTTGTGTTTGTGATGGTGTTGTGATGGAACCCACTACTTTGTATGCTAACCTTAAAAAATAAATATAAAATACCACAGCCAATATTAAAGAACTATACCCATGTTGAACGTATCTGCAGGCACATGTCAATGGATCCTTATAAAACATAGACATCTTGGGGACTGGGGAGGTGGGTCAGTGATTAAAGTGCCGTGGCACAAGCGTATAGACTGGATTTCGGACCCCTAGGGTCTACTCCAATGCCCAGAAGTCATCACAGTCCACCTTTAATTCTAACCTTAGAAGTCAGAAATGGGACCCCTGGAGCAAACTGGCTAACAAGATGAGCCCTATCAGTGAGCTCTGGGTTTGACTGAGCAACCTCGCCTCATCGAATAGAATGGAAGAGTAACTGAGCATGATTCTTGACATCAACGACGAGCCTCTACATGTGTAGATACACATGCAAATGTGCTGTGCATACACATCTACATGAAGCTGGGAAAAATAGAAATCTGGGAACATCCTACATTCATGTTACTTCAGTTATTGCCACACACCTTCGTGATACATCATCTATAAATCTGCATTTATCTCCTTACAGTTTCTGAGATCAACAGTACAGTCACACATTAGTGTGAAGGCAGAATTGTTATTAACAACAAATTTGCGATTTCTATATTAATTACTTAATTTATTTGTTTGTTTTGAGACAGGCTTTCCCAATGTAGCCCTGGTTGTCCTGGAACTCGCTCTATAGACCAGGCTTACCATGAACTCATAGAGATTCACCTGTCTCTGCCTCCTGAGTGCTGGGATTAAGACATGCACCACCACCACTCAGTGAATTCTACATTCTTGAAAGAAACCGGAAGCCATCGAATAACTACTCCTTGGTCAGTGGTGATTCTGACTGAGCTCAGGCAGGTGGCTGTGTTCTCTTCTGCCCTAAATCTGTAAAGATGCATTTCGTAGTGTCTCCACCTCATGTGTATCTAATTTTCTCTTTTGATTGACTGAGATGTTGTTCTAAGGTCCAACGATGAATGAATGGCTACCTATTCATGTCCTGTGCATACATGCACACACATAAAATACTCACTTACAACCTGTTCCTATTGTTCACAAGTTGTTCTTTCAGGAAGACGTAGCGTATTTCTTTACAAAGAAAGTTTTTAAAAAGAGAGAGAAAATGAAACGAAACAGTGACTGTTCCCCAGTGCAATTACTGTGTCAAATATTCCCCTGGGGAAAGGGATTTGCTCTTATTGTGAAATAAATTATTCTGGAAACCAGGCTTCCGCAGTCACTTTTCTTTTTCCCCAGGCGGTATTTTCCCACTACTGCTCTCAAAATTCACTTTTGCTGATACACATATGGGAGGCTGGAAATAGTCAAAATTATATGTTTGAATTTTAAATATATTTCCATTTTCTATAAATGTTAGCAGCTCCCCAGATTATCAGGGGGCACTCCGTGGTTCAGCCATCGCCTGTCCCAGAAATTGCTGGCTGGTCTTCCTCGTCCCCAAGAAGAGACGGAGATTCTCTTGTCAGCTCTTAACCTCTGCATGTCAGGGTCTCTCTCCCCACAGCTGCCGCTTGCCTAGAACCCTTGGAAAGACAAGGTCCAACGGGAAGCTGCAAAGGACAGAGAGGAGCAGGCTTAGCTCACCCTCCTCCCCACAGCATCCCCCAGATAGTTCATTTCCCACACCAGCCCAGTATGATTCCTCTGTGGGTCCCAATCAGACATTCCCTGCTCAGTAAGCACCCCATCAGCCTCACATCCTGTCCTGTTCAAACCACCGGACAAACTCCTCTCAGCCACATTATGAACAAGACAGAACTTTCAATCAGCTGTGGAATCCACACTTGTCAGAACTCACTGTGACGCCTCTGAACCCACAGAAAGGCAGATTCTTTTAAAACTCATGCATTTCTTTTCCTTCCCCAAACCACAGAGCAAAGCAGGGTCTCTGGAATGAGGTGATGGCGGGGGGAGGTGGGATACAGAGTGCAAATAAATGCTGGGCGTGGAAGTGAAGACAGTGGCCACATGCTCTATGTCCCACTGAGGGTCAGAGTCTGTGACGTTCTTCCAAGTAATGGATCTCACTGGTGACCTCTTCTGCAAGCTTCCTCAGTCTCTAAGTGAAAAACTTTCAACAAAATACAGTGGCAGCAGGTATTTCCTGAGATCTTAAGTGTGTGCCAGGTCTTCATCCAGGGACTCTAGATGTTTTAACTTGTTTGGTTCACACAGTCCTTAAAGGTGAGTGGCATTGGTAAGGCTCCGCATTTCAAAGATTGTGCGTTGTAGCTACACTACAGCTATTATCTCCTGCAAGGGATTTGGATGCCAATAGGTTGAATAATAAGCTTCTACTGAGTTTGTGTGTGTGTGTGTGTGTGTGTGTGTGTGTGTGTGTCTGTGTGTCTATGTACATGTGTATGTGTGTGTAAGTACAGTACATATTCATTCTAATTCCAAACATTGCATTGACTCTTTCACACACAAATTAAAAATAAAGCAGCGGCATTAGGACTATGCACTGGCTAAGAACACAGCTGTGGAGTACGCCCAAGCCATATCTCTGTATCACCACGCAAACTGTGTGACCACATCTAAGTGACCTGACCTTTCTAAGCCTTGCCTGTAAAATGAACACAGCAATAGAGCCTTCCTGATGGGGTGGTTGGAAGGATTATTATCTAAGGAAAGTACGTAGTGCAGAGCCCAGCGCTCAGCGAAAGTCAAATGGACGCTCTAAACATCTTCCTCTGTCGACAGAAGATTCTTACAGACACGGAGCAACTGGGATGGACGGATTCTCCATGAAAACTACAACTGCTCTCCTTGTGGGTTCTCACCAGTAAGCAGTAAGAGACTTTACACACTATTCTTTTCAGTGTTGACTTCATGTGAGTATTTAAGAATACCATAGCCTTTGACCCATGCCTGGGGTTTTCCGTAAAATACAGGAACTAAAGATGAACTTGGTGAAAGGAGGGGAAGGACACCAGAAACAGACAGACAGACAGACAGATGTGGAGTTATCAGACATTACATGTAATTTTCACAGAAAGGAATATTAAGGATTCTATTCATTTCTGTGCTTGTTAGAAATAATACATTCTTGATGTACAGAATTTAGGAAACAAAACCCAAAATGTTTTTAAATGTCCTCTTTAAAGATTTGTTTTTAGTTAATGAGTATTTTGCCTGTGTGTGTCTATTTATGTGCACCACATGTGAAGTGCTGGAGGAGACCAGGAGAGGACAACAGAATGCCGGAACACGTGAGCTGTCGTGTGGGTGCTGGGATCTGAACTGGGGTCCTCTGAAGAGAGGCCAGGGTTCCTAACAATTGATCCATCTCTCAGTGCCCCCCCAAAATTTTAAAGATTAAAAGAGGACTGGGAGGTGACTCGGTCAGTAAAGAGGGCTGCCACCAAACCTGAGATGTCAGTTGGGTCCTGGGAATTCACATGGTGGGAGGAGAGAACCGACTTTCGCAGGTTGTCCTCTGCCCTCCATACACACATGTCCGTATGCAAACACAGTCACATTTGCATAAACAAACAAATCTGAAGACGAAAAGGAAGGACTGAAAGCATCACTGTTCACCTGACGTCTGATGATGGTTTTTGGGGGACTGAGACTTAGCAAACGGGCTGGCAATAGGTATCCATTCTATTTGATCAAACGGGCTGGCAACTGGTATCCATTCTACTTGGTTGGTCATCGACATTAAAAACTGCCAACTGTCAACCACGGCTCATGTGACAGTGAGCAGTTTTCATCATTACCTGCTCACTTTTGAAATCAGAGTGTAAGTAAGCTTGTGCCAACTTTCAAATTGCTCTGATCGCATCTAATGAGCCCATCCCACCTTTGGACATTCTTGGGCAGCAGCATCTTAAAACCGTCTACCCACAATACAATGGAAGACATACACCCTGATTTACTTACACATTCTATTACTTTTCAATATATGTGAGGTTTTCAATTCATTTCTGAGATATGGCTCTGGTCATAAAAGTCTGAGTCATTAATGTACTGTAATTTGATGAACGTTTGCTTAGATGGCAAAATAATGTTTTAATTTGATATCAAGCTGTTAGTTCTACAAATCACTGGGTTGTCTTGTATATTTGTGAGGATCCTGCCAGTAGGAATGGAAATCCTAAGAGCCACACAGACACCTTATATGTAAATGAGGGGCTGGAGAGACGCCTCAGTGGTTAAGAGCATGTGTTCTTACTGAGGACCTAGGCTCAATTCCCAGCACCCACATGGTGACTCACAACCATCTGTAACTCCAGTTCCAGGGGATCCAATGGCCTCTTATGACCTCTGTGGACCCTGGGCACATACACATGTGGAGCACAGGAAAAATTCATACACATAAAAGCATAATACCTTAAAAATACAAATGAGTGTCAGCACGTCCTATAAGTGGTAACTTGCCTTCTATCTATAGCCGTGCTGTTGTTATAATAGTACTAGCTTTATCAACTGCTGGTGTCACAAATTCTCAGATCTCTCTCTTGACTTTTAGACTTTTGGGACTTTGGCGTCCTCGTATCAGACTCCTGCCTTTCCCAAAGGACATCAAAACAGACCACATCACGTCTCCCATCTTTAGGGAAAGATGCTTCCATCTGGACTAGAGGTGTAGTTCCGTTGGGAGAGTGCTTGCCTAGCATGGACGACGCCCTGGAGTCTACCCACAACATTGTATATAACTTGGTGTGGTGGTGGTGGTAGTAGGTCTGTAATCAGAGAACTTGTGATGTGGACACTGGAAGATCCAAAGGTCAAGTTCATCCCAACTACTCACCAACTTCAAGGTCATCCTGGGACAAAAGAAAAGAAATATATAGGTACAGCCATGTGCCGTGTTCTTTCTCGGTCCCCTTGATGGACATGCCAAGCACCTGAACGCATCTCTTTAAACACATGTCTGGGTAAATCAGCAAGCAAAGTCCTTGCTGCTGGCACACACTCCCCTACTTCAATATAGCAGCTTCCCAAATCTGCATCCCATCGCTATCCATATGGCTTGGACAGTATGGACCACCAAACCGTCCACAGATATAGGAGGGTCACAGCTACTGTCCCACGTGAACTGTAACACCCCTCCCCCAAATGACCATAAACGTGAGAGCACTCTCTGTGTCAGCAAAGCTAGCAGAAAAGACCACTATCCCCCCAGTAGGTTTGCTGGTGTGAAGGTCTGGAACTGGGTGTCATCTTGGCATTGTGAGAAGACTGAGAAGCCTCTAGAAGCTGTGCTGCAAAGCCCAGGGAAGAAATCAGAGTTGCACAGGACCTGTGGTTCTGGAAAGGAGGCAATCTAGAGATACCCTGAAAGTCATCTGATGTACCTAGGAATGCTAGACATACCATATGCCTTAACGCAATTTGGAGACTACTCAATGGGGGCGGGCCAGCCACATTAGACAATGCCTTTCCATGAACCTGTGAATGAACTAAAGATGGAAGCACATAAAAAAAAAAACAGGGAAAGACCTCCCAAGGAAAGATCCAATTCCCCTAGACTAACCACCCAGGGAACAATAATTTAGCCAGTGGCAGTCAATTAAGTGATCACCATCCCTGTTTTTCTGAATGGTCAGAAGAGCCCATAGGCGACGGAGAGGCCACTGATGCGGAGGAAGGGAAGATGGACTAGCAGAAGAGGAGGCAGGTGGCAGGCTCGTGAGCAGACCGTCCCCAGGCCCCTAGAAGAAGACAGCTGCTTGCTTGACTGATAATGAAATTGTTAGCAGTTTTAAGTGAGTGGGTCCTTGCTGACTCTTGTCTGTACGTCTGCCGTCTGAGGGCCACGTTGAGAAGAACCACATGGGAGATCATCTGCTATCTTCTGTAGCTTGCTTCTTAAATGTTACTCTGGTCATCTTGGTTATAAGACTAAATACCAACCTGGTAACATATCCCCCTGTTAACTGTTCTCTCCCAGAGAGAGCAAAATGGGAAAATCGAAACAGACCCTGCATAGATTTTTTTTTTCCAGTGCTGTGTGGAAGTTGGTAGTAGCACACTTGCGAATGAACTGACATTTAAACACTTAATCTGCTGACCTTGACTCTCACAGCAATTTCTGGTCTCTTAAAAACCGGGAACATATAAAAATTATATGTGCGTCAATTATTTTAATCATTTTTGTTTAAATTTATCTTTCTCAATTTTGGCTCATTGGTATTGTAACCCAGTATCTCCTGTCATTTCATATCCATTCATTAATATTCATTGAAAGTATCTGTGACTTCAATAAGCCCAGGCTAACATTTTATAATGCATTCGGGAGTATTACTTTTAAAGACTTTGAACCACTACCCCCTTCACTGAAAGTAATACTTGGTGCTTCATAAGAATGCAAGTGACTTCCCAGAGACGGGCTGAAAGAATGAATCAGGGTGGACTTGACCTTATCTTAGGGAGGAACGCCTCTACCCGCAGCTGTAGAATAGGTGGGGGTCATCTCATGGCCCTTCCACTCAAGAAATTCTTACTGAGGGATGCCCAAGTATTAATCCCAGAACTGACTACTTTAGCCCTCAGCTGGGGTTCTTGCTAACATGGGGGGGCTCAGTAAGTTGTCAGGTATTTTAGGGATCTCCTGCACAGCCTAGTTCCAGCTATGTGAGAGACCCTTTTTCAGGGGAATAAGGCAGAGAATGAGAAAGCAGGATGCCTGTGTACACACGCACACACACACACACACACACACACACACACACACACCTCTTATAAAAGGCAGAGAATGAAAGAGCAAGATGCCTGTGTACACACATACACACACACACACACACACACACACACACCTCTTGCAAAACTTCTCAGCATTTTGGTTATCAGTATTGGCTATTTCGGAACAGGAAATTCACAGATTTCATCCTATCAAAAAGAACCTCAACAGGAGGAAATTTCTAGGCTGTGATCACTATCAGCTCCTTTGGTCAGTATAGAAAGAGCTATATTTTTCAAAGGAGAAAAGTTTTAAGGCTAAATAAATGAACAATGTACAAATATTGGTCCACCTATGTCCTGTACTTATGAGGTCCAGCTATGAGGAGTGCTGGCTTTCAAGGAAACTGTTGGATCCAGGAGTAGGGGAAATAAATGAAAATGGGAAGGAGAAGAAGGGAAGAGAAAGGGAGGAAAAGGGAGAGAAAGGAGGGGAAGGAAGAATAAAGAAGGAGAAGGGAGGGGCATGGTAGAGGACAGAGTCAGAAGGGAGCGAGACCCACTACTGAAATCATAATAATGAAAGTGTTTTGCATTAGAGCTGGGCCACCGTGTGCAGAAGAGCCAACCAGCATCCAAAGATGCCTCACACATGGTGATCTGAGGCATTCCAGCTTTCCTGTCCCCGCTCCAAATAGCCATGCAGGTCACGTTAAGAAATTCTGGCACCACCGTTGACCTTCACTCAGGAGCTGTATGGTTTGGGTAGGGTTTGAACATGTTGAAATTTATCCCTATTGAGAGATATTGTGAAAGGGAAATGTAATTGAATTATCTTAGACAGGGGCAGGTGAATAAGATGAGATACGGGCATCAGGGTATAGCACCCTGAATCTTAGTGGCTTCATCAGAAGATGGAGAGAACAGAAGAGATAGATGGCAATCTCTGTCCCTTGTCATGAAACGTCTGACACTGCTTTGGGATTCTGCCATCACTAGATGCAATCCCTCAACCTTGACTTCCAGAAGTATGTGCTCAGATAAACCTCTTCTCACTAAAACTTACCCAGTGTGATACAGAAAATAAACGCAGAACCTTTGCTTCAGTCAGCTTTTGAAAGTGGGCCATGGAGCGCTGAAGATCTGGATATGGTCCAGATCTATCCCACATTGCCAAAGATGTCCACTAGTGAACCCCACATCTTCCACATATAATATGGAGGCTAGGGGTACCACTACAGAAACCTCTGGAGGAATGAGCCTGGGGTAGGCGTTGCTCTACTCCTCACATGTAATGTGCTAACCTTGTCTCCCTTTGACACCAGCCTTCCTTTCCCTTGGCTGCCCCGTCAGCCATCTTCACTTTTCTAGTTTGTTTTCCTGACTAGCCCTTCACTTGGGCATCCCCCTCATATGTGGGTTCAGCAAACACCAAGCAGCCCCTGAAAGGCTCTAGCTACACATTGTACAGTCTATAGTATCCTGTTCTGATTCTTGGCACTTGCCACTTGTGAAGCCATGCTCAGTGGACAAATGGTTTCTAACAACCCAGAGACTTGGTCTGCTGTATTCAAACATAAAGTCACGGTCCCTTGCGTCTAATAAATTCATGCCCCATACTCTGGATACCAAGATGTTTACTTTGTGACTTCAGGTCAGTGATAGCAGCTACCGAAAGCACTGTTTAAAATTTTTGCCTAAAATCTTGGGGTTGGGATATAAGTACCTACTGCTCTTGCTGAGAGTTCACATCTTGAACTATAATCAGGGAGCAGAGAGTGGGAACTGGAAATCATGGGAGTCTTTTAAGTTGGCCTCTAGTGACACCAAAGCCCCACCTCCTAAACCTATGCGAACAGCACCACCAACTGAGGATTGAATATTCAAATTCCCAAGACTATGGGGGGGGGTGTCTCATTCAAACCACAGCATCTATACATCCCACTTACTCCTCATGGCAGCTCTCTGAAATATTCATTTCTCCTTTTCCAATGGACAAAGAACTGAAACGTGAAAGAATCTCGCAAGGGTAACCTTGGCGTTGCAATGATCAGCCTTACTACATTGCTTCTGCCTGCCTTACAGATATTCAGTGGAAACAAATTTTTTTTCTGAAAAGTTCTTTACAAATGTCCAGAAGAAATGCATGCAGCAGATCAAGTCTCGGGACTGTTACAAAACATCTGCCCATAGAGCACGGCTTCTCATGTGGCAAGTGCAGAGTCAGAGAAGGCTACCAAGAGATGGATGACTTTAAAAATTCACCCATTCACTGAATACGGAGCTTCTACTATGCATTAAATGTTCTTGAGATGTGAGTGGAGTAGCCATTGGAGCCTTCACCACCCGTGTGGGAAAGAGCTGGCCAAGAATATCCAAACACGCAAACTCCCACACAGTAGATGCTAGGCCACTGATACTAGTCTCTCTTCTGTGACTTTTGTGTCTTCTCTTCGGGGGCACACTCGTTTCTCACACTCTGTCTCTAGACCCACAACAAAATCTACTTTAAAAAGACTGCTTGTCTGAAGAGCCTCTCTCAAGGGTTTTACAAACCTAAGTTTCAAGGGAAAAAAAAATAAATCCGTTCCTCATGAAAGAAATTCTAAATGTTAATAAAAAATAAGCATGCCAGCATGCCCGATAGTAGTAATTTGAAGTAACCAAATTTGCATTTGGGGACATTGCTTAATTGGTAAAGTGAAAGCTCAATAAGTAGGCCCATCTCCTAAAACCTATGTACAAAGCCACACATGAGGTCAAGTACATATAATTCCAGTTGGGGATTTGAAAGAGAAGGTCCTCAGGGCTCGGTGCCTAGCCTTCCAACCTAGCTGGTGAGCTTCAGAGTAGTGGGAAACCCTGTCTCAGAACTAAAAGGTGGAAGACACGTGGTGATGGATGCACCAAGGTTGTCTTCTGGTCTTCACACACACGTGTAACTGTACATGTAAAATGTGAGTGAGCATGTATGTGTGCACACACACAAGAAATGCCTAAATTCCTGTAGTCATATGTGATTAATAGAGGGATTTGGAGATGAAATGGTCAAAGAAAAACTAGTTATAACCAGAAATCAGTTGGCTCACCTCTGTCACTCTCTGTATTGGAAAAAGCTGCCTCCTTGTGTTCCAGCATGTTTAGCGTAATCTTTGCAAGATAATCCTTTCCACAATTTCACATACACTAAACCTTTTGGCCCAGGGGCATATTTCCCTTAGAGAGTGAACAAACTCCCCTAGGTAGGACCAGAGTCATTACATATATATTCAGTCACATGTTTTGATAGTTGTAAAATAGAAACATACAACCAGTATTTTCCTAACAGGGAAACTCGCATTCTTTGCCTTGTCTTTGCTCTTGACCCAGAAGGCAATAAACTGTAATGGAGATAAGCTAAAGGAGGAGTACACCAAGTCCTTGCAAGTGACTCGGAGTTAGAGGTTACTTCAAAGAATTGACTTCCAAACATCAAGAGACTGGCCTTTCCCATTCCTAATTTACATTTTAAATAAATAGATAGTGTGACTCATTTTCATAATTCTCTTGGTTTTCCATATGGATTTAATATTTACAGTCCCTGGTATGATGACCATGGCATTAGTTGAGGGGCCTTGAGAGGTAAGGTAATGAGGACAAAGCCCTCTTGAATGAGACTAGAGCTCTTAAAATATGGGACACAGGATTTCATCCTCCCAGGGCCCCTTGAGACATGGCAAGAAGATGACCTGACCATTACAAGCTAGAAAATTCCTCGCTCTGGGCTGTGACATTTGGCTTCAACCTTCTGGACAGTGAGGAATCAATGTCAGGTTTTAAAGCCATGACAAGCCATTTGCTACAGCCCATGACATTTGTTGTGGCACTCTGAGCTTCCTCAGACCGTAGTTTTTGGACATGTGTTCCTATAACCCAATCCCTTCAATTGCACCTTGCATAACTTCAGAGGAATGAGCCATTGTGGCTCTAACCCTTCTTCATCCTGGATGTTGTAGATCAGTGAGCCGGTTTCAGCTTTGGTATCACCCTGCAGACCAAGGAGAAAGGTAGACAGCTTTGCCAAGCTCAGAGATCCACAATGAAATATCCAATGTCTACGACAGTGTCAGAGACCTGAGAGGCTGGCCTGAAGCTTTATACCCAAGTACTCTAAATACATGCCAGCACTATACAAAACAGGTCTGTCTATAGCAGTGATTCTCAACCTTCATCATACAGTTCTTCATGCTGTGGCAAGCCCCAACCATAAAAGTGTTTTCGTTGCTACTTCATAACTGCAGTTTGGTTAATGTTATGAACTATAATGTAAATATCTGATGTGTAGGATATCTGATATGTGACCCCAGTGAAAGGGTCATTCTACCTCCAAAGGGGTCACAACCCACAGGCTGAGAACTGCTGTTCTACAGCAAGGCCCATAACAAGATGTAGAGTTTTAAGTAATACATCGGTCTTCTCTGCGTCATCTCCAGAACATGCAAAGAGCACTGCGGCAGCCACAATATCAGGAAAGATGGCCTGGTGGTACCCAGGTAATCTGGGCAGTTTGACAGAGTATCTGCCTCCCGAGTGGCTTCATTACCTGGTGCCAGGAGAGCCAGCATCCATTCTGGCGTGTGTAGACGGCTGAGAGGGCGTCACAAGGATAAGCCATATTCTCTGTGCTACATTTTACTCCCCATGGAGTCTGAGGACACAGAATGCTGAGTGAATGAATGCACAGGTCCCACCAACAGTCAAGATGACCAGGGGGCCCCTTAAGCAGGGTGACAGGGGGAGTCGGGTCTAATCCCCAAGAGCCGCAGAGGCAAGTACAGCTGCCTTCCTCAACAGCAAGGTGAGGACGGTGAGCCCAGAGGCCACAGAGAGTTACCTTTCCCTTAGTTCTACAGGATGTTTGCTTCTCAGATTTGATGTGTGTATCCATCACCCTATAAACTGTCACTTGGAGACAGATGGGAGGGAAGGGCCGTTAGCCACTGCTCTTCAATGTTAAGGTGCTTCTTTACAGAGTACAGCCTTGAATGAAGACAGACGACTCTGTCTTTTTCTTTTTTTTTTTTTTAAACAGCTGCCCTAATGGTGGCCTTAGAACTGGGCTGAGCAGCAAGAGTGGACCCATTTCTGGGCAACCATTCAAGATAGGAAAATTGGATGTCTCCAAACTCTCTAAAATCAAGTTTTGTAATTTTGAAAGGCTGTGAATGAATTCTCAAGGACACAAAAGTACTAAGGAATGGAGAAGCGTCCAAGGGAATGTGATTAGAATTGCCTGTGCCAGTACATATCCGGCCTCTATAATACTTGTGTCAACACAATCCAGTGCTGTCTCAATTGAAATTGAAATGTCTGTGGCGTACATCATTTCTTCCTAAACAATAAACTGTATTCCACCCCATACTGAGTTAACGTTCTGAGCTTGACACTAGTCTTACAAGGAGGAGAATACCGATAGATAATTATCAAGGACAGGCTGTATATATTTATGTCTATATATACCAAATCATATTTTGCCTATAGCTTTTACTCAAAATAATGGGAAGAGATGGTACCAATCAGATTTTACAAACAGAACAGGAAAAGAGACCCGTAAAGATACGTAAGTGAGTTTTGCTTTTGGTCGTGCCAGAGGCAGGGGGATAGATTAGTTTGCTCCTTGGGGAATCTTCCAGACCTCAGCTTTCACTGTGCATCTTCAGCCTCTGGGAATCTTTGTAGCCGACTGCAAAACCATGCAGGGACCACACTGCGGATGAAGGCTGGCATCAAGAGACCTCGACTGGTGAATGGTAAGCATGTTAATGTGGATAATTTAAAACTCATAAATAGCGTTCCATAATGTGATGCTTGCCCAAAGGGGTCTTTTGGCTGGAGTGCAAATACAATAAGGCTTGAGTTTGCAACTTAAAAAGGGAAACAGAATATGAGAAAGAGAAATTTCTAGGTAGCTTTTGCTGAGGTTCTTGTTTGGTGGAGGAACTGGTGGGGAGACAAAGGAGAACGGTCTTGTAAAGGAGCCATGGGGCGTTCTCTCTGTGCTCTCTATTAAAGTGCTGCGGTTTCAAAGGCAAAAACCGCAACTTCTGTCACTGAGATGGGAAACCTGCCTATCTTTGCCATGGTGGTCCATGTGGTAGTTTGAAGAGAAATGGCTGCACAGACTCACAGACTTGAATGCTTGGTCACCAGGGAATGACACTATTAGGAGGTTTGACCTTTTGGGAGTAGGTGTGACTTTGTTGGAGGAAGTGAGTCTCCGGTGATGGGCTTTAAGGTTTCAGATGCTCAAGCCAGGCCCAGTGCCTCTCTCTGTCTACTTCCTGCCAATCTGGGTGTAGAATTCTATTTTCAACTACCTCTTCAGCACCGTGTCTGCCTGCATGCCTGCCGTGATGGCAATGGGCTAACCCTCCGAACTGTAAGCCAGCCCCAATTAAATGTTTCCCTTTGTAAGAGTTGCTGTGGTCATGGTACCTCTTCATGAAAATAAAACAGTTCACTCTGAGTTTCCAGCTACAAGAACATAAAATTTAGTTGAAGATGTCCACAGAATGGATGAAGGTGGGGCAGAGGCAGAAAAGCATATAAATTACTATCCTTATTCCTAACTCAGAAATAGGGACTAGTTTCAAAGACCTCCTGGAACCATCCACTTGTCAACTATTTAAGTAAGTATCCTTATTACTTGAAAATAGAAGTTCCAACTGTGAAAGACTTTGTACAATTCACTTGTGACGTATACTTAGAATTTTCTCTTAAGGTCTAGAACTTGCTAGAGAAGTTTCACTCTCAGAAGTCAGTGGTCCACAGCCTTGTAGAGTTATCTTGCAGAAGCTCAAGAGTGCATCTATTTAGTCCCTGTCAGATTGTCAGAGTCCTTTACAGAAAATATTGACTAACGTACTATACTTCTACATTGTAGATGATCATACGCTTCTCTGGGATATCCAACACCTTTGACAATTTCCTATGGTTCTTTTTTTTAATACAACCATAGCAATGTTAAGATCACAGATTTTTAAGTTCAGACCCTGATAAGTCAAAACACTAGCATTTTCAAATGGGCAGTCTCAAGTTTCTCGGAACCTGGCTTCCTTGTCTGTGAAATGGTATTGCTGCAGTATCAATTTCAGAGGAGGCTTAAGGAAACGGAGTGGGAAAAGGAAACCGAAAGCGCCGAGATACAAAGGTTCTTACCACATTTCATCATTTTGAGCATGTTCCTGGAATCTCACTCCCCACTCCCAAACAAACAACCTGTTCTTAAGTTCCTAGGGGGAATAGTAAGTTCTCAAGAGGAAGCAAACATGAAGACTGTCACTGCTTCTAAAATGAATTCAAGTGGTTGTGTAGTACAGCTGGAGAGATGGCTAACAGGTTAACAGCATCGTCCGCTCTTGCAGAGGACCCAGGTTCAGTTTCAAGCACCCATATGGCAGCGCCTAATCATCTGTAGTTCTGGTTCCAGAGGAGAGCCACACCCACTTCTGGCTTCCATGAGCACTGCATGTATATGATACACATGTATACACACCAACAAACACTCATACGCATACATAAAATTAAGACAATCCTTAAAAATAAAGTATCCTGATAGTCAAGTATTTCAAAATTCAATATACTTAAAAAAACATACGTATACCATGTACATGTCTAATATGGGTTTTTGCAGGTTGCTGTTACACAGACACTATGAATAAAATATTTATTTGTACACTATGATCACCATGAGAAGGATCCACAAACTCCCTGAGAAACCTTCCATGTCTCCCCTCCCTGAGTTGGTATGGGTTCCCATCTCTGATATGACCCCATGGTAAACAAGCATTGGAATCTGCGGCTAAGTAGTTCTAAGACTCTAGAGTTCCTTCTCCACCGTGGTCCTTGATTCAGTCACCGTGGACAGGAAAGCACTCACTAATGGCTCTCCTGTTTGCTGTCACTCAAGTTTTGGTTCCCATCCAGCAACAACCCCATGCCTGTAGAATCCATTCAGAATAGGTGAGCGTTCAGCTTGCTTGGAAAATGGTGTAAGTCCCATAGATGAAACCCAGTGCCAGAGGGAGATGTTCTCTGGCAATGGCTAGATCTCACCCTCACTGCCACTTGACCCAGACTAGACCCTTCGCTCAGTAACTCAGACAGCACCCTAGGATCTGGTACAGTCAGAGGTCCATTGAGCACACAATGCATACCACAAAACTGTAATATCAGACATAGCTGACATTTTATACATTGGCAAATGCAATTGTCTGTGGCATCTCACGGGGCTGATGTGAGAATGAGACAGTAACCGCTGCAGAAGCACACTGAAGCATAGAACCACCGTACGCATACCGTAGTGTTCATTAAGAAACGGGACGACTAGCTAATTCGAGTGAGAGTCAACATGTCAACTCTAAGGGGCAGAATACTGTCCCTTTCCGTCCAGATTGTCACTGCACACATGGGTTTGAAAACGTCCCATGCATGACATAGATTCTCCCAGCATCATTTACTGATGGGGGTGTATTAAGTTGTTATGTTTCCGTTTTTTTAAACAGACTCTCATGCAGTCAATACTGGCCTCAAATTTCATACCCAGACAATGCTAACCCTGATCTGATCCTCCTGCCTCAGTTGCCTAAGTGCTAAGGTTAGAGCTCTGGGTCACCACACCTGACTCATTATTGAGGGCTTACTTGCACACCAATGCTTGATCCGCTGCCAAGCATATCTGGAAAAGGAGACTGAAAGGGGTGTCTTATAAATCCACACGCTTAACATTTAGAAGAAACGAAAAGATTGTTAGACATGCTCAGCCAGGTGTCTCCTAGGAACAGCTGCGTGTGTGCACATACAAGTTTGGAAGGTTCTAGATTGCCTGGTAGCAGCCCTTATTCATTTCACTACAAAGCTGCTCATAACCACAGGTAAATGCCCTCTAGCTGAGGAGTCTGCTGTTCCAAATTTTATTGCGCGGGTACTTTCTCCGGCTGAAACCAGAGTCTCCAGGGTATAATGTACCTGTCACGACACAAAGGCATCAAGAAAACACATGGGAGATTTTGCTCTAACCTGGGAAGCCAAACAATTTTGCAAAACCAAGCACGGCTTGAAGCAATCCAAAAGGTCGATAGTCCTTCATTGCTAACATTCTGGGATTTGTAAGGCCCCATCTCAGGAAACGAAAGCCCTTTCCCTGTAAGTTCATATCCAATTTTTGTGATCATCGTTAAACCATTAACTGCATTGACTCAATTGACTGACCGTCCTTTGACAGCTCAGAATCCTTCCTAAGTACCATGTTATTCAATTAACTCATTTTCAATTAGCACAGTTGCTGCCAACCTGGTGTAAATGAAATCTCTTCAGACTCAGGGAAAAGAGAGAGAAAGGAGGCCAATGGGATGGAGATTTCTTCTGGTATCTCATTCTGTCGGAAGTTTCCAGAGCAGGTCAGACCCACAAGATAATGTACTTTTTGTGTTTAAGTGCTAACTGGCAGCCAGGTGCTAAGAGAGTGCTGAATCAGCCCAGAAGAGGGGGAGGAAAGAAGAAAGTTGGGTTTCTAGGCTGAAGCCAGCAAAGGAAGCAGAACCTGGCGAGTTATATATTGCTCAAGGCAGGCACAGGTGGATGGAACCGCAGGCCAGGTCAGAAAAAGAGAAAGATTTATGTTCTGTGCAAACAAAAGGGCAGAAGAAAAATCACCAATCCGACTGGGCAGCCCTACAGTGAAGGAGACAGCTGTTCATACCGAGAAGGAATGGTCAGGTAAGACAGGCTGAAAGAGTAATCAGAGGGCCATCTGCTGACCTGGGATGTCATGCCCTGGAGGCACCGAACCAATCCTGTCCTCCAGGATGCCACACAAAGGGGCCACTGCCAGCCAGGCCAGCAAACCGTGCCAGGACGAGGCATTAAAGTTACATGAGCCCCATGCAAAAAAGTTGCCGGGCCAGTTTTCTTCCGATCGTGAAGCCAAGTGGAAACAGAGTTTTCTTAGTGGAGGACTTGGCAGATGGGGCCACCCAGCCTCTTCATGCAGCAGGAATGCCATGCCGAGCAGTGGTTGGCTAATACCAGCGCTCACTACCCATCTTATATCCTGTGGAGGCTGCCCCACCCCGGCTGGCAGCAGGTGGAGACAGCCACCAGGTTTGCACTTCCATGTTGCCGGCCCCAAAGGATATGGCCACGGGATCCCAAGTGGGTGGAAACAGAATGAGAACGGGTTTTGGTTGTGGGGGCAGCCCGACCTGCAGAGGGTGGGTAAGTCAGAAAGGGACCAGAGAAATTAGAGAGAGAAAAGGACAGGAACTGGTAATGACCTTGCATAAAGGGACAGTGTGCCACGGAATGAGACCCACAAGAGCATAGCTTCGCTCTAAGCAAGCCAGCAGACGTTGGGCCCTACCAATACTAATGAGTGTCATTATAGTTCTTGGATGGATGAGCCAAATTTCAGACAAAAAGTAGGACAGAAGAAAAGATTTATGTCATAACACAAATTACAAATTGTAAGACAATGTCACTAAAGAAGCCACTGAGAACTGGCGGGGCAGCAAAGGCAACCAGAAGAAAGGGGTGACTGCAGAAAAGAGCAGGACTAGGCGGAGGGTAGGACTCAGTTGGCAGGGTGCTCGCCTAGCACATTCAGGCCTTGGATCCCATTCTCGCCACCATGTAAAACCAGGCACCCTGTAATCTTAGCCCTTGGGAGATGGAGACAGGAAGATGACGAGTTCAAGGCCATCCTCAGCTATATAGTGAGTTTGGGGCCTTTCTGGTGTATGTAAACCAAGGGGAGGGAGGAACAGAAGGAGAGAGGAAAAGGGATTAAAGAGAATGGTTCCTGAGTGAGTATGGGTAATGACAACAGCAAAAGCTATCTCTGGGCCCCCTCCATTCTCTTCCCCTTGTGCTCATATAACTATAGCTCCGCCCTTGTGATGTTATAATTTACAACACACACACACACACACACACACACACACACACACACCCTAATCAGTCTATGCAGCAGCTAGACGTCTGTAGCCAGCGAAAGCAATCAGTACCGTGGTGACACCGGGACAAAGGAGGAGTGGGGTTGTCTCTGTTGACACTTTCCTAGCTATTTCACCCGGACACAGGACTTGGCCCTCTGAGTTTGGCAGCCTGAGCCCTGCTTCCTATTATCTGAAGAAAGCTGGTGTAGAGTCAGTCGTGGCACCCAACACATATGCTCTCCCTTTCTGAGGCATATCCCATTCTTACCTCCTTGCTCTGTCTTGCTCTTTCCCAAGCTCCACTTTGAGTGATTGCAAATTAGACTTAGGGTGGCCCAATCTCCAGATCGTGTAGTCTTTTCAGAGTGTCTGGAGTCCCGGGCTGCCCAGTGGTAATTAGGAAGGCCAGTCAGATCCCCCCATCATGGAAGCTGAGCGGAACAGGCTGGGCTTGGAAGGAACGAACCTGTTGTTGAAGGAGCAGGAAAGAAGGCAGGCAGACATAGGACCTGAGAAGAAAAGCTGTAGCCTGAGAGGGCAGGTCCTGTGCTGAGGGTTGGTCTGGTCAGCTTCTGGAAAGCAAATAGCAAGCTCTGGTGGACAGAAGCAGATTTTAAAGGCCATGTGAGGATAGGGGTTGTTCTCCAGAGTTCCTGAATTAGCTCAGGCTGCTATAATGAAATACCTCAGGCAGGCCATGTTCAACAGCATCTACTTCTCATAGCTCCAAAGGGTGCTGTGGTGGTATGAATGAGAAATCTCCTCCATGGACTCAGATATTTGTACACTCGCTCCCCAGTTGGTACCACGGTTTAGGAAGGCAGTGTGGGCTTGCTGGAGAAAGTACATCACTGGGGGCAGGCTCTGAGAGTTCCTTGCCTCACCCCACTTCCAAATTTGCTCTCTGTTTTCTGGGTGTCAGCTTCCTGCTCTGGCTCCATGCTGCCACGCCTCTCCTGCCATTATGCACTCTCCCTCTGGAACTGTAAGCCAAATACCCTCTCCCACAAGTTGTTTTTGATTGTGGCGTTTTATTACAGCAATGAATAGAGCTATGAAGTTCAAGGTCAGGTATCAGCAGATTTGGTTCCTGCTAAGAGCTTACTTCCTGACTTGATGACACAGCCTTCTTGCCATTTTCTTACAAGGCCAGAGGCAGGGAAGAAAGTAAGAGAGGCCACCAGGAAGCAGGCAGAGAGGAAGGGAAGGGTAGAGGGAGGGAAGGAGGAAAGGAAACAAGAAGACAGGGAAGAGGCCGCAGCAGGACAGAGGAGGTGGGGAGAGATGCAGGTCACACACGGGCTGTGATCTTTCTCTTCCCGCAAGAGCACTCACCCCCTCACAGGAGCCCCTCCTCCTGATCTCATCCATGCCTAAATACCTCAGAGGCACCACTGCCATCACGCTGGAGACTAGGACTTCAACACATGAACTTGGGAAAAAACATATTTGGTCCATAACACCCTAAAAAGGAAAGCTAGGTGTGGCAGCTCCCTTGCCAGGCATCGCACCCCAAATCGTTCAGCCGAGCCACCACATCCTCCATAGGGAAGAGCTGCTGCCGTCAGTAGCTCTTAGCTAGACATAGCTCTCCTCAGCCCGTGCCACGGTAGCCTCCTGTGATCACGTCTCATACCATTTTAGGGAGATATTTTGATTACTTTTGCTTCTCAGTGCCTAGTCAGGAGTGGGAAGCTTCACAGGCCTGTGAATTCACCACTATCAGATGAATGGAACACAAGCCAGCTGTACTAATAACAGCTACAATACACTGATTAACTTATTACAACCCTAGTTATGTTCTCACATTCAACCTTTTCAACACCCTTGTTTTTACAATTGACCTTCTCATTCTAGTATGACCAGATGAGAAAGACATCACCCGTGTCTTTACCTCCCAGAGTCGGACTCTTGGATTTGAGAGAGGTAAGGAAGCCGTCAAGTGTCACTCGCCAAGTAACCTGTAAGAACAAGACCCCGGTTGTCCATTATGTGTGCAAAGCCCAGGCCCACTGCGCTTTGAGATCTTCCAAAATCAATGCAAACTCACCCCGCCCCTCGCACGTCTCTGTGAAATGCCATCAAGATGAGAAACAAATTCCCATCGACCATTTTCCCTACACGGTCACCCCGCCTCCCACCACCCTGACAAAAGTTAATAATGAAAAGATACATGACATGCCCATCGCGGAGCACTGTATCAGTCCATTCAGCTAATTTCTACAACGATGATGCTAATTATTAGAGATAATGAAAACTCGCTCTTCAACCACGACCCAGGGGGGACCAATACAATTGATTAACAGGGATTTCAACCCACACATCCCATCTCTCTCGCTCGTTTTGTAACGGATGGGAAAAATTGGTTTGTAGATAGAGATTTTTGAGAGCTAAGTGTCTAAGACACTGAAGGGAGCCACCTCATTAAGTCCTAGGCCTCGGTAGGCAAGCTCACAAAACCAGAGGCAAAGCCAAAGGCAGATAAACTCACTACAGGCACTATTTAATGAAAGTTTGCAGCGTATCAGAGTGTTCTTCCTGAATCTTCCATTTTTCCCCCTCTTGATTTTAACCACTCATTAATCTTTCTAAAAATGCAGCATTGAAAGAGTTAAAAATAAATCTAGGCTTTTCAGAACAGTAAGGATTTAATCATGGCAGCAAACTAAACCCCAGAGACGATTTTGAGTCTCCAAGTTAAAATGTGGTGTATCTAACTCGTAGGAAATTGACTGCTCTCAGGGCCCTCTAACATCATGCATAATCGCCATTCACACCCTAGGAGCTCCTGGGTATTGGTCCAGAGCCCACAACCAGCAGGAAGATCATAGTGTGTGTTGAATAAAATTACCCATTCTAAAGGTCCTCAGCTATCTTGAATATTTTATTAAAAACCTTTTTTGTAGTGGAGACCAACTGGGACCTCTTCCTCCTAGGAGCGAGCTGTCAATGGTAGTAGAATTGAAAACTAGACAGAGTCAAGCTTAATTAGCTCTCCTACACACACTACCTCCAGCTCCAGATTTCTGGTATATTTTTTCCCAAACCATGAATAACAGTATGGTGGGATTCATCTCCCCAAACCATTTTTTTTAAATAAAAAAAAAGAGAGAGAGAGAAGAAAGAAAAGAAAAACACAATTGTAGTACAAGTGAAAAAAGTTAAAATGTAGCAACATTATTTCCAAATTCTATACAAACTAGTAGCCGACTGATACTAATAACATAATAATGATATTGTGATGGCAAAGCTCACAGGGGTCCATAAAGGACAGTCGGCCAAGCGCAACCAGGCAGATTCTAGGCTTCAGTTTTGAGGCCGACATGGCTAGGTAACACAGGCAAAGTGACCACACATTGCTTACTGGATTGTATGAGTCTGGGTTTAAAAGGTGCAACTCAGAGGTCTAGCAGGAGGCACATCTGTTAAAGTGTTTGCCTTACGAGCACCAAGACTCGGGTTGGATACCGTGAGCCCATGTAAAAAACAAACAACAATGGAAACAGCTGTAGTGGTTGGGGGAGGGGTTCCTGCCTGTCACATCGGGGCTGAGAAGGCAGAGACAAGCAGTTTCCTCAGACATGGTAGACAGCCCACTTAGCCTACTTAGTGAATGTCAAGTCAGTGGGTCATTATTCCTCAAAACACAAAGCAGACAGTGTCTAAAGGGGTCCTTTGGCCTCCAGACACATGTGCACATAGGTACACCCGTATCTACAAAAGCACACACACACACAGTGTTTGGCCAGGTGTGGTAGCAAGTAGCAAGCCTGGAACAAAGAGATCTTGAGTTCAAGATGCATAATAAGATCTTAACAAGGGAGAAAGGAAGGCAAGCCAGAAGGGAAGAAAGAGGAGAAGGGGGAGGAAAAGATGGGAAGGGAGGAAGAAGGAGGAAGAAAATGTGACCCCTGAAAAGAGGGTGAACTCAAACAACTCACTGGTCGTGAGGAACCTGTAGTTTAGTCACTGCGGCGAGGAAATAAAACCAGAGGCAGTTGTACAGCGATGTTGGGAAATCGGTGTTCTTTACACCAAGCCCTTTCTGAAATTGCTACATTCTACTTCATGGCTGTAAACTGTTCTGTGCCTCTAAGAATGGTAAACTTCCTTCTATAGCACTAAAGTACAAAAGAGTCCGGAGAACATTTTGTTTGCTTCACGTGTTAAG
Organism: Myodes glareolus; assembly: GCF_982192425.1. Classification (NCBI taxonomy): domain Eukaryota; kingdom Metazoa; phylum Chordata; class Mammalia; order Rodentia; family Cricetidae; genus Myodes; species Myodes glareolus. The sequence continues at coordinate 27,095,484 of NC_142029.1, read as the reverse complement.
GTGACTGCCTATTAGTGGCAGTCTCTGTGTTATGGCCTCGCCTGGGGACACTTCTTCAGGGAGCCCACACTTTGTAATAATATTTTTACAGCATTGCATCTCACAAAAAAATTTTAATATGAGGTTGGTTTATTTTGCAAACCATGTGCATATCCAATTTTCCCTCCGCTTCACAATACACAACACATCTGTTATTTCAATGATAACAGATGTTCTGCTGAAATTGTAATAACTTGTGAGTTAACTATATTCAAAACTTTATAGTTACACACGTTCCAATAACTTAATCCCCTACCATTATCTCTTCAAATTGATTTAGCCCTGCAGAAGTTGGAGAAAATCAAATATTCATTGTGTTTGCTTCGTGCATATATACAAAAATCACATCATGATTTATCTCTCCTGGTATTAATCCCGTCTTCCCTGGAAAGATGGGGTAAAAATCCTAACAGCATCAACAGTCCCTTCCCTCTTTACTCATGAAGATAAATTTCATAGCCAATTCAGACTTATTACATGTACGTCTGTACACGAGCATTTTTTTTATTATTTGTAGAAGCCCTATAAATCTGATCTGCATTTTCAGCCATTTACCATTTAAATAAGTGGCCTTTACTCTCATCTCAGAAGCATAAGCCTACCCCTACTTGGCCATTTTCTCTTTTAAGGGGGTGACTCTCTTCCCCCCAAACCAGCCACCGTTTTCCTTTCAGACTCTGTCTCTCTGTGTCTTTGTCTCTCTCTGTCTCTCTCTGTCTCTGTCTCTGTCTGTCTGTCTGTCTGTCTCTCTCTCTCTCTCTCACACACACACACACACACACACACACGTCTCATAAATACATCCCCAAAAGCCAAGCCAAACATACCCTGTGCCAAGATGCGTGGGTTTCAATACAAATCTCTCAGTGGAGTATGCAGGGGGAGGGCAGAGCATGTGTTAAAGCAGGAGGCAGTCAGCATCTTCTAGTACTTTCCATGCTGGTACAGAGCAGAAGTATTAAGCCACAACAGTGAGTGAAAGGCCTCTGGGTTTCCTGACTAGAAGCCAAAAGTGGTTTGAAGAAGGGTGGGGCTGGGGCCAAGAGAAGCCTTAAAAGAACAGGCATAGGGCTGGTACAAAGACTTTTGTCCGGCAGGAATGCAGTGTGATGCTTCTAACACAGCCAAGGCTCAGAGGTGACTTAGGAAGACGTCAAGGAAGGACTTGCTGTAAGTGCAAGTCCATGTGCTTTGCCAACCCTTCCCCTTTGAGCCTCTGCATTAAGATACGTAAAAAAACACTGTTCTCCCCTCGTGCATGGCACTAAGCACAGGCTAGCAGGGCACGAGGGCTGAGATGCCAGGCCCCTGGGTTTGAAACCCAATGCTGCCTCTAGCCTGGTAGGTCTTTACTCTGGACTGTGGTTCCCTTCCTCCTCTATGAACTGGGTAGAGAAGCAGATCTGACCGCATTGGGTTGTCACAAGGGTTACAGGAGCATAAATAGCAAGGAGCTTAGAGGAAGACAGAGCATCTAGTACCTACTATTAATACTGGGGCCACATCACCCTGTCTATGCTGGTTCTAAAGGTTAGAACTTTTGCAGCCCACTGAACTCTCTAGTCAACAATTCTTTCCCCAAGTTGCCCCTGACCTTTGTGCCCCCGATCCCTTGCTTATCTCTCCTTCTGTCACGTGATATGTGTTAGGTGAAAACTCTGTGTTGGAGATTTAATCATCATTCTATCTTTTGAATATTTCCCATTGCTCAATGTATTGTAACAATTTTATGTTTTGGTTTTTCGAGACAGGGTTTCTCTGTAGTTTTTTGGAGCCTGTCCTGGAACCAGCTCTTGTAGACCAGGCTGGCCTCAAGCTCACAGAGATCCACCTGCCTCTGCCTCCTGAGTGCTGGGATTAAAGGCTTGTACCACCATCGCCCAGCCATAAAACTTTTATATACAATACAATGTATAATACTTTTATGTACATGCAATGTTAGTCTTGCTAACTTTATAATGAATGGCTGACAGATGGAAAGAGACCATTCCCTGTGTTTACTATTGGCACCTCTCTGTTGGCATCATGTCACTGTTAATGACAGGTCAGTAAACATTTTTTCCCAATGTTATAAAATTCCCTCAGCTGTTATATAATCTTTATAGAGTGTGACAGGCTACATGCAATTCCTAAAGACAATAGAAAATAAGATAAACTATGTATGTTATGTGAGAGGCAAAGTATTAAGGCTTGAAAGAAAAAAGAAGCAAGAGGAAAGGTGATTAGATGGGTGTTTGCAAAGAAATTCTCCTGAAAGCAGAAAGGACTCTAAGAACATTAAGTTTAATTCCAAATGCATTAGTGTTCAAAAGTCCGACTTGCTTGAAGACAATAAAGACCCATTTGGGGAGCTGGTACCTTCCCTAGACATATGTACCTTGCTTTGTCTAATGTCTATGAGGCTGCAAAGGATGGATATTTGTTATTGCAGTACAATAATGTGACTAAGAAAGAATGGCCAGAGAGCACCAACAAAGAGGCAGAGAGGAACAGGGCCAGTCAGGGGAAATTTATAACATAAAATGAAAGTGATGTGCGGAGGAGATGGCTCAGTCAGTCAAAGGGCTTGCCTTGCAAACACGAGGACTTGAATTTGATGCCCGGTATGTCCTTTTTGGAACATTCTCTCATGTACCATCACATCCTGGCTAGATATAGTCTCAAAGCCCACATACATGGACAAGTGCCTGTGGCTAACAAAGATGCATATAATGAACAGTTCACCCAATTCATCATCAGTACCTGAAACACACCAGATGCTTCTGCTGCTATAGGAACAGTGATCAGCATCCTCTGGGTACAATCTAGTGAGAGCTGGAGGAATGACAGGAAGGCGTAACTCTGTGGTGGTAATACTTAGAGGAACAGACATCAGGGGTGCAGAGGGACAAGCCAGTCAACCCTAGAGAAGTGGGGGAAAGGTCCCCTGAGTATGAAATAACTGAACTAACATCCTTGAAGCAGGATGAGGGTTAGCTGGGCAAGGGAGAAGGCAAACTGTTTCCAAAGAGTAGGTTGGCACATTCAAAGAGGCTGAAAGGGGAAAATGTGCAGCATTCTGTGACTTGGAGGTGATGCGGATCAGAAACACACATGGATGGCCAGTCTGAGATAAAAGACACAGCCACAGCCAGCTATGCAAAGCACTTTAGTCTCAACCACTGTGGACTTGGGCCTTGGGAACTAACTGACAATGTTTTAAGTCCAGAGTGGATAGGATCACGAGGCTTTAGGGAGATCCTTCTGGGTGCAGTGGACCTGAGTTGGGTGCCGTGAACCTAAGCTGGAGGAGAACTAGGGTAAAAGCCAGTCAAGCAGCAACCCAGCCGTTGCATAGCCATGGTAGCCCGAGTTGCCGTAGAAGAGACCGACGGGGGTGGACAGGTAGCATTGTAGATCTAGGGGTGAAAGGAAGGGAAGAAAGTCAATTCCGGGTAACAGGAGGGAATATGGCTCCTTTAGCTGAGATGGGGACCTAAAGAGAGAAACAGGCTCTAAATATGAGTCCAATTATGCAAATGGAGGTATCATTCAGCTAGACCTGTACTCAGGGAAAGCAAAAGGCATTTTGAGCAGCTTGGCTTGTGCCGCCTCCCTGATGACACTGTGCCACCAGGCAGGTGGGAACTGTGTCTTCCGATGTCACTGCTGGAGCCCCTTCTTCTGTGAAACGGACTATGGCTTTCTCTCCTTCAAGCATCATGCTTTCGTCACATTAAATAGTGAGTGGTGGGAAGATCACCCCTCATCCAGCTGCTTGCCTGCCTTTATCCCAAAGCCACATTGTTCCCAAACGCTGGCTCTCCTACCCAAGACTGCCCTTAAGTTTCATCAGCCAAAAGTGGGCACGCAGCCAAGCTTGAGCAGGGTCTTCCCTGGGAAAGGGGATGTGGGTGCCACAATTGTCACAGTCCAGATCCTGAAACTGAAAGGGGAGTTGCTTCCCTGAGCTTATTGATGCCCTCGAGTATCTGCACAGAATGTCTATGCAGGCTTAGTTAGGTACACTATGCGAGCTTTAAATCACAGTATATTGCGTCTTCTTGCAGCTTGCTCAATGCAAGATGGCCCACTACCACCCTCCCAGGGGCCAGGCTGAAGAAAGCACCATCTACACCAGTGCATCCTTGGTTACACTAGTAGGGGCAGAACATTCTAGAGGTCTCACATTGGCCACTACACACAATCTACAGGGTATAGGATATAGCTTAGTTGGTAGAAGACCTTTCTAACATGCACAACACCATGGGTTCAATCCCTAGCACGGCATAAACCCAGCTTGGTGGCATACACCTGTGATCTCAGCACTTGGGAGGTGGAAGTAGTTGGAGCAGAAGTTTAAGGTCATCCCTAGTTATGTCCCTGCCAGTCTTTCCCTGTCAAAACCAAAAGTAAATACATGTAGATAAATAAAGCAAATAAATATGGGTTATCTGTAAAGGCCAGAAGTAGTTGCCTGACTTCACTCTACCACCAGGAGGGCAGGAATGAGAATTCTCCAGTGACAATATTGAACGGAGAGCGAGATAATTCCCAGCAGCCTTAGCAGCCACCTCATCACAAACTGTGGTGAATCCAAGGATTACGCTGCAGAGGAAGTCTACCGTCTCCCGCGATAGCCCATTTCCTCCTTGCTCATTCTCAGCCGACAAACAATCCATCTTTCTAATGAATTAGACGCGCCCTCCTCAGCATCTGTCCCTTGTTCTACACCCTCACCCAGCAATGTTTTTCATCTTTCCCGTGACAGACTTCCGACTAGCCAAAGATAATTATCACACCCTCCCAGGTCCTCCGTTTAACAAATTGAATAAAAATTTCAATTAGTAGTTCAAATTTTCAAGCACCGAGAAAATATAGCGACATGAAATTGCAAGTCTGGGAAGAGGACCGCCATTTGATCTAGCTTCAGAGGAGACACAAACTGATACATCGCCTGAGACAAAGATAATGGATTGGGAGGCAGGCTCCCATCTGAAACTCAGGACAGTGGACCAAATAACATAAGATGTCTTTTTCTCTTTTGACTCAGATTCAATGTGAAATTTTCATTCTCCAGTTGCCACTGCGCTTCCAGTCCGAAAGACTAAAGACGTCCGCGCGCTTAGTCACCTTCTTTGACTGCTGGAGGTGGCACCAGCACAGACACAAAGGCAGCTCAGAATCCCTCTGATTCCACTAATTGAGTCATCTTATGTTTAGACAAGTGTTATTTGAGGCTAAATTACAGAGTCTTAATTCAGACAGAGACGCTCAGAATCTACCACTAATGAATCTCTCTTTCTCCAGAAGTGTTTCTTAATACAGCCACTTAACTAAGGAGCCAGAAGAGAGACAACAATCCCCGCGTTCCTTCTTCCTGGGCTATGCTTCTGAATTGTGGGTTAATTGCATAACAAGGCGGCCAGTTAACACCTGCTGTAGATTTACATCCTGGCAGCCCTGTATCCTCTCCCACCTGATACTGACTTTGTTAAAACCAGGATGCTTTAGCAGGACTGAAGAAGGTCAGCCCCATTTGTCAAAGCAGGGACAGTCCCTTTGTCTAAGACAGCCTTATCTGGGTTGTGGAGTCGCTCAAGGACATCATCTGCCTTCCAATCAGCACAGCCTTGAGAATGTTGAGCTGGGAGAACAGCGGGTCTCCTTACTCATTTATTTCTAGCAAATACTCTTGCCTTATTAGTAGTCCAGACTCTACAGGCTGGTGATAAAAGGCATCCATCGTTTGCAAGGTCCTGGGAGTAGACTTCTCTAAGCCTAACCGCACCAGAAGTAATTTCAGTGGGTCTTGGCTTGAACTCCTATCGTCAGAGTAGTGATGGGCTTGGGTGCTAGTGAGGTCAGGAAATAGCATGTGTGGTCATGGAGAGGGGTACAGGGGATACTGCCTAACATCTCACAGAGAACACAATTAGCAAATTCATTGATTTGGTAAGTATTTATCAAGCCTAATCTCCCATCAAACCTTGATGGGCACTGGAATTATTGTAAATAAACAAAGACTGATAATTCCTTGTTCTCCTGGGGTTCATATTCTTGTGTGAGTGTCAATCACACAATCACATCGATTGTAATACTTAGACTGTCCCTAAGAAGGACCTGGCTGTGTTCTGCATTGCTCCCAGCTCATCCTTACAATTGCCATACGGAGAAATTACTGTTCTCATTCCTGCTGACAGATGAGAAAACGGAGACCAAAGAGAGGGAGTCGCTTGCCTAGAATCTGTAGCCAGTAAGAGGCAAAGGCAAGAGCAGAAGGGGACAGACACAGTCCCAGTGTCACACTGCCTCCCAGGGAACACAGAAGCCTTCCAGAGGCTTTTAGGAACACCTTCCCCAGCAGTGTAACAGTCACCCTCTCTGACGATGCCCTCAAGCCTGTTCTCCACATTGGACTTAGCTGCTGCAATACACCATGTTTGGGCATCATGTTTTAACATTTCTGAAATTGGGGTCCTAAAATCAAAAAGCTTAAGAGGTAGGATTGTGTTGAACTGTTTTCTCTTACTGATAGTGAACATAGTGAGGCTATCTAAAGGGGCAGGGGCTTTAAGTCAGTTGGGGGAGCCTAATCTAGCATGTCAGAGACCCAGCGTTTAATTTCCAGCACTGTATAAACTTGTCAGGGTAGTACATGCTTGTGATCCCCATATTCCACAAGTGAATGGAGAGGACAAAAGTTCAAGGTCAGGGTTTGAGAGATGGTTCTGTGGTTAAGAATGTATACTGCTCTTTCAGAGGACCTGAGTTCCGTTCCCAGCACTCACATTGGGTGACTCATAACTACCTTTATCTACAGTGTCAAAAGATCTAATACCTTCTCTGGCCTCTTCAGGCACCTGCACTCATGTGCACATGCCCACACAGAGATACACACATATACATAATTAAAATTTTTAATTAAGAAAAGGAAGAATTAGAAGGTCATCTTCAGCTACGCAGAGTTTGAGGCCAGTCTGAGCTACCTAAGTCTCTGTGTCAAACACAGTGGAAGATAAGACTTGCTGGCTGCTGCCTCTGCCCCCCACACTGGTGAAGTACAGACTCAGGACAACTATTTGACAACTGAGTCATTACTTTAAAAGTTATCAACTGAAAAGGGGAGAAACCTGGACAACTGGACACCAGGTCACACTCAGAGCTGCGTGGCCTCCGGAAAATGTCAGTCCACACTGAAGAAGAAACTGAGACCCAGCAATGGCTTTTCCCTTGGTGTCATGCCAAAGAGTTCTTGACAGAGGTTGATTGGCCCTGCTTACCTGACTGTGCCTACCCTGGCTGGCACCTGCTGCGCTTTGCTCTTCCCAACTAGACTTCCTTAAAGCAACCAAACCACAAAAACCTAAAGCCAGGGGCAGCCTGCTTGTTGCTCCTGTTATTAAGTCAAATCCTTTATTCCAACAGCAACAAAACAAATCTTCTGCCTTCAACCAAGGCATTCGTACAATAAAGAAACACATTATTTCCTGCAAGACAAGAATCCTCATTTCTTACCTTCACTGGGACTGAGTTTTACTCTAAATCTTTGGATGCAACTCCCTTGAATCAGAAGGTCTGATTCTTCCTGACCAATCAACAGTGGCGCTTAATCCAGAAATTTACAAATGGCTTTTTGGGCTCTGCACAGAACCCAGCAGTTTTTTGATTCATAAGTTATATGCACAGAGCCATGATATCTTTGAAGCGAGGAAAACATGACAACACAAGCAGCTCGCTCGCTCTCTCTCTCTCTCTCTCTCTCTCTCTCTCTCTCTCCACCAAACCAAGAGGGCAGGCATTTGGGGGACTTGAGTTGCGCCTTCCATTAGGATGCTGCCTGCCAGTATCATCCCTAAAAGTCATCAGGCCAGTGCAGACCATACTCGGGAAGGTTGTGCGGTACCGAGAGCCTCTTCGGCTGCTTAAGTCACAGGAATTTTAGCCAAATTAGAAAGCTTGCCACGTCACTCCTTGTAAAAACGGTGCTTTTGAAGCCAGAGCTCCTGAAACAGGGTTTGGACAAGATGGGGAAACATCACCTTTGCATGGGGATAAAGATGTTGTTGGCACCTGGGGAGACAGAGAGCAAACGGAAGCTGCCGCTTACGGGTGCCTGCACAGTCCATTTCTGCACAGGGCTGTTTCCTTCCGGTGTACTTTCTGTTTCGCCTATCAGCTTTGGGCGTGGAATAACCAAGAGGCATCTAACGTGTCAGAGCCACATTCTGAAGTGTTTTATATAAGGCACTAATGGTTCTAGAACACACAGTGGGACATGCCAAGTAAATAAACAATTCAAATCTACTCAGATCTGAAAAGAGTTCCCCAGCATTCGTTCCAAATTCCTTCTCTTATTCTTTGGGCTTCTCCTCTGAGTCTTCCATGGAGTCCTTAATTTCCATGTAGCTCGCATCGGCTGTTGAGATGCTTTAAATATAAATTCTGTTTGCATATTTTAGTATGCTTTCTTATTTATGTTATATGTTTAGGGTACTTTCATTCATGTTATCTCACCATTGCTTCCCATACCAAACAGACTGGTTGGTGTGTTCAGGAGTCCTCGTGGGCAGACTGCTTTAGGACTGCTCTGACAGCACTCACAATTAATTCTTGAAAGTGCTTTTCACCTGACCGTGCCTTTCTCAAAAGACATCATTGTTGGGCTAGTGGGATTGCGCAATAGTGGAAGGACTTGCTTTGCCAAGACAAGGACCTGAGTTCAAGTCCCAGAACCCCCTTAGAACTGCCAGGCTTGGTAGTATATCTGCTTGTAATCCCAGTGCTGGGGAAACAGAGGCAGGAGGACCTGTGGGGCTTCCTGGCCAGCCAGTCTAGTTGGTGAGCTCCAGGTTCACACCTGCTCTAAGCCTCCACATGCACACACACTTAAACTTGCACGTGCATGTGCATATACATACACACATACATACACACATACACACATATACATACATACACACATACACACATATACATACACACATACACACATATACATACACACATACATACACACATACACACATATACATACACACATACATACACACATATACATAAACCTGCACTTTTGTCAATTAAAACAATTTTGAGATCCAGGTGTGGATCTCAAACTTCAGAGGCTGAGGCAAGAGAATTGCCAGTTTGAGTCCAACCTGGGCTAACTGTATGCCAGCCTAGGCTACATAGTAAAACACTGTCTCAGTAACATTATTACTAATTATGACAATAACTACGGTGTTGGCAAATGTCTATTTTCTTAGGACCCAAGAGGCAAGGCCAGTTGGGGTAGAAATTCAATGCTGATCTTATTCATAGTGAAGTCAAGGCCACCCTAGGGTACATGAGACCTGATCTAAAAAGAAAAAGAAAAATCTTTTACAAATTCTCACCTGTACAAAACTTATTGCTTTATGATAAAAGACTCTAATCCTTTGCATGTGAAAGGTTAAGACGACTGCCAACTCCAGGTGGAGAGTCTTTAAACACTAGGTAATCTTTTGTCTGAGGCAAACATATGACTGCAGGAGGATTTGGGGAGACTGCCTCTCTCCTTGAAACACAGGTTATTCTGAGGGTACCCCCAAGAGCAGGTGGGTGTGACCTATCACTGTGCAAACGCTAATGGAATCCTTCAGCCCATGGTTTCCAAACACTATTTCTCTGAGAGTTAGCCCAGGACGGTATGTTAGCAGTAGCCTGAGACAAACAGAGGTCTGGCCTTCAGGCTCTTTGTAGATTGCTTGTGTGTGGGTTAGAAAACACTAGATTTGAGCAGCATGCAAAATAAACATCTCCATGGCACCTGAAAATGATCCAAGAGCATTTTCAGAGTCTCAAAATTAAAATACACCAAACTTGACGTTGATTCAATAGAGAATAAAGAGAAAAATCTTCATTGTGTTCTTTAAGCAAATATGGTTTTGCTATTTCCAAGAAGTGGAGATGTAAAACAGAAACTCTAAATGAGTATAGCCACATCAACAATTTTTGGGAAACATCTTAAAAATCTGTTAAGATGTAGCCAAGAATATTAAAGAATGATTCAATTCCCAAACACTACACACACACACACACACACACACACACACACACACACACACACACTTAGGTCTTCTGAGTAGAGAAAGCAGTGAGTGTATGTGAGACATGTTATATCTGACCTAAGAGACACATCTTGAACGAGGGGATGCTAAGATGCTGAGACATGCTGTTGACCCCTATGACAAATGAGATCTTGGGATGAGATCAAGTAGAACTCTAATGTGAAAAGGAGAATGCCTAAGTTTTTTGGTTCTGTAACATTTACTGTTTTGGACCCAGGGCCTCCCTATGCATCTCAGGCTAATCTCGAACCCATGAACAATATCCTCAACCTTGAGTGTTGGGACTCCATACATACACCTCCACCGCTGTATCTGCCCCATTTCTGTAATCTTTGAGCTCAGACAGCCTTCATCTCAGCATTTTCTACTCTCTCACTAAGTAACTAGGAACTCTAACAGTTTGGTTACCTCAACAGAGTCATGTTTTGTGGCATACTGACTATCAATTCTTTCCATATCCCATGATGCTAGAAATATGGGAAGTCTTTTGCTTCCTTAAAATTCAATGCTGTTGCTAAGAAAAAAAAATTTGTTTTTTATTTTTTACCAGGATGGGGACTTGGCACAGTTGGGTAGGGTGCTTGTCTAAGTTGCAAAACATCCTGGGTTCAATTCCTAATGCTAAATAAACCAAGCATAGTTATATAAGTCTGTACTCCTAGCACTGGTAGGTAGAGGCAAGAAATCAGAAGTTAAGGTTACCCTTAACTAAGTGGCAAGTTCTCTGAGATCCAAGAGACCTACATAGTGGTGGTGGGAGGGTCCTGCCAACACCTCCATAGATATTCAGAAATTATAGGAATTTGAATAGTCATAAAATTAACCATTTGATGCAGAATCTGTAAAATTATAAACTCCTACCCATTGCTTTACTCACAGCAGTTAAATCTTAAAACAAAACATCCCATCACCATCTCTAAGATAACACACCATCAATCAATGACCTTGAGACCTGAATCAAGATGTTCAGTTGTGATAAAAAAAGAAAATACAATATACTTGCCACTCAATGCATGCCATAACGAAACCCACGTTAGGAAGAAATCAATATTTCCAAATAGAAAAAAAAGTCTTCCAATACTAAATCTGTAGAGAGAATTCCTCTTGCCTTTTCTAAATTCTTCCTAGAAAGAATTTTTCAAATTATCATGCTAAATTCAGAATTCAAATTTAAATGCCAGCTTATGCTTTTTTGAGAAAATATATTTTCATAGTAGTATTAGTTATATACATACATATTTCACAGTCGTAGTCCTTGCTATTTTAGTTGCTCACATATGATTTTGGCTTTTATTAAGGAGTGTGAGGAAGAACAGCAGTTGTATTTAGCTAACCAACATTCAATAATAAGTCAAAGGCAATCAAATATGCACACATAAAACTTTTGCTTGTACCATGCTGCGCATGATGCCAGACTAGCCTTCCACTGTAAGTGAGATGCCAAGTCCACTGTGAGCTGAATACGGCATGTGAGGGGCACCCCTGACAGATAACTCAACACAGCGCTGTCCTCCCTTCGAGAAGGAAAGGACAGAATAATCGCCATCAGCTCGCTGGTCAAGGTGGGATTCAGGGTCACAGGAAGGGAAGCAGGGTTCAGTATCATAAGGGAGAGAAGTGATGCTTGAGAACTATGAAGTCTTGAGCTGAAGAGGTGTCAGTTGCGAATCTGGGCCAATGAACTGTGTTGATTTTACAGACAGGATTTTGAAGCATGCTGATCTCAAAGACATTTGTTTTTTGAGATCACAGAGGTGGGAGCTAAACAGAAAAGAACCCCAGAAATCCTTCTAACTATTCCTTTAATTCCTATGCATAACACTATTATTTTATATTTCTCAGGTCTTGCTTGAAGACGAACCCGCCCAGGAAATATGATTTAAATGGAAGTTACAGGAATCGCCTGATAGAAAAGTGGAAACTTAACAGTTTGGAGACCTGCAGAACACTTCCAGATGTTCAACGGGAATTCTAACCCTCAACAGCTAATGCTTCTAATCAACCTTTACTAATAAAGACCACAAGTGTTAAACCATAAATGCACTGCCAAATCCGTTTAGAGAGAGAGAAATACAATCACTCAATGTCCATTACACAATCGAAAAAATTAGACTTATAAAGAGGCAAGAAGTGATTGATTAAAAAGGGAGAAAAATATAAATAGAAACATATCCAATGAGGCCAGAGAAGCTAAAATTAGCAGACAGCATTCAAACAGTTTTTATGGTAAAAGACTTTTTGAAAAGATAGACATAATGAATAAGCATGTGAGAATCTAAATAAATGAGAGAAAAGTGTTATTTTTAAATCCTAGATACACTAGAACTAAAAGTTCTAATAACTAAATGGAAATTTTTTACCAAGTAAACTCACAAACGCATCAGATGCTACAAAAGAAAATGACCTTGAAGCCAAAGTAACAGAAAAGATTGTATCTGGGATGGAGGGAAGGCTGGAGAGAAAATGAACAAGGTCTGGTGGACATACGGAAAACACTAAGCTCCTGTTCAAAGGATTGGAATCCAGAAGCAGAGGAGAAAAGATGAAAGCTGGAAAATATCTGAAGAAATAACTTTTAAAGTAACAACGTTCTTCAACTAAATAACTTTTCGTTGGTTGAGGATATAAGTCAGTGCACAGAAGGAACCCAAGAAACCCAAGTGGCAAAGACCACATATATACATGTGCATCACATCCAGACAGGCAAAAAAAAAAAAAGATAATGTGACTATTCCAAGAACCAGAGGAAAGCACACATTTCCACAGAGAGGAATAGGAGAAATGACAGGCAGTTTCCCTTTAGAGATATACCGTCCAGAAGATAATGGAATGCCATTTTTAAAATGTTGAAATTGTCAACAGAAAGGGTTAAACTTAGGAATAAACATACCTCAAAGATAAAAATGAAAGACACACACTATCATAAGTTTTAGATTTTCAGTTCTCTCTCTCTCTCTCCTTCCCGCCCTCTCTCTCTCTCTCTCTCTCTCTCTCTCTCTCTCTCTCTCTGTGTGTGTGTGTGTGTGTGTGTGTGTGTATGTGTGTGCACGTGAGCAGGTGCCCGTAGAGGCTGAAAGAGGGTACTGAATATCCTGGTTGGAGTTACAGGATTGTGAACTACCTGTTTTAGGTACTGTGAACCCAGCTTGTTTCTTCTACTGAGTTATCTATCTATGCAGCCCACACTATTATAAGTTTTACGTGATTCTTTAAAGAAATGGTTTAGGTTAATGTAAAATGTTACCGGATACAAATTTGGATCTACATGAAGAAATTCAAAGCAACAGAAAGTAATCATGTGGGTAGAATAAAGGAGACTTTCTAATTTCTTAACTAATTTAAAATGTAATTATTAAAGAAATGAGAAGTCAAATATGCCAACAATCACACAAAGGATAGAATTAGGTAAGCGGAGTATATGATCACAATAAATTCATTGTAAGTGAAGAGCTGTAGTATTAATTCAGGGTGTATACTAAGCAGTCCAATGTGTATATTCAGAGCCTTGGAACAACCATAAGGAAAAGGTAGAATAAACAATAGAGTTCAAAAGCCCCATGGGAGATAAAATGATATACTCAAATGCAGTCATGTAATCAAAAATATGGCAAGATTAAAAGGTACAAGAAACAAGAAGAATGAAAAAATAAATAGCAAAATGGTAGACACAACCAATTCATCAATAATTCACTAACCATAAATGGATTACGATCTTAATTAAAAGACGGAGAATGTCAGACTAGATAGACAAGTCAAAATCAAACCACTTGTAAGTTCAATGCTGCTTCTAAGAGGTGTGATACAGATAGAAAAGAACATAGAAGTTGGATGTCGAAGACAAAATGGAGGGCTGGAGAGGTGGCTTATTGGAGAAAGTACTTATTGAAGTTTGGATCCTCAGCATCCATCTAAATGTCGGGTGAAGACAGAAGCCCATCTGAAATTCTAGCACTTAGAAGGCAGAGACAAGAGGCTCCCCACAGAGGAAGCTAGTCAATCAGACTAGCCATATCACTCTTTCTTAGCCAATAAGGTGGAAGGCAATCAAGGGAGACCCTTGCCACCGGTTCCAGGTCTCAATAGGCATGCTCATCCAGGTGCAAATCCACCTTCACACGAACACATGCCCACACCCATGCTGTCCTGTTTGCTTTCTTCTGTTGCAGTGTTAAACACCATTATCAGAAGCAATCTGGGGAGGGAAGAGTATAATCCTTCTTATACTTTATAGTCCATCATCAAGAAAAGGCAGGGCAGGAACTTCAGGTTGGTGACTAGAGGATAGAATTGAAGCATAGATAATGAAGGAAAAATGCTACTTACTGGTTTACTTTCTTATGCAACCCAGGATCACCATCTCAAGGATAGCACATCCACGGTGATTATGCTCTCCTACATCGAAAAACAATTACAAAAATTACAGACATGTCCACAGGCCAATCTCATGGAGGCAACTCTTCAAACGAGGGCCGCTCTTTCCAGCTAAGTCAAGTTGACAATTAACACTGACACATAGAGATGCATAGACATATGCAGACTTTCCACATACATCAGAGAGAAAAATGTTGGACATGTTACCTCGAGGAAGACCTAGTCTTAGGTGGGTTTATTAATAGTGACAAAGCCCCCCCCCCAAAAAAAAGGACCAAAGATAAAAAGAGACATCTTGTGAAGATAAAGATGTCAATTTAGGGAAAAGAGCTAACAATCCAAATATGCATAGATTCAACAGAACTTCCAGATTCATGGTGCATAAACTAAAGGGGACATAGGCCAAGTGAAAGTCACAGGGATGGAGTCAGCAGGACACACAGACAAAGACCAGCAAGAACAGAATCTGGGCAGATCACATTTCCAGAAGGTCACTCTCATGCAACAGCGGAGCACACTTCCTTCAGGTATCAGTGTAGACAGGATTTGTTGAAATCAACCACAGACGAAGCTAGAAAACACAGCTCCAAGAAGACTAGAATCAGAGGCTAGCCTCCAGCCACAATAGGCCTACGTAGAAAACAGTAGTAAGATGGATGGAAAACCCAAAATATTTGGACATTAAGCACTTTTAAAAGCCAAAGAAGAAATCCTCAGGAAAGCAGGGAAATGCTCAGAACTCAGTGATAATGAAGTTGCATCAAGAGAAAATGTGGGATGCAGAGGAGCCGTTGCCAGGAGGTGGGTTCATAGCCCCAGCTGCTCTGTCTGCAGAGGAAAAGCCATAAAAGCAATGGTCTGAATTTCCTCACTGAGAAGATGAGCTAAGAAGAGAAACTTGAATCCCATATGAGTAAAATGTTGAATAGAGAGAACTAAGTCAGTAAAACAAAAGAGAAGAGATGAAATAAATATAAATAAAAAGTTCTTTGAGAAAAAAAATGTCACAAACCCTCTGGCTGCATTTATCAAAACTCTAAAACCAGCAGGGACTGATAATGTAGGCCTGTGTGTCTAGCTCCTCAGAGCGCTGAGGCAGAAGAATCACAAGCCTGGGCAGTTCTCTCAGTCTGTTTTCTGTTGCTGCGGTAAAGCACTGTGAACAAAAGCAAGCTGTAGGGGAAGGGCTTTATTCCAACTTCTAGGGATAATCCGTTATGAAGGGAAGTCAGGACAGGAACTCAGGGCAGGAATTCCTGATACAGAGACCGTGGAGGAACACCGTTTACTGGCTTGCTCATCATGGCTTGCTCAGTCTGTTTTCTCATAGCACCCAGGACCACCTGCCCAGGGACGGCACCTCCCACAGTGAGCTGGGCCTTCCTACACCCACCATTCATCAAGACAATACCCCACAGACTTGCCAACAGGCCAGTTTTGTGGGAGCATTTTCTCAGTTAAGATTTCTTCTTCCCAGATATGTCTAGGTTAGTGTCAAGTTGACAAAACCCAGCCAGTATTGCAATTTAGTGAGACAGTGTTTCAAAACAAAATTAAGAAAAAAAAATAAGAGGCTTGGGGATGTAGCTCATTGGTAGAGTACTTGCCTACCATACACCCAGCCCTAGCTTCTTACACAGTACTTCAAAGTATAGATAAATAAATCATTACAGTCACACATACATATTGCAAAGAAATATTACAAATAATTCTATGCCGATACGAAGGCAATAATTCCGATGAGATGTGTAGATTTGTTGAAAGACATCACCAGAATTAATGAGGAAGATGGAGGCAAAGATAAACATCTGTCCTAGCAGAAGAAAGAGCTAACAATCTCAATTTTTTTACAGGGGAAATTTCAGCGTCAGATGATTTTTGAGGTTAATTTTGTCAAAAATTGAAAGAATATCAATCAGATGTAAATTATTTCCACAAATAGAGAAGGCCTCACAATTTACAAATAATTCAATGAATTTACAAAACCTTGCTATCCAAACATGAGTTTTGTAGGAAAAGCACACTCCAGCATACTTTGTAAAGAAAACAAAATCTTTAGAAAAAAAATTCTAAGCATTCAAATCCAGAGGCTGGAGATATGGCTCAGAGGTTATGATTCCTGCTGTTGCAAAGAACTGGGGTTTGAGTCCTAGCACCCACATCAAACAGTTCATACCTGTCACTCTAGAATCAGGGATCCAGTGCCCTCTTCTGGCTTCCACGGGCACTGCACCCATTTGTGCTCATAGCTCTCCCCACCCCCCACCCCACACAATTAAAAAAAAATCTTTAAAATGGGGAATTAAAGTCAGAATTATACGACAAGATTAATATTTCAGGACAAGTAGATTTGGCTTCATATAAACCACATAAGAGAGTTTGACATTTGAATAGAAAAACCCAATAAAGTAATCTTATTTTTCTTAATTATTCTCAGCAATTCTCTTTTCATGCAATCTAGGATTTCATAGATTTCCCTGCAAAGATAGTACACATAATTCCTTAGATTTGTTCCTAAGTATCTCATCGTGTTTGCTGCCGTTGCAAATGATACTGGTTTTCAATGTTTTCATTTTCCAACAGGGCCTCACTACTGTTTAAAAACACAGCATTATTTTTTCACATTGATCAGGCAGCACAATTCATGTATTAAGTCTAATACGTGACCCTGGCTTCCAAAGGCTTTCTGTGGGGAAAACCGTCTACCAAGAGAAAGGATTTTGTGACTTTCTTTCCAGTTTTGTTCTCTTTAGTTTTTCTTCATCTTTTGTTCTTGAAATAAGCATGGTGTTCAGCTGGAAGATTCCAAACTTACGGCCACAGTTGAGGCTGAAACGTAATTCACCAGTTTCTGGCTAAAGAAATGATATGGGGCCATGTGTTGGCATGTTTCGTGTGGCTCACTGTCCTTAACAGCAGCGTGGCACATGTTCAAGGAAAGCAAAGATTTTCCTTGCCCTTAACCAGGGGCTTTGGTTTGTGGTTGCAAATACTTCTGATCCACAAATATGTGTTTCAAACTTCTTTCTAAAATATTTTCTTACAGATTCTGGCTGCTCCAGTTTGGGGGGTTTTGTCCTTGTTCCCCATTTTATCCTCACTCCCTCTCTACACTTGTCACTCTGGACTCTTTCTGTCGCTTTATCCTCAAGGTCACCCGCTCTCCTGCCACGTCCATTCTGCTGCTGAGCTTTTCTTGGGGATTTATTCATCCTTTGGCCATTGTACTTTTCTGGTCTTAATCTTCCTTTTTTTTTCCTTTTTGTGTGTCTTTCGTTTCTTTGCTGAGTATTCTTGACCTCATTTCCTAAGTCATGGCTTCAGTGGCTGCTTTCAACTCGAACATCATTTCTACTGTTGGCTGTCTTTTTTCTTGAACCTTGGATCTTTCTTGGGTGTAGACTGCATCTTGAGTAGCTTTAGACTGTCCTTTGTCCTGGTCCTGTAGAAGCCCTCCAAAGAAGGCTGATGCTTGTCTACTTGCTTTAGTGACCCAGAAACTAGGTTAGGCTCAGGCTGCAAGCTCAAATCTACTTTCTGCAGGCTATGCTTATAAGACGTGTTCCAACACATCTGATCTGGTGGGTTCTTTACTTTCTTTACTTTACCCCAATGCTGAGGCTAGGACCACAGCCATCATCTACCTGCAGCTAAAGTCTCAAAGCCCACATCGTGGTGTTAAACATCAGATCCATACCTGTGTGGTTTGGAGTGGAACTTAGAAATTCATACACAACTTTGGAGACTGTTCCTTTAATCTCCTCAGTTCTTTCAGTCTCTCTGGGTTTTCTCTTCTCATAGCTAAACTAAGAAAATAGGGGCTTTCACTACCATGACTAGCCCCAACCATTGGACCTATTAACTATTATGTGGTGGGAACAGCGGAAAGAGATAGAGAACCAACGAGATTCAACCCCCTCCAGGAAAACAGATCTCGAATGAAAGATTGCCATCCTCAGACCTCCACACACCTGTCAATTGCTGCCCTCTTTGGGCATCTTCTAGGAAAAGTCACGGAGAATGGGAGAAGGATGTAGAGGCTATTTCTCTGCTGCTAGGACCAAAAGGAAAGGCATCACTAGGCTAGAGAAAGGTTCAGCTAGTACAGGACTCAATTCTGAGTTCAGTTTCCCAGACCCACATTTAATAAGCCAGTCTGTGACCCGAACTTGTCATCCAGCTCCAGGGGGTGAAGTCAGGAGGATCTCTGGGCTTCTCCAAGATAATTAATCAACAAAATTCAGACCATTGAGAGGCCCTGTCTCAGAAAATCAATCCTGCTGGACTTGAGGCTGTATTGAGTTCTAAGTGCCCCAGAGGGAAAGGAACAGAGGGTCTTTCTCCCTCCCTGTCGCGGAAATGAGATGGGAGCTTCTTCCCCTCCCTTCCTGGTCTATCTAGAACCATTGTTTCTCAGAGCTTTAAGATGTCTACGTTATTTCCAGCTCACACAGAGTCAGTCCAGGACTCCACATCACTTTTACTAGCAGAAACAGGGCAGAGTGTGCTGACCCATCTCTCAGAGAGCCAGCAGTTACAACTCAATTTGTTTTAATTCCCCTTATCAAACTGTTGAAAATGCGATTGAATACATGAACACACTGAATGTCAAAGTTCAACAAAAAAGGAAAATTAAGTCTGCTTAGAGTCACTGTCAGGTTATTCTATTGTATTTTATTTCTGTGTGTATGTGTATGTGTGTGTATCTGTGTGGAAGTATGTGCACGTGAGTGCAGGGCCTGTGAAGGCCAGAGAGGGCATAAGATGCCCCAGAACTGGAGTTCTAGGAGGTTATGAGCTACCTGTTGTGGATGTTGAGATCCAAACTCAGTTCCTCTGGAAGAGCAATGTACAGGCTTTTAACCACTGAGGCAACTCTCCAGTCCAAATTTAGCTTTCAGAATGAAATTCCGGACCTGCCTTTTATTTTAAAGCAAAATCCCTGAGGAAGCAAGTGAACCGTTAGAAAAATTAAAATCCACAAGTCTCAAGTTCACTGACCTATGTGAACATGACCTTTCTTAAGACTGCCAAACTTGAATGATGCTTTAAAATCAAACTGAAGCAGATGCTGAACTTAATAAAAGCGGCCACCATCACAGGGGACCAGCAGTCAAACACCAGCAGTCCTCAGACACTTCCCTGTTTGTGTTGCTTTAATACACATAGTTGAATCTTGAGCTGATAAAATATTTTGTTATTAAAATACCAACCAGTCTATCTATTAAAGCCATTCTGAGGTTTCAATGGCAAAGGGAGAATTTGTAAAGGGGGTGGGAATTGGGAAGCCAGGACCCTAGGATGGGATAAAATTTGTTAGAGTTGAGACTACTCACCCCATTTCAACCCCTCCCCAACTCCATTACACAAAAATATACACAGAGAAGGTCCACATTTTTAAAAACAAAATGGGTTTTATCAGTCACTGACTGTCAAAACAGACAAACAAACAAAAAAAAAAACACGCTATCTGAACTGAAACCAAATAGCTGTTTTCTCAAGTTGAACCAAATTAGTCATTCCTTTCAGCCAGGTCTTTGGCTCGACAAACACGCAGCCCAGGGGACTTGGGGGTTCAGGGCAAGAACGATGTTCTAAACAAACTGCCTTCAAACCTAGGTGAAGAGGTCTCTGAAAGATTAATCATATGCTTCCCAATGAAAAGTCCTGAGGTGGGACCCTTCAACAGGCAGAAGACACATTAGGAGGAAGATGACAGTCAAGCCGTATTACCAAAACATAACACAAGTGGCGGGCTTTGTACTTGACATAGATGAAGGTCACAGAATTAGATTTCCTCCACGCATCTCCATTCTGGTTGCTTCCTGTTCTTGTCTAAGCGCTGGGCCATGTGCTCTGGAAATGCTCTCCTGTGGATTTAGACTTGAAATATGCCCCGTAGTTCTCAGAAGGACAGGGTCAAATACCTGGGAGGTAAACGCAGGCTCTTTCTTCACGTGTCACCCAGCCGCGTCCCTCCACTGGAAAATAAACTGGTTGGCTATCACTCTGTCCACCAGTGTGAAGTATGGATGCAGA
Organism: Myodes glareolus; assembly: GCF_982192425.1. NCBI lineage: Eukaryota > Metazoa > Chordata > Mammalia > Rodentia > Cricetidae > Myodes > Myodes glareolus. The sequence goes on along the minus strand of NC_142029.1, from coordinate 27,074,947 downwards.
GGAAGCATTTATCTTCCCTCCGACCTCTATTCAGGACACAGCCCGCTCTTCACATCAAAGTCACCTACTTACTCGCACACACTCCTTCCGAAGCCAGTGCCTTCTGCCTAATAGGGAGAAAGTGTGTTCCGTCTGAAAGTAATCTTGGAGGGTGCTCCAGTTAGCTTTTCCTCAAGGCTTGTGAACAAGAATGCCCAATCCCTAACAATTAATCGAGTTTACTCACAAGTGATCAAAGCTAGCTATAGACCCCTTTATATGACACATGTCAAACTAAAGTCTAGTGTTAGTCCAGATGATAATAAAATTCTGTATATTTGCAGTGGAATTAAATTATGCCCCTCTTTCCCATTGCCCTCTGTTGAAACATTCTGCAGGTTAAAGTGTTTCTCTACTAACTGTTCTGAAAGAACTTTGCACAAATGCACCAGCTTTATCCCATAGCTGTGGGTCACTGCATGATTGCATCAGAGATCTCTGTGTGCCTGGACCAAGGGAATGGCTTACAGGCTGCTCGGCTGAGTAGCAGGGACAGGGGGAAGCCGAGAGACTTTGGGGATAGAAGAGGTACCAAGGCTTGGAAATTCTCAAGACTCTCTGACAGCCCGCTTTCAGAGAGTTCCTTCTGGCTGTGTGTTCAAGAATTCTGTCTGGTGGACATTTCTATTTACCCAACAAGCATTTGATTCGGCTGTGTGAAAGCAATGACTCTAAGGAAACATGAAATACGCAAGACCTCATCTGACAAACACTTCAGATTGGAAACTCTGAAAGAGCTGTGTTCAAGGCATGCATGGGGCATCCCTTGTGGGAATACACAGAAGTGTTACTCCCAAACGAAAAGTGAAGGAAAGCCCACTAAATTTAATTTGGGTTGCCTGTATGAATGAAGCCAGGAGGATATTTACTCAAACAAGGGTTGCTTAGTAGCAGCAATACCACAAGGCATTTGACTCCCGTGGGTGTCTGTATATAGTCTTAATACAAGTCCTTTTTTGTGCAATTTATGAATATTTTCTCCTAATGTGAAGTTTGTGTCTTTTATTGTTCTAACTGTGATTTCAAAACGAGGAGTATTTAGTTTGATTAAATCAAATTTATCTAACTTTTCTTTCACAGTTAATGTCCTTGTCCTTCCTCATATGTAGAATGTAGTTACTGTGTGTATATGTGTAAGGAAATGTATATAAGTGTAAATAAATGTACATGCAGGTAGAGTATAACATTCAGAAAAGAGAACTAACGTGGCTGAGAGTGCAGGGAGGAAAAAGGCGCAGGTGATGGACACACTCAGGAAAGAGGGTGCAAAGCCAGCTCTTTCTCTACTTCTGTCATAGAGTTGTGCTTGGTGATGGATGAAAATGTCGTTAAGAGTGAAGGTTTTAAAACCTATTGAGAAGTCCCATAGCTTCAGGATGCGTATCCAAACTCTACAGAAGTTAACTGAGATGTAGGAACTTCAGATCTAGCTAATTTTGGTATGTGCTTTTTAAAATTTTCAATATCGTATAATAAAACTCATAAATGATGACAAATAATGTGGTTTGAATCTTATTTTCAAGAAAGTTACTACCTTATTGCTAGGCAATTCCAAACATCTATATTCTCTTCAAGAGATTTTAGAGATTCCAAGGTAGTAATTTAAGTCAGGGGTTACTTATTCACCCAAGCATGCCAACTCTTCATAGGAAGGTAGTGTTGGGGGGGAAAATGACACAGTCTTTGCTCACACCCATGTGCACATGTAGGGGAATGCAGTAACCATCAGAATATGAGTCGAAAGCTAAAGAAGACATTGATGTTGAGATTCAGGACCAAAGCCTTTGTAGAATTTAAACCCACTGACTTGTTCAGGCCCCCTCCCACCATTAAAATGTGTCTAACATTCACGAGAGAGACTATGGATGCAGAGTGAAGGAGAAGGGCATTACTGCTTTGAGCCAAAAATAATCAACTGCGTTCTCAGAACTTAGCGCAGGTTTTAAGCATGAAAATCTTACTATCCACCTTGGAAAAGAAAAAAATGGGAAGCAGAGAAACAACTTGAAGACAAAAACAACTACGAGTTACTAAATTATGGCAGTGACAGAGTTGTAGAAAGAAATCCCTAAATAATACATATTGCAAGCAAATATAACTTTCACAGACTCACATGTGGGGGATGAAGAACCCAAGCAACTTTAAGCCTCTACAAGAAGAGAAGTTGCTAATCTCAGTCCAGTAAGCTTTCATATAAACAAGGCTTCTGTCTTCTGCCAGCCGCTAGTATTTACTATAAATATTTAATCTTGAACTTACATTCTTTCTGGTAGGCCATAGCACATGCATGAAGGTGTCACCGACCTGTTCCAGCTAACAAGCATGAGTGCTGAAGTCACCAGGCCTGTCTCACCTCTTGCTTACTGTTCAGACTCTGTGTTCCTTTGCCTCCCAGATTTGTGAGAGAGGAAGTGGGTATGTGACCAAAGTTTGTTTCCCCTGTGACAGGGAGACGCTTGTTCAGCAAGATGACTGCTCAGAATGAGCAGTGTGAGAACAGATTCAGCCGTCTAGCTAAAGTCACGTAGTAGGGACAAAATTGGAGGAGGGTGACAGCGCTGGCAGGAACTAAAGGAAGACCCTGTGAGGTGTCTGCCCACCCCTACACTACCCCTGCCCCTCCTCACCACTGCCACCCTTCCTCCGGTGCTAACTTCTGCCTGACCTTGAATGTGGACCTTGAGGATGCTCCCAAACCTCTCCCTAACCTTGGCTTTTAGAGGGTTCAGGCAGTAAGCAAGCACAGTAAGGGAACTGGGGAAAGGAAAAATCAGAGGCATGTATACTCCCTGGCTGGCATTCTCCAAATAGTCACAGTTCCGGTAGGCACTGAATTTAGAATAATGTTTGCTCTATGTCCCATGATCCTCCTTGACAATTCTGTACAATCGGCACACACTTTCAGAGAAATATTTTAAGGACATAATATACATGAGACCACAAAATAAGCCAATCTTATTAAAATATAGCTTACATGTAATCATATAGACATTTAGTTTTTATGCTGTGATATATATGTTTATAGGTTTGCACAAAACATAGTAATACCTGTATTTCTTTAGTAGTACATCAGACACAAGGACAAAACAGGCAAAGTCAAGATCATTGTTTGTCCTTTTTGAAGATATGCCCATATAATTGTCTTAGTTACTTTTACATAATTCTGATCAGAATTTCTAAGAGAACAACTCAGAGGAGGTAAGGTTTGTTTGGGTCTAACACTTCAGGGGGTTCCATACTTGGGTACTTTGGCCACATGAGTTTGAGAAGGACCCATGGGCGCTAGAACTGTGTCGAGGGAGGAGCTATTCACTTCACAATGAGCAGGAAGCAGAGTGGCCTGGGACAAGGTACACTCCTCCAAAGACATGACCCCAGTGACCTGATTCTTAAAGCTAAGCCCCATCTCCTAATTTTTCCAGAATCTTCCAAAACAATGCCACTAAGGACCAAACCTTTGAGGGGATTACTTTAGATCCAACCCATAATACTCATTTGCTTGAACAAGAGTGTTAACCCCTGGGTGGTAGGAACCAGCAATGGCCATGTCAGACTGGATAGTCAATTAATTTTTATCTTCTCTTTTAACAATTAACGTTTTTTAAGTTCATGTTAAGAGTACTGACATTTCCACAGCTCACCTCACAAGTTCTAAACAGATGCTCTCAAGAGTCATGAGAACCTTTTAAGGTGACTTTAATTAAATTCCTAACTGTACCAAGCTTGTACGGCAGTCCACACTTCTATCCCAAGATCAGCATATACTTCCTTGTCTCCACACATTTTCCATATTCTCAGATCAGAGAAAAGTCTATTTCAGAATCCAGAATTCAACTTTAGGGCCTTTGTGGTAGAGATAAAATTGGTCAAATGTTTGAAGAGTTTCCAGGTGTTTTCTGTTTTATCATTTCAAAGAAACTGACAGAGAATTTGGTATCTCGCCTCCATCTTGGAGGCAACTCCAAAGGTAGTTGAACATTTGTGGGGATGGTGGTCTGTGTTTCCTTCTGCATCAGCAGCTCAGGCGAGAAGACTTGGGAGTTTTCAGTCGCATCCACAGTGGTAGCAACTTCAAGGCATGAACTGAAAGACTGATCTCACTCACATGGGTAAAATTCTTTCTTCAGGAAGTTTCAAGAGTGGGCTTTGTTTTCCTTGAGAGAAAATGACATTATATTCCTTCTGCCTTTTCCTGTTATCCATGGCTCCTGAGCTCCCCCCCCCCAAAAAAAACCCAGCCTTTTCTGAGTATAGGAAGGTTTCTTGAACTTGACTCCATTTCTTGGCAAAGCTTTAGGATACTCTGTAATTCAAAGATCTGTTTTCTGTGTATGTGTGCATACACGTGCATGCACCCTTGTACATAAAAATATTTGTGTAAACAAATATACGTGTGTGCAGATGAACATGTGCATGTATGTGCAAATGCGTGTGTGTTTGTGCATCTGCATGCGTGCATTGTATACATCAGTACATGTGTGTATGCAGACGCATACATTTGGTAGCTAGTAGTCAACTTCAAGTGTCATCTTCAATTGTCAACTACCTTGAAATTTTTTCTTGAGACAGGGTCTGTCACTGACCTGGAGCTCACAGAATAGTCTAGGTTGACTGGCTAGTGAATAGCAGGACCTACCCAGTTCCATTTCCCTAGAGCTGAGATTACAGGCACACACCATCATGCCTGGACTTTTATTACATGGCTTCTAGGGAACAAAGTCAGATCCTTCTGCTCGCCTTAAACATGGCAAGCAGTATCCCGACTGAACTCTCCCCAGCCCTGGAGATCTGCCTTTAATCAAGCTGACAGCTCTGTGGGCGTTGATGAAGCTCCTGAACGTTGGAAGAAGCTATGATGCCAGTGCATGGCTGTGCAGAAAGGAATGAGTGACGTGGGCTCAAGGAGCTTCCATTTCCACTACACAGCCAACGTCGCTGCCTCATGGAGTGTTTCAGAGTGCCATCTGCAGAGTCTGAAGCTCTTATTCCCAGGCAAAGTTTTGTTTGGGGAAAAAAATGTTCCTACCATTTCCAAAATACTGAGGGCTTTGTAGTGTCCAAAAGGGACTCTCAAAATAAGGATTCTCTAAAGGCACTGGCGTTCATGCAGGGAACAAAAGCAGGGAGCTGGCTGTCACGAGAAGCATCTGTTTCCCTCCTCCATACACCACGGATGCCAGTTCTTCACAACAGGTTTCAGAAGGGTTTTCTCAAAAGTCAAGTGTAGCAGACCAGAGCTCACAAGCAAACAAGGGTGCTATTATCAGCTCTTTCCCTCTGTTCCACTCCACAAATCAGCCCAGGCCAGTCTAAGACATATGGCTTCTACCAGTCTCTTTCCAGTAGCACGGGGCTTCCTTATTTGGCAAATGCAAACTTGAAAGTGTCCAATACAGAGCTAAGAATTTCCTTCAAACCATCCAGTTCAAACTTTAGCAAACTCTGAGAAATGACAGTTTTCACAAGTTTATCAACAAAAAAAATTGAAGACAAGGAATACTGAATACTTGAAAGTAATATATATGGGGCTGGAGAAGTGGCGCAGTGGTTAAGAGTGTACACTGCTCTCCCAGGGGGACCAGAGATCAGTTCATAGCTCGCACATTGAGTCACTCAATGGAGCCTGTAACTCCAGCTCCAAGGAAACTGATGCCCTCTTCAGGCCTGCTCAGGTACTGCACACATTTGGCAGACCATCACAAGGATACAAATACAGACCCAAATGAAAATAAATCTAAAAATAGTAAATTAACTTTTATTGCAATGCAAGTGTCTGAGTTTGGGAAGAACAACGGATTTCATCTGTATTGGCTCCCCTGCTCAAGCAGGAAAACTGCATGTTGAGTCTAACAGCTCTCTAAAAGCTGCTGTGGTATCAGATCAGCGCTGCATAGACGTTGCCTCCATCCACAGACAGCGGGATGTGTTGTTGAATATTGTGTGATTTCAGGTCATGCTAAGTCACAGGTAGGCTAGCACCACTGTGGTGTGCCGACTAGACTCATAATTAGGAGAAACTCTGAATATAACTTTGAGGGTTCTGAAAATGGAGATGTACTATTTCTTTCATCCCAAATAGTGGACTCTCTGACACACCAAGGTTAAGAACAAGTTAACTCATAAAAGGACAAATGGCATGGACTTCTACTCCATCTTGTGGGATGTAAGAAGATTGCCTGATGAGAACCAAAATAGGATAGAAGAAAGATGGAAAGCCGAAAGAGAAGTAAGGGAACGAACCTCTCAGACACAAAATGTGAAGCTACCCTATCCATCTAAATGACCACCTGGAGCATCCACAGAGAAGACAGTCATCTATCAGGTAGACAAGATGTCCAGTTCTGTGGGCTGCAAGGTAGTCTCTTTCTCTAGTTACCTGGTACCTGCTCAATGGGTGCGCTGCCTGCTCACATACAATGTGACTACATCTGTGGAGATAAAAGATGACCCCTTAATAACACTGTAATAATATTCTCAAGGATAAATGGTATGTAGTTCATGACTAGCATAGTCTAACACATGTGCAGGCTTCTCTCAATGCTGAGGGTTCACATACTATCAGAGAACAATGCCGAGTGGCATCAGATGGCTAAGTTAGACCCTTCTAGTGGTAGAATGGGTTTGATTTGTCAGATTTGAGGCTAGCCATACGTGATAGACATGAGATTGCAGTATCCATCCAGACTGCTTGGACTACAAACGCAATTTACAGACTTACAGAGTGTCTTATTTGGTGTGGTACCCCAGGTCATGTCGTCTCAAACCAGGGGACACATCTTACAACAGTCAAGTCAGACCTTGGATACTACTGAGGAACTCATTGGTCTTCCCTCACTCAGAAGGGTCTGGCCCTGTAGGATTGTGTGTGTTTGTGGGGTCTCTTGAAGGTTTAGTTTCAAGCCTTCTGGAGAAACACCTGTGTGCTTAGGGCACTCTCCCACAGGACACAGAATGTTCTTTGAAAAGCAGCTTTCTCACAGCTAGGATTTCAAGAAGCTAGTAGAAAATCCAGGCAAGAACTAGAAAACTAGTGTTCTATCATCTCCCTTAATTTATTCCAGTGATCACTGCTTCTCATCCCCACAGTCTGGATTCAGTGGGTTCAGAAGTCATAGTCATAGTTCCAAGGAATTGGAATTGACCCTTCTGACCTTACACCATTGAACCGAAGTGAACTGAAAAGGGTTCATGAGCATGAATGCACTATCCAGGAAGACTATCAATCATTGATGTCTGAGAAAAGCAAGAACTATATTGGAAACCCAAAATGTCCTCTGTGTGTATGTGTGTGTGTGTGTGTGTGTTGGTAGGTGCATGGGTACTTGTGTACATTCCATATGAAGGCCAGAAGTCTCCCTAAGTTACTCCATATCTTGTTTTTGAGTATCCTGGATGACCAGCAAACTCCAGGTATCTCCCTGTGTCTTCCCACCCGGTGATGGGATTATAGATGCAGGCTGTCATACCCAATTTTGAATGCTGATGTTGGAATTCCAAACTCAAGTCTTCAAGCTGGTGCAGTGAACATTTTCTGACTGAACCATCACCTGATCCGCTGACGTGCCTTATAAGAGCTTCCGTAGACAATGCATTTGAGCAGTGGACCTCAAAAGACTCAAGTCCACCACCTCGCTGGAATGAAGGTTCCAGTGTATTCGGCCATGCATAAATTTAGAAGCCCATTCAAACTGGGGGACTAGTAAAGGATAAGGAGAACATGGAATCAATGAGGAAAGAAATTATTGTGATTATCAGTCTGCACCTCAAGGCTCGCTACAGAAGTAAGGACAATAGCATCCACGCTGCTTAATTATGCCGTTTCTCCTTTGATGCCTTGTGCAAGAACGTCAGCCGTTATTGTGGCTGTGGGTTAAGTTTCCCGCATAAAAGAAAGCGACAGTGATTTTGCATTTGCTACTTGGAAACTGTGAAATTTCAATGACACAAAGGACAGGAAAGGGCTCTGCTGGTCCCAGGGGCTGGGCTGTGTTTCATCCCGTCCTTTTCCTCCCCTCCCTCAACTCCTCTTCCTTCTCTATCTCGCCCCCACTCTTGGACTCAGGGCTAAGCCATCTGAGTCACAAGCACAGGACTGCCCCCCTCTTCTGTGCAGGTCCTAGGATCTCCAGCAGATCAGAGGGACTGAAACCAGGAGAGCTACAGGCCCTACAGACTCAAAAACTCTTCTGTGAAGCATTTGAGAACAGCCGTGTTTTGAGATTTCAGATTTCCTTTTGGATTTGAGAATCTTTTCATATATAAAATTAGATATCTTCGGGGAAAAGACCCAAATCAAAACAGAAAACCATGTTTAATATACACCTTATACATGTAGGCTGGAGGTAATTTTGTTCAATGTTTCCAGTGTGTCTGTCTTGATTATGACTGTCACAGAACATCAAGGGTAAAAATTTCCAATTGTAGAGTCATGTTCAGAACTCAGAAAATTCAGATTTTGGAGTATTTTGAGTTTCTTATTTTTGGGTTAGGGCTGTGCAACCTGTGTTTGACCAGCTGGGTCTGATTTCCCACAAAGTGGCCTTTTATGCATGACTGACATTCTGGGTCTGGATTCTGCTAAGTCTTCTCTTTGGAATGAAGACTGTAGACAGGTCTCCCCTCTGCCTCTGCATGCTCCTGCCAGTGTTTAGCTCTACTGTTTCTACTGGTGGCTTTTCTGTGCATGCGCACACACATACACCATGGACTTACCTTAATATGAGGATATCATCCATTCCCTTGTGGAGACTTGACTGACACAGAAATTCTCTAAGGGGGTTGAGTGTCAAGTTGGATCTTAGCAACTCACCAGGGGACACTGCTCATGACAGAGAAAAGCATTGATTTCACCAACCTCCCAGGACTTAGAGGCCTGAAAGAAAACCTCATGGGTTATAGGAACCTTGAGTTCATGGGAGCGCATGGCAGGAATGCACAAGTCAAAAGAACCTTGAATTCAGCATTCGAATATGTGACATCATCCTAAGAAGGGCAGGAAACAGACTCCAAAGCTGTCAAATTCAGTCTCTGGGAATGTGCTATTTTTCCTTTCAGAGAATATTGCCTCACTGGAAACAAATCCACAGCCTGAGTCTTATTCCGTAAGGTAAAACAAGTGAAACGCAATGCTAATCTCATTGGAAAGCGCAGCATCCCTCTCCGGTTGGCAGAAACAGCTCCTACCCCATCAGACGCCTACATGACTCCAGGAATGGCCACAGCCCGCGCCATCTACATCACGAAAACCATTTTCCTCTTTTCTTCTCTTTCCTCCTCTGAGCAGCTGAGCAGGCCCTTGGGATTCACCTGACTACCCACCTGGCAGGATGTGTGGACCCTGGCAGAAGAGTGAGTTTGCTTTGTTTAGAACATCTGAGAGAAAGAGTAGGCATCAAGGAGGCGTGTATGCCAGAGACCTCTGCTAACAAATCTATCCTTTGAGTAACCTCAGAAGTCTGGAGTCCCTGGCAGGTGGTTGATTGTTTCTGCTACCAGCTTGCTTCGTGTGAAGCTGGCTCTTCAAAGGCACAGGGAAGATAGGTTTATTATTCACATTATTCTTCCTCTGCCAAGCATTTCTGAGCTGTGGGCTGTCAATATCTTCAATATCTTCAGAAGTGTGTGGATTGGCTAAGAGCTAATGCTGTACATACCTACTCTATGGAGATAGCTTAGCAGATAAACCGTTAGTCACACACGCATGAAGGCTTGCATTTGGATCCCAAGCACCAACATAAATGCCAGGCAGGGCATGGTCTGCCTGTATCCCAGCATTCAAGACATGGAGATGGTGAACTGACACCCATAGCAAGATGACTATCTAGACTCAGTGAATGGGTTAGCTCCAGGTTCAAGAGAGAGGCCCTATCTCAGTATATAAGTGGAGGGTGATCAATAAAGATGCTGGCGATCAACCTCTGACTTCCACACACAAGTGCACACACACCCATACACACGCATACGAACATGCATACATACACATAGACTTTACCCAGCATCCAGACGAGGCTCACTGATTAATCTTCTCCTTTGATAAAATAATGACATTTCTAAATAAATGAATGACCATCTGCATATCATTACCGTAGGCAAATCTGTGGAACCAAACCCCTCCCTATCAGGAACATCACTGATTAGCACACACATTCTCTTTGAGATGCTGGGCCACAGGATCGGCTTGGCTTCCACAGACACTGAAACCAAATCTCCATTCTCAAAAGTGTTCTCAGCCTCTTCTGTGGTGCATTAACAGCCTGCCGCTCAGCTGTCCAAGGACTTGATTTAATTACACCACAGGTCTCTGTCTTCATTGAAAGTCCCCGCACATGCTGAGTCCTCCGATATCATGGCTCTCTCTTCTTCTCTGCTGCCATGGTTCAGCCTCGTCCTTCCATGGGCTTTAGAGGCTAATAGTCATTCATATTAATTTCCATTTCTCCAGGTGCTTAATAAACATTCTCTCAGGCACTCATCCCGGAAATAGAATCCATTTAGCTCAACCAAAAGGCTTAATTCCTTGCCCTTCCCAGAACCAAAATTTGTCTTTCAATTGCCTCCCAACATCACAGCCTTTGAGGGGTCATTCCCCAAACAGCATTTACGCTTATATAGAATTTTTTGGATGTCATCCTTTAGTGTGGCTCATAAAAGTCATACATGTGCATATTCTATGAAGAAAACCCAACTCTGCATCCAGAAAGAGTCAAGGAGTCTGCAGTATTCACTCTAAAAGACTGGGGAAGTAGTACAGAAAACTACATGAGAGAGTCTGAGAAAATTACACTGCTTTTTACAGTAAAAAAACTGTACATGCAGCGTTGTCCCAACTACAGTTTAAAATGTCTGCATTCACATGCAGACAGACACAGGAAGGACATGTGCCAGGATCTTCACACTGCTCATTATGCACAGGTTGTCTCAGGGACTTTGCCTTTTACATTTTCAACTTCAAATTGTTTTGTTTATTATTGTATGTGAGAGAGCTATATGTGTGAGCATGGACATGCATGTGCCATACACACTGCATGTGTAGAGGTCAGAGCACAGCTTTCGAGAGTCCATCCTCTCCTTCTACTATATGGTCCAGGAATCAGACCCAATTTGTCAGGCTCAGGGAGCAAGCACTTTGAGCCACTGAGTCATCTTCTTAGCCCTTTTCCCATTCCTCTAAAGATTTGTTTATTTTAGTTTTAGTTTGTTATGTATATATGTGTGGGGGTGTGTGCAGGTATCCATAAAGTCAGAAGAGGGTGGTGAATATCACAGAATTGATTTATGAGTGATTTATGAGTGATTTATGAGTGATTGTGAGCTGCCCTACCTGGGTACCGGGAGCCAAACTTGGGTCTTCTGCCACAGCAGTGTGTGCTCTTAACTGCTGAGACATCTCTCCAGTCCTGCTTTACTTATTTTTAGTTGACAAAAGTTATGCATATGTACACATGCATATATATGTATATATATATACACATACACGGATGTGCGTATCCATACAGATATTGTGAAATGGCCAAATCAAGCTAACGAATGCATCCATTGCTTCAGATGCTCATTATTGTTTGTGAAGAGAACATTTAAAGTCATTTCCAAATAACCCTTGCCCAGATCAATGTTATAATGGATGTCTCCACTTCCTTCTAGAACTGTAGAGTTTTATATTTCATTTTGATGAGTGGAGTGTCATAAAGTCTGCTTTTATTCTTGGACAAGTGGCTACACATTTTTCCAGTGTTGTTTAGGAAATCACCATCCTTTCCTAATCGTCTGTTCCTGGCGCCTTTGCCAATGAACAGTTGGCCATAAACGCATGGGATTATTACACAGCTCTCTACTCTGTTCTGCGAGTGCAGAGATCTGTTTTATGTTGGTGTCATGATGGTTTTATCCTCGCTGCTTTTTAGTAAATTTTAAAACCAGATCATATGATACCTGCAGCTTTTCTCCTTTTGATCAAGATTTCTTTGGTTATTCAGGCTCTTTTGTGATCCCAAACAGTTTTTAGGGTTGTTTTTCCTGTTTCTGTAATGGGGAAGCTAGCCAACTGTCCATGCCCAGTGAGGTCATGAATCTTAGAAGAGAATTTCCTACCCCCTCTTTCCTAAACCATTCCTACATCATTCCTCACTGCTCTCTACATACTCATCCTTATAACCACAGGTAACTCTCATCTCTCATCAAAGATGTTTCTGTGAAGCAGAAGGAGACCATAACAGAGTCATATTTAGTCTCAATGCAGAGAACAAATGACCATGAGATGCCAACCCCAGCACATACATTCACAATGGAACTTCTATACCTAAGACTCAGGGAACATCAAAGAAGAGGGGCAGAAAGGATATAAGAGCCACAGGACTTGAAAGCCATGAAATTGTGTCTTTCAGATGTGACAAGGGAACTACATTCATGATACCTCAACAATATGGCTGCCTAGAGAACACCTGGATGATGACAATGTAAATAGACAAGTCAACATAGATGGGAAAATCTCACAGTGCTCATAACCCTGAATGAAGAACTGTAAGCAATTAGTAACTACTGAGAAGGAAAATTTAGTCTTCTCCAGCAATAAGCCACCTAAATGGTTATCTAAAGTCAGGTGGCCAACTCTAAAATAGAATCAGGAAATTGTATTTTATATGTATTCAATTATGCATACACATATGCATAATAATAATAGTTAAAGGATAAGAGGCCATTATTGGGGCAGGGATGGACCTAAGAGAAGTAGAGGGAAGAAAACAAAGGGTAAGTTATATTTGTGCTTTAATTAAAATTTGCAAATAATATAAGGAAAATAATTTAAGAGTGATTGCATTATACCCGTAGATCACATTGAAGCATATGGGCATTGAATAATTAGTTCCTCTAGTCCATGAACATAGAACACCTTCCCATTTGTTTGTGTTTTCTTCTGTTTCCTTTATCAACATTTCATAACTTTAAAAGAAAGATCTACCAAGACAATATTGGAATTCTAAACATAGATATATCAAACACAATTGTACCCAATTTCATAGATGACCTACTATTAGATATAAAACCACTGACTGTCCACAACACAGTGGTAGTGAGTTGCTTCAATTTTCCACGCTCACCAAAAAACAAGTCATCTGGACAAAACCTAAATGGAGAAACATTGCAGTTAAATGACATCCTAACAGACATCTACAGAACATTCCATCCAAACACTGGGGGAATGGTGGGTACACAGGTGCCCAAAGAATTCAGAAAAGGCCCCTGAGCCTCTAGAGCTAGAGTTACAGGCAGTTATGAGCCTCCCAGCATGGACCTCAGTAAGATCTTAAGTGCTGAGCCCTCTCTCCAGCCTCATTAATTCATCTTTCTGATGTGGAAGATGAGGTTAAGGAAGTTGTCTAAGAGCCTGAACCTAGGAATCAAGTATCTGAGATCCCATTAGAGATGGGTCTAGCTCTAGAAAACTCCTGGGTCATCACTAAGGGACTCAGGTACGACACCTCAGGGGTCAGAGAAGTCAGTAACGATGGTGACAGAAGGGATGCTGGTCAGACTGAGCTTGTGCAGAGCACCAAGCGCTCTTAACTAGTGAGCAATCTCTCCAGCTCCTCCTCCTCCTCCACAGCTCAGTATTGATGGTATCTTGTAATTGAAAAATTCTTCTAGCTCAGGAAATCTGGTTTATTTTACATGTAGCTACAAGTCATCGTTGTCTTTTCTCTGAAATGACTGATCAACTGCTTTCTACAGCGACGACTTGGTGCGGGAGCATTGCCTGTATTCTGTCAATCATGTTTTAAATAAAACACTGATTGGCCAGGCAGGAGGTGTAGGCGGGAAAACCAGACTGGAAGTGGAAATGATGCAAGGAGAGCAGGAGAATTCTGGGAAGGAGGAAGTTGGTTCCTCCAGCTCCTGCCCAGATTACCAAAGCAGCAGGATGTGAGCTGCCCCACTGCAAAAGGTACAGAGCCACATGGCTAACATAGATCAGAAAAATGGGTTAATCAAGATGTGAGAGTTAGCCAGTAAGAAGCCTGACCTAACGGGCCAATCAGCTTTATAACTTACGGAGTCCCTTGTGTGATTTTACTTTGGGACTAAACAGCTGGAGGAATGGGCAGGACAGATACACCAAAAAACAGGCCCCACTCATGTTACAATGACTCTAGAGATAACTTCCCTTCCAAGCCCCATATGGATATGAGGTGTAATTTTACTTTCTCTGCTGACTCCAGCTTCTCTCCAAACCTCCCCAAATTCAGTCCTTTCCACCGTGTTCACATGACTCACTCCGCATCATTAACTGGATTAGTAAGCAACCCAAAAGCCTAATCAGTATTTTGCTCCAAAACAGACTTTCTCTTAGGAAAGTTTCTGCTTTGGATAGGATGTGAGATTTAGGTTACAATCGGGGAGCGAAGAATTTTATTTGATCAATCATTTATCTTACTGTTTTCATTTCATAGTCTACCAATCTTCATCTGAATTTTCTCCCAGTTCCTTCAGAAACAAGAATTTCTAAGGAAGGTCTTATTCAGACCAGTCTAGATTAGGCACCTGTGACTTGTTTTGCCGCTGTGTTCTAGTTATCATGGTAAATTGCAATCTGACTGGAATATTCCAGTCAATTTTCCTTTAAGAGAATCCTCAGCTTGCCACTGATCATGTGCACTTTCTGCATCCAGGGTGAAGCCTGGACCAAAAAGACATTTGGCCTCCCTCGTAAATTGTACAGCCTGTGACAATGATGTCAACATCTCTCCTGGGGCTTGGGGGCAGGAGCTGAGATGAATGAGTCTCAAAAGTGAATTTGCTTTGCTCTGAAGTCCTTCTTTTCCATCCCAAGAACAAAAATGGGGGTAAACAATCCTACACCAGCTTGGCCAAGGAACTTGTGATTTAGAGACAGCAGCTCCATTCCGTGTTCAGAGATGACTTGGGAGAAAATGACAGTCAGGACATCCAGACCAGAGTTCTGTGTGCACTTCCAACACATGTGAGGAAACCCTGATGACACCTTGTTGTCCAAACAGCCACCCCTGTGCAGGCACCAGCCAGTCTCCAAGGCCAAGGTCAGGCTGGCCCCTGAACTCCTTCCTGTCTGCCAGTCGTTCCTGCCAAGCAGGGAGTACAAAGGAGCTTTAAAGGAGTGAGTACATCAAAAATATCATCAACCTAAATACTGTGATTTCAAGTCATTTTTCAGTGCTAAGTAAGAAAAAAAATAAATAAAACAGTAGTCAAGCCTCTGAAGGCAGTGTTTACTCGCGCAGGAAGGAGGACGACGCGTCGTGGGACTGCTGACAGGGCTGTCAGAGTGTGCTTGGCAATTTAACTATTAATAATAGTACAAAATAAATAAATAAATAAATGATAAAGCTTTGAATTAATCCAGCATCTTTCATCTCCATGTATCAAAGAGCACCCCAATAACAACACATCTGTGAAAACACAGAAGTAGCATGGCTTGTCACCCATCCGGGACAGATGAAAGAACAGAAGGGCTATGAAGCCTTCCCCCAGCAAAGCAGCTGGGACAGGTGGGGCCCTCCTCAAGGGCCCCTTCTCCCCAGGGCTGCGGGAGTCCTTCCATTAAGGGACTCGGGAATAATGAGTCCTTGAACAGGAGGAGGTTCTGAGTTTCTCTCTCTGGAATTCTGGCAATAAAGTGCACCTGACGGAAGAAACACCGTATCCATGCTGATGAGTCAGAGGGAGGGAAGGGGGCAGACAGAGAGGAAGGATGGACTGTGGCTTTTGGGGGAGTTTCTATGCACTTGGCATTATGGGAGGCATATTCTTGTTCAGCATTTATCATATGCCACTAATCAGAGTGCTTGTGTCTTTCAACTTCATAATCTCAGGTTTTATGAGATTTTTTTTTGAAAAACATTTTTCCCAGTTTCCCAGTTATTTACTTCTGAAAGTCCAGCTAGATGTATGCTGGAATCCCTCAGTCTTCCATGTCTGCTAACTTGTCTATTTTCATCTCTTTGTTTTTGTGCAGCCCCTGGGGTGAAGTCACCAGTGGTATAGCCCAAAATTCACTGCTGCTGTTTTAGGCATATCTAGTTAATCTTGCCTCCAAAACAAGGCAAGTTTTTATTCCAAATTATTTTTTCCTCATCTGGGGACCAATTAGTCCATTTCATATGTACCTGCTCTTGATTTCTATGTGTCTGTTTTTGTTTTGTGATTTCTTGCCATTTGAGGTACAATTCCTTCCTCCATAGCTTTGTAAAACTCAGACATGCTCATTTGAAAGCCATCTTCAGATTGCTCTGTGTGGTGGTTTGAATGGGAAATGTCACCTTCAGGCACATAGGGAGTGGCATTATTTGAAAGGATTAGGTTATGTGGCCTTGTGAGAGCATGTGCAGCCTTGTTGGAGGAAGCGTGTCAGTGGGGGTGGGCTTCGAGCTTTCAGAAGCTCAAGCCAGCCCAGTGTCTCTCTCTCTTCCTGCTGCCTTTAGATCCACATGCAGAACTCTCAGCTCCTCAGCACCCTATCTGTTCGCATGCCGCCATGCTTCCCACCGTGCTAACCAACGGACTAAGCCTGTGAACGGCAAGCCAGCCTAAATTAGATGCTTTCCTTTATACGAGTTGCCATGGCCATGTGTCTCTTTGCAATGACCAAAACCCTAAGACAGTGTTATCCACATCTCAGCAGGAGCAAATGCTACTGCTTTTAGCTCACTAGCTGTTTCCCTGTAGTTGTGGGTCGCCTCTTCCAGCTCTCATGCTTCGGAATTTTTCTTTGGGGAATCTGAATCCACCTGGAGTATTTTCTGGTTCCCTCTGTACCTTCTCTCCTAAATCCTTCTCTTTTGAGTTGTTTGGGTTTTTCCCTCAGCATCTTCAGCCCAGATCTGATGATGGTAGTTTGACTGTCTTGTTATAGAGGTTTTTGAGGTCATCACAGGTCTAGTCATTGAGTGAGCGGGAGCCAACCGAGGCACTGGAGGTATAGCCTCATCTGCTCTTTCCTTCCACACAGACATTCAGCTCGTAGTACATCATAGTTCAAAACATTAAGGGAAAGCCATCTCCAGGGCCAGCAAGATGGCTCAGTAGGTAAAGGACTTGCTGCCGAAGCCTGATGACCTGAGTTGCACCCTCCGAAGCAGCACTGTGAAAGGAGAGAACCAACTTCCCAAGTTGTCCTCTGGCCTCCAAATGTGCATCTATACTTGCAAACTCACGTTCGCACACATGCACATGTACACACACACACACACACACACACACACACACACACACACGTACATGGAATAAAACACTGAAAAAAAAACTTCCAGCCACTGAATGGAGACAAGCATGTGTAACAGTTGTCAGCTTCATCTCATTATTTTTGCTCCTGTGTCCAGTCATGAGTCCAGACCTTTTGAACCCTAACATCAGACAGACACTTACTTCAAGCCACCTCTACCTGTTCTCAAGGCCCAGAGCCCAGCAAGTCTACAGCCTTATCTACTGCCCACTGAAGTTCAGTTTCTGGGTCACAAAAATGTTGATCTTGTCAAATAAGTCTGTACACAAATTCTTTTTGAAACTTTTATTTTATCATTGAAAGGCCTTTGGAGTCAAAGGGTCATTTACCGGGTGAAGCGACCATCTCATGACATAGAATCAGTCCGGGGATTTGTACAGAATGGCATACTTACATAACCATCCCTAGTCAGACTTTGCTCACTCACCTTCAAGATGAGGGCTGCAGACCCAGGTCCTGGGCTCAGGAAAGCCAAACCTGGACCATACAGGGCCCTTAGCTGTGAGCTAAAGAAGTTTTGCCCTGCCTGTGTACTAATGGTGGACTTGGCCCTGAATGCCACAATGAACCTGAGTGGAAGCTCCTAGTAAAGAAGGGCCCAGTATCTGAGTGTGCACTATCCAAGTGGCCTCTGGGTACAGAAATGGAGGCTGAAGCCCTTGCCTAGAAGGCTCACTCTTCTTATGTTTTAAATCCACATGTCTTGGGATTTATTTTTTAGATCCTCATTAAAATCAGTACATATAACCACCCATGCCAACACTTTAGTGTCTGAGCTCTCGGATCAGACTCTCTGAACATGGGTTCCAGGTACATAGAATCTGAGTGTGATCCCTGGTTCAGTCATGATCCAATGACTCTCACAGGTCCACACCATACTTCTCCCAGTATGGACCTTAATCAAGCATTTTGCTGGCTGGATCCCTTGCCCCACTCATCTGGGACTGGATAGGAGTTATGGAGTTAGTATTTTCTCTTGTGTAATTCTTACCACAGGTTTGTAAGTAGATCTCATGATCATTTTGTCTATCAAAGCTGCAACAGTTAAAGTGAATAAAATTTTTGCAATGACTCAATAAAGTAGCTATTGATACGACTCCTTAAAAATATAGAATATGAAGTCAAACTGAGTGACAATTTCCAAGATCCTAGAGATGCTAAGCCTTTGAACCAAGACTGAAGGCTTCATTAACTTCAAACCAAAGCCCATGCCCTCAGTGGGAGACGATGTAGCCAAATCCACCCTGAAACTGAACCCATAAGGTCATTTCATGGCATATGACATTGTCACCATTGCCCTCCTCCAGAGAAATGCTCCCTCCTCAGGATTCCATGACGTTGACTTGGGGTGACCTTCACCTCCCTCTATCTTCTCCCACCAACCTGTTGTCAGTGGCTCTACTCCCTAGGCAACAGCCTAGGTAAGACAGAAAGCTGGTTAAGAGCAAACAATCAGGCAAAGGTGAGTTTATTCTCCTTATTCTTGACTAGCGATGTGATATGACTAGTTACTTCAGTTTTCACCTTGACTCTTCCAAAAGGATGGGCCATAACCTAGAATTGCAAGTCAAATAACTTCCTCTGCTATGTTGTATTTTTAAGGGTGTCTTATTCACAGCAACAGAAATGAAACCAAAATACAGGTCATCATTTCATCCACGAATCCTGGTGTTCCCTGGACTCGGTCCTCTTTTCTCACACACCGTTCTCTCTAGGTGATGTGACATACACCTCTACGGCATTCGAAGTCTGACGACTGTTGAACCTTCATTTTCTTTGTTTCCAGTCCATATCTCTTTCAACTCCCATCTTTTTAGATATCCCCAGGACTCCTTGATTTCAACAAAGGAAATCCTGAATTCACTACGTAGTTAGATTCCTGTGTGTATATAGCATTCCCAGCGACACTGCAATCTGTTTGAATACATAGCCTTATGTATCCTCCATAGCCTTATGACCTGTACCAGCAAGTCTCTTTAGTGACAGGGTCCTAAGAAAGAAGATCCAAGGGAACAGTGGTAAAGAAGGTAGAATAGGTGGGCTCGGGAGGTCTTGCACAAGCTATGTCTTATGCCAAGAAAGCTTATTTAAAAGTACAGAATTTCATATACTATTTCTGGGGAAAGGGACAAAGTCAGCAGGAAGCTAATCAGGCTATGTTACATAGGGGGAACACAGAGTATCTCGAAAACATTGCAGACAAAGCAAACACAGCCTTGGAACTGATAACCATATCCCTATATAGGGGAAGAGTTGGGTTCTCAGGATCTGACAACACTGCTCCCCCCAGGGCTGTGGCTCCAGGACATTACCATCTCTGCCAAGCATATTCCTGATTCTAGAGGAGGAGCTAGCTTCCTTCTCCCTACATCAGGGCATAGGGAAACGGGAACTCTGCCAAAGCTCTGGATAAAAGGCCCTGGCTAAAATTCTTGCAATAATTAATGGCATAGCTACTATTATCATGACTCCTTAAAGACAAAGAAGATGAGGTCAGACCAACTGACAGTCTCCAAGATCCTAGAGATTCTGAGCCTTTGAGCCAAAATTGAAGGCTGTGTTAACCTCAACCCAAAGCCTGTGCCCTCACTGGAAAGCTATGTAGGCAAATCCGTCCTGGAACTGATCCCATAAGACCACTTCAAGCTCTATTACTAGATCTGCCAAGCATGTTCCTAGTTCAGAGAAGAAGCTATGTTCCTTCTCCATACATCAAGGCCTCAGAGAAAGCCTTGGATCAGCCTAGCTCTCAATAGGCCCTAACAATGTGTTAAAGCATAGGATCCCGGCTGGTGGCACTATTCTGGAAGGTTCTTCAGCTTTACAAGGTAGAGCCAAGTGATGGAAGGCAGTCACTGGGGAAACAAGGAGCCCTTGGGGATAACTTGTCCCTGTCTCCCTCTGTCTCCCTCTGTCTCTGGTCCTTGTCTACCATGAAGTAAAGAAACTCTTCCATGTCACTTCTTCCCGCCTCCATGATGTTCTGGCCAAACTTGTGGACCAAGCAACCATGGACAGTCTGTGATTTGAAGTCATCTCTACTCCCTTGCGTTGTTCTCACTAGAGGTCTAATTACAGCATTATGAGAAAGCTAACTAATCCACCATCCACCCAGGCTTCCTGAGATCCTAGTAAGAAGCTCACACAGCTTAGTGCCGCTGTCTAACATCACAGGCAGCTCCCCATTCAGGATGCTCTGCTGAAGCTGCCTGCCTTCAAATCCCCATACCCTGTCAGAGGAAGCATTCCATCCCATGCTGCCAGGTACCCAGAGCCCACTCTTACCTTCATCCTTCCCCTGTACCATCACACTGCAGTTCTCATATTTTCAGTCACCTATAGCTTCCCACATGCTAGACTCCTTTGCAGCTTTGCCTGGGCTCCTGTAAGCATCTACAGAATCCTCATCCTTGGATAAGCAGCGTCAGTCTCAGCATCTCCTGCTCATCCGGCCAACCACATTGTCTCTCCCAGGTTCTGAGCAAAAATGGGTCTGACTACCTCAGATCTTCCTGAGTTTCAACATGTGACCTCGATTGATATTTTTATGCCAATCCGTCTGCACATCGGGGACTTGCCATGTGACCAAAACACACCTGACTTTCCTTCTTCCTTCCAACTTTCAATGTCCCACTTTCAGCCTTCATCAAATATTGAAGTCATTAACTGACAACAGTTTAAAAAAAAATGCTTCACCCCAGTAGGGGCAGCATGTGACGTACAATTCCTTCCAAGGCAGTGATCAGAAGACTGTGTGCACTTCAGAGATGTTTTGACAGAGGTGTCAGCATCCAGAGTCAGGGAGTTGGGCATAAAGGGAAGGATTCAGAGGGAGCTCAGCTGAGGCGCCTTGTAGGAAGCTATGATGTTACAATCTGCGCATGACAAAAGCATCTATAATGACTTACAGTGCCACAAAATGAGATCAACAGTGAGCCTCTACGGCCATAGGCTGTGTCTCTACCTGCGAACACACTCGCCCACCCACACCTCTCTAATCCACGCACACCATACTTAACATATATGATCTCTCACCTCTCACCATCGAGTCAGTTCTCACTTTAACAGCTCAGCTTGGCCAAACAAGGCACTGAACTGTATCTCCTGGTGTAACTAAGCCTCCCCTGTTACCAGTGAAAAGGCAAATGTTTAAATGTGGGAGTTGCTGCTGGGCATATAGCTCAATTAGTAGAGTATTTGCCTAGGTTCCAGGAAGCCCTGGGTTCGATCCCCAACAATGCTAAACCATACCTATAGTCTCAGCTCTGGGAAGGCGGAAGAAAGTGGATCAGGAGTTCAAGGTCATCCTCACTTACACAGTGATTGAAAGAACATTCTTAGCTACATGAGAATCTGTGTCTAAATAAATAAATGAATAAGAAGAACAAAAGGTAGTATAGTTTGGATCTTTGTAGCCCCTCACCCAAGGGTTATGTTTTGAAGACTCGCCGTGCTATAAGAAGGCAATGGGACTTTTGAGAGGCAGGGTTTCATTGACTAGGTCATTGGGAGCATGCTCAAAGGCTTGTCTCCTAGATAATTCTAGATTCCATCAAGTTGACAGTTGAGATGAAACATCCATCACACCAGAAAAGACAGAAAGTCACTCACACCCCTTCACCTGCCCTCTACCTCAGGGGCTCCGGCTGTAGCTGACCATCCTTCTATCACATCTGACTTCCTCTCACCCTCATCCTCTCTAGGACAGAGGGTACTCCCAGATCCCTGGTATGGAGTAGTTAAGATGGCAGAGGAAGGACCAAGAGACCATGTTGGTGTTGGTCCTGCAGAAGTCAGCTCTCCCGCCAGTCAGATGCCAAATATCTGAGTCCAGGCTACTACAACTAGAACGAAAAGATCAGTCTCTTTCTCCTCAGAGAGGAAGGAGTCTCAGACTGTAGAGCCTGGGAAATGCAACCATCTCCTTGTTATCAATGTAAAAACTGCGCCAAGCTATTTGCGATCTAAATCAAAATAGAACTGTGTCTGGCAAACTCATTTTTCTCAGGTCCCAGCAGCTCCCCGAGATACATTGTCTACGGCTAGGGGGAGCGAGACAGACAATAGCAACCGCCAGGAGCCATTGATCACTTGTTTCATGTGCAGAATGAACCCTTAATCACTGTCGCTTCAGAAAAAAGGGGGGGAAATTGAGATGGATTCTCAAGTGCCAACGGCAGAGAACTTGGTAATTGCGGCTCTTTCGTTAAAACTTTGGAGCGCAGTTCAGTTAGTCGCGGTGGTTCATCTCTGCCTTGGTTGGTGCAGCCCTGTTTGGCTCATCTCTAAGGGGTTCAGTAGAGCATCCTGATTGTCAGTGGGGGGGGGGTCTTCCCTCTCAGTGAGATGGGCAAAGGGAGTGTATCTGTGTCCTGGAATGGGGCATCTGAGCCTGCCATAGACGGCCTGTCGCTTGGATCCTGTGTCCGTTTCCACCCCACCACACACCTTGACTTCCTTATTTGGAAATAGCTCACATCGTCTCCTCGTTCACTTCTTGCTGGTTTATTCTGCCCAACATCTTGAACCAGTTCTCCTATGGGCAATGACATCTACTTATTCATCCATTTCGTTTGTACACAGCCATTGATGACTTAGTCTGTGTTTGATGGCCACCAAAGAGATATAGCTCCCACCTGTTTGAGGTTCTGGTCCTCGATGGAGGGTGATATTGTCCCCATCCTTTGGGGCTTTTTTTTAGAAATGTAAAAATCTTGGTGTTTTTATATATAAAGAATAACCATGTCATGCATGCCATAATACACAAATATGCAGCATATTTCCAGATTTCCAAATTTCATGACGGGTGAGGAAAAAGATGTCACTCAGAAAACTGTGGAGAGGAGCAACCACAAAAGGGTCACTTGTCGATATTTGTTTCATAGGATGCCTTCCCCCGCTCAACTGCTGTGTGCTCTCAGCAAATGTCTGTCCTCCTTTGGCCCCATGTGACCTTCATGCTGCTACCCAGCAGCATTGCTCTTCGAGTGCCCATCTTCCTTCCAGCTCCCAAACTGCTCTGTAGGATGCTACAGACGAGGATCTGCTTTAAAGCCTTTGTTGAGGATACAGTGGAGTCCGTGAACTGCTTTCAGCGTAAGCGTGAGGACCTGAGTTCAAAGGACATGTTTATGGAACAAGTCAGGCATGCTGTCACACGTCTGTAATCACAGTGCTTGAAATGCGGAGACAGGCAGATCCTTGGGGCTTGGTGGTCAGTCAGCCTCTTATAACTGCAAGCTTCAGGTTCCAGTGAGAGACACAGTCTCAGAATCCAGGTAGATGGCTCCTGAGAAGCGGTGGTTAAGGTGGTACTCTAGCTGTCATGTGCATTTGCATACATGTGCTTGTGAGGCTGCCACACAAAAGCCCACTTACACACACACACACATAATCAAAAATAAAATAAAGCCTTAGACCTTAGCAAATAGGCAGTCCCAGTACATTTTAACTAAGATAGAATGAAAGAGTGGGCTGTGGTGTACATACAATTTTGTTAGAAGAACCAGCATTTATTGAGCTCCTCTGAGCTCTGAGCATCATAGAGGTCTGCCACATGGCCTAACAAAGTTTTGTGTTCACCCTAGTCCTAGAGAGAGCAAGATAGAGACAGAAACCTTCTCTGGGGAAACAAGAGTTAAGTGGGGGTCCAGGCAGTGGTGTGCAGGAACCAGCACCTGCTGCTCACTGGAGCCTATTATATTTTCAAGAATTTTTCAACCTGTTTGTTAAGCCACTGACTGTTTGAAATTGGCCGTGATGGGAATATTTCCATCATGGAAGCTGACAAACATCATAAATCAGGGCTTTGGTCCTCCCTCCCCCCAAGAAGGTGTCACTGGCTGTCACTGGCTCCGTGGCTGGCAAGTGACAACCGGCATAGGCTTTCACAATGTGTCATGCTGCCTCTTACCCACTGCCAGGGAGGCAGAGAGAAATATCTACCTGGGCAAAGGAGGGCCCCTCCAGCATCTCGGTGAATGCCCCCTTTTTAACATCACAGTAGATTTCCTGATCCTTGAGTTAATTCATATGGGAAGATGCACAAAGTGGGACACTTGAAAGCCACCCTCTTGGACACTTGGGGTCTCAGAGGTAGAGACAGAGAAGAGAACTCATGAGCAGGCCTCCAAGGTCTTCCAGGGAGTCTGGCTGCTTTACCAAGGGTCTTGCAGACGCATGTCTTCGCTTTTTTCTCTCAAGTATAGTTCTGGAATACCAAGTTCATGATCCATCTCAAAATAAATACAACCAAACGCCCTTACACAGCTATCAGCAGCTGTGTGTGCTGAGAGAATGCCCATCTGACCCAGATGCAGCTAATAGGGAACCAGTCTCATGCCAAATCCAGGGATCCCATAAAATACCCCAGTGGGTCATAACAGAATAAGTCACCCTGAAAGGGCGAAGAAGTCTCCTAAATCTGTGACTCCCTGTACATCCCCAAATATTCCAGATAAATTGGAAGGACCTGTAGCTGCTTCTCCTGCATGCTCTAAATGCCAAACATATTATTAGACAAAGGAGTTTGGTGCTGCCATCTTTAGAATACAGATAGGTTCATAGTGGCATCCAGGATACCTGGTGTTAAACCATACCATTTGCAGCCAGCCACTCACTGGCCACATATACTTTTGGTTCCGGTGTCTGCTTTCCAACCATTCAACAAGCCAACCTCGTCTTTTCCCCTGCACTGGGTTCTGTGAGGCGCTTCCTAAGCGTAAGGTTCAGCTGAGAAGCTATGCTGATGAGACAATAAATAACAGGGTGATGCTGAGCCCGGATTGGTGCCTTGTGCTAGTCTGGGCCCACAGACTGTGTCATTATTTGTCAATGGCTAAATACAAAGTTTGGTTTCCAGAAAGGAAAAGAAGAGAATTAATAATGGAGATGTAGAGAGAAAGAAGTACAGGGTGGGGAAACTGTCCTTGTTGGAGACTAGGAGCCAACAAGTACAATATGTTTTCGGTGAATGTGGTGGAAATGACTGTAAGGTTTGAGGGGGGCTTTGCTCCTGCCGTCTGTCCTCCCTAGACTCTCTACCAACACCCTCCTGCAGTCACCACCTGGAAGGAAAGAGCCAAAGGGCTCCTTCCCAACAGTGATCATATGACCTAGGTTCGTTTTCTTTTAAAAAAAAATTATCCTAAGACCTGTCGTTAGTGTTAAAAGTGGGATCTCCATCCAGTTACGCCGAGGCTCTAATGCTGTGGCTCTAAGACATACCAATATAGCCATAAGTCTGGATCCAAACCAAAGTGTGCTGGTCCAATGACCCAGCAAGTGCCTTGAGCCTTTGGTCTCAGTGTTCACATTTGCCCTTCAGCAAATGTCTCTTCCCCTTGGTTTCTTCCAGAAACCAAGCACTTGTGTCCTCAGAGAAAGAGTCTGGGGTGCAAAGTGGAGGGTGCCGAGGATGACCCACAGCCTGCAGGTACTGGGCTCCACTTCCATGCCAGAGCCTTCATCTCCCAGCACGTAGCTTCCTTCCTTCTTTCCTTCTCACCCACCCACCTCACACACGCCTTTAAGCCCAGGGACATGTATTTTCCTGTGACACCGGATGTGCTACAGAAAAGCAGGCCAAAGGGTACCTAAGCTACCCTCCCTCCTCCCTCTGTCCTGGCTAAAGTGTCTGCCAACTTGACAGGCTCGAGAACCAAGGAGACAAACTTCTGGCATGTCTGGGGGTGGGGGAGGGGGGAGGAGGGGCATCTAGACTGGCTTAAAGTGGGAAGATGCATCCTCCTCCTGGGGACCTGTAGGCTGCACCATTCCATGGTCTGGGTTGCTAGACTAGATGAGAAAGAAGCAGACAAGCTGGGTGTATACAATATCCATCTCTGCTTTCTGACTGTAGACACAAGGTGACCGGCTGCTTCCCGCCCCTGGAGCCATGCCTTCCTGACACGATGGCCTAAACCCGCAAACTGGAAGCCAGGATAAACTCTCCCTCCCTTAAGTTGCTTCTGTCAGGTGTCTGTACTGCAATAAAGCAAGTAATTAATACGTGGATGGGGCTCTGGACCTAGAGATGGTTCAAAAGCCTATAACCACCAAGGAGTCTCTGCTCAGAGAGGTAGACTAGTTCCTTAGCCTGTCTGCCTCAAGTCCTTTGTTTCTCAGGTGAGACGGAAGCAGCCACCTGCCCACATTGTTGTAAGAGCCAGGGCACAGCTGTGACCCTCCTGCCGGGCTGAGGTGAGTCGGAGTTCTGTGCAAGATTTCCTCCCTCCCTTCTCTCCTCCTTTCAGCGTTCTGTTTCAAGCAGGGGTCTGTGAGTCCAGCAGCCCGTGTGACTCATACGCTCGCCTACCCTCCCACGGCTCCTGCTCATAAGGGGCTGAGCCCCAGCAGGAAGATCACAGTCAGCAGCTATGTACAAAGATAGCAAGAGGGTTAGAACCAAGATGACATGAGACAAACAGCTGGAGACGGTGTAGCCAGCCATCGCTTGGGGCCTAATTACCAGCAGTCAAAGCCCTGGTGACATCTGAGGTCCCTATCAACCCTGAATACACTCAGATGCCATCCTAGCTGGAGTTTTCTATCTAGGTAGCAAATTAAACAAGGCACGAGGTGTTCCGGTGGCCTCCAGGGGCCATCTCTAGCCCCAGCCCACTAAATCTCTGGCTGCTAAAGAAACTGCAGGTGCAAAGCTGCAGCAGAAATGCCACGTCAGGCAGGAAAGAGCACAGAACAGGATCCCACAGTGCATCCAATCACACCTGGTATTGTAACAGGTGAAGAAGAGAGAGAGTCATGCCTACTAGGTGTCCTGCAGCTACAATCTAACCGAGCTGGTGCCTGACCCCGAGGCCAGCCTGTCAGTTGGGCCATGTTCCTTCCCCCACTACCTTTTGTCCTATTCTCAAAACAAGTGTTCAGATCCTGCTGGTGGTGAAGATGTGGATCCTGTGACACATCCGAGAAGCTCTTCCAAGATTTGGGGCTGTGGAGACTCCCTTCTCCTTACCCAACACCTTCAGAAGCCCCACCTTCAGCTACTTGTGAGGAATGGAATGTTGAAGCTCTAATTCTCAAAGGCATGATATTTTGGTGGAGAATTTGGGAAGTAATGAAGTCTGCACGCAATCATGAGGGAGGAGTCCCAAGATGAGATTGGTACCCATATAGAGGAAGAAGGAGATGTTCTGGGGGAGGGAGAGACATTTTTCTCAATAGTGTAGCCATCAGTACGTTGTCCAGGCTCCTGTAAAGGGCCCCTTAATTAAGAAACCTTAATTAGACCCTTTGGCAGAACAACAGCAACAAAAAGACATGAAAGTAGAGAGGTCACTAGGGACGATGTTTCCTTTCCTATAAAAGAAATTCATGCAGGTCAGTGGTGGTGCACACCTTTAATCCCAGCCCTTAGGAGGCAGAGGCGGGTGGATTTCTGTGAGTTCAAGACCAGTCAGACCTACAGAGATTGAGTTCCAGGACAGCTAGGGCTACACAGAGAAACCTTGTCTCAAACAAAACAAAACAAAGGAAGAAAAGAAAAAGAAAAGAATTCCTAACTTAGAGGTTGGAAGTGATTCAGTGGGTAAAGTACTTGCTGGGCAAGCAGAGGACCTGACCTGAATTCTAATCCCCATCACCCACAAAGCATGCTTATAACTGTGATGCTGGGGGTGGAGACAGGTGGATCCTAGCAGTTCCTGAGCCAGCTAATCCAGCTGAAAAAGCAAATTCTAGTTTCAGGAAGAGAACCTGTCTCCAAAACTAAGATGAAGAACAAAAGAGGAAGATACCAGAAATTGACCTCTGGCCACACAACACACACACACACTCTGGCACACATATACACACACTGTCATATATAAGCACACACCTGCTTTCACACTGGCACACACACACATACATGCACACTGACACACACATATACATACATGTAAACTGGCACACACATACATACACAATTCATACAAACATATATACACGTGCATGTATACTGGTGCAAACACACACATATGTGCTTCCACACTGGCAGATACACATAGGCATATGCATACACCAAACACACATACAAATGAAACCAAACTAAACCTAAAAGGCTATAATTTAGTACAAGGGACAGCTCTGTGAACAGATATCATATAATGTATTAAAGGCAGGGGCATATTTTTGAGAAGATATGGGAAGTCAAGAGTGGGGATCCTATAAGAAGTCAGTGTGGAGAGACATCTTCTAGGGTCCCCCAGGAAGGATGTCCCAGCGGAACTTTGACGTGAATGCCGGCACTAGAGGATGGTGTATCCTAACAACAGAATGGCCTGGGGTTAAAATGCAAAGGCCAGCTGAGTAAGTGAGCTCACCTTTTTCAGTCTGGTGATGGACGACTTAAAGGAAATGGCCCTTCTTCAGTGGTCACTAAATGAATGGATGACCTTTGCAGGAAACCCCCAAAAGTTCCATGTTGCTGGGACATGAAGAGTGAGACCAGCAGACATGACTAGATTTGGGGGGGGGGGTGACAGGTTCGACAACAAAAGGCCCTGTGTAGCATATTAAGAAGAAAAAAATTGAAACTTGACCATAGTTCTAGGGTTTTCTGCCTATCACCTTCAGAATTCAGTGTCCTGTCCCTTTAAATTGCAAGGACAAGGGATGCATAAATTCAGCCTCCACCAAATTCTAAAAGAGACTTATGACCCAAACAGGTTAAAGATAAGTAGAACAGGAATTGAAACACGTTGGGAGGTTGTAAGCCAGGAAGGCCAGAGTAGCATTTAGTAGCATGAGTCCTGTTGGCATGTGAAAACAGGGACCTTGGCTATCCGTCTCCTGGATGCAAACCTAGACTTGCTTGGTGGAGGCCTTCCAGAGGCAAAGGACAGCTGTGTGGAGCGGATAAGACTGGAGGCAAGCCGACTGCTGGGAGTCTGTTGGGGCACACTGCCAGGGAAGGAGGTGGGGATAGCTTGTTGGTTGTCGGTGTAGAATGAAAGTGATCTCATAGTTGAGCACTAAATGATGGAAAGCAGTGCATGATGGGAGCATTTGGCAGTTGTGTCTGCCTGGATGTGGCCAGTGTGAGGGGGATGCTGGGTGGCAGTGGCACAGATGGGCTGAACCTTGGAGTCAAGATCTGAGCTGGAGAGACAGAAATTAGAACACAGAAGGACTGACACTCAGCACAAGCAGCAAGAAGTGTGGAGTGGCTCGCAAAGGAAGAGTCTTACACACGAGAAGTTCCCGACTCCTTGTTCTCTCTCTCTTCTGCTAGGTTAGGACTTCTTCAAAGCCAGGAATTAAAGTTTATATTGATTAACCCTCCCACTTCATAGTACAGACTGCATAGCAATGAGGTGGTACCCATCCACGGTTCAGTCATCAGTTATTCGGTAGCTAGCGTGTGGCAGGCTCTGTCCTAGGCTTCTGGACTAAGTCAGAAAGATATAAACAAACTAACTAAAAATAAAAACCTGGATCTTGCAACTAATTTGGTCACAGAGTTCAGTGAATCCCATCTCCTCCACATGTGAGATGTTTCCAGACAGGATTAAAGGGGAATGACCCAGCCTGAGTATGAGAGTCAAGATCTCATGGGCTGGAGGGCCAGAGAGAATAAAGAGGGGGCAGGAGAAGGGGAGAGCCAGACAGCTCAGGCATTCACAGTCAGTTAGACAGTGTCTCTGTCCCTCTCTCCCTCCTTCCCTAGACACCTAGAGCAGCAGGAAGGTTCTCTGTAAGCCACAGGCTCAGGCTTCTGACTGAAGCCTGGGATTGGGGAACATACCCGCCAACCAGACAGAGCACAGGACACACTTCCCATAACAAGGAAGGGCCGTGAGGGCTCATAGACAACACCACCACCTTCGCTAGCAGCCCTGGTCAGGCCTTCCTCCCTGTCGAGCTAGCCACATCTAATTCTTCCCCCTCAGACTCTGGGGTCACCCATGCCTGTGCCCTCAGCAGTCCCAAGGGGAGAAAAGGCCAGATTCAAAGACAGAACAGGACAGGGGCCATCACAGACTCATACCCAGCTGGCCCATCACTCTGGCACACTTCACCCTGCCAGTAGCTCTAGGCCCTTAAGAAAAGACAGTGGCTTTCTGCAAGGACACCCCCCCCCCGACACTTGCAGACCCCATCAAGATGATAGTGAAGAGAATTTCTTCTCAAGCTGTCAAGATTTCAAAAAAGACCCAAAAATAACTCCCATGTATTAGCTTCTGTTTGTGAAGTAGAAAAATGTATAAAAGAAAGCACTAGGTAATAAAGTTTTCTTGTAAGGATGTGCATATGTGAATGGGTGGCACATACACGTGTATGTGCACGCTAGTGGTCAATGTCAAGTGTCATCCTCAGTTTTTGAAGCAGGGGCCCTCACTGAACCTAGAACTTGCCAATTCAGACTAGGGAGCCCTGGCCTCTGTTCCCCAGCACCAGGTCGACAGGTGCATAGTACCATGCCTGGCTTATTGCCATAGGTGCTGAAGATCAGGTCTCGGGTCTCTATGAGAATGCAGTTAACACTTTGCCACGTAAGCCACCTCTCCAGGTCCTGAGGTTTGCTCCTCACTGGGGCACCTCACTAAGTATGAGCCTAGTGGGAAGAGAGGACGCCTCCTAAAGTAGGCAGATTGAGAGTCTTGCATCAGGCCGGCATCAGTCTCTAATGGTCACGTGTAAGTTAGCCAGTGGAACTGGTTGTTCACAAATCAAAGATCTGAGGCTGTCCAAAACAGGAGAGGTGATGGCAAAGGGGAGGGTGGAGAAGGCTGAATTGAGGAGCTGGGCAGAGAGACGTGGGCTACAGGGTCACGGAACCTGGGGTCCAACATGCACCAGCCACAGGGTAGTTACACATCTTCCACACATCCCTGAGCCAGAATGAGAGGGAGCAGAATCATGTCCCAGAGGCAGCACGGCCCACTCTGCAGCTCCACCAGCTGCATTGTTTGATGAGTTAATGGCTGCACCAACCTCCTAGGGCTCCTGTGTGAATTAGATGAGTTCATTCAGGGCTCTTTCTAGGAACATGTTTGATCCAGGGTCAGATAGGGCCAGAACTCCACAATAGACATTGGCTGGTTGTTTTTTAAGATTTAGTGTTTTAAGTTTAGGTATATCTGTGTGTGCCTGTGTGAGTTCATAGGCACCACATGTGTGCAGGATCCCACAAAGACCAGATTAGGATGCTAGGTGCCCTGGAAATAGAGGGTTGTGAGCCATTATGTGGGTGCTGGGAACTGAACCTGGGCCCTCTGCAAGAGAAGCAAGTGCTCTTAGCCACTGACCCATCTTTCCAGGCCTATTATTAATTTTTATTACATTTATTTACTTATTTATTGAGTGTGTGTGTGTGTGTGTGTGTGTGTGTGTGTAGATCAGAAAACAACTTGTGAAAATCGATTCTCTCCTTTACCATGTGAGTCCCAGGAATAGAACTCAGGTTGTCAGTCTTGGCAGCAAGCATCTACACCAGCTGAGCCCTCTCGCCAGCCCCTGCTACTATTTCTGTAAATGAGGATAACAAGGCAGCGGAGAGGTTACTTGGCTAAGGCCACCAGCAACAAAATAGCAAAGCCTAGACCAGCAAGATTTCATGGGCCCCTGTCAAAGGAATCATGTGGAGACCACAGTGACAGGTCCAAGTGTCCAGGGGCCGTGTTGTATGATCTGATCACCCAGGCAGGCAGAGCATAGAAGGGAGTCCAAAGAAACTCAGCCTGCCTGTAAACAGGCCTCCCCCATGAGTTTCTAATATAGGAATCACGAGGTTTGGAGTTAGAGGCACATCCTGTTTCACTTGCCCACCACTCCAGGAGACCACAGGATCCTGTGAAGACTCCTCCATCCAATTCCCCAGCCAACCATACAGACAGCTATTCCAGGCAGCACAAACCCCATTCCCACCTGCCGGACTTTCTTCCGTTCTCTAGCCTTCACGGCATAGAGGTGGGGGCCAGCACTGTCAGAAAAGAAAGCTTTCTCAAGGACCAGGTGTTATCATACCAAGCTGTTCTCCAAGGAGCATCTACCTGCTGGGGTCTGTAAGGGAGATGCTGACATAATCTTAATTATGAGAAAGACTTTCTCAAGGATAGGAGAGTGTGACCCAGAAGATGCCATGAGCAAGTCCTCCTGCTCTGTAAGGGAAGTCACCGGGTGGAATATTACGGGTATCATGCACCTTCTTATCCCATGATCCTGTCTGTGGCTTAGCAAGGTAGTGATTGGAAGAAAGGGAAAGAAAAAAGTGTGTGTGTGTGTGTGTGTGTGTGTGTGTGTGTGTGTGTGTGTGTGTATCCATCAAATTTGAGATCCCCTCACCGGCTGCATGGGAGACCAGGGCGAACTTTCTCCCCGACTGTGTTTTACATTTCAGATGAAGCGCATTCTATTTCAGGTGCCACTGAAAATGCAGGAAAAGTACCAGAGACTCAAGTCCCAGGAATTCAACTGGCCTCAGTTCAGAGACAGCGAGTGGTCTCAAGCCATCTTTTCTGCATATTCATAATTTCTCAGTGTGAAGAGGTCCTTGCCACCCCATGGGGGAAAAAAAGGAAAGAAGGCAGAAAGAGAAAAAAAATAGAAAGTTTCCTTGGGATGTATCATGTCAAACAAAACTGGAAGACCATCACAGCAGCCCCGGAGGCCCTTGTCTGCCTTCAGCGGCTGTCCCCCAGTGTCTGACTCTCTGCTCTCCCTGACAGGCACATCCTTGCCCAGGTGTGAATGGGGCAGGCTGCAGACGGAATACATTACACTCAGCAATCAAGGCTGCCTCCTGAGAAGGGAGTGGGGTGTGTCTAAGTGTTTAGCTCCTGGCTAGGATGACTTCGGCAGGAATGGGCAGCAGATGTGATGAGTTTTATTCACAAAAAAAAAAAGGGCACACGGCCTTGAGTGGCACCTCCTGTGGGTGTTGTGTCACCTGCCGGCCCCTGCACAGCTCCCGTGGGCTGTGAGATGCTATTCGCATTCATCTATGGTAGTAAGAAGTCTTGACCATGCTTTTTTCTTTTGCCATATTTAATCTGATAAATATATTTGCTCTGAGAAAAGCACACTAATTAGAACAGAGAACATTCTCATCACCATAGAATGTTCTAGCATGCTCTTTTCCCTGACCTCCCCAGTGGTGACAGCTCTCCTGATATCTATGCCAACATAGCATTCTCCTGATCTCAAGCTAATACCATTAGGACCAGAAAGTAGGTCCCGACAGCTTTCGTTTGCACTATCATGGTTGTGTGATTCACCATGCCATGGGCTATGCCCACAGCTCACTGCTACTCTGGGCCGAATGTCTGTGCTCCCCCAGAATCCCTGGGTGAAACCTGGCTGATTCCCAATAAAAAGAGATTTGAGGGTGGGCTTCTGATAAGTTGGCAGCTATATCATGAAAAGGAATGATTCTGTCCTCAGACTGTCTGCTCAGACTACAACTGTCTCCACCAAACCTCAGACTGCACTGAGCTCCTGTCTCCTCCTGCCTTATATTCCTCTCTCTGCCCAGCCATATCACTTCTGTCTCTACCTTCCTAGTGCTGGGATTAAAGGTGTGGGATCCCAAGTGCTGGGATCACCTTTGTGTGAGCTCTGTTTCTCTTTTAGACAGATTCAATCTCATGTTTCCCAGTGTGGCCTTGAAATAACAGAGATCCCTCTGTCTCTGTCTCCTGAGTTCTGGTATTAAAAGTGTGTGCCACCACTGCCTGACTTCTAGTGGCTTAGCTCTGCACTCTGATCTTCAGGCAAGCTTTATTTGTTAAAAAATAAACAAAATATCACTACACACACACACACACACACACACACACACACACACACACCATTGAATGAGGACCCAGCAAAAGAAAATGGCTGGTTATGAACCAAGAAACAAGCCTTCATTAGGCACCAAATGGTTTCTATGTATAAGCCACCAAGCCTGAGGAATGTAATAGTCTCACCACGGACAGAGAGCCTGTGATGAGTCAAACGGCAGGCCCCACTCTGTAACCCTACTGCTCACAAATGCATCCACCTACCAGGCCCTGAACAGGCAAGACCTTAGGCTTCCCATGGGCCAATCCCTCCATGTTGGTTTTGGGGTTTTCAGGGATCTGACCGGAGGGACCCTAACCTCCAGGAAGCCCTTGGATTAATTTCCTATCTCTAATGTCATCTTTCTCACCAGCAGGATTTTTCCAGATGTCCCTTCCAGTCTCCAAATTGTTCATGAACTTGACCAGTTAGATTCAAGCAAGACCATCAGGTCTATAGACTTCACAGTGAGCGGTCTCATCAGCTCTAATGTGAAGGAGGTAGTGGGCCAAGAAGCACAGGTTTCTCAGGGCTCCAGAGTCTCTGCCAAATTATCCTTCCTCTCAAATTGCCTCCACACTTCAGGAAGAAACACAATCACAGTTCACCGGTGGAATATATACTTCCAAAGTGATTTTTAAAATAATTGTACTGTATGCTAAACCTTGGGAAGGAGACAAAAAGAAAACCCTGCAGCCAAGTCATTCTAGCCTGAGCAGCAACGACAGGATCTCATAATTAGGAAACGCAATGTCATTTCTGCATGCTAAGGCACCTTTGAAACACCTACCGAATGGAAGACTGAATATCTGATAGCGGATTGATTTCAGATTTCAAGCCAACTGCAGCAAAATAATGAGCTACCTCCATCTTGAGCTGCCAAGCTCAGGTATTGGGGAGAGGGCACAGGAGGGAGGAGGCAGGCGTGGAAGGGACCAGCGCAGAGGTCTCTGTACAGCTGACAGACTGTGTTGGGCTACAAGATATGCAGGACCCCACCGCATCTTGTGTGAAGTCATTTGCCCCAAGGGGCTATTGTGGAACTCAGTCTTGATTGGAAGTACTTAGCAGAGCTGAGGCTGGGAGTGAAGGGCATGGTAGCCTGGACTCCAAGTAGCTACAGGTGTTCCTCAGCACAGACAGAACAAGGCACACAGTGTGATTCGTGCTCTGAGAAATGACAGTGGTGACCTCCACTTCCAGCCCTTTGACAGCGCCAGAGCTCCTAAGGCCTGAAAATGACAAACCATCCTTTTCATAGCTCCTGCCAATCCAGCATCCCCCCAGAGCACCCCCAAGATCTGGCCTTCTAGCCTCTGTGATTGAGGAGGGTGTTACCTTGCAAAGCCCTCCCCCACCCTGATCCCCGTTCATGGAGCTAGAAGTATTAAGGAGGATCTTCAGTTAAAGCCCTTGCCACCCGAACATGAGGACCAGAATTTGAACCCTCAGGACTCATGAGTTTCAAGTGGGCATGGTGGCCCAGCTGTAATTCCAACCTCAGTAGCCAGAGATGGAGGAACCTCAGACCAAGCAGGCTAGCAAAACCAGTCATATGGGAGCGCTTTGGGTTTGAAGGAGATCCTCCGCCTAAATGAATGAGGGGGAAGAGTGTTGAAGATGATTCCTGATACAAACCTAGACGTCCACATCTGTCCACACGCTTATAAACATGCATACACATAACCTACAAACATGAATACATGTACACACTTGGAAATGGAAAAAAAACTCCTCCCCATCACCTCAAGTTCTTTTAAAGTCACATTCAAATTCCTGTAGCCCACAGGACATGTGTGGGGAACCTGCTCACACAGCCCTCTATTATTAAGCACCTCACTCTTTGGTAAGACCCCTGGGCACAGCTCCAAAGACTTATGGGAGCTGGCATACAAACCATACCCAATCCCTCTCATAAGATGGGGTAACTGAGATATATTCTGTACCCCACTACCCGGAGCTCCTCACAGCATCAATCTCCAGTTGCTCCTGGGGGTCGCTGGCCGCGTTCCCCACCCAGCCTCCCTCCTTCAAGTGTTTTCTGGACTTTCTAAACAAAATACATGTACCCAATTCTTCTATCAGGATTTGTGCCTAGGGAACCGACTAAGTGATCCTCCACTCATACGCTCTCCCCCAAGTCAAACAGGTTCTTCTTCCTTTCTAGCGTGATGGTCGCAGACCTGCCAGACCCTAGCCAGGCTACCACAGGGTCAGCTTGCAAAGGTCCCTTGATACAAAAGTCTGAGACAGGATCCAACACTGTCGGCTCCTCTGTCCAGTGTAATTCAATGCCAACATTTCTCTCGGTCAGAGCACGGCACTCTGCATCTCAGGCTGAGCGCACTTGCCTCTCTGTGGCATCTCCCTCTCAGATACAGAGTGGCCGGCCAGGCCTCTGACTTCAGCTACTGATGCTCATTGTTTCTGAGTCTCCCATAGGCTAACTGTTCCTGTTCTCTGTGTCATCATCCAAGCGGTCAATGTGAATGTGAAACAGGATGGGTTCCAAGGCATGGCCCTACGCTGGGGTCCTAGACACCTCAACTCTGCCTCAGCTCTTTAACCACACCCCATGGGTGCAGGCTCATTAGTCACCACACTTGTGCCTCATTGTCATCAAGTCCGTATTTTCTCTATTAGACCTTCGAGGACTTTGACTGAGAGTCCACAGATGCCCCATGGAAAGCCAGACTTGCCATCTGAAAGGCTGAATGGGATTCAGCTAAACTCCAGGGTCTTTCGTCTTCCTGCCCTGCCCTGTCTCCACTTCCCGACCACAAAACCATCTCATTCAAGCCACACCAGGATGAAAATAGCCCTCATATATTTCAGTCACCAAGTTCAGATATACATTCATAAATTCTGGGTGTTGGGGGCAGGGGATAAAACCCAGGACCTTGCGCATGCTAGGCAAGCACTCCACCACTGAGCCACATCGCGGCCCCAAACTTTTAAATCTTTGAACAGCAGAGGGTCTCCGACATAGCTACTCTCTGGTTCTAGCCTGAAAAGAGCCACAATCAACATGCTGTAAACCGATCAACTTGACTGCACACCCATAAAAACATATTGGTGGGCACTGATGTTTGAATTTTGACAAGTCACCAAGTCTGATTCCTTTTTATGTCAGCCCAGCTTCCTTCCACCCTGGACTCTCGCTTCTGAGGTCACCCAAGCACTAAGAACCAAGATTTTCTCCATCTCCAATCAGGATTGGTCTCCATAGGGACCAAAAGTTCCCTATCTTGGGAACTCTCTTGGCTTTATGCAAACCATGACAGATATTTGGAAGCTCCTTATGGACAGCTGTTTGGTGTCTGGTTTCTGCTAAGCATGGGGGAGGCCGCCCAGATGAACACAATGCATTCTCAAAGCACAAGGTTCCCTTCCCACGAGAACAGGACAGGTGGTGGTGAACAGCACACCACGCGGATGTATTCACGGGGCAGCGCCACGAGCCTCCCATCCAGGAAGAAACTGCAGAACCTGACCCCACTCTGGGAGATTTTACGGATTCAACCCCAAACCCCAGCCGTTCCTTCCCTCTTCCCCCTCAGTATGGTCCTCCGAGTCCGTCTCCCACATCCCTGGTATTTGGGAGCACCTCAAGGGCTGAAGCAGCCTCCAGAAGACTTGGAAAAGGGATGAAGTCCAAAATAATAAAACTAGTAGCGTAGTGACCAAACCCTGGCCTCTGTCTGGAGCAGGGACCCCTCAGAGGACCGCCCTCTCAGAGGACCGCCCTCTCAGGGGACCGCCCTCTCAGGGGACTGCCCTCTCAGAGGACGCAGTAATTGATCCTAGGATTCTAGAGCTTCAGCTGGCCGGGTCACATCCTGGGAAGCACAGCTCGTTCTTGTACAACCTCCTGAGATCAAGATCAGCTATTTTTGGCAGTGTGATCTGTGGGACGATTAGGGGGGTCAGGGTACCATGTAGTCCAGGCTAGCCTTGAAGTGGATGAGGATGACCTTAGGCTTCTAATCTTCCTGTTTCCACCTTCCAAATCATGGGATTCCATGTGTGCACTTAGTCCAGTTTCTGAGGTACAAGAGCTCAAATTCGGGGCTTCTTGAATGCTAAACCAGCACACTCCCAACTGTTCCGCGCTAGCGTCTCGCCTGCAAGAACCACGTCGGACACAGGATTATTCTACAGAAAAGCTTTAATGCCCCTTGGGAGAGAGAGCATCAGCCAACATGGCCGGGGACGGAGATATGAAGGAACCCATCCCTTATATAGGAAGCAGACCCTGCTTCGGACGTGTCACTCTTGGATTGGTCCGCTGCTCCCAGTCCTAGGTGATGCCTCGGGAGTAGGCGGGGACGCAGTAGTGGAAAGTTACCAACACGTGTGCGCTTTCTTGCTCACCTGGCGGTGTAGCGCCATCTTATGGTGGAGAGTGTGGTTGCTGCCCCCCACACCCAACCAAGCTGCATGCCCACCCACTCAGAGCCTGAGCTCTGCAGATGCATCCCTCACCGCCTCTCCTGCATGTTCACTCTGGGCCTCTTTCTCAGGAGTGGGTCTCTATCCTGCAGGTCGCTCTGACCGCCTGTGACAGCTTCCAGTCTCAGCCACGCTGACGGCCTCTCCCACAAGACGATTAAGACTAAATCTCACGAAAGGGCGAGCATTGCATCATGGGTATCAGGGAAAAGTCTCACAGGTGATGTCCATGTTCAGCCCAGAGCAAGCCATGGTCTGAGACGTTCTCCACCCTGGCATGGAAATATCTTGTACTAGAGGGGAACTGGCCCAGCCCCTCTGTTCCTTTGTTACCCAGATGAGCACCTTACATTCTATGTCCCCACATTTATGAAACGAGGCTGATAACAGCATTTGTCGCATAATTTAGAAAAATTATTGTCCCACGCTACCGTCTCGCCAGCAAGAACCACGCGGAACACTAGGATCCTTCTGCAGGAATGGCTTTAATCCTCTTGGGAGCTAGAGCATAAGCCAACATGGCCGGGGACCCAGATAAGATGGAACCCATCCCTTATAAAGGAAACAGACCCCGCTCTGGACGTGTCATTCTTGGATTGGTCAACTGCTCCCAGTCCCAGGTGATACCTTGGGAGTAGTGGAAAAATACCAACACGTGTGAGCTTTCTAGCTCACCTGGCGGTGCAGCGCCATCTATGGTGGAGAGTGTGGTTGCGGCCTTCTACAAATTATCACAGGCAAAACCAATCACCTAATATAAGACTTGCAAGTGGCATGTTAGCTATCAGCCACTATATTTTTTAGTATAAAAGAGTATATGGCAGATGTCTGGCAGGTGGTTTTTGAAAGGGGGGAAGACTATGAAGTCTGAGAGTTTTAGGGAGGGAACAGTCAAACCTGGGGACAATAAGAAAGGACAAAGCCCAGCTCTGCTGATGTCACAGATCTGGCCCAGAGGCTGCTGGCACTAAACTGTGTGTTATCTGTGGGAGTCACCTTCCCTCTCTGACCCTCTCTCATTCTTGAAGATACTTATGTTCCTGTGCCGCGTGTAACCAGGGTAGAAAGAGCGAGGCGCGAGGCCCTTCCTAAGAAGCATGGTCAGCTGGTCCCCACTGGCGGGAGCTCATCCTCCTCTGTTTGTGAAGTCGCTGGCATAGACAGAGGAAAGCAGAACTTGGCCTGTAAGGACCTGGAGGCACCAGGCCAGTTCTGAGCTCAGTTTCATTTTGCCAGCCACAAATCTTTTCCGGTGTCATGCAGCACACTGTGGGCATAGACAAACATTAAACAATAGTTTAACACATCGTGGTCTTCAGTCTACAGAGCCTCCTCAGAGCACCGGCCAGGAGCCGCCTGGCTGATTAGGGAAGAAAAGCTTGCTCATCTTCTAGTCCTTGTCCTCTTGGCGCCCTTCCTTGGAGTGGAGAGGCCGTGGGCTACAGTGAGTCTGAATTCACATTCGCTAGGCTCCCCAGGCCTTCAGAAGGAGGGCTCAGGAAATAACCCTGAGCTTCCACTATATGCGGCTCATCCCTGTGCCCATGGCCAGTTCATACACACACCCCAGCCCAGTGCCCCCATGCTTTGCCACTGTTCTGACCGGGTTTCCCCACCATCTCACGTGTCTATTCTAATCTGTTGACCATCTCTACCTGGAGAAGGGCATCAAGAATCCCGAGAGAGGGCAGGAAGACGACTCTGTGGTTAAAGCACTTGTAGCCCAAGTGTGAGGGTGGAGTTCAGATCCCCACAGCCCACAGAAATGTGGGCATGGAAACCTGCTTATAATTCTAGCATTGGAAGGTGGAGGCAGAGGATCCTGACCGCAAGCTGACTAATGAGACTTGAGGTATCGGTGAGCTCTGGATTTGATGGAGGGCCCTGCCTCAAGGAATAAAGTGGTAGAGCAATTAAGGATGTTTCCTGACATCAGTCTCCAGCCTCCACACGCATGTGTACACATATGATCACAGACATACAAACTTGTATACATTCTCACCGATGTCCCCATGCCCATACACGCACTCCTGAGGGGTGGGCCAGCTCAGTGCAAGAGTGTCTGCTTAGCAGGCACAAGCCCCGCGTTCCATTTCCAACACCACGAATTATATACCTTTGTAAGAAAGAAAGAGAGGGAAGAAGGGAGGGAGGGAAGGAGGGAGGGAGGGAAGGAGGGAGGGAGGGAGGGAGGGAGGAAGAAAGTAAAAAGGAAGGAAGAAAGAGAAAGAGAAAAAGAGAAAGAGAAAGAGAAAGAAGGAAGAAAAATAGCATATAATTCTTTCTTTGGTGGGCACAGTAGCATGCACTAATAACTCCAGTTACTTGGGAATCTGAGGCAGGAGGATTACTGGAGTTCAGCAATTCCAGGCCAGCATGGGCAGCACTGTGAAACTCTAACTAAACAGGACAGAAAGCAAACAGTGGGTGACTTCTTTGGGTAAAGGCAGGTTCTCTGGAGGCCTGGGTGGAGGTGACCTTCTTTGTGGGCCATATTGTCCCTGGCAAGGTTCAATCTACACAAATTTGCTACATTACTATAAAAAGCACTTTAAAGGAAGGGCAAAGAACTTTGTTCTAGTAGCAAAGTATCACTGTGGGGGAAAGGATGTGAACACCAGGAAGACAGATCCAAGCACATCCCAGGCTCCCAGCATGCCCTGCACACAGCAGAGGACCATAGGCATGTAAAGGTTGCTGTTCCATTATTGGGGAAGTGTCCCCTACCCTCTGCTTCTCCAGGAGGCTCAAAGCTCCATGGGGAAAATGACCTTGCTCAGCGATACTCTCTGCAATGACCCAGCTCAGCACTCAGGATGTAGGACGCACTCTATAAAGCCTTGTTGACAAAGATGGAGGATGGTTGGACAGTAATGAGCAAGCAACTTAGCCAGAAAATACTGGTCTTTAGATGCATGAATGAAGCCTTCTCTCCAGCTTGTTTTCCCTCACTGGCCCGTCAACTCTTTAAACTTTCAGTCACATTCTGCCTCAGCTGTCTTACCCAAACGCTGCAGGCGTGTAGAAGAAGAAAAGCCTCTTGCTGCCCATGCCTGCAGGAGACTGGGGCAACGTTCTTACCAGGCGCTCCCACAGAGAACACAGAGAATGGCCCATGGACATCCTACAGCCTCCTGAGTAAACAGTACAGGACACAGGAATTTCAGCCCTCCTCACTCTGCCCCAGAACCTAGAAATTTCTTTAGTCAAACCTTACAGACTCTGTAGAAACCATCTGTGGCTTAAAAGAGGGGGAATTTCATGCGAGGTGTCTCTGCCCTGACAGCTTCCTTGTCTGCTCGGCTCCACAGCCACCTCCTGAGCCTGAGAAACCCAGGGGTAGGGTACAGGGAAGACAGTCAGGCAGAGTGGGGGTGCTGTGCAGAACCTACTGTGGGAGTGGGGCAGATCAAGGAAGAAGTGTGCAGAAACTGAGCTCCACAGTCTCCATATCAGCCCCACCCCTCAAAGGGATTACTCTAGCCATGAAGAGAAGGGACATGTCTAAACACAGCCAACTTCTCATCTGAGAGAAGGGAACTGAAACCAGAGGTCAATAAGGGGACTCCTGAGCAGGCATGGCAGAGCAGCCTCGGCCCTGTGAACAACCTGTCTTTACCCTGGGTATATCTTGGCTGCACCAGCAGGAGCCATTGCCATTGGCAGAATTCAATCAAGGAGACAGTCACCATCTTCTCCCCACTTTGCTGATTGTAAGATCATGGAAGATCCTGACTCATGCACTCAGGGGCACCTGCCTCTGGACATCAAGCCAGCGGCCTGTGTAGAGGCATTGGGGTTCCCAAGGATGCTCTCCCAGCAGATCCTCACGGATGCTCCTTTATGCATGAGAATGGTTCATGTTCTCAACCCGTTTGGATCTTGAATCGATAAGAGGCACACTTCTAGACAGGTCTGTGGGTCGTTTCCAGGAAGGGGTTGACTGATGGAAGAAGGTTCTTCTCCATAGAAGGCATCACATTCCAGTGGCAACCCAGACACCAAGAGGTCCAAGGAAAAAGCAATATTCCTTGCTTGCCTGCCTTTGCGTCTCGATACTGAGTATGTCTATCATGATAATGATGCTGCAGGTGGTGGTGCTGCTGGTGGTGTTCATTTTGATGGTGGTGATGCTGCTGCTGGTGCTGGTGGTGATAGTACTGACGACGATAGCGGTGTAGATAATAATTCCAGCCTTTGCTGACGTCAGAAC
Source organism: Myodes glareolus (assembly GCF_982192425.1). Lineage (NCBI taxonomy): Eukaryota > Metazoa > Chordata > Mammalia > Rodentia > Cricetidae > Myodes > Myodes glareolus. Next base: position 27,032,228 of record NC_142029.1, on the reverse strand, counting down.
CAAGTTTCTTTATCCTTTCAACCTGGAGTAAAGAGCAGCAGCTCTCCAGGAATCTTCCAGGCCTGTGGCATTGGATTGGAACGGCTGAGGCATCCAACCTCGTGAACTGACCGGTTACCAGGTTCCCAGCCTCTCTAGTAGTATGCAAACAGTCATTATTGAACCATTCCGTTGTTCTATATAAGACAATCTAGTTAACCTCCTCTGGATAGACGTTCATCCAATCAGTTCTGTTCCTCTAGAGAACAGTAGCACAGTGTGTGTCTCACCCACAGTCTGCTACAGGCTGTGAGCCACCAGGCTGCAGGGCTCAGGAGAGCATCAATCCCTGGTAGGTCTCAGCTCCCAGCCCTAGAGATATTCTGCTGTGTCCTTTCTCTCTGTTGAGATTGTGGGAGCTCTAGGCAGGGGGAATCTAAACACACAACTCCTCCACACACTTTCACCAACCAAGTAAGAGAAACCTAGGCTGCAGCACCGTTCCCAGAAGCCCTGGCCAATGCTAACACAGAGAGTCGGGACCTGGACAAGGTGTTCTTTTCTCCAGGCCCAGCAGGAGCCTGTGTCTTCATCACTGGACCCCAGAAGGTACACAGGGTTCCAGGACCCTGAACATTTCCACACTGGAATGTAGATCGCTCATGCGTTAGCATCCACCAAGAGTGGGGGCTACTGTCTGTACCTCTCTGGGTCACATTTCTTCAGCATTTTCAGTGTGTGGAAGTACACAACATAAAAATTAGAGACACAGGGTCCCCCTCAAGATAGCCACTCTGAGCCAGAGGTCATGCCCTCTTCTGTCTTTGTCCCATGCTCACTTGTTCAGAGCAAGGGTTTCTCCTCAGGCTCAGCACCCATGGGGCCATGATGGCATGTTTTTCTAGTCCTCTGGACAGGCAGGACCATGTCTAGGTCACCTTCATTCCCAACAGTGCCTGGTCTACAGCCTACCATAGGAATCCATAAGAAGAGGACCATCAACACTTCCTTTATTTGACAAAGGAGTGATAGCCATGCCTGTTCATTCATCCCCAGCTCCTTCCTGCAGACAAGCCTTGTCAGCCCATGTCGTCCTCGCAGGATGTGTTGATGGAGGCCTGATTGCCATCCACCTACCAACACCCAGTGAGGGAGAAGCAAGAGGTTCACCTCACAGGTGCAAGGGTCTGGGCCAGCTTCATCCCAGACAGACCAGCCAGGACCCCACATCCCCAGCCAGCTGCGTGGCGGTATTCGCCCTCCATCAAAAGTCATTCCAGAGGTCTGAGGTCATTGAAAAGCGAGCATGACGTCTTCATCTTCATTTGATCGGCACACAGTAGGTGCATTATGAGCACCTACCAAAGGTTGCATTAGCAAGGAACAAGATGCCTCTGCCAAAGTGGGTGTCGAACAACGATGTGTACACTATTCTAACATGCAGCTGCACACATTCTGTTTTGTTCGGCTTGTTGAGTGTGTCTCATGTACACACACACACTGAAGTGCACACACACACACACACACACACACACACCATGTATCAGGAAGAATAGGTTGTGTGACCATACCTCTGCTCCAGAGGGATAATTCCAGGGGGAGCCAGGCTTAGAAGGGGACAACATGGGCTAGTGACCTTGAGTGAATGAGTCCACCTCTCAGGGCTTTGATCTTCAAATCTGCAGAGCAGGGAAGAGATGACTGCTCTTCTCCCCGCTTGGGATGTGTGGGAGCCTGTTCCAGGTTTCCATCCAGCCACCCCATGTGGCTCCACCTACTGCCACCACAGGTCTGCTGTCTGCCCGTGATGCTATCAGGGGCTCCTGTCGAGCTGTAGGAGGTAAAACCCAGAGCGCCCACATGGCCATGTGGTCATCAGCACCTCTGTGGACTCCTGCATTCTGTCATTCTCCAAAATCATGAAATCTAGAAATGAGATTCAACCATGTTTAGTACAGCACAGAGCAGACACACTTTAGTAGGCCACCTATCTGTGTGTGTGTGTGTGTGTGTGTGTGTGTGTGTGTGTGTGTGTGTTGGGGGGCGTGTGTTTACATGCATGTGTATATGTACCTGCATCCTCTACAAGGGCTAAACTAGTCTCAAATTTAAGTACTTCCTCTTATTAACAGAGCCATACAAAAGCACACGTCCAAATTTGGAGCTCAGAAATAGATCACTATTGCACTAGACATTATTGTTCCCCAAAATGTATGGAAACACTTAAACTGACCCTTTGAGAAATGAAGAGACAGGGCCAAACTATCTATAAAAGAAAGGTCATTTGAGACAGGCATAGTGCCACACGCCTGAGACTTTGAGGCCAGCCTGATCTATGTAGCAAGTTCAAGGTCAGCCTTAGCACAAAGGTAAGACCCTGTTTCAAAAGGAGGTGGGGACTGGAGAGATGGCTCTCTTGCTGTTCCGGAGGACCTGAGTTCAATTCCCAGTGCCCACATTTGTCAGGAGGTTCACAGTCACCTGTAACTCTGGATTCAGGGTATCTAACACCTTCTTCTGACCTACATGGGTACCCACATTCACATTCACCCATTCCCATACCCACTATGCCTTTACACAAACATGCACACACACACACACACACACACACACACATAATAAAATAAATCTAAAAAGAAAAAGGAAAAGATACTGGAAAGTGGAAGGGTGCAGGAAGGAAAACTCAACTAGGGGTGGGAGGAGGTGGGAATTGTGTAGTTCACAGGAACGGGCCTGCCCAGCGTCTACCAATGAGCTGTGGGTGTCTTCAACTTTGACCCCTCAGCAACCCTCGGCAGGGCCCCTCCCACTTCGTCAGAATCCAGCATCCCGGCACTGTCCCACCGCCTCACACCAGAATTAAGAGTTTCATAAACAAGCCCAATGTCCGCCTTGCTTCCCGTGACTCCCTTTGAACAGAGCTGAAGGTCCTTCCTGTCCTGAAACGAAATGTCAACCAGAAACTTAAGTCGCTGTGCCACCATGTGGCGAACAGAAGGACAGCATGCTTAGCACAGGGCTGAAGAGGGGAGACAATGAGCCCTCCTGCCAGACATTTTAAAATCCAGAATAGACATGGGTACCTGTTAAAAGGTTCCACGCTAGTTGTTAATTGGACTTGGGATGGCCTGGCATTCGGGGGAGTGGTTGGTCTGGTTCTCTATTTCTGGGGCTTTGGTTTTATAAAGCAGTGTGGTTAGGAACGGCCCTCACGGCTGTCCCTTCTCAAAGGGCACTCTCAAGCCATCCAAACAAGCCCTGTCCCATTTTATGGGGAGCATCAGGAGGGAAACAAGCAGGGACAGGGGGACCAGAGATTCCGGGGAGAGCCGATCAAAACTGGGTATTATGAAAATGCCATTAGGAAGCCTGTTACTTTGTGTGCTGATTTTCAAAATAAATTAAGAAAAACAAATGGCAAGGTTCTGAACTCAGAGCTCTGCAATGTAGGACTTCCACTTCTTCCCAGGAAATCTTTAAAGGTACTTATGGAGAGAAGCCTGCACTCCAGAAGCCACCAAATCCCCCTAAGATGCCAGGACCTGTCTTAAGTCTTGGTAGCAGAGCCTCCTATGAGAGTGCTCACAGCTGGTGGCGTCTGCCCTCTAGTGGAAGATCTGGGAACGACAGTTTGGAGTGGGTAAAGGGTCGCTCCAAACCAAGCCAGCGCAGGTTTCTTTTACCCAGCAGCAGGGCCCCTACACAACGCTAGTTGCGCATTGGCTGGCGGGCAGACTGTGGGGCCTTGGAGAATCCGTGCCAGGAAATGACCTTGGATGCGTAACAAGTCACAGAAACCTTGGAAGTTTTTCTAAGCAGCAGTTCTCTCCAAACTCCAAGGAAAACAACACAGTTCGGTGCTTGGGAAACCCTTCTCCCTTGATGTGTTCCACACGTGGTTCTCCTAGATCCTGGAACTTCGGAGCCTGGGCAGTGAAGTCAGGCAGAATCCTTTCCAAAAGGACGTCTGAAAACTGAGACAAATAGTGACTTGTTTTAAATGCCTCGCTTCATTTGCAGAATGCTTGGTCCCTTAAAAATATAACACCCCCCCCCCATTTTTTCTTAATCCTTTTAAAATAAAAATACCCGTTCTGTAATACATCACGGATTCCAGAAATCCCTCGAGAAGATATGTGTGATTGAGATGCGCTTGGATGCAGGACTCACTATAAGCCAGGCACAATAGTTGCTCACCTGTGACCCCAGCGTCAGCAGAAGGCCTCTGAGGCTAGCTGGCCAGCCAGTCTAGCTGAATCCATGAGCTCTGGGTTCACAGAGAGTTCCTGTCTCTAAAAATGGGGAGCAGAGACTAATGAAAGACACCATCATCCACCTCTGGTCTCCACGTGCACCACGCATGGTACACAGAAAAACATGTACAAATACATACACCACACACATGGCAAGGGGTGGATTTTTTAAAGCTGTGTGTAAGGGTTCTTATAATTTGTTTATAACATACCTTTCTGAAGGTTATTTTTCCTCCCTTTAGGATACTGGTACAACCTATTAACTGTAATTATAGTATTTAAATATATGTCTTTAACATGAATGCTGGTTCAAATGTTCAAAAACGCAAAGGGTACTAGTGCTTAGTCACTAACTGCCCTCTACTTGGTTCATCTGAACTTTAACCTCACAGCAGACACTGTACACACATAACTCATTTAACTCTAAGGACAAAGCATGGATTATTGTTAGTACCTTTACTTCACCGTTAAGAAAACCGAGCCTCCTGGAAACAACCCAAATGCCCCTCGACTGAAGAATGAACAAGGAAAATGTGATACATTTACACAATGGAGTACTACACAGCAGAAAAAAATGACATCTTGAATTTTGCAGAAAAATGAAGAGCGTTAGAAAACATTATTTTGAGTGAGGTAACCCAGACACAGAAAGACAATTATCACATGTACTCACTCATGGATTTTTTTTAAAACATAGAGCAAATAAAGCCAGCCTACAAATCACAATCCCAGAGAACTTAGACAACAATGAGAACACTAAGAGAGACTTACATAGATCTAATCTACATAGATCTCTTGAGTAAATTGGGAGCATGGGGGCTATGGGGGAGGGCTGAAGGGGGGAGGTGAAAGGCAGGGAGGAGAGCAGAGAAAATGTAGAGCTCAATAAAAGTCAATTAAAAAATGAAAACTGAGCCTCCACAGAGTAGTTGAGCAGGGATTCATAGGGTGAATCTACGGCAGTCTGGAAGGGCTCTGGTCTCTCTGCATCGCTCTATTGCCTTCTGTCTGAGAGTGAAATGTGCTGGCAAGAGTAACCCATTTCCAAAGTAACCGGCACCCAAGGTGACGGACCAAATAAAACAAATGTCACAACACATAAAACCTCTCTTCTGAAAGACCAAATTAAAGTAAATGTCTGAAAGCAAAGGGATGTGGTACAGGTGTTGTTGAGCAAAGAGGGTTGCACAAAGACACCTATGGGAAAGATATGTGGACCTGAAAAATGCCTCCGAGCCAAGTCACATTAATGCATTTGGAATCTACTTTTCTTTGCACATGTGGTGTGTGCACATGTGGTGTGTGCACATGGGGGTATGCAGACATAGGGGGAGACCACTCAGTATGTGCACAGGGGTAGGGTGCAGAGGTGGGGGGAACTGCTCGGTATGTACACAGGGGTGGGGTGCAGAGGTAGGGGGAGACCGTTCGGTATGTACACGGGGTGGGGTGCAGAGGTGTGGGGGGACTGCTCGGTATGTGCACAGGGGTGGGGTGCAGAGGTGGAGAGACCGCTTGGTATGTGCACAGGGGTTGGGTGCTCAGGCAGGGGCCAGAGGTAGAAGCTGGGTGTCTTCCGCTATTGTGTTCCACTCTATTTTTTTGAGAAAGGCTCTCTCACTTGATCTGCAGATCATCCATTCTCTACCATCTGCTAGCCAATGAGCCCCCAAAATCTGCTCATCTCTCCCTCCCCCAAGTCCAGTGCTAGGGTTACAGAGGCCACACTGACTCATTACACAAGTTCTAGGGATTTGAACACAGGTCCTCACGCCTCTGCAGCAATCAGTTTACCCACTGAGTCATTTCCCACAACCCTACATGTGGGACCTGGAAGTTCAAAGTCAAACTGTGCACAAAATAGTGGCAAAGATCCCAGGAAGACACAATACAGTTGTACCAAAAGCGCAGTTTTTGAAGCACAGACTGGAAAATACAAATGGGTAATTCCAGGGAAGGGGGGGGGGGGGAGACGTCCTTGAAGGGCTGGAGAGGAAATTCAGTGGTTACACACACTAGCTACTCTCCCAGAGGACCCATTTTGGTTCCCGATACCCACATAGCAGCTGTCTATAGCTGGGGTCTCAGGGGGAGCCAGTGCTGCTTCTGGCCTCTGCAGACACCAGGCACATAAGAGATACACAGACATACATGCAGACAAAACACCCATACATATAAAATAAATAAATCTTTTTTAAAAAAACAAAATACTTCTTCAGTACTTCATTGGCACTTACTAAGATATGATAAATAATGTAAAAAATAACATCAAATGATTAATTAAGCCCACACTTCACCTTTTCCTAATATCAAATGTCTCCAGTGCCAGGGCCTGGTGCTGGGTCGAAGACAGAATTTAGTTAGCATTTATAAACTGCCAGCAAGGATAACTTTCAAGAGACACAGGATTATTTTAACTCAAGAAGCCAATTCAGCGTTTATAAAAGGCAGCTGAGTCCATCAGCAAGCCTGTCCATCGCTCTTTCTGGGTTAATAAGACTATGCCTCACGATTTAAACATAAAGTGTGCAATTCAGGTGTGTAGGTTAGTAATTATGCACATATTAATAAGGTCTACACGAACCAGTGTATACTTTTGCTGTAAGAAAACTAAAGAAAGAGAAATTCACATCCTCCCCCCCCCCAAGGTTTTCAAAAACAATCAAAATTACATTTGGGGACACTGCCTGTAATCACCTCCCTACACCAAAGGCCACAGGTGAACAATGACCAGGCACTGTGACCAGGCACCTCTGGGTCCCCAACCTAATAGTGTTTGGTGTAAACCGGTGGTGCTCAATAAGTGTTTCTTTCATTGGCTTGTGACAAAAAAAATATGCAGATTCGTATTTGATCACGACAGAGATTTACCAAAACGTGCTGGTTAGTTTTATGTCAACCTGACACAAGCTAGAGTCATCGGAGAGGACGGAACCTCAGCTGAGAAAATGCCTCCTTAAGACTGGGCTGTGGGCAAGCCTGCAGGGTGGTTTCTTACTTAGTGACGGATGTGAAGATGTGGGAGGGAAGAGTCCACTGTAGATGGCGAATCCCTGAGCTGATGGTCCAGAGTGCTATAAGAAAGCAGCCTGAGAAAGTCAAGGACAGCAAGCCAGCCAGTAAGCAGCCTCCTCCAGGGCCTCTGCATCCCCGCCCGCCTCCAGGCACCTGCCCTGTTTGACTTCCTGTCCTGTCTGATGAGCAGTGATGATGAAGTGTAAGCCAAATAAACCTTTTTCTCCCTGCCTTGCTTTGTCCATGGTGTTTCATAGCAGCAACAGTAACCCTAAGCAGGGCATCAAAACACAACTCTCTAAGATCAAGGGAACTTGAACGTTTCAGTCATGGATCTGATGAGTAGATGCCCAGGAGGACAATGACAGGGACAAGTTCTAAGAGGTCACCCTGTGATCAGGAAGAGGTTACTGTGACATCTGCACAGCCTGTGAGAGGCCTGGGACCCAGCAGGCTCCATGTGGCTGGCTGTAGGATCATGAGCAGATGTGGATGGCGGACACCAGCATGGTGTCCATGGGCGCGGGGTTGGGGTGGGATTGAACTGGAGACTGGGTCACGGATGAGAGAGCTTGGAGCACAGAAGTTAAATTCCTCTTTGCAATGGGGGGAGGGTGCAGAGGCAACATGAAATTCTAAGAACTTTCCCATCTAAGTACTAACCAGGCCTGACCGTACTTGTCCAAGATCAGACAAGATAGGGTGTATTCGGGTGATATGTCTGCAGAGGAGATTGTGAGGAATTCTCCATAGAGGAGCAGAAAGGAAAGTCACAGACCAAGCCCAGGAGGAGGAGATTGGTCTCAGCTTGTCACTCTTGCTCTGCCTTTTAGCTCTATGAAGACAAGAGCCACTCCCAAGGACATATAAGGGACCTACCTCTATATAGAGAGGTGTGCCGCACAACCTTCTGCAGAAGGATAATATCAAAGCAAGCTCCCCAATAACAAAGACGTGGAGGCTCATCTCCATCCAGGAGGACAATCATCTGTGTCTAGCTTTGTTCTGACAAAGACACAGAGTCAAGAGGAAATGTTTGTGAAGCAGCCAGCTTACCTCCCCAAACAATGCTGTCTTAATTAATTAATCGGAACAGTCCTTAGTCACACCGGCTTCCGCTCTCTGGTCCTACCTTAGAAGAGGGATGTTTCTTATCAAAACATTTCATTAGTAGCTAAATAGTGCAGGCTGGCTTGTGTAAAGGCTAAATGAGAGAGTCTAGAGAGAGCAAAGCTTCCCAAGTCCAGATCCAATTCCTGTCAGGAGATCACAGTCCAGAAAAATATTTTTGCCCAGAAAAACCCTCATCAGCAGGGATTGCCAGTGATTCAGCCAGGCCTCTGCTTCATCAATGAAATGTACAGCTTGGGGAGAGCTAATTAATTGTACCAAGTACCACTTAAATTACCTTTCAAGCATTCTCAATTACCTAAGAAGGAGCAATTGACAATCATTTGGTGTATGAGATATGAATCAACTTTATCTAATTCATTAAGGCAGGTCCCCCGAGCCCCAGCCAACCACGCTTCGATAGCCTAACTCAAGTGACTGAAGGAGAACAAACCAACGTGTCTTCGAGATGCCCTTCCAGTCAGGGAGCTGGCTCAGTCAGTGAGGTGCTGACTACACAAGCATGAGGACCTGAGTTAGATCCCGCAGGACACGCAGTTAAAACGTCAGGAATCACGGTGCTAGGGAGGCAGAGACAGGAGGCTTCCTAGAGCTTGCTGGCAAGACAATCGGGCTTATCAGCAAGCTCCGGGTTTAGTGAGACCATCTGGAAAACTAAGGTGGAGAGTAATCGGAGAAGCCATCTAGTGTCAAACTGTGGCCTTGATGTGCACACGTACACACACACACACACACACACACACACACACACACACACACATCTCCTTTTACACAGTCTGACTTTACATATTTTAAGAGTTCTGACAAGACTTGGAGTGTTCAGGGTGGCATGGCCATAGACGGAGTTTCTGTATTTGAACTACTGTACAGGATTTCTATCTTAAAATAAAATGTCTGGATTGTGGCCTCATCCTCCTTGGGTACCTCTTGGACAGCTCCTCCTCACTCTATCCCATAGGATTCAGCTCCTCCTCACTCTATCCCATAGGATTCAGCTCACTCTTCTGTGACACAAGGGACCTCCTTCCTGAAAGCCCCTGTCTGCCGGAGCTTGTGGTCCCCCACCACTACAGCAGTTAGCAGATGTCAGGATCAAACCTTGACATTTCGTTGGGAGGACCCTGAATTGTCAGAAGTTGCTAATGCCAAAAAAAAAAAAAAAAAATCTCCGAAATGTCAACCATTTCTTGGGCAAATCAGTTTCTTCAGAGGAGTAAAGAAAAGTCATGCTTCTGTCTAGTTTTTTGAGTGTGACAGTCCAGCTGGGTGGAGGGCATGGGACGATGGCGGCTGCACGGCACGGGGTCCTCCTGAATCAAACGTTAATTTTGCTGAATCCCTCCCCGGTTTCAGAAAATTAGTATAGACTTGGAGTCACTCAGACAGTGAGCACAGCAAGACTGACTTCTCTGGGGAGCAGGCTGCCACCTGCAACAAGGTACTGCCCCCACATGCCTGACACACCTCCCTTCCTCACTCACCTCCCACTGAGTCTGGGGAAGCATTAGTAGCTGGATTCGGTGGCAATGCTTTCAGATCGCTCATTTATAGATCGCCACTTAACCCTTGTTTTGGGCCCCACCTCAAATGCAGTATTCTCTAGACTTTAAACGTGGCTTTCTGTTAGTTGACATCTTCCACATTGTACCCTTCCTTTCTTTACTTGCTAAGATGATGATTCCTCGCTCTCTGTCTTAGTTACAGTTTCTATTGCTGCGATGAAATGCCTTGACCAAAAGCAACACAGGGAGCAAAGAGTTTATATCTCTTACACTTCCATTTAACAGATCATCATCGAAGGGAGGGCAGGAATCATGGAGGAGCACTGCCTACTGATTTGCTCTTTGTGGCTTGCTCAGCCTTCTTATAGAACCCAGAACCACAGCCCAAGGATGATACCACCCACAATGGTCTGGGTTAATTAATTAAGAAAATGCCCTACAGGCTTTGCCTATGGCCTAATGATGTGAGATGTTCTTCTGTATATGTGTTGCTCTTATTGGTTAATGAGTAAAGCTGCTTTGGCCAATGGCAGGGCAGAATATAGCCAGGCTTAAAGAGAGAGAGAGAGAGAGAGAGAGAGAGAGAGAGAGAGAGAGAGAGAGAGAGAGAGAAGGCAGAGTCAAGGAGACAGCACATAGCTGCCAAAGGAGACAGATAGTCAGGACTTTACCAGGGAAGCCACAGCCTCATGGCAATACACAGATTCATAGAAATTGGTTAATTTAAGATGTAAGAGTTAGTTGCTAAGAGGCCTGAACCATTGACAAACAGTGTTACAATTAATATAGTTTCTGTGTGATTATTCAGGTCTGGGTGGCTGGGAAATGAAAGAGCAGTCTGCCTATAATCTGATCTTACGGATACATTTTTCTTAATTGAGGTTCCTCTTCTCAGATGACTCTAGCTTGTGTCAAGCTGACATACAACTAGCCAGGATACTGTCCTACTTCAGAGGGGGCACCTTCCCAAGCCTATAGACACACACAGATTACGCGTGTTGCCCAGCTCCAGCCTCCAAGCCTTGCCCTTGTCATCTGTCCAGGCAGACTCACTCACACCCCTGCTGTCTTCTGTTGCCCTCTGCCTTCAGTAGCCCTCTTTTCCACATCAGCTCTCCCTCTGGGGTGATGGTTTGGCCAAGGAGAAAAGTCTGGCCTCTTTCTGGTCCATCCATGAAGAAGGCAGAGGGGAGGGTCGGCTCCAAGGCCCCTTTATGCATGTGCTTGACCATTCATGCCCAACTTGACCATGCATCCCCCAACCTGTCTCTCCTACTTTCCTCTGTCCCTCGCTTTCCTTTTAAATATTAAAGGTTGAAAGCACACAACGTATGGGAAGTAACCTCAAAATCATACTGCCCCTCTAGCACAGTGATTCTCAGCCTTCGCAATGCTGTCACCCCTTAGTTTCTCATGCTATGGCGATCCCAATCATAAAATTATTTTCATTGCTACTTCATAATTTAGCTACTGTTATGAATCATAATATAAATATTTAATATGCAGGATATCTGATAGGTGGCCCCTGTGAAAGGATCAGTAGCCCCACAAAAGGTGGGGGCCCACGGGTTGAGAAACACCGCTCTAGCAACAGCTGTGAGCATCTTGCCATTTTTGTTAACTACCTTGCTCTTTTGATTTAATGAACAAATCTTGACAGATATAACCCAAACCCATCCCTTCCCTGCTCCATCCCCTCCCTCCTTTCTTTCTTGGGAATAATCACTTCCCTAAAGTTGGCATAGATAATGTTCATGTACGCCTCATGGTCTGTGTGCCTTACATTTGCATGAACTATATTTGAACATGAACTATACTGGCAACTAAGACTTCTCCCTAAAAGAAAAAAATTAGATTGTCTGTTTCTGCAAAATTCTCTCTTATACTTTATGTCCTCTCAAGACTATCTCTTATCCCTAACATAATGTAAATCCATGTAAATAGCTCTCATATGGCACTGTTTTGAGAACACTAGCAATCGGTCAGATCCATAGATATAGGGAGACCATGAATGCTGGACTGGAAAGGTGGCTCAGTGGGTGAGAGTGCGGTGCCAGCGCGAGGACCTAGGTCTGGATCCCTAGCACCCCTCTTAACAGCTGGGTGTGGCTCACGTGCCACAATAGCCAATTAGGAATGGTTGGTGGGTCTCCAAAAACATCCCTATGGGAGCAAGGAGGTATAAACGATGACACAGTTCCCATGAGTGAGGCAGAGAAGTGAGACCCAAGGGTCCTGCAGTTCCTAGTATCCCAGGAATTCAGAGAGGGTCAATTTCAAGAGAGCCATAGAGCTGCTGTGTGCGGCCAGCAGAGACAGGATGAGAGCTGAGCTTGACAAACCTTCAGACTAGCCATAAAGTGGCCCTCCTGAAGTTTAGTGAGAGACTGTGGTAGTTTGAATAGGAATTGTCTCCCACTACCCTCATGGATTTGAACACTTGGTGCCCACTCAGAGGGACTGTTTGGGGGAAGTTATGGAGCCCTTAGAAGATAGAGCCTCGCTGGAAACAATATATCACTGGGGATAAGTACTGAGAACTTACAGTCTTGCCCCACTTGTATAGTATGTTTCCAGTGTGCAGATGGAGATATGCTCTCTCAGCCTCTCCCTCCGACTTTCTGTGGTCACTTCCCATACCATTATGCAATCACTCTGAAACAGTAAGCCGACATAAGCTCTATTTCTCGTAGGTGGCCTTTGGTCATGGTGTTTTACAACAAGAGAAAAGTAACTAATACAGAGACCTGATTATTGTGGGAACTCCTTTAGCCAATGACTTTTGAGATGTTGGACCACTTTGGGTGTGGTCTTGGGTACTATAAAAACAGATGTAGAAACGTGTTCTCTGTCTCTTGGCTGCTGGATTCGGCTGTTCCCTGTTCATGCAGAGGATTGTTGATCTGTGAGTCTACTCCTAAATAAAGAACCCTTTATTATATTCCATTCTGAGCTAATGTGGGACTACATTACTGTAATTCTCTACATCTAATCTCAAGGAACTATTTTGGATAGTGATGAAGCAGGACACTCTGTTCTCTCCTGGCCTCTGTGTATTGCATGTCTGCTCACAGCATGAACACACATGCGTGCACACTCACACAAGAAACAGCGGCTATGGGGAGCTGATATACAGAGGTGGTTCAAACTCAGTGTGTAAACATGAGAAGACAGATCCATAGAGTTTACAGTCATTTATAATGAACATTCTATCTTAGCCTTCTTGTGCATCTTTTCAGTCCACGACTGGTAGATAATGGTGCCCACACCATTGTCAACATCCGCCGAGTTGCAATGAGCACTATGCCACTTACCCTCCCTCCCATGGCATGTATGAATTTCCATGTTGAGTTCCTTCAGACAACCATTCTCTGTGTGTGCCTAGAAGGGGCAGACATTAGAAATTCCTCTTTGAGCATGGTTTCACTTCCCACCAGCACTACATTCTATGACACATCGGCCACTCTGATTCATCCATTTTAGCCAAACAGACACACGTGGAACGTCAGGTTGTTTCTAGTGGCTTGTCCTGAAATTATCTTCAAATTTCTTTTCTCTGAGTTGTCTGCTCACAGTCTTTGTCCATTTTCCTGGTGAGTTGTCTTCTTCATACTGAGTTAAGGTAATTCTGAACATATTACAAATAACAGCTTTCTTTGCCAGTCATGTCGGTTGGTTCCTGGTTTGTACCTCAGCATTAGAAGACATTATTGACAAATCTTGAGGTTTGAAATGTCATGCATGCATGTAACATTCTGACTATCCACACCCCACCCTCTCTTATCTCTTTCCCAACCCTCTCAACGGCACTCCCACCATCCTTACCTGTCCCATTCCAAGATCTGTAACTCTTGATTTTGTTTTGTGACACATTTGGCCTTTCATCTCTTAATAGGACACATGAGATATTTTTACCTCTTGCTCATGTTTTTTTTATTTTTTATTTTATGTGCATTGGTGTTTTGTCTGCATGTATGTCTTCTGAGGGTGTCATATCTTGGAGTTACAGACAGTTGTGTGCAACCATGTGGGTGCTGGGAATTGAACCCGGGTCCTCTGGAAGAGCAGTAAGTGCTCTTAATTGCTGAGCCCTCTCTCCAGCCCCTCATTTTTTTTGTTCTTAAGATTTCTATTATTATTTGTGCTTATGTGTGTCTGCATGTCTATACGTGCGGCATATATACATGCGGGTGCCCACAGAGGCCAGAAGAGGGTGTCAGATCCCAAGAAGCTGAAGTTATAGGCACCGTGAGCTACTTGATGTGGTTGCTGAGAACCCAACTTGGGTCCTTGGTAGCCTAGTATGTTCTCTTAATCACTAAGCCATCTTTTCAGCCCTGCCTTTCAGTTATTATGAAGAAAGAAACTAAGACTGAAAACACAGTGTCACTTCTAAGGATAAATGCTTGAGACTGCAAAGCCGCTCAGAGTGCCTGACACACTTCCTCTTCTTTTCACACAAACTGCAGGCTGCTGTGTAGTCCCTATTTGTTCTGTGTGCTCCCTACTTGTCTGTTTCTAAAGTGGGTTGGTAATTCTTGGCCTTTTGCTCTTTTATGTAAATTTTTGGAGCAGTCTGTTGAGATCTGTGAATTAATGAGATGCTGTCTAGCAGAGCGGAATTTGAGTTTCCTAACCTTTAGTGTGACACAGCCATGAACACTGTAGAGCTCAGAACTTAGGAAAAGACAACTTGGCTTCAGTGTTTTATCCCTTTTCCCCCAAAAGACATCTTGTAGTTTTGACAAACTTACACATCTTTGCTACTTTTAGGGTTATTTTAATTCTAACTTTCACCAATTTATTCCCATTATGTTTTATATTTCACATCTACTCTTAGCTTTCTCTTCTCCTGAAGGACATTTTTAGTCACCCCCCTACCTAGTGTGTGTGTGTGTGTGTGTGTGTGTGCACGCATGTACCTACATGTACCCAAAGAGGCCAGAAACTGATGTCTGATTCTTTTTCCATCCTTCTCCACATTGCGTTGTGAAACAGGGTTTCTCACTCAGCCTGATTCGCTGATTGGCTAACCTGGCCTGCTAATGAGCCCTTGGGATCTTCCTGTCTATCTCTCAATTCTGAGATCACAAGCTTGTACTGACTTTTTATGTGGGTTCTAGAGAGCGTGAACCCAGATCCTCACGCTTGCATGGTAAGCACTTTACCCGCTGACTTAGCTCCCTATCCCCTGGGTGTTTCTTAAGAAATTATCTGAGACTGGAAAGCTTCCTCTTGAATGATAATTTAGCTAATAAAGACAACTAAATGATCAATATTCTCTTAGTAATACCCCACTGTCTCCCAGGCGTGATTGTTAAGGATTCTGCTGTCAATCCTAATTATTGATCCCTTTTTAGTAATTTTTCCATCCTTTCTAGCTGGTTTCTGTGGTTTTCTGTGTTTACAAATGCGTTGCACACATTTTAAGACTGAAACATATGTAAACCTGTGCTCAGTGCAAGTGGGATGTTAAGGCATTAGCATAGTGATGGTCTTAGTGGCACACGAGGACTCCATGTTTTCACTATGAAAAGACCCCGGGGTTGAAAAACCCAGAGAACAGGAAACTTTCTTATGGACAAAGAACATTTTGAAGGTGAAGCCACAAGACCCCTAATGTTTTAACATCTTGTCATGAAAGAATTAGGTCAGACGACTACATTTGAATGCACACATATAGACAGTAAAAATATCTAAGGTTGCATCCCTACTCATTATAATTTGCTTTATCTAGCCTGCTTTCTCAAGCTTAAAATGTCTAACCCTAGACTAACACCGTGCTTTCAGAGAGGAAGCATCATGCACTGGAAATGAAGGTGCTGTGGGCTGGCTGCGCATAGAGCACTTACTTCTTGATTAAATCGTTAAGTCAACCACTCTTACGAGCTTGTTTCTTCATCGGGATGGTGAAAGCCCCCTAATGATGTGGCAGATGGCCCTCAAGTTTGAAAGATGAACTATGGCTTTATAAAAGGGGATGTCCCTTTCAGCTACTGAAGCTGAGGGTGCGCCCCTGCGGGAAGGGCAGGGTCCATCTCACGGCCATGGCTGGCTCCAGGTTTGGCCATGCCCACTCTCAGCTCCTCCATGCATCTTCATTATCTCTCTCTGAGTCCAGACCATTCCCCCATGAAAAGGCTAGCTCTCACACTTTCTTTTCCGATGAAGGCTGTATGCTTTTTAAAAAGAGCTCACTGCTAGTTTAGAATATAAACCTAATGTCTGTGGGGCAGTTGTGAGAATGAGGGAAGAGAGGCTTCCTTTAGAAACGAAGCTCACACTTTAAAAATAATCTAAAACTGGTCATTTTATCCATATTTAAATTCAAAGGTTACCATAAAGGCATAGTTAGTCCAAAAGTGTTATTTTCAAATGAAGAAACAAGTTAAAAGAATCAAAGGAATTTTCTCAGGTTTTTTTTTAACAGAACTGTACAAATTTACAAATGTACACTTTATCTAAGTTATTACAAAGCAGCCTCATGCTGTAGAGATGGCTCAGTGTAAAAGCACTTGGTGCTCCTGCAGAGGACATGAGTTTGGTTCTTAACACCGACATCAGGCAGCTCACAACCACCTGTAATCCCAGTTTCAGGGGATCTGACACCATCGGTCCTTCCTAGCATCTGCACAAACAAGGTACACATAAAATCATGTAGGTGCACACACATATACATATAAGAACTCTTAACAAAAATAGATAATGTAATATTAATATGTACATAGAAAATAAATTATGATAATGGGGACATTTGGACATTTTACTTCATGTAAGTAATTGTTTTCAAGGCTGGGGTACTTTTTACTGTTAGGGAAGTAATGGGAAATATGAAATTGTTTGAAGCCACTCTGCCTCAGCTGATCCCCACAACACTGACAGAGATCAATGCATCCACATCCTAAGAGGGTGAATGGGGCAGATGAGGTATATAAGACAACTTGATGCCATTCAGATTACAGATGGGTTAAGTAGGTGATAATGACAACATGTAAACTCTATTTAGAGTTGAACAGATGGTAGCACCCAAGACCCAACCTTCAGTTGTATTTAAGAGTGTCCCTGACACAAGCTTTCACACAAAAGCATCTTCATTGTATCAGCCCTAAGGATTGAGCTCAATGGATGAGAGCCATATGGTGATACGCGTAGGCTAAATATAAGGACTGCCCCACTAGTAACTATTACTATAATTCAACATCTAGTTTAAGAAACTAAAAGGGGAAACAGGTTTATTTTGGTTCAGGGGATGTATGTAGTTCACTCTGGTGGGAGAAAGCATGGTAGCTGGCTTCATGTGTGATGAAGGGAGCATAAGGTCCTCCCATCTGGTGAACAAGGAAGCAGAAAGCTCGAGCAGGCTCTAGAAGTAGACAAAACCTTTAAGGCAAGGCCCTAGTGACTCACTTCTGCTAGCTGAGCCATGGAACCCAAAGGTGCTCCTCTGGCTGGGAACTGAGTGTTCAAACACAGACTCAAGCTGTAACAGGTTGCCAAGTGAACGATTTTTTTTTAGAATAATCAAAAGTAATTCATTTGACCTAAACAAGGATGACAATTGTAAGAGAGTTGATTCCTAATTCCATGTTCATTGATGTAACATGAGGGCCGGCTTGCTTGTTGGGGTATCTGTCCTGCCCGGTACCCCACAACCAGCAATTCCCAAAGAAAATAACACAGAGTCTACATTAGGTTATAAACTGATTGGCCCATTAGGTCAGGCTACTTATTAGCTCTTATAACTTATGTTACCCCATTATCCTTATCTACGTTAGCCACACGGCTCAGTACCTTTCTCAGCTGGGCAGTTTACATCCTGCCTCTTCGGTGGTCTGCGCAGGAGTGGGGGATGCGCTTCTCTTTCCTAGCCTTCTCCTGTTCTCATAGCCCCACCTCTACTTCCTGTCTGGTTGACCCGCCTATACTTCCTGCCTGGCCAATCGGCGTTTTATTAAAACACATGATTGACAAAATACAATTCTCCCGCGCCACATTGACAGTGGCAATTTTGTGGGACTCAGGAAATGCATGCTAACCCACCCTTCTAGTCATGAGTAATTCATCTTTCCAGCACTTACAAAGCAGTATCTCATGCGGCTCCCGTTCACCCGGGTGCACTGGGAGATGTGCAAGAGGTCTTCTTTGTTCTTTTGGAGTCAGCTTGGAGCAAGTGTCCTCTGAGTCTCTAAACTTTAACTGTAGGGATCTTTAGCATGAACAAGTCATAGTTTCCTGCTGGAAGTGACTTCAGACACAATCGGAAATGTTCCATTGGCCTCAGAACTATTCCAGAACCTCTCAGGAGTATGACTTCCTAGGGAAAAGAAAATCTGCTATTCAGAACAGATTACTCAAATGATTAGAGTTCATTATTGAAAAAGCTAAGAACTCGGTTACTAATTCACTAATTCATGCCCCCTTAACTACTTTTTGAAAGCATGAACCACTGTGAATTAAGTGAAGTAGGAAAAATTTGATCAGAAGTGTCAAAGTAGGTTAAGCCTCTCAGAGTACTCCACAGGGAAGGGAGATATGCCCTCTTCAAGTACAGTTGCTTAATTTAAACCATCAATAACTGCATGCTTAACTAAGCTGCAGCAGCACCCTCTGGTGAAGCTAAACCTTTACAGCGCCCATGCAAATCACATCTTTCAACACCCACTCATCCGTTACATCACTCTGTGATGTCATGCCCTCTCATCTCTTCCTGGGCATGCCCCTAGCCTCGGTGATAAAGCACTTCTTGGGCATGTGTTTTGTTTCTGACAGCAGAACTCTCTGATGGCTTGTGGTAAAGTCTGGTGCATTTCATTCTCAGTTCTAAAAGAGCATTAGAAACAGAGAAGTCAAGTTTTTCCTTCCTCCTCATTATACCTCAAAGGCTACATATACTGCAGATATTATCAGCCATCATGGTAACATTAGACTATGAGTGAGAATTCTCCAGGAGGGAAAAGAGTTTGAACCAAGGGCTGGTTGGTTTAGACTCTTGAGTATTTTGTATGGGAGATGCCTATGCAATTGTTAGGCTTAAAATGTATATGGAGAGGAAGTAAATAACTAGGAGGGGCAGGATAAAGGCACAAAGTTCTAAAAGAAATCCAAGACGCCAATATTGGCCGTGTTTATTGCACACTGACACTGAGTATCCCTCTCTAGCAAGGGCAGAGGGTGGGGAGTGGAAACAGAGTCTTGGCAAATACTGTTGAATCCTGATTTCAGTAACTCTCTTTGGGTTTATGAGAATTAATGCTGAGGAAGAAAATCCACTCTGGAAAGGGTTAATATCTTAGTGACTGAAACTGACCTGAAGAACCAGGCTGTCCAATTTTATCACCATCCTAATTAATTTCTCACTATAGGTCAATTTTTAAAACCCTCCTGGAAAGTAGCTAATAGTTAGTGCACACAAAGGACAGGACTGTTCCATTCTTGGTGTGTATTTCTTCTGGGTGTCATAAACCCTCGAGCGGCACCATCAAGGTGCACTGTTCTACTAGACATTGACCTCAACAGCAAAATGTCTTGTTAGTTGGACTGTAAGATGCAGTAGAGACATGGCTTGAATGGGAAAGAATTCTATCACTTTTCATGGTCTTTTCTTTAGCCTTCCTTCCCCCTAAAGTTTGAGACATTTAATAACCTGATAATTCTGAGAGTGTGTAGTTAATATCGACTGTTTACCACACAGGCTCTAGTATCATCTGGGAGACAGACTTCTGGGCATGTTGTGAAGAAGTTTCTAGATTGTTTTAATTGAGGTAAGACGATGCACCCACTCTATCTTTGAGTGACAAAATTCAATCAGCTGGAGTCGCCAACTTAAAAACAAACTGGGCAAATAAGCTGAACAGCACACTTACTCTGCTTCCTGACTACAGCTGGAAGGTGTCAGCTGCATTGCTCTCCTACCATGGCAGACTGTACCCTCTAACTGTGAGCCAAAAGAAACCCTTACTCCTTACCACTGTTTGCTCATTTGTTTTGTTTGCCATGTGGTCACAGCAATGAGAAAGGTTAACTGAACAGGACAGAGAGATCAACAGTGTCTTCTGGGGCCCCTGGGGCCAGAGGCAGCAGGGTTCCTATCCTATGTGGCTACACTCCATAATCACCAACAGTTACGGCAAACGAGTTTACATAAAGAAAGAGCACAAGGAATACAGTGTCAGTTCAGTGGAGATTTTGCTGCCAGGTGACTTTGATTTAAACTCACAGTTTTTTGGCTTTCAAAGCTTTTTGTATTGCATAAGGGACTATACATATACAGTATGTGAAGCTAAAACATAATTCAAATCTTTCTGAAGGTTCTCTCAGTCCAAAATGACCCACAATGTACAATACCTAAATGGCACAGGCTTTTCCATGTGTGGGGGGGTGGGTTTGAGAATGAACTCAGAAAGAAACTTAAGTTCTTCCACCAGAGGCATGATCATCACCAGAGGATGGTCACCACCAGGATCATGGTAGCCACCAGAAGAAAGCTATGTCCCTCTGCCCTAGCAGGTTCCATTCTCTTCCCAGAATAAACACATGATCCAGAACCCCTTTCAGCAGTAGTCACAGTCATCATGGCCACATTGTTCAATCAAAAGGCCTCCTTCCTCAAGGACACAAGACTCTGAAATGAGCAACCTTCTTATCTTCAAGATTCTTTGTGGGGACAGTAAGTGACTCAGTAGGTAAGAAGCTTGCAGCCAAGCCTGACAATGTGAGTTCAATCCCCAAGGCACACATGATGGAGGAGAGAACCAAGATCAACTCCTGCAGTCATCCTCTGACCAGACATATCCCAGCCAAATAAATAAATGTCATAAGACATTTTTAAAAAAGACTCATCTCTCTCCAAAATGTGGATAGTTCTTACAGCTCAGGCATTAATGCAATGCCACATTTTAACTGGCAGTGGTATCTGTAGTGCTTTCTGTGCCTGTTTAAAGTCAGATTATCACTTTGTAGTTCTGCCTGTGCCTTAGAATCATACATGGGAGCTTTGTTTAAAAGAAACAAACAAAACAGATGGCCAGGGAGCACCCCACATCAGTAGACTTAAAGACACTGGTATTCACTCATACATAATTCAATATAAAACACTCACCCAATAAGCATAGGCAGGATGTTGATCCCAGATCGCATTTTCTTAGAAAGCCCTAGTGTATTCTTCAGTGTTTTGTCTCTTTGGATTTTGATGTCTCTGCCTTGCTACAGGCCCTGTGCGAGCCTGCTCTTCCTATCCCATACTCTGTGCTGGATGGGCTTTCAGACGGGTCCGATGAGTGCCCAGTGGGAGAGGTGGGGAGCCAGGAATGGAAAGACTAAGGGGACTGCAAGGGATTAAGGAGAAGCAGTCCAGATCTGCAAAACCACCAAAAAGGCAAGTCTGCCACCATGAATTCTGTCTCCCAGGAAGTCCCCAGGGGGCTGAGAGCTCAGTGCAATGCGGCTGTGCATTCCCCAGTGCTGCAGCCGGGCCACACAGTTCCAGTGTGGGAAGGGGCTCAGCACCCTGGAAAAGGCTCTCCCTCACCAGCACTGTGTAAAGCCCCTGCCTTTCACCTATCTTCTGGTTGGCATGGGATCAGAAGAGGGAAGGGGAAAGAAGACATGAAGAGAATGTGACTTCAGTATTTAACACAGAGACCTCAACATGTAAGCAACGTACCAAATGCTTTATTTCTCTCAGAACTTTATAAGCAAGTCACTGCCTCTAAATGCATTTTTAAAAACACACTATACCTAATTACATCCAACCAGTGGGTTACTTCTGTCCGAGGAAATTGCATCAAACAAAAAAGTCACAGATACTTGAAGGTAATCAACTAAGACAGTAGGTTTATAGATTTAATTGTTCTCAGTCCAGTGACCTGCATACCTGTTTCTGGAATAAACCACCAGTGCAAAATAATGCCGGAAATATTTATGATACCATCAACAGCTATGGTTAACATGAAAAAATGTAATCAGATATTCAAATTCCTGGTTAAGTCATTTTTAAAGACACAGGATGCTGCTGGACTTGCTAGAAGACTTATCTCCGGCTTCTAGTTCTAGAAAGTTCAATTAGGTTTAAAGCTATGCATTTCACATGTGATGATTTTCTTAACAGGAATAAAGGTATTAAGCCAGGCGGAGTGGCGTGCACCTTTAATCCCAGAATTTGGGAGGCAGAGGTGGGCAGTTCTCAGTGAGTTAAAGGCCAGCCTGGGCTACATTGTGAGACCCTATCAAAAGAAAGAAAGAAGAAGGTTGGGGGGTAAAGAATTTAATTGGAAATTCAACAACTACCACAAATCAGACACTGAGCTCTGCCCTCCCTTAGAGAAACAGGACGGGCAGCAGTGGGGGAACTAAGACGTCTTCTCGTGCCGTCTCAGAAGCACAGCCTACTATGTGAAAGGAGGGTCACACCTCAACACAGGCAGAGCAGGCCCAGAGCACCCACGCCTTCATCCAAATGCCATATTCAACACCCTGATCAAAGCTAAAGGTTCATCCAAGAAGACAAAGTGTCTCAGAGTCACCAGGCAGCCATATATAACCCGTACTAGAGAGGGGAGGAAGGACAGGAACTTGTGCTGACCGGCGCACACAGGGAACACCTGCTTCCAACTCTATACTGACATTTATAAAAACTAACATAATAAAGCAAGTAAAGATTTTACATTCTTCTTAGCAAGTATTTAAAAGACATTTACAGGTATGCATTAGCATCATATGTTAACTTATGGCGCTCTTAGCAGTCTTATAAATTCTAAAATAAATTTCTGGAAATATAAAAAATACTGTGCTTTAAACATTTCTGAATGCTGAGAAGCTTACAGTAAATTGTTTTCACTTCCCAGAAAAAAATGTAACTGTGCCCGTGAATGCATCCTGAAAAAGCAGCCACTCCAATATCCAGGGAGGGTCTCACTACAGATAATGGAGTACGGCTCCCCGAAGATTCCAGACTGCCCACATTCTGTAAGTAGCAGGAAAGGAGGGGAAACACCGATGTAAAACTCATCCTATTAGGAGAAAAATGTTTTCACGAAAAACAAAAACAAAAATAAAAACATGCCATCTCTCCCTTTGAATTTCTTTGGTCAGTTCCCCGGTTTACCAAAAGTGTTCTCTCGGGTCAATTATTGCACAAATTACCTTTAAACAAAGGTCAGAGGGTCCACTATTTGTGTGGTTAAAACTTTCAGAGAACACTACTCATTTTAAAACCTCCTTTCTTCAGTACAGACTCATTAAAAACAAGCCCAGCACTCTTTGTTTCCCAATTTTAATATTAATGAACATTTCCCTCTGAGTCTCAAGTGGTATTTCTTTGAGGTCTGACCTACATGGTGTAGCAACAGACTCCTGATATATGCCGAGTTGCAAAACCCAAACTCAAAATAAGAGTCCAAAAGGAAAACACAGTGCTGGATTTCCCAGAAAAAAAACAAATCAAGGAACTGCTGGAAATGTTCTCTTTCGCAGGACTTTTGAAGTGACCGTTTCCCTCTCAGAAGTCCGGTAAAGGCTGTGGTCAGGATGGAACTTGGGGTCTGAGGAGCCGGAGGGAAGGCTGCTTCATCAGCTTCTGTTGGTGCCTGGACGACTGTGCGCTCTCAAGGGCGTCAAGTGCTCTCTGGAAGGCAAAGCAGGGTCATGACTACTAGGATGACCTGTGGCTCACCCAGGGGCAGGGGCAGGCCAGGACACGAGACTCCACACAGGTGTAGACAAGGACCAGGCTACCACCCTCCCCTACAGTGTGAGCAGTGACACTCCCAGGCTTCCACCACCCACACAGTGTGAACCACAACCCTTCCACTTTGGTGGGTTCACAGTCTGTCATTCATAGGTGCATCTATGCAAAGTTACCAGTAGGAGAAAGTATGTGAGAAATAATGGCTACTTAGCTATGACAGGCTTGTAAAGGCCCCCCAGTTAAAAACCTCGAGGCGGTGGGGCTAAAACCAACAGTTTACCTTGGCTGTGACAGAATCCTTCAGGTAAATTTTCCGAAGACAGCCTTGATTGACACTGTCTTTTTTTTGGAACAGACCCTGTTCCTGGTTTTAAAGGAAATAATGACAGAAATTATTCTCTAAAAGAAAAAAATAGCATGATCTTACACTGGATGCTTAAATGTCAACTTACGATATAAGCACTAAACTATGGAATACATTCAATCCACTATATGAAATAAATCACCTTGCCACAAGGAGAGCAACTGCACACTAGAGTCATAATTTATAGGCCTATCTGTGTAAAATAAGGGCTTCTGCAGGCAACAACAAATAGCCAGATGACAGACCAGTGAAAGACCAAAAGGCCCTCCCCTTCATTTCCTTTGCTGATAGATAAAATTCTTATACAATGTAAAATACATCGAATCAATTCTCAACACTTATGTGAAGGCAAAATACTGTGGTGGCCTGAATAAGGATGGCTTTCATAAGCTTATATGTTTGAATATCTGGTACCCAGTTGGTGGAACTGTTTGGGAAGGATTGGGAGGTGTGGCCTTGCTGGAGGAGGTGTGTAACTGGGGGCAGGCTTTGAGGATTCAGAAGACTGGCCCAGACTTAGACTCTCCTGCTCTCTGCTTCTAGCTTTCAGATCATGAAGTAAGTTCTCAGCTGTTCCTGCCACCGTGCCTTTGCTCCAGAATCATGGACTCTCATCCTCTGAAACCATAAGCAACAAATTAAACTGTTTCTTTTAAAAGTTGTCTTCTCATGGTGTTTTATCACAGCAATGCAAAAGTAACTGAGAGATGAGAATTAAATAGGGAACTATAAAATATGAAGAGGACAGTCTGCCCCAGCTCCAACATTACGTTTCCTACCAGGGTACTCTATACTGTGTAAGGATCTGCTCCAAACACAAATGGGCAGGCAGACTCAGGAGTCTTGTTTGTAAAGGTCTACAATGAGAGAAGTGAAGGACAGCCACTTCAAACCTATTTAAAGTCTATTACATTCTGTGGGAAATGTTGTTTGGAGAGTTTCAGTAAAGGGGATAATATCATTGTTATTTTAGCAATAACAAACATACTATAAAGTTACCATATTTAATATGCAGTTGTGTAATTTTCTTAAGAAAGAATACATCTAAAATAGAGTATGTGTCCACAGTGGGTAAGCCCAAAACCCCAGGAAAGGTGAGCTATCACTCCTGCTTATGCTTTACTGTGTAACTGCAAAGTTCATCCTTAGAAAAGGACGGGAGCAAAGACACAGAAAACGCACAACACGTAAGTTATATTTGCATTCTATGTGCATCAAATAATAAACAAAGCCATCTAGACCGAATCTATTTTTAACTGTGTGTGTGGTGTGTGGCAGGTAGGTGTGCACGCCGCAGTATGTGTGAAGAGGTCATGACTACTCTACAGGGTCATTTCTCTCCAGAGTTCTGGCGTCAGCCTCAGGCCGCCAAGCTTGCACAGCGAGTGTTTCCACCTGTTGAGCATATGGACCTTAGACTTCACATTTATTTTCACTGAAGCACTTAGTCTCCTAAAAGCTTGACAAAGCAAGTATTTCTAGAAAAGTCTCAGATTCTGGAAAAATGGATATACATATAAAAAAAGAAAAACCCCTACTCACTAATGCTCAATCTTACCAAAAGGCAGAAGCACCCGCCAGCACCCTAGTTCTGGCAGATAAATTGAGCTTTTCCTCTTTGTCTGAAAATACTGTTACACAAAATGAGTTATGTTTGTTTACACTTAGCATGTAGTAAGACAGACAGTGATGGTACTGCTCCTCCTGACAGTCTACCTCTGTAACTGTAGCAAGACTGACTGCGTCCCTGGCTCTGAAGGGCGGATCCATATTCTCTTACCTTAACTGAAATCTTCAGCAGGTTTTCACTGACTCCAGGAGGACACACAAAATCTTCAAACAGACACTGCCAGTCCACAGACATATGGCCTAGGATTTCAACTTCCTTTATAAACAGCACCCGCCTATTTTGGAAAAGAAAACAAATACAGCCTTGTGTCAGCTCTATCCTTTATTTTGTGCATGTTTATTAAACAACAAAACTGACCCACATAAGAGTGCTGAGGATCAGAGCTGAGACCTCAGCCTGAAGTGGGGCAGGAAATCTTTATCAATCTCCTCACCCCAGGACTCAGGGGAGAGCAGGCAGAATGGATGAGAGCTGGAGGACTGGAGGAGAGTGTGAAATGCTATCTTCTGGACCTAACGTGGCTACTGCACTCAGGAACCCAAAGTCACTGTGGTTACTAATACAAGACGTGAGTTCAAGCCAGCCCAAATCCCAGCACAGATGGGAAACGGTCTCCAGACCCCATTACTGAGGAGCTCCTGGCAGTGGGTAGTCCTTGGGGAGAGAGAATCATTCTTTTTTGAGTACAGTTGCTGGTAGGTTTCTTATGCCCCAATGGAAAGCCCATAGTCATGTACACACTAGCAGCAAAAATTAGACTTAGTGGATTATTAAATAAGAAAAGAAAGGAGGGTAGGGGATATGAATTTGAGAAGGAAACCTGTTAGGGGAGGATACAAGGGCAGTTGGCAGGGAGAAATGGAGGCCGATAAGATCATATTTTATTGTATATATGCATGAAATTCTTAAGAAGAAAACGTTCAAAAAATTTTTAAAAATTACTCACAGAAAAGTAAATTTTTCATTTAAAAAAGTCTACATAAATGTCAAATGAAATGCAATATAATCTCTACCTAACAAAATGGACTTTAAATCTTCCCCTTCTGTCAATCTTGCAGAATTCAGTAATACTGTTTTTGGTTTTGAAATAGCAAAACAACTGAGCAGGGAATCGCATTTGAAACACAAGTGGTGCAGGATGCGCCCTCATCTGGGAAGCAACAGAGTAAAGCCCCTGAGGAGGATTTACTTGGAATATTCTTAATTGCTCTTTTCTGTCAGTCACTTAAGCCTTCCAGCCAAGACAGACCATGCAGGAAATGTCACAAGTCCAAATGTCAGCAAAGACCCACTAATAAATACCAGACTTGAACATTTTAACGCTAATGTATATCATAGGAAGAATGTTTCATTTTACTCAATAATAATGAAAAATAATACAATCCTTAAAGGACACCCACACTGACTTCCCAGTCAGCAAGTCGGATTAATTACTGTTATAACTATACTTGATTTTAAGTCTCCATTAAATACAGAAAAACTAGAAATGTAGATTTGTGAATTCAAACAACATCTAGGGAAACATGCCAGAGAAAATAACGAAGGCACGAGGCTTGAGAGGCACCCAGTGCCTAGAAGAGAAAACAAGTACACGAGACGACGCCACACAGATTCAGAGCAGTGAGGAGGGGGCAGGCTGCACCGGGGAGGGGGCAGACTGTGCCAGGGAGGGCGCAGGCTACACTGGGAAGGGGGCATGATGTGCAATTCCCCTCTGTATGCTGTGAATATCATTGGTTAATAAAGGAACTGCTTTGGGCCTATAGCAGAGCTATAGGGGAACAGAGCTAAATGGAATGCTGGGAGAAAGAAGGATGGGATCGGAGAGAAAGAAGCCATGGAGCTGCAGGAGACAGATGCTGGGAACTTTACCTGGTAAGCCACAACCACGTGGTGATTACAGATTAATAGAAATGGGTTAAATTAATATAAGAAATAGCCAATAAGAAGCTAGAGCTGATGGGCCAAGCAGTGATTTAATTAATATAGTTTCTGTGTGATTATTTTGGTTCTGGGTGGCCAGGACAAACAAGTGGCTTCCTCCAACAAGGGCAGGCTTCACTGGTGGCATGGGGGAGGTGAGCTGGAGCTGATCACTGAAAAGGAGTTCTCCTTAGAGAGAGACGGTGACTGCTCAGACAGTACAGACACACTGCCAGATTAAGTGTAGAAGGAACTGAGTGTGGTGCTGAGAATTGAATCCAGGACCTTACAAAGGCTAGGGAAGCACTCACTCAGGTATTCCCCCACATACCTTCTTGGTTTCTATTTTGAGGCAGGGTCTTTCAACACTGCCTAGGCTGTCCCCAAACTCAATACCCTAAGGCCTTTACCTTGTAATCCTCCTGACTCCCTCTACCAAGCATAAGGGATAGCAGGCCTGCGCCACCAACCCCAGCAGAAGAAAAGGCTAATTAAGGAGTGTGGAGGTCTGAGGCTGGAATATCAAATGCATACCTTTGTGAGAAAAATCACTTTAAGGTCTGACTTTAGATGATATTTATTCACCGTAATCTTGAAATTATGCCTTCAACTTGCAGGTATTGGACACAGTATAAAGACCCTTTGTTTTAAACAAACCTTTAGTGACAAGCAAGAGAGTAGAGGCTCAGGGTCTGGAGTAGAAAAATAAGACTGGCCGTGACTGCAAAGCCTGAGGAGGAACCAGTGACAGCCTTACTTATGATGGTGGCTGTAAGGTGAGGGAAAAGACAGCCAGACTCTGCGTGCTCAGGAAGGCAGACCTGAATGAACCTGGTGAACAATGGGAATTACAGCAGGCCTCCGACACTGTTTCTCAGAGGGGTTGCCACGAGAATTTTGGCCATGTTCAGGGCTGATACCTATAGCACCCCTGACCCTTGCAGAGCAAGAGCCAGCAGAGTCTTCCCTCATTTGACACATTTAGCACCAGCACACTGTTCTAACCAGTCTCTGATGAGCGGCCCCACACCCGACCCTAAGCCCAAGTCAGTATCAGTTCAGTATCAGCCTTGTGCCAGATGCAGCTTCCTGTTCTGTATGTTTCTAAGCTCTCTCTTCTCCTGACCAGTCCAATAATAGCATATTCCCCCATACCTGAAACTTCCATTCTCTCTCCTGCTCCAAGTATCACCTTCAAATCTTGTCATCTCCTGGGTGACACACTGTGGCAAGGAGTCTCCAAGATCTCCACCCCAGATCCCTTTGTTTGCTTGGTTGGTTTCCTGAGACAGGGTTTCTCTGTGTAGCTTTGATCTTTTTAAAGGTCTACTTTAATTTTTAAGTGTGTCTGTATTTGTGGGTACGTACACTTACATGCAGCTGCCCACGGAGGCCAGAGGCATCAGCCCAGTGTGGATGCTGAGAACTGAACCTGAGCTCCAAAAGAGCAACAAATGCTTTTAATCACCAAGCTGTCTCTACAGTCCCTGTGATTACACCTCTACTGATGGACCAATAGGAAGACTGAACAAGTCTTCCTTACGACTCGTTGGTTAACCTCTTTAGAAAGACATGTTTCAAAGTTTGGATTCTGCAATTCACCTTTTCTTATTTTTCTTCTCATCCAGGTATATTCGGGTCCAACAGTGAGGAGTGCAGCTTAGTATGAGAATACTTGCCTATCAACCATTACACCCTGGGTTTGATTTCCAAAGCTCAGTGATGTAGGTGGGGCTTCTATTATGTGTTAGTTTCATTGGTTAATAAAGAGACTGCCTTGGCCCTCTGATAGGACAGAAAATTAGGTAGGCGGAGTAAATAGAACAGAATGCTGGGAAGAGAGCAATGAGGCAGACGCCATGGAGCCAGCCACCAGGTCAGACATGCTGAATCTTTCCCGGTAAGCCACACCTCGTGGTGCTACACAGATTATTAGAAATGGGTTAATTAAGATGTGAGAGTTAGCCAGTAACTAACTCTCTAGAGATAATGGGCCAGGCAGTGTTTAAATGAATACAATTTGTGTGTTGTTATTTCTGGGGCTAAGCTAGCTGTGCGGGAGCCGGGCGGGATGAAAAGCAGGCCTGCCCGCAGCTCTTCACTACAGCTCAGATAGATGGGATGGATGCATTAGAGGGAGAAAGGGAAGGAGGGCAAAGGAGAGGGAGAGGGAAGAAACTAGGGCAGAGTGTCTAAACACTCTGCTTTAATTCTACAAAATAGAGCCCTTGGAAAATTGTTAATCTACAGTAGCTATCTGGAGACAAGTTCATTTCTAGAGTAAATCTTGGAACATTATTTGATATTTTAGCATAAATCCCTTTTCTCTGGAAGAAGGGTTTACCAAAATACTCAGAAGGCACTCATCTAAGCATATAGGAACAATACCATCCTTAAGAGGGGCTTACCAATACCCCAAATCAAACCTCACAAGGAAAAGTAGAATCACCATCTTCAATTTGAAGTGTGTCTCCTTACAATGACGTCACCACTGCAGGATGTAGGCAATGCTCATTGTGCCATCAGCAGCTGCCACATCTGGAGAAGCCCCAAGCCAAGCTGGGCCTAGCTCCTCCATCTCCAGAACAAGGCACTCTGAACACATGCCCTTGGGACACTACCTAGAGCTGTGCTTCCGTGACGGGATGAAAATGATCATCCTGCCCCTGAAGTACAGTTTTCCAACTCTTCTGTCAACGGCACTTGAAAGTCCTCCCATGAACACAGCTAGGTTGCATCTGGATGTCAATACCTGTTTGTAATCATAAGGACTGCCCTCTTGTGTCCAGGAACAGCACAGTGGAACTGGTAGGTCTCACCTTCCAGCTTCTTGATATGGTTCTGAGAAAGAAACAAGAGTTAAGACTTGGGAACTACATAGATTTAAATATCTGTATAATAGTCGATGAAAATCAATGTTAGGAAAAGGTGCATTGGAAATAAAACTAGCGTACTACAGAGTGGCATCCGAAGCAATAAAACAACTTCTTTATAATATCAAGTACTTTTCACTATTGCCTTAAAGAGAAATGTATTGAATGCTTACCAGGTGAGCGTCTGATGAAAAACATCTTGTTCTTAGTAACTTAAGAGATTTAAACTATCAATCAGAAGCAATCACACACCTTAATCAAGAATATATAAACATGTGGTAAATATAAAACTGCTCCATCAATGTCTTAGCAGTCCTTAAAGGGTCCCTCCCTGGCAAGGGCTTGGGGTGGGCCCAATAAGTGCTACAGGGAACACAAACATTAGAAATCATGGCTTTGAAATTCTTTACAGAGAATGGTTCACATTTTTCTTCTGATTCCTTTGAGAGAAGTCTGTGATCCTTCAGAAAAGCTAAGGCCCAGGGGCTGAGAACTGGTTTAAGGAATAAGAGCATTTACTGCTCTTGCAGAGGACCAGGGTTCGATTCCTGACACCCGCACTGTAGTTCATAGTTGCCTGCAACTCCAGTTCCAAGGGCTCTGATGCTCTCTTTCTGGCCTACAAAGGCGCGCTCTCTCTGTCTGTCTGTCTGTCTGTCTCTCTATCTCTCTCTCCTCTCTCTCTCTCATACACACACACACACACACACACACACACACACACACGGTGCACATACATACATTCAGGCACAGACATAATTACATAAAAAAATAATTTTTAAAATGTTAAGACCCAACCACTTCTTCAGACAGGATTATGTACTACATAATGGTAAACCTCCAAGGTATTTGCTGGTTTTGATCACATTTGATTGTGTAGAGCAAGCACAATTGAAAAGGAACATTTTAATACCAAATTATATTTCTGACTAAAATAGACAATCATGGACATGAAGAATTTCAAAATGATTTGAAATCGTCTGCATGGTTTATTCCTAATGGACAAAATAATCCAAGTATAAATTGTAGCCAATAAAATATTTATTTTCTTTTTCAAGTTTCTTAAAACTATTGACTTAAATGAGTCAATACACATTAAAAAACAAAGTTTTTATAACAAATACTAATGAAAGATTATTATCGATATCACCTATAATAAACGATTAAAGATCAAATAATACATGGGCATAAGATACAGAGACAGACACAGAGAATGAGCGAGACTGGCACACTGCACGACTGAAACACCGCCAACAGCAGTAGGATCACAGAGTCAATGTACACACAGCAGAGAAGCACGCTTGGGGTTGGGATTTCAAAGGTTAAGTACCTTTTTCATTTGTGATGCTGGGGATGGAACCCACATTTTAAAAGAATGTTGGCCCCTAGTCATTCCTTGACAATTACAAAAAGCCATGGACAAGTATTACAAAAGCCATGAATGAGGAAGTGAATTCCTACAGAGCTGGGGTGGCATCTTCAGGTTACATCTCAGAGATGGGCAGTGTGCCCCTGTGAATTAGTTCCAATATTTTGCCATCAGTTTCTTCAGAGAAAAGGGGAAACAGAATAGCACACTATAACAATGTAGGCCCTTCAGCCGGAGCTTGGAATGCACGTGTAAGCCGGAGAGCTGCAGGGAGTATAGACACACCT
Organism: Myodes glareolus; assembly: GCF_982192425.1. NCBI lineage: Eukaryota > Metazoa > Chordata > Mammalia > Rodentia > Cricetidae > Myodes > Myodes glareolus. Next base: position 27,000,218 of record NC_142029.1, on the reverse strand, counting down.
GTTTCTTTCCTAATCTCGTCGTTGTTTATCAAGTTTCAACCACCAAGAGCCTTATGGGAAATCTAGTACTGAAAAAATACCTTTTCAGTGCTAGTAAGGAACCACTGAATTCTGAAAGCCACAGCAAGCTCCTTAGCCACCAAGGGCAGCAGGAGGCCAGGCTGACCAAAGTGATACTCTCTCTTCCAAACTCGGCACAGGCAATTGAGTAAGACTAAAGAGTGGGTCCTTTGCCCATTCCCTCTCATCCCTTTCAAACTAATTCTAAGGAAACGGCACAGGGCATGAAATGGCAAAATGCCAGTATACAGCAGTGTTTATCACAGAGTTAACAGTACCAAGTACGGTACAGGAACCAATGTCAGGGACTGAGGTCAAATACACAATGTAAGGTTATCTCAGAGGGTAGACAGGCCAAGGGTAAAATGTTAATGAAGCATTTCCATATATAGAAAAACACACTTAGGTAGAAAAAGCAAAGACTGCCTCTTTAAATCTTGTATGAACATTAAAGAGTTATAAGCAAAATAAATAATAAATAAGGCCTGTCTATATATGCATATGTATATACATATACACACACACATGGGCAGCATAAGCAGTATTATCTTAAGGGAATATTGGAGAACTATTCTACAAACATATGGCACATGAATAAGGCTTTTCACAACCGAGCAGTAAAGAACACAGAGGAATGCTTGGGAGTTAAAAAGAAAAAGGGGTAAATGGTCCCCAAATAAATTATTTAGAATAAACTAATATTACAGTAAGATCTAGGAGGATATAATATAATACTCTAGAACTCTGTGATCTTTACATGTCTACTTACTCCCTGTGGAGTCAGTCCAGTAGAGTCTAAACAACCAGTAAGTGCTTCTTACCCAACTCGCTTATCACAGCAAGATGAGCGAGCAATGGGCTAAACTTCTCAGTTACCCACGAACAAACTATCAAACTCTACAGCAACTTACATTCTGTTTCTTCCAATAATTATTACATATATTAAAGTTTAAAGGGTTGTCTGATATCGAGCTAAAACTAAAAATCCATACGAGATGCCTAGATGCTTAGTTAAAGTAACTTTTGTGCTTAGTAATAAACATTTATAAAAAGGAGAATCTCAAGAATCACTAAGGAGCAAAAAATAAAATAAAAATAACCAATAAAGACCTTAGGTTTCAGAGGTTCACAAAAGTCTGAGAAAGTCGAGATACAGTCAGGAAAACTAAAAGTGGCTCTCACACAAGAACCTATAGCATCTGAAGCGAGGGATTGTGCTTGATTCTCAGAGAAGCTGCACACACGGGGACATCTGTCTATCCCGTTATCCAGGCACAAGAAGATTCTTCCTTTCTTTTTGCTACTGTTAATATTTACATGTTTTTCTATACTTGGTCCCATAAGCACAGAAGTCTTATTTTCAGGTAAACACAGTGGTGCCAGGGGCCAAACCCAGACCTTGGGCATGCCATTTTACCTGCGCTGTACCCCCGCCCAATGATGTAAGTCATTTCTTTGTCCAACTAACACGAACTGGTCATTGGACATCAACTATTTTTCTTTAAATAGTGTTTTTTTTAATGTAAAGCATTAGAATAATTGGTTTTTTATAACTGTATGTTTAAAAACACATAAATTCATGCCTTCAGTTCCAGCACTTGGAGGCAGGAGGATCTCTAAGAGTTAAGACCAGTCTGGTCTATAGAGTTTCTAGGCCAGACAGGGCCACACAGTGAGACTCTGCCTAGAAAAACAAATTAGAATCCAACTGAATGCTTGAATCTTAACAGTTCTATTATCTTCAAACATATATTAGGGATGGGTTTCTATTTTAGCTTCAACTGAAATTGTGAGATAAGGACACCTGTTAAATCACAAAGTAAGCATTTCTATTATTTATTTTAAAGAAATTAAAATACAAATTACTTTGAGAATTAACTGGAGGTAGAAATGATAATTTATAATAATTTTTTCACGTCAAGAGTTAAATTTAATGGGAGTTAAATTTATGAGGTGTCAATGGCATATGCATGTTGATATTGGTGCATGTGTATGTGGAGGTGTGCACACATGTATGTATGGAGGCCTAAGATCACTATCAGGTATCTTCCTCCATTAATCTCTTTTGTTTTGTTTTGTTTTGGTTTGGTTTTGAGCAGGGTCTCCCACTAAATCTGGTGTTCACTAAAACAAGTGATCCGGCTGCCAGTGAGCCCCAGGTTCTGCCCGTTTCCTGACCCTTCTCTCAGACTGAAGTTAGAGATATGTACCACCATCACATGACTTTTAAATGGGTACTGGATTTCTGAATTCAGGTCGTTGGGCTTGTTTGTAAAGACTTTACCAACTGAGCCATCATCCCAGTCTCTAAAGAGTTTGCTTCTTAAAAGTAAAAGTATTTATACATTCAACTGCCACAGAGGTAATTTGCCTAATTACATGTTCTGTTACTGATTCTACTACGATAATTAAAATCAGTAATTACAAAGTACGTATAACCAACAGTGAGGCTCAGCTTTTCAAAAGTATTCTGCTAAAGGCTAAAGGAGCAGACCACATAAAATTACTTCATTTATTTAGCCATAACTGAGTTAAAAAAGGAAAAAATACTGAAGAAATATACGCCTACAATTCCTATGCCAGGTCTCATCTCAGGTCTAAGAACACGCTCAGAGAAACTGACATATTACTTATTAACAGTCCCATAACTTGAGTAAATTTTGGAGACATGTGGAGCATAACTCTACATAATTCCATCATCAAAATGCACAAATATAAAGAGACATTCACTGCAAAGACCCACCCTTCTCAACTTCATCTGTACATGAACAGCCCAATACACAAAAATGATAAACTTCCAAAACTGTAGCAAAATATATGCTCTGGGTTCAATACCCTTAGACCCCAACCCCAAACCGGCAAAGTTATTTCCTGCACCTTTTACACCTCTTAGACCTGTGTAGAATTACAAGAAGCCACAATTTTCAACCATGGCCAAGCCACAACTATGAAAAGTTCAGATAGAAGTGAGAGTTATAAAGAAAATCTCATTAAAATCAACCCTCAGTCTGATTCACACAGTTAAATAGGAGCAGTTTGATTTGAGTTTTAGGGATGGAATCAGGCAGTACAGGAAACATTTACTCCTGTGTTCCCAGTTCTTGCTGTGTAGGCAGAAAAAGAAAGAAAATAAAGTTAGAAGTGTGTAAAAAGATAAAATGTAATCACATACAACGAAAACCAAAGGCTAAGAATAACTAAGCCCTCTTTATCATAGGGCACAAACATATCAATAAGTTTCTGTTGAAAGAAAGCCAGTCATGGGAGAATAGCAAATTAAGTATGGATATACTATTTAAATATAATGATACTAAAACCAAGACAAAATGCCAACCTATATTAATTTTTAAATGTTTAACAAGATTATAATATATCTAAGTGTATAATCTCTTTTTCTCTCTTACAGTTCTGTTTACCAGGATAAATTTAGATTTTCACAGTAAGAGGAGTAAGTCCATCTGGCTGAGGGCGAAGGAAGCTATGGGATTCCAACAATTAGCCACAAAGCAAGAAGTCAAACCTAAGCACAGTGACTAGGAGCTGCTGCAGAGACAGTGAAACAGCCAACAGCTCCTTTCAAGACAGTCTTTTCTGCACAGAAAAAGCCTTGTGCCCTTTTTTTTGCACAAAGGCAGAAAACAGTTACCAGCTACTTTCCCTTAACATGCCAGGCCATCATACAAAACAATAAATTCTCCTCTATAAACCATGGGTGGTTCCTTCAAAGACTCATGATCGGGTCCTTGAAAATCCACCCATGAACTCTCAGTCCTGGAATCTTTCCAATTCACAGCCATGAAGAACAAAATTTACCTCTAACAAGTCGGAGCCCTCAGATTCCTGCCTGTCATATGGACGGATGATGCCGTCTTCGTGGATCAGACGAGGTGGACGGAGGCTGGACACCTCCTCAGTGGATTCTGCTGCCCTGAATGAGAGAATCTTTTAATCAGACAAATTCATGTTGATCAAACTCGCAAATAAATAATTAAAAACTATTAGTAATTTATAAGACATGTTCAAAGTGAAGAAGAAATTATTTGCCTAATGGACTCTAAAGTATTCACCCTTTTCTTAAAGAAAGAAAATGCCAAGTTCTGAAAGGTCATGGACACTTTGTGGCCTTGCTATCAGTGCCTGGCGTAAGAGAGGTACACTTGAAGTGCTGAATAAATAAAAACTGGGCCATAAGATTTATTTTTCATATTCCTTTCCATGGTACTTTGTCTTATAAAGCTTCCATAACTTTCAATTAGATTCAAGAGCCTTAAGAACAGGCTAAATTCCCAGCTCATTCATATGTTCCTAGAAGCGATAGATACACACAACACAGGCCTTCCCACCATGCAGATGCTGTTACCTCTGAATGCCTTGGAAGGTGCTGCTAGCCATATCTATGATTCCACCAGTTGGACGAGCCACGGCACCCACGAGCCCCTTTCCAATTCCTTTAAAGAAACCAGCAGCGCCCTCCTTCTTGGCTCCTTTAGGAAACCAAAGACAATGAATAGGCAATAATATTTTAAGGTAAGCAAGTTCAACAAAAACCCAAGCCAACTCAGAAGCCATGTGCCATTTGGATATCTGGGGAAGGTACATTCATCTTAACATGATTATGTGGTTGTTCTCAAAGCATCCTCAGCATAGATTCCTGCGAAAACCAGATCTGCTGCAGTAGACACTTATGCTAAGGGTGGGCAGCAACCCCCAAAAGACCTTGAGGTCCACATAGACTCAAGAGGTGCTGATCCAGCTCAGTCAGTAACCGTTCATTACATCACAACCATTTAGACATCCAAACTCATCCAAATATATGAGTTGTATATTAAAAACAACTCATAATTATTGAAAATTCTGTTCACACACTATAAAACTTCCAATATATAAATTAAATGCTTTCAGTGTATTAAGAACATCGGGGCTGCAGAGATGGCTCAGCAGTTAAGAACACTAACTGCTCTTCCAGAGGACCTGAGTTCAATTCCCAGTACCCATACCTCCAGTTCCAGGGGATCTGACTCACACAGACCTACATGCAGGTAAAACACCAATGCATGTAAAATAAGAATAAATTAAAAAAAAAAAAGAACGGTACATCATTACCATCAATTTGAGAAAATCTTTGTTGTCTCAGAAAGACACTCTGCCTACAGTCCATCACTTCCCCCTTTCCCCAGCTCCTCATCTGACCTATCCAATTTACCTCCTCTTCCCCTGTTCCCCCTTCAGACTTGGGCATCACCTAGAATGCTTCCTATGGAGTTCTCTTCTGGATACTGCATCCAAGCAGCATTCACTGTATTGTCTATCATGACTGCGCTATTTGTTACTTAGCATCACGTTTCCTAAATTCACCTACACTGTGGCATGTACTACTTCTTGGTTTCTGTTTATGGCTGAATAATATTCCATTGGGCAGATATGCCATATTTATATATTTATGCATTGGTAATAGTCTTTCCATGTTTTTGCCACAATCAATAATGAAGCTTACGGATGTTCACACGTAAGACTTTATTTGAATGTCTGTTTTCAATACTTTAGGGCGCCTTGCTGATTTGTGGTACCTCCATGTTTAACGGCAGATGAGCAAGCAGACTAACGACTGCATGTTCCTAACCTCAGCCATCAAGATTCCCAGTTCCCCACACTCACACGAACTTGACTCTAGGGATCCTAATGGATGTTAGGTGGGATTTTGCTTAGATTTACATCCACACTTCCCTGACAACTAATGTAATGTCTCATTTGCGTCTCTTCCTTGAGGAAAAGTCTATTTAGCTCCTTTGCCCATTTTAAGTTGGGTTATCGTCTTATTGTTAGCATCTTATTATTCTTCTTTCTATAGTCAATATTTAAATCTCTGATTAAATATAGTTCATAAAACATTCAGCTCACTTTGTGGATCTTTTTCCTTTTATGATAATATTCTTTCAAGGGATGGTTTTTTTTTAATTTTGGAAAGCTGTCTTTTTATTTCCTCGTGGTATTATTCTTCTTCAACACATAAAAATTAAAATCTTGGTGAGTCTAACTTATCTGCCTTTTCTTTTGGGACCCACACCCTGGTGTCCTGTCTAGAAGCGCTCTGCCAAATCACAGAACTAGCTGCTGCATCTGCTTCGAAGTTCTGAGTTTCGGTCTCACACTCTGGCGTTTCAAGCACTCTGGGTTTATTTTTACAGGCAGTCTCTATCAGGGCTGGATTACTGTTCTCCACATGCAGATGTGCCAGCTGCTGAAGCCATTTCTAGATTCATCTCAGCACCCATCTCAGGGATCTAGCTGCAGACTTGCAAAAGCTCACTGACCTCCATGCCTGCCTTCCTGCCAGAATGATTGCTATGTAAGCTTACTGGAGCTTTACGCTGCAATAAGCTTCAAAATTTGGACATACAAGATTGCTGGGACACGTGAGTCCTCCAACATTGCTTTTTAATTTTTAAGGACATTTTAGTTATTTTAGATCTTGTGAATTACATTTAAACTTTAGATTTAACTCATCAATTTCTGTACTTTGATAAAAAAAATGTACAAAGAAGCAGGTTTTTGAAAGTTATGAAGGGGGAGAGCAATGAAAGAGATATCTTGATAGAGGGAGCCATTATAGGGTTAGGGAGAAACATGGCACTAGGGAAATTCCCAGGAATCCACATGATAGATGACACCAGCTAAGATTCCTAGGGACAGAGGATGCCTTATCGGACCTTCCTCTATAATCAGATTAGTGACTACCCTAACTGTCATCATAGAACCTACATCCAGTAACTGATGAAAGCAGATGCAGTGACCCACAACCAAGCACTGGGCCGAGCTCCTGGAGTTCAGCTGAAGAGAGGAAGGAGTGATCACATGAGCCAGGGGAGGGGTTAAGATCATAATGGGGAAAACCACAGAGACAGTTGTCCCAAACTAGTGGGAGATCACAGACTCTGAATGGACAGCTGGGGAACCCGCATGGGACCAAACTAGATCCTCTAAATGTGGGTGACAGTTATGTGGCTTCATCTGTTGGGGGGTGATGGCAGTGGGACCAGGAATTATCCCAGGTATATGAACTGGTTTTTGGAGCCCATCTCCTATGGTGGGATATCTTGCTCAGTCTTGATAAAGTGGGGAGGGGCTTGGACCTGCCTCAACTTGGTATGCCAGACTTGTTGACTCTCCAACAGAGGCCTTAACTCCCTCTGATGAGTGGATGTGGGGGTAGGAAAGGGAGAGGTCGGATGAGGGAGAGTGGGAGGGAGGGGTAATCGGAGTTGGAATATAAATAAAAATAATTAAATAAAAAGAGTAAATATCAGGACTATGTAAAATTCAATCAGCAATCAAACACCAAGAAGCAATAGCCTTGGCATGCGCACGCCCTTCACCTCTGTACAGTAGGAAAGTCTTCTCTACTTACCTTCCACAGGCTTTGTTATTATTCCAGTCACCCCGCCAACAACTCCCTGCAAGAGAAATCCACCATCAAGTCTCCAACAAACGGAAAGTGCTTGACACTAAACCAACCACTAGAGGTCTCCATAGACATACTACATTTTTTTTTCTGTTTTTTGTTGTTTTGTTTTTTAAGATTTGAGGACTGACAGTGAACAACGCACACATATAAGTGAGCATTTTGATTTTGCAAATATTAAATCATAGGAAATTCACAGTAGAAAGGATCATAAGGCAGATGGCATTAGTTTCACTGCTTCCGTGCATCTGAGATAGATTCCTCAAGACTCAACAGGAGACTCACTCGCAGGAAGCCCTTCCCTCCTCTGGCCAGACTGTCTCCAAAATCTTTAGGCTGTCGACCCATCTCCTCTCTTCTCTTCTGCTGATACTCTTTGTCCATTGTAATTGCTGCCAGGCCCTTCCCAACAGAACCAGTGATTCGAGACACGACTCCCGCGGCACCACCTGAAGAGTGCACCAAGAAGTCAGCCACAGCCACAGCGGCACATACCCCTCCTTTACACAGGTACCTACTCACATGTAAATACAAGAATTACTATGACTTTCTGCTGGCAAGTGGAGTAACGTAAGTTTTAAAGCACATTCAGTCAACCTATGAACACTAAGAACCCAAGAGGCCACTTTAAAGTCACGTCCCAAACTTTTATAATTTAATAAAATTACTTTCTCATTAAAAAAAAAAAGAAAAAAAAATAAAGTCACGTCCCAGGTGAAAGAAAGGAAATGTGCATTCAGAGAGATCAATAGGAAGGGGAACTCTCTCTTACTACAAATAACCACTTGCTTTCCAAAGACAATGCACTTCAGAGTAATAATTACATACATATGTACACAAAAGTCATACGCACCTACTGTGTGTCCAAAGAGACTTCTTACCCCAATCACTAATCCTTCAGCAAATTCTTCAGGGCCTTGAACAGCACCCTGATCCAAAAAAAAAAAAAAGGTTAAGAATTAAATATCACTAAGTGTGAGACTTTTAATCTAGAATTTCGGGGATTCCACGAAGACAAAGAATGTATAAAAATACGCAAGGACTGAAACCAAAGCATTTCCACTCTACCTTAAATTCTGATAGATTACAATGACTGTGGCTAAGAATAGTTTTAACCCACACAATGTCAACAGATCCTGCTAGATGAGCATTGCACAGGTGACAGTCACTGGCTTTGGCCACAACATGAAACTGGCTTCACAGCTGGTTCAACTTCCACTGGAGTGCAAAAGCAAGCTGTGCTCATAGGACAGGACCACGCTATTTGGCTCTCCCCTCTCCCTTATTCTCTCCGCATGGTTCTTCTAAAACCCTGACGACTTTGAACTTCTAGATTCTTGAAACAAAGGTGGATTCGTGGGATGAGAGCTCCAAGGTGGCCAGCTAACTCCTGAGACCTCACTCTGCCCTTTCCGCGTCAGCAGAAGCCATCTGTAATCTACCAAACTCTCAAACTCTCAGATGCTTACACGGAATATCAGAAAACTCAGGTATCTTTCATTGCCCAGATAAACAATAGATGTGTTCGTTTGAAGTAAAACAATCTTTCAATGTCACCTAAAGTACTTTAAATAAAAACAGAAAACTAATTTTTTTTTTTTATTATTTGAACATTATCCCACTGCCATATACAGTTAAAATACCAACACTTGTCAGTAGAAAGCAGAGCGTCTGTTTTGTACATGTACAGAACTAAACAGCCAGTACCTGGAAGGGCTCGTAGAACAGTGCTTCAACTCCTTCAGACAGGCCCCTGATCAGTCCAAACGGGTTTCCAAGCACGTCTAAGCCCAATACAAGCACATACATCTGCTTCAGGAACTAAAGAAGAAAAGACAGTCAGCAAAGTCCCTTCCAGATATGGAAGAAACGCTAGGAAGCAGCAGAAGAGGGGACAGCAGGAGGAATGGAGGTCAAGGACAGCGTGTACAATAACCACCTGCACCCCCACATCCTAGTGTCCCCTTGTGTGAGCCTTAAATCAAACGGCTACACGTTTGAGACAACGGTCAGTCAGCAGACATGTGACCTCAGACAAGTTACTTGTTAATCTTGGCCTTCCAAACTGCAAAATGGAAGATTACACTGACATTGCATGGAAGAGTATGCACAGTAAGTGAATATAAAATTCAATGGCCATTGGTTATCTTTATTATCTTATCATTATTAATTAAGGCAAAATAAGGAAAATGTATACTTGTTTCAACCTACCATCCACACGCATCACAAAAAGAGTACTCTCCCAACAGAGGACAGAAGACAAATGCTGCCCTGCAGTACTATGTGGCAACTGTACCAGAGAGGCTTATAATGCTGCCCCTCCTTGCCTACATAACCAGCTCACACAGTAGCTGATACATAGGAAGAAGCTGGCTTAGAGGCCCTTCTGCAATCCCCTATCCTATTTTACATTTCCTGAAGCAGTAAAGGTGTCACTGAGAATGGAAAGGGGCCTTGGAGGAAAACATTTTAAAGAGTGTAATGGAAGGCAACCTAGAGAAACAGAAACTGGTTGTACCTCAAGATCTGCACAACATCAAGCCAGCAAAACCCAACAGGGATGGGCAGGGCACCATGAAGTTCTGCCCATCACTGAGAAACTTCAGCAACTGATGGCTATGGGGGAGGGAGAGGAGTCAGTTTTCAGCAGAGATGTGGCCACTACAGGCTACCCACAGTCCAGTAGATGGTCCCATACCCATGCACACCAGTAGCACTAAGTGAACTCATGGGGGGGGGGTGAGAGCAAGAGAAGGGATGGGAGGGAAAAGGGGTGAGGAGTAATTGGAATGGAGGAAATGGGGGAATGGATGTAATCAAAACATATATGTATGTATGAAATGTCCAAGAAGAAAAAGCTAGGATTACTAAGAGTATCTTAGATTCCTTCTTGATACAAACATCTAGGCTACAATGAAAGAAATCAGTTCATGGTAAGACGAGCATAAAATTATGTTTGAGCCTTAGTAGCATAATGAAACAAAAGAAAGTTAATCTAGAGTAAAATTCATTTTTTTTAAAAAAGAACTGAACTTAGATACTTAAGAAAACCACTAAGCAATGCTGAGTCTGATGGCACATGCTTGCAAACCCAGGTCTGGGGAAAGACTAAGAAAGGAAGACTGGGAATTCAAGGATAGCCTCAGCTATAATGTTTAAGGTCAAGCTGGGCTGTACAAGAACATGTTTCAAACAGTCAACAACAACAACAACAACAAAGCCTCAGAGTTGTAAGACTGAAGTCAATCACAAATCTTCCCACACATACTAGTGTCTTACCCACCCACTCTATGAAGTGTGTTCCCAAGCTACTACGGCAAGAAATTACCTGTTCACTGTAGTGTCTAACAACACTCCACATGAGCTGATCTCTCTTGTAAAACTGATAGCGGATCTCATAATAAGCAAGTCTGAGGGAGACAAGGGAAAGAGTGAAGGCTCCTACAATGACAGTCTGAGAAACTTGCAGTAGCAGTTAATTTCAGTAACATTTAATTCATACTTGCTATCTTAATATTGTGGTAACAACATTTTTACAAAACCAGTAGTTCTCATGTAAGATTTTTATAAATATATAAAGAAGAAAACAGTTTTAAAAAGTCAACCACAGGGCTGTAAATATAGAACAGTGTTAGAGTGTTTGTCTTGCATGTGTGAGTCCCTGGTTCTTTAGTAGGGAATGCATGCACACACACGCACACATACACCTACACACACACACCCAAAAGTAACAATAAAACGGCAAAATGACATGGTAAATTTTTAAGCTTTTTCTTACTGCTTCCCTTTTATGGTTCTTTATTTCCTTCTCTATGCAACCACAAAACTTAAAACATTCTGTATATCACTTTTAAACTCAACATTATGAATTGTGTTTATATTTTTTAAATGGTTTTTTCAAAATTTCCATAAGCATTTGAATATGTGTGTAGCATTCCATCATACAACAGAGTCACAGAGAACAATCCCTGCTTTTAGACAAGTCCAAGGTTGTTATAATAAAGGATGTTGCCAGGTACACAGTAGGGATACCTCTTTGGTTGCAATTCAGGATCATTTAATAATTAAACCCCCACCACCACACACACCCAAAATAACTAAGTGGTAGACAAGAAAAACCCTGAAGGCATCTATGTGTGTATATCTGCATATGTGAGAATATGATATATGTATGTATACACATATAAGTTTCCATTCATAAAACTAACATTTTAAAAAGTACCCATTTCTAAAATTCACCCTCTCTAGCATTAATTATTCATGTTCCGAACTCTTCATTCATTTATATGTATGTCTGATAGTAATGGTAGCCATCTCGCCATCTCTAATACCTGCCTGCCACTTCCATTTTCTTTCCGGGATGCCTCCACACAGTCTGTGGCTGCTCTGCCCCTGACTCTCGCGATCATGTTTAACCCTGAGATGAGAGCCATCACCCTGTCCTATCTGCCATCCTATTCCACAGCTTGGTTTTGAGAAAAGTGTCGCTTGGGGTTGTTGCTTTCTTTTCGGCTGTGGAGAGTAAATTCAACGGTTTGCCACTCCCTTCTTCCCCATGCCCCCAGCACCAACACACACACACACACACACACACACACACACAAACACACACGTTCTACCACAGTCAAACGTATCTTGTATTTTCCACTGGGATTTTCTCACTGCTAAAAGAAAAAAAAAAACCAAACCAAAAACCAAAAACCAAACCAAAACAAAACCTTTACTCGGAGATTTGATAACAGCTTCTTTTACTTCTGTGTTTATGAGTGTGTGAATGCTTGGGGGATGCCCCTGTGAACCTGGGTACACATGCAAGTATGTATACAAGCACACAGGGGCCAGAAGTCAACCTTGCACACTATCACAAGGGACTGTCTGCCATTTTTTTTTTTGACAGGCTCTCACACTGGTCTGGAAACAGCCAGGTACACAGCCAAGTACACAGACTAGACTGCTGCCGAATGAGAACCAGCACCCACCTGCCTCCACCTTCACTGCAAGTGCACACCACCACACCTGGATTTTGTGTGGGTTCTGGGGATCGAACTCAGGTCTCATGCACTTCACCAGCTGAGATTTCTCCCCAGTCCTTAACTTTTCAAGTCTTTCAGTTTGAATTTTATATCTTTCTCCTCATTTTCTCTGAAACTTAGCACACATGTGAGATGTGCTTTTTCTCTCGGGTAACTAACTGCTTCTGTCAATACCACTGTGCGCCATTCCATTCAGTAGAAGCTGTGGAGTGCAATTGGAGCTGGCAAGCACACATAGCCTCCTCCTGAGTGCAGTGACGGGTTCTTACTATACTTTGCTACATTCCACACTGGAATCCCCCCACCCCGCTACGTGTTTCTAAATAAAACTCAATGCTAACACACAGTCAATTTGTAATATACACTTCAGAGTAATTTAGTTTTTATGAAATATTCATGAGTAAACAAAGATATAACTTGAGTGTAACTAGACACAGACCACACTCTTCAAGTCATGAGCAGGAAGACCCAACCATTCTCTAGGCTAACACTGCACTAATGGGTAGCACTGATACTATCCTGAAGAACCTTGGGTAGGAGTGGTTCCCAACATGCACTAACAAGGGTCTTACTTGAATATGAGGTCATCCACATCAGTCAGAGTGGCACCTATGCTTTTCAACAGCAGGTTCACAGAATGAATTGCAATCATTTCCTGTTTCTCTTTGTCTGATTCCTCACCTCCGGAACCCAAAGACAGACTCAAATGCAACTGAAAAAAAATAACATTCAATACATGAGAAGCTCAAAGCTGTGTAGACACAGGAACTAGATCTTCCGGCACCACCAAAGGTGCCCTGGAGAAGCCTCCTACAGCCTATTTACATACAACAGAACAGACACAGTGTAGGCCATTTGATTCTTGCTGGTTTTTCCATAAAATATAAATTAGTCTGATCTAAGATTAAAATTCCATTCCTAAAGTGAGTAAACACCTCTGTATCTAGATGAAGAAGACCAGAATCCTTTGCAAAATGTTATCACTGCCTAAGAGTAAAACAGGCTGAATGGTACCCAAGCAATCCACCAGGTAAAACAATGGCTAAGCATCTATTTCTATCTAAACAAGGTGAATAATTTATGATAACAATTATAACATTAATCCCAACAATAACTGACCTTCACTTGTTAATTGGAATGAAACTATATTCAATCTATTACATAACTATATAATCTATTACATAAAGTGATTACACAAAGTGATTTTAAACTTAAAACTCTGGAAATGCCTGATATCTCCAAACTAGTACATAACAGCGTAGAATACCAACTCTGTTTTATGCATGCTGCTAGCTGAACAAACTGGTGACTATGACCGGCTCTATAGTGCTGTGGACAGTTCCTGAGAATGCAAAGGATCATCAACATTGTAAAGCATTACTTAATTGTAAATCTGGACCATTACACAAGTTCAGTGTTTAATAGTTGACTGCATAAGTGAATTTACTAAGAAGTCATCTTCCCCACACGAGCTGAAAAGAACAACCAAAGGGAGACAGGAAATGGGTTCGCAGAGTACAGTCAGGGAAGTAGAAGGTAATTCAATTTTCCACTCCCTTAGGTCCAATCGCATTTGGGGTGGGGCGAAAGCACCATGTCAACAGCATAATACCCACTTCAGCGTTTTCACATGCCAGCGAGAGTGCCCATCACAGCTCTGCTTAGAAAGTGGTAGTTGCCTCAAAATGCAGCCAAAACATTAAACACTGGTGAGCACTCCACACTTAATTAAGAAACGCCACTGTCAGCTTCTTCCCTGCGTACAGGGGTCATTAATTCAACTCCAGAGAACACGCTCCAGTGGTACCTCTGTGGGAATTATGGCTGCACAGATGTCACAGAGGACTCCCTTAATTATCACCTTTAGTCAAATGAAACCCCATCAAATACCTGATGTAACAAATGAAGGTATACCGGTATATAGACCCTTCAAAAGTTCTGAGGCAATCACACCCATCGTCTAATAACAAACCTTAACAGGAGATATATGAAAATGTTCGAAGAAACTCAGGATCGACATATCAGTCATGGAAGACTCCATTAACTCTGTGTTGAGAGCATCAATATCTTGTTGGATTAACTTTGTCTGAAAAAAAAATTCCCAACAGTTAATTTTTTTCTCACTATAAGGATTAGCTCGAAAATGGCTAATTTAATTTTTTATTTCATTTTATGTTTGGCTCAAGAAATAAAAATTGTTACCCGCTTCCTTTCAGTTTCAGGGGCAGTTGTTGGGGTAAACAGTGCAATCACAGCTCCAAGGAACCCCTGATCAACTTTTAAAGCCATTTCCTGGATGAGAACCATAAAATACCTATGGAGAAATACATATAATGCTTTAAGTTAGGAGTAGTCGGGCACATGTTCGAGTCCAGCGCTCAGAAGGCAAGGGCAGATGGATCTCTGTGAGGTGGAGGACAACCAGGGCTGCGTGCTGAGACCCCGTCTCAAAAAAAAAAAAATTCTAACCATGGTCATTACTGATTTTTTTCCACCCAAGAGCTACAGTAAATTCTAAGTTCTTCTTTGTGTCTTAACATTATGCTAATAAAATTAAAGTCTCACAGTGTGGAAAGACACAGCTGAGGGCGGACTGCTGCATCAGCACTTTCCACAGCCCACATGGATCATGTCACGGGAGACAATAAATGAGAGACAGCACCTACCGCCTGTTCTTCAAGTTCTAGGCGCCTGCCTAGAACACAGCTCACAGATCTGTCCTTCACCACTCTGTATCCTAACTCGAATGAGAGATGGCTAAAGGAATTCTGAATTTTAAAATGTGTGCAGACTACTTTAAAATATATTTAAGTATTAAGAAACTCAAACAATTTCTTAATTAACAGCCTCAAACCGGATCAATATATTCATTGGGAAAAGAATTTCTGTACAGGAGCCACCCTCAAATGGACAAACAACAAAAGGACAACAAAATTTATTCTCCAAATGGATCCTCGCTGTAATTCCTGGATCAGGACAAGGCTCTACTCACTTGAACTGTAAGACCTGACTGTACTCGTTGAACCTTGTGATCACACTCATGTCGATGAACGGTTTGGGCTCTAAAAGAAACACAACATACAGGAACAAAGTCAACCTTTCCACGAGCCAAACTGGTATCTTCTAGGGTTTTTATGGAAAGTATGTCTGTAGTTCTCTCTCTCCTTTTTTTTTTTTTTTTACCTGAATCTAAAGCAATGGATTTGGGAGGAGCCACAGGATGAAATACCACTGGGAACATTGTGCCTGGTAACTGATTGTCAACCTGGAAGCACAAAACATTTGATCAGGTTAGAGTAAGTCAAACATAAACCTCAGCTTCAGAGATGGTAATTAGGCACCTGTACACACAGGAGGTGCCATGAGCAGCTTCACTACATGTAAAACGCTACGGGGGCCAGCGAGGCCATGCTTTCATTGGAAAGATGAAATGCAACCCTCATAGCTGCATTGACCCTGACCTTGATAGCACACTGAGCCATCGAGGCAGATGGAGGTACTTTGGAATATGAGATTCTGACTCTGTGGGCACAAATAAAATGAAAGTAGGAAGTGAATACAAAATTAGAGAAGGTGGAAAGATAAAAAAGAAACCTAAATAAAACTTGGTGGAGGTGGAGAGATACTAAAGGGAGGGTGGGGGAGAAGAGAGGGAGGATGGAGAGAGGACTAGCAAGAAATCACCTCCAAACATGGTTCAAATAAGCTTACTGAACCAAGAAATCACCTCAAACATGCCATAAAGAAGCCCATTAATTTAGGTTCTCATAACAAACTGGAAGGAACATTTAAGAACAACATAATAGTGTAAGAAAACACCCTTGAAAGGCCAATGGTCAGACTGACAGTCTCAATAACATGCAATGCTTTCGACTGGGATGGTGAGGAGCTGAATCCACAGGCTGTGTGAGAATAGGGGAAAACACACACACACACACACACACACACACACGTGCACACAAATTAATACTAATAATAATACATAAAATGAAAATTTACTTTTACAACTTTACTGCCCGGGGCCTCATGCACACCTACTCTGCTCAAGGTGCCCCCTTGATTATTGAGATAATTAATAATATTATTATTAATAACAATTTAACACAAATTAGAGCTCTCTAAGAATAAATTAATTCTAATTTCCATGTTGGCTTAAGTGATCACAGAGATCTACTTAGCTGAGGGTGATGTTACCTGGAGCCAGTATAACCGGGCCCTTAAGCTTCTCTGGTGAGGAGATTGCTTAAACTCAACCTGAATCCCTGATAAGAAGTCCCGTTTAATAGGGCACCGGATAGGAAGCCGCATTTCCATCGGAACTTTGTCAAAATTGACCTGTAAGAAACAAAAGACGAGTTGGCATCACCCAGCAGCTACTTAGCAGCATTTAAGACAGATTCACTCATGATGTTGCATAAGCAGGACACAGTCATCTCTCTGTCTCACCAAGGGAGCTTGCTTTATTCTGTTTCCGTTGTTTTCCTTTGAAGCCAGGTCTCACTCTACAGCCTAGGCTGTCCTCAAACTCACAGCAATCCTCCTGCTTCAGCCTCTCAAGTTCTGACACTACATACACAAGCTACCACGCCCAACCAGAAGAGCTCTTCGGGTCACCTGTGCCCATGGCCTCTGGGGTAGAAGAATCACTTTCCTAATACTTACTAGGGAACTAGGAATTCCAAATGCTTTAAATTATAGAAACTGTGCTTAAAAGGCTTTACAGTAAAAATCAATAATAATAGAGAATTCCAGATAATTTTCTATAGGTTCAATTTATTTTTATATTATGTTTATGAGCGTTTTGCCTGCATGTGTTATGTGTATGTACCACAGCACAAAGTGCCTACGGAGGCCAGAAGAACCAATCACATCCCCTGGAACTGGAGTTAATGGAGGTTGTCAGCTGCCACTGGATGATGGGAATTGAACCTCAGTCCTCTGCAAGAGTAGCCAGTGATCGTAACTGCTGGGCCATCTCTCCAGCCCAATCCCAGGCAATCCTTAGCAAAAAGGTTTTATAAAGGAGCTGAGTTTGTTTTTGTATAACCTAACGGCATAAAATTTTCATCTAGCCCATAAACACTGATGGGTGTGGGAAGAGCACATGACTGGGGGTTTTGCCCTAAGATGGCAAAGATGAGAACAGTCAAAGTTCAGGCTTGCAGTGGAATAGTCTAGAAATGCAGGGAAGCTTCTGGAGACATGGTGCAGCAAAGAGGACTTCGTGTTTTTGCTCTGGGTGACCCATGCAGAGCACACCTTTATTTGTGGGGACTTATCCACATCCAAACATCACTCTCATGGGATGAAATAATACAGCAAAGTCTATGTATGTTTTTCAGCAATGAAAATGTGGTGATATTTTGTTTGTGATCTAACAAATAAAGCTTGAAGCTGAGAGAGATGACAGTGTGGAGCTAAGCCACTAGTTAGCCACAGAAGTCAGAGAGTGGTGGCCACACCCTTAATCCCAGCACAAGCAGAAGCAGAAGCAGACAGATTTGAGTTCAAGGCCACCCTGGGCTATAGAAGATTTTGATTCAGTATAAAAGAGCCAGGTGGTGCTGGCTCACACTTTTAATACCAGTACTTGTAAGTCACACGCCTTTAATCCCAGCACTAGGAAGGTGAAAAATATAAGGCAGAAGGAGATAGGAATTCAGAGCAGTCAGTCTGAGGATTCGTAGAGACAGGATCTTGTCCCCTTCGGTCTGAGGATTCAGTAGAGGTAAAAGACCTCCTTAGTGGCTGGCTTGTTTACTTCTTTGATCTTTCAGCATTTATCCTGATATTTGACTCCAGGTTTCTATTATTAAGACCAATTAGAATTCGTGCTACATGAAATATGTAACATCACAAACTGCATTCATCAAAGTGCAAGTGTTACTCAGAATGTGAGAAACTGTTTCCACAGTCATAATAGCTCCATAAGCTTACTGAAAACAAGTTCCATGGAACTGACCAGCAAGTAGAACACGTGCTAAAGAAAGAAGAAATCCAGAACTAAATAGTTTCATAACTATGTTTTGATTAAGTACATTAACAATCTTCCTAATAAATACAGGTTTATTTACGTTTAAGTTAGTTTCTGTACATAGGGCATTAAAAGTTTACTTACTCCAGGTACCATTACCTAGAACCAAAGGACCTACAAAACTGTAAAACCACAAACTATAAAGTCAGAAAACAACACTTTGGTATACCTCAAAATTGCTATCCAGTTTAATCCAGCCACGGTCTTGTGAAACAAGATGCTTCTGATAGGACTGTTCCAGTGACATTATCTGCTTCTGGCTAAAGGGCTTCCATTTCTGCTTCGGTTTCATCTCCCAAACAACACCTGAACTAAAATAATTCACAAATAAAACTAAATTGTAAGTATATATTTTCATGGGATTGTTACTGAAATTTGTATTTATCTAGTCATCAATTTCTCATGAAAACTATATTGATATGAGAGATAATTTTAAAACAGCAAATTTCGCCTGCACAAAAAGATGCACGAAGAACAAGGGGAGGTGAAAATATCTTTCATGGCAACAATCAAGCAACTGACTGCTACTGTTTATTTTTTTCACAGGGCCACATACAGAAATTATATGTTGACAATGTCAAGTAAAGAAAAAAACCTTCATATAATTTAAAATATAAAAATAACTAAACATACTTTTTTTAAAAAGCATAAATCTATAAAATACTCTTGTGGAGATGTCAACATCTTACATAATTATTGTTCCTAATTATCCAAATCAAGTGCAAGTGATCAATTGTTCAAATAGATTTTTAAAAGTACTTATTGTTTATTTATGTGACTGTGTGTGTGTGTGCCTGTGCACAGTGCCCACAGAGGCCAGAAGAGGGCACCAGATCTCTGGAACAGGAGTTAGAGGCTTTTGTGAGTCACCCAACATAGATGCAGGAAGTCTACTCTGGTTTATTTACAAGAGTTAAGCACTCTTAACCTCTGATCCATCTCTCCAGCCCCATATCCATGCTGATTTGTAACACACATCTTACCAATCATTTCACAGTTACTTCCAAGTCCTGACATCAATCTATAAGAACATTACAATTACTTTACTCTTTATTTATTACCTGGCAGGGATTTATAAAATTCTAATAAATTCCTGTGCTGATATTTGCCTTTTAGTCTATCAATACATTGCAGATAATCACTTGCAATGAAAGACTACAAGGAAGTTCCTCAACTGGGCAGGTGAATTTTGAAATGTAGACATTTCTTTCGCATATATGTTGAAGGTTTGAAAAAAATTGTCTCTGCAAATGAAGGTTTGTGATATAAAATCTGTCCTCTCCAAACACATGGGAACTGGAGACTCTAACTTCAGACAGACTGATGTGGCTTATGATTTAAACATTGCCTGCCTTAAAATAAGCTTATGACAACACAAATTTTACATAGACGCACTATTTGGCTTTCTAGTGGTCAATTAAAAGTCATATGGAAACAGTCACTTCCTTAGCAAAAGATGGTTTCCAGTTCCAGTTAGAGCACAAGAGTAGTAGAGAAGGGTAGCTCTTTCCCGTTAGGAAGATTTTACTCTTGACCCAGAATTGAAAGAGTTCAGTGAGAGGCTCCCACTGCTAAGCCCTCCAACTGCTGTGCAGTAAGACACAGGACAGTGAACTTCTATCACCATCAAAACATCACAGAACCCATGTGGTTAGTGTGACAACATACAACAGACTGAAGTACTTCCTACATATCTGCTGACATATAATATAAAGAACAGAGGGCATGAAATGCTTTGCAGTTCAAAGTTTTATGAACTTGTCCAACTAAGATTCTGTTCCCAGTTGTAATGCATTTCAGACTTCAGCTCAGTCAAGCAGAATTTGTCTTTCTCCTGTTTGAAAATATTCTGTTACCTACACTTAAAAGCTGATCAGTCATTGTAGGCTCTGCAATGACTTCTCAGGTGCACAATGACTGAATGCAAAGACCATGTGCTGACTCCTCAAAGCCAGGGAGCCACCTGTGACTGGTCTTTTATACCTGACTGGTGGTGTTCAGAATGTCCTCAACTCCTTATACAACTGTCCTCACTTAAATGCTAATAGCCTTAAGTAAGTTCTCATCTCTGCACACATTCTTTAGCTGCTGCAACCAGACGGACTCAACCAGCCCATGGCTGACGACAAAGGGCATTCCTTGCTACACTTGACAAATGAGTTCCCCAGAAGCTGACTTTGGCTATAGCCCCATTCATGCTTGTCTTTGTGAAAATGTGTGCTGTGGAGAGACGTTCTGTATCAAAAGTTTCTAATTTTTCCAGCTGCTGTTCACTTGCAAACATGCTTAGTTTGGAAGTATCAATGTACTCTATCTCCTTCTGGTACAGCTATAATGGCATTACACAATAAATTAATTTTGTCGAAGATAATGCTCACTCTGCTATGCCCTAAAAGAGGTACATTCAAAATCCATTCTTCTCATTTTTATATAATGGGTATTCAGTAGTAAGAATAAATAAATTAAGCAATATAGCAAGACAATGTTCACTGTGATCTGAGCGCACAGAGCAACAATGAGACTGCAGCTACACATGGGAGACAATAAACAGGGATGTGTTTGCAAAAGACACTTAGTCATATCATCTCACTTCTTATAAAATATTATTTGGGGTTTGAAATTGAAAGCTATTCATAAACAGGTAGTAGGTAGATGTGACTTATAATTTGTACTTTGCTGAGGTATATTAAAGAACGTTGTTCTTAAATATGAATCTACAACATTTTAATTTACTTAGCTTACTGATACCTAGTCATTGATAATGATACCTATGTGTTACATAAATCCAACAGCTTCCCTGATAAAAACCAAGAAACTTGGGAAAACCTCCTCACGGATGGGAGGCATCTACATGGATTGTTTCATTGTGGAAAACTGTTCTCTAAATAAGACCTTCACCAAACTCAGTGTGATCAGAGGAAACAAGTGTTTTCTTGGCAGAATCAGAACCAGAGGAAATAAGTGGTTGCAAAAGTTCTAAACAACTAGCCATAAAAGACTCCAGAGCAGAGTGCTCTCAGGTCGCAATAAGCCTGGCCTCTCCCCTCTTACATGCTGGCAGGCACCCTACTGACCTGGGAAAGAGAGTTTAACATAGAGGCTCTAACATTTCACAGGGCCACCTGCAGCTACTGGTACCCACACATCCCCTTCCCACACCCTCCAGCCTGCCTTTTAGAATATAAACGCAATTAGCTGCTGCTCATGCTGGGAAACCTGCCCCCTTCCTCAGAGTTCTGTAACAAGGGACCCAAACTCTGCCACATGGGCCTGACTCCCCTTCAGAGTCCTAAAATGCTGTCTTGGATGCTGGGCCTAAACTCTCCCAGGAGTGTGCCCTCACTATTCTGTTGTCCGTAAACGTTTAAACCTTTCATTGAATATATGTCTATATGAATAATGTTTAAGCTTTTCACAATGAACAATAAATTTTCCTGCAGTAATCTTTGAAGATTCCAGAAAGAAGATGGGGCCCACAACAACAATTCCACCTGGTTGATATGATGTCATTATGCTGACAGCACCACTTTAAGATCGGTTTTGGGTTACAAACTGCTCAATATGATTCCAACTTTGGCAGCTGAGATGATGCACCTTCTTACAACATTCTGGCCAGAACTTCAAGTAAGAACTTCAGAAAAACTCTACTGACTACTCAGAGACTATCTGCAGTTATACCAGACAGTAATCTTGAAGCTTCACCATCATTTTAGTTTTTACAGGATCCCACAGAAATAACACTGCCCCCATGACAACTGGAAGTAATTCTAGAAATGGCGTCCCCTCTTCCAATAAAGTTTGTTCTCAGGGTTAGGGACATCTATTAGGGGTTAGTTATAAGTGGTATATGGTTGGGGGTGGAAATGAAGTGAGTTCAGGGATCTCTTTTGATAAAGAAAAAAAAGGGGATTGGATGGGATGGGATAATCAATAGATTAGATTATTACTTGTAAGCTATTATTTATAGATAATTTACATTGGTATAGATTCTTGTATACTGACAAATTCAAATTATATTTGTTATATTGAATATGCTACTATTGCTGTTTACAATATTTGTGTACCTATGTAAAGTTATTGTGCCATATTGTATGTATGTCTCTGAAAATGGTCTGTAAGTTACCCTAGGCCTTAGCCAAAGTTGTTTGCCCCAAGTTGCAAATGAGACTTTGGGTGATTGCAGGTAGTCCGTTGTCTCTGTCATTTCTTGCACCTTTTGGAAGTTGCTTGATTGCATTTTGTTTACTCAAATAGTATTATTTCCCTTCTCAGGTCTTTGATGGGGCTGAAGACTAGATCAGTCATAGTAACTTTCCTCTCATGACTTAGCCAAGTCACATCAAATATAAGACTTAGACTCTTAGGATAGGATAACTATTGAAAATTTTAGCATATATTTCTTGTTTAATGTTGTTTGTGTTGGTTGTAATTCTAATTTTTATGTATGTTTTTGCCTCTTCTTTTCCATGGATAATACTTGATATTTATTCTTATTGTATATAGTTTTGCTTTGTTTTTTAAAGATTTTATTTATTATGTATACAACATTCTGCCTCCATGTATGCCTGCATGCCAGAAGAGGGCGCCAGATCTCATTACAGATGGTTATCTGGTTGCTGAGAATTGAACTCAGGACCTATGAAAGACCTTAACCAATGAGCCATCTCTCCAGCCCTTGTATATAGTTTTGTATTAGGTTTAGATCTCTCTTATTTAGACAAAATGGGGAGGTGCTGTGGGAACTCCTTCAGCTAATAGTCTTAAAGATACCAGCCCACTTTGGGCATGGTCTCATGTATTATAAATGCAGATGAAAAGCATGCACAGGTCTCTTTGCTGCTGGATTCGGTTCCAGTTCCTAGCACACACAGAGGACTGTGGATCACCACTCTCTGTGAGTTTATTCCCAGATAAATAACCTTTGTTATACTCCATTCTGGGCTATTGTAGAACTCTGTAGTACGCCAACAAATCCTCAACAATGCATCTCACTGTCCTTGAACTTCACATCCCAAACCTTTCAAATACATATCATAGTACATACTGCTTCCCTTATGAACCTTTTCCTAACTTATTTCTAGTTGTCTCTCCCAGGGCATGCCAGATTCTCCAAATTCCACTGTACAAAATGAATTATTTCCACTGCAGATGCAGGTACTATTTTTAGTTTTTCACAATGTTTTTGTAACTCGTTTTTTAAGACAAGAAAGGAGAAAGGGAGGGAGGAAGGATGGGAGGAAGGACTTCCTTCCCTGACAACTGACAGGAATACTGTGAAGGTACAGATATATCTGAGCCCTCTGTGTCTCTGGGCCTCTCAGCTGACAGTCCAAAGAGTTATTAGTAAATATGTCACACTGAGAACAAGAATCTGTTTATAGTCTCACTAACTAGGTATTATGGACTCTGGGCCTTTTAAAAATTCCTGACATCTTATTTCCCTTTGTATATATATACCTGGTGATTCCAATGTATGAGACTTCCTGCTTTATTTCATTGTTAACCAGAGAAAGCCCAAGGCTGTGGAGAGACAAGGTTACTTCGTGATCAGCCTGTTCCATTTCTTCTGCCTGGAGTGCTTTGGAAACCAAAGCAACATCATCCGTAAAAAGGAGAACCCTCTGGCGCCCGTCGAGGAAGGACACCCAATGGATCTGGATGTTTGCATCGTATGGAAACTGTCCACACTCATCCTGGAGAAAGAAAGACTTCGAGTTAAACTAGAATGGAGTTTTCAAACTTAAAACTGAATTTGACAACTGGGATGGATTAGAAAAGCCTAAAAAGAATGACTACAAAATAGAAAAATCCAGTCATTAAATTGACATAAACCAGCATTTATATAAAAATAATAGTAACACTTACCAGGTCTAGAGATAAGCCTCAGTGGAGAAAGCAGAGTTCTGCAAACAAGATCTAAAGTTTTGAGCTCTAGAACCCATTTAAAAGCTAGGTGGGAAAGGTGGTTGCCTATAATCCCAGCACTTGGGAGGCAGAGGCAGAGGATTCTGGGGCAGGCTGGCAACTGAGACTAACCTCATTAAATGACCCTGTCTTGATAAAGTGGGAAAAGATTGAGAAAGACCCCAGAAATCAATTTCAGGGTTCTACATGCATAAGCACATTCACTTACACACTCACTACATGTGCCAACACCCATATGAACGTATACATACATGCACAGAACACACATACACAAAACCATCAATTTTTTTTCCCCCTATTATCAGCAGAGTAGTGCCTTGGTCTGAGTTCCTAACTAGGGCTGACAGGGCACTGAGCAGGGCACTGAGCACCCTTTACTGGCACCAGTGCTGTCTCCACACTGGAGAATAGTTCCTGCAAGGAGGCCCCTAAAAGGTCATCATAAGGAGCTGTGGGGATGACCCCTAAGTTGTAGTAGAAATCCCAGGATGTTTGAGATGCCGGAACCATGGGACATCTTCAAGTACAGAGGGCAGCTGCTTCACAGAGAGGGGCTGTCTGTTATCAGCAGCAGAGCTGGCAGGGTGTCACAGCTCTCTGGGCCTCGGATAATTCCTCTACAGGCCCCAGATGTTGAACATGAAAATGCAGAATTTCACCTTCGTCCTGCCGGGTTCCCTTATTTAGATATGATCATTCATGCTTTGCCCTCATCCCCACCCTTTAGACATGGAATATTTACTATAAGCCACTGTATGTTGGAAATATGTAGCTTCTTCATGACTGTCCAGGGGTGGGGATGAGGTCACAGTTAAGAGACAGCCTGAGTCTCAGAAGAGACTGTACTTATACTTCTGAATAGTGTTAGGGCTGTTAAAGACCAGAGGGACTTGTGAAGGCAGACTGAATGCATTTTACATTATTAAATGCTCACAGGAGGGAGTCAAGGGATGGAAGGCCAATATGTAAAAGTTGGTTGGGTATCGGGTGTCAAGTCGATTGGGTGAGCCTTTGATTATTTTTATCAAGTCAATTTGATAGGCTCTAGAATCATGTTGGAGACAATCTCTGGACATATCTGTGAAGGGTTTTCTACATAAATCTAATAGAGGTGGGTAGATGAGCCTAAATGTGCACAGCACCCTTCCAGAAGTTATAGTCCTAGACTGAATAAAAAGGACAAACAAACTGAGCACCAGCGTTTCTCTCCCTGCTCCCTCACGTCAGATGTACTGTGACCAGCTGCTTCACCTTCCCTGGCCTGAGGGACTGTGTTCCCATGAATTACAAAGGCACAAACAAGCCCTTTCCTCGATAAAGATGCCTTGCCAAAACGTCATCATAGCAACCGGAAAAACAACCAATACAAATTATTTGCAATATAAAGCACATAACTTTCTACAAACATTTTAATTCACTTTCAACCCGTGAAGACAGCACTTCCATAACAAATGGTACCTTTAAGAGATCATGCTCTCCAACGTTTGATGCATAGCTCCATGTGAGCTTCCTGGTGCCAGTGGGATCTGCCCAAGCAAAGAGTCGGGTTTCTCTTGGCAGCAATACAAATTCCTCCTGTGAGCCACTGAAATGATTGACAGGGGGAAGATCAGCACACCCTGGCCTTGAGAAACCGCAAAGGTCTTAGGAGCTTGTTTAGTAATAAAATACAGATCAACCCCAAATAAGGGCACTAATATCTTCCACAACTAAGAGTTCTGAAGTCTGGGCAGACAGAATATGGCAGCACAGCACTACTTCTAACTTCAACACCTTCAGAGTTGAGCCGGGAAGGAACACACCAGAGGAACCCATGAAGGCAAACACACTGGTCTACCTAAGTCCCTCTATGAAATGCTGTGAACAGTCAACATCACCCATGGCAGAACTTAATTCAGTTTCTAAGTTTAAAGTTTTTAATCAAATGCAAAAGCTTAGCAATAATAAGTACCATAGGACAAAAAGGAAACAAGAGTCCATCCATTCCTATTCAAAGAGTAGTCTGAGAACCAGCAGCTAAACAAACTAAACTGTAAAGTGCTGAACCTTATCAACATTAACCCATTAGAAATCAGAACAAGATCCCCAAAGAGCTTGAAGGGGCCGACTAAAGTTGAAGACCTATAGGTTTATAGAGTGCAAACACATCTCAGTGGAGATAAAAGCAAACCAATTGGATTTCTGTCCTAATTTGTGCTTCAGTGTTTCTCCCCGCATTCATATCATGAAAATTAAGAATAGTAAATACAAGGACTGGAGAGATGGCTCTGTGGTTAAGAACACTGGTTTCTCTTCCAGAGGAGTGGGATTCAGTCTCCAGCACCCACATGGTGGCTCATAACTGTTTACAATTCTAGTCCCAGGGGGTCAGATGCCCTCTTCTGGATCCACAGGAACTACACAATACAGTACTGACATAAACGCAGGCAAAACACTCATACACATAAAATAAATAAATAAATAAAATCTAAAACAGGAAAACAGAAATCTTAAGTGAATTTGAACATGCATGCATATTTATTTACATGTGTTGCATAGCTGAAAATCTTTAGATATCTCTCCTCAACCCCTTCCTCTCTTATCCTTCCCTCCCTCCTTCCTTATTTTCTCCCCTCCCCTCTGTTGTATTTATTAAGCTCATGGTTTTATAGGCCAGGCAAGTGCTCTATCACTGAGCTATATCCCTGGTCCTTTTTTCATGCATTATTTTGAGACAGGATCTCACCAAGTCACCTGGGCTGGGTTTAAATTTGTGATCTTTTTGCCTTAACTTCCTAAATAGCTAAAATTACAGACCTGAGTGAGCCATAGGCTTGGTTTAAACTATTTTCACATCATTAAATAATGACATTATCCAAATGATAACATTCCAAGAACAAGAATAATAAGATTCCTATTACCCCTGGCATAGACACAGCATCACAACTCACATCTCCCTTAACCTTTACTGACCCTACGTCAAACTAGAGATGCATTTACAGGGAGAGGTTCACTTACCATTACCAGGTTACAAAGGGAGGGATAATGTTTAATAAAAAAACTTCACAGTCATTTGTATGCATTTTGAAATTTCTAAAACCCCAAAGGTTTTCTTATGTTTTCTGTCACGACATTTGGTAAAAAGATATATTTCAACCAACTGAGGCCTTTAAGAGCATCTCTTTCTCCCAGGTTAACATGGTACATGCAAATTCTGCTGTAGGTATGTAAATGTTTCGGTGAATGAATACTGGGTTAAGACTTGCCAGCATATCAGGAATAAACACTACATGCTCCTTAAAGTTTGAAGACATCTGGGATGTGAAACTCCACCATTTTCCAGAAGGGACCATGGTCCAATGACAGCAAAAAATCGAGTTTCTCACACAGCCTTTTCTCATACCTCTGTTTATATGTGAGGACATCCCACTGTGTGTGGTTCATTATCAGGGCAGGTGCGGATCCCTCGTGGTAATTAGAGAAGGTTATGACAGTTGAGTGTTGAGCAGTGTTTATATCCACCAAGATACCTCCATTCTGTCTCGGGGAAAAAAGCACATTCAATGTACTAGCTGGATCTCAGTTACACATGAACCGCTACACAGTTCAATCAGCTGTATAAACACACTGCTTCCTTTCTGCAGTTCTTACTGCTTCTGATTCTTACAAACATATGTTGGCATTAAATATGCACACAGTAGGCCTACAAATCATTACTGATCTCTACAGCACAGCTTACAGAAACATGTCCAAGCAAGTTTTAAAAGTCAAAGACACGGTGTCTTACAATATGAAGACTTACCAACTCTTCCAAGCTCAATAGAGTGCCATTGTCTTGTTGGTTGTAGAAGAACGGCTTGGAGGATCCCTCATAGCCCACCACTCTCACACATAGCTTGCCGGATAAATTTTCAGGCCAAAACGGAATGCACTGAAAACACAAGTAGAACGCCAGCTTTGACACTGTGCGGTAACCCAGGATGCTGCCTTGCTAGGCACACTGGGTAACCAAGTTTTCAGGTCTAAATCGGAGTAAAATGCCATCACAATTGTTTAAATTCCTTTCTGCTTCATAATGAAAGCACTGATAAGCTGGGGGGGGTACACTCAGAAGCTGAAAAAGGAAGGTTCCAAGTTTAAGGGCAGCCTTGGTTATAATTTAATAGCAAGAACCTATTAAAAACAAAACACTATTGATATAATTATGCAACCAAAAGGCATTCATCAGAATAAAAATCTATTAATCTAAATGTAGTTGTAGCAATTACATGATAAGAAGCCGAAGAGCTTATTGATGAAGAACGCCTCCATAGACTTAAAGTCTATATCCGTCAATCATTGCATTTGCTCTTGTGCCTTGTCAAATTCACTTCACTTATACACAAAGGACTTTTCACAGAATATCTTCTTCACACAAACGAGAAAACCAAATGCAGACATGGAAGAGGCTACCACAAGGCAGGCTGCAAGTCCAGACCCCAGGAGCAGCTGTCAATTTTAGCTTCTGTTTCTCCATCTATAAACTGGGACTGTTCCCTTAATATAACACAAAATGTGGTTCTATTACAGAACACTCGGTAAACTCTATTTCTGAATCAATATACTACTGTGGCAAACTCACATCAAAGACAAGAAGACAGTATTTTTACACGGCACATTGGTTCTATGTGATTTCCATAACACGTTTCAATTTTAGTCATGTGGGAAGAACTAGAGAGTGTCTGGTAGCCATCGAGACAAGACCACTGGAAAAATTACCAAAAACTTCCTACTTCCAAATGGGATGAAATAAAGATCTTTGAAAGCTGCTGTCATACTTAACACACATGTACATGAGAGTGTGTAATAAAATATCAATGCGATTTACATTTCCATGTCTCTGTTTATCTGTACATTTTAGGACTCGGTCATATTTTAGGGAACTTTACCTCTGAAGAGGCGACATAGTGCCATTTGTTGGTCGGTATGGAGCCATCGGAGGCAATCTCTCCGACTTCCAGCTCTAAGGAGGACTTGTTTGCAACAGTGCAGAAGGGAGTCAGAGTGACTATTCTTGAGAGGTTGAAACTGCTCATTTTGATGCTGACCCCGACCTGAAGGAAGGAAACAAGCGAGCTCATTTTCATGCTCTTTGTTCAGTGTCAAAAATGAAGACACACACCACACACACACACACAACTTAAAAATACCTAAGGTAAGAGTTCTTAAACAATGTAACGAATAAAAGCTGTATTCTATCACCGTCTCTCACAGAAAAGGCCTGGTATCTTACATTAGCTTTACCAGAAATCAACTGCAGAACACAGGTCACTAACTTCATGACAATTTTCAATGACAGATTTACTGTCTAGTTTTGTTTTACTTATTAAAAATAATCCAACGTTAATTTTTATAATTACTAGGCTCAAATTTTATTGCTTTGTCTGTTACCAATAAACTTAGAATTCTGAAACAGTAGTAATCAGGTTATGTGGCACCAGATTACTCAGATTTTTAAAGGAGTCACACTTAAGATTTAAGAAATAATTGACAGGGTATTTGGAATGAAAATTTTAGTGTATCTTGAATATTAACCAAGTTGCCATCTCCATTGGATTCAACTCTGTTCTTAAATTTTGACAAATTCAAGTTCTGCTCTGATACAGCAATCACAGAATATCTGGAGACAGTCCTCCCCAGAATAATTTGACTTATAATATTACAGTGTACTACTGTACTTACTATATTATAGTATACAGACAAAGGTAATAAAGCAGATACTCTTACCAGGTATTCCATATTGGTGGCAGGGCACTTCACACACCCGTAACTTCCCACGGTGTCCAGTGAGAAACCGCTGGACCAGTCACTAGTTGAAATCTTTAACTGTACCTACACCAGAGAACACAAAACACATATAAGAAACCTAAAAAATGATATTAATTTTACTTCATAGAAAAAAAGTCCTAGACTTCTGGCAATTTCCCCACTATCTTGAGACACAGAAAAATATAATCACAACCATATGGAATGATTCCAAGGAAACAAAGACCAGGAGGATAGCTCTGACTTTCCCATTCACCTCAGCAATGAAAGTAAAGAATTTAAACATGCATTATGTTGCTTTTTAAAAGGATCACAATACTAAATATTGCAATGCTAGATTTATGACAGAGATAGAAAAGTCTCAAAAGTGTTAGCAAATAAAGACATCATTCAACAGGTAATAAAAGACAGGCAATGTGAAAGACTAGAACGCAGGACATGGCTGTCATTCTCAGTGAGCATTTAACTCAATGCATATAAAAGGAAGCTGATTCTAATAATTATGACACTACACATAAAATGCAGTGGGTGACAGGACAGTGAGTATCTCTGGGATTTAGAGGGAAGTCCTACAGGACAGACTTAACTGCACCCCTGCAGTTAAGCTCACCCCTCCCCATCCACAAAGACCATAAAAAAACATGAGGACACCCCAAAGTCACACACAGAGGCAATTCCAACATCACGTGTTGATCCAAATTCTTAACAGTCATCCCTAGACAGCAGCATCACCTGGGATTCTGTTCGATACAGATTCTCAGGTTCTGCCAAGACCTTTTACTAAAGTAAACCCAGGGATGGGACTCAGCAAACAATTCTAAAGCCACTTGGGTGACAATAATGTACACTGAGATCTGAGACCCAGGACTGCAAGCAACATGACTGGGATATGGAGAGTCACTGTAAACAGAAAATCTAAGGATGAGCAGCAAATAAGACAGACGGGGGAAACTGGTCACATAGGAGAGACTAGAACTCTGTGCAGCGGGCACAGCATATATAAAAGCCTCGGGATGAGTGCTGACCACGACTGGACACTTAGGAAGCACCGGGAAGCCCAAGTGATATAGGCCAGTCCAACTGCTGTGAGTTTCACATGCACACCAGTACCAAGACAGAGAATAAAACAGAGCCATTCTACCTGACAGGACCTGAGTAACAGCAGTGATCCCGTAGCTAGCTCCTGAAGAATGGGGCGCCAGCTCTGCTTCAGATGATTGCTGCTGCACATTCCTAAAGTCCAGCTGGACTCTGCAGGCTTTAAAGTCTCCTTGGACTTAATTTATACCAAGGGTGCTGAACACACAACCAAACATGCTTTTAGATTCCCAAGGCTCTAGATTTAGAAGCTTTCCTATTTTAACTTGCTAGAACATACCTTATTTTTACTAAAGATGTTCTTCTTCTTGAAAGAGAATAAAACAATATCCCTGAAATCGGCCGGGTGTTTGACATGTATGTCCTCAGAGCGATACTGGAGAACCCGAGAAGTTTTGTTGATTAGCCAGTAGGGACTGAAGACAGACAGCTCCAACCGACAGCCAAGTCGCCTGACGTGTACTGACAAGTCGACTGTCATCGCTTCCGCGGTGTCTGAGGAAAAGCACACGAGGAAGAACTCGGGAAGTGTGTCGCAGATACGGAAGTGTCCACTCCAG
Source organism: Myodes glareolus (assembly GCF_982192425.1). NCBI lineage: Eukaryota > Metazoa > Chordata > Mammalia > Rodentia > Cricetidae > Myodes > Myodes glareolus. The sequence goes on along the minus strand of NC_142029.1, from coordinate 26,968,265 downwards.
TTCTTGCCCAGGTACTTCACCAGAACCAGCTCCATGATCTCGCCACTGATTCTAGATTGGAGCACATCGGCGGCACTGCCTTCTGCAAGCTCCTGGGCTTCCGCAGTCCCCTAAAAACAATCACATAAAGCCGTGGTTACCCAGCTTCTTTAATAACACAATCTGTATTTACACAGTGCCAAATATTCCACCAAGGAAGGCTGACCACCAAGTCTAACCACACTCATATATTAGAAATGCCCAGCAATTACGAAGGACTCCAAAGGAAACACTGTATCATAGCCACAGTCAGTGTCTTACGGCTACCTGTAGCGAAACCACCCTATTTTTTGAGAAAAACCTGTACCTATGCCAAGAATCAAAAGACTGGATCTGGGACCTGGGCTGTTCCCATTAGCGCTGGATCATAAAATGAGCCAGTTCACTGAGTGTGCATCATTTCATCCTCTCTATTCCCATACCACGGCTCACCGCTACTGTATGTACAGAACCAGGAAAGTCGGGCTAAAGAAGGTAGAATCACTTTAAAAATTAATGCTAGGGCTGGAGAGATGGCTCACCAATTAAGACATGTACTGCTCTTGCAGTGAACTGAGTTCAGCTCCCAGCACCCACATCCAGTGGCTCACAACCACCTGCACCTCCCAACACCAGGAAATCAGGCCTTCTAGACTCCTCAAATGCTGCACTCACACATGTACACACAAGCACTTAAAATACAAGAGAAATCTTTTAAAAATATAAAAGCTAGCAAATGAAACCAGCTTCCTTAATGGGGCCTTCTATTTGGATGCTATTTGGTTCATTTCATTAACTTTTGTCTCCATAACTCAGGAAGGGACCATTGTTTGACAAAGGAAAGGAATCTTTTGAGTTCCAGACACTTCCTCAAGCCATTGCATCTTAAAACATCACAGAATGTACAAATTAGTCATATTGATAACACCCCTGTGTCCACGGCAGATGGTGAATTTCACTCCTAGCATGAACTTTAAGGCAAAAATCAGAGTGAATTATTTCCATTTGCATCTTTCTCTCCTTTAGGTAATGAGACTTAAAATAATGAAGAGACTTCTAATTTATGACAAACACAGCAGAGAAAAGAAGAGGGATTGGGAAGCTGAACTGCCTAGGTTTACATCCCAGCCTCACCACTGTCGAGCAGCAGGACCTGGATCTGTACCCACTGCGGAGACCACTGTGAGGACTGAAGCATGGGAACAGAAAGCACACAGTAGGAGGACTAAACGGCAAAGCTGTGCCAGGCTAATGATAATAAATGCATCTTAAAAACATGAAACACCGACTTAAACTGACATCATAAAACAGAACGAGAATTCACTTCGTACAATAACAGCAATAATAATAAAAATACAAGACACATACCTCAAGCAAGTATCTTAGCGAATACGGAAGAAGGTTCCGCAAGGTGAGAGGAGGGTAAAGGTGGATAACGTAGGCTGGGTCCCAGTCTTCCCCGTGGGCACCGATGTAGCTCAGCTCATCAGGCAGAGCGACCGTGTTCACGATGAGCGGTAAGAAGTTGACTTCCACCGCAGGGCACTGCAGCATGCACCTCACCTCGCTGCTACGGTGAAGCTCTTCCTTCCAGGAAATGTACGTGGTGGACTGTGTGTACTGCTGCTCCAGCCTGCCAGCTGGCTGCACATACAGCTGACATCTAGAGGGTTCGAGAGAAGGTGAGGAAAAGAACCTCAGGGTCTTCGCAATGGCTCGATAAGGTGGGTACCGGTATTGTTACAAATGCAGAAACCACTGTTAAGAATGTTGAGAACACACCTGAGGTGACAGAGCTGTCCCATAGAGGAAGGACAACTTAAAACATTTTCATTTTGGTTATAAAGGCAAGCTAATAAAATATGTAATCTTAGAAAATTGCAAAGCATCAAATATCTGATGAAAAGTTTATACTGTCAATTCAATGATAACATATGTATTTCTGCTCTAAGGGATAAAGACTTATGTAACCTAAAGATGTCTGCTGTATGGCTAGGACAGTTAAAAATGTGAGGCAGCTCTCCCTAAAATAGAGATCCAATTCATAAAACTAAGAATACACATTATTTTCTTTTATAACATTTATTTATCTATATAATTAACAACTCACATTAATCGGACACATTAGCAGGCTTCCCTATAGTACTTCCACATACCCTATCTAACTGTGCACACTTACTGTTCTTTACTCCATCACCAACACCCCTTAGAATTTCCTCGGCAGTGCTGCCCATCCATCCCCAGCTCTGGTGACCACCATCCCATTTGGAAGCTTACTACATCCACAGAGGTGCGTACCTATAGGAATCCAAAGGGACATGGAACTCCTCCTCAGGTCTGGCTATTCCAATGCGCTCCAGCAGCTTAACATTCTTGACAAATTTGTAGATGATAAATGATATCGAGAAGTGGTTTTTAATCTGTTGAATGGATATATAAATGTTTTCTTTAAAGTGATATATAAGTTAAAAAGAAAGCATGTAGCATGCATGGAGATTTACCATAGATCCAGAAAGCTTTGACTTAACTTTGGAAGCTATTTCCATGGGCTAACAAGAATATTTAGGTATGTAATTGTTACATGTGAACATTGTACTTAATGTTTAAGTAACAGTTGCGAGTTCACATCGCCACATTCTCTACATATCACGTGTATATTGCTAGTCTAGGCCACTATTAAAGATGCAGCACTCTTGAAGACTGCAACCATGCTTTCTCCATCACAGCCTCCCATTACCACACCATGTGACAAAGAAATGAGCAAAGCCATGGAGCTCTTTTCCTGACTGCACTGCAGACTGTGCCGCAGCTAACAATGACCTAAGAGGTAGCGGTCCAAGCTGTGAAATAGCTCCAATCTGTACACATGCACTAGGCAAGGAGAAATGTTCTTTACACTGACACATACACTAAGCCTGTAGTAACGCTGGAAAGACTAAAGGTTTCGTATAACCCTAAAAATAGAAAGGAAAATATTTATACAGATTAAAATGCCTTTCTTTTTTTACATGAGAGTAGGTCATTTCGAACACCTAACACATATCTGAAAAATCCATCCTCAAGTGATGATCTACTAAGAGAACAGAAGGCTATCCTACTTGACAATCAACCATATTATAGTATCTCAGCTCTAAATTTCTCAAAGAACATAATAATGTTTAGATGTTTAAGTGTTCCAAATCTCTAAAGGAACGTAAGTGCTTATGGGTTTGTGGGCAGTAAAACTGGACTTTATTTAATAAGTAAGTAAGTAAATGAGTAAATAAATAAATAAATAAATACATGCATGAAACTGTTTTTCAAGCCATTTAAAATAAATCATAGTACCAGAACCAGGTAGGAGCAGAAGCTGTTTCACTTAGTCGTTTATTTGTAAACCGTCAGAGGTGCTCAGGAAGTTTTACTGCACCTCTCACACCCAGCTAGATGACAAATGCCCAGCACACCCAAAGGGACACACGTTGCCACAGCATTACCTGCAGAGGCGAGCGGAGAGTGATGACCTTATTACCTTCTGTCGCATCAATCTGCACCAACACAGAATCAGAACGGCTGGCACTGGGATTCCGTACATTATACAATCGCCGGCCAGGCCTGGCCACAGGGACACTGCCCACTTCCGTATAGCCATGTGGTACTAAAGTAGAGCACAGGAAAAGAGAATTATAATATTCACTTTTTTAATAATAGCAAACTCTAGACCTACAGACTTAAGAGGATCTGGGTTCACTTCCCAGCACCCATATGACACCTCGTAGTCACCCACAATATCAGTTCTAAGGGATCTTAGGCCCTATTCCAGCCCCCAAGGGCACGAGGCACACACATGGTACACAGACATACATGAAAGGAAAACACCCCAAAATATAAGTAAATAACTTAAGCAAAATAATAACATGCCACAATGATGACAAGGGTATGCTTGTTTATCTTTAGAAAACATGTTTTTCTAAGACTCTGAGATTTAAAAATAAAAAGACAATAATATAAAACTTTTGCTACAAACAGCAAGGGGTTAAATATACTAAAAGTAAATAAAATCCAACCTATTTTTTTTATTCTCTCAACTAGATAACAACAATTCCCCTGCCTTTGTAATGGTATTAAGGCTTTAGACTTCTGACTATAACCACGTTTCTCCCTGAACTGATTGCTCATCCTTTTTGAAACATAATACTTATTATTTAGGGCATAGTAATAATCAAGTTTTATGTGCATTTATTAGTTAAGGTCAACTTTATGTTTAGAAGAAACCCATAGATGAATTGTCCACTATTTATTGCAACCTCTGACAAATGTTTCACAGGATAGCTTCAGCAAACTCGTATCGGATGACTTATCAAAAATAAGCTGCCACAGTTCCTGCCATGCTCTGAAGACACGGAAGCGCAGCATACCAAAGGTCAGGGTGAAGAAGGAACTTTCCTGCCGGCTCAGAATCGACAGCTTTCCTTGACGCGAAGGTTCCAGGTTGTCATATTCCAGCTCCAAATGCTGACCAGTGTCCACGTCATAAATGTCACTCTTATCTGGGGAACCCATCACCTTGAGGTTACGATTGGGCTGCACCTTAATGGGAACACCTAGGGCATTCCTGACTGTAAAAGGAGCCCTGTCTTTTAGAGAGTAGTCAAAAGTAGAAGCAGCCCCCTCTGAGAAGCCCTGCAAAGGAACACAGCACAGTGAGACCCCAGAAGTATACTTCTTATGAGCATTTTACCATGGCTACATGTCCTCTTGAAATTTATTTTGATAACAAAAAAAATCCATACATGTTTCATTCATAAATCCTATATGAAATGTTCCAAATCAGAATCACACATACTTTTGCTAAATTGTTGAAAACATTAAGACAGCTTTTGGATATTGTGATATTCATCGTAGCTCCTGAAGAAATATGAACTGCCATTTGTGACTCAGGAATAAAATCATCTCCCGGCATCAAACTTTTATCCTGGATCGGGTTCTTCTTCACCTAGGAAGAGAAACACCATACAGAATTAGTTATTAGTCAAATAGCCAACGGTAGCTTTTAAAAGTTCAACATTGAGGGATTCAGCTGAACTAGTTAGTTTACAATATGTCTCCTCAAGATCTCATTTTCAACCATAAAGAGCAACCCTGTGATTCAGCGAAGATCAGCAGCCTTCTCTCTGCACTTAGGCTACGGAAAGGAAACACTCATCACGATGCTAAGGACAATGCTGAGGACTCAGTCACACCTGACAAGCACTGCTGGGGTGAGCTAGCTCCTGAGCATGCATTAGCAATTAAAGGTAACTCCAAAGTCTAACTGATTCTGGTTAGGGATGTCATCTGGAAATAAGATGATTTTTCCTACTACTTTTTTGGTAAGTAATATGGTAAGCTTCTGGATTAAATTTATTGCAAATAACATTCACATTTTCATTCCAATAGCAAATCAAAACCTTCGTTAAATATTCTCTTCCAGTCTCATTATGTCAGAGAGAGGTAGACCAGATACCGCCCCTGCTTTAGTCAGGAAGAGTAGGAATACAAGTTAACTCAGTGGTCATCTCTAAAAAGGAATTTGCTATAGCTGTTTCTACATGTGAGACTCCTCCATCAGTAACCTCAGCAAGGCAAGTGGCTATAGTCTGTTAATAGCACACACCTCACATTCCTGCATACGTAGAAAAACAAACTTCCACATCAAGGATTCTGAAGTACTAAATGTCAAATAACAAACAATAAATGTCAAAAACAGAGTTTATAATAATATTAATTCTCAATTTGGGAGGCTCATTCCTAAAAATCACTGGATAATTAAAAAGGTTCCATTTGTGAGTTTTATCTACCAACATGTACTATTTTAGAAATTAAACTGAGAACACTTAATATATAAAAATAAAAGGTATGTTTTAACTATTATTATTCTATGTGTCTATTCTGTATCTTGATCCATTCATTTCCCCATCCCTTCACATCCACTCTCCACCCCTGCACACCCCTCAAATAAAATTAAAAAGAAAAAACAAATAAAAAAGAAAGGGGAAAACTTAAAAATCTCATCATGGAAACTGGACACAGTGAGTCATGCAATGAACCCCTTTGTCCCTTTATCTTTCCTTGTAAGAGGCCATTGGTCTGGTTCAAGGCTGGGCCCTGTGGTCATAAGAGAACTGTCCTGGACCCTGACCAGCGGCAACATTCGGGAGAGCAGGCCCTCACCTTGCCAGGGCAGCACCACAGAGTCATCTCTGTTAGCTCAGGTGTCAGTGAGCCAGTTGCGAAGTTGTGAACACGGGAAAGCTCTCCCCATCTCTCATCTGCCTTGTGGCAGCATGGCCTTGTGGCAGCAGGACCAGGTGGGAGAGCTGGTCCTGTGGTCCTAAGAGTGGGAGAGCTATCCCTTGTATCAATGTTTTAATGGAAAAACAATCTTAAAAATGTAAGCATGAAGAGAGACTTTGATACGTATCATGAATGTCTGCAGTAACACATGAATTTGCAGTTCTGCTACACAGACTAAACTTCTGTAATCAGTCTCTCAAAAACTGTACTGTATATCATGAGAAAATAGGAATAAGAATTATATATGATGTTTCATTATTGCTGTGAAAGGAGTTATCGCCTCACGAACATTTTAAGTGGCTTCACAGACCCTGGACCAAATCTTGGAAATCCCTGAACTAACACCTAAGGACGACGCTTGGCATCACGCTGAGCAAAGCACTGGCTTCCTTACATTAAGCTTTAAGCTCCATGGTGTTTTCCCCTCCACTCTTTCAATCAGTGGCTCCCAGACAGCATGGATTTCGTTATAATAGTGAACCTGAAAAGGTGCAGAATTTCAATTACTTGGTTGTTCAACATTAATCATATAATTATGTAATCAGTAGAAAAAGCATACTAAGTTACTATTCTATATCAAAAGCCATTTTAAAATCCCACCTAAAGAAACACACACAAAATACAATGTAGCTTCCCCCTTTCTATTGCTCTGCTGCCAATAAACTACTTAGCAAGATATTCTCTAAGAATAATTATAACATGTAATTCTACACCATCGCATTAAACATTAGACTATGCTATCTATTCGCATGGAGACTTGCTGCAGCTGTCTCTCTCACATATGTAAGGGTGCTTTCCAGCTGTGCTCTGGAGGTGCCAAGACGGCCGTACCTCTAATGTCATGTCAGCAGCAGCAGCCATTAGAGAAGTCCAGTTTTTAATATTTCCAGAAAACTTAGACTCTGCCAGTAACAGGGGCATGGTGCGATGCCCAAGGCCACATTCTAGGGTGACCTGAACTGACTCCACAGCAACCACACAGTTTTCCTCTATCAGGGGACGTTCAAAGTCTCTGAAATTTTCTGTTACTTCTGTTGCTGTGTCAACACCAAGAAACCAAGAGTTATAATCAGTAACAGGTTTGATGGCCCAGAGATTGTCCATCTCCTTAGCAGTGTCTTTCGAGTCATCTTCTTTGGCTTTTGGAGACATAGCAGCCAGGATGGTCATCACAGTATTGAGGATTATAGGCGAGATCTTTAAAAAGGAAAGCAGAAATATATTCAGAATCGATTCCTTCCCAAATGAAAATTGAAATACATGGTTTCAAAAGTCAAAAATCAAGTAACAAATTTAAATATATTAAGTTCTGAACAAAGGAAAGTAAGAAAACGGGAATTCAACTAACTGCCTAAGAATCTCAGCTCAGGTCCTCGGGAATTAAATAGTTCATGTTATATCAACAGTCAAACCCAAAGTGGAAACTACTAATTCAGAACCAGATAATATTACATGAACAACAAAAACAACAAAAATGTGCACATGCAGCCAACTTTTTCAACGGGCTCCTAGCTAACTTCACTCATCAAGGTCAGAAGCAAGAGGCTGAGACTGAAGACCCTCTCATCCCATCCCGGATTAATGATGCTTGCTCATCATTGGAGAATGCCCTGGCTCACTCTCATTCCTATCTCTACCTCAGCGCTACACAAATAATACCAATAATCCAGCCGGCACCCTCAGCCCCACCCCCACCCCCAAATGCCACCAGCACAACTGTTTTTAACACCAAATGTAGGCAAAGCATTGTTGTTGTATTAAAATCCCTGGAAACCTTCCAGCACTATCAGAATAAATTCAAACTCTCCTTGACTGGGTACAAAAAGTTCCTTGTGAGGCAGTGCCTGTTTGACTGGCTAGCCAGAATTCTCCAGCGCTTGTTACACCTTGGGGTAAATAACTTAGAAGGAGTCCTTTACGGGTTATTTCTCTAATCCCCACTTTTCTAATAGGCTGAACAGACATGCAGACTCCAGCACACACTGCTTCCTTACCTATCATCAGCTGAGACCGCTGTTTTCCCTGGCTGGATGAACATTACCTAGGCTTACACTCTACCACACCATCTGTCTGGCCACAGGGGCCACCCCCTAAGCTCTTCTTGTGTTCAGCCTCTTTATACTTTTCCATTGCACACACTGCCAGTCCTATAGGGATAGCCTTTTCCTCCTCCTCATCAATCTCGTCCTAAGGACTCTGAAGACTCAGTTCAGGAAGGCCTGCTTTCAGCGAGCTTTTCATATGCACTGGCCTGGATGCATGTGCTGCCTGCACAAAAGGCTATAATCACCGTTTTCCTTCTTTCTCCTGTAAGTGTCATTAACTCTCTTGTAGGAATTAACTATGATTGCCCTACACAGGACATTTTTACACACAGTAAGAGAAAAAAATGTTTGACAGAGTGTGGTGGCACACATCTTTAACCTAACCAACACTTAGGTGGCAGAGTCAGGAGATCTCTGTGAGTTAAAAGCCAGCGAGGGCTACAAAGTAAGACCCTGCTTCAAAAATAAAAAATAAAAATAAAAATTTTATTGAATAAATATATGTTCAGGTATGAAATATTATTCCAGCAACTAACCTAATGGCTTAGAAAAATACATGTAAATTCAAAGGTTTTGCTCCACTTAGCATTCCATATATTTAAGCTGGTAAATTCATTACCAGTTGGCAAAACACAATTTAAGACTATTCAATATTTTTTAAAGACAGAAAACTACACTGTCATTTAGACAAAACTGTAGATGTAATCAATTTAAGCCTTAGTTCAGTCATTATTGGTCTCTGATCTATCATGACTGGCAAAAATCCCTCCATTTTTTTTTTCATACTTTGGAAAGAAAAAAAACCAGAATGCTTCTCTATTCCCACTTGTAAATGGGCACAAAGTCAACCTCCAGAATTTAAAGGCCAGGCTGGGAGATGCCTGCTAAGTAAAGTGTTCCCTTTAAAGCATGAGGACCTGACTCAGATCTCAAGTAGTCACATAAAAAGCCAGCTGTGGCAGGACCTGGGAGCTTGCTCTATGGCCAGTGCAGCCAACCACTGGGCTCCAGATTAAACAAGAGACCCTGTCTCAAAACAATAAGATGGAGAGAAAGAGAGGTAGACACTGACTCACCATGCACACACCACACCAAGTGAGACATAAGAAAATGGGAAAACAGAAACTGAATGCTATTAGAAAATACTGAGGTTTTTTTTCTTTGCAATACATTACATAAGGGTTTAAAACACAATAAGTCCTAATAATTCATCTCAGGTATATACCTGCCACTATACATATTTGTAAAGACATACAGAATATTTAACCACATAATTATTAAGCTGAATCAAATTAAATAGCAAATAAAAACCAAACAAATAACTACAAACAAAGTAATCTCAACTTCACCTCACCGTCCTTTCTTCCCTTCTTTTCCCATCCATCTCTGTTCTCCACACCTACTTAACCTGCCCAATACACACATGCAACAAATAGAAAAAAAGAGAGAGAGACTCTCATCATTTACAGATAAAAGGCATTACTATGGGCAGGTAAGATAGCTCAATGGGTTAAGTCTAGCCATGCAAGCCTGTCGACCCGAGTTCAGTTCCTAGGAGACACAGAAGGAAAGAACTGACTCCAGAAATTTGTCCTATGAACTCTACATGGTACCATAGTATACATGTATATGTGTATATACACACATGCACACAGGCACACAGGTACAGTAATAAATAAAACAAAAATATTTATAAAGTTATTTGAGAAAATATTCTTTCCAAAACAGCACAAATAAGCATGTATATTAAAGAAAAGATACTTGAATTACAGAGTTATCCTGATTACCAATTAAGTGCCCAGCAATAACACCAGGGTTGTGAGACACCAAAAGATATGGTTGCAAAGCACTAAAAATACACAATGCCGTGTAAAAGTAAAACTGAACCTCCAGTGAAAGAACATGTATGAGAGGCACCAACCTTAACTACAAACTCTTTAACCATGATATTTATGTTCTGTTTCCCTGAAGCCCATGTGCACTTCTCCATAAATAAAGAGCAGGGTTGTAACACCTAGAAACAAAAAAAGAAAGTCACATTTCCCTAGGAATGCATCCATTATGTATCATACAGTTATAAGAACTTTCCCCCCAGCTCTATGGCAAGCAAAGGCACATTAGCTGTCCCTCCTAGAGACGCTCTTCTATACCAAATCAAAGCTGGCACAGTTCAAGGACTCTATTCCAAAGTATTCCCTTCTTGGTAAAACACCTTCTTTATTTATCATTTATGATGCCCTACATAAAGTGCTCCTTTGAGGTAACTATAAACACAAGCTACCACCTAGAGTGCAGAGAGTACAAGATGTGTCATGAAGACTAACGGGTTGTGAACAGCACAGATGGTCCTTCTGAGGACAGACCTCAAGTCTTCAAACTTGAGGACTGAACTATGAAAACTAGAATCCTACATATATCATTAAAGATACAAGTAACTTTGTCTCTTAATAAATGAGGCCATGGCAACGGCATTTAACTATGGTGGTTTTTAATTAGAACCTGTCTTCAGTGAAGTGACTACTATTAGTTCTTTGTGACATGATCAAGCGTGGAAGCTTAGGCTTCACTTCTCTGTGCTTATAACATACCTCCAAAACCCTCCAAATTGAAAACAATACTGCAAGTGAGCCAAGCAATATAAGATTCTCTTACCATAAAGTTATAGATATGGCACTAAAAATAATTGGTATAAGTAAGTTAATTAAGCTAAGATCACAAATTTCAAAAATAACATAAAGCAGAATTTAAATTAACTTTTAACAACAGAATACAACCCTCTTTTTTAGTCACATGACTCCAATTACAATTTTTTTCATACCACATTTATTTTCTCATTCACTCATTGGTTGTACTACAGAGAACAAATAAAAAGGTGAGGGAAAAAACACTGGGTCTTCATAAAATTCAAAACCTATCCAAGAGAAATGCAACGATAAAAAGAGTTCACCTGGAGGCACCCCTACTTCTGTCACTGGTGGCAATGACTGAGCCTCCTAACATCAGATCCGTAAAGCCCAAGTCTGTGATGTCCAGCCAGGCACTCTCTAGCAGAGTCTAGAATTACACTCTCTCACTAGCTTCACCGCCAATGTCTACAGTCTTCCTCACCGTGGTGACGTTCTTCCCTCTCCTTTCTCTCAGGAAGGGGCAGGCAAGCACTTTCAGGTCTCTCACAGAAGCTTCCATCATCTGCTCGAGTTTGGATGTTGACAGGGAGAGGTTACACTGGAATGAGGCTGTCAGAGCAGGAGCGTCCGCCCTTGTCAGGTTGGCAACAAACACCACTTCCGGGTCTGTGATCATGGCCTTCAAGGTCATATTTGGTCTTACAGAGTCATCTGAAGAAACATCAGGGACAGAAAAATTTTAATGTAAATCTTCACATCTACCCATTTGCTGAATATGAATATATATTATGTTATATATTAAATATACATTATATATATATGCAATTAGAAGTCTAACCAAAGACGGTCAATGCTACTGGAGCATTTATAAATGGCATGATTTAGGAGGTGCCTTGAGATGAAATGTAGGTGTGTGCACATATAAACAAACACAAATGTGTTAAGTACAGCTTCAGGGGCGAGGAGCAGAAAACAGCTTTCAGGAAAAGACTCAGATGAAGGAGATTAACCACTCTCACTAGTTCACTTCGGTTTCATCAAAACCACCACTCTCCATGCCATGTGACCCACAGTACAAACTTACAGAAGTAAACATGGCATCATCAGGCATGACCACTAGTAAAAACGTCACAGCAAATGGGAAAGCAATGTTCCAATCTTGCCAATATAAGCTCTCTTTGAGACTTTTCCAGGTTTTACATTAAAGAAAAGAAATCAAACACATCTAACCTTAAAACAATCTTAAATTCAACACAGAAAATCAACAATATGCTTGATAAAGCTGGAATATAAAAACTACCAAGTGGAAAACGGCTTCCACCATTCTATACCAGGCATTTGTAGTCTTCCTCAAAGTTTAAAGAACTAAAGGGGGTTCTGGGTCAGTTGAGTCCTCTTCTGTTTCCACCTCCTCCTTCTAGCTTTTCTGTTACCCTTCAATGCACTAGGATGCTTCCAAGTGTTTTGTTTGAATAAATGACTCCCTTTTATAAAACAAGCAGCCACTAACTGGTTAACTCCCTACTTTACATCATCATTTAAAAACATTTACTTACTGGAGTGTTACAAAGAATGTGCTTAAATCTACAAGCCTAATTTTACTTTCTCAAATTCTCCACCTCTGGGTTCTGTTTCTAATTTTTGTTAAAATACAGATATCTTCATGCAAGACAGAGAGGTAATTTCTCCTAACCTTTCTCTGTCTTGACTCTCCCCATGGCTGTCTGTCTTGATGGAATCTGTATTTCTTTTGCTATGTTTTCTGGACTCTGAGGCATAGCTTTGATGAAGAAATCTGCCACGGTCATCAGGAACTCCACGCTGGCACACACGTACAACTTGTCAAGAACAGCATCAATCTGACTTCCATTTTTATCTTGTCTATATCTTACATCAACCATAGAACTATTGCTATCTTGGCCGTTCTTTTTGTCGATCATCCTGAAAAACAAACACGCCATTCATTATTGTACTCCTCTTCTCCTGCTCAGATAACAAAGGAATGAAAATGTCCCCTTGCATTTTAATCATCTCTCTTTCACCCTTCAGTTTCTACTCTGAATAGAAAAAGAACGGTGTTAATTGGAATATAATCACCCAATTAGCAGCCAAGACATGGCTGCCTAATCTCCAAAGAAAGATTCATGTGATTAAACAATTATGGGATATTCTGTAATTATAATGCAATACCAGAGTGCCGGAAATGATCGTGAGTAATCAGCAATGTATGAATGCAGTCCCTCAAAATATAGCAAACCTTTTTATTCTACTAAATAAAACCTCCCTGAAATAATTTATCTACATAATTTGATCACCTTATGAAATTTATTACCACAGTGTTCAATGCAACTCAAATCCACAAGTGTTTATCAGTATCTAAAATGATGATTCCTATACATCCTCATGTGTGCGGAAGAGATCAGATTTATTCCCACAGTGCTCAGTGCAACCCAAATTAACAACTGTATCCGTATCTATGACGGTTCCTCGACACCCTCACATGTACTGAGAAGATTAAGGCTACTCTAGAAGATGATTTCATCAATCAACCCAACACTATTGCCTAAAGATCTGTGGATAACTATCCTGGCCATGAAATTTGTAATTAGAAAACCGGGTTACTAGAGCAAACTTTCCTTGCTTGTTCATTTTTCTGAAAGTCACAGGTTCAGCAGAATCCAGGAAATAGACAATGCTGTCCAAGTTTAAATAGCAACATAGTCTTTTGCACAAGAAAATACCAAATATGACACATCTCATTCCATGAGAAAGTAATAAAAACACAATTAAGCTACTTAGGTTACATATTTCATGCCAGACTGATATAAGCTAATCTTTCAACATGGGTTGATAACATAATGATGCTAAAGCGTATATTCCTACTGAAACTGGAAGAAATTCTGTAGAATTTGTTTGAAAGACAAAGTAAACAAGAAAAGAGAAGGATGCATAAATTTAAGGATTCTAAAAAATAATAATAATAATTCTGCCTATTGGCAATAACCTGGAAAAATACATCACCAACTCATTAAAACTCTTTAACCTTCTAGTTCTCATTGTTAAAATGGTACTTGGCTTTACTAATAAATTCCCCTCTCATTTAAAGTTTGAAGCAGAGAGCACCATTATGTCTTCTCGCAGTTCAATTTTGAAAATAAGACCAAAGGATAGACTCTGCTAAGGATCCACACCTCGCAATGGCGGGCTAACATCCACCTGAAACCCTGCATGCAAATTCTGATCTGACAAACCTGGATGTTGCTCTCTCAATTCCTTCTCGGAGATCATCAAGGGTGCATGTCTTCAGTTTAAGGCTGACATCCATAGACCCATCCTTGAACATCTTCCCTGCAGAAGCCATCAGGTGTAGTCTGAGCTCGCCAAGACGGAAACTATCATTATGAAATGAAAGTCTGGACTCCTGTAGTACATTTTTCAAGCAAAGGAATACATGATCTTTAAAGATTACCCAAGTATATTTAAGCGCATTCCTCAATTCAGAGCTTAAATGCAAACCACCTCACAGCATTTCCAAGTGCTGAGTCACACATACGGAACTAAGTACTAGGAACACAGCTGAGTACATGGCTGCACTAAGGTATCTGTGTGTCCTGTTGGCACACTGGTCAGTACTCAACATACTCACTAACTTCAGACAGTATAGTGACTGCAAGGAGGTGAGAATGACAGTATTACTGGCAAAGAGAATGCTTTTATCTTATAAGATAAAACACAGACATAATCTATAAACTGTATAACACAGTTATAGTTTATAGACATAATCTATAAACTGTATAACTATTGACAGACATGACTTGTAATACACAGACATTTCCAAACAATCCCTGATGCAGATGGTCTGGAGGGGTGGTACTGAGAGGAGGCAAGGCTCGTGTACTGTTACAGTGAATGTTTCTAAATAAAAACCTCCAAGTGTCTCCACGAGAATCACTAAGGACACAAGCTGTGCCACTGTCTAGTACAGACAAAGGAAGCCACTGCACCACAAGCATGAGCTAAGAAGGGTCTCATATAAAACAGTGAGAAATTACGGGGGGAGAGTTTAAGGGAAATGAAGATATGCACCCAAAGAAAGGTGACAGTACGCAGTGTCTAAAAAGTAAGGTTGAAGAAAGAAGCCAAAGACAGCAGCAGCATTTGAAGGCTGGAGATCAACAGATGACTGTCTGTAGGTAAGATAAAGAGTGTGCGGATCTTGCACTTTCAGTAAAGGCATTTGCTGAGGTTTGCACGAATACCAAACACTAGAACTTTAGGCAGTTTATTGCACAAACAACGGACATTATCACAAAGCTCAAATGGAGAAATGTATGAACACTGTATAACATCCATAAAATAAAAAGTGCAAATAGTATATAAACTCTTTAATAGATATGAACTTGGGCATTATATGATATGTTATGGGCATTAACATATGACATAACTAATCTATAAAATATCTATTACAAGATACTATGCATTACAAAATGGCTTTCTAAAGTACTGCTGACCTATTATATACATACTTATCTATTACTGACTGGACATAATCGTGAAAGGCTCCAAAGACAGTATTATTCTTCCTAAATAGTGATGACTACTGATGTATAAAATTAAACATATGGCCAGACACTCATATGGAAAACTCTCTATTAGTGATGGATAAACGCATTTTGGTACTGTTTTTCTGGAGAGAGAGAAACCCTGAACACCTTTCTTGGCCTGGTAAGATTAGAAACCTAGGGGAAAGGCTGAGCATATGAACCATGTACACTTTCAGGTCAAACAGGGATTGTAGATACACTAAATTTAATTAATAATTAAAACAAAAAGTGCCAACATACAAAAACTGAATACTCTCAAGAGCAAAGGAGTCATCTCTGGTAACAAAAAATATATACTATTTACCTGGTGGCTGTCATTGTTGTAAAGGATAATGGACAGAGAGTCAAAGTGGAAGCCAAACTGAAGGGTGACAGTCTGATCCACGGGGCCCTTTGGGTCTGTCAAATCTTGTTCTGATGGTTCAAGCATAAATAAGAAAACACACAGCTACATTATTTTAAGGCGGGAATGATAAATTATTATTCTAAATTTATATCATACTTTCTATCATATTTAAATAACCCACTAGACAATTAATAAAAATGGCAATTACTGATCCCTATATAGTTAATAAAGGGCAAAATGGCAGAGGTAGTTTACAGAAAAAAAAATGATCTTTAAATAATATCAAGACAACTTTTTGAAACATCCCTTCAAAGTAAGGCTTGTTATTGCAGTTTGTTATTACCACAGCACGTTTTTCCTAACTAGTTGGTATTAAACAGTGACATCAAACACTGTCTAGACTGAGGAGCTGCCAAAAGATCTGTGGGCCAAGAACACTTTCCAGGACCTTTGATGCATCTTAGACTTGCTCACTAGCAGAGCTGAAATGCATTATGATGGGGAAGCCTCAGAATACTGACATGAAGGGACTCCAGAAGTAATTTCAATTTCCTTCCCGTCTTTAGACAGACAGGATATGCAGAACAGATAAAACAAGTCTACAACCTTTTGGAGACCCGGGGTCCTTCTTTAGAAAAATTACTAGAAAATCAAGACTTTGCCAGGCTGGAAAACCCTCGGGCTTGCTCTGTGTTTACAGAAAATAATTTCTGTTCCGCCACTGTATTTGCAGTTTGCATCTGAACAAATAACTATAAAATGAGAACCAGAAACACAAATCTGGTCAAACTCAATGAGACCGTTCATCACTAACATTTGTTCATCTCCTGTGTCCTATTAACAACAGTCTACTTATCCAGCATTTGTCTACACCTGAGGCAAACCCAAACTCAAAGTATGATCCTGGCCTCAGCTATTTAAACTTCTTTCACACACTCTGAGAATCCCAAAACATGCCCAGCCTAATTATGGAAGTAATGTTGTCAACATGACAGTAATTACTAATGGCAGCTTCATCAGTAAAGCTCAAGTAGCACTCTAGAGAGGTTCATGAGAGCAAAGGGTCCTTTATCTTGCTTCAGTTGTGGAAATATCACGTATTGACTGTAGACAATGTATACACCCTGCCACAACTCCAGCAGACCTTCCACAGTAAACACTAAGAATAGTGACTCTTTTCACAACACTGTGCTACACAACCAACAGAGAACAGTGTATGATGCTGTTAATTTTTCAATGCCAACACAAAACTCTTCATCAGCTTTTACCTTTAAGGTAGTCAGGTCCACTCCGAGTATCTCTCTTTACTCTTGCAGCCTCCTGTGCAGACTGGGTAGGGCTTGGCTGGGAAGAAGCTTCCCCAAGGTTTTCCAGCAAAATTTTCATTAAAACTGTCAAGTCGTCTTGACTGAGAGCAACCTGAAAACCACCAAAAATTTGGTTACTTGATGTAAGAAAAACATTATGCCTTTATAGCCTCATGAATGAATGATTCATCTACTTGAGAGAGAGAAAACACATGTGCTGAAACCGCAGCATCAGTAGAGAAATATTTTGTCTCATCAAGGATGACACACACCTCCAGTGCATCCAGACCCTTGGAACCCAGTGCCCTTCCTGCCTGCCCTGGGACCACACCACCCTATTCCTAGGCCTCGCTCCAGGCTCCACTCCACCTCTCTTTCACCTCATCCAGCACCAGCTCATTTGCTATCACTTGTTTTCCTCCAAGTCCAACACAGGGACATGTTCAGCTTCCAGTCTCTGCCAGAACGGACCTGTCCTTCTGTAGCTCTGATCTCATTACAGACACAACTAGACACACACAAACATCTGGCAGCTTAGCAAAAATGCCACCTCTTACAATAATAGCTAATCCAACTACCAACATACACTTTCTAAGACATCATGCACACCGGAAAAGCAGCATCTCCCTTTTTACCTTTACAAAAGGGCATGTGAGATAAAAAGACTAAAAAGCTCTTGAGACAGATCTGTACCAGCTCTTTGCCTTTAAGCTGTGTGTGAGCCAAGTTTCCCCGCTTCTTTAATGCAAGTCTTTTTTATCTTTAGGACATGAACAATAGCATCGTTATGGTGGAGAGCTGAACAACGTGGAGCGGCCAGACTGAAGGAAACGGCCACAGGTTATTAAGACCCACTAGTTCAGGCTTTGCTTAGAAGCTTCTCATCTTTTCCTTGCTCAGCCCTCCCTCCCCCAGCACACACAGCAGTCCTCAAAGCTTGTATAAGCAGTTGTGCATGGGTTGTTTAAAGCATCTGCATTTAACTGCACACAAAATACATACATGCACCTTCTTCAAGCACTGTCTAGCTTCCTGCCTACACGATGATGGGGGAACACGAAGCACCAGGTAATAAGGATGTTTTGCTTACTCTATGCCCCAGGTTTCTGGTAACAGATGTGGCATCAACTTTAAAACTTCTTACTTATGATGTCACCCAAGATATCAGACCTGCCTGAGAGCAGCTAACTTGAAAAACTACATCATCTACTAGGTGGCCCTTCTACAACTCTGGAGAACAATGCTAAGAGTATGACCCCACAGTTTCTAACTGTTGAAGCAATTTCCTGGAAACATGTTATTAGGGTTGTTCACTGATATCCTTCCTGGTTTGACCCTTGACCTCAAATCCCTTGACAGACCTAAACTATGCTACTGAAAATACTGCTGCCTCCCAAATAAACGCACACGCCTACTCAAATAACTATTTCAAAATAAAAGAGGGCCCCTCCCCTATACAATTCAATACTAGTCAAACTATTGTACCCCAATACATGCAAATCATGCATGAATAAAACATAGAATACTTTTGTTTTGAATGTAGTATCTGAGCATCAATTTGAACACTCTGACAATTTTACTACATTACAGATTTAATCAGGGCTGGAGATCTGGCTCAGCTCAGCAGTTAAAAAGCACTGGTTGTTCTTCCAGAAGTCCTGAGTTCAATTCCCAGTAACCACATGGTGGCTAACAACCATCTGTAATAAGATCTGGTGCCCTCTTCTGGCCTGCAGCTTACATGCAGGCAGAGCAGAACACGGTAGGTAGGTAGGTAGGTAGGTAGGTACGTACGTACTTACATACATACATACATAGAGTTTAATCAAACTTTCCAATTTAAAAAATATATATTTTCAGTGGATCCACACAGGCCCCATCCTGGCTTCATCCTGGCTTTACCAAATGTCTATCTAAAGTGAAATGAAGAAGAGTGCGGAACAAAGACCTCACTGTTGGTTTTCAGACACACCAGAAACTGCACTGCGAACAAGGCAGGCCTACCCAGCACTGTCTGTAATTTACATACTCACCTGCATAGGCTGGAGCTTTCCTTTGATCTCCATGCCTGGAATCTGTGTGTACCATGCTGCTGACAAATTCCGCTGTATGGATAAAAGCATATTCACTGGTTCTAAGATTTCAATGTCAGGCTGGAGCGAATCAAACTGTAAAACAGTTCTGAAAGAATAACAAGGATTTCTTATAAATATCCACGTATTTTTAAGTCTATAACTTAAAATGAAGACAGCCATATTTTGTATGTTTTTATAACACTTTCCTAAACGCTCAAAAGCTACAATCAGGATTGTTTTAGAACAGGTTTCTTTACAGACATCAACCCATCGGAATAAGTCAGGTTTATATGCATAGCTATCTGAAACAATAAACTCAGATAAACTTTGAATCAGGTCTGATAAATGTGTCTGCTGTTACCAGGACTGTCTGATAGGACACTAGTCCAATGCTGTGTAAGCAAAGGCCGTACCTTTCCAAAACCAGATCCTTAATGAAGTCACTGTGTATTTAGCCTTAATGTGGCATTATTTCTCCAAACTCAAGGAGAAAAACACACCAAACCTACAAGTTAATGAAGATAGAACAACAGCCATTTCTAGTTTGTCTGCCAATAACCATTTATATAACCGAGTAAGTACTGCTGTCCAACAGAGTCAAGGGTTTCATGTTTTGATTTAAGGACTCTTGGATGCCTCACTGGAAACTCCTAAGCCTAACAAAGTTTGGGAATGAACATCTTAAATCACACTACAATTCAGGAAGGTCTCTCTATCACAGAGAAAAATCAATAGCTATGTAGAATTAAGAAAAACAAAACAAATGTTTACTAAGTATAGAGCTCTTTCTATTTTGAGATAGGGTCTCACTATGTTGCCTAAATTCGTCTCAAACTTGTGAGCTCATGACTCTCCCACCTCAGCATCCTGAATTGGTGGATCTAGAGGCATGTGCCCTGTCCCTTCCTCATTAGGAAATTTTAATTTTATAATCATTTTTAAAGAATGGAAAAATACTATAAAATTATTAAGCTAAAACATAGGCCCTCCAAAGCATATACTATTAACTACTGGCCAGAAAGCAGCAGTCAGTTTCCTAACTGGAATAAATACAGAATGAGAATTATGAATTATCATAGTAATTACTGCAGGTGAAAACAAATTTTTGGAAATGCACAGAAAGCAATAAACTGCTAGACGACACACACAAACCTGGAGAGCTTCAGCTGAGTAAGCTGGATGCTCATATTCTCAGCCACTGGGGGAAGAGAGTAGTGCTCCACAGGAACCAGGCTAAACTTGTTCTCAACCCTGATTAAGCCAAGATCTGCTATAACGGCGTTAGGAGACACAGAAGACTGGGGAATAGTAATGACAGGCGCTTTCAGGTTGATGTCCATCAGAAGCCGGAAGCTCTTCTGCGCCAGGTCCTTCACGCTGGATGCAGCTCTCTCTGCAGCCTGGACTGTGGCTGTACTCAAGGCTTCTTTGGCAGTTTGGAAATTGTTGAGGAAGCTCTGTTCGGAGAGAATGACAGGTAGACACAGTGCACCAGAGAAAACCCTGCAGAGCTCAATAAAGAGCACGCGTGAGAGAAATGTTACTTGTGACTTAAGCACCCACTTTCCTCGGAATGACGACACATCTTACATTGGAATTTAAACGAAAAGGAAGTTATGTAAGTTAGTACCCTTTCCCAAAATAGGTTCCACTCTTGTGCTTTCAGGATACAAGAATAAAGTTTATCCTTGGCAACTAATGCTTTAGCAGCTAATTCATGAAGATTTTGTAATGTACCCTAGACGTACAAATATGCTTAATTGTCTATCGTCCTATCATCTTGCAATCATTAACAGGAATCAAAAGTTACTTGTGGTAACATATACGTCACCTCCATTTCAACTGAAATAAAGTATTTTCCAAATGAAGAATCTAAAAACAATATTCTTAGTGTGCATCCATTAATCATACAAGAGTGATTTCATCTCTTTCACTACCCCAAAATACATTCTAGAAACATAAACATGATGGTTGAGATAGAAATGGAGAACCAGTAAGAAGATTTACACTCTTCAGCCCAAAATATTTGCAAGGACCCAGTAGAAGTAAGAATTTCATGGTTTGGCTCATCACAAATATAATCAAAACTCTAAGTTTCAATATTCGTTCTTCAACTACATAATGACCTTTGGGTATTTACCAAACAACTAATATTGGAAAGCCCTAAATTACAATAGCAAACAATACAAACAATAAACTACATAAAAATAATAGCTGGGTATGGTAGTGCATACCTTTAGTCCCAGCACTTGAGATAAAGGCAGGAGGATCAGAAATTTAAGGTTATCCTGAGCGACACAGTGAACTTGAGGCCAGTCTGGCTATATGAGGTCCTGTGTAAAATAAACAAACAAACAAACTGGGTGATGGTGGCTTTAGTCCCAGCACTTGGGAGGCAGAAGCAGATGGATCTCTGTGAGTTCAAGACCAGCCTGGTCTACAGAGATAGTTCCATAACAGCTAGGACTGTTATACAGAGAAACCCTGTCTCTAAAAACAAAACAAATTGAAACAAAACAAAAACAACAAAACCTCCAAGTACTAAAAAGCAAACAATACATATGTGTGTGTATATACAAACATAAATAAAAATAAAATACCAAAAGTATTTTGAAATGTTAACTATGAAAACATTAGAGAATGACAGTTTAAAAGGGGGCTGGAGACATGGCTCAGAGGTTAAGAGCCCTGACTGCTCTTCCAGAGGTCCTGAGTTCAATTCCCAGTAACCACGTGGTTCCTCACAACCATCTATAATGAGATCTAGTGCCCTCTTCAGGTATTCAGGCATACATAGAGGCAGAATGTTGTATAGACAATACATAAATAAATCTTTAAAAATACACGTTGTTATTTAGAAAAATAAGTAAGTACAATATTTACTTATTTAGAACATTCTGTTCAGAGTTTGGGTGTTTATTACACAACCATTTATTATGCTCCCAATCTTAAATGCTCACCAAAGATCCTGTGCTGAAGGCTGGGCTACAAGGCTGTGACACTACTGATGCTTCACGACTTTTAGAGTAGTGCATGATGGGAGGAAGTGCAGTCACTGGGGAGCATGCCCTTTATGGAGACGCTGGGACCTGGGCCCCATCTGTCCTTTCTGTTCCCCAGCAGCCATGAAGTCAGCAGCCCTGTCCCAGCACACACATTCTATCAGAACTGTCTCCCTCAACATAACAAGAGAGCCAAGCAATCATGGTCAAAGGCCTATTAATCTCGGAGTCCAAACAAGTCTTTTTCTTTTCTGCTGTTTATCTCAAGTATTTTGTCACAGTGCTGGAAGACTAACAAACATACCCTATTAGTGCAGATTTTAACTCTCTATATTGAGGTATATGGCCACAATATTTAGACCTCAGTGAGAAATAAGTACAAATAAAAATACACTTACCAAAAGAGACATGAAGAATTTATGAACATAGACAATCTGAATACAGCCCACTTTGAGACTAAGTTTGCCATCCACTTTGGACATATCACCATAGGCCTCGCCTTCTGTGGCATCTGGATACAGCGTCATCTGGAACCTGAAGACTTCATCTCCCAAAATAGAGACGGCCTGACATTACAAGACAATCGGTTATTACAGCAGAGCTACAGAAACCTTGTCACTGGACCCTCAGTACTCATCCTGATTCACAGGGCCTGACTTAGTATTCAGGCATCTGTACTGGCCTGCCCTTGGGGTCCTGACAAAATAGTCCTCAGCTGCGGCCACTAAGAGCACCCCCTATGCACATTCCCTGTGTTCCCCTTTAAAGGGTGGGTTTGCCTACCCTCTCCCTCCCTCTTCTCTTCCGCAGCTCCTGTCCCCAGAGGCCGGCTTATAACTGACAAGTGAAAAACAACACGGAAACTCAACCTTCAACGTCCGTCATCGTTTTCCTTTTCTATAAGTGTCACTTCATTAATAAGCTTTCCGGAAATAACTGTTCAAATCACTACACAGCAGGCTTTACAACCTGAAATCGACCTTCCATTTCCATCTCCAGCCCTAATATGCCCAACACAAGTCAGATGAACAACAAACACACAGCGAAGACATAAGTAGTGGCACCTGGTCCCCAGACACCACGCTTCAACACAGAGATCAGCTTTGTAATTACCTTTTTGTGAATGGACAGTGAATCAACATTCATAACTACGATATTCTCAAGTCTGGCAAACACATCAGTCTGCTTTGGCTTCACAGAAATAGAGGCATCCATTCCTACAGGAGACACACCACTTACAAATATTTCTTTTTTGGAAGTAAGTTTAAATGCACTAACATGCTTCTGAGATACAGGGTAAATAAAAATTACTATCAGACATGCTAACACAATCACCTCCCATGTATGAGATGGGTTAGAAAGAAAAGGAGGGACCACTTTTAAGTCAGAACACACCTCATACATAAAAGTCAAAAAACATTTTTAAAAAGCCACTGTTTTAAATAAATTCATGTCATTTCTCTGAAAATAATATCCTATGCATTGGTGAGGTCAGAGCCACTACTTGGGGAGACAGTATTTTCCAATGCACTTCACAAATGCATGTAATTAATACTGAAGTAAACGTCATCTTGTGGCTAAGAACTATTTCTACAACAATTTACATCTATAGCATAATCTTCTAAATTTTAAAAAGTTTGCCATGTTCATGATATCAAAGGCATAAGGATTTGGAAACCACTCTTCCTCATGAGAGACTGCCGACACCCAAGGTCTGGCAGTGTTTGCTGAATGGTGCTGATTTTTCAACCTTCTAAAACTGCTCACAGTGTGGCTCACACTTGTCCACACAATATAAGTGTACAAATGTTACCCTCACAACAACCATGTCTCCACTTAAAGGGGAAGGAGGGTAGAGAAAGTTAAATTAATTTGTTCAACATTGGCCAGTGTTAAGCTTCAAGGTCTGAGCCATTGCAGACTTCCTAGAATCTACCAGATAACCTGAGGCTGATGTCTCAACTCATGACAGCAAAAGTTTAAAATGTCAAAACCCAGTGGTGGTGGTGCACACCTTTAATCCCAGCACTTGGGAGGCAGAGGCAGGGGGATTTTTCTGAGTTTGAGGATAGCCTGGTCTACAGAGTGAGTTCCAGGAAAGTCAGAGCTGTTACACAGGCAAACTCTGTTTCAGGGGAAAAAAAAACGTCTTTTGCAAATTTATTTTGCTCTGTTATGTGTGCTCAAAAGTCAAGGGAAACAAGAATAATGACTGTTATTTTCACACTGAGAGTTACTGCGATATTTACCTGCTTCAAGTTATCTTATCCTGAAAATGCAATCACAATAAAACTTTAAGCCTTAGATTTATTCTAAAATTTTTAAAATGTATAAGGACTATCTCAAGTCAGCAATGAATCATAACAAGTCTACCGCTATCATTTCAAAGTATAGTTGTTCAAAGCTTGCATACATCTTCAATATAAATGAATCCACTCAACTTTCCAAATTACTTTGGAAGGATAATTACCATGTATTTTAATATCTGCTATGTTACTCTTCTGATCACAAATGAAGATGTTAAAGGCATTTAATTCAGCTGTGACCTTCAAATCAAACACATCACCTTCAGAAGTGCTGGGCCCTGAAAAGTAGTGGAAATCAGGGGTCAGTGATGTACAAAGATGGTTAAAAAAAAAACAAAACAGTTTAAGTTCACTAATAAAAAAAAATCACATAACGTGCAAAGGGAATCATAAATTCTCTATCAAGACAATATAAATACAGATTTTGCAACTCATATAAAACCCAGCATGTTGGCTTTCAGTTATGGATAAGGCAACCACAACACCTAGACAGCGCTACTCACTAGGCAGACATGTTCCTGTAGGGTTTTTTTTTCTTCTAGGAAAATAAAGGAGACCCTCTAAATTAGATTCTAGAATTTGATTAATAAAAAAATTTTAACAAGTCACATCAAATACTAGATCAAAGAATAATAATGAAAATCAAAATAATAATCAACAGTCAATGGAATTCATATTATTTACTGTGCCCTTTAGATATTCTTTAACTGAGGAGCCAACCCAGTTTCTTTACGTGATGGGTCCATAAGTAATTCTATGAAAGAGTCACTAATAATAGCACAAAATATACTGAAGTTTTAAAAAAAAATCAAAAAAAAATGTGTATGT
The DNA here is from genome assembly GCF_982192425.1 of Myodes glareolus. Taxonomy (NCBI): domain Eukaryota; kingdom Metazoa; phylum Chordata; class Mammalia; order Rodentia; family Cricetidae; genus Myodes; species Myodes glareolus. The sequence goes on along the minus strand of NC_142029.1, from coordinate 26,942,792 downwards.
AAGGATATAGTCAGGTTAAGTATGGTAGCAAATCCTACATTCAAAAGGCTAAGAAGGAAGGACTGTATGAGTTTGAGGCTAACCTGAGCTATACAGTGAGTTAGCTGTATCTAGCCTGGGCTACATATAGCAAGATGTTATCTCAAAACAACCAAACAAATAAAAGTAAAAAGTAATCACAACTGAATGGTTTTGTTTTGTTTTGTTTTGTTTTTGTGCAGGTCCTGACACTCTCTCACATCTCTGTCTTACATGCAGGGAACCGAACTTTCCTATAAACGGAAAGCATGGAGCTCTCACTTTTTAACCCTAACATTAAAGGCTGCTTTCTTTCTCAACATTTGGTGCAGGATAAACAAACCATCAAGTCAAGTTGAGCAGCAAAACCAGATAACAGTTCAGTTGGATTAAGGTCTGAACACTGGCCTTCCACTAACTCAGATGTGCTATGAATGGTATATGTATACGATACATAAGGAAACGAGATTTCTAAGAATATGCTCTCTTAAAGATATTAATGTGTTAGGTACATTGTGATAAGGAAGTCAAGTGCGGTGGCCACATTTAGAGCATTCTCCCACTTGGGAAGTTGAGCCAGGAAGATTAAAAGTTTGAAGTCAGTCTGGGTTACACAGCAGGACACCACCAAAACAACAAGGAAGGGGAAATTCTTCTAACAACAACATTGTTCTATGGTTTTAAAAGTAAAATCCTTGTATAGAATCAAATAGTTCTGAAATTTTATACTTAAGATGTCAGTAAAATAGATACAATTCAACCTGGGAATAACCAGAAAATATCAGTTTTAAAAATAAGTAAACATTTTAATTACAAATCAGGCACATGTTCTTTATCCACTTGGCATTTTATACCCAATATTTCAGAATGTAAGTCATGCACCTGGTGAACACAGACCAAGTTCCATGTGTGACAGAAACAGGGATGAAATTAGAGGTCAGGTGACTCTGTCCCTTCTGTGAGATCATCCTCAGTGCCCAAAAGGAACTACAAGTGTTGTGCGCAGCAGCACTGACTGAAGTGGGTCTCTGTGGCTAAGTATGACTGTCGCCATTTTTTAACTTCTTACCTTCTCACTTTTACTGGACAGAAGACTATGAAAAGGTCAACATAAAGAACCTGCAGAGAGTGAAACCCGCTGGAAGTACATGATTACTATTAACATTTATTTCAAATTCTTCAATAAACTGCCATGTAATCTTGTAAGAGTAGAACCCGCTTTCTTCAGAAGTCACCTTCATATGTTAGACATTGTAAACATCGAAGTGTTCACATTTATCCTAGCTTCATATAGAGGCTATTCTCTGAGAACGTATTGAAAAGACTGATACCAGCTTTGATGGCAAGACTTTTGGATTCTCCCACAAGTGACTTCGGTCCAGATTCTTTCCCAGAGGAAGAAGAGTCCGAGGATGGAACAGCAGATGACAAAAAATCCATGAGGGAAAGCAAGGCTTCCAAATGAAGCACCAAGTCCAAAGATGAAAACGAAACCTAGAACAATGAACATCAGAGGGAGGGTTTCAGGGACGGTCACAACACTGTGTGTGTGTCCCAACACTGGGAGAGAGTCATGCCACTAGGGGGACAGTCATGTCATTGGGGTCACAGTAACATCATTGGGCTGAGTTTCAATGTATGTAATTAACACAGAATGACTCAACTGAGACCCTTTCTAAATAATTAAGAATGAATTACTAATTTCATTTTAATCCTCTTTATTACTATTATCACGTCAGTCTTTACCAGACAACAAACCAATGCCCTGCCCACTCCCAGTGCAGACATTAATTCTAACCTCAGTCAAGCTTGATTGAGTCTTTTTGTTTGTTTGTTTGTTTGTTTGTTTTTCAAGACAGAGTTTCTCTTTAGCTTTGGTGCCTGCCCTAGAACTAGCTCTTGTAGACCAGGCTGGCCTCGAACTCACAGAGATCCCCTGCTTCTGCCTCCTTAGTGCTGGGATTAAAGGCATGCACCACCACTGCCCAGCGCTTGATTGGGTCTTAAATAAGGATACGGTAGTATTCCTACACTGAGTATACATGCTCAAATGGACTGTGTATATCTATACTTGGCCATGTTCTATCTTTTCCTTAATCTTCTTCTAGCCCTAAAGCCAATACAGAATTCAAATGTTCAATTCTGCCATGAATATCAGGCCAAATAACTACAGTAGGCTAAAGTGAACAAAATTCCCTCAAAATAAAAATTATCTGTATATTCCACAAATAATAATTAATTTATGTTTTAAAAGAATATTTTCAGAAAGAAGTTTTGGCAAGACTTTTATTTCAATTCTATATGCACTAACTTTAGATCTATAACTACTACTTCATTCTAATTTTAGATCTTGCATCTTACAACTGAAATTGGCCACAAGATACATTTAATCATCAATAACACAGTCTTAAGATGAATTACAAAAGACTCACCTTCAGCTTCTGTTTGGTGTTATCATGAACAGTTTTAAATTCTGGTCCATCGCTGTCTGCCTATAAGCAGTTGATAATTAAACCACTGAGTTAAAAACACTAGAATTTCACACATTGAAAAAAAATATATTTTACATCTTAAAACATGCTATTAAGAGATGACAAACACGTTTCTTACATGCAAATAAGAATATGCCCCCAAAACTGACCACATAAACATACTTGACATACTATAGATGCAAAATCTCAAATCCCTTATTCTATTCCGGAGGAGATGTTAGTGCATCTAAATAGGTGGGCCCATCCAAAAGTGAGGGGAATATAAATAACTTTTCATACTTCAGTATTAACCCCAGAAAAGAAATGAAGTACTGTGATGCTTAGCTTTAATTGTAGCTTCACGAAGCCTACAATCATCTGGAAAGCAAGTCTCAATGAGGGCTGTCGACATGAAGCTGCCCTGTGGGCATGTGTATATAGGATTGCCTTCAGTGAATTGATAGGGAAGGGCACAGCCCACTGTGGGCAGCACCATCCCCTAGGCAAGGAGCATAATAGTGGAGAAATGAGTGAACACAAAAAGCAGGCAGTATGTACGTGTTCATTTCTCTCTGTTCTTGACTGTGGATGCATGATGTCACTATGTGTTTCAAGTTCCTATCCTTATTTACCCACAATGATAGACTGCAGCCTGGAATTAAAGGTAAAATCAATCTTCTCTTCACTAAACTGCCTTTCATTAGGGTATTTATCCCAGCGACAGAAATGAACTAGAACAGATACCTTAATGAACAGCATTTTCAGGAGGGTTCCATCAGAAACGTTAGAGGAGTTGACAATGTACAGAGGTTCACCTTTAGAATCTGGAAGGAAAAAGAAAATCTGATCCGTGCCATCCCTTCAATATTTCAAACATCTTTTAAAATGGAAACCAGCCAGTTACACAGAGAAATCCTTATAAGAGAACTGTACAGAAAACAGACAAATGTATTTACTGTCTATAAACTGTATCTCAGTAAGTCTAGCTTTCAAAAACTGGAAAGGAAAAATAAAAGACTGCAAAGTTAACAAGAAAACAGCACTCGTCAATACCAGCTGTCATTCATACACTAGTGCTGCAGGTATTACCATCACGGGAACAGATCCTAGCATGAGAAAAGACAGCTATAAAACACAGGAAGGGATTAGTCTCAAACACACTTTTTCTTCTCAAAGATGCTCCACAGAGTCCTCAGGAAGCTTAAACACCAGGAACTATAATATTCAGATAGCTGCAAATTCCAACAGTGAATTTAAAAAATCCAAGATACCCACTAAACAGCAACTTCACAGTCGCCTGGGAGGAAGTGACACTAAGTGTCTCCTATATATTTATGTTTTGTTTAATATTTACTTTTTATAAGCACATACTAATGTAATTAAAATAGATCTTAACAGTTATATAATTTGCAAGTAAATAAATGTAAAGTTAAGCTTCCTAGTAAATTAACTTTCAAAAGGGGTCTTTGGGCTCTGTACCTGGGATGTGACTTCTTACCGTCACTATACTCATTTAGGTGAGGTTTATTACACCATCCCCAACTGGGTATGTAAGGAATACACACGGTAAGTAGAAGAACAGAATGCAGCCCTGTATTTATGCTCGTTATGAGACCTGCACAGACGGGCCTCTGCACTTACCAGGAAAATCAAAGCACCGCACGCTAATTCTTCTCAGGTAAGCTTCAGCAGTCATGTCATGGGCCTTTACTTTAGCTTGCACCCCAAGATGCAGGATCTTCAGTTCATGTAAAGGTGTTCCTTTCTTTTCTGCTTTTTTCATCAAAGTAACCATAACCTAAAAGAATGAGGGCGAATTACCACAAACCGCTTTACTAACGCACAGTGACGATAGGAACTTAGTAACTCTACCTAGTGATATGAAGAATTCACACAAGGAAAAGGTATTCTGGTGCTGAAAATCACCTATTGTTATTTACTCTTTATACATTTGTTCAGACTTTGATGCATCACCACTGTTTTCTAGAGATTTTCAAAGGTGAAATACGGGGATTGAGGGAGGGTAAGAGAATGGCGTGAAGACAGGCAGGTAGGGATCCAGTCCTAGAAATCCTAACTGATCAATAGCTTCTGTCTGAAACTCTGCTGAAAGCATCAGCTACTTTTTATACAAATCCTCAGGCAAGGCTTCTTAATCTTGGGCGACTTAATGGGGTGCTATCCTGTGCAAAATAGGTCATTCGCAGCACTCCTGCCTCTACCCACTAGGTGGCAGTCTCCCTGTACACAGCGACAGTGCAATGCTAAGAACCTGGCAAGCACAAATAAATCCCTTCCCTCCAGGTCAACTAGGTTCACAGTAATGGAACTTAGTGTATATAATAAATGCTAGGGAAAGAGCTTATGTATTCTATGTCCACCCTTTCTATTCATGTGCACCCTTCCTATCATCTATGCCCACCCCTTTCTATCCATACCCACCCCTTTCTATCCATGCCCACCCTTTCGATCTATGTCCCAGGCCCTCTCTTTAATCTATTTTCTCAAATTATTACTTTTTTCTTTACAAACTCCACTCAAATGTCACTTCCTCCCAGAAACCGTCCCTAGACTTCTCAGCTATCTCAGATGCCCAGTCACTACCATCTCCACAACAAGCCCTGAAAGTAGCCTAGTCTGAGCATATTTTTAATGGCCATACAAAACTGTATTTGAAATCTTTGTATTTTCTAATATATTCTTAGTCCTGGCACAGACATGGTACAACTGTTGAACAGATAAAGAAAGAAGAAAATCCATACTGAAGTAATAGAGCATTTTTAAGTGAGCACGATCTGTGCTTTATTCTACTGAGTTTCTAACATTTATTTGCAAACGATTTCTCTATATTTGTTGTTCTTACATGAAAACACAAAGCAAGTCACACTCCAACACCCTATCATGTCTAAAAAGCAAGCTACAGGAAATGCTTCCAAAATACTGGATTCCTAAAATGTAACTGGTCCTTAGTAAATCCCCAAATTTTAAAGCACACTTTCACATTAACAGTCTAAGATTCTTTTCATACATATCAATTATTTACAAATTTAACTTAGTAGAAATGATAGAAATATCCATAACCTGTTCATTTCACTTGGTAAAAAGTGATGAAAATTACATACCTCTTTAATTTCAAAATTCAGTAGTACATTAATGATGTCTATGGACCTGGTCTCTTCCACTCTGGCTGGTGATGCACCTTGTGTGGTGTGCACATCCTGGGGTGCAGAGACTTCTCGGCATGCTTTCGCTTCCCCTACAGTGGGCAAACAGAAATACCTGCTTCTATTCATTCATTCTTTCACTGACACGCACTGTAAACATGTATGAGCACTCTGAAAACCCACAAATGCATAACCGTTCTCAGTCTTAGAAAGTTCATGTTAGTAAAAGGACACACACGCTGCCAAGTCAAACACAAGAATCAGGCCATACTTATTCACGGGGAGCAGGCAAATATTAACAGGCTGTCCATAAAATGCACAGAGAGACATCAGCGAGCTGAAGAAAATATTCACAGAGATGAATGACCCACACAGAGCAGTTCCTCTCAGAAAAGACAGCCCACGTTTTTAAAGGAGAGAAACGATGGGAAGCCATACAGAGACGGCACGAGTCAGGGTCTGCAAACAGAACAGACTGTAGTATGGCTAAGGCTAAGAAAGGAAAAGGGGCCAGGTATTCTAGTCTGGTAAGGAAAAGAAAAGCTCCATGGCTATGATGCTGTTCTGAAACATACGCCATGAAGTGCAGTACAACTGTTTTCTAACCTATAGCACAAAAATAATAAAGCTATCATTTGTTATATGTGCACCCTAACACATATGGTTCCAGACACTGAGCAACAAGCTCAGTGGTCTGTCCTGCTGGTCATCCTTCTAGGGGAAGAACTTCATTGTCCCATCCCACAGGTGAGCACATTAATTTTTTAGACAAATTAGGCACCTTGCCTAGTGTCATATGCAAAGGCTAGAGTCCAAGTTCATCAGTCTGACTTGACAGACATCACTGTCAACAACATAACTCTGTCACTAACATTATTGCAATTAACATTATCTTGACCACTAATCCAACACTGCACAGCCCTGAGTATATACATACTATACTAGAAACTCACATGGAAAAACCATACTACTCATTAATACCTTTTAGAAGGCAATTCAGAGAGCAAAGTTTCATCTATCCTCTTATTCCAGAATTGCTTCAAATAAAACTAATTGTTAACAGGTTTGGACAGTCACAGAAGAAGATGTCCCCAGTAAGGAGCTGTAGGAATGGCTCAGCAGCTAAAGTACTTGCCATGAAAGCAAGAGGTCAGGAGTTTGGTTCTCCAGGAATCAAATAAGGAAGTCCAAGTAGTGTGATGGCTCACTTATAATTCCAGCCTCATAAGGCAGAGACAGGGATTCCCTATAGCAAACACCACTACAGAAACCAGCTGAATGAACCTCACGGATCATAAGAAAAGAAGGCCAAACATCAAAGAGCAAACTTTTCATAACTCCATTTACATAAAATTCATGAAAAAGTCAAATTAAGCCATCAGCAGGGTCATATGTCAGAACAGCAGTGACCTCTGAGAGGAGTGCGAGGTAGGCAGGACCTGTCCTAACAGGGAGGGAAGTGTGGGAGAGTGTGCAGGGAATGTGTGACATCTGGCTCAGGACCATTACAGCTGGAGGTGTGTGCTTAGGTTTGTGTACAATTGAAAAGTAAAAACATACAGTGAAATAGTTTTCACCTGGTCAATGGGCAAAAGTGTCAACAAATTTTATAAAACCGTTGGAAAGCTACAGGAAAACAGAACAACAGGAGAGCTAAGTACATGCTCCTGTAACACTATCAAACCTTAGATTGAACAAACACATCACATTCATGTATAAAACTCTCAAACAAATTTAAAATTTAAGTTAGTTTATTAAAACCTATAATGTTAGTTAAATTTAAATGACATTGATACAATACAGATTGCATTTCCTTTCACTAGTGTGGTCCTACAGAAACACAATGAATAAATACATAAGGACATTTCAATGCAACATGGCTAACAGTGAAAAACTAAACGTGAAGTATCTAAAAAGTTATGATACTTCAACAGAATCTAATAGAAGGAAGTCATTCTAAAGGAAAAAAAAATGACAGAGGGAGTCAGGCATGGTGGCCCACGCCTTTAACCCCAGCAATGAGGAGGCAGAGTGAAGGCGTAAGTCACAGACAATCCCACACCAGTTTGGAATTATGATTAATAGAATGGTTATTTATTCAAAGGGGAAAAAACTTACAGATTACCGTCCCAGACAACAGCCCCTCCGCGCGAACAGGAAAGGAGTCCAGGGGCCGGAAACGGAGCCGGAAGACAAAGAGAGAGTGGAGGACAGCCGCTGCTTTTTTTAAAGGGAGAGACCACGCCCCAATGGGCTGGTAACTCAGCGGCGATTGGCTGAAGGAGCTGAAGGAACTCCCACAGCATCTCCCCCTTTTGTTTAAGTAAGAGAGTTCTAAGCCTACTACGCAATTATATACAATAAGTACAAACCTACGAAATTATATACAATAAATACAAATATCCTATTCTAACTAGCTTAAGTCTTGTATAACAAATAACTTGGCCAAGTCATGAAAGGAAAGTAACTACATTTATATAATCTTCAATCCCATCGAAGATCTGAGAAGGGAAATAATGTTATCTGAGTAATTAGGAAGTGCAATCAAACAACTTCCAGAACATGTACCAAATCGCAGAGACAACTGGCTACCTGGACAAACACCCAAAGTCACATTTGCAGCGTTGAAGCAACCAACTTTGGCTAAGGCCTGATGTAAATGACATACCATTTTCAAAGGCAAGAAACTTCAAAACTATCTTACCCTGTCTTGGCAGGATATGACAGTCTTGTTTTATCCATTTACGGATATTCTGTAACTCTGTCAGTAGTTGAGGTATGAGCATTTTTTTACCCAAAGGCCAGTTCTGCCAAGAAGAAAGGCTCCAGGTGGAGTGTCTTTGGTGCTCAACATTCTCTCGGGCATAGATCAGTGTTGCCAGGAGTGATTGTGTCTCCCTACCATAGAACTCTGAATTAGATTAAAGGCCATTTTCTACAGCTCTTTGAAGAGGTTGAAGATTATCTATCTATACTGAATATAATCTCTATATATCTAAAGAACCTGATTAGTCTAATTATAAATGACAAACTTAGATGACTGTTGATCTATATAATTCTCAATATCTATCTAACTTAAAGACTGAGATAATAAACAAGTGTGCAATAAATGAGGACAATGAGACCTCCAAATATAAACAATGTGCAAGTATACATTGCAATATGGTAAATATATATCAATACATAAACAATATATAAGTATCTTAATCAGAGGTAGAAGTGTACAATGCAATATGGTAAATATACATATATCAATACAATATATATATACAAATACATAAAAATGTTTTAAACAGAAGTAGAAGCATGAAGCATGCATGCATAAAATAGTCAACATAATTTAACTTTGTATCAATATATAAGAATCGATACCAATATGTTTGTCTAAAAGCAATAACTCACAAGTACAAATCTATTTATCCCATAATCCAATTATCCCTCCTTTTTTTTTTTTTTTTTTTTTTAAGATTCCTGTGCTTATAAAATTCCTCCCCCAACCCTCAACCGTATACTAATTATAACCAACCCCTAAATGATGTCCCTAAACCCAAGGACAAACTTTATTGGGAGAGGGGACGTCGTTCTCTAGAATTACTTCCAGCTGTCATGGGGGCGACGTTCTTTCTGGGGGATCCTGTGAAAGTAAAATGATGGTTAAATTTCAAGATCAATGTCTTTTAAAATTGCAAATAGTCTCTGAGTATTTTGTGGAGGTCTGGCCAGAATGTTGTACAAGATGTGCACCATTTCAGCACGTTGGAACCGTCTTGTGCAGCTGGTACCCAAAACAGGTCTTGTAGTAGCGCTATCAGTATCATGACGTCATATCAACCAGGTGGAGTTGTTGTTATGGGGCCCCATCTTCTTCCTGGAAACTTCAAATGTCACTGTAGGAAAAACTCATTGTTCATTGTGGAAAACTTAAACATTAATTATATAGACATATACATGAATACCTATATTCAATGAGAGACATGATAGATATATTTAATGAAGGTATGATAGATATGAAGAAAAGTAAAGATGTTTTCTAAACTCATATTTCTTTCTGTCCCATATCATGGCTCTTGACATGAGACAGAAACTCCAGAAACTCTGGGTTTTTCTTTAAACAACAGGCTTGGAATTAGAGAGGGACTGAGCCAGAGTCCAACTCTAAAACCAGCTCTATAAATTTAGAAATATGATTTAGTATATGGTACTTACAGAACCTATTCAGTTTTCTTGATAGTCCCTATTGGGCCGTTATTTTCCATCTGTCAGTATTCAAATATCCAGGGTCCCTTGAACTTTTCAAAGATCAGTGTTTTCCTGTGGAGATAAGAACAGAACCCTGCCCCCATTCTATATGCTTTTCTTACCACCTGTATGGTTATCATCATTGTAGATGCTGTCATTTCTCCTTTCCAAGAGGTTTCTCCTCTTCAAATCGAACCTTTATTAATTTTGATGGTATCCACAATTTTTCTTCTCCTGTGGAAACAAGAGCAAAACCCCTTCCCCAACGTAGCACATCTCCTGGCTTCCATTGAGAGGTCAGCACGTCTTTGAAATAAACAGGTTGGTTTAGTTCAGAAGTTTTTTCCATTATCCAATGCCTCTCTGCTGCTGTTGTTCCTTTCTCATTAGCATTAAGAAAATTCAAGGTTAATAAAGCATTATGCAATCTATTTCTGGGGGTATCTTTCATCCCTTTCTGTTTGTTTAGCATATCCTTTATAGTACGATTTGATCTTTCTATAACTGCCTGACCTGTAGGATTATTTGGTATACCTGTAACGTGTTTTATATTATAATAAGCAAAGAAGCGTTTCATTTTCTTAGATACATATGCTGGACCATTGTCTGTCTTTATTTGTGCAGGTATACCCATGATGGCCATAACTTCCAATAAATGTGTGATTACCGAATCAGCCTTTTCTGAGCTCAGGGCAGTTGCCCATTGAAAACCTGAATACGTGTCTATGGTGTGGTGTACATATTTTAATTTACCAAATTCCATAAAGTGGAACACATCCATCTGCCAGATTTCATTCCTTTGAGTACCCTTTGGGTTACTCCCTGCAGGCAATGGTGTTTGATTATAGAAAGAACAAGTAGGACATCTCTTTATAATGTCCTTAGCTTGTTGCCATGTAATGGAAAACTCTTTCTTTAAGCCTTTACTATTGACATGATGTTTTTTATGAAATTCTGAGGCCTGCAGAACGCTTCCAATCAATAATTGGTCAATTTCAGCGTTACCTTGTGCTAGAGGCCCAGGCAGACCGGTATGGGACCGGATGTGTGTTATGTACATTGGACAAAGCCTATTCCTAATTATGTCCTGTACCTCGATAAACAATGAAGTCAACTCTGTGTCATCTGGTATGAATTCAGCGGTTTCAATATGCAAGATAACTCTTTCTGCATATTGTGAATCTGTAACTATATTAAGAGGTTCTTTAAAATCCCTTAGCACCATAAGAATGGCATATAATTCTGCCTTCTGGACAGAATTATAAGGGCTTTGTTCCACCTTACTCAATTCTTCTGATTTATAACCTGCTTTCCCTGATTTATTTGCATCGGTATAAAATGTCCGAGCTCCAGTTATTGGAGCATCACGTACAATTCTAGGAAGAATCCAAGAAGTTCTCTTTATGAGGTTAAGTCTATCACTTTTGGGATAGTTGCTGCTAATTTCTCCCAAAAAATTAGCACAAGCTCTTTGCCATGGTTCATTATCTTCCCATAACTTTCTTATTTCCTCAGTAGTAAAAGGCACTATAATTTCTGCTGGGTCTATACCTGCTAGTTGACGAAGTCTCAGTTTACCTTTTATAATTAATTCTGAAACCTTTTCTACATAAGTTTTTAATTTTTTACTTGGTTTATGAGGTATAAATATCCACTCTAAAATAATATCTTCCCTCTGCATTAAAATCCCTGTAGGAGAAATTCTGGAAGGCAGTATGACTAGGATGGAACTAAGATTCGGGTTGACCCTATCCACATGTGCCTCCTGTAATTTTTCCTCAATCATTGTCAGTTCCTTTTCTGCTTCAACTGTCAATTTTCTGGGACTATTCAAATCCTTATCACCATCTAAGGTTTTGTTTAAATGAACTATTAGATCAGGTGTTATCCCAACAGCTGGTCGTAGACTGGAAATATCTCCTAACAATCTTTGGAAGTCATTAAGAGTCCGTAACCGGTCTCTCCTAATTTGTGCCTTTTGTGTTCGAATTTTCTCTAACCCTATTCTGTAGCCTAGGTAATTAATAGAATCTCCTCTTTGAATCTTTTCAGGGGCAATTTGTAATCCCCACCTAGGCAAAACTTTCTTTACTTCTTCAAACATACTTTCCAAAATATCTTTATTTGAATCAGATAATAAAATGTCATCCATGTAATGATAAATTATGGACTTGGGAAATTGCTTACGAATTATTTCCAGTGGCTTATTAACAAAATATTGACACAATGTGGGACTATTGAGCATCCCCTGTGGGAGGACAGTCCATTGATATCTCCTAGTAGGCTGAGAATTATTATAAGTAGGCACTGTGAAGGCAAATTTTTCTCTATCCTTTTTTTGCAAAGGTATAGTGAAAAAACAATCTTTCAAATCAATAACTATAAGAGGCCATCCTCTTGGTAATAGAGAAGGCAAAGGAATTCCAGATTGTAGCGGACCCATAGGCTGAATTACCTTGTTGACAGCTCTTAGATCTGTCACCATTCTCCATTTACCAGATTTCTTTTTTACAACAAACACAGGAGAATTCCAAGGGCTGGTTGATTCTTCAATATGGTTAGCATCTAGTTGCTCTTGTACCAGCTGTTCCAAAGCCTGTAACTTATCTTCAGCTAGAGGCCACTGCTTGATCCATATTGGCTTCTCAGTTAGCCATTTTAAAGGTAGGGCTGTTGGTACCTCTAAAGGTTTGCTATTGGCTGTGTGTTCTTGTACAGCCTGAATGGCTGGTGACCTTTTTCCATAATACCTCATTATATCCTTCCCAGAATTGTGAGTTCCTGGAACTACAGGAATGTTAATCTGGGTATTCCATTGCTGTAGCAGGTCACGGCCCCATAAATTTATTGCAATATTTGCTATATATGGCCTTAATCTTCCTATTTGCCCTTCAGGCCCTATGCATTCCACCCATCTTGTGCTTTGTTTTACACGAGATAGGGTTCCAATTCCCAGGAACTGAACATCTACCTCATGAAGAGGCCAATTCGGATGCCAGGATTCTGGAGTAATTATACTTACATCCGCACCTGTGTCTAATAAGCCTTCAATAAAAATGCCATTTATACAGACTCTTAGCTTTGGTCTTTGATCGTTAATATACGTTTGCCAAAATATACGTTTACTCTGTCCTCCTGAATTTTTTGACTCATTCTCCACATGTAATTCATCATTTAGACCAGTATTACTTTTTACGGCAGACATTGGAGTTTTTAATTTTCTTGGTGAGACACATTTTCGACTGTAACTGGGAATGACTGGGCCACTTTTGGCTTGGGGGCCTGCGAGAGGCCCCTCAAGGAGTTTCCCGATGGTATCGGGTTGCCTTGTCTGTCTGTTGTTGACCTGCATTCGTTGGACCAATGTCGGCCTTTACCGCATCTTCTGCATATACCTGAAGGCTGAGATCTCCTACTTTTGTCATTCCCAGAGGAGATATTATTCCTAGGATTTCTTTGCCTGCAATCCCTTTTCAGATGTCCTAATTTACCACAATTAAAACACCTGGTAGTTTGATGTCTCCTCATAGCTTTGGAAATCGCTTCTCCTACCCAGGATTCATCGTTATAGCTAAACATCTCAACATTCATTGTATGCTGTATCCATTCTTCCATTGGTGCTGATCTAGATCTTAAAGGCCCAATTATCTTTTTACATTCAGTATTTGCATTTTCAAAAGCTAGAGATTCAAGAAGTATTCGTCTAGCTTCTGGGTCTGTTACCCCTATGTCCAGAGCCTTAATTAATCTTTGCACAAAGTCAGTAAAGGGTTCTCTCTGTCCCTGCCTAACCCTGGTATATGATTCGACCCTTTTTGCTGGATCTTGTATTCTATTCAAAGCATTCAAGGCTGCTTTGTGACATAAGGACAGCACTTCTTCATCATAAAGAGCTTGGACCTGTGGATCAGCATATGCTCCTACACCAAGAATTTGATCTTGGGAAACCTCCACACCTTTTGCTCTTCCTTGCTGTTCCATATGTTTGGATTCTTCTCTGAAATAAATTCCAAACATCAAGGAAGGCCCATCATCTAAAACTGCAGACACTAGCTGAGAGAAATCATGGGGGGTAGCTCTGACATTAGAAGCCCAAGTCCTTATCATTTCCTTAACAAATGCAGAGTGCAAGCCAAAGTTAACGACAGCTTGCTTAATTTCTTTTAAATCATTCATTGCTATTGGTGTCCATCTAGCTTCTTTAACTCCCTTTGAGCCTTTGGAAGTTAACCCTTTGTCAGAATAAATTACAGGGTATGTTGTTAGGACCCTGGGTAAGCCAGTTCTAACAGCTGGTGGTGGCATTGTATCCTGTCCTTGTGCCTTCTTACTCTGTTCACCAGCTCCAATAGTTTCTTCAATCATTTCTAATCTTTTTATCATTGTATCCCTTAAATCCTGAATCTCCTGACCTACCCGTGTTTCTAGTAATTTCACTAAGGTATCAGTTTTTTGGTTCCCATTCTGGAGGTTCATTCTATCTGTTACCTTATCAAAACTTTGTGGTAACATCTGAACGTCAAATTCAACAGCCTGTACCCTTTCAGGTAACTTCCTAGTACCCTTGGACATGGAGTCAATTTTGTCTATCATAGTATCCACTTGTTCAGATAACCCCTGATTTTCAATAATTTTAATCCTTTCAACTAGTTGTTCAATATTAGTCCGTAAAAATCGTATCTTTCTTAATGATAAAATATTGAAAAGAAAACTGAAACCTAGCAACAAGTAAATTAATATATTCCCATAGTCATATAAACCTTGCATGACATAATCCATTGTATTAATAAAGAAAACAGTAAAATTGGCGTTGGAAACAAAAACTGCCATATTACCTCTTGTCTAGTTGGTGGCGCTGTTGCCAAGTTGCGACTAGAACCACTGCAAAGGTGACTTAAACAGGTCCTGTTTCAGTGTCTGCCTTAGTATTTGTTAAAAACTAGGAAATATAAGTTGCTCAAGAAAGAAAGTTTAATTAAATCAATTCCATACACGGAACCAGAAACCCAGAATCCAGGGGTAGAAAAGAGCAACCCGGAAGCCGCGTATGCCTCCACGTGACCGAGTCGTTCTGATTCACGCCACTAAAGCACCGCACTTACAAGGGAAATTTAAAAACAACTCAGAAAAGAGCAAACCAGGCAGGCAGAGACTGTCCCGAGCCTGTGGAGCTTGGGAGGCGTGGGGTTTAACTGAACTGCTGGCTCCACACACAGGGCACAGGCCGCAGCTGAGGGAGGTCTCGTGACTAGCCGAGCTGGTAGCAAACAGTTGAGTGGGGGGGAAGGGGGGGTTCTACAACCAAACGTGGGGCGCCAGATGAAGGCGTAAGTCACAGACAATCCCACACCAGTTTGGAATTATGATTAATAGAATGGTTATTTATTCAAAGGGGAAAAAACTTACAGATTACCGTCCCAGACAACAGCCCCTCCGCGCGAACAGGAAAGGAGTCCAGGGGCCGGAAACGGAGCCGGAAGACAAAGAGAGAGTGGAGGACAGCCGCTGCTTTTTTTAAAGGGAGAGACCACGCCCCAATGGGCTGGTAACTCAGCGGCGATTGGCTGAAGGAGCTGAAGGAACTCCCACAGCAGCAGAGGAAAGTGGATCTCTGAGTTTGAGGCCAGCTTGGTTTACAGATAGAGTTCTAGGATAGTCAGGGCTGTTACACAGAGAAATCCTGTCTTGAAAAACCACACATGTACACACACACACACACACACACACACACACACACATACACACACACAAGTATGAAATATACAGAACTAGGACTGTTAATTAAGAAAACAGCAGGGAAGCACAGTGGGCAAACAAACATGCCAATGACTGTTCAAAAAGATAAAAGATACAACTTATGAGCATAATATATTCATTAATTGTGTACATATGTGCATATTATTCCTATGTATGCATATATACAACAGCTTTAAAATATAACTTTTTAAATTTAAGTAATAACAGGCATAATTAACAATTTAATCTTCCTGTTATTTTTAATATACTATATTTACCATCTTTAGAGGGTGATAATTTACCAACAATTTAAATTCATATACTTTACCACTAAGTCTTACTTAAATATCAGGTCGAATATGATGCCAGAGCCTAAAGTTCTAAAATTTTTTAATATACAAATTAATGCTTTCTGCAGAAATCTACCACTGGCTAATGACCACCCTTCCTAATGGCCTTGTCCCAGCTCAAGCAGTCTGGAAAACATGTTAACTGGCAACTGTCTGCTTAGCTAAAAAGAGACTGTAAGCTCCAGTCACATTTTCATTCAACAGCATCTTATCATCTTTCTTGGTAAAACACATCAAAATTTGTAAATATGTATTTTTTAATTACATGCTTATTGTGTTTCAAGCTGTAGCTATAACTCAATAATATGGTATGTACCACAGCATGTACAAGACCCTGGTTCAGTCTCTACTACAGTTAAAATATTTTAACAAATTTTAGATTTGAAAACAACATTCAGTGGCTACTGGACTGTATAGAGGCACATGTGCACCTGTCACCGGCCATCAGTCTCTTACCTGTCTCCTGTATTCTAGGCTTCCCTTTATCCAAGTCTTCAGAGGCCTCACCAAGATTTTCTGCCAGTATTCTAAACAGCAGATTAAGATCCTCTTGATTTAGACTAACCTGTGAAATAGTTGAGAACAAAATATTCATTTTTAAATGAAACAACTATAAAACAGAAAATAATTTCTCAGCAATGAGAGAATAATCCTGACAGTAACCGAGAATGACAAATGTATTTTGATACTTGCTTCACTTTAACTTATGCAATTTTAAATAAAAATTTGAAACATATAAATAACAAAATTTTCAAATCAATATTAACTTTATTGACTAGTTTTTCCTTAAAGCTAATTGTACCTAAAGAAATCTAATCCATTTTTAAAATAACAAGTTCTGGAAACTCATGCATTTCACTCCTTAAAGAGTACCATAGTTGCCTTAGGCAAACTTTGCTTTCCTTAAAAACAAGTGTGTACATAATACATATTATGAGAGAGAATGTAACAATAAATAATTTGTGCCCAGACTTTTGTAATGGGTGTGTAGCACATTTAAAAGTGAACCATACTTAACTTAAGATTAAATTCTACTAAAAAGGTTAATGACCTTTCACCAAAATGTCTTTCAATATTCAGTAAAATTTGCATTTCTCGTAGGTACATCTGAGAAAGCTTCCAGGTTGAAACTTCAACAGAGAAGTTATTTTCATTCATGTACTTACATTCATTGAATCAAGGCACCCTTTAATTTCTAGAACAGGCACCTTATGGTACCAATTTGCAGCTAGATTCCGATTGACAAAAAACTCTAAGTTAATTGGGTGCAACAGCTGAATATCAGGATGGGAGACGCCTGGCTGGATTGCTGTCCTAGTAAAAGGGAGAGAGAGTGCACATCACAGGTCTTCACAGAGGACAATGAACCCAGCCAAGGGTTATAAACTAGCATGCATGCCAAGCACTATCTGCTGCTCCGCATACGAGCTTATAACATTGCAGCTGAGAGGTTTCAAAGCTGAGTTAGAAATTAACATACAATCCACTAGCAGAGACAGATTAAAATATGTGGTGAACACTGAGCCATTAAGAAAAATTTTTTCCCAATACAGCATTTCTCTATATTCCAGCAGTCCTGGCTGTCCTGGAATTTGTTCTATAGATCATGCTGGCCTTGAACTCAGAGATCCGCCTGCCTCTGCCTCCCAAGTGCTGGGATTAAGGCGTGTGCCACCACTCTCAGCTAAGTAAACATTTTTTTTTCCTAAAACTATAGAGAGAAGAACTGAGTTAAAGGTTTGGTTAGGGTTTTTATTCACAATGCTGCAGATACATAAGAAATAATCAAATACGTTAGTCTAGGGATAATATAGTCTGTGTCACATTACAATCCTTCAGTCAACAATGGGCCACATCTACCTAAGTGCTCTGCTAAGACAACGGAGCAGAAAGGTCCTATTGCTTAGCAACCATGTACCTTTCACAAAGCCAACTGCATTTACTTCTGTGTTTGTGGAGAAAGTGGTGTAGATGACCTACCAGACCACCCATCATACCCATAACATATAGATAATATTACCTATCGTACATATAACATTCAGGCAATTATGTACAGTACATAATGTTTCACAAGATGGTAAATGTCCCCATCAGTGGTTTACTCACTAACTATACTTTCTACAATATCTACTCTTTCCACTTATAAGAATAATTACCCATCTAAAAAGACAGCATCTTACACTTGCGGCAGACTCATCCACGTCACACTTATTGTGTCCTGACTGCACTAGCACACGTGGAAGGACTCTAGGTTTGATTACAATCACACTGTGATGCTCTCAAAACGATACAGGCACTGACAGTGCCTTCCTCAGAGTGCATGCTTGCAGTTAAGCAGAGAACAGCCATGTGTTTGCTGACCATGAGACTGTACAACACAGCCGTGATGGAGCAGCAGCAAAGTGATATAAGGAAATCAAGGCCCAGCTGTCACTAAGGCACTCTAGAAAGCTTCCATGGGGGTTATCACCTTGACTTACCCTATAATTGTCTTTTTTTAAATTTTTATAATTAAATTACTTTTGATGATATGAAAATCATTTTTAAATCTTGTGTCTTAGCATGCCACACAGCATACCACTGAGGACACAGTATGACTTACACCGTATTTCTATCAACATGTGTAAGCTCACTGAAGCCATGGGTAACCATTCCCAAGGAGAGCCAGACAGTGCTCTTCAAAACCACCAACCTCAGACAAAAGGGGAACATAGCTGTTAGAAGTTAGGGCCTGCTAGCCTAGAAATCACCTTGACAAGAGAAGGCACAAATGAATGCCATGTGTGGTTCTGGGTGGGAGCAGGGAGGGGGATTACTACAGTGGACACCACTGTAATAACTGACAAAACCTCAATACTGATTCACATTACACAGCATGCCAATATTAATTTTTAAAAACTACTACTTATATCACGGGTAATATAAGAATAAATGTCCTTGGTTTTGAGAGACACAGGCAAAGACATTAGAGACAAAGGATCAAGATGTGTATTTGTGTATTCTATTATACTAGTCTCTCTTGTTCTTTCACTGTGTAGCCTGTCCTGGAACTCGATAAACAGACCAGGCTGGCCTTGAACTCGCAGAGGTCTACCTGCTCTGCCTCCCAAGTGCTTGAATTAAAGGCATGCTCCACTACACCTGGCTAAGATGTCTATTCCCAAACAGTTAGCAATCACTGTTTGAACAATAAGATATAGATACAGAAAATGTAAAGCAACTGGTGGCTCTACATGAAGGATGTATACATACGTACACCAGCTGATCAGAAAATGGTTCTTTGTGAAAGAAGCACAGTATAAAAATACCAGGAGAAATTCGCATACACTCCAGAGCACAGCTACCGAACATGCATACCTAGAGAGTTTCAGTTTCGTAAGCTGCACCTCCATCTTGTCGATCACTGGAGGACTTGCGGTGTCTTCACCTGACACCAGACTGAACTGATTGTGAACTCTAATTAATCCAAGATCGACCACAACCGCGTTGGTGGAGACGGAGGACTGTGGAATGACAATGACCGGCGCTTTCAAATCAATGTTGACTGACACACGAAAACTCCTCTGGGCAAGATCTTTCACACTCGTGGCAGCTTTTTCTGCAGCCTGGGCAGTGGCAGCACTCAGTGCCTCTTTGGCCACTTGGAAATTGTTCAGGAAGCTCTGCGAACAAAATGTAAAAGGAATTCAGAAACAGGGACATCTATAAATGGGCCCACCTTCTGCTAGCACATATGCAAGTTCCTCCCACAGAGTCCTACGAGTTCAACCCTGTTTTTCTGGTGAAAGGAAGGGATAGGAGAAATCCATCCTCAGTCAGGAGCTGTCCAGTTCTGACTAGTGATCTGTCACTGAGCAGGGTAGAGAGTGAACTCATCTTAACACCTGGGCACTCAGACAGTTGGCTTCTGCTGTTTGAGTTCCAGAAAACTAACTTCAATTACAGATAAAACTCAATGACTTAAATTTCAAGTGTTAAAGAGGGTTTTCGGCCATTACATGCATACAGAAACACCAGGCAGAATCAAAATATACCACAACCCAAAGTTTACAACATATATAATCATAACACCTACAGCTTCTAACATGAAATGTGAGCATAAAATGGTGACTTTACCAGAAGTGAGAGAAGGAATTTATGAAGGTATACAATCTGAATACAGCCAACATGCAAAGCCACCACCCCATCCACAGTGGACATGTCAGTGTAGGAATCCCCTTCAGTAGCATCTGGATACAAATCCAGGTTAAAACGAAAAACTTCATTTCCAACTATGGATACAGCCTGAAAAAACAGAAAGTGAATGAATTCTGCCCAGAAAAACAATTACAAAATAAAGTCCCAGATAGAAAATACTATAATTACAATCTTTATAGAAATACATTTAATTTTTAAGGTAAGATATTTTAAAATAAAATCTCTAAGCAGTAATAGTAAGTATCTACTCAGTGTTACATACTTTCTTATGAACTGTTTTGGGGTTGACATCTGTGACAATAATGTTTTCCAACCTGGCAAAAAGTGACTGCTTTTTTGACTGAAGAGAAAGGGAAGAATCAAGGCCTGGAAAAAAAATTAATCATTATAATTTCTATAGATATAACATAAATATTTATTTTTATTATATTATATTATTTGGGGATACACAAAATGTATGAACTCAAAATTAGTAAATTTCATGTAAAATATTTTTAGTTTTTTAAACACAAAACTTAATTTTTGTTTAATTTAGTTATAATTCATATAACTAATTATATGAACTCTATCCCATACTAAAGAACAGTATTTGGTAGTAGTTTGTTGAGAAAGAATCATTCTTCTTTGGGGATGTGGCCACTGGGAAGTTACCCATGCTCCCATATGTGGTCCCACATCATCCATGCATATATTGGCAGCACTAAAAGGATTTAGTACGTTATTAAGCAAAATAAGAGGGAATGAAGTTGGGAGGGGGACACTATGGGAGGAGCTGAGAGGAGCTACAGTGGGGAAATGGCAGTAGCTATGATCATCTTTCATTGTATACAGTATGAAATTCTCAAAAAATAAAAGAAATAGAAAAACACACTAAGTGTATCATTTTTCCTACTACACTGAAAAGACTCCTATATTCTTTGGTGTACAATAAAGACTGTTAAAAACAAAAAACAATAAAATAAAATAAAATTACATTAGTGTTGAATCCCCGAGAAGGCAAAATAAAAAATCTAGTGCAAAAAGATCAAGCCAGCATAAGCAAACATAAAGTAAATTTTATGCCTTACAGATACTAAGCCATTTACATGGAGACTTTGCTGGCTAGTTTTATGTCAACTTAACACATGCTAGAGTCACTCTTAACTGAGAAAGAGGACTCTTAACTGAGAAAAATGTGTCCATAAGAGTGGTCTGTAGGTAAATCTATAATGCACTGCCCCAAGTAATGACTGATGTGGTGAGTCCTGCCCATGTGTATGGTGCCACCCCTGGGCTAGCGGTCCTGGGCTGTAAAAGAAAGAAGGCTGATCAAGCCATTAGGGACAAGCTTTCTTCAATGGCTTCTACTTCAGTCCCTGCCCTATCTTCCTTCCATGATGGACTGAAATGCGGTACTAAAAGCTGAAACCAACCGTTTGCTCCCCAGGTTGTGGTACTAACGTTTATCACAGCAGTAGACACCCTGCCTGAAAGAGGCTATAACAGTTTTGTGAACAAACTTTAGATAAGTAGGTGTATTACCAATTTGGAAAGGACAGAGAAAAAACTACACTAGCCAGAACTTGGCCATCATTAATCCTAGAAAGAAAACAGCCAGTTCCGGCACAGCCTAACTGAAGTAGTTCAGAGCCCTCTGTCTGTATATTCTCTAACGCTGCAATAAAGAGAACGGAGCAAATGTTAAATACTGTGACACTTTACCTTGTATCTTGATTTCAGCAATATTGCTCTTCTCATCGCAGATAGTGACACAGAAAGCATTCAATTTGGCAAACAGCCTAAAGTTAATAATGTCACTATCTCTAGAGGACACCATGGCTAAAAATAAAACAATAGATTTAGTAAGCTAAACTCTACAGAAGTTTCTTCATATATTTTACATAATATATAATATATGAAAATAAAATATTTATAAAATTTAAAGTACATAGCATATAAAACACACACATATAAAAACAAAAAGTCTAAAGTAAATAGAACATAATATTCAAAACCAAAAAGTAATGTGCCTAAAATCACACAGTTTAAGTAATACAGCCAGAATATGACCTAAGTTCTTTTGGATACAAATTCTAGATTCTCAGCCAATAAGATGTAATCAGTGGAGTGCTGAAGAAACGATTCAGAGAACCTGAGATCCCAGCAAGCACCTGGTGGCTCACAACCATCCTTCACTCCAGTTCCAGAAGATCCAGTGGCCTCTTCTGAACTCTACCAGCACTGCACAGACATGGTACACAAACATACATGCAGACAGAACACCCAACACATTGAAAAAATATTTGTTTTAAGAGGCAATCAGTTAGTCCCTGTCTTCATGTCTCTGGGTCTCTTTCCTCAAAGACTAATTATTGGGGGCGGGGGGCTTCCAGAACCACTAGGATGGGAAGAAAGGCTCAGTACACACACAGTACAGGTTTTCCTAGTAACCATCCAAAGGTAATCCCCAGCAGCAAAATAAAAACAAAGTTTCATAAAAACAATAGTATTGCTGCTGTGGAACAATCTTTGTACACTGTAAATAGGTGCTGCTTTTATCATTAATAAAGAGCTGAATGGCCAATAGCTAGGCTGAATTTTCAGGGCTGAGGGAATACTGGGAAGAAAAGTGGAATCTGAAGAGTCTTAGCCAGAAACGGAAGAAGCATCATGGGAAGTTCATAGATGAGGTAATTGAGCCTCAGGGCAGCACATGGATGAATAGAAATGGATTAATCTAAGTTGTAAGAGCTGGCTGGATACAAGACTAAGCTATCGGCCATGCATTTATAATTAATAATAAGCCTCTGAATGGTTGTTTGGGAGCTGTTGCTGAGACACAGAGAAACTCTGCCTATATATTGTTTCTATTTGCTCTGTGTGTGTGTGTGTGTGTGTGTGTGTGTGTATTGCTTTATTTTTTTGAGAACAAGAGCTTTCTATGCAGCCTACTCAAACTTGCTGGAAACCACAGTCTTCCTGCCTCAGCCCTCCAAATGCTAAACTGCAAGTATGTGTGCCCACCTATTTACTACACCTACTTTATGCACCAAGTGCCCACATACGATTCAACTGAGGAAAAGCACAGAAGCAGAGGCAATAGGATTCCAATGGCTAAACTTAACATTTCCCACTTAGCACTAAAATTTTAAGAATGTTACAAACAGGAAACATAGAAATCTTTTTCACAGTATGGTTTGAACCTAAAGTGACATGAGCTGAAAATCTGGTTGCTGACCGTGGGAATTTGTTTGTTTGTTGCGTTTGTTTTAAAAGAAAATGAATAACATGACTTCCGCCAATGGATTAATCCATTAATGGGCTCATACTCCAATGGCATTATTAAGAGGCAGTGCACTGGTGTGCTTTGCGGAGCATAGCGTATCTTCAGACCACCTCTGTCCATCTATCTGTCTGTCTGTCTGTCTGTCTGCCTCCTATCCACCACAATCTCTACCATATGCTTCACCATCATGTTCTGCCCGGCAACACACAGGCTCAGAAGCAACAGTGCCAAGTCCCTGTGGATTGACATCTCCAAACAGTAAGCAAAACAAGGATCTTTGCTCCTTCAATTTGCTTTTCTCCGGGTGTCTGTCATAGAGAACACTGATAACTCGCATACCTTTCTGCAGGGGGGAGTTCTTTTGTTTCTCGGTCGCAGCCTGCGCCTCCTTGACAACACCGGTGTTCTCACCATCTGATGGGACGATGGTCGTCAAGTAGTTAAGAGCAGACAGAAGAGCTTGTGTTTGTAGCAACAGATTCAAAGATGAAAAGGTCACCTGAAAGGGTTTTGCAAAGAAAATTAGCTCTTTCCTAATTGCCACCTGTGGTCTCAGCAAAGACTGTCTCCAGCACAGGGACGGAGAGAGAGACAAGAGCCCACGACTCCCTGGCGCAGGGATGTAGACTAGGCAAATGACACCTGCATACTCAAGGACACAGGAGAGCATCACGGTGATTTACTGTGAACATGAACATGGTCTCAAGTATGAAGGGATCTTCTACAACATAGTAATGGTCTTAGCATTTAAAGCCAGCACAGCATGTCTGACTAACAGGGGAAAGCGTTACACTTAAGAAATGCCACCTGAGAGCTAACATAGCAACACAAATTGTTTCTACAGCTCTGTGGTTTTATGAAAGTAAACTGAAAAAAAAATGCTTATAAAAACTAAGTAATAAAAAAAAGAATGTCGGAGGGAAAAAAAGGAAAAGAAAAAGAAAAAAAAAGAATGCCCACTATATTATAGCAGATGATGTTATCACTCCCAAATGTGAGCTACAGCTCATCTCTCTTGTTTCTCTATCATTTATTTATTGCATGTGGTCATGAAGGGGCATGCAGACCACTGTGTGCTTGTGGAAACCAGAGAGCAACTTGAAGAAATGGGTTGTTTCTGTCCTTCTACCATGTGACCCTAGAGATTGAACTCAGGTGGTCAGGCTTGGCAGGAAGTGACTTTACCCACTGGGACATCCCACTGAAGGGTAGGTGGGGCGGCACACATATACATACACACATACATACATACACACGCATACATATATATATATATACACACATATATACATAATTGTGTGTGTGTGTGTGTGTGTTTTGGTTTTTTTGAGACAGAGTTTCTCTATGAAAGAGTCCGTCTTGGAACTGGCTCTTGCAGACCAGGCTGGCCTCGAATTCACAGAGATCCACCTGCCTCTATCTCCCGAGTTCTGGGATTAAAGACATGAGCCACCACAGCCTGGCTTCATTTACTCTTTAATGTAACTCATAATACTTTCTGACTCCTCCTTCTCTATACTTTTTACTCACATCATAACTGCTACAGAAGCACTTAGCATCTACACTTACATAGTCTCTCACTCCTGTACTGGAGATGGTATCAACTTGGTTTGTTTAGAATACTGTTAGTTCTTTGTAGCCAAATGCTCTGTCATGGCACCTCCTTATTTGGGAATAACACTGAGGCTCTTTAAAGCATAGAATTTGATACAGTGAGTATTATTTTTTAAGTTGGATCACAGGTAGAGGCCATGGTAACACCTGTGGGGCTTTATAACTTATAATTTCTGTTGGTTCTTGATTATATCTCAGATCAAATAACGTTCTCCAAAGGACCTTGGAGATTTCCAGAGTAGGTTTCCAGAGATTTTCAGAAAGGATATACCATCTGAATAAAACTTCTTACCTTAATGGTTTGTTCAGTTTTTTCAAAAGTAGTTTGAAAACTAGGTCCATTCTTATCGACCTGAAAAATAAAAATTCAAAAAAAAAGTTTTTATAAGCAGTGTGTATGTGTTTATGTGAAGAGAGGTGGAAGAGGAGGGAGGGAGGAAGAGAAATGAGAAAGCACATGGTTTGAATAAGAACTGCCCCATAGGCTCATATATTTAATACTAGGTCCCCAGTTGATGGAACTATTTGGAAAGGATTGGGGGTGTGGACCTGTTGAAAGGAGTATGTCACGAGGAGCAGGCTTTGACATTTCAAATCTCACACCATTCTCAATTAGCTCTTTGCCTTTCAATTGCAGATGAGGATGACAGCTCCCAGCTAATGCTCCTGCACCACGCCTACACTGCCCTGCTCTCAGCCACGATGGTCACGAATCCAACCCTTGAGAATCATGAGCCCCAAAGTTTCTGTTATAAACTCTCTAAGCTGTGATATCTTACCACAGAAATAAGTAACTAAGACAATCATATATCACTTTGTCATATTTTAAAATTGCATACAAATACTATTTTTCATAACAATGCAAAGAGCTCTTATTTAGCATGGGAGAACATTTATTCCCTCGGAGAAACTAAGTATCAGAAAGATGAAGTTGGAGGTGAGGAGGTTAAAGGTCATCTCAGCCACCCATCAACTGATGCTTATACCACTCTACAACGTTCAACTCAATCTCCAGTGAGAGACATCAGTGCTCACAAATCAGATCTCTTGAGAAAGCTCTGCTTTAATGGGATCTTTGTCCTGAGACCATAAAACAAGATCTATCTCTCATCATAACCGCTCACTGGACTCAGCTAAGTCCTTTAGAACAGAGAAGAAATACGCACTCTGAAGACCCCTCCCATGAGCAGCGTTCTGACCTGGCTACTTTCCCCCTCTCCACATCCACTCTGCTCTGTGCTTTCCCTCAGGAAACCAGTCACTCTGTTTGTTGTCAGCCAGCCAGAATTACATCTTAATTGTGGTCGCTTTCTCTGCTAACTTACAACTACTTTGAGAACAGCGAGAAGCAAGTTTTCCTTCAAACCAAGTAGTGCCCAACAGCACGAACATTCACACAGATACAGCAAAGAGTCAGGGAACCGACAAGAATGAAGGCAAGCAGCCTCAGTTCCTTCAGCCCCTTTCACGGGGTACATTTTCCAGTCCAGCCCCAGCGCTAGCAGCTCTCTTCTGAACTCAATCTAATTCTCTCTTCCTTTTTTAATGCAGTATGCTCAACTAACTGTCATCTATTTTTACAAAGAGTGCAGTGGTGTGAACATGCCCAGAGACAGGCGAGTGCCCACGTGGCCCTGGGTTCCATCTCTGGTGTTAGCTGCCTGGCAGCTTTATAATATGCTGGTCTCAGTGAAAGCAGAAGTCCAGGGGCAAGTGACTGTATGTGAGCTAACCCAAATCCACACCCAGAACCATCAGAGAAACACAGTCATCGTCTTTCCAGGGGTACAGTGAGGGGTTCAAACAGCTCTATCATCTTCCCCTGGTCCTTACCTTAACATACTCCACTTTTAAAAGATCCAATCCAGGTTTGTCTGAAGAGCTAATCAAGTGAAGGGGCTTCTTTCTGGATCCTAGATTAAATAAAAAGAGAGAAGGGGTTGGCAGGTAAGTCACTTTTACAAAATGATCTATATGTCTGTCTGTTGGTGCTTTAAAGGCATGTGTACCTTTCCATGGTTATGAAATAACCGGCCTATTACTGGTGGGGAAATACGCCAGCTTAAATCCTTGCCTTAAACATCTAGCTTACTTAAAAACATTCACCTTTAGCTTACTTTCATACTGTGCTCAAAAGGAGTCAAAACTTCTCAAGACTTTCCTAAGGCCACCTGTGTGCTTCCAGGGCAGCGGAATGGACTAAGGATATAAGAATGTGGAAATGTGAATTCTAATTCACCTCAGGCCTTAACCCAAAGCTATTTAACTTTTTCAACTGCAAAATAAGGAAAATTGACTGGGACAATTTCTAATAAACTGTTGAATTCTAAAATTGTATAAAAATGTTTTATTTATATTTATTAGATTAAAATAATTTAAACAGTTCCTCTGCTTAGACCTAGGAGGGAAAAGGATACAGAAAGTCTTTTTTTTTTTTTTTAACAGAGGATAACTGTTAAATTTTCCTCTTCAGCAGAGTGTGGTGGTTTACAGCTGTAACCCCAGCCCTTGGGAGATAGAGAAGGGAGGATCGTTTTAGTACAAGGCCAGTCTGGGCTACACTGTGTGTCAAAGGCCAGCATGGGCTACTTGAACAAACACCTCTTTTACGCTCAGAACTACGCTGTGTGTATGCACATGCAGAAGAACTGGCTCCCGGATCTGTATAGGGAGATTTGGCTCGTCAACACTGAGTCATATCTATACTTTACTCTTCCATCTGTAAATCCTGCTTCTGCTACAACTAGATTGTTTCCTCTGGTCTCTAGTCTTTCCTTTTATAAACTGTTTTTTAATATTCATTTATTTCACTTTTTGTATGACTGTTTTGCTTGCATGTATGTATGTACACCATATTTGTGCCTGGTGCCCTAGGAATTCAGAAGGGTCAGATCTCCTGGACCAGGAGTCACAAACAGTTGTGAGCCGCAAGTGGATGCTAAAAATCAAACCCAAGTCCTCTGCAAGAGCAGGAAGTACAGGCAACTGCTGAGTCACCTCTCTAGCTCCCTCTCCAGTCTTAAAGAAGAAACAGCCTAGAAAATTTATTGCTTGCATTCATTTCTCAGGTCTGCAATATAAATTCTATAGTAATGCATTAGCTAAAAAAATTAGTAACATAGGAAACATTATTTTGCTCCTAAACTGGAATTTATTTTAGTTTCAACTATTTTCTAAAAGTCATAAAATGTCTTAACATTTGACTAAAGTACTGAGTAAACAGTTGAAGAATTTTAATTGCTGCAGACGAATTCCCTAACTCACGCCTCACATACCTGAGCTCACAAGATATACACTGAAATGATAAGCTACAGGCGTTCACAAGTGGCTTTGCATCTTCCCCCCTTATCTCTATCACAGTGTTTCTGTGCTGTGTGAAACCCTAACACAGTGGTTCTCAACCAGTGGGCAGGAACCCTTTCACAGCGTTCATCTAAAACCATCAGAAAACACAGATGTTTATATTACAATTCATAACAGTAGCAAAATTACAGTTATAAAATAGCAACATAATAACATTACAGTTGGGGGTCACCACAACATGAGGAACTGTCTTAAAGGGTTGCAGCATTAAGAAAGTTGAGAACCACTGCTCTAAGCTTCAGTATTCTAAGTCCAGGTCTGAATATTAAAATCCATCACAAATAAGATACAGGGCATGAGTAAGTTGTTTGGGGTTCTTTAGCCTTTCTTTGTCTGTGAAATGGGAATGATATTCCCTAACATCTGTGGGCTTTCCTGGACTCTGAGGGGATGAACCACAGTGTCTGAGGCTGCCAGATCCCAGAGCCAGGCTTCCAGTGTTCCAGCCAGGGTTCTATCACGCACAGTTGTTTAAGCTTGAGTGAAGGACCATCTGCATGTTACATGTGAACTGAAGACAGTAACATGGATGTCTCATAGCCATGGTCTAGAATGGAGTTAGTAGTCACAAAGTGTTAGAACAGTGTGGTTATTATACCAATTACAATGAAACGAAGTATTTCATTATAAACGAAACTATTCCAGACACACAAGGGTGCTATTTTTACTCCTGAGTGCTGTTTCTATTTTCATGGCCATTACCTTTAATTTCATGGTAATCCAAGCTGATTTTTCTCAAATAGGACACTGCAGTCAGATCAAATGTCCTCATTGTTGCTTCTGTCCCTAACTGGGTGACATTAAATACTAAAATTGTCTCTTCTTCTTTCTGTTGTTTAGTGAGTTCCAAAATCACCTACAAGAATCCATGGGGCAGTGGAAAGAAAGTTGCTGGTAAGCCAGTCATCCTTAAAGTGACAGAAACAAAGTCTTTCCCCACACACAATGCAAGAGCGAAGACTCTAACCACACTCTCACACCAGACACAAAGTCTGGGATTATCCTCGAATTCTAGCGTCAGGACTGCAAACACACATAAACAAGGCTATGGTTCTTACATCTGCTTTTTTAAACTTCGATAAAAAACAAATTGATAGATTCTTCTGATAGCAGCAGTCCCAGTAAAGCAAAAAGTGAGAGTGTTTGTTCCTGTGGCATTTAAATTAATTTTGGAAATGACAGTCAAAATATTCAGCCCATGAAAAAAAAATCAAAACAGGTGAGGCCATTTTTAAACGACAAATAAGAAATGATGGTGGCCGGGGTGGTCCAGCAGCAGAAAGGAAGAGCACCTGGAAGCATCTGAAGACAGGGGTCAAAGTAGGAAACACAAACAGGTCAAAAGCCAAGGGTTGGAAACAGACTACGAAGATACCAATAACGTTCAGATGTATCAAATCTGACATGATGACTTAGGAAAGGCTGTCATTCTGGAATATCAAAGTAATCTTTGTATTATTTTGCACTTTATTATTAAAGTGATAAAAAATATTATAAAAATTTTTAGAGCATAGAAAAGCAAAGGTGAAAATGAAAGGCTGCAATTCCATCAACTTGGAGATGAACACTGTCATTTATAAAAGAAAATATATACGTGTAACTAAACAAAATAATATACCTGTATACCAAAATCTCTTTTACCACCAAAATATGCTGTAAACATCTCATCAAGTTTTCTTTTTCTATGTGGCTACTCTAAACACAGGTCTCAGGACTGAAGCTAGGGCTTCACAAGATCTAAGCAGCGTGCCCCACACATTCCAGCTCTGTCTCCTGTCAATCCTACCCCCACACCTTTTTGATTTTCTTTTTTTTTTCTTTTGTTTTGCTTGCTTATTGTGAAACAGGGTCTTGCTAAACTGACCAGGAAGGCCTACATCTCCAGCAGAGCCTGAAGTTGTAATCCTCCTGCCTCAGTCTTCTGGAAAACTGGGAGTACAGGCCTATGCCACCATGCTTGGCTTTCTACATGACTTTTAAAGGCAAAAAAAAAAAAATGAAAGTTTGCTAACTTCTTCCACATTATGCATGCATTACAAAGACAAGTACTCTTTAGCTCAAGGGGAAGTCACATTGCATGTGGTAGCAAATGCCTATAATCTCAGCACTTGAGAGGGACTGCTAGAGGCAGGATGAACGTCACACATTCAAAGAAAGCCTGGGCTATACAGTGAGATAGTCAGTTCAAAGGAAGACTGGAATAGACAGCAAAACTCTATCTTAAAAAAATTTAAGAGAGCTTAATTTTTAAGGGGTGGGGGTGATATATGCATCCACACACAAAAAAAACAAAATTTACACAGAAATGCAAATCCTAATTAAGAGACCTGAGCTTTTCCAGAATAGATTACACACACATGGATCCCCCTTAAACCATTTTTTAAAACACTCTTCATAGTTCAGAAACTGTGTGTATGGGGGGAAAAGAAATGAGAACACCACATTTCTAACACATGTGTACGGAACACTAACAGGAACATGTTCATGAACAGAAAAGCACATACCTCTTTAATCTCAAACTTGAGCAGAAGGTTAACCAGCTCCTCATTTGGAACCTCAGAGGCTTTTTTCAGTTCTGAGGCTTTCACAGTTCTAGCAGTCTGCAAATCTCCGTCCTCAGCATCAAAATACTCGTCATCAGACTCTAAAGCAAAGAGACACACATCAGCCCAGACAACATCCACTGAGAACCCATACAGACACTAAGCCTAACAAAGGCCATTCATGCATGAATCCTCATTGAGACAAAATATTTGCAATTTTCTGAGTCCTAAAGTGACTCGAACCAAACAGCACTCTACCATCTTTTCAGAAGTTACTGTTTGCCAACTCAGTTCATTCACTTGCCATTCAGCAAATATTTATTGGGTATCATCTGCCATGTATCAGGATGTGGCTGCCACTATGGGCACTGGAGTGGCCAGGCCTTGACCTTGTCTCTACTACAAAGTTTGCATTCTATATTCTAATTTGAAATTGTGATGCATCACTTAGTCCTGGTTAGATGAAAGTACCACAGAGAAATACAACAACTTATTTAAATATTTGGAAAACACTGCTAACTCCATCACCCTCCCTTAATAAGAAAACTCTTCATTTATCCAGTGAGACCGCAGCACAGACAGGATGGTGCTTTCAGGACTCCTTATTTTCTGCAAACACTCACACTACATAACCATGTGCAGGTTTAGCTTCACAGAGAAACAGTATTTTCTGGTTTTCACCTGATTCCAATCCATCCAGCAACAGTGAAGTGCCAAGAAGACCTTTCGTCCCACCTGAAAGAACAGGAATCGAGGCTACCTAACAAAGAACACAAAATGTGTTTTAATGCACGCTGGAAAGAAGAACTAAATACTGCAGATGAGATATCTCTACATACCAAAGAGCAACAGAGGACAGAGGAAGATGGGAAGATATGTACATATTCGTCACAGTCAAATCCTCAAGAAACTAATGCAATCAAAGAATGGTCAGCTGGAATTTACAAAGTATTAAAATCACTAGACACATTTTAAAGATAAAATTATGTACAAATCAAGTAAATAAGTCTATGAATCATCATGTATCATTTAGTTGCTGTGAGTAACAATATAAAAGTACATAAGTATCATAGGGCTCATGATAATGGCATCATTATCTGTTAACTTTCTCAAACTCCTTTTTTAAGTAAGTGGAAATCCAACATTTATTTCAAGCTACAAAGATTATTCCAATTAAAGTGACCTAGAACATTTAAGACTCACCAAACAGGGGTAATTTTGAATAGGTATTTTATTTGCAAATGTATTTTAAAACTTTATATTTCTAGTTCTATATAAAATATATTTTACAAATGTGATTGACATTTTCCTTTCATTTCTGCTGTTTTTTAGTTTAGTTTGTTTGTTTAGAGACAGAGTCTCACTATGTAGCCCTACCTGGCCTGCAACTTCCTTTGTAGACCAGGCTGGCCTTGAAATCAGAGATCTGCCTGTCTATGCAAGCTCCATTTCTGCATCTTTGATCGTTTTGGCTAGAAAACCTGCCCTTAAACAATCAGAACTACTCTGAAAGTGTGGTTTCCTAAACACGTGGCATTGACTTGCCATTTTACTACAATGACATACTCACCTGTCTCTCTGGAGACTGTGTGGACGACTTCTGTGGCAAGGGTATACTATTAATCAAACACAGCGTATCTTTTATCTTCTGGTCAGAAATCCTCACATGCATCAAAGGCAATCCTCCTGACACTTTAAATCTAAAAATACAATTTGACTGTGAGGTCTCAGGGAGGAGAAGCAAATGAACAGGAGATGACATGGTGAGGTCACTGGCTGGCCAGCCAGCCGTGTTTCAACCCATCACACTTAGACGCACTCTTAGGGAAGGGGAGTTCACTGAGAGCCAACTTTCAGACCACCTACATATATCTTACATAAGCAGTAAACCTCTTTCAATGAACTTTTTTAAAAAAATAGGGTGTCACTATGTAGCCCCAGCTAGCCTGGAGCTTGCTGTGCAGATCAAGCCAGCCTCAACTCACAGACTCTTTGGCTCCTGGGTGCCATAAGGGGGGTGCACTAACACAGAGTCCTTTAAAGTTAAGTAATACACTATAAAAGTCCTTTTGAGCACAGCTCTCTATTTTTAAAACCCAAAACCACATTATGTATTTTTATTTCCTAGCATCAAAGAGTCCTTTCTATTAACTAATACCTGAGTATCTGCCTGGTTGCTCTCTATCACATTGTCTTGCCCTGCTCTGTTTATCTGTTGCACTTGGCAGCACCGGATATGGGACAAGTGATGTCTTATTTCCTGTCCCTTCATATTGGCATGCAAACTCCCTGAGGTCGTGTGTTATGCGGCTGAGTATCTAGCCTGCTTTCATCACTCATCTGCCCCGCGGCAGCTGCTTTGTCCTCCTTCCTTACAGGACGGAGCTGCCTCCTGTCTGTCTCCTAGCTGTCCTGACCACAAGCTTCTCACAAGCTCCTTCAGCTTATCCTCCAGCTCCCCGGCTAAGCTGTGAACAGCTCAAGTCAGCAGATGCCTAACTCTCAAATGGGTTACCAGCTGGCATTCAATGCAACAGTTTCTAAGTAAAATTCTCAGCATTAACTGTCACTATTAGGAAAAAAGAAAAGGTCTCTAATTAATGAATCTTGACTTTCACATATTCAGAATATCAGATAACAAATTTTTAAGAATGTAAAAATCTAAATACAAATTCTGAAGTAAGAGAGACAGCATATGTCTTACTCAGGATTATCATAGCTGTGATGAAACACCATGACCCAAAGTAACTTGGGGGTGAAAGGGTTTATTTGGCTTACACTTGCATATCACTGTCCATCATCAAAGGAAGTCAGGACAGGAACTCAAATAGGACAAGAACCAGGAGGCAGGGGCTGACGCACAGGTCATGAAGAGTGCTTGCTCCCCACCCCAGATCATCAGCCCATGGGTGGTCCCATTATCAATGGGCTGGGCTCTCCTCCACCAATCACTAAGTAAGAAAATTCCCTACAAGCTCCCCTACAGGCACATCTTATGTAGGCATTTTCTCAATGAAGGTTCTCTGAAATGACTCTGGCTTGTGTCAAGTTGACATAAAACTAGCCAGCACAGCATATTATACAAATAAGTATTTTCTTTAAAATGTGTTTGTGCTAGAACATAGAATAATCACTGTGATTTCCTCCCCAATGTATATCCAACTCTGTTTCCTTAAACTTCAGTAGCTGACACAGATGTAGCACCCCTGCTGATTTCTAATACAAGACACACATACATACCTGGCCATTCTAACATCCTTCTCCACCATTGCCTTGGCCAACTCTACATGAATATCCATGGGTTGTAATATGTGCATAGTTGATGGATGTTGGAATCTACACTTTTTCCAGTTTTCCTCTTTAAAAGTAAAAATTCAAATAGTAAATAACTTTTTTTACAACTGTCAGATATTCTGTGCAAAATCACTTTACATTACTAGAAAATACTTAACAAATTTATTGAACTTTTACTCCCTTCGGCATATAAACTAAATAATCTGTATTTTAATACAGACTGGTAGAAGATGAAAACGTTATCAAAAAAAAAAAAGACTGCTGTGTAATAACTACTATTTTCCAAAAAGAAGATTCTAAAGACGTATTTTCCATGTGGCTAACACAGACCTTTATCCAGGGACTGAAGAGCTCATTATTCAAATAATTATTTGTGAGGACACGCAAAAGGAAAAGTAGTGTTTATTGTCTGTGTTAATACTCTCCTTTAAGAACCTCTAAGGCTCTTGACAGGCACCAAGCAGACATGTTACCTTAATGTTAAAGATCTCACTATGCACAAACCTAAGCTTGTGCATAGCCTCTGTCTGCAGAGAGTACATCCTCAGGTGACTTTCCACAAAATGTGACATGCTCAAAGATATTTAATCAATACTTACTTCTTCTACTGAAGGAATATGGTGGACCAAAAAGCTGTACTTAAGCAACAACAACAAAAAAAAAAAAACCCACCAAATCTGTGAGAAAATAAACTATTTTTTAAGTTTCAAGAATGTATCTAAAAGATGAGTATCTATAGTGAAAATGTGGTAGAACAGAGAAGCTATCTCAAATTTCAGATCTGAGAATACACACATATATAAAATGAGATATCTATCCTAGGGATGGGACCTAAGGCTAACGACAAAGTCTGCCTGTGTTACACACACATCCTACATGTAAGCCATTTGGCATCTGCAGGACATGTGTGTTTAAGTGCAGTTCATATCTGAGATTACATTTGGAATTCTTCACTTGTGGCATCATATCAGCATTCAAAATGGTTCAGATTTTTGGAATAGCATACGTCAGAGGATTTTTAGATCAAGAAAGGTTACTATAGTATTTTTAGATGTAGTATTCTTTAAATATGTTTCTCAGATACCTATAAAAGTAGTTATAACAAAGCAAAAATTAAAGACCAGACTAAATCAGTAAACATTTTCAAATATAGACAGCACAGGGAACATAGAAACAGCTCAAAGCCTTAGGACAGAAGAGTTTGAACCAACTGTATCTTCTGCTGTGTCCTGACAGCTCAGTCATGCTACAGACAGAGGCCATGCACACGCTTAGGTTTAAATGGTCCTGGGTAGCCTAGGATTAATAGTCCAGTGTCAACTTCTGTTATAACTATGGCATTATGCACTAGGCTACTCCTACTGGGTTTTCTGAGGTGATCAGCAGGACAAGTGTACAGGACAGTGGCTGGGATTGATGCCCATGAGCAGACAGACCCATGCACACACACTGCCAAGCCTAATAATGCATATACGCACACCCCCAAAGCTACTGGAGTTAATCGGACCACCCTAAGACCTGAGCGGTGGCTGACCTGCTTTTGCAAATAGCAACTGCACACTCTTTATCTCCACATCAAACTTGTCATATGCCTTGTCTATTATTTCTTCCAGAGATGAATTAGTCGTCTTCTGTGTACCTTGGTCTTTACTGTTGAGCTAAAAAGAAGTGAAGAAAAAAAACTGAATATTTTCATATAACATAAAGTATACATACATATATATCAACACGCTTTGGTCAAATTTCAAAACTTCTAACTGAAGATAGGAGATTGCCTTAATGAGCTCATATCCTGCCTAGTTCCCTGGTGATTTGGAAGCAGTTTGTTAGGAATACATTACCTCGCCACATGTCTGCTGTGTGTGAGCAAGAGATGCTGAGCCAATTACACAGTTGTGTGCTTCAAATGTCCTGTCAAGAAGGAAAGCTCCTTCCTCTGCCTGACTCCTAAGAAGTACTGCCAGCTATGGCTCGTCTCTGCTACTGCCCACCATGAACTAAGGACTCGGCTCCAACTTACTTCCTTTACCCCTTCCCAGATGGAATCAAGGCTCAAATCAGCTTAACTGTGACCTTTTGCCAAATGTTTAGGCTTAACAGGATGAAAAATCCAAATTCCCACTCTAGATTCCTTAGCGCAATCAAATATAAATGTATGATATATATACATAATATAACATGCTATGTATATATAAATATATGAAATAAATTATATATATTAAATATATATGTGTATATAGATAATTTTCTGTCAAATATATGGCCCAAAAAATGATACTGTAAAATTAAACTCTATAAACCATGAAAACAAAGATGGTTTCTCTCCGATTAGAAAAGCAGAAAAATCATCCATCCAGGCCTCAAAGCCAAATTTTTGTCATTACAGGAATTTCTAATGACATTTTTTTTGGTCTGGGTAGCCATATAACAATATGTGTGAGATAAGTCTAGACTTAATTTAAGTGAACTGAAGAAAAGCAGCAAGCTATCACAGTTACCAAGCTTGTCAAAGACAGAAAGAAAAAAGTACACATATACCTACCTGAAAAGTACCAAAG
This sequence comes from Myodes glareolus, assembly GCF_982192425.1. NCBI lineage: Eukaryota > Metazoa > Chordata > Mammalia > Rodentia > Cricetidae > Myodes > Myodes glareolus. The sequence goes on along the minus strand of NC_142029.1, from coordinate 26,905,980 downwards.
TCTAAAATGAGAAGATTTGACTTTTCATGGTGAAAACCTGTCTGTGGAATTATTAGATAAGAAGGCTTTAGATTTATCCTTAAATCGAGGACTTTCCGAGTCTCAATAATATGTGTAAGTCCTAAAAGAAAGTCAGGGAAAAAATGATATGGTCAATCTGTCTACCAAAAAGACTGAGAATTTTACTTGACATTAGTGTCAATTCTGTCAAAAATTAGGTTCTCAATTAATTATGTAAAGCAAAAACTACATTAAGTTGATAGAAAACAAACATCCCATAGAATATACACATAACAGAGCAAATCTTATATAACTAGCATTTTGTTTAGGCATTAGAATGATTTGTTTCCATGGCTTTTCAACCTTATGAAATAGTCTGCTGGGTTCTTTAACACTAGGCATGCACAGTACAGTGAGTGGGTTGAAGAATGGAGGTGGAGGGTCGGTCCACAGAGATCATTCCTAGGCACAGGATCTTGGACGGAAGGGAGACAGAAACATCTGCACCCTCCACTACTCCCATTCTCGGGCAGCACAGCAAGTTCTACAGCTCTGACATAGCCACAGAACACAGCCCAATTTTAAAAGAGAAATACAACCTAAACCAAACACAACGCTTCCATTACAATGGCCAAGTTTCAAGTTTAGTTGGTGCAGACAGACAACACTGAAAATTTCACCTGTAGCTGTTCTCTCCTTAATCTCTTCCAGCTTCATCAATGTAGCTGATGTAATTTGCTCAAGATCCAGCCCCTTATCTGACTGAAAAAATTCAACTATAGCATTGATAGTTTTCTGTAAAAAGAATTTTAAAACACAACAGGTTATATGTTAAATCTCTGTTAAAATCTAAAGGATTTACCTCAATTATAAATAGCTGTGGCTTTGAACTAAGGAATCCAAAAATATTCTCTACATTCCCTTGAGGAGTGAGAAACACCGGTGAGCAAGGATAGCCCAGTTGGCTTACTGAGAGGAAAGCCTGCACACATGGCAGAGGTCTACAGGGCATGTAACCGACAAGATCTCTAGTTTTGGCCTCCAGTAGAAACCCCATCCCTCAACACTGTACTTAGATTCTGCCATTCTTTGACATTTAGAGAAGAAACCGGGAAAGCTGTTAACTCTTACCTACATATAAAACTTGAATATAAAAATATCAGATTTTATATGAGGAAGAAAGTGCTGGAGATCAGTTTTACAGTTGTGAATGTGCTAAACAAACTGAACCACAATCTTAAATGTGTAAGATGGTAAATTTTGTCATGTGTGTGCAACTATAGTATAAAATGTTTTTTACTTTATTTTATCATTTACATATGAGTGCTTGTACACACAGACACACATACATACACACACACACACACACACACACACGTATATCATAGTACATGTATGGGGTTCAAAGGCCAGTTCTATGGAGTCAGTTCTCTCCTACTGCCCTTACATGGGTTCCAGCAATTGAACTCAGGTCATTAGGCTTGCATGGCAAATGCTTTTACCCACCGAGCCATCCTTTGAATGCTAAAAAAAAAAAAAACTTTTAAAATTTATTTGTGTGTGTGTGTGTAAATGGTGTATGTATATGTAATACGTAATCATGTGTGCATGCAGGAGAGTACACCCATGCACGTGTGCATAGGTCAGAGAACATGCTATCCTGTTCTGTTATTCTCTGCCTTCTTCCCTTGAGACAGGGCTTCTCACTGAACATGAAGCTAGACTGGCAGCCAACAAGTCCCAGCAATCCTCCTGCCCATCTCCCACAGTGCTAGGCTACAGGCACATGCATGCCCATGAGAATGTTTTAGCGGAAGATTCAAAAGGGCCTCATGTTTGCATACCAAGTGCACAGATGTAGTCATCTCCCCAGCCCTAGCGACAGCTTTCAAGGACACTTCCCGCCTGTACTCACAGCGTCATAGATGACCTCCACAGGCTGGGACTGGACGAGCAGAGTCTGATCAGCAGGACTGCTCTCAGGGTTGGTTTCAAACTCAATTTTGAGCAAGGATGATGAAGTATCGCCAATGGAAGCCACCAGCGACGGCACAATGTCTTGTTGTCGCAAGCCGGTGACGTACCAATGTTCTAATTTTGCTTCTATCCTATTCAATAAGGGAAAAGCAAGCATGTAAAAAAAAATATAGCAATTCCTTTGAAACGCCTTTGAAAACCATCCCTATGCCCGAAGCTACACTTTATCTTCTTAGGCTGGCCTTCACTTACCTACAAAACCTGCTTCTGTGCCGTCAGCCACTGTCTTATTAGCTATTTATCATGCTCCTAGCACAGGGCACAAGTTCTGGTCACGTGTTTAAACACAGACAATACCATCACCCTGTTTCCACGCCACTCCCACATCCTCCCCCTGCTTCTCCTGGCATCCTTCCCATCCAGCCGCCTACACCTCCTACTGCTTCAGTTTCTCCTGCCCACAACTGAGCCATGTAGTCCAACTGCAGGCATTTCACACCATGCTCGACGGTAAGTTGTCTAATGTGTTAAATAGTCTTGAATGGGTTTTTTTATATACTCTTCTATAATACAATGTAAGAGTCTCAAAAACAAAAATGTACTATCCCCTAAACAGCTACCACAGAACAGACACTCTAAATAAAATACCGCCTGGCAAGCACGCGCAGAGGCAAGGAGGGAGGGTAGAACAGTGACTTACACCGTTTACCATAAAACATAAACAAGTTTTCTTTCATGCTGCATAAGATTATATACTTGGGGCCTACAACTATAAATGTAATGAAAATGAAGTTAAGTTCTTAAAAGCTTACTTAAGTGCTTGTGCTCCTGGCCGCTGGGATACTTGGGTACCCAAGCCAATTATCTGAATTCTCAGGATTTCTGGAACATTCCTGTTTTCTCTTATTATGATAGAGGTGCTCACCAACTTCAGAGTCAGTATATGGGCCACATACTAAACAGGGGGAAGAATGAGGACAGTTATCATGTGAATGAATTCTAGCTTTAATGGCTTCATCTTAATTAAACATGGTGAATTATCAAATGACTCAACAAAACTTACAAGTTCCAGCACCACATACTCTCCATAATTGAACAAGACTAGAAAACTCAATAAAAGCTGACTTGGACAACTATCACACTTACAAACATCTAAATTCGTTTGCTTAGTTTTAAAAAAAACCGCGACAAAACTTTCAGAGGGAGAAAATTTCCACTGAGAAGCTCTCACTTATGCAAACTAAGCAAGCCAGTCCACTAGCAGAGTAGAAGAAAAACTGTAGACAAAAATACCTGCTGGACAGCTGTAGAAATTTACATCCACAGTACACAGTACACACACATACACACATGCACAATGCACATGCACAGGCACACACACCCATTATACACATACATGCACATGCATGTGTGAGGATACTCCAAACCAAAAATATACTTAGGACAGACAACCACTGGACAGACAATGTGGAATTTGGGGATTTGTTTCCCCTCGAAGCATTTGAACTTTTACGAGCATGAAGACAGCCTATGAAATGAGACTCGCCAGGAAGATACTAGAAATCAGTCCTAGCACAAGGCAGTGGCGCTGAAGAAACATCCTCTGGTCTGGTTGAGACACAGGAACAAAGACTGGCGAGAGCTTGGGGGAGTCGGAGGGTGGAGATGGAGGAAGGGCAGATATAGGAGCAGGGAAGAAGATGTCTACATTAAGGGAGCCATTTTAGGGTTGGCAAGAGACTTGGCTCTAGAGGGGATCCCAGGTGTCCACGGAGATGTCCCAGCTAGGTCCTTGGACAGCAAAGTAGAGGGTGCCTGAACTGTCCTTGCCTCACTATCACGCTGATGATTATCTCGAATATCACCATAGAATATTCGTCAGGCAATGGATGGAGATAGAGACAGAGACCCTCATCAGAGCAACGGACTAAGCTCCCAAGGTCTAGCTGATGGGCAGAAGGAGGAAGAAGATGAGCAAGGGAGTCAGGACTGCGAGTGGTTGGTCCACCAACTGAGGCAGTGTATTTGGCAGCTCACCAAATACAGCTGGACTGGGTCTGAACGAGCATGTGATCAAATTGTGGCTGACAATGGGGGCTGACTGAGAAGCCTTTGATAAAGGCACTGAGGCTTATTTCTACTTCATGTACTGGCTTTTTGGGACCCTAGTCTATATGGATGCACAGTTTCCTAGGCCTGGATGTAGGAGGGAGGGCCTTGGACTTCCCACAGGGCAGGGTTCCCTGCCCTCTCTGAAGCAGGGAGGGGGAAGGAGGAGAGTGATTGGGGGAACAGGAGGGGACTGGGAGGAGGGAAGGAAGTGTAAATATTTGAATGGAAAAAAAAGAATCAGAGGAAACTCTTCAAATGAAAAGTGGAAAAATGAGAAATACAGAGAGCTGAAAAGGGAACAGAAGACACCACAGAGGCACAGCTCACATCCGAAGTCCCAAAGGAGAAGGGAAGAGTTGGTGAGACCTGTGAGACTGGTGAGACCTGGGACAGTCAAACTACATGAGCAAAAGCAAGTATAAATTTTATCACAGTAAATACTAAAAACCTTCTCCACTAGATGGAGAAGAAAAACTTTCTCCACTAGATGGCCCCCTATCTTACATGAGCAACACTAGACTTAGTGAGTAATCAGAGACAGGGAGGATGGGGGTGGGGTGGAAATACAAGAGTAGGGGATGTATCCTTAAGATACAAGAGAAAATAATAGTTATTTTCAGGAAAAAAAACAGCAAAAATTTAGAAAACTAATTATAATCATATCTTCATTAGAGGGAACCAAACAACAGACATCACTCAGAGAAGGGAAATAAGGACAATGGTCAGTGACCACTGGTCAGTGAGGGGACACAATATGCGATTCAATGACCCTTCTCATCTCCCCAAAATCATCTCTGGAGTGGTGTATGTGTTACTTTCGTTGGTTAATAAAGAGACTGCCTTGGCCCTTGATAGGACAGCAGCTTAGATAGACAGAGTAGACAGAACAGAATGCTGGGAGAAAGAAGCAGAGTCAGAGAGCTGCCCGCCATGAAGCTACCAGGTCAGACATGCTGAATCTTTCCCGGTAAACCACGACCTCGTGGTAGGATACAGATTATTAGAAATGGGTTGAATCAATATGTGAGAGTTAGCCAATAAGAGGCTGGAGGTAATGAGCCAGGCAGTGTTTAAATGAACACAATTTGTGTGTTGTTATTTCGGGGTATAAGCTAGCTAGCCAGGTGGCTGGGAGCCAGGCGGGACGAAAAACTTCCCACTGCTCCTTCTACACTGGAGTCAACATGATCTCTAACAGCACTACAGCAGCATGTTTTCCTGAAAGTACAAGATAATTCTAAAAGTTGTACACAAGTACAAAGGATAGAAGACTTGTAAGTAAATTCGCAGTGTCCCACAGACAGCAGTGGAAGGACAAACCACTTCACTTAAAATGTGTACTTACAATGAACATACAGGATGGCCAACGAGCCATGGGAACATGTTCAACATCATTATCAGGAAAACAGTAAATTAAAAATACAGCAGGAAAGCAGCTATCTCCGTAGAACGGCTAAATGTCAACATGAAGAGCAGCCATCACAAGCAGTATGCTTGGGAAACTTCTTTTTTGTCTGTAAGTTATACATACATCTACCCTATGAGCCAACAATTCACTCCTAGGTATTTACTCAGTAGGAATGAAAACACACAGTTTTGTTTTTTTTAAAAAAAGAAGGAAGGAAGGAAGGAAGGAAAAAAGGTAACCCAAATGCTTTTCAACAAAAGCACAAATAAGCAAATTCCGGATTTTCAAATGATAGAATCCTACATAGCAATGAAAATGAGCAAAAATATATTGGGTGCAACAGCAGAGACGGCCCCAAGGATAAAGCCAGACAAAAGAAAACACGCTTTGTGCTTCCATTTACAGAAAGACAAATATTCTGTAGAACAAAATCATGGGGTGTCTATAGCAAAACACACAGGAAATGGAAGAAGTGACTGTGTTCATAATCAGGACACTGGTTATCTCTGGGAAGAGACGAGGGGAGGTGTAGGAGGTTCAAGGAGGGTACAATATTCTAAACCTTGATACTGATAGTCACTGTAGCCAGTGACTTTTCAACCTGTCAAATATGAAGGATGTTTTTGTTCTGTTCATTTTGGTTAAGAGTTAAACTTCACAATAAAAACGTCTTAAAGGTTCAACCACTCGCTCTAACAAGGACTTTCACCAGGTTCTTCCTTCACTCGTTAAATCAAGCCACCCTACAGTTGAGGAATTTCACTGGTACAGCCCCAGAACAGCATACGGCAACTACACTAAGGACAACAACTTTCCAGTAGCTACTCAGAACATCACTAATTTAACCCAAGTCAAGATAACCCAGCAAATGAATCAAGCAAGACACTTGTGAAGGCTCCCGACACCTACTTGCTTGGGCAAAGCAAAGTTGTAGGTGCTCTCACTGTAGCCAATGGCAGTGAAGAACTTTTCTTTCTCCTCTGGAGTCATAAGGTCATCGATGGCTATAATACAAGACAGTCATTTAGGAAATGAATGGCTTTGGTTTTAAAGATATCTTTTTAAACAATCAATAAAAATATTAGGTTGGGGGGAAAAGATCACAGACACAAATGCTAAAGCAAAATCAACTACCAAATTCATTTTAACACACCAGCTAACAAATTCATTTTAACACATCACTTTGGCTTACCTAAAACAAACACCCTGTATTTGATGTTTATGTTAAGAAACAGTAAAAAGACACTCTCTGTTAAGAAAATTCAGCTCTCAGATATACATATTTTTAAATTCACTAAAAATTTCAAAACTTTAACCTGTGATTAAAATCTATCTCAAAGTTAACAAGAAGGAATATAGAATGCTGAGACCTCTAAGCAGGAACATGTTAAATCTCTCACAAGTCATTTTTCAAGAATTCCAAGTTCAACTCTAGGTAGATACACAAAGCAACTATGTAGTCTGTCATACATGTGCATGTGTTCCTTTGCTGGATCAATGTACATAGCCTGTCATATGTGTTCATGTGGTCACGTGTTCCTCTGCTGGGTGTGGGAAGCAGCCTGCATGGCTTTTCCTCATCAGTGCATGAGGACTGTCTGTCTTGAAACTTACTTTCAGGGATCAATGAGTCCTCATCTTTCTTCTTGGACTCTTTCTTTCCCCAAAACCCACTAAACCAGCCACGTTTCTCGCCTGCCTCAGCAGACTTTTTCCTTAACTTCTGCCCAGAATGAATGACCTGAAAAATAAAAGAAGAAACACTCTGTTCACCGTGAAGTATAACCATGGTCAGTTTTGTTTAATGCTTCAATAGAGTAAGACAGGAAAGGAGGCCATTTTTTTTTCTGAAATGACGCTCACAGTATGGCCTGGATCGTATGGTCTATGGATCACCTCCTTTCTACACCTCCTGATAGGATTTTGGGGAAGATATGTTGTTTAGCTATAGCTAAGGACTCTGAATTTCCCTATGTACTGTAATATGCTGGTGTCTAAGGAGACACTAGAATAATAGGTTTATAAAATGAAAATGATTCTTTAAAGGAAGATACTTCTGTACCCATAATGTAGTCATCTAAAAAAGCACAATTCAAAATTTACACGCATTGCTGGTTTGCTGACTAGCTCATGGTGGGAAGGAGAGACAGTGGCAGAAACAGTCAGTCCTCAAATCCCATCTTACCTCTGGCCCAACATGAATCCTACTGTGATTCCTACTGCTCCTTCTTTTGGCCCATTTTTCAAAAATCAGAAAACAGCATTAAGAAAAGGGGTCAATGATTTAGACTCTACCCTCTCATTCTCTAATTTTAACAATCTTCAAATTCTCTTTTAAGAGAATTTTCAATGGATAGTAAATCATAAACATACTTAAGTACCCCCCAATAAAAAGTAAAAACAATATGAAAGAGACGTTAAAAGAAAAAGTTAACAGAAAAGGAAGTTTGATGACTGAATATAAGGCTACGTATGGGGTAAATGTCCAGTGTCTGTCCTACATCACCCATGAGTGCAAGCATTCAAGAGCGAAGACAGGAAAAGATATCAATATGTATTAAACATGGTATTTTCATTCCTGAATTAGCATATATGTGCATATATACACATTGTATGTTTATATACATTATATAGATGTTTTCATGCAGGGTTTGTGTACAGACAGAATGAGCAAGAGAGGCAGACAGAGACAGTCAGTCATCTTTTTCTGTTTATGTCAATTGTATATTTATGATCCTTCTCTCCCACTGAAAGGAATTTCTTTGTTTTGCTCACTCCCATTTGCTAATACAAATGATGATGATGAAGAAGAAGAGAAGAAGAAGAAGAAGAAGAAGAAGAAGAAGAAGAAGAAGAAGAAGAAGAAGAAGAAGAAGAAGAAGAAGAAGATCAAGATCACCATCCCTGAGTCACTGAGTCATTCCTGAAGGCCAGGCCCCTAACAGCCCAAGTATTTTAACTGAACTATTGCTATTTGTCCCCACAAAAAGGACAGGACACAGGTCCCATTACAAATGAGAAAACCAAAATACAAAGCAATTAAATTGCTAGCACAGGTCACAAAATCAAAAGCCTGAAAAACTGGGACCATCTGACCTTCAAGTTCACACACTTAAGCATAATCTAGAAGGAAGAGAAGTAACTCAGAAAGAACAGGGTAGACCAAGTCCTGGTGGCAGGCAGGAAAAAATATGATAGAGAAATTGTCCTGATTTTGGAAAATAAGAAAGAGAAAAACAGCAGAAGGGAAGAAATAAGAAGGAAGAGGAATGGAGAAAGAACGTATTTTTTAAAATTAAGTAATGAGTAGATAAAAAGCTAAAGTAAGTATGCTAAGTCATGTTAACTGTAACATGTAAAATGTTAACTGTAAAGCTCTGAGTTGCTAGACTGGTGGAGAACTCAGACTCACTTTTTATAAGTTTTAGATCACACGATTTTAAAGCCCTTCTTTCTCACATTAGCAGCTTTTTTCCAGTTACTTTTCTCTAGAGACTAAATGAAGCAATAAAGACCCTATATTGTCATTGGGGTAAACCTCAGCAACTTCCCATAAAATGAAGATTTCTTTATTCTGGGTTTAAAATAGTAATAGTAACATGATTAATAAAAACTAAAGTCAGTTAACCAAAATGATTACCTCAACTTGTGCTTGTTGTCTCACTAAAATAATGTTAAAAACATCTAGACTCTTCTCCAAGTCCTGCAAAACAAGAGAAATAATGATGATATAAAAAACATGATTGATGGATTCATCCAGTCATTACCAATACGGACAGTGATCAAATGAAAGCATGAGTTAAAATGTACATTAGGCTCCTAATTATTTTACTTTTCATAGTAAGAGAAGTAAAGGTTTTATAAGAAATTGAATCCTTATTGAATAGTTTGAAAATAAAGTTTCCTTCTGTGAGGCATCATAGATAACTGCTCATAAAAGCAAGAATGTTTACAATGGGAGCTGTGGTGGGGCTGAAGAAACGGTTCAGAGGGCAAGACCGCTGGTCTCTAACAAAGGACCCAAGTTCAGTTCCCGGAACCCACATGGAGGGTCACCACCATCTGCAGCAGGAGATCTAATGCGCTTTCTGACCTCCACAGGCACCAGGCATACACATGGTGCACAGGCATACATGCCAGCAGAACACTCACAAACATAAAACAAAATAAATACATCTTTTAAAAGGATTTTGGTTTTTTTTGTTTTTTTTTTTTTTTTTTTTTTTTAGAAAAGGGATGTGTAGGGCTGAAGAGATGGCTGGAAAACAGCTCTGAATTCCCTGCAGAGGACTGGAATTTACTTCCCAATACCTACCTCTGACAGCTCCCAGTCACCTTTACCTCCAGCTCCAGGGCAACTGATGCCCCCTTCTCGCCTCCTTGTACTTTGTACTTGTGTGTACAAATCCACACACAGACATGCATATATACTTGTAGTGGCATTTCATTTGTATTTTAATAAATCAAAGCTTGCTCAAATTCAGAGAGTAAAACAGCCCCACTGGTCACCCTTACAGACCACACAGTGGTAACATATACCTTTATTGCAGGTATGGTTAGTTGCCATAGAAACTGGGTGGTACAGCCTTTAATCCCAACCCTAGAGAGGATTATAAAATGGGAGGAAAGAGTCCTCAGGCTCAGGCTCATTCTGAGATTCCAGGAGGCAGGATCACCATTTCAGACTAAGGTCAAGGTAAGAGCCATTGTTGCTTTTCGGGATCTTCAGGTTGAACCCCAATTTCTCTCTCTGAATTTTTATTAATCGTGCTTCATTTACATAATTTTAAAGACATAAAATTTTTAGTCAGGTATTGTGTGTGTGTGTGTGATTCTTACTTCTTACTCTCCCCTAGTCTGTACTATTTTATAGCCAAGATATCATTACAAAAACAAAAAGGAATGCAAATTACTAGAGTGAGCACACAGACTAAAGGAGGAACTAAAACTCTAACACTCACTGGCTGGCCCGTGTCTCGGGTAACTTGTGTATTTTGTCTGTGCTTCTCTTAGGACTGTAAGACAAGCACAGCCTTCGCTTTGCTGCTGAGGAGAAAGAAGTACTGTACTTGAGAAGCTGAAAAGCCTGTGCCTAAGACCAGACATCCGGTAAGCACCAGCACCTGAGTCCTCATCTTTGGCTCCCATTCCTATGCTTTTCCCGATATGTCACATGGTGATCATCACGGTTCAGAAGCAAGAGTCCAGCCCACTCTCGCATCCCAGACACTGTGCCTCAATGGCAGCAATAACCAAGTTCTGTATTCAGGGCACAAGTAAAACCCCAAGCCTTCCTCAAGGAGGAAAGGGTTGTTGTTTTGTTTTGTTTATAAAATTATACTTTAAGCTCCAAAAAGGAAATAACAGTACTATATAAGTTCTAGGATTTTTATGATCAGAACAAGATCTAACAAATGAACATTTAATGAGTCTGATGTCCATTTTCTAAACAGTATTAGAAAAACCAAATACATTTTCCAAAAGAGTCTGTAGGAGTTTTACCATATGTGACATTGTGTTAGGGAAAAGAGATTGCTGGTTAATAAAAAGGAAGAAAGAAAAAAATAAAGAATACTCTATTTTTCAAGTAATTCTCAAAACAATAAGTCTGTTCTTTGTCAAATACATTCTAATTCAAACTGTATATATAAGAATATTAAGGAGCTGGGCGGTGGTGGTGCACACCTTTAATCCCAGCACTTGGGAGGCAGAAGGCTGGCAGATCTCTGTGAGTTCAAGGTCTGCCTGGGCTACAGAGTGAGTTCCAAGACAGCAAAAGCTACAGAGTGAGGCCCTGTCTCAAATAAATAAGCAAAGAATATCAAAGGGTGTTTATACATATACCAAAACTAACATAGGGGAAACATACCTGAATTTGTCTTTGTATTTCTTCTGAGACTTTTGCTTGTGTTAACTTGTTTTTGTAGGCAATTTTGTAACTCTTGAGTAACTGCCTATGTTTTTTTATGTTACTCCATGACCACATCTGAGTATATCTTCTTATATGAACTTCAAGAACAGAATCAATTGCATATTTCCACCTAAAGTCAAATTTTGTTAATGTACACATGAATATAAGGGTATAAGAAAATAGTTTTTTGACTTTTCAGAGATACATTGTTGATTTTTTTGTTGTTGTTCTTCTTCTTCACTAGCCAGTAACTCCAATAGTAATACTACAAGCTCCCAGTACAACTCTCTGACCTAAATAGAGGAGCAAAGAAACAGTCCAGGAAGAGGATGTCAAAGCCAACACACAAAGGCACAAAATGATACGTGTGGAAAGCTGGACAGTCATGCTGGACAGCGACTTTTTGCTAAAAGGCAGACCACATACAGCACAGTGACTTCATACAATTATATTTATTATCTTGGGATGTCACAGCTATCTTAGTTTACACTGCATGATGCCCACACAACCGTGACAAGCATTTCACATAATACACTATTTCATGTAACTCCCCTATAAGTTATATAGGGAAGAAGGCCAGGGAGCCAGACCAGAGCCATGACAGGTTTCTAATAGCCCCTGCCAGGGATGAGGCCGTAGTTTCAGTTTGCTGAAAGTGGCTGGAGCTGAGCATGCAATTCTCGGAAAACTACAACTCAGGGGCAACCAATCAGCAAGCGGCCCGCAGCCTTCTCTTAGCTCAGCTGACTACCAGAGTCTCCTGCTAGCTAAAGATAGCTTTCCCTAACCTGCTGTTGGAAAGTCCCTGAACACTAGGGCCACCTACCAATCTATCAGCCCCAGGCTAATCTCCCTCCCTGGAACTCCCCTAATCTGGTTTAAAAGCCTGCAAGCCTCTCCATCAGTCGCCATCTTGTCACCCCCGCATGCAGGTATTTTTGTTCTCAAAATAAACGCTCTTGTTGATTGCGTAAGTGGACGATGGTCTTTTGTGGAACTTCTCCTGGACCCTAACATATGGTGCATTGGCTGGGAGGTCCCCCAGAGGCCCCTAACATACGAGTGCCCTTTGTTTTGGTCTCTCACTGTTCTGACTGTCACTCTGGTCCATGTTCTGTGTTTCTTTCTCCAGGAGGCTCGAGCTAACTGAATCGAAGGCTGGGGTTTTGGCGGATGGACGCAATAGAGGCACCTCCACCTCATGGGCCAGGACACATCCCAGACCTACCTGGGAGGGACAGAAGGTTTCTTTGGTTGAGCCCGAAAAGTGGGTCGCCCCCGCAGCAAATGGAACTTCCCAGGGAGACATGCCATCAGCTACCCCTGGCTTCTTTGTTGGTTTTTTTTTTTTTGTACACCATAACAGTACATTTCTGTTAGTGTTATTTTTATGTCTTTCTGTCTGTAGCATTATCTCATCACTTCTCATAGGAGTGGGCCAGTCAAACTCAACCTCCTCCCTTGTGTCTTATTTTGGACCATTACAAGGACTTTCAGGCCCATGCCTGGGCATGATGGGGCAGCAGGGAGAAACTTACTACAGTTGCTAAGCTGCTGCAGTCCTGTGGGACAGTTTGGAAGGGGCCTCTGTGGAGCTTCTCCAGGACCCTAACACAGGGCTGTGTTCTACCAATGATAATTTTGAATCCATGTGGATGATTGACAAGACTTTTTTAAACATGCTCAAAGTCTTGAACGCGAAGATAAAACTTTGAGAATCCAGAAGCAGAATATAAAAGAAGGCGTTTGTGAGGAGAAAACAAAAACAACAGTAGCACAGACAGAAAAGATCTCTCTTTTATTATTGTTTCGGAAGAGTCTAGACAACTTTTGCAAGGAACCGCTTGTTTGTCCTGGCCGCCCAGAACCAAAATAATCACACAGAAACTGTATTAATTAAATCACTGCCTGGTCCATTAGCTCTAGTTTCTTACTGGCTAACTCTTACATCTTAATTTAACCCATCTCCATTAATCTGTGCAGCACCACAAGGTTGTGGCCTACCAGCAAAGTTTCAGCATGTCTATCTCCAGCGGCAGCGGCTCCATGGCGTCCCCTGACTCTGCCCTTCTTCCTCCCAGCATTCAGTCCAGTCCTCTCCACCTACCTAAGTTCTGCCCTATCAACAGGCCAAGGCAGTTTCTTTATTCATTAAGGGTAATCACAACACACAGAGGGAACTCCTACATCAGACAACTAGACTCTAAAAATTTCTTAACTCTGAATGCCTGAAATATATGATTATTCATTTCTCATAAAATAAAGATGACTCGGTGGTCCATGTGTTTCATGAGCAAGTTCAAGTACCTGAGTTTGCATCCCCATAATGCATGTAAAAGTTAGGTTCCTTAGTGCACATCTATAGTCCCAGTGCTGAGGGAAAGAAGGGTAGAACAAAAAGGTAGAGCTCAGGGGCTGGCTGGCCAGTCAGGAGAGCTGAAATGGGAGAGTTCCAGATTCAGAGAGAGACTGTCTCAAAAAGTAGGGGTGGTGAATAGAGAAATGACTGAGAAAGAAATCACCATCAACCTCCAGTCTCCAAACAGTCAGCTAACAAACACATCTTCACATCTACAACACATGTGCATGTGTACCCAGAGAGAGACAGACAGACAGACAGAGAATAATTTTAAATAAAAACAACAAATTCTAACTTACCATTGCCGACAATTGGTGTGAAGTGGTAAGCAAGGTTTATACTTCCTATATGGTACATTTCTAACCATATAATCCAGCGACTCCAAAAAGTCAATCATGCTTAAGTACTATTGAGACAAGATCAAATTAGGTTTGTTACACTGAACATGCAAATAAAAATTAGATCTGCATCTCTTTTTCTAGAGGACCCCAAAATCTCTGATAATTCAATAATCTAACAACTACACCTGATTAAACCTGAGATTATCAATTGAAAATTAAAGCACAATATTTTAAGTTTTTCTATAAAGAAAACTGTGCTGGTATTCAAACTGTCATAAGACCAATAATAAACTTTCTTCAGATACTTTGAAATGAGAAATAAATATATAACTTGGCAACAGTGAAATGGAGTGCCTCCTAGTATTGATTGTATTTGTGTTTCTAAACCTGCCCACTTTTCTCTGGACCTTCATCTTTGCCACAGCTATAGGAACTGACTCCCAATCCACTCCAGAAAATCGATACATAGCTATGCAAGATGAAGCTATCTGAGCTCTCGATTTCCTACCAACACAACTTTGTGCTGTGTAAGCATGACAAACAGTTCAAATGAAGAGAAACACACAGAGAACAGGTGAGAATGGTCACAAGTTGATACAGAGAAAGTCTGACTTCCTTTGAAGTTTCCTTAACACAGTTCTACCTGAGGGTTACCTGAGAAACGTATCTAGCCTAAACTTCAACAATAAACTACATCCCAGATTTCAAAGCAATAAAATAGAAATGATACAAAATAAAATACCTAGTTACAATTTATATTCACAATTCTATGAAATAAAATTATAGAACATTAAGTAAAATAGATTATTGGGGTTTATTTTAAGCTACACACCTATAATCCTAGCACTAAGAAAGCTGAGACAGGAGGATTACTGCAAGTTTAAAGCCATCCTAGGCTATATAGTGAGTTCTGGACCAGGCAAGAATAAACAGATGAAAAATAATTATTTTCCCTTTTGGTAATGCAGCTATTAGAAAATCTAAAGTGACAAAGGCCATTTACATTCCACTTATTAGAGAGCATCAAACTAAAAGCCCAGGCATCAACACTTCTTTTCCTCTCAATTCAAGTCTCCAGGGCTGCTACCCAAACCCTTCAAGGTTATAAAACTTAGAAAATAAACACAGTAAAAACAGTTGCTCTGAAAACTGAAGGAATGGTACTTGAGTGTCTGCTATTAGAATCTGAGATGAGTTGGGGGTTAGGAGCAGGGGCTGCTCTAACCTGCAAAGGACCTGGGTTTAATTCCAGTACCCACATGGCAGTTCATAACCCCAATAGCTCCAGTTCCAAAGAACCCAACACCCTCACTTCATCTCCCTCAGCTCATATATTCACAGAGCCTTACACAGTATATATAAATAGAAATAAATTAATAAATAAAGTTTTTAAAAAAACTAAAAAGGTGGTAAGATGGCCCAGGGATAAAAGGCTGGTGCCAAGCCTGACAACCTGAGTTAAACCTACAGAGCCTACAAGGTAGAGGGAGAAAACTGACTCTTTCTTTCATGTGGTTCTTCAACCCCATACCCATGCACACATGTACACACACACACAAAGTCTAAAATATGAGAAGAGAAAATGAGAGTAGAAAAGCACACTAAAATTCTCCTATAATTATGAATTCAAAGAAAATATCATTCACTACAGTTTAATAAGATCAAGTATCACTTGTGAAAAGGGTCAGATTAATGGAAACTATTTCTCTGACATTTCTCTTTTAAGTCCCCCACACCCCGTTTTGGGGGGGGTTGGGTTTTTTTTGAGGGGGGGTTGCATCAAAAGTCAACAGAACTTAAGTACCACCAGACCATAGAGAATGACTAATGAAAAGGACAATTGAAAATCAGGATTCAACGCTGATTAAAGCCAGAGTTATCCACGGGAACCTTACCTGGGGCTTCGTCAGCTCAATGGCAATATTTTGGACTTCTATGTTCCCATCAAGTTTGGGTGTTTTGAGCTCTGATTCTGCACAGGGATTCATGTAGAGCTTTGCAGAGGCTGATATTGGCTGGAAAACTGACATCACATGGGAAGACATAAGGTATGTTTACATGCTCTTAACTATGAATAGCTGAGAATAATTATGAGAATATTGCACTTTGATAGTAAAAAAAGTAAAAGATATCATGTATATGTAAAAAATCACTATCAAGAAATGTGCAAGGCATCTGAACTCACAGAGAGAGTGGCAGTGGGCACAGGGCCTGCACAGGTCCAAGCTGGGGGGGGGGGGAAGAAGACATGATTTCCCATCCCTAACCAAGAAGCTACCTCCAACTGACGACTTCACGAAGGAAAGGGAGTCTCACTGGGTATGTATACAAACCACACTTAAGGACAGGCCCCATGCCCAGCAATAGATAGTCAACACAAAACTAACTCACTGGTAATTTTGGATGTTTATTTTTGTCTCATTATGCTTTGTCTGGGCATTTTTTTTTACCTTACTAGTCTTTTATTTATATATTATGGCTTTCAAGTCTGCATTTTTATGGTTTTTCTGCGAGTGCCTGTATCTCTGCATGTGTGTGTGCTTCCATGCTTCTTTTTTTGTTGATTTTCTTTCTCTGTTTTCTTCTATTCTGTTTTTTTTTTTTGTTTTTGTATCTGTCTATTTTCTAAAGACGGAGAAAGGTGTGAAGTTGGAAAAATGAGGATATAGAGTATCTGCGAAGGGATGAGGGAGGGAAAACAGTGATCAGAATATACTGCATGAAAAAATCTATTTCAATTTTAAAAGAGAGAAAACAGAGACACAGAGAAAGAGAGAGAGAAGAGATATATATATACACATGAGGTTTCCCCTTACCCGTGTAAAACAAATTAGGGCGCTCACTGGCTAACCCCAATCTCCCTAGAGTTAAATGGAGTCATGTGATCCCAGGAAAGGTATATATGGAATACAGACAGACCCCATCTAAAACTGGGTTTCTCTGTGATTTAATAATGGTTCATTTAAAATATTAAACGGGGAGAGAAATAAAATCAAATTTTTGTCTTAATCTTTGATGAAATTTAGAAACAGAAACATAAAAAAAACATCCTAGGGAACAAACTATCAGTACACTGTTTTTAAATTGATCATACACAGACAACCTTAAGAAAAACAAAAAATACTCTTTTTTTTGTTTGTGAGGTTGAGTGACAGCAAAAACAAGAAGCCTACTCAAGATGATGACTACAGATAGTATCAAAGTCATATAGATGTATTACCTTATGGTAATTATAATTTGTATTAGATTGTATAACATTCTAACTGACTTATATTACTCATAAATGCCTGAGAATTAAGTTGTACACTCTCTGAACTAGTTATCATCAATGAAACTAAAATTTTTTATAAACTGGGATCACTTTAAAATTTCATTACTCAAGTGTACAAACATAAACCAGGACCAGGACAATTTGAAATGTAGAAAGAAATGGACATGGATGTTAATAATGATTACGAAGAATTACAAAGTTCACTGAATAAAAACAAATCCAAAGATTCCAAAAGGGAGAGAGGAGAAAAGAGAAAAGGAGGAAGCAAGAGAGGGGAGACTGAAGGAAGATAAGCAGGAGGGAAGGGGCCTCAACTTCAAAACAAAGAGCCTTAACAAGGTAAGAGAGAGCAGAGGCCGAAGCAAGAGGACTGTAGGTGAGACACCCCCCGCCCCAGGACAGTATGGTTACAGTCCAGTAACCATAAGGAGCTACTACCGAAACACACATGTTGTATAGTGAAATACCATAAAATTAATGCATTCTGTTTGTCAAAGTGACTTCATTTAGCCCTCCCTGTCTCTTCTTTAAATCAACTCCCCTTGGTACTCACTGTACTGATGATCTGGAGGGATGTTTTTACTTGTAAGAATTTCATGCTTCAGCTGATCCTAAAGAGATTTAAGAATGAAAGACAAATACACACTTATCCACATATATAAAAAAACTAAAGAATGGTTCTCACATCAGTACCTTCATTGCTATCTTTGTAACAACTCGTCCATAAGAAAAATACAAAGCATAAATTTATAGGTGTTAAGGTGAACCTGAAGAAAATCATGTACTTATCCTCCTGGCGATTGGAAATAGACAAGAGTCCCAGGTAACCTCAGGTGCATGGGGGCGTGGGTGGGAGGGTTGTTGGAAGGGGAGAGGGTTAGAGAGAAGGGAGTAGGAGAGGAATGGGGAAAACTCGGGGGACTGAGATGGGGGGAGGGAGGAAGGATGGATATGGGATCAGGGAAGAATATATCTCAACTAAGGGAGTCATTTTAGGGTTTACAAGAGACTTGATTATAAATGGGATCCCAGGTCCAAGGAGAGATCCCCAGACTGTTCTCTAGACAGAGGAGAGGGTGCCTGAACCGGCCTTGGCCTATAACCATACTGATGAAGATTTTGCTTATCACCATAGATCCTTCATCCGACAATGGATGGCGATACAGACGGAGACCCACATTGGAGCACCGGACTGAGTCCTCCATGGTCCAAATGAGGGGCAGAAGGAGGAAGAACATGAAAAAAAACTCAGGACCGCGAGGGGTGCGATCACCCACTGATACAAGGGGACGGATCTAATGAGAGTTTACCAAGGCCAGTTGGACTGGGACTGAACGAGCATGTGATCCAACAAGATTTTCTGAATGTGGCCGGATTCTCTGAATGTGGCTGGCCTGGAGCCTTTCTGAAAAGCCACTAACAATGACACTGGGACTTGTTTCCTCTGCATATACTGGATTTTTGGGATCCAGTCTGTTTGGATACTCACCTTCCTGGACCTGGAGGGAGGGGGGAGGAACTTGAACTTCCCACAGGGCTGGAAGCCCTGACTGCTCTTAGGGATGGAGAGGGAGGAGGAGGGGGAGGGGGAGAGTGGGAGGGTGTTGGGAGGAGGGGCGGAAATGGAAACTTTCATAATTTAATAAACTTTGAAAAAAAAAGAAAAAAAATTTATAGGTGTTTTTCTTTACAATAAGGACACAAAGACCTAACTATCTCGGAATGTAACTACACTCCTCTCTGTGAGAACCACCCACAGACAGATACATAGCCACAAAGTCCTGGTCGGAGGCTGAGTCCGTCAGAGTGTTTCTGGAGTCCTGCCCCTCTCCTCTAACTGAAGACATAAGACCCTGGCTCAGTACACTGAAACACTGAATGCCTATCCAGCCTGTAGGATGTCATCATCACAGCTATTTAAACACATGTAAGACACACGTGTTCTGGGTCCAACAGGTGGCATCGTCACGACACTCCTAATCCTCACAGGAAACAGTATATTAAGAATTCCACCAAAGTAAGTATGAACAACCTCAGAGGACACTGTAAAGGGCTCCCCTGTCACTGTCGAGTGAATGGTTTCAAAAAGATCTTCAGACTCACAGTGGTCTTCCGAAGAGACAGGTGGAGTTTAAGTGTTTTCACACCTATGTTTTGGTGACAGGCCATTTAAACAAATGACTGACAGCCTGACCTCCCTTTCAAACACACCTTTGGTGTGTAGTTAGCGTTTCAAGGCAGAGACTGAAATTACCAAGATATGCTCCCTGGATCCATGGTAAGACATGCAGCAGCCGACATTCCAATAGGCACTGAGACTGTCAAGTTTCACAAGCTATGCAAAAAAAAAAAAAAAAATGAAAGTGGTCAGGCAAAGCACCCTGAAACTGTACATCAGCATTCAACAACTGCCCTCATGCTCCCTGAAATTCTGGACTTAAAAAAATATGCAAAAATGAAGGGGGGCAAATCCATAGGACTGTTTAAGTTCAGCATTTGTTAAACTGTGTTTCTGGGAACACATTTTCAGGAGATTCAGTCATTCAGTTACCAAATAGTGAGACCTGAGCATCTAGCAGATTGTTTTGCTAGATAAGAAAACACAAGCTCCCTCCTGCAGTTATCAATGGCTGTCCTGGGGAGGACTGTGGGAAAGGAGCCTGTGGTCAGAAGGCAGGGAAGGCTCCAGACTGGCTGATAACACTCCTGGGGAACCACCATGCTTGGGGGCCATGTCAAGCACTGAGAAGTCCTGTGTTAAACACAGAACACACATATGCTCAGCTATGCACAGGATAGCACTTAACCAGTTCTCTTGCCTGACCACAAATTATTCTTTCTACATCTAACACCTCAATTACCTAGTCTTTCATAAAATACCATTTGGGGATGTTGTTTGTGTCCAGACCCTTCACTTGAGGGATGAAGAACCTAAACTTCAGGGTAGAAAAGTGAGCACAGCAAGTCATGCAGTAAAAGCTTCATCCAAACCAGACCGTGGACTTTCCCACCCCTGACTCACCTTCATTAACAAACTATAAAGATCCAAGGCATCTAGGCCTCACTTAGTCACTCCGATTAAACACAATTTTCTCTAATGACCTTAACTTTGCCAAGGAATACATCAACCCTCTGACACTCAACACGTTTTATGTTTCTGCTTTAGGAGGTAGACTGTTAAACACTCAATCGGTACGAAATACCTAATTCTGTCAAAGGTAACAAGTACTATTTTAGAATCCAGAAATATGTTATTTAACAAATTGACTATGACAGACAATTTAAAACATAATATCTACTCTTTTAAATTCAAGAGTGCTTATATATAGATTACCCAGATTCCTGATTGGCTAAAACTTAGAATGAAACAACAATAATCCCATAAATTGGAAGTCTTAAGAAGGTTAAACATATGTAGACTACCTGAGCACACTGAGAGGCACTGTTCGGGATGCCCGAGATTGCATACACAATATTGCCTGGCATGCCACTTGCTACTTTTATCATAAATACAAAGGTTTCCTCTATGTTTTATATGGCCCAAAGCAGTTACCAAGAATTGGGTCATTTACTATACACCAAATGTGCTGCTTGCGCTTCCTCCCATCCTCTCCTGAAGTTTCCAAGGGTGTAGGTGTGTTACTTTCAATCGATCCTTAAAATGTAATTAATGACACTCTGCAGAGTTTGCATTAAAATGACTGATGACACTTTGAGGACAAGGTCAAAGCAGACACCTCTCCAAGTTGGCCCCAGTAGCTGGGCTCCAACGTCGCTGCTCCACCCTACCATCTGGCTGAACAGATATTCCAGCACTTAAAGATCTTATCTTCATGAGTGCAAAAATTCATCCCCAGTAAAAAATTCTAAAACCTTATATATGAAAAATATAATACCTTATATATAATTTTTTCTGCTTCATTTAAAATGCACGGAGTCCAGTGTTCATTTGTCGTCTAAAAAGAAAAGAAGGTCAACTCTTATGAAACAGTACATGTCATCCAACAGTCTAGTATCTGTAAGCAATAACCGAGTAATTTAGAAAAAAAAAAAGTGGCCAGCCAGATGGCTCAGTGGGTAAAAGCACTGGTCACCAAGCCTAACAACTTGAACTCAACACCAGGCCCCACATGATAGAAGGGGACAACAGACACATACGAGTTGTCCTCTGACTCCCACATGCATGTTACGGTGCACACATGCTCCCCCCACGCACACACACACCAATTTACAAAATAAACATTTTTTAAAAATTTAAGTTACTTTACAAGTAATATTGGATAATGCTAGCTGTTTATCTATATGTTTATAAGACAAAATCAAAGAAGCAATGAAAATTAAAATTGAAGAAATTCCAATTCAACTAGGCTCCTCTATTTAGAAAATTATTATTGGGTTACTATATGTCTGAAGTCATAAACATGAAAAAAGGCTGGTGTGTGCCCTGTGAAGAAGGCTGCAGCGCAAGCCTGTTTTCAGCACGGTTGACAGCACCCACCAGGCGGGCATTACTGATGACTACTTAAGACCGATTTCACAAGCAGAAGCGTCAGGAGGCACTGAGTGGGAGTCAGACACAGAGAGCAGACAGTTCTCAACAAGCCTGGCTGGAAAGACGGCAGGGAAAAGGAGGTGGTTAGAGAGTCTGGTTGGGAATGGAAAGTTAAGCAGTCCCTATTTAATCTTACTTGTGAGGAAGAGACAAGAATGTTGAAGACTGGCATGACAGCACACACCTTTAATCCCAGCACTCAGGAGGCAGAGGCGGGAGGACCTTTATGAATTCAAGGCCAGCCTGGTCTACCTAGTGAGTTCCAAGTCAGCCAGAGCTACAAAGTGGGACTGTCTCAAAAAAAAAAAAAGAAAAGAAAAAAGTATTTGACTGCTTATGAAAAGATGTAAGGAAAGAGAAAAGAAAGTTGCTCTAGAAGAGAATAACAGAAAGCAGAAGAAATGAAGATTCCTGGGGACACAGCAGAACAGGGAGCATAGGAGGGGCTGAAGAGCTCCAAGAAGGAAGGAAAAACAAACAGCAAAGGTAGGATACTCTCTTGTGTGGGTTCTGAAACCTGAGCAGAATTACCAGGCTGGCAAAAGGAACAGTGAAGCGGACAAATAAAACCTGTGCACAGACTCTGAGCACAGACGCGGGACTCCCAACAGCACATAATGAGGAGACCATCTGCAGTAGCATGCCCTTGCAGACCAGGCGGAGGAGTCTGCTAGTACTTATGTCTTGTCAGATGTTCAAAGTTAAGTTGGACGCTGTTTGTGAACACACAATTAGGCTAAGTTTTCTGAATCAATGCTCTCTTGACCCTTAAGAACTCAGATTCTGGTCTTACAGAAGATTCTGTTTTATCAAAAGCTACTTCATGTCCCCAACCATGTTTCTTATCATTAAGTTACTTAGAACAGTAAAAGATCCACTTTGAGGATATGCATACCTTCTTACATTTAAGAGATTAAACAGAAAATAATCTGAATGTATTATGAAGTATTTAATCAAAATGAATAACAACACATTCCACTGTCTGTCTGTCTGTCTGTCTGTCTGTCTCTCTCTCTCTCTCACACACACACACACACACACACACATTTTGTCTACTTTTTGGGGATCCTACAAAATAATACCAAGTATGAGTTCAGAACACTACACAGTCATCTGTCCCCTCCCCACGTGTGTAAGGTGCAATATTCATTTCTTCTAAATGATTTAACACTTGTTATGTGGAAGCATTAAGGAAATCAAAGTAATTACTAAATATGAAAGCATCACTGAAAATGGGGAACTTGTAGCAAATGTGCAGCAAGAGAATTCTTCAGAAACGCAAAAGCTATTTGAGGCAACAATGTACCTTAGGCAATGCAGTTTATTTCATTAAACTTTACTAATACTTAATTACTTTATTAATACTTTACAGATCCCACAGAAACTTTTAATAAGCCAACATTACCAACAGACTAAATTCTCCCAATGTGACACCAAATGAAAGCGGCCTTTCTGGATCAGTGACCTACAGAGGAAGAAAGGGGACATTAAAATATGAGGTGGTAGGACCTTTAAAACAGACAGCATCTCCCCGAAATGTGGTTGGCCCAGAACACAGGTACATACAAATAATACCAAATGAATTCAGGGATAGTTTGTGGTTTTGTGTAACTAAAAATAAGAATTTAAAAAGAAGAGGTTGTTAATTTGAAAGAAAGTAAGGGGAACACAGAAGGAGTTGGGAGGGAGGGGTGGAGATTATGTAAATATAGTATTTGTATATGCAATTCTCAGAAAATAAAAATTTAAGTTAAAAATAAAATGCTAAGTTAATAATAAAAATTATAAATAGTGTCTTGGAGGAAGTCACACAGCCCAAGGGACTTTCAAAGGAGGGAGAGGAGGCCCTGATACAGTCATGTGTCCATAGGAGTATCATGACAAAGCCAATGCCACTAACTCGGTATTTTCCCAGAACCCTGATTTCCGACAACTAAGAAGCTCTCTAACTGTGACGGGTAGACTCACAGAATGTTCTTCACAGGCAGGTACAAGGAGGCATTACAGACAATGATTTTACCACTAAATGACTACTCCAACACCTCGGATTTTCATCTTTGGAAACTTGAACCAATTTTATAGTCTTTTACTTGCCTTGAAGCTTCAAAACTGCCTGGAAAGGGAAAATCTTAGGTTTGGGGTTTTGCTGGGGTTGTTTTTCTTGCTAGAGGATCTCGCCTGGCCTTAAACTTTCAATCCTCCTGTCTCAATCCGGCTTCAGAATCTTAGTACGTAATTTCCCAAGTCTATTACCTCAAATCTCCCAATGACAAACTGCTTTTTTATCTCTGAACTTTGATATGTGATATAGACAGTGTTTAGCCTGTGCCATGACATACATGATGTCATTGCCTGAGACTGCCGTAAGAGGTTCAGAAGCCACAGACAATTGTTTGCTTGTGATGGAGGTATGAACCACTAGAAAAGGAAGTGTTGTTCTAAGCCATCCAAATGGAACTCCAGTCTTGTCACATGGATCCTTCTCAAACAGGAAGTACATGTGCATGCTCTGGGGTAGCTGGAAAGCACAAACAGCTTCATGGATTTTATTTGCAATTAATACACATAAATATTTAATTTATATAAGTATATAAGGAGCTGTGCATGGTAGTACACACTTTTAATCTCTGTACTCAGTAGCTAGAGGCAAGCAGTCATGCTGTTATATATAATGTTTAATGACAGCTTGGGCTACATGAGATCTTGTCTCAGAAAAAAGTGTGTGTGTGTGTGTGTGTGTGTGTGTGTGTGTGAGAAGGGAGATGGGAAGAGGGAAATGATTTAGTCATCTTTTGATAACTACTTCAAATAACTTCCAGCTATTTCAGACGGGCCTCTGATACAGCCCAACGCTACAGTGCTAAAAGACCATAATTCCCCAAGGTCCATTTCTTACATCCCATACTTCTGATATGCTTCTAGATAAAATAATTAAGGCAACCAGACTGAAAGACATGTGATATAAGAACTGTTCACACATTTAAACTTTCTTCCTTTTAGGTTATTGTACTACATGTTGTCACAGGTAAATATGCCACAGATACCAGTCTAGATATGACTGAGGGGACTCCTATGGATCTCTGTACATTTCGTATTAAATAAAAAGAAGTCACATGACTTCCTAATTGTATTTTCAGTGGTGAGAAGCTTAGATAGATTCAAACTGAGGTTCTCATTCAATAGGATGTCACTAGGATATACAGAGTGAAATGCAATGTTTCCATAACTGGGTTTGCTGTGGAGGACTGGAACCTGGGTGATTCACCTCACACACTGATCATTTCCTGTTTTTCACAACCATCAGTCAACTATGCATTTGATGTTTTAGATACCAGATATAGATATATAGAGTTGGCTATCTGTGTGAGATCATGCAGTATTTTTCTGTGTAACTAGTTTATTTCAATTTTTTACAATCACCAGCTCCAATCATGTTGATGGGGATGGCAGAACTGCCTGTTTTCAGGCCAAAAAGTACCTCACTGTGGAAATATACAGTATTGTTGCTATCTGTTCATCTGCCTACTGCATTTCAGCTGCTCCTGTATCTCGATTATTGTGAACTACGCTGTGGATGTCTCTTCAAGATGTTTCAATTCAATTTATTTGGTCATATATCCAGAAATGGGTTGTGAATCTTATTGTATTCTTAATTTTAGATTTTGGGGGAAAGCACTCAAACTAGTTGTAGCAATTGCACCCATAGTATAGCAATGCCCCATTTCTCTACCCGGCTTTAACAAGAACTCTTTCACTCCCATGATACACAGAGCACAACGCTTTCCGATTTATTCTAACCAAGAACATTTGTTATCAAAGTCCACTTTAATTCCTCCAGAAAGCCAAAAGATGACGTGAGGAACAGAGTTCTGTGTTTTATTTTGCTTTTCTCAATCTACAAATACGTCTTATTGAATAGTGTACACAGAGAACCCAGGAAAGGGAACTAAAACCCTGTCTAACAGAATGCTTCCAATCTAGTCAGATCTTACGGCAAATTAGCAAGAGAATCTAAGCTGACTTGCATCAAGACAGGCTTCAAGGCCACTGTGGGTGCTCGCGAGCAGCTCAGGACCACTCCAGGGACAGATAGGAAGCTGTAACTACTTTGACTGCTGGTGTCATTACCAAACGTCACTCCATCACCAATGTTTTGACAATATAAACATGAAATTCATTCCTTAAAGTTACACCATAACATGTACAACAAATAAACCATAAAGAACAGTTACATGGTTTTATATGGAGTGGTTTTACACTATATTTATTTATGTATAGCCCAGCTAACACAGCCTCTTAGAAAAGGTCAAACACTGGCATATTTACAGGAGTGGCAATCTGAAATTTAAATTAGGTTCAAATAATCTGCAGACAAAATATCATAAGATATAGAATATCATAAAACACATTTAACGACCAACTTAAAATACTGAAATTACTTACGTCATCTTCATATTTAATGTGAATGTCTGTGATTTTCACTTGAACATTTTTTATTACTTGAGTTGCCAATTTTTCCAAAAATGTATCTTTTTTTGCTTCTTTGGGCTTATCTATGGAAACAGAAAAACAAGAGCTCAAGACTCGCAGTTCTCACACACCTCAGAACCGACGGCCAAGGAGCGCGAATGCCACTACGTAATAGAAATTACAAGGTATTCTAGGGCCCTTTCTTAGGTCTATTTTAGAGTCTGACAGACAGTTTCAACTTAAAATTCGGGTTTATATTTAAGCTGCACTTTACTGTTCATTTTACCTTCCAAGACAAAAATCAAGGTGTACAAACAGCACAGGGAGAACTGCATGTACCTACCTTTGGAGCGATCAAGACCTTTAAAACGTTTCTTAAAATGTTTTTTGTGCTTTTTACGCTTACGTCCTTCTCAGTGGAAGCATTTTAGTGAGAAAAGGATAAAAGTCAAGTTAGCAGACAAGAGGACAGAAAAGAAAATAAGAGAATTCTTCCTGACATCAAAGCTCAGCGTCACTTACCTCCGTCTACACTGGCTGACTTACTACTTCAACACAAACACAAACTCACAAGCTTCCTTTACTAGATAAACACTCTGCAGTAAAGAACAACCTTAAATCTAGAGAATAACTTGGCAGGAACAATTATACAAAATATGGATAAAATGTATCCATTCACAATGGTGTTTTAATGTTTACAGCTACTCATTTACAGTGTTACTTTAAATTCAATGTTACCAAAATACTGGAAATGTAATGATGATGATCTAAAAGCATCAGGGAAAGGTTTTGAGCAATGCGTGGCAGGGACAGAGGAATACAAATGGGATGGATGGGTTGAGTGCTGATGGCCTCTCTAGATGACACCCTTCACAAACAGAACTGTGCATTAGGCATGCTTTATAGCTCATAAAAGTATGAGGGCACGGGGCATAAAATGTATACTAACAGTATATTCAACTAGTAGCCATTTCTTTAAACTGCATCCTTTTTTATTTGACATTTTCACATTAACCAACACCTTTCTTACCCAGTCTGTGAACGTTCTACTCAACGGACAGCCAGGCATTAGCTGTGACCTAAACTCCCCGGACATGTTCCTGCTCCCATCCTTACTTTCTGCTAAAGGACCTTCTGCATTGCTACTACATCTAAAATACTAGTTGAGCCCATCAATCCCTGTTCAAAATCATTTAAAGGCTCTCTGCAGCCTGCCAAATAAAATCAAATGTGCCTGCATGACACAGGCCTGATCCCTGTTACTCCTGCCAGTCATCCATCATGGGAAACTGCAGAAATGCTAACTGTAATTATGAAACACACATAATAATGCCAATGCCTTCTGTCTCCCTACACATCATTCCGTAAATGGGCTGCCATCCTCAAACTCGTTACTGAGCAAACTTTTCATTGTCACTATCTTGTGTTCAACACTCCTGCCATGTGACTCACTGCCTGTGTGAAGCTTGTCAGAGCTCCTCAGAGCAGCTCAGGGCCTGTCCTCACACAAAAGTCTAATACACAGCACAGGCATTATATCTGCAGTTTTGCCTGATTCTCTTGCCAGTGAGCAAGAGGTTCCTATCCAGCAGGAGATTTCCAAGGACAGAGAGTCATACCCAAGCAAAAAGTACATAATACTTGTCTGTTCAAATGAATTAAAACATCCACACGTAGACATTATAACAAAATACATAAATAAGAGAAATATATTTGTATATAAATGCAAACTCTATTTTGTTTTGTTGATATTTGCAAACTGTTTCACCTTAAAATTAAAAAGTGAACTCGGATTACAAAAATAAACTCACGTTTCTAGAAGAAAACGCTTACACACATAACAGAAGCTGGATAGCACAGACACCAACATTTTCTAACACAGTCACAGTTCCTGGTTCCACTCCACAAACCAAATATGCAGAACGACTGAGTCCTCAAGTAACACCACGTGTAAAATAACCAGAAAGTCAGTGCTGTTCAGAAGCCATTTCACTCGCTGGAGTCTCCAGACCAAGCTGTTATCTCTCTAGCTTCGAAACTGGTCTACTCCCTGTTCTGTCTTTAATGTCAGTTCTCCTGAACGCATTCTAAATCTACAAGAGTGCTACATAGTGATGAAAGTTCCTAATTAATATAATGAAGAATAAATTTAAGATTATCAATACTCTATAACAGTTCTCAAAACTTTGGTCTCAGAAGCCTTTAATTCACATAAAACATAAGCAATCTGAAGAGATTTTAAGTATCATAGGCTGGAATTATTCATATATATCATGCTGGAAATAAAAATATAAACTATTTTCTTAATTCAAAATAATATTAAATCATCACTTAAATACTTATAATTATGCACTAGTATATACATATCATACACACAGACATATATACATACAATTTAAAGTCACAGTGAAAAGAATCACATGATTTCTCATTTTTACGAATCCCCTTAATTTAGTAGAAGATGGCTGGATTCACATATCTGCTTCTGCCTTCAATCTACTGAAATACACTGTTCTGACTGAAGTACATGCTGAAAATATGATTTCAAAGCAGATATGCAACAGGAAAAGTAAAGAATGTTTTCATGGTCTTTGTATAATTATAGGGAATGCACCCAAGTTCAGTAAGTGGAGTTTCTCAGTTAGTTTTATAATCAGGCGAATTACAATCAGTGGGCCACCTCACAATCACGTGGGCCTTCCACACATCCGTGGCTCACTGCCCACTCGTTATATGGAAATCATGCTGCAATGAGCTGGGCCAGGCCCTCAGGCTCAGCCTCGTCACTGTCTAACACAAGAGGCACATTTGCTGGAACCACCCCCAGTCTCGTGGGAAAGTCTGTCCATCCAGGGTGGCTGTTAAGCTCGAGGTGGCAAATGAGGGGTTCTTAAAATTCTAATTTTTCCTTAAAAGCACAATGTGCTACCACTCAAATATGCCAGTTCACTTTTGTGACGTGGCTACACACTCAAACTTGAATGATGACAATCTGTCAATCTTTCAAATAAAAAAAAAAGAATAGCTTTTGTCCATAAGAAGCAACTTCAGCTAACAACTCCCACATCTGCACAAGCAATCACCCCTGCAAACAACCCACCTCAGCATTCAGAAATGTTTCCTACACGCTTTCTCTGGTGTCCCACGAAACTTTAGAGGCCTGCTCAAGAACTGATGTCTATTAAACTTAAAGTTCAATTTTATCAAAAAAAGACTTTAAGCTATCCTGGCACACTTCCTCTTGCTTTTGTAATGAGTGCACAGTAGCAAAGAACACAATGACTAGTGATACAGTGAGGTGTCCCGCCTTGAATCGGGCCATGACAACCGCTGAGTTACAAGCACTGCTTGCATTCCTGCACACAAATGTCAACTCCATGAAAAATTAAATGCTTTGATATCATTATGAAAATAGCTAGCTCTGATTTTCTGAGAATCGCTTCTCTTAAGTGTAAAAAAAAAAAAATGCCGGGAAATAAGGGGAGAATATGCACTTGGAAACTGAAAGAGGAAATGGTCATAAAGTACACATTCGCTCCCAGCTAAGGGAATGAAGCCCTCATCAAAGGAACCTTCTCACTGCACACGACCCTCACTTTATCCAAGGAGAAAGATGAAGCAATTAAGGCTTCCTGCATTGTGACTTCTGCTGGCTTTTAACAAGACCCAGTGTGGAACGTATTAGAATGGGTCACAGACATTCATTTATAGCTTCCAGGCAGAGTCTTCCTAGAAAGACCAGAAAATCCGGCACCAGTGACGACAGAGAGCCGACTCGGCACAGCCTGTACAACTGCACAGTGAGCCCAGGATTACCCGCCCATGTTGTCCTCTGTGCTGGGCCAAGTAACAAACCAGCAGCCAGCCAAGGTTACCACCGTGGTAGACTTGTAAAAAGAGAAATAATTTCAGGATAATTTCACTCAATGCTGTGAATCTACCATGCAAATTCTCTCCACTGTCAAAATGAACATACATACTACAGAAGCTTCTATCTGCATAAGAATTCTAACATAACACTTTAAAATTAAAATCTAATTAAACTTTAAAATTAAATTTTCAGATGCAGATCCACTTACCATTTAGTCAAAGCAAATCTAAAATGTGATTAAATTAACATAAAAAACTCCTGAAGAGTAACATTTTATTCAAAATATCAAAAATCATTGCTATATATCTGGTACAAGTCCTAGTGTACAAAAGGTTCCCTTCCAAATCCTACAGTAAACAGTCATCAGTTTGCCTTTGTGAAGCTTCAGGTTTTAATACACTGTAAGGGACAGCAGACTACAGAAGATTACACAATCAGAAAGTCCCGCCTTGAGGCAATGAACAAAGTACTACAATAAATAAATAATTCCATCTTACTGCTTCTTGCAAATTTGAAAATCCCCACTCAGAGCAAGAGAGAGCAGTCAGGAGGAAAGCTCTACCACTGTCCTAGAACACGAAGGCCAAAGGGCAGTGCAAATTCCACCATCATCTGCAGATAGGAGAGCTCGCACCGCAGGGGCAGTGAACTATGCTCGCTCACCCACGAACACCAGGCTCCCAGCATGGAGTTTGCCAGAGGACACTCAAAGACTCAGTGAATGAGTGAATGGCTGCAGAGGGGAGGGGAAAGGAAGGGATGATGAGGGTGTGAACATGAATTACATTTCCATATTTCTCAAAGAATGGCGCACCATCGAATGGACTCCACTAAAAGCTCAGGCATGGATAAGAACATCGATTTCATGAAGTATAAATAACCATGCATACCCACCAGGCTTGACGTCCTTGTAAAGCAAGTTTTCCAAGCCATACATGAACTCCCCTGCGTGTGCGCCTGCATCCCATGGCAGCAGTAACCGAAATGCAAAGCATTATAAGACACCTTTAGTTTTGCATGGGAAATGCACCTAAACTTAGCTGCAAAGACTCAGAAACCGCATGACAGGACAAGCGAAGAGCCAGCGTGTCACAGGAAAGCCACCTGCTCCGAAGGAGACATCCCCAGTGACATCAGGCCCATTCTTTCAACATACAAACCTTATTTTCAGGTTAAAACAAAAATTCTACATCATGAAAACCATAATAATCAAGTAAATCAAAGCAGGTAAATAGCAATGACAGCTCAGGTCTTACTGTAATTTTCATTTTCAAACACAACACAAATGCTCTCTGGATTCTTTTCCTGCCTGTCATTTCATCCATTTTCATTGGATAGCATCCATTCATTTTAAAGTCAGGTGAGAAAATCCCATCATACTTTAGTGTGATGTGTCCCTTTCAGATAGGCTGCCTGCACCCTTTACCCACTGGAGTCAATAACGGCCAGCTAGACAGCACCCTCTCACATTCCCCTCCCAAATGAAGCATAGTCCGGACTGCAGCTTCAGGCTTTTAGAGAGAGGAAAACTTCTGAACTCCCTACTCCTCCACTGGCTAGAGGCTAAAGTTCACTTTTGCACTGGGTAACTATGAAGTGAGTTTGTTCACAGACAGGACTTTGATGAGTGTCTGGTAAATAATAGATACTCAATAAATGACTTCTTGCTGTTGTTGTTGTTGCCATCTTTGTCATCACCCTGTCATTCAAATCTCTTAAAATTGATCTCAACTTAGTTTCCCAACCTTATATACAATTATGATCTCTCAAACCCTAAAGCCATTCACCACCATGCTCTGTACTTTTCTACCCCGTCTCCCCATCGGTAGTGTTCTTTCTCTCTCTTGTACACTCACAGAACCCACTAAAGCACACAGCTTCACACTGTCACCTCATTCTGAACTCTCCATACTCTACCTGGGCCTCTTTGATAGGACTTAATGCTTTCTCCTGCTTGTCATTTAAAAAATGTCTTATTTGTCCATTTGAAATGAACTGCTTGACATCAGAGGTCCATTTCCAACAAGAGAGCAAAGTGGCACAAAATTACCCAGCAGGTAGCAGACGGAGCCTTCGAAATCCTACTTCTGAACCTCCTTAATATTACATTTTGACTATTTATTGTTATGTTGTTGGTATATTTGGGAGGCTGAAGATTTCTTGGAGGGAAGTTATTCTAGCTTAAGGGTGTGTGTGTGTGTGTGTGTGTGTGTGTGTGTGTGTATGTGTGTGTGTGTGTGTGTGTGTATTATCTTGCAAAAATAACATTTTATATATGGAAGTTAACATATGGGAAGCTGTGTATGATCGCCTTCCCAAGTACAGAAAGCCACTCCAGAGACTGGGAAGGAGAAAAAGGTTATTTTTACAGCTAAGTAAATTCTCTAAAATTAAAATAAAAACTTCAGTTTTTATTCCAAACCATGGTAGCAGTATTTTAAGAGGTTACACGTTTCAGAGTGGGTCAGCATGAAGGTTCTACCTTTGCTCTTATTATCTGCCCATGCAGGCCTGAGCACCCCCTCTCCTCATCTCCCCAGGTCGCTGCACAGGCAACAAAATCCAGGAGGAGCGGGAAGATAAGACTGAAGAAAACGTGATAACTAAGTAACTCATCACTACGGTAAGATGTGAAGCATTTAAAGGATGTAGTTATCATTCACGTGAGAAGCATCCTAAGAAGATGATGCCTATCCAGGGAAACGAGGACAGAATATTTACAACACAGTCAAAACGATTAAACAGATTCCTTCAGTTACAGGAAATAATCTCTCAACATATTTCTCAATTACAAATTCAACTATTTTACATTCAGAACTTATACATTAAAACCGAACTAGAAAACTGAATTTCACTTTCTGAATTTTATTGTTTCACATTATATTTTATTACATATGTGTATGTGTGAACAAGTGCACATGCAGAAATCAGAGAACAACTTGCAGGAGCAAGTTCTCTGCTTCCACCATGTGGATCTGGGGAATCAAACCCAGCTTGTCAGGCTTGGTGGCAAGAGCCTTTACCCCTGAGCCATCTCTCTAGGACCTATTTTCTGAATTTTAAATACATTCTAACAAATCCCAAAATTTATCACCCAAGATGCTGCCATGCTTGCATTACAGACAGACAGACAGACCTAATGGACCTACTCGTGCAGGACCAGTTCCACATGTGTTCACCTTCTATACAGAACCATGATTCTCCGCCAGACCCAAGCATATTAGCTCAGAGATAAGCCCTAAATACCTACAGTCAAAGGACAGAATGTATAGGATGTTATCAGTGTGCCAATTAAACCATCAACTACTAAAACAGGTCAGTTCACATCTTTCTTACAGAGTACTGGAAATACTAAAGTACTTTTTAAGCAGTTACAATAGTCCTGCCAAAAAAGGACATTGGAGATTTCATAAAAGGTAACTTATTAATTACATATGTGACTATAAATATATAATTATGTACCAGTATGCCTAAATATGCCATTATACCTTATATGTGTGTATGTATGTACACACGTATGTGTGCATACGCATACAGACGTAGGGCAGTGTGCATGTGCATGTGAATTAAGAAAATATATTTACTCTGGAAATTCTATAGAAAGAAATAAAATTCTAGTGCTCTCCAAGTATCACACCTCATTTTTACTGAACTATTTCTACATACTCTAATGAAACAAAACTGTTTATTAAAAATCCTACTGGGCTTCCCTCAGAAAACCTCAGCATGCTTTATTTTGAAAAAAGAAGCAGCACAAATACAGAAAACTTCCTAAAGATGCAGGTACTGAAGTTTCAATGGGAAGATGACACTCTAAAGCAGAAATGAGAAAAAGGAAACATTTTCTTCGAATACAGTAGGGCTCTGTATTATAGCTGGCATTAGTAACTTCTCGTAAAGAATCAACATTTCTGCATAAGAAAAACATACTTCAGACAAAAAGGGATGAGGGTCAGTGATCAGGAACCTCCAGGAGCAGATATTGTTATGAATATTCAAGGAGGGTCTCCTATGTTGCCCAGGCTAGCCCACACTACTGGGCCACATGGTCTCCCACATTAACCTCCAGAGAAGCCAGAGTCAGAGTCCACATTCAGCTCAAGAAGTCATTTCTAAAAAGACTTCTCACTGATTCATGTTACCAGGACCACAGAAAGAGCCCTCCCTTGTGTGGAACTGTAATTCGGGCGATTTTTAGGTTAAAATTTGCCTTGTCTTGTTCTGTTTTGTTCACAAAAAAAAGAAATTTCATACACAGTGAACAATAAAAATTCAAAAACATTGGCCTTATGTTATCAGAGACTATAAGTCCTCATCACTGCAACCCACACATACACAGTCAGCAAATGACTGAAAACCGCTGTGAGACACTGAGTCATACCTCAGTCAGATAGGGACATGGTCTGACTTTAAAGAGGCAGACACACTGGACTCTGGAGAGCCCTTCAGTCATCACACTACGGACTAACAACGCTTCTCCTTTCACTCGCTCTGGTGCTAGAAATCAGAGTCAAAATCAAAATATAATGTAATTATCAAACTTCTCTTTTATAAAAACAAATTTTTGAGGGTGTTCAAATGTTGAAACCTGAAGAAAAGACTTGTTTTGAAAATCGTTTATCTTATGAAGAGATGGGGAAATAGGGTCACAGCAGCAGTGCCTCGCCACATCTGCACTGTGACAGCTTACCCTGGCCATCGCACAAAAACACAGGCTAAGATGAATGCAGCACATAAAGCACACATATCTCAGTGTTCTCAAAACACAGCTGTCACCAGGCAAAAGCAATCGATCTTCAATGTTGGTCAATAAAATATTTATAAACAGTATTTTAAGATTTGAAAAGAAGATTCTTTAAAACTGGGCTTTAAAACGTCTGTATGAGAGCAGAATGGTGGTGGTGCACACCTTTAATCCCAGCACTGAGCAGGCAGAGACAGGTGGATCTCTGTGAGTTCAAGGCCAGCCTGATCTACAGAGTGAGTGCCAGCCAGGGCTACACAGAGAAACTCTGTCTTGAAAAAAAATGAAAAACACAGGAAAAAAAGAAGGCATGAAATGATAGGAAATATGTCTGAAATACAGGTATGTCTAGGTATTTAAAATAAACATATTCTACCTTTCTCTGCTGCTTTTTGAAGGGCTTCTTCGATTCTGGTAAGTTCCTTCTGCTTAATATCCTGCAAGGATTTTTCTTCTTTCTCTGCATCATACTTAATACCTAAAAACATATAATTAATTCTCACAAAAAAAAAATGAAATCAGTACACAAATGGAAAACTTCAACCTCATCATAATCATAAGTTAACACTATTTTTATAAGCCTAAAAACACTTCTGTAAAGATTAACCATATAAGAATTTACATTTTACATAAAAATTACATTACAATTATATAAAAATCATTTACACATAGATGATTCCTATTTCTTTATAAAGCATCACAAAGGAAAAAAGGAAAGAAATTAGAAAGCAGTAGGTAGCTAAAAACAAAAAAAAACAGAAAAGGCTGGTTAGATCACTTAAAAAAGCAGGAGACACAAAAATATTATCAGAATATTCACTGATTGAGTGGTAAAAAATTTATTATCTATAAAAATAAGTAAGAGTGCTGGATATAATGGTGCCGTGGTTCAGAGCATTTGCTGCTCTCGCAGAGGACACAAGTTCGGTTCCTAGCACCCACATCAGGCAGCTGACACACTCTTCTGGCCTTCAGGAGCACCTGCACACATGTGGTGAGCTGAAACTCACACAGGCACACACAAATACAAAGAGAGACAGAGAGAGACAGAGAGACAGACGAAAAGAGGGAGGGAGGAGGGAGGGAGGGAGGGTGGGAGAAAAGCTAGGTGTGATGGTGGCTCATGCTTTTAATCTAGCACTCCAGAGGCAGAAACAAAAGATCTCTGAGTTTGAGGCCAAGCCTGGTCTACAGAGTTCCAGGACAGCCAGTGCTACACAAAAAGATCCTGCCTCAAAAACAAACAAACAAACAAACAAACACTTATCATCTGGTGTCTATACAGATTGACAAAAATGTTTTCACAAAGCATCTGAGGAATATTTAATAATCCTAACACATGCTGGGCAGTGGTGGAGAACGCCTTTAATCCCAGCACTTGGGAGGCAGAGGCAGGCAGATCTCTGTGAGTTGAGGCCAGCCTAGTCTACAAGAGCTAGTTCCAGGACAGGTACCAAAGCTACACAAAGAAATCCTATCTTGAAAATAAAAAAATAAAAAAGTAAAAAATCATAATACTAACACATCATTTGATCTGTCATCTCATATCTGATAACAATAGTCTAAGAAAATCAAAAGTTAAAAAAAAACTATAAGAAGAAGATTTTGAATGAAACATAGTAGCACATATATGAAGCTGCCATGATGAGAGGCATTATCTGTATGATGAACTAAAAAAAAATTATAAGAGACAAAAAGGGAACTAATCATAGTATTTCATAATAGCAAAAGACAGCTAATATTCACTACTTTTCAAAATTTTCAGTATCACCTTGAAAATCATGAGACACAAAAAGCATGAAAACGTCAAGCCAATGCTATGTGCTTAATGTGGTAACTACTAAGTAAGGACTCTAGTACTGTCAACAGCGAACCAAGCAAGGTGCAAAAATAAATACTATAGCTACATTGTAAACACTGTATCTATACTATGGTTGAGAAACTGAGCAATTTTTCTCAAAGCATTCAAATTTTTCTCATATTGTCCATTTTAGCTGAAAACACTACTAACTAAAGATATTAAGCTTCAAAATAGTAATTATTAAAATATTGTGATTCCTAAGGAAGAAAAAACCTGCTATATATGTTTGAAAGAACACCTGTTTAAAATCGGAAGCAACAAAACATGGAAAAAGTTTCCAGTTTTGAAATAAGTAAATAAATATTTTGGTGCATTCTAATTTTCTTACTTCAATTCACACAATTACTTCAATAGTACATCTGTCAAATGGATCACAACTTAAAGTAAGTAATCATGGGGAATAAAATTAAAATAGACAGTTTGCTGTCTTCAGCAACAACAGAAAAACATTTGGTATACAAATGTAGCAAAACGTGTGCATACAATTGGATGCTTATTCATGACACTATGTGATCAGTTTCTAACGGATGTTCTACCTTCCTCGTTATATTAGACTACTTCACAGGAGAACAATTTCACTTCATTGCAATGACACTGAATGATTACCATGTAAAACAACATACTTGCTCCAGGGACTACAAGCAGGTATAATCCTTCTAGGGTGGCAACAACTGCTTCTCCATAAAGGTTTTTCCAAGGAATCTTCAAAGTTAATTTATCTAAAGAAACATAATTTCCGTCATAAATCCTTATTTGACTGCTAAAGAGGATACAAATAGATTTCTCACTTCCCATGAAAAGGACAAAACTCTTTAGGCATTTAGTATGTTTGTCATTTGGGGATAAAAGGGAAGGATGGTATTTAAAGTACATATTTTATACTTTCCAAACTTTATGACAAGTACTTCATTTGATAGATCAAATAGTAATCACAGCAATCTGGAATAGGAAAGGCAGCTCAGTCTGAGAGGGGTGAAATTAATCATTTTTGTTCAGCAAGGTCGTCAGTGAGGACGTTGGAGGCAGAGCTCTGCACTGGACACACCTGAAGACTGCACACGCTCTTCCTGCCTCACCAACAACTGAATCAACACAGTACTGCCTGGCCATCAACACGGCCACTGTAAATACTACCTGTGGCCATCAACACAACCCTTGTAAACAGTGTCTGCAAGCAGGAACCAAAGCAGCAGAGAAATCCCTTCTCTCTTTTATGAATGTGGGCAGCAGGTCAGACGGCTATGGAAGGAAGAGGCCAGATCTGGAGGCAAGGCGCGCTGTTTCACAATCAGCATTAACTTCTTTTATGGTGCTAATGCTATACAACTCAGATTTGTTACTTTACAAACACATACTGACAAAGCAGAACACTCTTTCTCTCTTTAAAACAATGGTATTAGGTGGAGCATGATGGTGCATACCTGTAATCTCTGTGAGCAGTTGGGAGATGAGAGCGGGAGGATTGGGAGTTCAAAGCCAGCCTCACCACACAGCAAGTTCAAAGTCAGTTCAAAGTCAAAGAGAGGCAGAAATGAACCCATAAAAACTATCACTCTTTATAGAAGAACTATGGTCCTAATCTCAGTAACTTATTTGGTATTGTTTGAGGAGTGCACGGCAGAAGAGAGAAGAGATCTGAATTTTAAAACAAGTAAAAAGGGGCACCTTATCATAACTCTATTTTTTCCATATCTCTAGAACTCCTCTTTCCGAGGCCACAGACAGCTAACGTCCCGGCCAGCTGTCATGATTACTACAATTCTGTCCTAACCTTTCCTACCCCTGTTGGCTTCCATGTTCCAAAAATAAAGTATCAATTATCTACCTTCAATGTAATTTTTATTTAATTATTTTATCCAAATGATTTCTCAGACAGCATGTATGTATGTGTACCACATGCATGCCCAATGTCTGGAGAGACCAGAAGAGGG
Organism: Myodes glareolus; assembly: GCF_982192425.1. Classification (NCBI taxonomy): domain Eukaryota; kingdom Metazoa; phylum Chordata; class Mammalia; order Rodentia; family Cricetidae; genus Myodes; species Myodes glareolus. Next base: position 26,867,172 of record NC_142029.1, on the reverse strand, counting down.
TGTTGCATCCCGATAACTGGGGTTAGGAGATGTGGGTTCTGAGGACTGAATCCAGTTCCTCTGCACAAGCAGCCAGTGCTCTCAACTGCAGAGCCATCGCTCTAGTCCCCTTCATTATAATTATAAAAAGTAATGACATTAGGCGAATGCCGCTAGCAAGACTTATTAGAAAAGAATCTGATTTGACTCATGTGTGGATGTAAAGTCATATGATCAGAATCACTGGCATTATGGAAATCTACTACAGTAGAAGCTTTCTAAAATTTATGCATATATGAAGGCGATCTAAATAAAATAGTCAGATAATGGGGGAGACAGAGCCCCAACTGGCCGTCTCATTGCTGGCTAAAGGGGCCCGAAACCCCAAACAACCCAGGCTAGTGCCAAGACTACAGGTTGCTCTGCACAGACTGATGGCAAAACCTCACGCTAAAGACATCACTACACAACTCAGTGACTATGAAGAAGCCGAGTTGTTCCCTAGATAGAGTCTTCAACCCTACATTCTAGCATCGTTGGTACAGGAAGATATCTGAATACTAGCAAAGGAGAAACATAAACATAAACACACCCACAAACCCTAAAATCTACAATGCTGTCTTGTCTACAAGATACACTAAGGCAATGGTAGCACAGAGTTTGTGGGAGTAACCAATCAATGTCTTATTTGATTTAAGACCCACTCCACAAGATGCAAGTCATACCCAATACCGCTTGGAGGAACAAGAACCTGAGACTACATATCCCAGGGACCTAAGGGAAAACCAAATACTACTGACTTTAAAAAATTAATAATAATAAATGTACCAATAGGGCGATGGTGACATATGCCTTTAATCTCAGCACTCTGGAGGCAGAGGCAGAGGCAGGTGGATCTCTGTGAGTTTGAGGCCAGTCTGGTCTACAGAGCAAGTTCCAGGACAGGCTCCAAAGCTACCCTGTCTTTTAAAAAGCCAAATAAATAAATAAAGCGATAAAATGACTCCTAATGACATTCTAAACACTCATAGATCAGTGCCTTGCTCAGCCAACATCAAAAAAACTTCCTCCTGCAGTAGATAGAAACAAATAAAGACTCACAGTCAGACATTATGCAAAGAATAAGAGATCTCAACGAGATGTTTCTGTTAAATCCCTCCTGTCAGGACACAAAGAACCCTGAGAAAGATGAAGCCAGAAAAAGTATAAGAGCCAGAGGAGATGAAAGACCCCAGGAAAACAAGACCCTCTAAATCAACATGATCAAAGCTCCTATGAACTCACAGAGACTAGGAAGATGCACAGGGCCCGCACCAGGGTCTGTACCAGGTCCTGCACCTATGCAGTATGGACTCCAGTTGAGTGTTTACATGGCATCCCTGAGCACGCACATGAGTGGGCACCTGACGCTTGTGCCTTCTCGGGCTCTTTTCCTTCTGTTTGCTTTGTCCGGTTCCAATGTGTTAAGTTTCATTATATTGTATTATATTATATTTATTATACTATTATCCTTTAGAAGACTGTTTGCTTTCTAATGAGAGACTTTGGATCCCGATGGGAGGGGAGGTGGGAAGGAACTGAGATTAGTGGAAGGAAAATGGTAATCAGAAAATATTATATGAGAAAAAAATCTATTTCAATCAAAGGGTAGAAAGGATGCTTAAAGAGCAAAGAATAAATCCCTAAAATTTGGTAGAATAGTGATTGAAGAAGGGGAATAATAGAATCTAGCAGTAGGGTAGGAGTGGACAAATGAGTCATTAAGTCAAATTCTACAGTAATAGTAACCCATGTAGAGAGATAAATTGATGATAGAGAGATGATAGATAGATAGATAGATAGATGGATGGATGGATGGATGGATGGATGGATGGATAGGTAGGTAGGTAGGTAGGTAGATAGATAGATAGATAGATAGATAGATAGATAGATAGATAGATAGATAGATAGATAATAAACAGATGAATGGATGGATGGATGGATGGATAGATGGATGGATAGATGATAGATAGTAAATAGATTGTAGACAGATAACTGATAGATTCAGATAGACAATTTTGTTTCCTTAAGTTAAAATCAGGTCACATGGACTATTTGAGAGAACTCTGTAGATTAAATTTCCTATTGAAAATTTTCTTCAGCATACACATTTGCTGAGTTATGGATGACAGATGAGAATTTAGCTGTAAAGGAGACTTTGTACTTACCAAAGCACATCCTCCATACCACATTGCTGCATAATATATTAAGTGATGATGAGTGAACACACAGGAGGGAAATGAACTTCATTTAAAGTCTATTTAACAGAGTTTTTGAATTGTATGACTTTCACATATATAAAGAAAATATACAGGAAATTGGGTTATCAGCTTTGAAAATAAAGATGTTTTGTGTAGTAGTCAAAGACTGGAAGTCATGACCATATTTCAAAATGCCCTTCTGTTTTAGAAAGTAACTTTCTAATCCTTTGTCCTTTAAAAAGTACATAGGTATTATATATGGTATACATTAGTTTAAAACTCTGAAAATAATTAAACCAAAAACTTCCCACACTTTTGGTAAAGCAAAGATGAATTGTCGAGTTTAACAGTACAGGTAAAGTAAAAACTATAACAGACTAAGTAATTCAATGAAGGGTGAAGTACTTACCGATTTGGCCAGCCTTGACTTTGAAAGGAACATCCAATTCACTCTTCAGAAGAAAGAAAAACATTAAAGGGCTTCTCTATGCAACCCCCAAATCACTTCTGTACATCAATGATATACAGTTGAGCAACTCATGGCTATGAATGCTTCCTTAAACAGTGGTTTTACATAAAGAAGTCACAGAGAAGCAAAATTATCAATAGAAGGGCATTCATAAGGAAAGTGATTGCATAAACAGGTTATTTTTTAAAATGAAACAGATAGACACTGTTTACCTGAAATGCAAGAAGTGGGAAAGAACGGGATCCGTGCACTTAAGTCAGCTAAAAACAATTACTTAATAATTCTCTCAGATAATACACTCAGCAAATGAGTAAACAAAACCCCCTGGAAAGGAAGACGCTAACGACTATCTACCAAGCTATCATTTCTTTTAAATAAATTATACATGCCAAACAATACTAATTTTAGCCTCATCTGGACTCCTGGTTGCTAAGCCATAATTCTCATTCATAAAGATGACAAATCTTCAGAATTATTAGATTTTAATAAGACTTTCTGCTAGTTAATACCTAATATATAGGAATGCTGTGAATATCTGAACACTGAACTACAATACTATAGGCTATAGCTAACAAAGAATCCATTTTCATGAGCATACAATTCCACAAACATCCTGGGTTCAGAGGAACTGAACACAGTACCTTTGACAAAAGAATTAGAAAAAACAGTAACTCTGACTTCCAGGGGTCTAGAAAGGTATATTCAACATGAGGCACTTAATAAGTGCTGTCTTGTGCTCATATTTTTTTACACTTGGAATAATTTTAACAATGAATAAAGTTCCCATTTCCAAGTAAAACTTCAGGCTAGGGACACAGCACAGTGTGTCAGCACCTGCCTGGCACACAGAAGACGTAAGGGCCAACCCACAAAACCATAAAGAAAAACCATCAACAAAACTGAGTTGGTTAAATTATGAAAGGGGTCTAATTTTAACTAATAAAGTTATGAATTATGAAGCAACTTATTATTTTAATTTTAATCAGAAAAAAAATAGCTGACAGCTCAATCTGTCTTCTGGGAATGTAAATGAGTACTGTGCCCACGGTTGTATTTATATTTATTTCCTACAAAATCTCATAAAATGAGAAAAAGAAAAACTTGATTCTAGCCCCTATCAACAGAATCATTAAGTTCTAAATTTTTAAATAAAACGTTATAAATGGTGGCATGCCACATAAACTCAGGGAAGGACAGTTAAGTATTCTGAGTTTTTCCAGTGTGCCAGCTCTCTTTCTCATCTTGGCAGGCCACAAAGCCAAGGCGTGGTCTGCTACCGAATGAATGCTCAAGCATAATAAGACACTGAAACTAAGAAATAAGAAAATCTAGCACATGTTTGTAATCTTGGCATTTGAAAAATGGAGGCAGGAGAATCAAGAATTCAAGGTGAGCCTTAGCTATATAGTGAATATGTGGCTACATTAAACCCTATCTCAAAAGCGAAAAAAAAAGCATGTATGCATGCACACAGGAAGCACACATGCAGGAAATCTGAAATGTGGTCAATACACATTCTTAAGTGACATCAGATTTCAGTTTTGTACAAGGTAAACCCATTGGGTGGAGAGGGTGAATGCTGCTTTGCTTTCAGCTCAACAACAAATGATGCAAATGCCTCACTATAGCTAAGGTGTCAGTACCTTACTATTATCTCAGTACTCCCAGGCTAGCTTATCACTGCGGTACCTCCATACCATCTAGATCACTGGTTAGCACCAAGCCGTAATTTGCCTGGAGAATGTATAAGGATAATTTGAAGAAAAATATTTCTGTAAGACAAATGGAGATAGCAAAGCTATAACAATCAAATTAGGTCATAAAAAGAACTCCATTTTACAAAAAAAAAAGAAAGAAAGAAAGAAAGAAAGAGAAAAAGAAAGGAAGAGAAAAAGAAAGAAAGAAAAAAGAAAAAAGGAAAAGAAAAAATACTAAAAGCTATACAATCAAATTAAGTCATGGAAAGAATTACATTTTGCAAAAAATAAAAAGCACTATTTTGATCATTGGAGGAAAACTGTAAATCTTTAATCCATAACTTCCAATGGCAAATAGTTAAATAAGGAACCCAGCTTGGTGTGGCTCAGTCACTTTATCTGGTACCTGGTACAGATGCCTAGTAACCAAACATTTCTAAGAGCCTGCCAAACTAACAGAGTTATTACACGTAATTTAAAAATAATAACCCTTACCAGAGCATTTTCTTTTATCTGCAGATTATCTAAAGCCACATTACCTGTAAAAGGAAAAGACAAGAAATACAACATTAATACAGTCATCAGTATAATGTGTCACATCTACCAAACACCAAGGATGCAAAGCTACAGTTAAGAACATAGGTGAAAGAATGTGAGAATTCAAAGTCCAGCAGGAGGCAGAGGCTAGAACGTATCTGCATTATGGAACAAAACAATGGAGGACATGGGAAAATGTTTGAAGAACAGTGTTTACTAAAAGGCTACATACCACCCAGATTGATATAACTTTTTAAAACTATGTATGTGTATGTATGCAAAACACCAACAAACAGAAACTAAACAAACATAAGCCATGACACCATAATGCCACTTCCACGACTAATACGTGTTTCCCGTGTATATGGAATATTTCAATTTTTCTAAAACAATTGTTGAAAGTTACAAGAAAGGCAAAGACGCAGGGAAGCCACTCCCACCCAGGAATGGGTGGGAAATACTACAGGCTTGTACTTAGAGAGGAGACAATGAGTTCTGCTGTCAGGCAGTCTCTACAATACAGCTGGAAGGAAACTAAAATCAGGAACAGCCAGATACGGTGATCTATGCCTGTGACCTCAGCGCTTGGGAGGCTAAGGCTGAAGGACAGCTATTAGTTTGAGGCCAGTGTGGACTGGATAGTGAATTCTAAGTCACCCTGTACTACAGAAGTAAGCCTCTCCCTCAAAATCATACATAAATACATACATATATACACACAGAGATACATACATATATACCTAAAATAAAGTAGTAATTCCAGTGTCAATCAGGGGCCATCACAGTAAAAACTAATTTTGGAGTCAGACTTGAAAGGATGGCATCACTGCCAAACATAAAAATCATAGGGCAATCCTAGAAGAGTATTCAGCACTTGGATGAATTTTTTTTTTGTATTAATGTATCCAAGTATTTTGTCTTCATGCTTGCCTGTGCACATGAAATGCCTATGGAGGCCATAAGATGGTGCCAAATCCCCTGGAAGAGGAGTTACAGACTGTATGAGAGGCCAACTAGGTGCTGGGAATTGAATCCAGGTCCTTTGCAAGAGCAGCCACAGTGCTCTTAACCACCAAGCTACCTATCTTTCTCACCCAGAGAAATCATTCTTAATGAGGGTATTCTCTAAAATCACAGAGGCACAGAGATAGCTCTGTATTCAACTGTATTACCTGATGTCTTACATAGAATTGCAGAGAGGCCCCATTTGAGCCAACAGAGGAGGTGCACAGAACACCTATTTTCAGCCATTTGAAGCAGTCTAACAAGCCCTAAGGTCACCAGAGCACCCCGAGCCTCCTCATGAGCTCTGACTGCTCCACCCAGAGATTCTCAATGAGTGGGCCAATGGTCACCAGGAGTGCTCAGATCATCCACACTGAAAATGATATTTTCACAATTGGTAAGACAGTAAAATGCATGTAACATACAAATGTGAAAATATATAAACATGTATATCTTCAGGAAACAGAGCTGTTTCTACAGCAGTGAACTATGGTTCTACAATGGAGTAACTGGCATCGACCACTGCCAACAAGGCAAATAGGGTTTAAAGAAGTATACTTTAAAAACTGACAGAATGGCAGGGTGGTGGTGGCGGCACACACCTTGAATCCCAGCACTTGGGAGACAGAAGCAGGCAGATCTCTGTGAGTTCAAGGCCAGGTTTCTCTACAGAGCAAGTTCCAAGATACACAAAGAAACCTGTCCTGAAGGAAAAAAAAAACTGACAGAATAGCAACTTGATATATCATAGCTGGCTGACAGTCATGGGAGGCCCAAGCTTTTCTGAAGAGAAACAGAGGAGGAGGAGTAGAGTGGGGGTGGAGCAGAGAGACTGGGAGGGAGGAGGGGGGGAAACTGTGGTAGGAATGTAAAAACAAAATAAATAAATAAATAAATAATCACAAAGAAAAAAACTAACAGAATATTGTAAGTAGTGATCCATCACTAATGGTGGGACAAAGGTGATATGGGATGCCCTTCTGGATGCTGTCACGATGTTTTATTACCATTGGCTAATAACGAAGCTACTTTGGCCTATGGCAGGGCAGAATATAGCCAGGTGGGAAAATTAAACTGAATGTAGGAAGAAAAAAAGCGGAGTCTGGGAGATGCCAGCAGCCGCTGGAGAAGCAAGATGTGAGGTAACAAGCCACAAGCCTCATGGTAAAATATAGAATAATAGAAATGGGTTAATTTAAGTTGTGAGAGCTTGTTAATAATAAGGTTGAGCTAATAAGCTAAACAGTTTGTAGTTAATATTAAGCCTCAGAGTGGTTATTCGCCAACTAGTGGGCAGGAGAGACAATTCCAATTAAAAATGGTGCCCACCATCTGGCATAAAACCACATAAGACCTAAAAAAACCCACATAAGACTTAAAAAAGGAGGGCTTCTAGACCCACAAAAATGGGAGTCAAGTGCAGTTTCTTGGTAGCTCTAATTTTTCAGATAGGCTGTTATTTGCTGGAGTTGAACTGATGCACAACTCCTTTAAGAGATGACTTCCTGGTTCATGCTAGCAGCAGGGACTGCTCTTTCAAGAGGTCCTGCTATGGAACATTTGAATGAGATTCGTGGGTAGCATGCTGCAAGCTACTTGATGGACTCACTGTGCCCCTAGAGTTGAAGTGCTGAGCATGGATCCCGGGCACAGAACATATCTTTGTCATGTTGGAAACCCGAATACAGCAGAGCCATCAGTCAAAGCCAAGGTTTTGGTCCTAGCCATGCCTGCTTAGTATTTTTAAAACTCTTTTTAAAAATGATTACAGATGCACAATAAAGACAGATTCAGACAAAAAGGCCTCTAAATGGGTCATAATGTTTGAGAAATTTGCACAGGCTTGAGAGAGAGAGAAGATATAGGATAAACAGAGTCATAGATTAAAAAAATAAAGATAATAAACTGAGGTTCTTAAAAAGTAAATAGAGCAATAAAAATATTATTAATAAATGGAAAATATAGAGTCCAGATTATGTATATATACTACGTGTGAATTTTTTGACTGTTAATGAACTAACTGCAGAGAGACATTTGATTGTGGGAGCTGCTAAGCTAAACCAACATAAAGGTATCTTGACTTCAAAATTTGGGTCTAAGGTTATGTGGCTTTGGAAAAGAGGATCTACTTTTGTTTCCACAGTAGATGAGAAGCTGTGAATTCCTTCCAGGCTAATATAGTTTGATCCAGCAAGACCCCCTAAGAGATCTCCATGGGAGTGATGGCCAAGGTGATTCAACATCCAGAGCAGCTTCAAGACAACTGCCTGAGATGATGTGGCCTCACAGACTACTACAGTCAAGATTTAACCATAATTCTAAATTTTATCAGGATCCCCATAATATTACCAGCACCCCCAATCAGCAGGAAGCAGAATAAACAAAACTACACCCAAAGTCCCAAAATATTATTTATAAATATTTGCTTTCATTTAAAGGTGACTGATTATAAATGATCAATGGTCATAGTCAATCTCTTTCTAAAGAAAAAAGAGGGATATGATATAGAAATGATGAAAAAGAGGTAGATTATTGAATCTACTTTAATCCAAAAACAACTGTTAATCTCAAAATACTTTATACTTGTATGGATTTTGGTTTATTGATAAAAATTTAAAGTCAATTCTGTTATATGTATATTTCTACTCTTAAATATGTTTATGCATCTCATTTTAAAATGTATAGTCAAAAATACAAATTAAAAGTCATCTATAATAGTCAAACTTACAATCATGTTAGTTAGGTTTTCTATATATGCATGAGATATGAGATATATTTCAGATGAATAGGTAATCTTCAAACACTTCAAAGACATACAGAATATGGCATTTAAAATATTTTAAGAACTTAGACTTTTCTCAACAGTGAGACATGTCTGCTCCTGGCAGCACCAATAATTTCAAGAGGATGATGGGCATTGAAGAAGTTCCTTATGGAGTTTGTTTTTAATGTGGCAAAGCTAGCCATTTGGACAAAACAAAACAACAACAACAAAAAAAAAAAACTGCTCTTGCCTGGATGGCTTGGCTATATGCTGTATAAACTGAACATGCAGGACCCACAAGAAAATGACCACTAAACTTTGTCAAAACAAAGTAGGGTGGTCCTTCAGGGTTTCTGCTTCACAGAATAAACTGCCAGACACTCTAAAGGACACAGAAAAAAGTGATTGACAAGCTGACAATATAGGTCGGACAGCCTTTCAAATTTCCTGCTTCATTGAAAAGTCTGCCAGATACTACGGGCCTGTAGGCTGAAGATGGATGCACTGACATTAGAGAACTATGAGTGACTGGCCAGGAAGCCAGATGTCTCTGTCATTTCTAGAGTTGTGGAAGTTCCTTACAATGCACTTCCTGTTTACTTAGGTAATATTATAGCCTTCTGGGATCTTTGATGGAGTTGAAGACTAGATAGCTATAGCTTTCTGTAGTTATAATAAAAGATAAATATAAAACTTTAAGCTCTCAAAGACAGAGTATTTTAATTTTGCTACAAATAGACTAAATATTATAACTGTAATCCTTGCTTGAAAATTGTTTTATTATATGTAATTTTACAATGTTAAAGTTAAAACCTTCCTTTTTAACTAAACAGAAAAGTGGGATACCCTTCTGTATGCTGTGAATATGTTTTATTATCATTAGTTAATAAAAAAGCTGCTATGGCCTAAGGCAGGGCAGAATAGAGTCAGGCAGGAAATTCAAGCAAAGATAAGAGAACAAGAAGGTGGAGTCTGAGAGATGCCAACAGTAGCCAGAGAAGCAAGATGTGTGATAACAAGCCACAAGCCTCGCAGTCAAATGCAGAATAATAAACTGGGTTAAGTTAAATTGCGAGAGCTAGTTAACAATAAGCTTTAGCTAATGCTAAACAGTTTGTAAATAATTTTAAGCCTCAGAGTGGTTATTTGGGAACTGGAAGGCAGGAGAGAAACCTCCAGTTACACAAAGGATAGCTTTTTATTAACTGTTTCCTGTAGTTTCCAATTTTTATGATTACCAGGTTTCTTTTAAGTAAAATCATGACACAAAATAGGAGAAATGAGGAAACAAAAAATAAAATAGTAAACTCTAAGTTCAATTTGTCTCAACATTTGTATATTATTTTTTCTCATACTTTACATCTACTTTACTTTCAGACACATAAAACTAACAAAGAATTAGCTAGGTTTGCTCATACTTCCTGGATACAAGATACAAACAGTATCATTTGGTCGCTATTTGCACTAAAGGAGGAGCCACAAGTCCAGTACTAAGAGAGGAAGGAAAATGAGCAGTCTGCAGATCAGCAGCATCCCAGTGAATGGGGGAAAGAGCATTCATCCCTCAGCCCGTAGCCTGTTCCCTGACTAGGTGAAGCCCCAGCCAACTCGCCAACGCAGTGCACGCTGTTCTGCAGGTACATGTGCATCCGTTCCATCCCATGGCCCAAGTATGCAGAAACTTCCACTTAAATAATCTGTAAGACTGAAAACATATCTCACCTAAAAATCGATCACTTCATAATGAGCTGAACACCAGCAAAAAATATCGAAAAAAAAAAAAAGATATCGCTTTCCTTCCAGAAATAGTAATTTCAAACACACTGAAGTGACTTCCCTGTTCAACTAGATCACCAGAGATAAGAACACTCAGAAGCCACAGAACATTTCTAGGGGGAAAAAAAAAAAGCATAGACAAATAACTGTGTCTTATCTTAAAAATAAAGAAAAGAAATGCGGTCAGGAGGCTAACAATGGGGGTAGACAGGCTATACTCTGCCCACAAGGGAAGCACGAAGGCCAAGCACACTGCCAGGTGGCACTTAACCTCAAGTCCACGGACACCCAGGAGAGAGACAGGTAAGGAGCTCTGTGGTGTGGACTGAAGGATCTGGGTAAGGAGTGGAGTGTAGGAGTCCAGCTTTGAAGGAAACTTCACTCGGTGCTCACTAAAAGACTCCAGGCATTTTGGATGAGCTCACCCTGCTAAGAGTTACACAGGAAGCTTCAGAGTCAAGGCTGAAGGGCAATTTAACATGGTAAACCAAATCAGAATGTGCAAAATAATCTTCACTAATGAACTAAAGATAAAAATGAAAGCAAGTTCATTAAATCAGTAAGTAACACCATCTTTTAAAAAGAGACAGATATTAAATTAGAAGAAACGACCAAGTTAATGTAATGAATGAAAAAAATAGAGGGGCTAGAAAGATGGCTGAGTGGTTAACAGTACGTGTTGGTCTTTCAGAGGACCCAAGTTCAGTATCCAGCACTTACACTGGGCAGCTCACAGTCACCTATAATTCCAACCCCAGAGGGACCCAATGCCCTCTTCTGGCCTCCTGGGCTCTGCAGGTATTAGGCACACACACAACGCACATACATGCACTCAAACCCTCAATTTTTTTTTAATCAAATAAAACTCTAACATGAAATATGCTTGCCTAAGTTCTAAGTCCAAGGATAGCTTTCATACATGCAGTCATCTACAAAGTAAACATGGGAAACACAGTGTTGCTCTGGGCCTGGTGACACATGCCTGTTCTCCCAGCATTCAAGAGGCAGAGGCAAGAGGATCAGGACACCAAAGCTAGCCTGAGCTGCACTGGAGCTCAAGGAGAGCTGGACTACATGACTATGAAACATAAAGGGCTGGGGGTGTAGCTCAATTAATAAGCAGAGTGCTTGCCTAGCATGCACCCAGTTCTGGTTCTATCTCAAGCAGCACACACAGATCTTGTGTGGTAATATCAGATACTGAACAAAGGCAGGGGCACCAAAAGTTCTAGGTGATCCTTGATTACATAGGACGTTTGAGACTGGCCTGAGCTACATGAGACTGTCTCAAAAAAAAAAAAAACAAATAGAAAGAAAAATAGTGTTGGTATTAAATACTTTCAACCAGAAACCATCTCTCCATTTTTCAAAGGGTTGGGCTGTGGATCCCTTACATTATTTAACATTTAAGTTTACAAAAGTCCCCAATACAATTATGAACTCCTTACCGGTGTCCCTCATCACTGGTACTGAATTAACAGTGGCTTAATCACCTTAGAATGCACTTAACTACAGAAGGACAGAAGCAACTACAATGAGGCCATCAAGTGATATTCCAAAATCTATATTTAGATTGTTACATTACTGGATCCTCACAGCCTCCTGGCCAAGAGGCAGGTGGTGCATATCAAGGAAGAGAAATAGAAGGTTCCTTGAGGTTAAATGAAAGTCCTATGGATACCATGACAACCTGCACATGGAAGAGCCAACATTCTTTCTTCTGATATTCAATGTCAGGTTTCAGCACACCGTGCTCTCTTCCGGATAGCAAAGTAGAAAGGCAGAGGGTTCAACCTTTTGCATTTACCAAACAGTAGCCAGACTCTGCACTGAGAGGCCTGTTGGTGCCACTCTGGGGCTCTTCATTTTAGAGGTTATATAAAAATCCAAAAGAGAAGTGAAGAGTGGAGTTGGGATTGCAAGAGCAGTCCCTCAGGGACACAGGAGATGGCGCTGCAGATGGCCATGCCAGACCTTACATCCAAAAGGGTTCCTAAGCTACACCCCAGAATCACTCCAGGACGTGCAGATCTCACTCCCTCCCCTCTTCACATTAGCACATAAAGAAGCAGTGTTTGAGCAGGGTGGTTTCTCCAAGGCTGTAAGGCGACTGTGCCACTGTACTATGAATAGAGCCTGTGTCTCATGACTCCCTGGTCAGTTCTTAATATAAAACATGAAGATTCGTCCAAACTATGACACAACAACGACAAAAAAATGACAAGAAATAAAAACACCAGCCCCAATCTAGCCACATGGCCTGAAACAATGACAAACACCTATACAGTGAGTGCCACGTGTCTCTTGGAGACTGATGTATCTACAGTGCTTGTATCAAGTGTTTACTGACGCTCATCTCCCAAGGAAATGTGCTCAACCACTAAGCAGTCTGCAAAAGCACGAATCAATTTATTTTAATGACTCATGTTTTCACAGACACCGAAGAAAATATTGAACCAATTCGTTCCAAATGAATCGAACTATCTGACTCCAAATTGAGCCAACCCAGACTGTTTCTGCTGGAGGATTGCTGTGCAGGAGAAAGGAAGTATCTGACTCTTCCTTTCCAGTCTCCTGGTGAAACAAGAAGTCTTGGCAGAGAAAAACAGAAAGCTGTGACATCACCAAGACTTTCTCCTTTCAAACACCACATGGAGCCTGAGACCCAAGGCACTCGGCACAGCTTCCTAGCAATGGTTTCAAAGCACCAATTTTTGGCTCTATTTCTAGAAAAGGAGTGGATTTTAACTAATGAGAATCCTATTTTAAAACACAGAAAGGTGTACCCAATTTAACTTTTCAAGCAAAGGGGAAAAAACCTCCCTCTGGGACTAAGGACATGATGTCTCAGTGGTTGGGGACCCAAGTTCAGTTCCCAGTACCCACATGGTGGCTCACAGCCATCCCTAACTCCAGTTTCAGGAAGTCAAGACACCCACTTCTAGCTCCCATGGGCACTGCAAGAACATGATGCACACACGTACATGCAGGCAAAATCCAAAATAAAGTAAAATTCTTTAAAGAAAAAAAACACTCCTTCAACGGGTTTAGAAGTACTTAGACACTACAATGTTTTATATAATGAGGCTAAAGAAAGTAAAAATGAATCAAACACCTGCTTTTTCCATCATTCCCTGCTGCCCTGTAGCTACCTGCTAGGTTGTCATGCAGTAGATGTAGTTTCTTCACCTGTGTCTTCCGGGACTGGTCCTTCACCACCAGGAAGAAGGAAAGACAGAGCTGTGCACTGGGCCAGCATGCCTCGCACTGGCTGCGGACAGGGCAGCAGCACACACCTAAGGGCGGCTCAGGCTGCTCCAGCCTTGCTCAACCAAGCTCAACCTTGCTTACAGCCAAAGGAGTCGCCTCATTATTTACAGAGAAGAAACAAATGGCTTCCTTCCCATTCATGTCCTGCCAAAAAGTCCCAGTGAAGGTGAACTCCCGGTCCTGTTCCCTCATCCTTGGTGTGTGCCCCAGCACTCACTCTCTCTCCATGTGCTGCTTCCTGCCAGCGAGACAAGCTAAGCATCACAAACATAAAGTCTAAAAGGCTCCAAAATCCAAACCTTTGGGCGCTGACTTGCTACCACAGATAGAAAACTTCCACACCCAATCTTGCATGGTACACAACTGCCAAGCGCAGCACGCTGAAAATAACTGGAGGCTACTGCACGGTATGTATATGCAGTGAAATGGAATGTTATGCTAACCTGGGTGTCGTCACTAAGAAATAACGTTATACACATAAATATCCCAAATTCTGAAAAACAAAGTTCAGAATCTACAAGAATTCCAGCCCCCAGTATTTAGAATAGAAACCCCACCCATAACCGTGGGCTGGCAGGGAAAGAAAGGCTCCAGGGTGAAGGACGGGACCTGAAACCACTCCCCAGAGCCTGGCTTGCAGGGTTGTGAACTCTGTGTGCACTACACCCTGGTTCCTTCCTGTTCCTGGGCACCACAGCCACCCCTGGCATCCTACACCCATGTCTGGGGTGATCCACTGATTTAAAGGAAGTGAGAGCCACCGAATCTGAAATGGAGGCTCTTCCTGGTCCTCCACAGTAAACAGCTCGGAAAAATCAAATTGGCAGATCCTACATAGCAAGAACAGGACTTAAATTGCAAAAGATCTGACATTTCGACACACCGTTTTAGAAACATGTTACTCTTAAAGCAATTAAATCCTGGATACCTCTCAAACAGCTAAGGGCTGTGTAATTTATCTGCTGGTACCAGTTTGTGGGGATCAAAAGCCCAGATAAACATTCTCATCTGGCAGCACCTGCCCACCAGGCAGTCTGAGCCTTTGAAGGCTGCCCTACGTACTGCTACAGAAAACGCGAGCCCTGGCAAGTATAAATCCGATTGCAAAAAGTTTACTTGCTTTTTAAGAATGGAGGGGGACAAAAGATATTAACAAGCATGTATGATGTTAGCAGATGTCTTATGTTAGAGGAAACATGTTTCAGAAAAGGCAACAGCAGGCTGTCCCACCCACCATTAGCACCTATCACTAACAGTTACAGAAGACTTCCCTTAGACTTCCCCCACAGACACTGTGGTGTGTTCTCTTTACAGACTAGGAAACTGACGCTTGGAGAACTAAAATGTTCTTCTCCTGAATCCTATAGCTGGTGAATAACTGAGGCCTGTTTCTACAGCAGCAAGTTACTGAAAGGTATTTTGCATAAACCACTTTCAGAAACATTTAGGAACTGTTTGGCATTAATCTTTAAAGAATAAATTCCAAAAGACAGCCACAAAGTTGAGAACCTTTGGGCTCCTTGAAAGTTCATTATCATTATTATTGGTTTTGCTTCTTCAGTTAAAAGCCGTTACATTTATTTCTATATTGGGGCACACACCATTGTGGAGGTCAGAGGAGAACATGCAGGTGTCGGTTCGCTCCTTCTACCATGTGCATCCTAGGGATAGAACTCTGGTACTCAGGCTTGGCAGCAAGCGCACTTCCCACTGTGCTGGCTGGAGGGCCTTGTTTCTTCTTCAATTTAAAAGCAATATCCAGAGTATAGAACCTGATTCTAGACTTTCTAATTTTCTGTCCTTCTTTTCTATGCTACAATTTTCTTCTTTATTGTGGCTTTCACTGTGTGAATGTCTCATAGGCCCAGCACAATGGTTTTCAAATTATGGCACCACCTTATTTTGATTCTCAGAACTCCCTGGGCACATCCAAGAAAACACCATGCATTTTTACAAACAGGATACATGGCAGTCGTTTATGACACCTGTTCCTCTTGCTAGAAATTTCTTAAGGGTAACGTACTTTCTCTAGATCCTCTTTTACTCCTTAACTAAAATCTGCCCACCCAATAGGTCTCACTACACGCAGGAGACAATCTCCATTTTCGTCTTAGACCAGTTCCTCAACTACTACGCAGGGCTGAACAACCCTTCGGTTACAGACTTCCCATCTCCCTAGGATCTGCCTAATACATGCCTGCAGCAACCTCCTGAACCAAAAGCATTTCAGGCACTGCCAAACAGCCCCCCACTACACCCCTCCCATCCTGACAATGAACTACTGCTTTGGGCTAGTCTAATAAGCCAGTTAAGATTTACTAACTTATTCTTCAAATAGCAAAAAAATCTAAATATGTGAAACTTCTACAAGAAGATCCCTCCTGTTCCAAAGTTTTGAACATGCAAAACTTGAAGGAAAAAAAAATCAGTGACACATAAATTTTATCTGCTACCACACATAGAGTTCTCAAACAGAATTATATATAATTTTCAAACTTCCTTGAAAAGTTTTGTCAGCATCATGGGTATCTTATCAACAATTTCATTAACATTCCCATTCGATATTAAGCTCCCCAACAAAGATTAATATCAGTTTCTCCAGCAGTATTGTCAAGAGTAACAGTCAAGTCAGACAACTCGTCTCATTTCTATCTTAAGGCAAATAGGGATTAAAAGACATGTTGAGCAACAACTACAAAGCACATGACTTCCAGAGGCCATTAGTGAAGCTGTGTGGGAGCTGAGCGGGGAGCAAAACTCAGTCGCTGACTGTTCCCGGGACAGCTGCTGACAGAAACCCGTGTATCCGCTCTGGCACAGTGGACAGTTAACGCAGACTATAATGCAGACTACTGACAAACTATATTATTCTAAAAGAGAAAATGAAACGAAGCTGAGGACCGAAGCTCGTCCCAGAGTGTCACTGGGCAGCATCGAGGCCCGGAGTTTGACCCCCAGGACCACAAAATAAATTGTGGCAGAAAACAGGATAAAGGAAAGTCTCCATTGCTAGATCTCACTACAAGACAGTGAGGCCGGGGGTGCCACAGCACTGTAACCCTGAAACTCAGCTGTGAGGGAGCTCAGAACCTCCAGATTGTGTTCACTGTCCAGACTGTTTGCAGACGGCCCTACACCATACTGACACTGGAAGGGCCCTCAGAGGCTAGCAAGTCCAACTTCTAATGCTGGAAGTGAGCAAGAGTTGATAGTGAAGGAATCTGCAACCGCACCCATGCGTTTTATTTCATTTTTAAAAGACCTAAACACAGGACAGGCAACTGCTAAGGCCTGAGCAGTGCTTACACGGGAATATCATCTTGCCAGGAGTGACTCAAACTCTCCCAACCGTACAAACACGTTCTCTGTCACAGCTGGAATGAAGAAGCCAAGGTCCATACAGTAAATGCTTTTCCAACACACCAGCAGGTCTAGAACTATGTATGGGCTTTCTCTATCAGCGTTCGCATTGATCTGAAGCCCTTTTTTTCCCATTTCAAATGTTGTTCTTTAATAAATGACATTACTGCAAGAATTCTGAAGAACAAACACCTACAGCAGGCTCTAGACATTTACCTCCTTTTAGCAACTTTCCCTTTTGCGGTCTGTGGCAGGGATGGGTATCCAAAGTATGTATTTATAGGAAAACCACCAAAAAATGAGCAGAAGCCTAGTTTAAAATACAACAAGCTCTTCCACAATTCAGGAGACAAGTCATAAATCTGTGGCAGCATTGTCCAATAAAAATGGGGTGCCTCTGTGTAACCATTCGTTTTAGGAGCCAGAGTTTGTGGCAGACGTAATGTGGAAATCCTTTGTAATCGCTAATGTAGAAATGTAATGTAACATGAGAAACGAGCCCAGCGGAGTGGATAGGAACAGCCCATCCATTCTAGGTCCATGATTCTGCTTCTTGTAACCTCAACATAAACTGACTTCATAGCCCGATGATGGTCTTGAATTTTAATAACGTGCTTACCCCATCTACTCGGATACCATTTTAGCAGGCAGTCAACATAACTGAGATACTGTTTTTTACTCCATTAGAAGTAATGCTCATCTTCAAACCCCAGTGCATTTTAAACTCGGAGCAGGTCACGCACATTTCAAATACTGGTAGAATGGCTAACTTCCCCATTGGTGAACGCCAACCAGACAGAGCAAGACTGTACTTAAACTGCTGACAATTAAACGCAGTTCCATCCATTTCAGTTGGCTGTTGTTATTTAATTTTCTCCCTAAGCTGACAAGATTCCCAAATCTTACAGTAAATTAGTAAACAAATGAAAGTTACTCTCCATTTCCCCAAACCCCCAATTTGTGCTGGAATTCTGTGGTGCTGAGGAGGCTTGAGGCAGGCGCAGGACCACTGAGTTACACTCGCAAAGGCAAGCTTACTGAAGAACGCAGAAGTAGACTACAATCACAAGACTTTTCTACCCCTAATCTCCAGGATAAAAACCTTGGCAGGTCTTCCCGCACTTGCACCCGAGCAGACAACCCTAATTAATGACGCCTCTGGCCAGTGGCTTGAATATCTATTTCAAAACAAAAAACTGCAGGGCCCTCTGACGAACGAGGAAGTGGCCCAAGGTAGGAATCCCTGGGTTCAGATTCCTTGGGGACAGGCACGCCTTTCTTCTCAATGTCATCCTTGCCCATCCGACCTCCTCGGGTCTGGGACCCAAAGAAGGAAACCCGGTCCTGGGGACATGAGATGCAAGGGGAGATGGGCTAACACTGTGGGGAGCATGAGCCGCGCTCTGACGACCGCAGCTGAGGTAAATATTTTTTTTTTCCTTGTTGTTATACTGAGGGGTTAGAGGACCGCTGAGCAGCGCGATACCCCTGCGCGGGGAAGTCGACCACAGGAGCATGCCCAGCGGGGGTCCCTGGGGTTCCCAGGCTCCTCCACGCGCAGCCCCCGCTCCCACGCCGGCCGGCCTTGGCGTAGCGCTTACCGCCCCAGATTCCCAGCTTTAGCTGGGACTTGTTCAGGTTCTCCACGTAGTCCCCTAGGAAGCGGTTCAGCAAGTCTGCGACCACCGACTCCAGCACCATGGCGGGGACCAGGAGGCGGGAGAGGGAGGAGCCGGAACGCAGCACGCATTGGAGGGCGGTGGCCCGCGCCGAGACTGACAGCTGCGGCCCGCCCCGCGCCGCGCGTGCGCGACGCCGCCAGTGCGCAGGCGCCCTTCCCCCACCGGCCTCGCGTTTTCAGGGGGCCGACGTGAGAGAGAGTGAGGCCTGGGGCAAAGCGGTGTGGGGCTCCTGAACGAAGCTCCGCATTCGAATCCCCGGTATCTCATAATCCAGTCATTAGTAGTGCACACCTCTTAATCCCGGCACTGGAGTGACAGAGGTAGTAGGGTTAAAAGTTCAAGGTCATCCTTGGCTACTAAGCCAGTTCAAGGCCAGACTAGGCTGTGTGAGGCCCTGTGTTAGAATTTTTTTTTTAAAGTAATGAAATAGGCTGGTGAGATGGCTCTGCGGGTAAAGGCCTTGCATACACACATACAGAGAGAAAGTCAAGGCTACATACTTAGACCCTGTCTCAAAAATAAATTAATTAAGGCTGGACCTGGTGACAAACAGCTTTAGTCCCAGCACTAAGAGGTAGGCAGATCTCTGTGAGTTCAAGGCCAGCCTAGGCTACCTAATGAATTCCAGACCAGTCACAGCTACACAATGAGCCTCTGTCTCAAATAAATAAAAAATAGGGAAAATACAAGGAAAAAACAAAAAACAACAGTGCTAACCAGTAACTGATTAAAGACCTACCTCAGTCTTCCATTCTTGCCACGTAAAATAAATCCTCAACCATTTGTTTTTCCTTACTCTATCAGACTAAACCCAGATCCTCCCAGCTTCCCTTTCCATAAGCAATGAGCAGCAAATCTGCCTGCTCTATACTGATTGTTTCTTTAATTCTTCTGCCTCCCTTGTTCCAGCTCACCAGTAACTGCTAACTGGCCCCACTGGCCTCCGGTCTCTTTCTTTATTCTTCAGACTGACACCAGAGGTCTCGTTTCCAAAGCACAGATGAATCTGTTAGTCACCTGCTAAAAAATAATAACCTGATATTTACAATATACTCTTCAATCTTATCCAACAGTGTCCAGCATTTAGAACACTCACTTCAATCTGTCTCAGGCTCCATACCCCTTGGGATAGGTAATCTCAGTTGTCAACTTGATAAGATACACAATCACCAGGGTGATGGGCCTCTGGGCATGTCATTGGGGAATTAATCTTGATTTGGATAACTGAGATGGTAAAGGCTGCCTCCTGTGAGTGGTACCCTTCCTGAGGCTGGGATCCTGAACTGTATAAAAGAGCATCGTCTCCCTCTCTCTTCCTCTTCCTCCCTTTCCCTCTCTCTCCCCCTCCTCCCTGCTTCTTGGTTGTGGCCTCCATGTGACTAGCTGCTTCAAATTTCTAACGCCTTGCTCTGTGAGTCAAAATAACGCTTCTGTCCTAAAGTTGCTTTGGTCGTATTAGATCACAGCAATGGGAGTGCCTACAGTCCCTCCTAAGCCCTCCCTGTCCCTGCTTCTGGCCCTACTGCCTGTCCACTGAGTAGTCTAAAGAAACAGTATGTTACTGCCGGTATGGGGTGTTGCTGTTGATATGGGGTGTGCAATAAAAACAAAGCAAAATGACACAAGGGTGTTTGGAAAACAGTGAGACGAGAAAAGTGGGCACAGCAGCACACTGTGGTCAAATGAACAAAGGAGAAAATACAACCTTGTGAGAGGTGTGGGCAAGGCTAACTCTCCAATGATCATTCCCTAAATCTCAACAGCATTTCACAGTTTTGAAAGAGTGTATAAATATGCTCCTATGAGCCTAATTCCATCTTTTTTAACCTGTATCTCAGGAATTCTGTCATTAGTAGTCATTTTCCTGTAATACTCATTAACAATTTGTAGGGTAATTAATTTTAATAGTATAAACCTATTAGAGAAAACTGTAGTTGAAATTTAAGCTCGGAGTGCTAAGCGATTCCTCCTGATCACGTGGGAATTACTAATTTCCTTCTTTGAACACTGCCACCCTTTCCCCTGTCAACAATCACACAATTTAGTCACCACTAGACTATCAGTCATTGTTCGTTCTTTCAAAGGCTACTAGCAGAATAAAAAAAAAAGAAGAAGAAGAAGAAGTAGGAAATTCAAACACTTTAGTGCAAATAGTGGTATTCTGTGCTAATACGAGATTTCACCATTTCCCACTCTGAGCTTGTTTACAGGTGTGGTGGTTGGCTGTGTGCCTCCAGGAACAGCCCAAATTCACCATATTCCTTTAAAAAATTGAAAATGGACATTCCATTTTCAATTTTTTAAAGAATTTATGATATCAAACTGGACAGGAAAAATCCCACAAGGCTTCAACACCACACAAAGAACCATAGGCAACTGAAAAATGCTGAGGTGGCCTTCCCCAGGGAAAAGCATATCATGGGTGTCCAGTGTCAAACAGTCAGCCCTGAACACATACACATCAGTAACATTATAAGGACTGAGCAGATTATATTTAGGAAGATATACACATATACATAATCACATAAATACACATATATACATGCAATAACAATCGATGAAAAAGAGGCCATGACTTTGAGGGGGAAAGAGGAGGATCTGTAGGAGAGTTGGAAGGGAGGAAAGGGAATGGAGAAATGTTGTAATTATATTACCTCAACCTATCAATAAATAAACAGAAAAACTTAAGAACCTCATACATGGGTACTGCGTCTGCATCATATCCACCTCATCCTACCTTTCCCCATCTTAAAACAAGCATAACTAATGTCAAGAAACACCACCATGGGTGGACAGATGTGCTGCTTGCAACCATCGATGAGCACTGCACAACTGTGGTGCACAGAAACTGACAGATAAAATAAAACAAGAGTAATTTTAAAATTAAAACACAATCAGCAGCACAATCACAAAAGTACAACCCTATAGAGCAGATAAATTGGAAGCAGGGGATAGACTAAAAAAAATGAACACTGTAGTGACTAAGGTTATTACGTGCTTTTTAAACCTGAAGTAATGAAGGTAAGAACACCTTAGGTTGTCTCAGTCCTCCACATGTGCACCAAAGCATGTACGTACCTGCATACACACACACATCGCATGCGCGCGCCCACACACACATACATACCACATGTGCGTGCACACACACACCACACGTGCACACGCACACACAGATTGACGAGGAGGCCTAAGCAGGTGAAAGACAGGAGGCAGCACATCAAGGAAGCTGACAGAACATCTGGTTATTCTAACCACCTGAATTAACAGAAGACACTGAAGACCACAGAGAAAGAGCGGCTCCCCCCATGCTCCACACGTTGATGACTCTAAAGCTGAAGCCCACAGGTCCTTTCCGCCATGCTGTCCTGGGAGGATGGGATTGTAACTTAGAGCATCAGCCGATAACCTCATTTGCTTTCTACACACCCAACCTCCAGCACACTATTTTGGTAACCTTTTATTATTATTATTACTTTCTTTTTATTGACACAGAAAAAAATTGTTCCTTTTACTAGATAGGACTCCATGTGATTTGGGGTTCATCTACTTATCAAGGAATGTTCTGATGAGGATAATTAACATAGCCATCACTTTAAGTCTGTATTTGCCTGGATGGTTTATGCATTCAAAGTCTTTTCTAGGCATTTCCATAACCCAATATTGCTAATTATCTCCACCCTACTGCGCCACAGACCACTAGAACACATCGCTTCTCTAACTTTAACCCGTTATCCAACCTCTCCCAATCCGTCCTGAATAAATCTATTTTTAAACGGATTCAGTTTCCATTGACTGCGAGTGTACCTCCCGCCACAACGTTGAGCAATCTATTTATGTTCTTTCCACAGCTCCAACTCTCATATCCCCATGGCTACAGGTATGAGCTCAGAATGAACGTAGTCTTCTTCTGCGCGGATTTGTATGTTCTGGGCGCCGGGCAGGACCAGATCACCCCAGCCTCCCAAGCACTGGATGGTGCATGCTTCTGTGTTAAGTAAAACAAGAGCCTTACTGCAGTCCCAGAGGACTGGCCTGTGAGAGCGTGCCTCTGCTGTTTTCAAGAAACATGACACAGGAAACGCTGTCAAGGTGTTACTAAAGAAGGTGAGCTGTTGATAAAAATAAAACAAGCCTGCCTTGCGTGGCTGGGCAGAGAGGCGTTTTTCAAGAATTTCAGTGTGAATCACCTAAGGCCTGGCTACGCAAACACGCACAGGAACAGTGACAACAGCTAACTATCTGCCAGCTCGGGACCATCTTACCCTGACAGCAGTCTGTGCGATAGGTATGGCAGCTTCCATCTTACAAGCTGGGTCCAACACGTTAGTGACTTTGAGTCACAGTTTATCAGACTGGGCTCTTACAGTACTTGTCATTTTAACCAATGGCTGGGATATCATGAAATAGACAGCACATTCCCTATGGGGAAAAAAATGAGTTTGAACGTAGGTGCATGTCCTTTGGGTATGTAACTACTCTCGTAGAGACTGAACCCTGGTCCAAGAATTTCAGCCAGGAATAGAGGTTATAAAATGAAGAAGAAGCTAGTCACAGACAAGGTAAACGCAGGAACCTGCTCCAATTCTCCCTATCAGACTAAATATAAAATAGAATCCAAAGTCTCTTGAAGCTAGAGAGATGGTTCTGTGGCTAAAAGCACTAGATGCTCTTGTAAAGAACCCAAGTTTGGCTCCCATCATCCAAGCGGGGCAGCTCACAACTGCCTGGAATTTCAGCTCCAGGGGATTTGTCACCCTCTTCAGGCCCGTTGGGGCATCCACATGCGGGTGCACGAGCATGTGTGCACGCATTCATGTGCATATACACATATTTAAAACAAAATATATTTACATTTTTCCTTCTTGCTACTGCGCTAGCTAGATGGAGTTCAAATGTTTCAACTTTACCATTCCCTTTCTCTTCTAAGAGTTGTACATAAGCTGATAAGATCTGGTACAGCCTGAATTCATGTATCTCTCAAGGCGGTTAAAACCCAGGAAGCCTTTCCTAAGTTCTGCTTTACACACATGAATGAACTAAGGAGCATTTACCTAAATAACAATGAACATAGCAGCTGACATGATGTGCATCAGGTCCTATGTAGAACTGTTCCTTTGGATTACCTATTTTATTCAAGGGCAAACCAATCGTGTGTCCTATCGTGGTCTTTACCTTGGATACCAAGGCTCAGACACATTTGGTAACTTGTTCAGAGGAAGCTCCTATTCTGGAATCAAAATTTGTTATGATTTCAGACACAATCTTCTTAACTATTGTCAGTGATACCACTCTCAATGTTAACAACAATACTGATATTCATTGCTTCTGTGTCTTTCACATTTGCTATGTTACATACACACTGCGTGATAATATACCTTAACCCCCCAATAACTCATTTACTACCGATTAGTGGACATTCCTTGCATTTCCTTTCCTTGATGACTATGGGTAAGTTATTTAACCTCTGAAGGATTGTTTCTTTTGTTGTTGCTGCTGCTGCTGCTGCTTATGAAATATGGATAATCTGATTCCTAAGGTCCCCGTGACAACTCTAGAGATGAAGTCATCTAGCACATTGTCTTGCGTCCTGGATACAAAACACACACAACATGTCACAAACTGAAACCCCCTCTGCCTGAATTCAACTTAGTTTATTCAACACTGCTTGGAGGAGCCATTCCTTCACAAGGCAGCATCTTAGAATCGTCCTGTGTCCAAACTCTAACTGAAATATCTCAGCACCTCTTTCAGCTCGAGCTGCAAACAACTCTCTTGAAGGATAAACACCAATTTTCAAGAGAAAGGGATGGGGGTCTCAGAGGGGTACAGTCTCCAAAGGTTAGATATGGTTGGTGTGTGTCTCCAAAGGATGATGCCAATGGCTAGATGTATGAAGGATATTTCCCTATTAAAAATTAGCACCCTTCTTATGAAGGTTGTGGTTTTTTAATTGATATAGATTTATCTTTAATCTTAGTGTACACTAGATGACTTCTTTACATAGGAATACACCCCTTTAACCCCACCCAAGACAAACATGGAACGTTTCCGGAATCCCAAAAGTTTCCCTCCTCAACCCCACAACTCAGACTGATTAAAAATCCACAGAGAAAAGACCTCTAAAATCAGAACTGAATGCAGAAAGTGAAGAATTTCAACGCTAGGCAGCAAGAAGGTTGGATATGAGAAAAATCATTGTGTGAGACAAACCCGACTTCTGGCTCCTTTCAAATGGGGCACGCTGAGTGAGTGATTCTGTGCGCTCCAGTTCATTTTGTTTCTCCGTCCTCACAAGAACTGCGATATGATCCAGACTTAATCCTATTTTGCACGTGAGGAAACAAATTTGTTCAGAGTTTTGGGAGAGGACGGCTCCAACCCACAGAACAGCCTTCTATGGGATCAGATCAGCAAATCCATCCACGTGGCAGAGGGACCCGGGAGGACCAGGAGTCAGGTTACCAGGCAGCACTGCGACAGCTGGTATAAAAACCCTGAGCAGCTCTCCTGGAACAGCAGCGATCAACCCGCCGCGGGTGCTTTGAATTTCTCAACGTCTCTCAGGTTGGAAAATCATCTGACTACGAAAACCAGGTATATGGATGGGAACCCAATTCGGTCCAGGCTGTGAGACCTGGGTGGCTTGAAGATCGTTGAAAGGAGTCACTGTTTCTGGGGTGTGTGTGTGTGTGTGTTTCTCACTGACTGGACCGATATTAGACTTCAGAGGTTTCAGGGAACAGATGTACAAATGCACAAAGCAAAGCGCCTTTTGGCACTGAGGTCAGAGGTTCAAATTAAAAGACAAAGGTAGCAGGGCCAGTAAGGGAGGACAGAGAAGACTACAGCAAGCTACAAATTACATGACAGCCGACTGGAGACAGGGCGGGTGATAAACGATTGTTTCTCAGTCTCTGAAAACAATTTGCAATGGGGAGAGGGATTTTGCATGTACGGATCTGGACAGGATGAAGTGGAATAAAGGAGACTGAAATTCCCACTTTCTTTCAGGCTGCCTCTGACAGGTGTGCATTTGTATGTAGCAGGCAGGCTCAAACAGAGGATCACCCAGTTCCAGGACCAGCGGCCAGATGTGGTGTCTGGAACGGCTCCTGCGGAACCGAGACGGGTTTCTCCCCGGGCTAGCCCGCCGCACCAAAGCGCGCTCGTCCACTGCATGCGTGAACGTGCTCACTCCTGACCGCATCCCAGAGTTCTGCATCCCACCGAGGCTGGAGCCTAACACAGCCTGGGCTGCGCTGCGCGATGCCTGGGCTGCAGACGCGGAGAGGGACGACCACGCTGGTCGCACCGACTGGGACCCGCGCTCACAGGCCGCCCTCTCGCTGTCACACCTGCCCCGCGCACGCACCGCCTACGGCTTCTGCGCGCTGCTCGAGAGCCCGCACACGCGCCGAAAGGAGTCGCTCTTCCTCGGCCACCCAGGTGCCCCGGCCCCCAGGCCCGGACTTCGCCACCGAGCGCACACCTACGCAAGTCCGCGCCGAGTCCCAGACACCCCGCATCCTGCGCCGCATAACCTAGATGCCGCCCGGGTCCTGCCGCCCTCTCCTGCTCCCCGCAGACGCCGCCTCCTGCGCGCCCCAGATGGATTGCTGAGACTCGCGCTGCGGGCCCCTCGAGGTCGGACCAGCTCGCGCTCCCCGTCCTCCGGCGACAAGCTCGAACGCGCTGCCTCCTGTGCGCCCCCGGTCCCTACGAGCCCACGCCCCGAGCGCCTGCAAGCCGAGGCCAGCGTGGCTCTGGGCCGCGGGGATTGCACACTGCGCTTGGCGGCCGAGTACTGTCCGCGCAGCGCGTGTCTCCGCCTCCGCCTACTGCGCGCCGAGGGCCCGGCCGCCGCGCTCGAACCCCGCGCCCTGGGCTGCAGCCTCAGCCTGGTGCTGCGGCCATCGGGCCAGCAGCGCGCCAGCGTTCTCCGGCGCAGCCGCAAGGCCGCCCTGGATCAGGACTGCTGCTTCGATGGGCTCTCGGAGGAGCAGCTGCGCCGCCTGGCCGTGCGCATCAAGGCTGAGAGCAAGGGCCGCGGGCTGGAGCGTGGACGACCGCTGGGCCAGGGCGAGCTGCTGCTGGGCTCGCTACTGCTGCTCTGAGCCTGGATTCCGTGGGAGCATGGACACTGAAGGTCTCTTGGCCTTGAGATGCACATACTCTTGTTCCTGGGACACTTGCTCTTGGTCCTGGAACACTCAACAGCCTCTTAGGTCTTGAACCCTTACGGTCACTTGGGTTTGAGACACTCCCAACTCTTGGACCCTAAGAGTTACCTTATCCTGCCACACTCACAGCCTCTTGGCTCTTGGACATTAACAGCCATTTGTACAAAATAAACATGTTTTCATTTTTCTAATCAGAGCTTTGTTTCCAGCCAGTCCTGGCAGAAACGATCCAGGGTTATCACAGTAGCAGGTGTCACTTCTTTTTGTGTGGGCAGGCACCTTGACATTTCTGTTGAGCAATGGGATAATGTTTGGCAGCAGGTATCCCACTGTAGACGGCAATTCTATTTCATGTGTATCACACACTCGGACTGGAAGATCGTTAATGTCAGGCAGCATTAGACCAGCCTCGTTTTAAAAGTTCGTTCATTTCATGGCATCTTTTGAGCTTTAGAGCGTCGGTTACTTATGAAGCATTAAGACGTTGCATAGCAAAGGCCCAGGGTCTAGGAAGACCTCCGAGTGGGTGAAAGGTGCTGACTGCTGTGCTTCATCACCTGGATTTGAATCTAGTGAGAAGTCCGAGACCTGCATGATGGAGAGGAAAAAGCCCTGCAGGCTTTCCTCTGGCATGACCTCACCCCCAACACACATAAATAGCGTAATTAAATCATTTTTAATAAAAGGCCAGGAAGAAATGACTTCAAGCAGGGACTTTGCTCATATCCTAAGCTCCATCCTGCTGGGAATCCAATAAAGAAGTGAAAATCTTTTTAATATTTAAGTAACAGTAATAATAGATCTACAAGTTTTAAGTTGTTTCATTTGGAGAGCAGCCTTAGATAGGAAGCACCGCTATCCCCCTTGTGCAGATGAGAACAGAATAAAGAGAAGTCTGGGTCCGAATGTAGGGCATCGGTATTTCATTCATTAAAATGCTTGTCTGGGAATTGGGGTATGTTGGTCCAATGCTTGCCTGGCATGTACAAAGTCCTGGTTCTATCTGCAGGACTGCACAAACCTTAAGTCCTATTATCTCATACCTGCAATCTCAATACTGGGAGGTGGAAGCCAATAGATGAGAAGTTCAAGACCATCTCAGCTACACAGGGAGTTAAAAACCAGCACAAGCTACATGGGAACCAGCCTAAAATAAAATAAATACATGCTCACCCTCTGAAAGTAATGGGATTTTGTTACTTGTCTGAAAATGGCCCCAAGTTTGAAATCATATTCCTCACTTTCATCAGGGATAGCAGACTGGAAATAGTGATGTATGAATGAATGCTAATGATGTCATCCTGAGATGGAGGAGAAAGCTAACCCACCTCAGATCCACAGGGTCCAGAACCCCATCCACTAACTCAGGTCAAGCTAACCTGCCAGGACCAGCGGTCTGGAGAGCACAAAGAACCATGTGTTCTGGCTCCTGATAAGCCCTCCTGTGTCTTGAGGATGAGTTTCTTCATCACTTCTACTCCCTATCAAGCTGGTTTACTCCTTTTTGTGTGCATGGAAATGGAAAACACATTCTAAGCAAGGGTAGAAAGCATTAAAATATACAACACAGTGTACGCTGTGGCTCCATGATCAAACTGGACTTAGGAATGGTTCCGGTTGCCACTGGACTTGGCAGTTTTAACCACGGGTGCTTGTGAAGAATGCGATTTAGAATGGCGTTTCCGTTTCTGACACATCTCGGACGAATACGGGTGACTGTGGTGAGGATGTACAACAGCAGCCCCAGGAAAGTTAGCACCACAGTCTGAATCACCTGCTTCCAGAAGCTTGCTGCTGCGGGCCACGCGAGTGATGATGCAACAGTGGCTCTTGTCTAACTCGTGCCCTTTATCCTATTGACAATAATCTTGCCTTCAAGCCAATTGTTTGGTGGTGGTGGTGGTGGTTTTTGGGTTTTGTTTTGTTTTGATTTGGTTTTGGTTTCTCGGTTGGTTGATTAGTTTTTGGTTTTTGAAGACAGGGTTTCTTGGTGTAGCCTTGGCTGTCCTAGAACTCATTCTATAGAACAGGCTGGTCTCGAACTCACAGAGATTCCTCTGCGTCTGCCTCCTGAGTCCTGGGATGAAAGACGTGTGCCACCACCACCCAGCTTGTTTTTTATATCTAAACTTTTCCATAACTTTAGAGGTTTTTCAAAGTGAAAATAGAAAGTGAAAACAACTTGTCTCTATGACATGTTGTTGTGGGTTTCTGTTTTCTTTGCACTAGTAGTTGAGGTATAGCCAGTCCTTTTTCTAGATAGCGCTGCAGTCTCTGTCCTTACTAGATATTAAGCATGTCACTTTATTAGGCAATTTCCCCCGAAAGGTGAATTAAAATATTTGAGAGTTCTAAACTCTGCAAGATATCCTGGTGGGTACTTCTAAATTAGAATCTCCATCAATTAAAATTATGGGTGACCTAAAGTCCAAGACTGTATTCGGAAGGATTTCTAAAAGACTGAAATATAATAAAATAACTGAACTATGAAATTCCAGTTTGAAAAGAACTTCACTATCATTTTGTGAAGCTATGCAATGTCTTAAGAGTGGGCCAGGAGGGCAAGTGTTAGATTGCTTCAAGTCACATTACTGTAAGAGCTAAAACTAGAACTAATCCATTTGTGTTTTAATCTAGTGAACTCCCACACGACTAATTCCAAAAAGAAACATTTATTTCACATATTTAAATTAATTTGAATTTCATTTAACAATTCATGTTTGTAATATATATTTTTGGCATACCATGGATCATTTCTGGGGGCATTGGATCATTTCTGGGGGCAGAGTTAAATTTGACTTGTACTTGCTGCCCTCTAGTGGACTGCTCCAGGGTTTGTTAGTGGCTCTTACCTTGTTAGACCATCACAGGTAATCCAAAATTCTGTTTTCTTTTTCTTTTTTAAATAGTGTCTCCTATAGTCCGGTCTGGATATCTCGAACAAGTTATGTAGTCAAAAATGACTTGGAACTCCTGATTCTCCTCTCGCTGCCTTCCAAATGCTGGGATTATAGACATCTGTCTTCACAACTGGCTTAGAACCAGATGTTCTTGAAGTTGTCTATTAATTTCAGATTGTAGTAAAAAAATAAATAATTAAAAAGTAACTATGAGTGATGTTGTAAAGCGGCTTTAAATGAGTGAAGAAATAATGTGAACTGCTGCTCCAACCTCCTGCCTCTGTGATTCCCTCCGTGATGTACTGCACCATGTAGCTAGGAGTCCAGATTGTCCCTCCCTCCCTCCCTCCCTCGCTCTGTCCCTCCCTCCCTTCCTCCCTTCTTTCCTTCTTTCCTTCCTTCCTTCCTTGCTTCCTTTGTTCGTTCCTCCCTTCTGTTGTTTTGGTCAGGTATTCAGTAACAAAACTGAGAAAAACTAACTAATACATCCACTAATGGCCCCAAAAGCCAGTTTGAGCAGAGCGTGGTCTTCTTTCAAATGATGCCATGGTTGTTATAGGCCCATAATAAATTCATAGCTAATAAAATTTCACTATGTCCATGCCAAAAAATTATAAAAAGCTGGGTTTATAAGTATAGTAGGAGATTTCAGTTTAATTTCCTGTTTGTTTTATGTTGACTTTACAAGTCTGGGGGCAGAAGATCCGCTTTATAGACCAGGATTCAATTGGGAATACTCCCAACTAGTGACACGGTACTAACAGACTTGCTGGGAAAGTGGTACCTTGCAATGGATCACCTAGCTGACATTGCAAAATGGCACCACCTTCTACAGCATCCATACTCATGAAGTTCACAATCGAATTCTCAAAAGCACTCATGTTTTCAGTAAGTTCACTCTCTTGCATTTGGGCCCATTCATAGCTACCCGTGTTAGAACGTGGCTACGTGAATCCCGTGGACTCTTGGTTGCACATGCCGGAACACACTTAGACAGCGTTTCATCTTCTCCTCTTCTCTAGCTTTAACATCGTGGAGAACACCTACAGGCCGCTTTTTCTTGTATTTCAAATCTAGTGTTCTCATCTAAGCCCTAGGAATCTCTGTGAATGAACTGTTAGGGAGAAGCGTAAGAGAAAAATCAGTCCCAAGTCATCTCCTAGTCAGGTTCAAGCCATGCTGAAGCTCATATTTGGGGGTCGAATGCATTGTCTTTGCAAAATGAAGTAACAAAGTAGTGGTTTCTAAACTTTTACTCAACAAAAGTCATTTAAACTGGCATATTACTTTGTTGTCTGGAAGGTTTTCTTTGAGTCTATTAAGACATTTAAACCATGGAGGCAGGATTGTGCTTTATTCCATGCAGTGATAGATACCTAGAGCATCGCAAGAAACATGAGCACTCCTTTTTTCCCATCCCACTCTCCAATATTTTCCCATGATTTTTACATATGCGTATGTGTACGTGTCTATATGTGCACCACATATATGCAGTTGCTCACAGAGGCCAGAAGAGGGCGCCAAATCCCCTGAAGCTGGAGTTACAGGTGGTTGTGAGCAGCTTGATGTGAGTGCTGGGCACTGAACCTGGGCCCTCTACAAGATGATAATCTTAACAGCTTCTTGATGCTCCATAGTGATCCGAGCCTCCCTCCTCCTCTTACCGCCTATCTCCAAATCCAAGAAGCTGCTCGTCTGCTTTCTATTACTGAAATGACTGCACTTAGGGGATTTTATGTGAATGGAAAAGCAGAGTATTCCTTTTGACAGGGGTGGCTCCTGCTACCCAGGTTGCTGTGCAGCGCATCCATGTCATTTCCCACATCAGTGGTCTGTTCTTTGATACTGCTGAAGATGGCCATTGACTGGCAATGCCAAGATTCTTTGTTGCATGCAACCTGTTTGAGCTGTTCTCTAGTTCTCTGGCTTTCTCATTTCTTTCGCCCTCTCTCACTTTCCTCCAGTCTCAGACTTTAATTGAGCACTTACATGACTATTTTCTCTTCCCTCCTGGCATATTGACTACATTTATAATTTTTCAACTATGTTCATATTTTTTCTACGAGTTTCCCTAGTCCTTAAGTGTATGGAGTATATGAACTAGGATATATGTAATAATTATATATATGTAATATGTAATAATAACTAAATATAACCCACGTTTTTCTGAGACAGAATCTTACGGTCTCACGTAGCCCAAACTGACTTCAAACTTACTATGCCGCCTAGGATAACCTTAACTCCCTGATTCTCCCGCCTCAGTCTTCCTTGTGCTAGGACTACTGCCACGTGTCATGGAGCAGACGAAATCCACTTGCTAGTAGCATTACACTGATCCATGAGGTCAACCTAAAGTAACAGGGAAGAGGATCACAAAAGGAAAATATTTATTTGGGGCTAGCAGAGCAATGACAACACGTGTGCAAACACACAGTGAACTGTGGGCAACACCAAGGAGGCTGAGGCAAGAGGAAGTTTTTAAAGGTAAAATCGGAAATATCACACGCGGTGTTTCAAAACAACACCTTGGCTACAGGGATCAGTAGCAAGCGTGGCAGTAGTTCAAATAAGCAGATAAGTGCTGGCCAATGTCTGCATAGAAGGCCTGGTGACCCACGCGTAAGGTCATGGTTCTGGCAGTCTTCTGTGAATTCATTATTATTACCAGCAGGAGCTGCAAAAATTCCCTCCTTCTAGCTGGGGCAGCGGTGGCGCACACCTTTAATCCCAGCACTCAGGAGGCAGAGGCAGGTGCATGTCTGTGAGTTTGAGGCCAGCCTGGTCTACAAAGTGAGTTCCAGGACAGTCAAGGTTACACCAAAAAACCCTGTCTTGAAGAAAACAAACAACAAACAAACAAACAAATCCATCCTCCCTGCTTTCTACCTTTTCTGTATACAACCATTTTTAGGGCTTCACAAAATTGTCTCTGAAGATTCTGATGACCTTCGCAGCAGGCAGTGACGGGTATTCGTGAAATCCTAACGGTTTCCTCTTACCCTTTAAACTGTTGTCTTCGGTCACTTCGCACATCTGCTCTTTGGTATCTGCCATTCTTTTTATCAGACATTTCCCCCTTTGCCCAACCATCTCACTTGTTCCAGACTTTCCATTTCTCCTAGCACGTAACTCACATTGCGTCTTCTGGAGCTGTCCCTCGGTTCCTGCATCTCCTGACCTGAGTTCTTCCGTCATCATTTTCTTCTGGCCGTCCCTTAGCCATGCTCTGTTTATCAAAACCTCCCCTTCGCTCTGTC
The DNA here is from genome assembly GCF_982192425.1 of Myodes glareolus. NCBI lineage: Eukaryota > Metazoa > Chordata > Mammalia > Rodentia > Cricetidae > Myodes > Myodes glareolus. The sequence continues at coordinate 26,834,056 of NC_142029.1, read as the reverse complement.
ACAGTGTTTCCTTTGGCTATCTTAGCAGTTTACACGCTCACACTGTCCCCGCACACCCCGCTTCAGTGCTATTTACCTTTCCCATTTCAAACCTTAACACCTCAAACAGAGATACTAAAACCACCAGATCTGATCATGAAAATTGTGTATCATATCCCAATCTAGATCTTCTGCTTTGTCTCTTTAAATTGTTCCCCTCCTGTCTTTGGTGTGCCCTGTAATTTTTATTGAAAGATGAACATAATGTACTAGAGATGTGGAATCTGAGCCACTAGGCCTTTTGTGTCTGTCTATCTGGTGTGTTATAGTGTGCTTACTGTTCATCGTATCTGTAGGGCTGGGGGCTTCAGTCTGCCTTGGTGCCCTTGTTTTTAATCTCCTCCGTTGTCTTGTTTTCCCTGAGAGCATCTTCTTAGGGAAGCTGCTTTGCAGCTCTCTCAGCTATTCATGGCTCCACCGGAGCCTGCTGGTGCAGTGGTACATGTTGGAGACGGGAAGCTGGGGATACTCTTATGGTCAAATCTAGGTCGTTTAGAGCCAACAAGATGGCTCAGTGGGTAAAGGCACCTCCCAGCAAGCCTGGCAACCTGAGTCCAAACCCTGGAATCTACATAAAAGGTAGAGGAACCTACGTGGGTTTGTAGAGAAGCCACTTCTCAGGAAGCTGACAATCCCATCTTCCCTTCCTGTATCACCAGCAGCTGGTGGAGCAGAAATATGAGCTGTCTGTTGACATCAGAGCCACAGCGCCTAGCAGAGCCAGTTTCTAACAGCCACTGGTCAACGGCTCCACTCGGTCCACAAATCCAGATTGGATGTTGGACCTGGCCTCTCCACAGCAACTCTATGAAGTATCGGTTATTAATAACACTGTTGTCCCCTCCTCCCCAGCTCTACCTCTAGAATCCAAGGTGACTGCAAAACGTTTCCCAAAGAACTTAAATATAAAATAAGAAGAACGTGACTTTATTTAATGTGTCCAACTCTCAGCTATCACTTAGTGCCTGTGTCTTTTGATCAGCTAGCCTTTCAAAATGTCATTTCTTCTTGAGTAAAGAAAAGTAGTATCACCAACAACGTGTGATTTTTCTTTTTTGAGACAGGGCCTTACTCTAGAGCTGCAGATTGTCTGGAACAGGCTATGTAGACCAGGCTAACTTTAAACTCATAGAGTGCTCTCTCTGCCTCCTGAGTGCCGGGATTAAAGGTGTGTGCCATTATTCCTGGGCGCACATATGATTTTTAAAGGATGAAAGGAGATAATGTTATTTCAAATTCTGAGAAGAGTAGCCGGCTCCCAGAGCATCTCAATAAAGTCCCTGCATTGTTTCCTTTTTCGTAACAGACTAGACTTTCTAGTCAACTGTAGCCTGTTAGGCCGATGCTGTCTCCCAGCGAGGCCCCTGTAGCTGAAAGACTTTGTGGGAAAGTAGGACTTAGGAGAGTCATTTGGGAAAGACGATGAAGGTACCAAACAATAATATTGGAAAGATTCTTTCTCTGTTTGAGACAAGGTCTCTTGTAGCACAGGCTGACCCCTGACTTGTCATCTACTTGGGGTGTGCCTTGAACTTCTGATCTTCTTTCTTACCCCTGCATCGCATGTGCTTACAGGCAGCTGCTACCACACCTGGTTTTCAGGGATCCTTAAAACCTGGAAACTGAGAAGGATTTGAATAAGTATCTGTTATCAGATCCTATAAGGAGCCCTCCGATTATCGCCATTACAAGATGGCGCCAGCGGTCCTGCAGTTTGGAGGTATACAGGCCCTTATTTGGTATTGCCGCGTGGGGCTGAGCGCCCTTTGCCTGTACATGCACAATTGAGCCTTGTCCCTGGCCAATCCCGAGGCTGCGGGCATCAGCAGACTAGTATTCACCAATCAGGGCAGTACCAGAGTCCCTTCAACCTATATAAGCAGATGCCGCTTAGCCTTCTCTCTCGCTCGCTTTCTCTCTCTCTCGTTTTCTCTCTCTTGCTTTCTCTCTCTCTCTTCTTGTTCTCTTTTGTTTCTTGCTCTCTCTCGCTTCCCACTCTCCCTTCAATCAAGAGGCTCCAATAAAGTGTGATTTGAGAAGAATCCTCGACTTCGTGGCTGTTCTTCCTTGCTGGTCAAGGGGCGCGCCACAAGATCCCAGACACTAAATGTGCACACTAAGGCTTAGGTTCCCTAAAGCCACAGCCAGAGAATGAGGACTTCACAAGGAGACCATGATGCCCAGCGAAGGCGGTGATGTATGCCCATGAACCACAAGTCCTCTGCTAGACCCTGGTACCCTGGAGGGCTGGCCTCTTGTCCCCAGAGGAAAGGGATAAAAAAATGTAGCCTTACTAAAGGAACTAAGTTTGGGAGAACAACCAAACCGAGCTGCAGAAACATCCCAAAAGTCCATGGAAGCTCCTTCAGGGGAGGTTCCCTCAGTGACCATGTTGCTGGGAACCTAACCTCCTGACATCTCAGCACACAGAATAAGAATATGAATTGCCTGAACAGTTAGAAGACAGCAGTCAAACTCCGGTTATTCACTCATTATATTCGATTACCCTCGGACGACCCTGGTCCCTCCATCTTTGGGAAGCATCCGGCTGTGTGATCAATGACACAGTCAGCAGCAGCCGAAAGAAGAAGCTACCCCGAAAAGTCAGCAAACCAAAGCTTTTGTACTAAAGATACAACACCTGGGTTTAAGTCAAGATAGATTTATTATTTTTTATTTTACTTAACCCATATTTTTTCCTGAGTTTTAGATGAAGGCCTGAGAGTTTCATTACTGGACAAAGGCCTGGAAACTTGGTAAATATTTACTGTCCTTAAACACCTTAAAACAGTGATTTAAGGTGAAACTCCACAACAGGGGACAGAGCTTAAATATACCCGTTAACTTAAAAATGACTTGCTTAGCATCTTCACACTGTAGGTGGAGAAGAAGCGATCAGAAAGCAATGGGCTCCCCGGGTCTGAACCGCCAGTTAGTGACACTGCCTGACTCGTAAACCACAACACAGCACTAATTACCTTGATGTATTGCTGATTTTTATACTGGGAAAGTGCTTGCTATGCCAACACGAGGACCTAAGTTCGGATCCCCAGCACCCATATAAAAAGTCAGTGTGTACCTGTAATCTCATTCCTGGGAGGTAGAGACAGGAGGATCTGCAGTCTTGCTGGCCTGCTCATCAGCCACTCTGAGAGTTATAGATTCAGTGGCTGACCTTGTCCAAGCAAATAAGGTGAAGAGCCCATAGAGGAAGGCAATCCATGGCTGCCACATGTGCATACACATGCACGCATCACATATGTGTATATTACACACACTTTTAAAATAATATAAATAAATAAAAAGTATCTTTGAAAATGGACCATTGCCAAAATATGATCACTTTTCTTTCAACTAAGACCTAAAGTATTTTTATCTTTGTTTACTATCACCCAGCCTTTGCTCCTAAGTGAGAATATGTTCATATGGTCCTGATAAAAATACACATTTTTATGACTATAATTTAAGAATTGCTGTTGTTGTCATTAAATCTTTATTAGCAAAGTCTTTGAAGAAAATATGTAATAATGAATATGTTTATTTCTCTATTATTGAACTTCTTCACTCTCCTGACTTTATTTTTCCTTTAAAAAAATTTTAAGAGTCTATCAGCAAACCTTGCGAACATTGTGCTGGCCCACAGGTAGCATTCACTCCTAAACGGACTCTTCCAGGCTGGTTGTCATATTCTTGACAAAGTGAACTAAGAAAGACAGGATTGCCGGGAAGGGGGGCATCCTAAACTTACTAGGTATGTGAGTAAGGAACTGAGCCTGTCCGTGGACAGCACAGAGCTTCCTCTGCTCCCTCAGGTCAGACAGAGCGGAGAGGAGAGAGGCTGCTGTGACTGATACAATGACGTCCACTATTGTCTCCCGAAAGGCTCTGATACTCTGAGATCCAGGGAGCCAGAAGCCCTTCTGTCTCCAACCCCATTTCCACATCTAGATCACGGCAACAAGATTCAGACAGCAAAAGTGCTATTTCCATTGTGACCTTTTGTTTTTGTTTTTGTTTTTTTGTTTTTTGTTTTTTACAGATTCTTCTTTCATACAATACATCCCATGCACAATTTCCCATCATTCTACTCAACCTAGCTCCCCCACACACACACCTCCCTCTCCCCCAGATTCACTCCTCACTCAATTTCCCTTCAGAAAAGAGCAGGCTTCTAAGTGACAGCAATCAAACACAACAGAACAAGATACAATAAGACAAGGCAAAAGCCCTCACATTGAGACTAGACAAGGTAACCCAATAGGAGAAAAAGGGTCCCAAGAGCAGGCAAAAAAAGTCAGAGACACACTAGCTCCCCCTTATAGGAGTCACACAAAAGCCTCAAGCTAACAACTGTAGCATATACACAAAGGGCCTGGTGCAGGTCCTTGCAGGCCCTGTGCCATTTCAGTCCCTGTGATCCTATGTGAGCCCTGCTTAGTTGTTACAGTGGGCCACGTTCTCCTGGTGACCTCCATCCCCTCTGACTCCTATAATCTTTTCTCTGCAGCTCCAAAGGGAGGGATCCAGGCAGACCTCCATTTCAGACTCTTTCTCTGCAGAGTGTCTGGCTGTGGGTCTCTGCATCTGCTCCCATCTGATGCCAGATGAAGCCTCTCTGATGACAACCAGACAAGGCACTTGTCCTAGGTCTTTCCAGTCTCCACTTCCCGGCCATCCAGGCAGTGTTGAGCATGGGCTCCCTCTAGTGGCATGGGCCTCGAGTTAAGCCAGACATTGGTTGGCCACTTCCACAAGTTCTGTGCCACCATTGGCCCAGCACGTTTTACAGAGAGGACAGATTATAGGTATAGGATTTTGTGGCTGGGCTGGGTGTCCAAGTTTCTCATTCTGTAGTCTGCAGAGTACTTTCCTGAGCCGAGGAGATTAGAATGTAGAGGTGACGGTTCCAGGCAGGCAGCAGCTCAACCTCTCGACATTCAATGTCCTGTATGGATGTTGTCCTCTGCAATAGGCCCCCACTGTCAGTTTTTGGAGAGTGACCCTCTGTTCTAGCATCAGCCTGGGTTGTTTAGGGATCTTCACAGGACTACCTTGGCCAACAACTCAACTAAATGCAACCTAATCCCACCACTGAAAGCTTTGCCGGGCTACAAAAGATGGCCAATTCGGATTTGGTGTCCTCCTTTACCAGGAGCGCTTACTAGGATCACCCTCATGGGTTCCAGGAAGTTTCCACTGTACTGGGTTTTTTTTTTTTAAAGAAAACAACTACTACCTTTCCTGATGTGTAAACTGCCCACAAAAGTGTCTGGGTGTAGCATGAATAATAAAAACCCAGAGACAGATACTGGGGTTCAACTAGAAGATCAGAAAAGCAAAGCAGCCAAGCCACTAGAGAACTCTGACCTCGATGAAATCTTCAGACTGAAAGATCCCGCCTTATATTCCTCTGTACTGCTAAGATTAAAGGCGTGTACCACCGCCACCTGGCCACTTTAGTTAACTAGTGTTTAACTGTTTAACCAACTGCTAGGATTAAGGGTATGTGAAATCACCGCCTGCTCTGTATGGCTTGACTAGTGTGGCTACTTTGCACTGACCTTCAGGCAAGCTTTATTTATTAAAATACAAAAGAAATATCACTACATCTGGGAAAGAAGCTGGGACTAATGAGTTCATTGCATCAAAGTCAGTCTTGATTTACTGAGAGAATAAACTGATACCATGCAAATATTCTTAGACTTTCAAAATTAAAGTTTCATCATGAATGTGAGCAGTGCATTACTAATTAATTAACATACATAGCAAGGAAAGTGTGGTACATAGAATTCCATGTGTCCAGTTGATTCAGACTGTGGTCAACATGAAGGAAGGGGTGAGGGTATGTACTGGGGAGATTTTGGATATCCTTCACGAACTTCATCATAGACAACTAAGAAATTGAGGCTGGAGAGATGACTCAGTGCCTAAGAGCATCAGAAGGTCCAGGTTTGACTGCCAGCACCCAAAATCCATAACCCCAGTTCCAGAAAATCCTCTCCCTCTTCTGGTCTCTGCAGGCGCCAGGCACAAATATGGCGCACAGTGTAGGTACACAGGTTCCCCACTTTTCCCGAGGCGCTATGCAGGGCTGTTCTGCTTCCTGGTTCCACTGCATCAGCTTGAGGGTGTAGCATAGAACTGCCCTCTCTTGTTATGTTAATTTCACCTACGGCCCAAGGGTGTAGCTTAGAGAGAACTCTCCCTTTACTGTTATGGTAATTCCACCTGCAAGCAAGGTTCTTGCTGCAGGCAAGGTTCCCAGGTCAGCTTTTCTCTGAGCCTGAGCACGCCCACCTGGCTTCCTCTTTTCTCTGTTCAGCTGCTCTCCGACCTTGGGTGCGGTCCCCTGACTTTTCTCTTTCCTTGTTCCTGATGGGGGGCTGGTGTCTTTCTGCCCCACAGTATATATACCCGACTTATGCTTAATAAAGCTGCCATTTGCCACTTGCTCCTTGGCAGATGAGCCCAGTCTCTTTGTGTATGTGTCATGTGTTTTAACCCCTAGGGCAGTCGTCCGTTCTCATGGGCTCGAGTCAGGAAAAGCACGAGCCTGTTTCGAGGTTTCGGGTGTCCACAGAAAAGTGCAGAAGCTTACAGCACAGGGATGCATACAAACAAAACACAATACACATAAACTAAAATAAATAAATCTAAGTAAATAAAACACTTTTCAAAAAATATTCTGCTACTAAAATGAGAAAAGCTAACAGGTGCTGGGGAAGACACAGAGAAGAGGAGTCCTTGAATGCTATGGGAGGGTAAGCTAGTAAAGAAAATGATATGAAAACACCTCAAAAAATAAAACAATAGACCTAGCCTACAACCCAGAAATCCCACTACCAGGTAAATAAGGGAACGATATCAGTATTTTAAAAAACGCTTACACGCCCATGTTTGTAGGGACAGTATTCATAATTACCAAGAAGTGGAACCAACCTAAGCACGCCCAGACTGATGAAGGGATAAAGAAAAAGTGCAGTGTGAACACACCATTGTAGTCAGACTTTCTGTGGACCACCAGCTCCCAAATAATGACATGGAGACTTCTTATTAATTATGAAGCTTGACCTTAGCTTAAGCTTCTTCTCAACTAACTCTAAAAACTTAACTTAACCTGTTTACATTAAACTCCATTCTTTCATGTGGCTCATGACCTCCCCTCCATACTGCATGTCTGACTTGCTCCACCTCTCGCTGGTGAATCTCACCTCTCTTCTTCCCAGAGTTCCTATCTTTCCAGAAGATTATCCCCTCCTTCCTATCTATTGGCCAGTCAGCTCTTTATTAAACAAATCTGAAGTTGTCTTGACAAAGACACATCTTCACAGTATACAAGAAGAGTATTCCCACAACACACCATGGAATATTATTTGACCATAAGAATAAGGGATCACATTTGCAACAAAATTAAAAGAAATGGAGAGATTAAGAGATTAAGTAAACCAGGCACAGAACGTCACATACAACATAAACTCATAGCAGAAAATTTTAAGAGGTGGCCATGTAGAATTGAGAGTGGGAACATGATTCTCAGAATGGGGGGACGGGGGAAAGTTGTCCATGGGAACCAAGGCACAGTTAGATGGGAGAAAGAAGCTCTCACGTCTGCTGCATCAGGGTGACTATAGATGGTGACAATGTGCTGTGTATTTTAAAAATCTGTAAGAATGGGTGGAGAACAGTTTTGTCTCAGAGAAGTGGTATGTGTCTGAGGAGACAGATACATATACCCTAACTTGAACTTTACACAGTATCTGCATTACAATATATGGTATTGCAAATGCATACCAGATTATGTGTCTGTAAAACATTTCAAAGAGCAAACAAAGAAGAGAAAGGTTAACATATTTGCCATACACACAGTATGACTTCACCACCTCTGTCAGGCACATCAGCCACACATCATGTTTCATGATGTTTGATACTAAAAAAGGAACCAGGGAGGTGGGAAGGAGTAGGAAGCCAGCCAGAGTGAGGCACGTCTGCAATGGCAGCACCCTAGAGGCTGAGTCAAGAAGACTGCATGCCCAAGATTAGCCTGGGCTAGGAATAAGACCCTGTTAAAAAGAAAAGAGGAAGAAAGGAAAGAAGGAGGTGAAAGGAAAGCAACAGAAAGGGAAGGGGAAAGTTGATGGGAAGGAAGGAAAGAAGGAAGTTGGAAGGGGAGAGGAAGGAAAAAGCTATAGGAGAGAGGAAAGGAGCGGAAGTGAAAGGAGACACAGGAACTGAATTGTGACTCATGGGCAAGACACCTCCCCCTTGGGCCTTGGTTTCCTCTTGTGAAATGAAAGACTGAAAGTAGATCCAGCATAGTAAGAAGGGGAATTTGTTTGATGGTTTTCATTTTCTTTGTTTTGTTTTATTGGATGCTTCCTTTTGGTTTTTTGAGACAGGGTTTTGCTAGATAATCCAGGCTGGTCTAGAAATCTCCGTACAACCAAGCTGGCTACAAACTTACAGCAATCACCCTACCTCCACCTCCTGAGGCCAGTGCTCTACTGTGCCTGGCACAAGCAGGTTTTAACTCAGGAGCAATGCCACTAAATGGAAAGTCACTTGCCTGAATGCTAGGCTGAAAATAGTTCCGTGATGTGGTCTTGGCTCTGGGACATATGCTCCTAGCTGCTCAGCTGTGTCTACACAGGTTCTCTATGGTGCAGCCGTGATTAGACCCCAGAACCATAGTCCTCCAGCTCTGATTTTGCTCTTAATGAAGGATTGCTTTAAGCAACTTTAACACTGATTGGAGAGATAAGAACATCCACAGGGGCCAGGCATGGTGGCTCGTGCCTTTAATTCCAACATTTGGGAGGCAGAAGCAGGTAAATCTCTGAGTTCAAGGCCAGCCTGAACTACAAAGTGAGTTCCAGGACAGCCATGACTGCACAGAAAAACCCTGTCATGAAGAAGAAGGAGGAGGAGAAGGAAGAGGAGGAGAAGGAAGAAGAGGAGAAAGAGAATAATAATAATAATAATAATAATAATAATAAGAAGAAGAAGAAGAAGAAGAAGAAGAAGAAGAAGAAGAAGAAGAGGAAGAAGAAGAAGAAGAAGAGGAGGAGGAGGAGGAGGAGGAAGAGGAGGAGGAGGAGGAAGAGGAGGAGGAGGAGGAGGAGGAAGAGGAGGAGGAGGAGGAGGAGGAAGAGAAAGAAGAAGAACTTCAAGACACAGACTGCAAGAGGTGAGAGACCAGCCCCTCAGCTGGACAACTCAGTCTCTAGGCTCTAGAACCCAGGGTAAACCCCAGCCCCTCACTGACATGCTCTAGTTGGCCAGTGGGCAGGCCTTATACAGGCATGATGCTCTAACACCCCACACAGGACCCTGTAATCTATAAGTCCCACTCCACCCCTAAGCTCATCCATCCCCGGACCTCAGTGGCTCTCCTAGGTACAGACTGCAACTACACAGAATGGACCAAGAGGTGAGTGGCCAGCCCCCCAGTTGGACAACCAGTCTCTTGGCCCTATGCTCAAAGGCAAACCCCAGGTCCCTCCCCCACCCACCTCAGTTGTACAGATCTGCCAGTGGGCAGGCCTCCTGCAGGCAGGTTGTGCCAACAGCCCCCATATGACCCTGTAATCTACAAGACTCACTCTGCCCCCAAATTCTCCCATCCCCAGAGACCTCAGTGGCTCCCTGAGACACAGACAGCAACTGCAACAATCCACCCAAGAGAGAATCCCTGAGACATAGACAATGACTTACAAGGATTGAACCAAGAGGCAAAGACATTGCCTACACCAGCTGGAGGACGAGATGGGTAGGCATCAATGTAAGAATACATCCAACAACCTAAAGAACAATTTGGCAACACCTAAAACTAGTGGTCCTACAACATCCTAACCCAGAAGAAGAAGAAAATGACATTAAGTATAACTTTATAAGGATGATCTCTATCACCCTTTAAAGAAAAGATGAAAAATTCCTTAAAGAAATAGATGAAAAGACAAACAAAAAATTGGAAGAAGTCAATAAATTTCATAAAGATAGTCAACAAAAACCAATCAAACAGGTGAAGCAAACAGTTTGAACAGTTCAAAACTTGAAAAGTGAGATAGAGGCAATAAAGAAAACACAAACCAAGGGAATGTTGGAAATAGAAAATCTGAGTAAACGAACAGAAACTACAAATGCAAGCATAACCAACAAATTACAAGAGATGAAAGAGAGACTCTCAGGAGTTGAAGATATGATAGAGGAAATAGATTCATCAGTTAAAGAAAATGTTAAATCCAATAAATTCTTAGCACAAAACATCTAGGAAATCTGGAACACCATGGAAAGACCAAACCTAAGAATAATAGGGTAAAAGGAGAAGAATTGTTGCTCAAAGACACAGAAAATATACTCAACAAAATCATAGAAGAAAACTTTCCCAACCTAAAGAAGATATGCCTATGAAAGTACAAGAAGCTTACAGAACACCAAATAGACAGAATCAAAAAAAGTCCTCTAGCCATATCAAATCACAAAACATACATAATAAAAAATATTAAGAGGTACAAAGGAAAAAGACCAAGTAACATATAAAGGTAGACCTATCAGAATTATACTCAACTTCTCAATGGAAACTCTGAAAGCCAGAAGGTCCTTGACAGATGCATTGCAGACACTAAGAGATCACAATGCAAGCCCAGACTACCAAACTCAGCAAAGCTTTCAATCACTATATACAGAAGAAACAAGATATCCCATGACAAAACCAGGTTTAAACAATACTTATCCACAGATCCAGTCTTACAGAAAGTACCAGAAGGAAACCTCCAACCCAAGAAAGTTATCTGTACCCATGAAAACACAGACAATAGATAATCTTACACCAGCAAACTCCAAAGAAAGGAAACACAAACACTACCACTGAAAAACAATAGGAATTAACAATCACTGGTCATTAGTATCTCTTAATATCAACAGACTAAATTCACCTATAAAAAGACACAGACTAACAGAATGGATAAAGTAACAGGATACATCCTTCTGCTGCATATAAGAAACACACCTCAACCTCAAAGATAGACATTACCTCAGATTAAAGGTTTGGGAAAAGATTTTCCAACAGAATGGACCTAGGGAATAAGTGGGTCTAGCCATCCTATTCTAACAAAATAGACTTCAAACTAAAATCAATTAGAAGAGAAGAGGAAGGACACTTCATACTCATCACAGGAAAAATTTATCAAGATGAAGTCTCAATCCTGAACATCTATGCCCCAAATACAAGAACACCTACATATGTAAAAGAAACATTACTAAAGTTTAAGTCACATATCAAAAACCACACACTAATCGTAGGAGGAGACTTCAGCACCCTACTCTCACCAATGGACAGGTCTGCCAGACAGAAACTTAACAGAGAGATAAAAGAATTAACAGATGTCATGACTCAAATGGACTTAATAGACAGCTATAGAACTTTCCACACAAACACAAAAGAATATACCTTCTCAGCACCTCACAGAATCTTTTCTAAAATTGACAACATACTCAGTAACAAAACAAATCTCAAAAGATACAAAAAATTTGGAATAACCCCTTTTATCTTATCAGATCACCATGGCTTAATAGAATTCAACAACAACACTATTTTGTAGAAAGCCTACAAACTCACTCTCAACTGAATCACCCCTGGGCCAAGGAAGAAATAAAGAAAGAAATTAGACTACTAGAGTTCAATGAAATAAAGGCACAATGTACCCAAAACTATGGGACACTATGAAAGCAGTGCTAAGAGGAAAGTTCATAGCACCACGTTCCCACATAAAGAAAGTGGAGAAATCTCACATTAGTGACTTAAAAGCACACCTTAAACGTCTAGAATAAAAGAAGCAGACTCACCCATGAGGAGTAGACAACAGGAAATAATAAAATTGAGTGCCGAAATCAATAAAACAGAAACAAAGAAAACAATATAAAGAATCAATGAGACAAAGAGTTAATTCTTTGAGAAAATCAACAAGATAGACAAATCCTTATCCAAATTAACCAAAAACCAGAGAGAGAGAGAGAGAGAGAGAGAGAGAGAGAGAGAGAGAAAGAGAGAGAGAGAATCCAAATTAACAAAATCAGAATTGAAAAGTGGACACAGTAATAGACACTAAGAAAATTCAGAAAATTATTAGGTAATAGTTTGAAAACCTGCACTTTAAAAAAATTGGAAAATCTAAAAAAAATGGACAATTTCTGGATAGGTACCACATACCAAAATCAAATTAAGACCAGATGAACAATTTAAGTAGACATATAACCCCTAAGAAAATAGAATCAATCATCAAAAGTATCCTAACCAAAAAAACCCAAGGACTAGATGGTTTCAGAGCACAATTCTACCAGAACTTCAAAGAAGAGCTATTACCTACACTCCTCAAATTGTTCCACATAATAGACACAAAAGGAACATTGCCAAACTTTTACAAGGCTACAGTTACCCTGGTACCCAAACCATACAAAGACTCAACTAAGAAAGAGAATTACAGACCAATCAACATTGTTGTAAAAATACTCAATAAAATACTGGCAAACCAAATCTAAGAACACATACAAAATCAAGAACCATGATGAAGTTGGCTTCATCCCAGAGACTCAGGAATGGTTCAACATACAAAAATCTGTCAATGTAATCCACCATATAAATAAACTGAAAGAAAAAACCATGTGATTATCTCATTCCACGCTGAAAAAGCCTTTGACATATACTAACACCCCTTCATGATGAAGGTCTTGAAGAGATTAGGAATATAAGGAATGTATCTAACCATAATAAAAGCAATATATAGGAAGCCGACAGTCAACATCAAATTAAATGGAGAAAAACTCAAAGTGATCCTACTAAGATCAGGAAGAAGACAAGGCTGTCTACTCTCTCCTTATCTATTTAATGCAGTACTTGAGGTCTTATCTAGAGCAATAGGACAACAACAGGAGGTCAAGGGGATACAAATTGGAAAGAAGAAAGTCAAATCTTTGCTATTTGCAGATGATAGGATAGTATACATAAGTGACCTCAAAAATTCTACCAGGGAACCCCTACTTGATAAACACCTTCAGTAATGTGGCAGGACACAAGAGCAACTCAAAAAATCAGTAGCCCTCTTATATATAAATGATAAAAGGACTGAGAAGGAAATTAGAAAGCATCACCCTTTACAATAATCACAAGTAACAAAATATCTTGGGATAACACTAACGAAAGAAGTGAAAGACCTGTATGACAAGAACTTTACGTCTTTGAAGAAAGAAACTGAAAAAAAATAAAAAAGAAAGAAAAAAGAAAGAAATTGAAGGTATCAGAAAATGCAAAGATCTCCTGTACTCTTGGATAGGTAGGATCAACATAATAAAAATGACAATTTTATCAAAAACATCATGGTGAAGACTATGATGGGGAAATCCACAAAAACACCTGACTTAAGCTAGTGGGAGCTCACTGACTCCAGACTGGCAACAGGAGAACCTGCATAGGACCAAACTAGGCCCTCTGAATGTGGGTGACAGTTGTGTGACTGGGGCAGACTGTGAGGCCACTGGCAGTGAAACCAGGAATTATCGCTAGTGGCTTGAATTGACTTTTTGAAGTTCATTCTCTTTGGAGGGATACCCTGGTCAACCTAGATGTTGAGGGAGGGTCTTGGTCCCAACTCAAAGTGATATGCCAGACTTTGTTGACTTCCCATGAGAGGCCTTACCCTTTCTGAGCAGTGGATGGGGTAGGGTGGGGGGCAGGTGGGGGAGCAGGAGACTGGGGTGGAGTGGGAACTGGGATTAGTATGTAAAATGATAAAAGATTGTTTTAAAATAAAAAAGAAGAAGAGCTGCAGGGGCTGGAGAGATGATGGTTCAACAGTAAAGAGCACTTGCTGCTCTTGCAGAGGACTCAGGTTCAGTTCCCAGCACTCACACGATGACTCACAACCATCCATAACTCCAGCACTTAATTCTAAAAGGATAAATAGCCACAATTACATGACACTGCAGTTTGCATGTCATATTAGCATATTATTAATTTTAAGAGGATTTTAAATATGTTTATATTCTTTTAGGCTTCATAATTTCTAGAGTTTTCTTAATCACTATACCATTTAATCTCTGAGTAATCTTAGAGAAAAGTATAAATTCCATTTTACAGACGAGGGGCTTGAAGCTCAGGAAAGTTAAATGCCTTGTTTAAGGGCTGTAGCTGGGGATGTTGTAGGGTGTTTCATTTGTGTTCTAAAAAATAAAGCTTGCCTGATGATCATGAAAACAAAACAGTCACACTGGCCAGCCTTAGAGGCCAGGCAGCAATGACACATACCTAGCTTGCTGTCGAGATCAGGCAGTAGTGGTGCACGCCCTTAATCCCAGAACTAGAGAGGAGACAGCTCTTAGTCTCAGTCTCATTCTGAGATTCCTAGAGGCAGGATTGTCATTTCAGAGGTCGAGGTAAGAGCCAGTGGCTGGCTGCTTTGCTTTTCTGACCTTCAGGTTGAACCCCAATTTCTGTCTCTGAGTTTTTATTAATCGTGTTTCAGCATGTATCTCAGCTGGTAGAGTGTTTGCCTACCATACAAAAACGCAGATTAGGTAGCTAGCACCACAAAAAAAAAAAAAAAAAAAAAGTATGGTCACACACACCTGCAGGTCTAACACTTGAGAGACAGAGGCATAAGAATCAGAAGTTCAAGGTTATCCACAGCTATGTGGTGAGTTTAAAGTTCCTCTGGACCACATGATATCCTGTCTCAAAGTAGAAAAATATTATCATGAATTATAAATATCAAGAACATTATTTGAAGAAAGATATGCTTGAAAGAAACATTGTTTGACAGAAAGATAAGAAAGAGTGCAGACCTGGAGTAAGATAGGCATGGCTGTCAAGGCTAAGTGTAAATAGAAGGGTTCTCAACAACTTAAAAGAGTGTTAGGTAATTGTGATAAGAAGTCACCAAAACTGGCTTTAAACTCGTCCATTCAATCAACTCCTTGCTTCAAGGAGCATACTCTCGCACACAAACCAATCAGTGTCAAGTGTTACTTCTAAAAATTGGCTAGCCGTATTTTCTTCCTAAACATGGCTCTGAGTGCCAACCAAACAATGCCAGTGTCCCAGAGTAACCACATCAACACCTACAAAAGTCTTCCAATCTCTGGGACTTGATGCTTCCCCAAAGCTTAGAAAATACCAGGCTCTTCCTCTGGGAGCAGTGTTTGATAACATAGCCCTCCCTTGAGTAAACTCAGCTTTGGTTTTGCATTTTGAAATCCCTTTAATGCATCTATAGTTCAACCAACATCTCTTGAAGACTATCTTGGTAATATTCCAAGAAACTGTTAGACCACACATGGACTTCTCTTGTTCCCTTTGCCCAGATTCCATATGTTTCTCACTCATTTCCAACCATCTTCAAGTTGAAGAGACATTAAGCATAACTTTTGGCTTAGAAATACACAATGTGGTAAGAGTTATACCTAGGTCTTGGTGTAGGAGGTTTTTCTGTTCATGTGTCACTTTCATTGGTTAATGAATTAAAAAAAAAACTGCTTTGGGCCTGATAGGACAGAACTAATGTAGGCAGAGAAGACAGAACTGAATGCTGGGAAGAAGAGGGAGTGAGAGACGCCATGGATCTCCTGCCTGAGACCGATGCTGGTTAGAATCTTGCCGGTAAGCCACAGTCACGTGGCAATACACAGATTAATAGAAATGGGTTAAATTAAGAATTAGCCAATAAGAAACTAGAGCTAATGGACCAAGCAGTGTTTTAATGAATACAGTTTCTGTGTGACTATTTCGGGTGTAAGCTACCAGAGAGGCCGGGAAAAACAAGCGGTCCCTCTCCCTTGTAAAAAGGTCTTTTGTAAAGCTTTTAGACATATTGTTTTGAAAAGATGTCTCTTTTGATAAATATTCTTACCATCAATCTTCTCACTATGCCGTTTGCTTTGCTTTTGACGTTATTCCGTGTGTAAAAAGTCTTGGATCAGATGTTTCCATTGTTTTCTTTGCTTCCTCTTTCTGTTGAACATACAAGGAAGAGGCCTAAAAAGAACAAGTGGTGTGTGGCTGAGGATATGGCTCTGTTGTGAGATACTTCCCTAGCATGTCCAAGGCCCAGGGTTCAAGTCTCAGCATCATGTAAACTGGGAATGCTGGTGCATGCCTGTCATCCCAGGGCTCAGAGGTGAGGAGAAGAAATTAGAGTCATTCTGAGCTACACAGTGGGTCTGAGACGGGTCTGCATGGAACCTCAAAGGTTGGGTTTTTGTTTTCAGAGGAGGTATTGAGTGTGATGAGGTATATCTTTTAAGCCTAACAATCAGGAGACAGAGTCAAGCAGATCTTTGTGAGTTCAAGTTCTGGTCTACAGAGTGGGTTCCAGGCCAGCCAGAGCTGCATAATAGCGAGACCCTGTCTCAGTTTAAAAGGAGGGCATATCCTAAAGAGATGGTTTAGCAGGTAAGAGCACTTACCACTCTTGTAGAGGACCTGGGGTTTAATTCACGGTCTTTACATGGTGGCTCACAACTACCTACAACTCAGGTTCCAGGGGATCCACCACCTCTTTAGACCTCCACAAGCTTCTGAATGCAGAAAGTGCATGTGCACGCGCACGCACACACACATACACATAAACACAATACATTTTTTAAAACATAAATTAAAAACTGGAGACTAGACTTGACAGCACTCTATCCCAAACTAGATGCAAAGCCTTTTCTCAGATTCCCTCCAAACCTTGATGGAGGCAGTCTTGTCCCTGAATTTATTTAGAACTCTGAAGGCAAGAATTGTGGTACCCTTTCCTCAGATTCCCTCCAAACCTTGATGGAGGCAGTCTTGTCCCTGAATTTATTTAGAACTCTGAAGGTAAGAATTGTGGTCCCCTTTCACTCTCGCCCTGTCGGCCATCAGTCTGAGAGCTGCCAAGTTGCTTATTCCATAGCCTCACCTTGCACACGAGGCACTGTTGACAAACACACTGTTTTATTTGTCATGAGTTTGTCTGCATCAGGATTTCAACTTCCTTCAGAAAGAACTTTGCTTCTTCTAGAAAGGCTTTTTCTTTTTTAACTCTCCATAAAGGGGAAACTTCTGACTTAGGATAACACTAGTCATTATGGGGAGCTCGTGACAAGACAAGGAGAAGCTGTTCCTAGCTGGCATGCCCAGGCCTCCAACAAAAGCCTAGCTGGAAGTCTCTCAGTTTTATAGCCCTGGCACTCTGGCTCCCTACTCTATTTGACTTCCTTAAGTACCTACCCTTCCTTCAAGGTTTTCTCAAGAAATGTGCAATTGGATTGTAAAACTGCTGGACCAGAAAGATACATAAAGTCAAGACAAAACCCCAGTCTAGATCCAAATGAAGGGGTCTAAACAAAGAGTTTTTGAACTTTAAAAAGTAGGCAAATATTGCTTCAGAAGTCACAGCCCTGTGAGACACTGCCTTGTACTATTGCCTTCAGACAAGTCATTCAATCATCCCCCTGCTAGAAGGTCAGATGGGGGAACATACTTAAAGTCAGTAGAGTTACAGAGAGGAAAATTAGGAGAGGAGGGGAGAATGAAGTATACATAACCCAGACCCCCTCCCCAGTCACAACATTTTAAGTAGAAATTACACTGCAGTGCTGGAGAGATTATTCAGTTGGAAAAGCATTTGCCTTGCAAGCACGAGGACCTGAGTTCAGCCTCCAAAACACTAGAAGCCCCAGGACAGTGAGAGACCTTGTCTAAAAAGGAACAAAGTGGATGGAGAATGAGGAATGAACACCAGAGGCTATGCTCTGGCTTTTATATTCACATATGTATTTATTCCAGTGCACATATGAACATATGTGCATACATATAGAAAAAAACACTAAGAAAAAACTGAAAACAAAAGAGATTATAGATTAAAGTAAAAAGGAGTATTTGTGCTGTACTATAAAAAATATAAGGCCAACAAGAACAAAATAAAAATATAAGGATGTACAATGAATGCTGCTGGTATTTGGGGATCATAACCAGGAATGATTCATCTTTAAATATATGCTATAACGTTGCAACTTAATAAAAGGGATCTACCCCCAGAAAAAAAACAGTGTAGCTCCTGTGTCTGAGCAAAGCAGAGCCATCTATTGAGAACTGTCTTAAAAAGAGTTATTGTCTTGAAATTATTTAAAGATCCCTATGGACCCAAGACTTCATGGCTAACAAAATTTTCCCTGCAATGGGACACAGCTGTCTACAATGACATTACAGGCACTTTAATTTTTACATAAACATGAGAATACCAGGCTAACACCTAGGGATAAGAACTCACTCTGTTCATTCAAGATCTTTCGCTGGTGAAAACCTACCTTTTTGTAAAAACCTGATGCTTAACCTTACTGACTTAGACAAAGCAGGGAGAGGTGAGTCAGCCAGAAGGCCTCCCAAGTGGTTACAGAGAAAAGTAGTTACTTTTCTCTGTGCAGTAGTAAAATGCCCTACAGATGCAATTTAAGAGGGGAGTCACTCAACCATAAGATTATGTTGTTGCTACTTTGTAACTGTAATGTTGCTACTGCTATGAATTATAATGCAAATGCTTTTGGAGATAGAGGTTTACCAAAGGAGTCATGACCCACAGGTTGAGAACCACTGCTCTAAACTCCGAGATAAAACAAATTTCCTGTCTTAAGTTGCTATTACAATGCACACCGGGTTGGAAGAGCTGTGATGGCAAGTGGGAACCAAGGGACTTGAAAATGAATGGTTCAAATGAGCCACAGGCTAATAAGCCAGTGCGCTCATGAAGGATGTGCTTAACTCACCAACAGCCTTCTCCCAGGCATTGGAAAACAGCCAGGAACAAGATGGGGCCCGGGATCTCACAGCAAATACACTATAGGTGCAAATGGATACAAATAACAATGAACTTAGAGACAGACCACAAGGAAAAGGCAGATACAATCGGTAACAGAAAGGCAATACAGCAGAATGAAGGAACAGAAGCTGGCGGCCAAGGAAGGCCTGTCTTGGCAGACAGAAATCATCTGAGAGAGGTCAAGCCAGCCCTGTCAGGCCTGGGAACATAGTGACCATAGTGACTGACAATGAGTTTCTGCTCCAACTGCTCAACCTGGAAGGAGGGCATGAGCTCCACTTGTGTGTCGAACTGTTCATCCCTAAACTCCAGCACCTCAGTGGGAAAAGCGGTAGCTGTGGCCTTGGGGGCGCTTGCTTTCTTTTTATTTAAAGTGGAGAAGACAGACCTAGCGGCGAGTCTGTGGCTGGTCGGATGTTTCTTCTCATAAAGCACAAGGAAGGGAAGACAAAAGGGGTAAACCACCTGCCCAGAAGGCCAGATGGTGGTGTTTACCACCTCTTCCACCTTTGCATATGTGAGGAATGCTTGCGAAATTTCTAGGAACCGAGCGGCAGATTAAAAAAAAAAGTATGAAAGTTAATTACTGGTACCAACAGCATCAATGTGCCTAATCATACCTGAGCTAGAAATAGAAAACCCAGCTTATCACAGCCTGCTGAGCCTGTAACTGGCAGTAATCAGAGCCTAGAAGAGATGGGGAAGAGCGTCTTTGGGGAGTCGGATTCCTGCTAGCACTTCTCAGCAGGGAAATGAGTAACCGTGAGACCGAGCATCTGTAAGACGGGTGGGAAGAAGGAAACAGGCCCTTCGGGGAAGCAGAGCATCTGTAAGGCAGGGGTGAAGATGGAAGCAGGGCCTTCTGGGAAGCAGAGCATCTGTAAGGCAGGGGTGAAGACGGAAGCAGGGCCTTCTGGGAAGCAGAGCATCTGTAATGCAGGGGTGAAGACGGAAGCAGGGCCTTCTGGGAAGCAGAGCATCTATAAGGCAGGGGTGAAGATGGAAGCAGGGCCTTCTGGGAAGCAGAGCATCTGTAATGCAGGGGTGAAGACGGAAGCAGGGCCTTCGGGAAAGCAGAGCATCTGTAATGCAGGGGTGAAGATGGAAGCAGGGCCTTTTGGGAAGCAGAGCATCTGTAAGGCGGGGTGAAGACGGAAGCAGGGCCTTCTGGGAAGCAGAGCATCTGTAATGCAGGGGTGAAGATGAAAACAGGGCCTTCTGGGAATGATGAGTAGGAAGCATCCTGTGGTTTCTGGCAGCACGAGTCAGGAGAGACGGGCCTTTCATCCTGCAGTTCTACTCTGACCAGGCAGGGGTTTCCTCTAGACCTGGCTCCCTCTCTGTGGGAATGAAGGGTCTGGCAACAGTGGTGGCTTCCCAATGCACTTTCTCAGCCTGGAGACCTCTCTGCAAATGGTATCTTATACAGAGCTCGAAGTCAAAAGTAACAGCCAAGATAGTGTTTCTGGTTAAAGAAAAGGAAGTGAACCCAGAAGCCTTTTATTCAATCATTTCTCAACACAGGAATTTCTTTCTGAAATACATATTTTTGCTTATTTCTTTTTCATATGTATGCAGGTGCATGCATGTGTGAGGTGTTTGTATATGTGTGTAGAGGTCAGAGGTCGATCTCAGCTGCCATTATGTGCATGGTTCTGTGGAGCCAGAAAAGGGCGCTGGATCCCTGAAACTGGAGTTAAGTAATTGCCATGTTGTCGTCAAGGACTAAACCCAGGTCCTCTGGAAGACCAGCAAGTATTCTGAACTGCTGTGCCATTTCACAAGTCCTTCATTCATTTTTTTGAGGCAGAGTCTCTCTTTTTGGACAGGAGCTTGCCAAGTAGGCTAGGCTAGCTGGCCAGTGAGGCCTAGGGGGACAATCGCAGGGATGGTCTGTCTCTGTCTCCCCAGCCCTGGGATCCCAAGTATGAGCCACGGGGGCAATTTTTGTTTATGTTGTTGTTGTTACTGGAGATCAAACACTGGTCCTCATGATTGACAGCAATCACTCTACTGGCCAACCTTGATCTCTGAGCCCTCTCTGGTTTTGTTTATGTTTTGTGCTGGACTGTGTTTTTATTTCTCTCTAAGAAATACCAGTGAGCAATACAGGCACATGTCTCAGCTCTCATGAAACTTATAACCTAGCAAGGGGGGGCAGGATAAAAAATATAGTAAGTCAACAAAGTATAGTGTGTGTTAAAGGTGGTAACTACCCCAGAGGATGAAATCGAGAGCCTGGGTAGAGGATTTCCCAAAGGCTCAGGAGGTGAGAGGAAACTGTGACAGAGGAAGACATGGGGAAGGGCTCGGAGAAAAGCTGATGCACATGCAGGCTTGCGGAGGCAGTGACTACACCACATTCTTGCTACCTGTTGAGAGCAGATGGCTAGCCATCCAGCAGTGGAAGCAGAGACCAGCGAGGAGGCCTGTGCCTAATTCAGGCCAGAAATGAGAAGCTCAGACCAGCGCAGTAGCAGGCATTGAGAAAAGAATCCTAGATCTGGAGAGTTTCAAGGCCCACCCCTCAGTCTTCTTCTCCAACTCACGTAGCTGCCTCTTTTGACCCCCAGAACCTGTTGGGCTTCTAAAAGCACAGTTTTAATATATGAGCCCAGTGGCCTGCCTCTCTTTCTTTTCTGGCTCTAAAGCCCCGAGTTCTCCTTCCTTATCTGAAGGATGGAGTGATCTGCCAGGTCTCATTTTATTTCCAGCTTAAACACCTGAACACCTAAATTCTGAAGAATGGGAAACATTTGGCTTATATAACTCCACATCAATATCTAGCCAAAATCACTTCTATACCAGTTATCCGACTTTGAGGGCAACTAAAGCTGTTCTTGCTTCAACGATGCCTGGTGTGTGTGTGTGTGTGTGTGTGTGTGTGTGTGTGTGTGTGTGTTCATTCTTGTCCTTCCTCCTTTAGGTAACAGCAAGGGACCAGCATTCTGCTGAGACTTCAGAACACAGATCCGTGGGTTGGAGAGATGACTGAAAGTGCTTGCCATGCAAGCATCAGAATCTGGGTTTGGTCCCCGAACCCACATTAAAAAGTCAGGTATAGCTGTATGCGCCTGTAATCCCAATGCTGGAGAAGGGGAAACAAGGCAATTCCTGGGGCTCCCTAGCCAAAAGCCTGCCCTAATGGGGGAGCTCCAGGCTCAGTGAGAGCCCTGTCTCACACAGACGTGGAGAGTTACTCGAGATGACTAACGTCAACTCTGCCCACTGCATCCACATGCACATACACACACACACACACACACACATGCACACACACAGGGATCCCTCCGCATATGTACCTATGCTGCGGGCACTAGCCCATTCATGGAAAAGAAAATACGTAGCCTTGATCTGAATTCAAGCAAATAGCTCAGCCTGGAAACTGTTGCAGGGGAGATGTATGCTTCTGTCCCAGAAGACTACAAAGTGTCCATCCTCCTGCCTCACACATCTCCATAGCCTCTATTTCTGAAATTATCACAGTTTAATCCAGTGTGGCAAGCAGAATTGGTCTCTCATCTTTGAAATGATCAATT
The DNA here is from genome assembly GCF_982192425.1 of Myodes glareolus. NCBI lineage: Eukaryota > Metazoa > Chordata > Mammalia > Rodentia > Cricetidae > Myodes > Myodes glareolus. The sequence continues at coordinate 26,811,648 of NC_142029.1, read as the reverse complement.
AGTGAAGGGTGCTCAGCAGTGTTTGAAGGCATAGAAGCCACACCCAGGTTCAACGTCAGCTACAGAAGAACTGCGACCAGTCAGTAATGTCTCCCAGAGGCACCAAGTAAGAAGTTGCTGTCCCCTTTTCAGCTTTGTTTGGACCTTTCTTTTATTTATTTGTGTTACATTTTTCTCTCTTTTTTTCTTTATTCAGAAGGCACCAATTAAAGCTCAGGAACTATAATGCTGAAGCTAGGTACATATCCATCCCAACGTTTTGTGTGTTTTTGAGGAACACTTTCCATTTCTGAAGCCAACTCCGAGCCCTCATGTGAATGTAATGTGGCCCAGTCTTCAGAGTGCAGCTCCTGTTCCTTATTTCTGGATGGCAGAACATGTGATCCCAGTGAAGTTGCAGCAACGCCTCTGCAAAGAGCCAACCCAAGCTGACTGTCCACTCTCTTGGACCCTTATTCTTTGTAGAAGCTGCTTTTTGAGGGTCTACTATTCGCAAAGTGAGCCCTGTGTATCATATCACCTTCTCACAGCAATTCAACAGAGTGGGGCTTCTCTCCATTTCCCAGAGGCGGCTCTAGACTTTGAACTGCTATGAGGTCATAGGCAACGGTTCTGTGACCATTTCTACCCCCCAAGTCTTTGCTCTCTTCTGCTTTAAAAAATTTGGAGAGTGGACTGAAGAGTTGGCTCAGTGGTTAAGAGCACGGACTGCAGCCAGGTGGTAGCGCACGCCTTTAATCCCAGCACTTGGGAGGCAGAGGTAAGCAAATCTCCCTGAGTTCCAGGACAGGCTCCAAAGCTACAGAGAAACACTGTCTTGAAAAACAAACAAACAAACAAACAAGAGCACTGCCTGCTCCTCCAGAGAACCCAGGTTGGATTCCCATTTCTCACAGGGCTGTGTACAGTCACCTGTAACTCCAGTTCCAGAAGATCTGATGCCCCCTTCTGGCCTCAACTTGCACTAGGCGTGCAGGTAGTGAACAGAGATACATGTGCAGACAAACATCTAAACGCACTAAATAAACATAAATAAAGCAAGTTTTTAAAAAGTTAGGAGCTGGACAGAGAGCTCAGTTGGTGAAGTGCTGGCTGGAAAAGCCTGGAGACCTGCATTAAACCCCCAGAACACATGTACGACAAAAAAAGCTACAAGCTGTAGCGTTGGTTTATAATCCTAACACTGCGGGGAGGAGGAAGGAGGATCCCTGGGCTTGCTGGCCACCCAGCCTAATCTAAAGGAGGGGTTCTAAGTCAATGAAAGACCTTATCTCAAAACAATAGTGGATAGCATCTGAGGAAGAAACAGATATACAAATATGTACACACACCTGCACACCCACATACATGAACACGTGTGCACTGAGAAATTTGGAGCAAGCCACGTGTGCTCTCGCATAGCCTCTTGCAGAGAAGATTTAGCTATGAAGCCACCAGAGATCGGCAAGCCTGGTGGGGTTTGTGACTTCGCCAAGGAAAACTCCGAAGGTTATTAGCATGATTCAGTAGCGCCTGGGGCCCTCTGTCAGCCACTTGTTTGCATCTTCCATAAAATGGAAATGTCAGCTGGATGTGACGTCGCCTCTTTCTGTCAGTGATATTTTGAAAGAGGCGAGTGTTTTCTCAGAGCTCACATTTCCCTTGGCCTCCTGCCTTCCCTCCCGCACCTCCCCCAGCCACCTCCTGCCAAAGCCAATGCTGGGAAAGGCCTGCTGGGTGTCAGGTTTCCAAATGCTTGGCCAGGAGGGCAATTCTCCAGAAGTACCTGTTTGACAGAGGCCAGAAACTCTGAACCACAGGCTTCCACTTCCACTTGTTTTTGAACTGAAGGTGTTAAGATGCAGCTTATTCAGACAAAGGGTCTTTATCTTCTGTATTCAGAAGGGAAATATCAAAACAGCCAGAGGACATCAGGACAGCAGCAGCAAATGCTCTCCTGGCAGCTTCTCGGGCTCTCACAGCGGCACAGGTCTTAGCATTCATGACGCTCAACACTTTAGACCTTAGATTCTACGTGTGTTTATCCTCTGAATGAGGGCACTGAGACTGAGGTTACACTGCTAACAGGAGGCCATGTGAGAATCAGAATCTAGAGTCTCAAGGGTGTGCTGCCGTTTTAACTACTTGATGGTCACAAGGGCAAGTAAGCCTGAGACACAGTGTGGACTCTGGAATGAAGAAGGGTTTCATGGAGGAGGCCTGGATCCCTGCGTGTTGTGGGACAAAACTTCTCCTAGGGAGATGCTACACACATGTCTACTCATTCCAGATAGGGAGCCCATGACAGACCAAAGTATGGACACTGGGGTTACTTACAGGAATATGGATGAGGAATGAAGGACCAGAAATGACTCAATGATGGGTGCAACACGAAGACCCACCCCAGCATGGCTAACAGCTCATTAAAGCTGAGAAACCCGGAGCACACTGCACAGCCTGCAGGCAACTCAACAGGCTGGAGAGCGTCCTTTCCAAGAGACTCTGTTCTAAACTTCTTCCAGACAGCATGGCTGGGTTCTGCTTCCTCCCAGAAACTGTCTAGTCCCAGAACCTTCACCAGTTGGCTTGTCTGAGTCTTCTTTGCAGCTTAACTCCACTCCTCTGAGAGGGACACTGAGCTTTTATAGCTTACTGTACCAGGGAGGGGCCGACTGAATCCGGTTAGTTTCAGGGACTTCCTGCAGCTGTTTTGAGTTGTCTGCCTTCCTGTTTAAGGAGATTTCCTGTAAAATGGAATGTTTCAGTCTCAGAGGAAACGGTCTCATAACACTGGGGTTCCTTCTGTCTCCTGCTGGAAGCTCAAAATCCCAGGCGAATGAGGCTGGGGAGATGATACCACAGTTAAGAACTTATCAAGAGTTCTGTTTGCAGCACCCACATTAGCTCACAACTGCCCATAACTCCAGCTCCAGGAAATCTGATCCCCTCCAGTTCAAAATCCCAAGAGGATGAGGCTGGAGAGACGACACCACAGCTAAGAGCTTGTACTGCTCTTTGAGAGAACATGAGTTCTGTTTCCAGCATCCACAACTGCTCAGAGCTGTCTGTAACTCCAACGCAGGGGATCTGATGGCCTCTTCTCGTGTCCATGAGCAGCTGCTCTCACAGACACAGACACACACACACACACACACACACACACACAAACACACACACACACCACATAAAATAGAAAATACAATAAATATGTTTAAAAAAATAAAAGAAGCCCTGACTGAAGCTCTGGGTTACTTCTCTGCTTCTCAGTGACTGTGACTTTGGACACATTTCTTAACATTGCTGGGACTCAGTTTCACTATGCACTGGGGATTGAAATTGGGCCTATGAAAATTCTAGAGTGGTCATGAGAACAAAATATGATCTCAGAGCTAACTTAAATCTTTAGCATAGCTTAACACACATGTAAGCTAAGTGACCAGCCCTTGTTAGGACAAACATTGTTTGCAAACAATGACAGTGATGGTTCGCTGGCAGCAGGGTACACAAAGATGGATAGTGTCCATCAGGGTGGTATGTTGGATCTTTAAAAGATGCTGGGTTATAGCTGGGCAGTTGTGGCGCACTCCTTTAATCCCAGTGCTAAGGGAGGCAGAAGCAGGTGGATCTCTGTGAGTTCAAGGCAAGTATGGTCTACAGAGCTAGTTCCAGGACAGCCAAAGCTACACAGAGAAACCCTGCCCAGAAAAAAAAAAAGATGATTGGTTGTGCCTATAATCCCAGATACAAAGGAGGCTGAAGCAGGAGAATTTCAAGTTCAAGGTCTTGGGCAGTTTAGCAAGACTCTGTCTCCAAATAAAAGGTAAGAAACAGTGATGGAGATATAGCTCAGTGGTAGACCTTTACCTAGTATGGGCAAGGTCCCGAGTCAGCCCCCAGTACTGCTATCTGCCATCAAACTTCTTCTGTAAAGTGGAGGAAATGATTAATGGGGCCAAACCGCCAGCATTTATAGATTGGTGTTATGTCTGTGTTTTCTATGTTCATATGTATGTGCACGTGGGTATATATGCAGATGTATGTACTTGCATGTGGAGACATGCAAGCATCTGGTGTCTTCGTCAGTGACCTTTCACCGATCTTTTGCTGACTGGGTTTCTCATGGATCTGGAGCTCACTGATGTTAGAATGGTTGGCCCGCCAGCTCCAGGGACCTGTCTGTCTCTGCCATCCCAGTGCTGGGATTATAAATGTATCTCCCCACACTCAGCATTTTTAAATGTGGGTGCTTGTGATCTGAACTAAGGTCATTTCCCTAGGCATGCATGTATAGCCTTTTATCAAACTAATACCCTCAGAAGAAAGCAGGAGGTCCCTAACAGAGACTCTGACTGACCAAGTTTAGCCATGTGACCTTCTTAGATCAAACCCAGAGTGGCCAAAGAGGATTTCTTCTGGATGTCCAATAAAACCTCAGGGAGAGGGGAGCGCTGTCCTAGAAGAGCAGTCAGGGACAGTAGCAAGGCAAAAAACAACAGATGTTCCTGGAACTGCCCACATAAAGCTGTCACACGCGGGAACATGACTGTATTCATAACCAAAGAACATCCTTCGTGAGTAAAAAAAAAAAAATAGTATGTGAATCACCTTAGAATGTAAAACCATAAGTAACAATAAAAAATTTAAAAATATGCCAATATAAAACACATTATTAGCTCTGTAACTCTGTAACTTTGGGCTGCTTAGATTACTATGCAAAGTCAATGTGCTTTGTGCAATTTTCCTACCCTACACAGGTCCTTCAGTAGCATTTGCTGTGTTGGTTTGAGGTGAAAGAAATGTTCTGAGGTGGATGCAGAAGCAAGACTTGTCAGAAATAAAACTTGCACAGACTCCTTTTCAGGGCTAGAGACGCAACTCCACGGTTAAGAGCACCAGCTGCTCTTGCAGAGGACCTACCTGGTTTCCGTTTCCAGTGCCCACATGGCAGCTCACAACCACCTGTAACTCCAGTGCCAGGGGTCTTTTCTGGCCTCTATGCGTACTGCATGGATGTGGTACACAGACATACATGGAGACAAAACTCCCAGTCTGAGAACATCACCACATCCTCTAGATTATAATTCTCTGTGGCAAGTATTTGCTGACAATGACAGAAGATTCTGAGGCCTAGGAGACTGGCCAAGAATAATGTTTCTCCAAGAAAATCTCCAGATGGTGATGAAAGTGATGTAGGTCTCAGAGTGATCTAATAACCCAGAGGAGTCATGTGCTGCCCCCAGGTCTCAGAACACAGCTGATCACCAGAAACCACATCTTTCAGAGAAGAGGGACTCCAAACTGTTCAGTTAGTGCAGGGATCTGTGGCCACATTAATTTTTAATTAGTGTTGTCTATTTAATCCAAAGATGCTTAGCCACTGATGAATTAAGAAGGAACAATTTAGAATACCAGGTGTCTGACAGGATTGATATGAAATTTCCCTCTGTGTACTGTGAATATGTTTTATTACCATTGGATAACAAAAAAGCTGCTTTGACCTATGGCAGGGCAGAATAAAGCCAGGCAGGAACTCCAAACAGAGATATAGAGAGAGTAGGCGGAATCAAGGAGATGCCATGTAGCTGCCAAAAGAGGAAGGCACCCTGAACCTTTCCAGTAAGCCATAGACCAGTGGGAATACACAGATTAATAAAAATGGGTTAATTTAAGATTAAAGAGCTAGCAAGAAATATACCTAAGTCATCAGCCAAACAGTGTTGTAATTAATATATTTCCAGTGAGATTATTTGGGTCTGGCAGCTAGGAACCCAACACACAGTCTCCATCTACATAAGATGATTTATTAACAGTAGCCTTTGGAGTAGACCTAGGTAGGCATAGCCAGTCTTTTTATATTACAATGCAATGTTGTTACCTACAAAATTCACACTCAAGAACTATACAATCTGATTGCCCTCTTCCAAATGTTCCCACAGATCTCGTAATCTGATTTTATGTTAGGACACATACAGTGGTATGTGGGCCACAGGGCACAGGTTGGGCAGACCACTGACATGCATTGGTGTCTGATATATTTTCTTTCCATTGTCATGCAAGAATAACACCAGTCTATACTTGTACAACAGGACCATAATACTGCAACCAGATGTTTAAGAGATAATCTAGGACTAAGGAGCCAGCTCAGGGGAGGACCTGAGTTTGCATATCCAGAGCTCTTGTGAAGCCAGGAATGGCAGCTCATGTGTTTGTAATCTCAGAACCCTTAGTGAAATAGTAAGTGGAGACAAGAAGTGCACTGGCTGCTCTTTCGGGAAAACCCAGGTTCAAATCCCAGAGCTCACATGGTGACTCACAACCATCCTTAACTCCAATTCCCAGATATTTGATGACCTCTTTTGGCCTTTTTGGGAACCAGGAACATACACAAAGTACATACATATAGGTAGAAAAATGTTCATACACATAAAATAAAAATAAACCTTTAAGAGGAGAAGGAGCATAGCTAAAGCAGGTATGCACTTATGTGCAAGTTTGCATCACGACTAACATCATTAATGCCATAATCATTTTTAAATGCCAACCCATTCAATGCTTATGATTTGCACTCTGGACATACTCAGATCACATTAACCTTTCTCAGTTCACATGCTGATGCCCACATGCCTGACCCTGACTATGGAGGGGCCTTCTGTTGGGGTCTTGCCGAGGCTAGCTACTGGAGAGTTATGGGGAGGAGCCGACTCTTCCTTATAGAAGACAAAAAGACAGACGGCAAGGTGACCGTTTATCATGGCGCCAGGTGACCTGTGAGGACGGACTGAGAAGATGAAAGGGACTCATTCAAGTTCTTAGTCAGGACAGTGAAGAAATAGAGACACAGGATAACCGTAAGAAATCCTGTGCTGTGTGCACTGTCAACCTCTCAAGCAGATAAAAAAACGTTTTCTTTATTTCCAGACATGAGTTGTTGGAGAAACAGTGAAGATGCTAATGGACTCCTTTATTCTTTTCTTTATTTTCCTTTTTCTTTCTTTAGAAGATGGAATGAAGATTGGAAATGTGAGGTACCAGTTGAGAAAGATGGAACACACCCAGATCTTACATTCTTCTTAGACCGTTTGTGAGAAAGAGACATATTTCCTTGCTTACACACTGTGGTGGTTAGTTTTAGCTGGTCAACCTGACGTGATTTAGAATTACCTGGAAAAGGAATTTTAAATGAGGAATTCCTGGATCAGGCTGGCCTAAGGTCATGTCCGGGCCACAGGGAATTAATTGACTTTAGGCAGAGCCCTTCTCTAGGCACGTGGTCCTGAACTGCATAGGACAAATAGTTGGGCACAAGCTTCCTACCAGCAGGCAGCATCCTCTACGGTTCCTGCCATGTCCTTTGCTGTGAAGAGAGGTCCACCATGGGAGGTAATGCTGTATGGAACAGCAAGCAGGCTAGCCTTCAGGTTCCTGCCTTGACGTCCTTCAGTGACGGGCTGTATCCTGAAATTGTAAGTTAGATGAACCGTTTCTCTCTCAGAATTACTTTTGTTTAGGATTTTTATTCATAACAACATAAATAAAACTAGAACAACTACCCAGCGTCTAAATAACTTGCTCTTCCCAGAGGCTGAAAAGATCATAGTCGCGTCCTTATCTTTCCTTGTCACTATGACAAGTGCTTGGGTGTGGCCAAGCAGACATTCTCAGATATGGCATCCAGGAAGCGTGGCCAGGTCCATGCCAGCATCGTAACTGTTACAGCAGCTGCATCATCTGAATCTTTGCAGACTGGACAAGCGCTGGGCACGCTTGTTATCACTTGCTCCAGCTGGAGAAGCAACCTTTGCTGCATCCTCTGAATCTTTGCAGACTGGGCAGGTGCAGGGCACAATGTTATCAATTGCTCCCACTGTAGAAGCTCCCTTTGTCTCCCCCATTTTTGAAGCCTGATATTTTAGCCTTCTTGAGATCCCATGAGACAGTAAAGTCATTCTCTTCTTAAATGACTAGAATATATTTCTATTTCTTGCACTCAAGACCCTTGACTAACTTAGTGACTTACCCCACCAGTCTTCCTAGAGTCTCTTTCTGGTGGGAGCAACTTTATTACCTCGGTGTGATCATGAGAGCAGTGTGGAAGAGCTCCTCAGGGGAAGTCAGACGATGGCATTTATGACAAAGGATTAATTAAAGTCATTGATTATATCTTACTGTGAGTTCACAGCCTTCCCCTGAAAAGGGTGTATCTTGTATGCCTTGTCAGCAGAAAAATGAAAGCAACTATCCAGAAAATCCCTGGAATAAATATGTCCAGTAGATACTCAAAAGCATGATATACTTTCTAGCTGGCATTGGAATAAAACTGAGTCCCTTAAATGCAAAAAGTTACAATATCCCAACAAATTTTATATTCTACAGCTCTTAGGTTGTATAGAAGGTAATAACATAAGCCTATCTCTTTGAAGTGTCTAACCTGATGGATCTGAGAGATCACTCAATGGGTAAAATGATTTCCGAGAAAGCATGAGGACCTGAATTCAGATCCCAGCATCCACAGAAAGTTTCAGGCACAGCAGCACACACCTGTAAGCTCAGCACTGGGGAGATGGAGACAGCAGGGTCCCCATGGCTCACTGGCCAGTCATTTTAGCTGACTGCCAAGCTCCAGGTTCAGTGAGAGGCCTTTCCTCAAAAAGAAAGGCAGGGAATGATAAAGAAACACAACCTGACATTAAACTCGAGCCTGCATAAGTGTGCATGTGCACTTCCCACATACAAGACACACACACATCCTTACGACTTCCTTAACATGTACACTATCTAGCTTCCATGTATCCGCCTTCAAATCCTTATATCGCATACTCTGAGGTGGTAAAGCATCAGATGAATCCCTCCCACAGACGAGCTACAACAAGGTTAAACAACTTAACCCACCTCGAGTTCTCCCAACCTAAAAATAGCAGCCGGGGCCATATGCTTCTCGTGCACTTAGGTGATAAGCTTGTCAAGGGCCCCTTTTACATCGCCCACTCCGTGCTGAGGGCAGAGCTTTGCATCTGCCAGTTGATTAATGAGTGCTTGTTAATTTAATCCAGAGCTAAAATGATTAGAGGCAGCCGCAGTCTGCAGGCAGCAGTGGTCTGAAGTGTATCACGCACACAGACACGGCCCAGGTTGCATGTATGTCAGCAGATGGTGCCCTCAGGGACTAGAGCCGGGGGAGGGACAGTCACAGCATAGCCAGCCCAGACTTGTGGATTGACCATGACGGTATAAGTACATTTGGGGGGGGTCTCCTACAGAAATGTGTAGGATAGTTGCTTTGGGGTAATTAATTCTATTAACAGTATTGTCACCAGCATACGGGCAAGCAGCAACGTGGATAGCGAAACTGTTGGATAGGCACTTAACCTTAAGAGCCCTATTGTTACAGAAAGAGGGACAGGACAGCCAGGGGAATCCTACAGTGTAAATTGTTGCTTGTACTCTGTACTTCCCGCAAAAGTGATAGGAATCAATGTGGTGCATCATTTCAAAGGGATCAATCATCATCAATATCAACAATATCATCATCATCGTCATTGTCATCAGCTCTGCTCCTCACTCTCCCTAGTGCGTGTCCTCCTCAGGGACTTCAGGACTTGCTACTAGAGGGAGGGGGCAGGTGAAAGAGTGGGCTGTTAATGACGTGCAGTATCACAGCAGCTGGGTCACGTCCCAGCAAGCCACATGTGCCAGATGCAAGGCAACAGATGTGGGTTTGGTCACTGGGCTTCCTCCAAGCATGGAGGAGTATGGGGGAGGGGGCTCGCTTTGCAGCAACTGGGCAACAGGCAGATTAGATAAAGCCATGCTTAAAGCAATGGCTCTCCATGAGCCAAGAGCACGTCCCAAGGGTCACGTTGGTAACTTGTGGGGAAGGCTCCAGCCAGCACAATGAGGGTGGGGACATGGGGCACATTTGCTGGGTAGCCTTGGGGTGTTAAACAGCCTGTAAAAGGAATGATATATTCATCCAACCAGTAATTTGCTCAGATCTCACATGAAATTGGAATATAGAAGGAAACCCTCTTACAATTATGTGAACCTAAAATCTGCTTTTATATATGAACCAATTTCCCAAGAATATAACTGTTAATAGAAAACCTTCAAATTCTCCCCCATCTCAAAGTTAATGAAGCATGGTGACTAAGGCCTTGTAACACCACCAGTACCATTATCACCAGCACCATTACCACCAGCACCACTGGAAACAGCACCACCCTGAAGCTGCAGGCAGTTTCAAGACAACATTGAACTATTTTGCCTCCCTGCCTTGTGACTCTTGACACTTAGGCTAGGCCAAGCTGGGCTGTGTTCTACCGCCACCCCAAAGCCTCTAAGAGTCAGAAACCCACTTTTTCCTCTGGAATTGAAAGTTGCATCGCGGCTGCCTGTGGTCCAATACCATCTCTCCTAGTGTTCTCCGATTTCAAGGTACAACCATGCTGCCCACGACTGGATTTTTTGTTTCCTAATAAAGTTCATCTGCAGAGTTATTTTATCTCAGCTTTCCTTTCCTAAAAACCTGACAGTCTTTCCAACAATAACATCTGTGACTTGGGGAAAGTTTGAATTTTTCCTTGTTTGTGCCTAAAATTTAATATGGTTAAAAACATCTGACCAGGGGTTCTGGCCTATACACAATCAAGTCTGCCTGCATTTGGAGTTGGCCCATGTAAAAACACAACAAAGACTTGAGACTCTGGTTTGCAAATTAGATGCTTTCGGCATATGTAAATCTAAATACTATTAAAATGAGGATGTACATCAAATATAAGAACACATTGCATTCCACTAATATTTAAAATTTAATCATCATTGATGTCCAATCTTTAAACCAATGAGATGGGGGAATAACAAAGTAAGGTGGCTGCCATGCTAGCATGGTTACCTGAGTCTGCTCCCCAGAACCCATACAGATAGAAAGCTATGCCTGGCAATAAACTTGAAATCCCAGCACCAAGGAGGGATTAAGACAGGCAGATCCCCGGACCTTACTTGCCAGTCAGGTTAACCTACTTGGTGGACTCCTGATTAAGAAAAGATCCTACCTGAAAAAATAAGATAGCTAGTCTCTAAGGACACCATCTGAGTTTGGCCTCTGGTCGCCACATACCCAGGCATGTGCACCCACACAAACAATATGCATTCACAGAACCCTTAAGGAAACAGTAAGAGATCTACTTGAAGTCACTCCTTTATTTTAGGGCTGCTTATTATTTTTCCATCTTGCTCTATTGATGAGGGGCGGTGTCTACTCCATGACCTCCTGAACAATTGTTCTTTTCTCAAAACGTTTTAATTATCCCTCATCGATTATAGTATGTATCTGGCCTCCTAAGACTTTCTCGGCATTAGGAATCGGAGAGTTAAAACCAGACACAGAGGCGATCAATCCTGGATTGCTCTGTCTATAGGAGCTGTGTTTTCCATGAAGCGTTATCATTCCTCAATTGATGTCACAAAGACAGTCATGGATACAGGGCCTATAAACAAATCCACACCCACCAGTGAGAACACGTCGTGTTTCCTCAACTTCTCCATGGTGTCCCTGGGTTGTCTATTTTGGTCTGCTACCCTCCTTTAATTAAGGTTACTTCCGACTTTATCTTATCACAGACAAATAAGTCTGGCCTGAACTAGACAGCCTCACCGCTCAGGCTCTGAGACCTCCCTGGGTACCAGGGCTCCCTCACTTTCCGGTACTTGAGTGTGGGCTTCTTATCTGTTGTCCTTGTTTATAGGCCAGCTCATTTATCACACTAGGTACAACCATCCTGCCAGCTGCAGGGGAGAAATGCCTTGGGGACAGAAGGACAGGAAGAAATGCTTTGGCTCTGCCCACTTCCCAGTCCCTTTCCCCCAACTCCTCCCACTGGGAGCAGCCAGCAGACAGAAGCTGCAGAAACATACCTATAGGGTCAGTCCCTCCTGTCCTCAGCTCTACTTTCTGTAACACTCTTCTGCAGGAAAACAGGAGGAAGAAAAGCAAGCCAGTCCACACAGCCAACTTCCACACACATGATGAGGAACACTGGGGAGGGAGTTTGGGAGCAGAGGAGAAAACAGACACCCGAGGTCTAAATGTATTAACCCTGTAAGTTAAGGAAGGCATGAGTCTTGGAAGGGTCCAGCTAGGATTTTCTAAGACATAGACCTACTTTCTCAGAGAATAGAGATCTTGGCTTCTGATGATTACATACTATTGAACTAGTTCCCTATCTGAAATATAGAACTCGGCTTCTTTTTAGACAATTTTTTAATTGTGATATATATATATATATACATATATATATATATATATATAAAATGTCTGTGTGTGTGTGTGTGTGTGTGTGTGTGTGTGTGTGTTCGTGTGTGTGTGCACACTCATGTGGTACTCTTGGAGTCCAGCAGATGGCACCAGAACCCATTAAGCTGGAGTTACAGATGGTTGCGAGCCATCCATTATGGGTGGTAAGATCTGAATTCAGGTTCCATAGAAGAGCAGAATTTGCTCTTAATTACTGAGCCATCTTCCCAGCTTCTTAAGTGGTGAGTTGTTACACATAGGTGAACGTGGCATTCATGTAAAAAAAAAATGATGGCAGTCAAAGATTTCTGGATGCTCAATGGCCAAAACTTAATTCAAAATAAAGTGAGCAGCCAAGTCAAGGTGTCAGCTCTAGCCCGAGTTGCCTTGTCCGCTCATTTCACTGCAGCTTTGGTTCCAAACACATCACATGGGCCTTTGCTTTGTGCCTTCTGTCCCCAGACACAATGTAAGCAAATGCTACGTAAATATGCTTGGCTTAGATTGGAGATCATTGCAGCATTTTTACTGCAAATATAAAGTATTCTGCTCTTACAGACACATGGTTGTTTAATTATAGAAAACAACAACTTAATACCTTGTTAACTTTATTCCTTGAATGCAAGCATCAAATTGGTCTTTGTTGTATTGTATTAGAATGTTGGATTTTTTTGGCAATGCTGCTGGAGTTGATCTGAGTTTCAGAAAGCATGGATAAGGTGATGGAGAGATGACTCGGCAGTTAAGAAGGTGATGGAGAGATGGTTCAGCAGTTAAGAACATATATTACTCTTGCACGGACCCATGGTTGATTGGGAGACTGTTGCCTCAGTGAGTAAGGTAGAAGGAGGATGATTCTTAGCCTTAATCTTGGGCCTCCACATTCTTGAGCGCAAACACCCAGACACGTGTACCCACACACATGCAAATTATGCATAGATACACAGGTACATACCACATATGCTCATGAAAAACAATCAGGAAAAGTAAAAAATAATCAAAATATCAGTCAACTCTAAAAGGCACTAAAGATGTTCTGTGTCCTAGAGCATCGAACATTCCATCAAGATTTAGTTCTTTATGTAAAAATAAACAAACACAAGCCAGAGGTGGTGGTGTCTGCCTTTAACCCCAACACTCGGGAAGCAGAGGCTGGCAGATCTCTGAATTTGTGGCCAGCCTGGTCTATGAAGGGAGTTCCAGGACAACCAGAGCTATACAGAGAAATCCTGTCTCAAAAAGCCAAATAAGTAAATAAGCATATCCACTCATCAATATGCAAACTTTCTTTCATCTTTAATAAATGGTGAAATTGTATTTATACCAAGGAAATATTTTTAAATAAATTCATTATTTACTATTAGTAAATGATTTATATATTCACTCTGCACACTCATATGGCCATGGTCATACAAAAACTTCCCCAGTGAAAAGGTACAGTGAGTGGAAATGCTTGGGAGCCCTGCAGCACGACTTGGCTCTCACTGCAGAGCCAAGCAGGTTGTTTCCTCTTGCTGTCTGTCTTCTGTAACATGAAGGGCCTGCTTGTTTGTGTTTCTGTCCTGCCCAGCCCCCAGCTGTTTAATCCCAGAGAAAAATCGCACTGAGATCTCTATAAGTTATAAAGCTGATCCCTTTAGGTCAGGCTTCTTACTGGCTAACTCTCACATCTTGATTAACCCATTTTTCTGATCTACTTTAGCCATGTGGCTCAGTACCTTTTTCAGTGGGGCAGATCACATCCTGCTGCTTCGGTGATCTGGACAGGAGTGGGAGGAATCAACTTCCTTTTTCCCAGAATTCTCCTGCTCTCCTTGCATGATTTCCACTTCCTGTCTGGTTTTCCTGCCTACACCTCCTGCCTGGTCAATCAGCATTTATTTAAAACATGATTGACAGAATACAGACAATTCTCCCGCACCAATCTTCCACAGATGAAAAGCCTGGGAAGCTGCTGGTCTATTCTGTCTGTCACCTCTGTGGCTTTTCCAATAATGGTACATAAGGAAAAGACATTGAGTTCAGGATAAGGTATTTTTCAGTGGTGTGTTACAGACAGACCACTTGACAGCTTCGTATTTTAGATGCTAGTACAGCTCACCTTGAAACAGGTTGTATGGACTACAAAAACTTCTACACAGACACAGTCAGCTGGTGTCCAATAATATCAAGGCCATTTTCCAAAGTGAGCTATAACAACATTTATTCTTCACTAAAATCAGTAAAGTTACCCTAAAAACACAAGCATCCTCAAGCGTTGGGCTTTTTGCTTTGTTTACAGTGACACATTTATAATACATTTCATACATGAAGCAAAACAGGGATGAGGACAGGGCTCAGCTGGTCAAGTGCTTGCCACATAATCATGAGGCCCTGGAGACCCTGAGTGTGAACCCTAGAAGCCACACACAAAGCTGGTTGCAGTCTATCATGTCTCCATATCTGTGCTGGGGAGACATGGGAGACAGAGTCTAGGGGCTTCCCAGGCAGTCAGGCTAACCAACGGGTGAGCTCCAGCTTTAGTGAGAGACACCCTCTCAAGAAATAAAGAATAACTGAGGAGCTACCTGAGGGTGACCTCTGGCCTCTACACACATGTGCACACACTTGCAAGCATGAGCACCCACAGTTATGCATGAACATGGACACACACAAAAGCAAAAGGAAGTAAAACAAAAGATACCAATACTACTTCCAACTCTTAACATACAATGAACCTTGACATTTTCTATGCTGTGTGGCTCCATTCCAGTAATCCATTTGATAGAGTTTCCACCGAACATGTGAAGACCTGGTACTTGACCCCCATCACCGTATAACCAAGGCTCTTAGTGCACATTTGTAATCTCAGCACTGGGGAGGTGGAGGCAGGAGGATCAGACATTAGAGATAATCTTCAGCTACTAAGCAAGTTCACGGCAAGTTGCTTTTTTTTTTTATTTCATTATAACTGAGTAAGCTCCATATGAATGGAAAATTCCAACTCATTAGATTCTTTTTTAAAATGTGTTTAGAAGGAAGTTGTTCTCATTCATTGACGTCAGAGGAAGTTAGGCAGCCGCAGAGAACTCAAAAGGAAGTGATTGCTCTCTGGGAGCTTAACATAAATGTGAACCCCAACTGTGGCTGTATTCATTTACTTTTACCACCAGCACACACCTTCGAGCTCATTCTTTATGGCCGTGTGTCAATGGGAACATTGAGTGGCTTCCGAGGGGTCCCCCTGCCATGGCCTTGTTTCTAGCTGAGTCATTACAAATGCCACACACCCTGACCTTCAGGGCAATGTTACTGATTTTTCTATTTTAAGCAGAGAAGGATGTGATTTTGCATTCTGAGGCTATTTCTGAGCCGGCTAATCGCCAGTGGCTTCGGCGCAATAGGTCGGTAGGCACTTAGTGAAGTCACATTATAAAATGAGTTGCTCAAATATTTAATCAGCTGTGCGGTGGATCCAGCTCCACGGTTCCTTCTGGGTGGAGTTCTAGCCACATGGCTAGGAGTAGCCACGGATTACAGATCTCCTGCCAAATGAAAACGTAGACTGGATGTGGGAGGCATTTCCAGAAACAGGTCCCTCAGGGCAGAGGGATCAGTACTGAAGAATCTTGTCACACCTGTCCCTAACGGTTTGCTGGTGTCCGGGGTCTTTTCATTCATTCTGAGGCCAGAGCAGGTACTCCGCACTAAGCGTGTTAAAAGCTTTCATAGAGATTAAAGCGATTATCCGGCTGGCAACCGAGATGGCTCCGCAGGTAAAGGCATTTGTCATGCAAGCCGGATGACCCGAGTTTCATCCTGGGAACCCAAAGTGGAAGGAGAGAACCAGTTTGCCAAAGCTGTTCTCTGGTCTCCATACATATAAGCCAGCCACCCACCCTTAGTTGCTGCCAGTGGAGGGCTACCGTACCTGTAACATAGAGACTGAATTGGCAAAGGACAGCGTGCAGGTCTACTCTCTCTCTCTCTCTCTCTCTCTCTCTTTCTCTCTCTCTCTCTCTCTCTCTTTCTCTGTGTGTGTGTGTGTGTGTGTGTGTGTGTGTGTGTATCTTTCTTTTTGAGACAGGGTTTTATATAGCCTAGGCCGACCTTGAAGTCACTACAAGGTTGAAAATGATCTTGAACTTAAAGTTTTTCCTGCCTCTTTCTCTCCAGTACAGGGGTTCCACATGTTCATGCTTGGTTAATGCAGTGGTGGGATTTGAACCCAAGGCCTTGCACATTTGAGGTAGACACTCTATCAACAGAACTACATCTTCCCACCCTGTTTTGTTTTGATATTTTGTTTGGTGTTGTTTTTTCTTTCAGAAAGGGTCTCACTCGGCAGCCCTGGCTGGTCTGTAAATTGCTAAATAGGGCAGGCTGGTGTTGTACCCACAGAGATGCACAATTGCCTGCCTTTGTTTGCCCCAAATGGTAGGATTAAAGGTGTGAACAGCAATTCCAGCTCCCAGCCCTATTTTTTTCTGATTTATTTATTTAATGTATATGAGTTTATCTGCATGCATGCCTTTATGCCTGAAGAGGGCACCAGACCCCTTTACAGATGGTTGTGATCCACCATGTGGCACTGGGAATTGAACTCACAACTTCTGGAAGAGCAACCAGTGCTTTTAACCGCTGAGCCATCTCTCCGGCCCCCACCCACCATGCTTCAGCCCTATTTTTTATAACTTTTGTTACAATGCCTGGGATTCCTCCTTTGGGACATACACCTTTGCCTCATTATTGCCTACAAAATTTTGATGTCTCCAAAGAAACCCTCCTGAGGCCCAAGACCTCTTTGAAGTCACAGATTATGAAATATTCTTATCTTATGGGTCAGATCCAGTTGACCCTTTGGTCCTCTGAGGTATGGCGGGGCCAAGGATGCCTACTTCTCCTTCACCAACAACTCAAAGTTCCCACCATATTAGCAGCACAATTAATGACCATCAAAGGATCTAGAAGAGACGGGACTGGGGGGAGTACCTGCCCTCAAGCTAAGCCGGATGCTTCTAGCCCCACGCTCAAGCTTTAGTGCAAGGTGAAGAAAGTGGATTCAGCCAGCTGCCAGGGAGGGAGTTTCTTAAGCCAAGAGGATGGAGAGGTAGCACAATTTCCCCGCTCGCTGTGCTGTGAGGTCAAGGGAGGACTTGCTGTCCTGGGCAGGTGTTCTTCTGATACTGAGACAGTATTCCCCTCTCCAGCAGCTCATAAAAAGTTAACCCACCCATGCTCTCAGGAGATAGGACCTAGCCTTAGCCCAAGGCAGTGGTGAAGGAAAGACATCTTTCCCAACTCATGACCAGATGGCTCACATAGAGGCTAGAGATAGCCAGCAGTATTGATCTGTCAGCCATAGGTTATCCAAACATATCACTCAAATAGGCGATCATTTCTATTTCCTTCGAAGAAACGCATCCAGAAAGGCTTATCTCAAGATCAGGAAAGGTGTTCCCAAGGCAGTCAAAGGAATGTGCTCCAATATCCTAAGAGTTAAAATCGGAACACAAACTGGCTACTCTTGTCTTAATAGGAGGTGAAGACACTGTCATTTCTTTTATGTGTGTGGAGGCAGGAGGATGACCTCCGGTGCTGTTCTCAGAAACCTCCTTTAAGAAAGGATCTCTCATTGGCCTGAGCTCGCCGAGGAGTCTAGGCTGTCCTTGCCAGCAAACCTCGAGGATCTGACCAGCCCCCCAGAGCTGGGCTTACAAATGTGTGCCACCATTCTTAACATGTCCATGTGGGTTCTGGGACCCAAGGCAGGTCCTTGGGCTTCTAAGGCAAGCAGTTTACTGAAAGCCACCCCCTCAACCAGATACTTTTAATATATTCAATTAAAACTGTTTTATGAAATTTGACTCAAGATTTGGTACCTACTTTAAAATAGCCCCCATAAAATGTTTTTAACAGTCTCTGATGTTGTGGAATCCTAGCCTAGTATAGATGGGGAAACCAGGGAACACACAGACAAGGCTGTGTGTGCATGTGTGTATTGTATGTGTATATGTACATGTATGTGTTGTATACATGCTATACACTTGTACATGAGTGTTTTTACCTGTGTATTTATGTGTGAAGACCAGAGATTGCCATTAGGTAACTCCCCTCTATTACTTCCCACATATAACTTTGAGACAGGGTCTCTAACTGAACCCGGAGCCCTCCTCAGTTGAACTGGGCAGTCTATAAGCCCGAGAGGTCCTCCTGTCTCCTTCCTCTCCACAATGGGATTATAGAAATTCCATACCACACCCAGATTTTACATTCATTCTGGGGATCTGAACTTAGGTCCTCATGTTTGCGCAGTAAGAAATGTATTCAGCTATCTCTCCAGTTCCTAGCATAGGCTCTTGGCCCATTAGTGACAGAATCACAATGGGAACCTCAGCCCTCAGTTACTTGGTCAGAGTTCAGACCCAGCTTCCTTGGGTATTCAGAGGTATACAGACCGGAGAGCAGCAGACAACACAGCTACAGGCATAAAGTCTTTCCTCTACAGGATCCAGAGAAGTCCCGGGGTGAATGGTGACCTTTGAGCCAGCCTGTGTTAGAGAGCTTGGAAAAAAACAATGGTTTGGTTTGTTTGATCTGGTTGTTTGAGAAAGCACAGGGCTGAGGTAATGGAGGATATGGAGGTGTAGAGACAGCAGGTCTGCATTAGCAAAACCCATCGCCAGCCGTGGGGGGAGACAGGCATCTGTACCAAGCAAGACAGGAGGAGGTGGGCTCTGGGGCTGCTCTAATCCGAGCCAACAGCAGGCAGAGCCCAGAAGGCCCCCAGCAGCAGCCTCTCCACCTGCCAGACAATTGCGACAGCTACTCTAAGGGCTGGTCCGTGGCCAGCTTCTTTTGCTTTCAGCAATAAAATTACGTGTTCCAAAGCTCACCTGTTTGGGGCTATAAATGATATTTTTTTTTTAAAAAAAAAAAGCTATTACAGAATGTTAAATGTGCCCCTGTTTGGACTGATGTCTTTTGTACTAAGGCTTGTTTGGCCCTTACAGATGATTCATTTGTGGCAGCAGAATTTCTGAGTCACTGGCAGAACGATTTGCTCACATGTTTGTGCCTGGGGGCACCCGACGCTGTTGACACGTCCCTCTGCCCACGTTAATGTGAATGTCACCGATGGACTGTGCTGTGCTGCCCAGAGATGAGGTAAACAAAGTAAAACAAAGGACGTCTTCAGTGTTGGGAAGGGAGTCCTTGGTCTCTAACCAGGAAGCAAAAGAACAATTATCAAAACTGAATTGTTTTACCTAAACAGAGAACTCTCAACAGAGGAATCCAAAATGGCTGAAAGACACTTAAGGAAATGTTCAACATCCGTAGTCATCAGAGAAATGGAAATCAAAACAACTCTGAGATTCCATCTTACACCTGTAAGAATGGCCAAGATCAAAACCGCTGATTTCAACTTATGACTTTAATTAGTACTTTGTCATAAATGCCATCGTCTGACCTCCCCTGAGGAGCTCTTCCACACTGTTCTCATGATCACACCGAGGTAATAAAGTTGCTCCCACCAGGAAGAGGCTCTAGGAAAAGGGAACACTCCTGCATTGCTGGTGGGAATGCAAGCTGGTACAGCCCCTTTGGATGTCAGTGTGGCGATTTCTCAGAAAATTAGGAAACAACCTTCCTCAGGATCCAGTAATACCACTTTGGGACATATATTCAAAAAATGCTCAATCGTGTCACAAAGACATGTGCTCAACTATGTTCATAGCAGCTTTGTTTGTCATAGTCAGAACCTGGAAACAACCTAAATGCCCCTCAACCAAAGAATGGATAAGGAAAATGTGGTACATTTAACACAATAGAGGACTGACTACACAGCAGAAAAAAAATGACATCTTGAATTTTGCAGGAAAATGAATGGAACTAGAAAACATCATTTTGAGTGAGGTAACCCAGACACAGAAAGACAATTATCACATGTACTCATTCATAGGTGGTTTTAAAACATAAAGCAAAGAAAACAAGCCCACAAATCACAACCCCAGCGAACCTAGACAACAATGAGGATCCTAAGAGAGACATGCATGGATCTAATCCAAATGGGAAGTAGAAAAAGACGAGATCTCCTGAGTAAATTGGGAGCATGGGGACCTTGGGGGAGGGCTGAAGGGAAGAGGAGGGGCAGGAAGGGGAGCAGAGAAAAATGTAGAGCTCAATAAAAATCAATTAATAAAACTAGAAAAAAAGAAGCCACATACGGAACAATGACTGGCACTAATGGTCACACTTGGGATCAAAGGTGGTCTAATAATTGTATTAATCAGTAATTCATGTCCTTGCCTCAACCCAGACCTAAGTTCCCCGTGTGGTGGTAAGGGTCACAGAGGTGTTGGTGGTCCTGGGGGTAGCTATGAGGAAAATGGTTAGAATTTGAAGAGATGTTAGTATGTGAACAGGAAAAACAGACGAATCGCTCCTAAACTCATGTCCCTGGAACTCACATGGCTTTCTTGAGAGTTGGGAGGTGTTAGATTCAATGGCTATGTTCCTGGAGACTGTATTCTGCCTCGTGAACTGAAGGGATGTTTGGCCGAAATAACGGCTTTGGAAAGAATTGCTATCAAGCACAAGCTGCCAGCTGTGGAGCTGGTGACCCTGTCAGCCTCCTTCCTGTCAAATCTTGCTACAGGATGGGTTGGCTTGGGTTCTATTCAGAAGCAGGGCACTGTGGGGCATGTGTGGTGGTGCACAACTTTAATCCCAGTACTGTGGAGGCAGAGGCAGAGGCAGAGGTAGAAGCAGACAGTCTCTGTTGTTTTGAATCCAGCCTGATCTACACAGGGAGATCCAGGCCAGCAGGCCTACATGGTGAAACCCTGTCTCAAAAAGGAAAGAAAAGCAAAGGTACTACATCTATCCTTGCTAGCCAATGGCAGTTAAGGAAATGAACAAAAAAGGAAAACAGCAAACCAAGGAGAGGAAGATGAAGAAGCCTATAATCTCCGAGGACACACTCCATGACAGCCATCCCACAGGTTGCTGAGAACCCACAGACCCCTTCCTACAGCAGCAATCAGTATTATTGTCTGATTTTGAGTAGAGAGGACACAGGCTTACCAACTAAATGGCCTGCCTAAGGACACAGTGTACCAATGGCAGGGCCAGGAGTCAGGGCTCCTGCGACTGTCTTCACTGTCACTGTCTCCAGTCCCGGAGATTACCTGACTGTCCCACGTCTCATCCTTTCCATTACCATCCCCCCCGTGTCTCACACAGATCAACCCTGCTGTCCTTCGGTCAGTATGGACCATTGTTACAGATGTCTACCTTCCTGCGGCCCTGCGGCCCACCCCCTCCTTACCTTCCACATGTTCAGTCCACAATGCTGGTCCCTGCTGCTCTCAGGACCTTCCCTTTCCACCCACTTTTACTCTGGTCCCATATCCACCATATTCTGCAGTCTTGGCTCCATGGCTCACATCATGCCATAACCTCTTCTGACCCCTGCAGGGCTGGCGTTTGTAATGATCTCTCTGGGGTATGGACTCAGTTTCTTCTCTCAGCTGGGGTTGGCCCCTGACTCTGAACCTCCGGTCCTAGTGTCATGGAATAAGACTCTGTCCTGGATGCCTGCTCTCCAGTTCCCTACCCTTGAGGAATGATGGTGTTCAAATAGGAACCACCAGCACCTAAGTCTTTCTCTGACCCCACGATTGTTTCTTGGACTCAAGCGCAACAGGTCTGATAACAGACTGACAGAAACAAAAGCTGAAATGAGGAGGGGCAGAGAGACTAGAGGTCTCTATTAAAGAGAAGACATCCTGAGGGAACGTGGCTACCAGTCTTCAGCTAGCCACGAGAACCAAGGGGCAGATGTAGACGGGAGAAAGCCTGGCCACTGTCTGTCTGTTCACCTGGCAGCCTGACGCTACAGCTTTCCGGCTCTTCCCATCTCAGATAGCTCTAGACGTATAGGAGCTGTACCTTTCTCTAGTCTGCCTGAGATCCGAGAGAACATCTCTCAGTTGCCGAGAATACCCAAGACCTCCAGTGGGTCCTCCTAGGAGGTCCAGACCCTGCTCCCTCCTACTGTCAGTCTCTAGAATCCCTTCTCATTTATCATGGTTTCTTAGGACATCCACCATTCCAAACAGGGCCCCATGCCCTAGACACTCTCTCAAAGCTGAGGGTAGATAGAGGATTATGATTCAGACACTGTTCTCTTATTACTTCAAGTCATTATCTCTTTATCGATTGGTGGATTTGAATATAATCATTTCTGAGAATGAATTCAGTTTTCTGGTGGTCAGAACACGCTGCGTTCTCACGAGCTGCTTGTCAATCAAACCCCTAGGTTCCAGGAACCTGAATCACTTTCAGGCCTCATGTTTCTTTTCTCCTCCACTGGATAGTTTGTGTTTAAAGGCTAAATGAATCTTTACATTTCACTCATCCATGGCCTGGCTGTATTTGTTACTTTTCTCATTGCTATGACAATATAAGGAAGGGAAAGTTTATTCTGGCTCACTGTCTGAGGGCACAGTCTAGCATGGTGGCGAAATCACGGCTGTGGGAGTGTAAGCTCACATTGCATCAACAGTCAGGAAGGGGGAAGAAGGGGGGGAGAGAGAGAGAGACAGAGAGAGATGGAGAGAGAGAGAGAGAGAGAGAGAGAGAGAGAGAGAGAGAGAGAGAGAGAGAAGGAATGCTGACTCAATTCACTTTCTTCTTTATATTCAGGCCAGAACCCCATGGAATGGCTCTGTCCACATATGTGGTGGGTTGTACCTTTGAACTAATGTAATCTAGAAAATCTCTCACAGACCTGTTCAGAGGTTTAACTCCTAGCTGGTTCTAGATCCTGTCAAATTGGCAATCTATATTAACCACGCCATCACACTGAGATTATTCCGTGCAGCAATTCTGCAATCAAACTCGTTACTGCATATCTTCACATGACCATTGAACTTGTTACATAACCATCAAACTCATTTCTGAGTATTTTCACATGATCTTCAGGTTTTTGTAAGCTTACAGGGGGCTGAGTAGATGGCTCAGTGGATAGCAGGTTGCCACAAAGTGTTGAGGACACAAGTTTAGATCCCTAGAACCTACATGAAAGTTAGGGTGGTGTGGCAGCCCATCTGTAATCCCAGCACTTGGGAAGCAGAGGCAGGGGTGTCCAGGGACAAGATGGCTTGCTAGATTCTGATGAATTTGGGGTTCAGTGGAAAACTATCCCTCAGAAAATAAAGAGAGAAAGATTAAGAAAGATACTTCACATCAACTTTGGACCTCCACATGCAAGTGTGTGTGTGTGTGCACACGCACACACACATACACACACACACACACCATGCATCAGCACACATGTACACATACACACTTGTGAACACACACACACACACACACAGACACACAAATACAGTGTCTGTCCAACTCACTGATATAAACACTGAACAC
The DNA here is from genome assembly GCF_982192425.1 of Myodes glareolus. Taxonomy (NCBI): domain Eukaryota; kingdom Metazoa; phylum Chordata; class Mammalia; order Rodentia; family Cricetidae; genus Myodes; species Myodes glareolus. The sequence continues at coordinate 26,787,968 of NC_142029.1, read as the reverse complement.
GACCCTTCAAGATCAAAGCTCTATAGTGTGTCTTTAGGGGTCTTCTAGATTTTCCTCCATTTATGTTTAGGGTCTATCTTTTCAAAAGTTCCATACTGAACCAATGTCACCAGCATTTCTCTGTCTTTCCCCCTGATTATCAGGAAAGATTACTTAAGGCTGTGAGTAAAAACCCCAGATTCATGGGTCACATAGAACACTCCTGACTTCAGTTGCCAATAGCACCATTTACCTTCTGTGTCTGTAGGAGTGTATGTCACAGATATGCAGGTACAAAAAGAGGCCAGATGGTCAGGTCCCCTGGAGCTGGAGTTGCAGGAGGTTGTGAGCAGCCTTGGACCCTCTGCAAGGGCAGCAAGCACTCCTAATTGGCCCCTAACAGTGCTACTTAAAAGGGTAATAGCTGGAGCCTGGAGAGATGGCTCAGCAATTAAGAGCACTGGTTCTCGGAAACCTGGATTTAATTTCTAGAATCCATGTGGTGGCTCACAGTCATGTGTAACTCCAGTTCCCAGGGATCAGACACACTATTCGAGATCATGTAGGCACCAGGCACACACACGGTGCACAGACATACATGCAAGGCAAGCATCCATATACATTTTTTAAACTAGATTAAAAGGGAAGGAATTAGACGTGACTGAAAGCTATTCTCTGCCTTCATCTAATGGATTTTTATTTGCCCAATGGAAGCTTTGCAAATGCTTCATTTAACGGGTGTGGAGTTTCTAGACTCCACCTTTTCTTCTCTTGTATGTTTTGTTGTTTGTTTGACAATTAGGGAAAGTATGGGGGTCAGGGATGTCAGCTTGACAACGTCTTGAATTGCCTGGGAGCATGCTTATAGGAGGCTTATCTATATTATATTATATTACCTGAAGTGGGAAGACACATCATAATTTGGGTCAGGACCTGGGCTGTGTTGGTTAAGAAGTAATATTGAATGTTAGCCTGTGTGCATTTATTCCTCTCTGTCTGACTGTGAGCATGTAGCTGGGCTGGGCGCCAGTTACTCTGTGCACTCGTGCTGGGCTCCTGTCGCCCTGTGCAGCTCTGTTGGGCACCTGTTACCCTGTGTACCTGTGCTGGGTTCCTGCCTCCCTGTGCACTTGTGATGGACTCCTGCCGCCCTGTGCACTTGTGCTGGGTTCCTGCCTCCCTGTGCACTTGTGATGGACTCCTGCCGCCCTGTGCACTTGTGATGGGCTCCTGCCACCCCATGCAGCTGTCCTGGGCTCCTGCCGCCCTGTGCAGCTGTGCTGGGCACCTGTCACCCTGGGCAGCTGTCCTGGGCACCTGCTGCTGTGGCTTTCTGGCCTTGGTGGACTGTTGCTTGGAACATGAGCTAAATAAGCCCTTTCTTCCTTACGTTGCTTTCCTCAGGATATTTCATTTTAAAAATAGGAAGAAAGGCAAAGACATACAATGTTGTTTCCTCTCCAGATTTTTTAGTACTTTCATGTTTTCCAGTATTCCTCAGAGATGATTGACAGACTTTGTAGTCTCGTTTTCACGCACAGTGCTGAGCAGGGTTGGCACAAACCTTTAGTTCCAGCACTTGGGAGGGAGAAGCAGGTGAATATCTGTGAGTTTGAGGCCAGCCTGGTCTACAGAGTGAGTTGCAGGACAGTCAGAGTACACAGAGAGGATAAAGTATTCAGGTGCTTTCTCCCCATTCTCTTCCCCTGTCTTAGGCTTCAATTTCCTGGTCCCCATGTTTTGTATAGTGCAGATAATTAACCTTGAAAGAATGGCAGAGTTACAAATTAGTTGTGCTTTCTTGTTGTCCCCTGCAAAGACTACAACTGTGTACCCCGGTCTGCTGGCTCTTTCTACAGAGAAAGTGGAGAAGAGGCCCAGCTCAGTAGGTAAACGTGCTTGTTGTGGTTCTTTTTGAGGCCTGCTGGTTTCCCCACCACCACCCCCGTCCCATCAGCATGTCTACTCCTGTTGTCTTTGTTCAGCTCATGTGCACACAGTCATGTTGGTGAGACTTCATGGGTGTTGCTTCTGACAGTTCTAGGAGACACAGTCTTACAGCATAGTCACAGTTCTTCCGGATCTTACAATCTTTCTGACCTCTTATTCCACTGTTATTTTGAGCCTTAGGTGCAGGAGTATTGTGGGAAGACTGCTTGTTTGTTCCCAGCTGCTCAGCCCCAAAATAATTACACAGAAACCATATTATTTGCAATACTGTTTGGCCAATAGCTTAAGCGTATTTCTGGCTGACTCTTATCTTAAATTAACCTATCTCCATTAATCTGTGTATCACCATGAGACTGATACTTACCTCTATGGCTTACCAGGTGAAGTTCTGGTGTCTGTCTCCTGTCTCCAGCAGGGCTGCATGGCTTCTCCCCTGACTCTACCTTCTTTTCCCCAGCATTCAGTTAATTTCCCCCACCTACTGCTATTTTGTTCTGTGCAGACCCAAGGCAGTTTCTTTATTAACCAATGGTATTCACAACATGCAGAGGGGAATCCCACATCACAGGAGTTGTATTGTAGACGTATCCTGGGGGCTGGGCCGAGCAATTCTACATTCTGATTGGTTGTGGTTTTTCTGTAATTGTCTCTATCTGTTGCTAAGAGAAGTTTCCCTGATATAGGTTGTACACACACAAACACACACACACACACACACACACACACACACACACACACACATGACCTGCATGCATGTGCACACTCAAACACACATATGTATGTAACGAGTATTAATGAAAAAAGAGCCCTTGAATTTGAAAAAGAACAAAAGAAGTTTTAGAGAGAGAAAAAGGAAGGGGGATGATGTGTTAGCTGAGTTTTCTGTCCTGCCTGGTTTCTGTCCCCCCCCCCCAGGTCCCACAGCCATTTAGCCCCAAAGAAAATCACACAGAGGACTACATAAGTTATAAACTGCTTGGCCCATTAGCTCAGGCTTATTATTAACTCTTATAACTTATATTAGCCCATTATTTTAGTATATGTTAGCCACATGGCTCAGTACCTTTTTCAGCAGGGCAAGTCACATCTTCCTTCTTCAGTGTCTGGACAGGACTTGGGAGGAATAGGGGGGCTTCCTCCTGCCCAGAATTCTCCTGTTCTCATTGAACCGCCTCTACTTCCTGTCTGGTTGTTCCCCCTCTACTTCCTGTCTGGTTGTCCCACCTATACTTCCTGCCTCACTACTGGCCAATCAGCATTTATTTAAAACATAATTGACAAAATACAGAATTGTCTCACACCAATGATGTAATTATAAAAGAAAAGAAAAGAATTTTTAAATAAGTGTTTGCTGTACTTATATGAAAATTCTAGGCCTAATGGCCTATGCTTGTAATCCCAGTGAGAGACTCTATCTCAAACAAACAAACAAAATAAAACAAAAAAAAGTAAAATAAAAAACCAAGCTCTTTGCTCCCGAGAAATGATAGCCAAGGTGGATCTCTGACCTTTACATCCACATGAACACAGTGTGCCCATGTGTATTTATTAAAATATAAATAAAATATCACTACACACATCTGTGAGAGGAGAGCAAGCATGAAGTACTCTCTTTCCAGTAGGTCTCATCTCTTAAAGGTCCCCTCCTCACTGGGACCAAGCTTCCAGCAATCGAACTTTCCAGAATATACCACACATGATGCCTAGCAAGAAGGTCGCATGCCGGGCACATATGGGAGAGGAGAAAAACTGACTAAGGAAGGACACGGAGGAGCCAGAGCCAGTCTCCAACGAGCCTTACTCATCACAGCAAGGAGCTAGGGCTGTCTCCAGAGTTCAGCTTGCGAGCAGGTAGTGTGTTATGAACTGACTTGTTATTCTGGAAGACAAGGCAGGAGACATTTACAGCCTGGGCTCTCTGGAGAATGCCTCTGGGAGCCCCCTGTTCTTTATGGCTGATGTCTCTCTTCTGCATGTGTCATTAAGATCTTTTGACTGGGCCAGATCCCCAAACAGGAATACACTTAGCTCTAACCCCTAAGAAGCCAGGGAATACTCTTTCTGGCCATGGTGTCTCCCTTTCTTCTATCAGACGACAATACCTTCCTAAACACCTGTCAGCCAAGAAGAGTTAGCAGAGTTTTGACGTCTCACTGTGTGTCAGACAGGGTAACCCTGCGACACCTCATGGGAGTGAACCGTTAGCAGTCTCACTGACTCAGAGAGGGGATGTGGCTTCCCTTAGCTTTACAGATGGAAGTGGTACCGCCTGGAAGCTCCTCTGCCAAACTCCCAGTTATTCCAGAGGCGATCCTGAACCACACCCTCCCTCAATTCCTCCTGCTGAAGGAAGCAGCTGAGAACTCTTCCTTCCACTAACCAGCTGGTGCCACCCAGGAGCCTATGGCCTAAGGGGCTGCTGCTTTAATGGCAGCCCTTTCTGGACCTCATCAGTTAGGGAACACGGTGCAGCTATAGCCTGCGGCGACACTGTAACCCCATCTGATCCTTACTCACTGCACCAATGACTCAGAAACCTGTTGTTCGGATAATTCTCCTTTGGGCTCTGGGCCCGACTTCCTGTTAGTGTATTGCTCTTATCCCTCCCTCCCCCAAGCCCCCACACATGGATTAGGTGACTGAGTTTATGGTAAAAGTAGATCTACAAGTCCCAGAAATTGGTCAAATGGTTTTGCTAGTATGATGCTTTCCTTTGATAAGGTAACATGATAGCATAATCACACCGAAGGTTGGTGCCCTGTGATGGGAAGGAGAGAAGAGTGGAAGTCTAGAGAGCAGCTTCTTCCTTCCTCTGACCATCCAGGCTTGTGCCAGTGGCTGAGCTATAATTCACACACTATAAAACTCCTCCGGAAAGGGTGCTGGCCAGCGGCTTTTTGTATATTCACAAAGTTGTCCAACTGTAGCCTTTATCTCATTCCAGAACATTTTAATCACCCTCATAAAGCCCTGCTGTCCCATGTGCAGCCCCTCCCTGGGCCCTTTCCTGTGGGCTGACACCATCTGGACTCGTTTCTCCTCTCACTCTTTCTTCTCCCCCAGTCACCAGCTGTCACTAGCAGGTCACCAGAGATAAAGAGCAAGGCCAGGGTCACTGTTATTTCACCGGCCACGAGGGTGCGCAAAGTCTCACCTCTGACACTGGAGAAGCCCCATCCTCGTGACTGACACCCACAGTAGACAGGTACCTGTGAGAAGAGCACAGGAAGGCCCAGTGTTACCCTCCCCCACAGCTGTCCTGGGCTCCAGGTTTATTCTCACAGGCAAATGGCCTCTTCAGAAAACCCAAGTCAAACTGACTTGTTGGGGGCACGGAAGCTGTCTCACCAGCTAAGAAGTACCTGTCCTCTGGTTGGCCCATGTTTACTGCCTTGGTGTGACCTGCTGAAGGGATATGCATTCTCTAACCCAGATTTTCAGGAAAAGGACAGATCTCACATGCTGAGCCCCAAAAGGATAATGTAAAAGGCACCCCTCATTGGCCCAGCATTCTCTCCTTCCCAAGGAGGGACACGTAGCATCCTCATTTTGCTGGTGTTTGCTCTTTTAAGACATTTTATTACACACACACACACACACACACACACACACTCACTCACATACACACACACACAAGCAGGTACACATGCACATGCGTGCCACAGCCAATGTGTGGAAGTCAGAGGTCAACTTGTGAGAGCTGGATCTTTGCTTTGACCGTGGAGTTTGCAGGATCACACTCAGGTCATCAGGCCTGGTGTCAGGTGTCTTTACACACTGACCTACCTCGGTGGGTCCCATATAGCACTCGTCAATCACTCATGACTGTCTGTCCCTCCACTAGAACATGTGTGACAAAGAGAGAGATGGCCTAACCTTATCACGGTAGCAGCTCCAGGCGCTGTAACTGTGCTATGAAAACGGGTGTGTCGTCATAGAGGGAGAGAAGAGTCATATTTGGAGTTGGTTGCCACTACCTGCTGGTGACTTTCCTGTACCCAGGGTTCCATCTTCAGGCCTGTCCCCCACCGCCAGCATGGCCCTCCTTTGGAGGCTGTGTTCCCTGCAGTGGGCCCAAGCATGCCAACTTCCTCTGCAGCTGCTTCTCCTCTCATCATGGCTGCCACAGCCTCAGAAAGAGGCCCCGAGGACCCACTAGCAACAGCACAGTGTGGGAAACTTCTCAGGGCAATGTCACTTGTAATGACATAAAGTCAGTATTTGACAAAGGAAATATTGATCTGCAACCATAGGGGCGGCCCCCGCTGCTTTGCTGAGGAGGGTTGACAAAGTCCACAATGTTTGGTTCGATCATGAATTGCATATCCATCAGTGGTCCAAATAAAGTATGTGTGTGTGGGGGGGCTGGAGTTGTCTTTGTGTAAACACACTAAGAACTTCACACAAGGAAGAAATCACACAGTGGTGCATTTCATGGAATGTGTCCCATTGTTAAGCCACGCGTAGCTGGTTTTGTACCCAGAGGTGAGTTACCCAAACCAGAGAAGAAAGGCTTTGAACAGTGGCCCATGGCCTTGTTGCCCTCTAACTAATGAAGCTGAAGATGGCTTAGTGGTTAAGAGCATTGCTTCCAGAGGACCTGGTTTAATTCCCAGCACCCACATGATGGCTCACAATCATCTATAACTCAAACCTCAGGGGATCTGACTCCCTCTTCTAGACTCCAAGGGCACCAGGCATTCATGCTATATACACTAATATACACACTTGTACACATAAAATAAAAGGTAAAGAAAAACTCAGTGAGGTGAGATGGCTCAGCTATTGAGATCACTCATTATTCTTCCAGAGGACCCATGCTTGGTTCCCAGCATCTACTTGGTGACTCTCAACTTTCTATGACTCCAGTTCCTGGGGATCTTCTGCCCTCTTCTGACCTCTGTGGCCACTGCATGCACATTGTGTATAAACATACATGGAGGCAAAACATTCATACACATAAAATAGATCTTTTTAAAAAATCTAATAAATACATTTTATTTGAAAAAATAAAGAATGAGCCCATGCTTATCCAATACAAAGTGGTCAGCCTGAAATCATATATATACAAACAGCACTGAACAGACTCAGTCAGCTGCATTTATATATGTATGATAATAATCAAAGAAAAAGAGATCATAAATTTGAGAGGGAGTAAGGGGGGCATGGGAGGGATTGGAAGGCGAAAAGGGAAGGCAAGAAGAGAAATAATTTTATTTTGTTGAAAAAAATATTTTTAAAGGACAGACCCACCATTGCCCAAAGGGTCTCTAAACTTCTATCCTGCTCAGGGTAGCTGTGAATCTCAGCCCGCTGTCCAGTAACACCACACTATACACGAGCTTTGTGAATGAATCTCCACTGGCAACTAGCCTAGCCCCACTCCTATGATACTCTCAACCACAGCCACCAGACACTCACAGCCACCACTGGTAAAATGACACTTGCTTCAGCCATACTTCCTCAAAATAAGAATGCCACCTGGAGTCCTGGGCTCAGCTTCTCAGCGGCTCTTGACAGAGCATTAAGATGATTTAGAGCAAGTCTCAAAGCCAAGAGAACCCTGGTCTCCTAGCGTCTGTGATCACCAAGGTGATCCAGAGCCACAATGAGAAAGTGAGGGATACATAGAAAACTGGGTCAGATCTCTCAATGGTATTGATTCAGCAGAGAATCTAGGTCAGTGACATTCGTGGCCTACATTGAGGCAGCGCCTTTCATCAGACATGGTACTTGGGGCAGAGGTGGTTTTCCTCGCTTCTACATGAACGTTTTCCCGCTCATCCCTGCCAAAGGACAGAAATGCACCTTTATAATTAGGTCTACCAACTTTAAGCATAACAGGTTGGATGACCTACTTGGCCCTGGACTTCACTGGCTGCCACTTGCCCAAGCGCACCTGGGTAGCTACCTGGTCAAGGTTAATAGCCTGGCGTTTTCGCGATAGAGGTTCTTTACTTTCCTCCTTTACCTAAACAGAGAACAATTATCAGAGTGTATTTAGCACCTGAAGAAAGAGGCTCAGCAAACTTGACTTGACGGCTATGACGTCAAGCAAGGTCAGGCACGAGTTTAGTCTTGCAGGTGGTTTCACACGGGCTTGGGGTTCATTCCTGAATCTCTTGACCATCAGCCCAATTACAAGGGAAATCTGCAAGCCCAGGAAATGTGTCTACCCCTCAGGCAAATTTGCAAAAACCATCCATGCACGGAGCCGTGGTGCTGAGGGGAGTGGTGGAAAACCGGGCAGAATTTGCTCTTTTGAAAGAAATGCTTTCAAGAGTCGCTTTCACGCTCCAAAATTCTGATTTGTTTGTTACCAACTCCCACAGTCTGCTCAAGCCTCTGAAAGTTGCAGTCGACACATAGCACAGGGGCAGGATGTGCCCTATTTTCCAGCACCGTGTCAAGTTCATTGCATAGACTGTCTCATCACCTCCTCACAGCCACTCCGGGGCCTCACGCTGTCACATTATACAGGAAACCAAAGTTTAAGGAAATGAATGAGTATCAAGGCTGCACAGCTTTAAGTGGGAAATAAGGGCGTACAGCCAGCAAGTCTTGCAGGGCTAGCACTGACTGGGGGAACCACTTTTTGTCACACACCAAAAGGATGAAAACAGTGTTGCAAAAGGGGAAAAGAAGCATATTCTGGAGACGGGAAGCTGCGTGCATCTTACTCTGATGAGCAATGATTTGCAACCTTAAATAAGAGAGGGCAGTGCAAATATTGACCTTTCCTGAATCACTGATAGTGAATGCAACCTGTTCAGAATGCACACATCTTTGGGGAAATTAAGACATAATCTCCTCCCACCCCAGCAGTGTTAGAGAGTTAATGCAGTTGGGAGTTAGGAGAGAACTCCTTCTTTCCAACTTGCTTTTCTTCTGTGCTAATAGATTAGTGGTGAGCACCTGCTCCTACCGTCTGTCAGCCTCAGTCCCCTCTGGTCCACACTCCTTAGTGCTGATGCCCTTCTTTCTCATTGGTCCATGCTTAGCTCCTAGTCCCTTGGGCCAAGTAGACTTCTCTGTGTTTTGCTCCTGCAGATTCGCGGGAGAAATTGTAGAAAGTGGCTCATAAGCCACTTTTCTAGGCTCGGATTGGAAAAGCGTTTGAAGCCATGGGCTTCAGCATGGCGAGTTCACAGAAAGGACTGCGTGCATTTGTTCATCCTGCCAATCAGTGGAGCGTGAGACTTGGGCACACTTCCTTCCCCTGAAACCGGAAGTAGCTCCCTAGTCAGTCAGTCATAAAAGAGCATGGGCCTTCAACTCATGATCCTCTGGGCCCCTTTCTCTTACTTAGTCCTAAGAGGGACGTCATTGTCAACCCCCACAAAGCTTAGGTGACTCAAGGGAAAGCCAGCAGAAGAGATCGAGCCAACCAATGCTCCAGCATAGACTGAGGCGGGGGGGAGCTCATAAGCCCCCACCCCTTAACTGTGGAGCTATTGGCATTTGATAGCTGCGGGGAGAGGGAAAATCATTCTTCTTTGGTCCCGTGGCCAGTGACAGGTTGCCCATGCCCCAGTGGATGACTTCACACCCCTGCACACATGAATATCACTGATTGAACTGAGTGAGTTATATTTTTAAAAAGAGAAATAAAGAGAACATGAAGCCAAAGGGAGATATGTTGGAGTGGATTCAGGTCAAGTTGGAAGAGGGAAATGAGAGGTGGGTATGATCATATTTCATGATATACATGTATGAAATTCTCAACAGGTAAATAAATGCAAGAAAAGAACAAACCCGCTAATACCCAGAGGTGCATAGGCATTTACTTCACAGAGAGGTGTTGTCAAAGAGAAGGATGCAGGAGAATGAGCATCACCGTCTATCCGTTCTCTCTGCAAAGCCCCCGCACCTCATCCTTTAGATCTCTTTCTCCTGTGGGAGGGGCAGTTAATTATTTCCAATTATTCATTACTAATTTCTAACAAATCCTCCTTCTGAGAAATTAAGATATTACCGATATGCAAATGGCTGTGGGGTAACTGATAATCTGGATCCTGAGGCAGTTCCTGGAATGGAAATGGAAACTGTGGTCCTTGCTGGGGTGTGCCGAGGATGGTCTCCTCTATCCTAAGCCTTTAAAATGTTTTCTTGCCACTCCGTGTATATTGCCCCAAATCTCTCTCCTCTTTAGAAACAAATCTGACAAAATCCCCAAGCTTCCTCTTCACCTGTTCCCTAATTACCACCCCTCTCTCTCCCTCATCTCCTTCTATACATGCCTCCAAGAGTTTTCTCTGTATCCCCCAGTTTCTGCAGCTGTATTTTAACAATTTGGCTTTGCTGAATGTTGGTGTGATGGCCAATTTTATGTCAACTGGACACATTTGGGGAGAGGAAAACCCAATGAAGAAAATGTCCCCACCAGATCAGTCCGCAGACAAGTCTATGTGGGCATTCTCTCGATTGATGATTGATGTGTGGGAAGGCCGAGGTCACTGTGGGCGATGCCACCCCTGATCTGGCAATCCTGGATGATATAAGAAAGCAGACTGAGCCAGCCATGAGAAACAAGCCAGTTAGTGGTGCACCTCCATGGGCTGTGCATTGGCTCCTTCCTCCAGGTTCCTGCCCTGTTTGAGTCTGTCCTAACTTTCCTCAGTGATGGACTTTTTGCTATCTAGAATGAAAGACGAACTAAACCCTTTCCTCCCCAGGTTGCCTTTGATCATGGTGTTTTATCACCATAATAGAAAACCTAACTAAGGCAACTGGGTTGGCTCTAGTGACAAAGAACGTACACTTGGGGCTGCAGAGGTGACTTAGCAGTTAAAATGTGAACTGCTCTTGCAGAGAACCCGAGTTCAGTTGCCAGCACTCAAAACTGGCAGCTAATAACCACCAGAACTCCAGCTCCAGGGGGATCCAATGCCCCGGGCCCCCACTGACTCTTGCACTCACATGCACACATACACACACTTGCACATAATTAAAAATGAATACATTTAGCCGGACAGTGATGGGGCACATCTTTAATCCCAGCACTTGGAAGGCAGAGGTAGGTGGGCCAGCCTGAACTCAAAGAAACCTTGTTTCAAAAAGCAAAAACAAAACAAAACAGAAAAGGATATGTCTGAAAAAGAGCTCACACTCACAACAAGTTTTAAGAAATAAAGCAAATCAGCCATACATGGTGACTCACTCCTGTAATCTTAGTATTGGGAAGACTGAAGTAAGATTGAGGCCAACCTTGGCTACATAATGAGTTTCAGGGTGCATGGGATACAGAGTGAGACCTTGTCTCATAGGTGGGTAGATAGTTAAATAGATATATAGATAGACAGATAGACAGACAGATAGATGATAGATAGGTGGGTAGATAGATAGATAGATAGCTCTCATAGGTGGGTGAGTAGATAGATAGATAGATAGATAGATAGATAGATAGATAGATAGATAGATAGATAGATAGATAGATAGATAGCTCTCATAGGTGGGTGGATAGATAGATAGATAGATAGATAGATAGATAGATAGATAGATAGATAGATAGATAGATAGATACCCAAGTGTGCATTATTGCTGCCTTCTGCTACCCCTAGGCCCACAGTGCTGGGAGTAAGGTGAGGAAGCCAGGAGGCATGGACACAATTGTACCCTTCAACTGTGTGCTCAGTCAACCAGACTGAAGGCCCTGAAGGGAACAGGAAAGTCTTCCAGGTAGGGGCCATTAGCATTTGCATCCGGAGTTCGCAGCCCTGGCAGTCCTCCAGGGGCACTTAGCACAGCTGGAAGGTAGAGCATTGCTAGGTCATGCTCTTCCTCTGTCGAGAGTTTATCTGGGTGTAACTGGCTATTATCAGGAGTTCAGCGCAGGTTCACATCTCTGCTTCCTTCACCCAGGTCAATCAATCATACTTAATGTTCTCTCTTACATCATCCTCTGACATTGTAATAAAGTTGTTTGTAATGTTAAGCCTAAGATCTGTCTCATTTACTCACTCTGGTGATCCTACAAAGGGACTCTAATTAGATGAGGTATTAACCCAATAAGTCCCCCAGATGGAAGAGGCAGGCCCCACATTTCATCTCTGTGCTGACTGGTGGATGGAATTCAGCATCTCTGGAGAGTGAAACTATAGAGCTTACCATAGTCTTCACTGTGGTTTTAGTGTTGACTTTTCACTTTGGTACTTAGTCTTAGCTCAATGCTAATGCCACACTGCTTTACCCACTATACATTTTCACTGTGCCTTGATATTTGGTAGAGTGAAGTGTCCCTTTATTGTTACTTTTTGATTAAGAATATTTTGGTGACACATTTTTATCTTTCATGTGAACTTTATAGCTGATTTTTTCCTAGTAGATTACCTTTAAGCTATTAATTTATTTAGTTAGTTAGCTGTATTTAATGTCTTGACTATTTGCCTGTGTGTATGTATGCAAACTATATATGAACATGCAGTGCCTGCAGAGGTCAAAAGAGGGCATCGGATTCCCTGGAACTAGAGTAGCAGGCAGTTGTGAGCTACCATGTGGGTGCTGGGAACCAAACCTGAGTTCTCAGCAATAGCCACCTGTGTTCTTGACCACTGAGCCTAGATCGCCTTTTAAAATCAGCATCAAGGAAGATCAAATCAGTATAAATGATCTGGACTTTATGACATTCCAATATTGAAGGTAAGTAAATAGTCAGACCAAAAAGAAAAAAGAAAATTAAAAAAACCATAACGTTTGTCAGTGTAGGCAAGAGAAGACTGGCATACAAACCACACAGGTACTTAAAGAAAGTCCTTCGGTGGTGATTCCTCTATTACATAGTAAATGAGAACTCCCCTCAACTTGATATCCAGACACTGAAAAGGCTGACTGTATGAATCATTCTGTGGGGTGGGAGGTGGGGGACATGGGCTTTTGTGAAGGCCAGGTAGACATCAGGTATCATCTTTAATTTCTCTCCACCTTACTTTTGGGGACAGGGTCACTCACTCAACCTGGAGTTTATCAGTTTGGTTAGGCAGACTAAGCAGCAAGCTCCGGGGAACCAGCTGTTTCTGCTTTCTTGGGGCTGGAGTTATAGACGTGCATCTCACGCCCAGCTCTTGGAACGGTTCTTTTATGTGGGTTCATGTCCTCATGTCTGTGCAGCAAGTACTTTATCAACTGAGCTGTCTCCCCAGACTCTTTAATTTCAATTAAAAAGGGACCCACAAAAGATATACCAAGGGAAAAACATTGGCAAGTAAGTCAGTGCTACTCTTAACACACAGGTGGTCCTAAAAATAGAGGAAGAATACAGTCCTATAAAAAACAGAAAGTAGATAAAACATAATAATAGGGAAGACACAATTGAAAACTTTTGCTAGGCACAGTCTCCCCAAAACACCACAACCATCTACTAACAATACAAAGCCAGTCAGCGCCTAATTGATATGGAGGAACACCAGAGGGAGATAGATGTAGCTCAATGGTAGAGCAATTGCCTAACATCCAGGAAGTCCTCGCATGGTGGCAGATACCCAGTCCTGGAGAGGCTGGGGACAGATCTCCAAGATACAGCTCATATTGCCTAGTATGTAGCGATTCTACAGAAAGACTCGTTTCTATGTGGGTCCTACCTCATTCTGTGCAGAGTATGCCCAGGAGGACGCGCAGTCCCTAGCTCACCTTCTTGGAGAGCTGCCATGCTCCCCAACACAGTGGCCAGGGACTCACTTTCTGAAGCTTTCAATCTCACTCAACTCTTTCTCGTGTAGGTTGCCTTGGTCATGGTGTTTCTGCACAGAAATGGAAAGTAACCAAGACAATGTTAGCTCTTGTTCAATCTTTCAAGAATGGTTTTTCATTGTTTCTTGCCCTCTATTCTCTACTATGTTCTTTTTTAAAACAACTTCTTTAGATGTCTAGCCCTGTCTTGGCTCTAGTAACCTCAGTTCTGCTGTGGGATAATAGTCTTTTATCCTGTAACTTGTATTATTTTTAATAAAATGCTGATTGGCCAGTAGCCAGGCAGGAAGTATAGGCGGGGCGATGGCGACCAGGCAGGAAGTAGAGGTGTGGCAATGAGAACTATGAGAAGAGGGAAGTTTCAGTCTACAATTGTAACCCAGACTCAGTAGACACAAGATGTGACTGCCTCGCTGAAAAAGGCACCAAGCCACGTGGCTAACATAGACAAGAATAATGGGCTAATGTAAGTTATAAGAATTAGTTATAATAAGAAGAGCCTGAGATATTGGGCCAATCAGTTTATAATTAATGTAGACCTCTGTGTGATTCATTGAACCAGTTCTCTCTCTCTCTCTCTCTCTCTCTCTCTCTCTCTCTCTCTCTCTCTCTCTCTGTGTGTGTGTGTGTGTGTGTGTGTGTGTGTGTGTGTATGTATGTCTTTCCCTGTACCAGCCTTTTCTGTGTGTGTGGGCCACCAACCAGCTCCCAAATCATGACACAGAGACTTAGTTTTGAATGCTCATTTTAGCTTAGCCTCTGCTTTTTACCTTTTCTTACTTTCTTGCTGTCTTATGTCTGGCTGGGTAGTGGCTGCCTGGCTTCTGTCCCCAGCCATTTCCCTTGTTCTCTCCTCCTTCTCTTCTTGAGCCCGAATTTCTCCTATTTGTTCTTTCTGCTTGCCAGCCCCACCTGCCCTTTCTCTGCCTAACTATTGGCCGTTCAGTTTTTTATTAGATCAATCAGTTGCCCTAGGCAAGCAAACTGAAACAAATACAACACATCCTTATATAATTAAACAAATGCAGCATAAACAAAAGTAACACACCTTTACACAGTTAAGGTGATATTCTGCAGCATAAACAACCATAACACATCATTGCCTAGTTAAAGCATTTTTCTCTGTGACTCTCTGTCTTTCTCTCTCTGACTCTCTGGCTCTCCCTGCTTCATCTCTGCATCTTGTGAATCTAGGATCTCTCCCAGAGCAAGGATTTCTAGAGCCCGGAGTTGCTCTTGCTGACCTATATCACTTTTTTGAACCAAGAAGGATCCTACAGGAGACTGATCTGCAAGAGGCTTCAGGACTCAGCTACCTTGAAACGAGCAGTCAGGAGTCAGCCCATTTTCATCCATTTATTCTTCTTTCCACACTTGTCTTTTGAAACTCTACCCGGTGCCATGCACAGAGTTGAACATCAGAACAAATGAGGTACACAGACTCTTGGTGCAATTTTCTTAGGTCAAAAATACAATGTAGACTTGTACAAATAGCTATGGTAACACAGTAGAAAAGATTTGCCTCGCCCAAAGTACAGAGGCTCCATAGAAGTTTCGGGTTACAAACCAGAGGCATGACAGATGTGAGCAAGGGAAGAAGGTATTCCAGGAAGGCATAGATGTATGGAGGTATAAAAATGGGGCCTACACAATAGGAGGATAAAAGAGAATAAAAGCCATGTGACAGAGAAGTGTGAGGTTGGTAGGAGGTCAGCTTTGATTATGAGCCAAAGAGCTAGTCAGCAAGGGCCCTGTGGAGTATGTACCGAGCAATCTACCCTCCAACACTTGGGGCGTTAGGAAGCACTTCCCACTGTCCTCATTGGCCAACACAGTCAGGATCACAAAAGACTAGTGAGGAGCAGGCTCAAGTGCCCTTCCTCATTTTGTCTTAGCAAAAACCGGACATCAGTAGCCACACCTCTACATGGCCGCTGTGACGTCCCAAATGGTCTGTTCTGGTCTGGGTGTTTGTTCCCTCTGTAGACTTGAGCTCTGTAGCAATCACCAGGAGACTTTGGGGACTTTCCTCTGAGCTGAAAACACTTGAGTATTGCCTAGTGCCCACACTTGCCAGGACTCAAAGTCTGGAGTCCTCCATAAACTAGGTCCAGCCAAATAACTGCTATGAGCCCCCTCTCCCTTTAAGCTAACAAAAACCATGCTTGTCTCCCAGCCAAAAAGAAAAGGAGGAAAAGTCCCTATCGTCATTCAACCGCGCCAACTTCCTATTTTTTCCTAGCCCGCTACCGTTTCTCCATTGTGTGCTGTTGGTTTCCTAGCAGCTGTCAACCACCCCCCAACACACAACTTGAGTAGCAGAGCCGAGCAGGCGTTGCCCAGGTGTATGCCAGCCTCAAAGCATAGGCGTAGGAGGGCACAAGAAGAGGGCATAGCAGGACTCCACTACTGCCCAAGAGCCAGAGGCATTTACGAGGCTGGCCTGGAGAACAAGCCCGTGGCCTTCTCTAAATAAACACTTCAAACCTTAGAAGGGGTCCTTGCAAGCCCACGCTTCAGAGTTCACAGAGGAAGCCGCTTGGCGTGAACAGCTGTGCTTCATGTATGTGCTTGCGGAGGTCAGAGGTTGACGTAAGACATCTTCCTCAGTTGCTCTCCATTTTATATTTTGAGGCAGTCTCCCATTAAATCCAGAGCTCACCAGCTTGGCTGAGCTAGCTGGCCAGTGAGTCCTAGGGATCCACTTAGCTCTACCTCCCCAGCCCTAGGATTAGAGGCGATACCACCATGCCTGGTTCTTTACACAAATGCCAGACGTCTAAACTCAGGACCTTGCTTGCACAGCAAGGATCATATTGACTGAGCCATATCCCTAGTTTTGCACTGTGTTAAGTGCTGGAGATACATCTGGGGCCTTATCTATGCAAAGCACACATTCTACCTCTGAGCTCTACTCCAGCCCACCACTCCTTTTTATGAATGAGTTCGACAGCCTTTATTACACAGAATGGCATGTTTGTGTGTCTACTCCTTCCGCCAGCTGTGAAGTATGCTGGGACCTCTCTGAAGAGCTCCTACCATACCATCGATTCTACACACATCTTTTGTTTGCATTTAATAGTGAGTAGGAAAGACATGAAGATAAAGTGCTATTTCGGTCACCTGGGGCAGAGGGTTCTGCTGATCTCAGTCATTTCCCAGCTCCCTGGGTCAGCCCCAGGAGGACCAGGGTACATGAAAGAGGTTAGACAGAGGCACAGCAAGGCCTGCCAGAGCCACAGGGGGTTCAGGTGCTAAGATACTATGTGAAGGTCATCTTGAGAGAGAAGGTCCAACCAATGTCTTGGCGTAAAGAGGAAGGGGTGTAGTCGGACTTTTCTTTGGGCCCTCATCTCACAAAGAGCAACACGGAGATTTATTATGAAAGCTTGGCCATTAATTTAGGCTTGTCCCACTGGCTCTTATAACTTAAATTAACCTGCTACTATTAATCGATGTTTTACCATGTGGTTTTTTACCTGTCTTTCATTCTGTATGTCCAACTGCCTCTGAGTCCCAATGGCATCTCCTGTGCATCTCAATTCTTTCTCCTCCTCCTCTTCCTCTCTCTGCCCGGAAGGCCCGCCTATAGCTTCTGCCTAGCTGTTGGCCAGTCAGCTTTTTATTAAGCCAATCATAGCCATATACCTTCACAGTGTACAAATATCCCACAGCAGAGGGGAGACTCAAACCAGCACAAAGTTAGGGCTGACGGTCAATGCCAAGCAGATGGCACTGTGATCCTCCTGGCCTGGAAGACAATGTGCTGCTGGGTGGCCAACTCCATTCATTAAATTTCAGTGAGTCAGAGGATAGACTCTCCTCTTGGCCCCTTTTACTGTGCATTATTCCAGACACACTCTGATTCTTCTTGATACAGCTTTAAAAAACAGTGTTTATGCAACGGAAACCCTTAGGTTGTTAGTCTGAACAAGGATGGAGACGAAGGACATGAGATTCTTATTTCTCTCTCTCTCTCTCTCTCTCTCTCTCTCTCTTTCACACACACACACACACACACACACACACACACACACAAACTTCTTCTGCAGCCCAAGCTGGTATTGAACTCATTATGTAGACAAAGATGATCTTGAACTCTGGACCTTCCAACTTCTAACTCCTGAGTACTGGGAATACACATGTGTCCCACAATGCCTTGTTGGGGCCTGAAACCCAAGTTCATGTACACAAGCACTCCACCAGCTGAGCTACATGCCAGGTCTGCTTCGTAAGCCCTTAAATTATCATTTGTACGAGAACTTCTCCTTCCCCTTCGTTACAACAGTGGCAGCAACAGGTGGGTGAACCACAAAGCTACTTTTTTGAAAGTGTGTAAAAGTGTGAGTTTGTATAAGTATTGTGAGTGTTTGTGTGTTTTTGTATGTATTTGTGTGTAAGTGTGTGTTTGTGTAAGTGTGTAGAAGTGTGTGTAAGTGTGTTGTGTGTTCATGTGTGCATGTGTATGTGTGTGTGAGTGTGTAGGGTATGTAGGCCAGAAGTCGACATCAGAGATCTTCAGTTGTTTCTCCACCTTATTCTTTGAGACAGAGTTTCTCTTGGAACTGGGAGCTCACTGATTGGGCTAGACTGGCCGCCCAGCCAATCCCAGAGATCCTCCTTTTCACTTTCCAAGCGCTGGGACAACAGAATCATGTCTACACCCGACTTTTTCAAATAGCAGCTGGAAACTGAACCCAGGCTCCAATGCATGCACAGCAAGCCTTTCATTGACTAGATCATTCCCCTAGCTAGCTCTGGATAGAGAGTCTAGCCTGACCCATGAACTCCATGTCCCAGGGAGAGATCCTCTCTCAGAAACCATGGTACCGAGGGCTGAAGAGATGGTTCAGTGATTATCTCTCCCAGAGAGGGTTCAGTTCTCAGCACCCACACGACGGCTTGCAATTCTCCTTAACTCTGGTTCCAGGAGAGCCAACATCATTTTCTGTCCTCTGCAGGCCCTGTACTCACACAGTACGCATGTACACATGTAGACAACACACACATACATATAAAATAAGAACAAATAAATCTTTTAATGTTAGAAAGTGATAGAAGATAACCAACATTGACCCGTGACCTCTAAACTCATGCCCCCACACACATTGTACCTGTAGGCACATGACAACACCCTCACTCCTACACACACACACACACACACACACACACACACACACACACACACAAAGATATTGTTTTCAAAATAGTTAAAAAGAGGTGGAACTGTGATAGGGTTATCAATGTTCTTAGTTTAAAAAGTCAATAGCAACCTGTAGTAACAGAGCCCTCTTTCTCAGAAGAAGGAGAAACGTGGCTTTACGTACCTCTTATCAGGCATTGGCCAGCCTTTTTCCTGTTAGAACCTATGCCTCCCCAGATCCACGCCAGCATTAGTGTTTATTCTCAGCACCAACAAGTGGAAATGCAAATATCTTATCAAGAGCCAGGTTCTGCTCAGTCCCTTTCACCCATGACGTTTCTTAGCTTTTTAGACTTGCCCGGAGAGGTCTGTAGTCTTATCTGACACAAAAGAAAAAAAGCTAAACAACACACGAAGTACATTTAAAACATCGGCATTCTATCCCAGGTGGCAGCAACAGGATCTGAGAGGTCAGCCTGAAACACATGTGACTCTGTCTTAGATAATGAAAAATAAGTAAATAATGTTTTATACATAATAGCAGTGCATAGCAGACTCTTCCATCATTAGGGAAATCAATAATTAAAAGTTTTTCTTTTAAATGATTTTTCTGGTCCTTGAGTCGCTCTAAAAATGTCTTTATTTAGCATGGCTGTGCACATCTATAATCCAGGAGAATCTGGAGTTCAAGGACAGGGTGGGCAACACAGTAAAAAGAAATAAAAAGAAAATAGCTTTAATAACACTATTTTATCCCCTTCTTATGGGGCCATCAAGGTGTGGTTACTATTCCATTTTATAAATAAGCAGACTTGGGCTCTGAGAGTTCAATGGCCCCTTAGTGAAGATCCAAGCCCCTTCAGTCCTAGGCCCCTTTCTGTATTGCCACACCATGATGTCCCTGGAGTATCATGGGGACTCCAGAGCAAAAGAACTGAGCAGGTTCAAAACTAGGCTGCTCCTATTCCTGCACGAGCACGTGGATTTTCACCTAACTGCTTCAAGTGGCCTGTGATCCTCCTGAGCTTGGGTGTCTCTCTGGACTTCACGCCTTGGAACCGAGCCAACACCACTCCTTTCTGAGTGTGGCGGTTTGAATGAGAACGGCCCCCATAGGCTCATGTGTTTGAGTACTTGACCCCCAGTTGGAGGAACTTTTTGGAAAGATTAGAAGGCTTGGCCTTATTGGAGAAGGCTTGTCGCTGGGCTGAGGAAGCCTTTGAGATTTCAAGGCTCACACCATTCCCAATGTGCCTTTCTCGTTGTCTCTTGTTTGTGGATCAAGATGTGTTCCCTTAGCTGTTCCTGTCACCATGCCTTTACTCTGCCACTGTGGACTCTAGCCCTCTAAGACCACAAGTCAATGAAACGTTTTCTTTTCTAAGTTGCCTTGGTAATGGTGTTTTTGCCATAGCAATAGAAAAGTACTGAAGCCTTTACCCCAATTCTGGCCAGTCTTCAGGCTTTCCTTCAGACTCACACCCGTTTTCTGCTTCCTTCTGCATCTGTCTACCACACGGGTGCCCAGTGACTCCTCCCCATCTCCTCCAGCTGGCATGGCTCTAACTGCGTTTCAGAGGGGAGACCAGCTCCACATACAACCACCTTCCCACGGACAAAGGGAAGTACTCCAGTTCCCTGGACTCTCTGAATCTTTGCATCTGGTCAAGATGACAACATCCCCGTCCAGTGACAAAGGAGACCTGAGGCCTTACCGTAGACATTTACAGTGGAAGAACCCAGGAGCTGATGAGACGGACTGGAGGGAAGGGCTTGTATCCTCAAGTGCAGGGTTTCTAGAAACAGGAAAGAGGAATCATTGCTGAGGAAGACTTGAAATGAAGGCACATGCATCGTAGCTATAAATGTCGGTGGTCTGAGCAGCAGGCAGAGCCTGGAGGATGACCATTCTTTCCATCCTTCCATGAGGGTCCATGGCAGGGAAGAGCAGAGACAATGCTGAAGTTTTTCTTATGCCCCCTTGACTTGACCACATAGCCCATCCTGGGCATTTCCGCTCCCTAATGGGGTCCAGACCCTACTTCTAGCTCTCTGATGATTGCCTCAACCTTTGCCATGCAGGAAACCAGAAAAGTACCTTCTTGTGTGGCAAACTAACTCGAAAGAACTTTTCCTAATCTTTTATTTATTTATTTATTTATTTATTTGGAATTTGAGAGAACCCATCCATGCTGTACTAAAGGATGAATTGGTATTCTTGCTGGAGAGTAATAAATTGCATGAGCTCTGCCCTTCAATCTCATGGGGTGACAGACAGACAGACAGACATAGCGGGGGGACTCTTATGTGTAGTTACAATGCAATTAAAGTCAGCAGGTACTAATAAATCTCATAGGCTAAGCCTGCTTCCCAACCTAAGCTGTGGAGGTGTGGAGGTGCTCCAGCAGGCTCAGCCTGGCTCCTAGTTCTAAAGTCGCATCTTGACCAGAAGAGAAGAATTTCAGGCCTGCCATCTGTCATGTCATTTAGAATCAAGTCTACAAAGCAACTAAGTTAGCCTCAGGGATGATGACCAATCCTCTGTGTCCATGTGTCTGCCTGTATGTGCGTGTGCGTGCTTGTGTGTCTATGCTCTCTCTCTCTCTCTCTCTCTCTCTCTCTCTGTGTGTGTGTGTGTGTGTGTGTGTGTGTTGCACAGACATAGAAATGCCAGAGGTCAACACTGAGTAATTTCCCTGGTCATTCTTTGTCCTTCTTTGTTTTGTTTTGAGGCAGCATCTTTCATTGAATCTGGTGTTAAGCAGCTCAGTTAGGTTGGCTGGTCAGTAAGCTGTAGGGAGTCTCCTGTCTCTGCCTGACCAGCATTGGGATTATATTCATATACCACACCATGCCTAGCTTTTTGCATGGGTTCTGAGAAACAAACTCAGGTTCTCATATGTGTGTGATAATCAGTTTGCCAACTGAGCCATCTCCCCATCCTTGGTGATTCAGTTTGTACCAGTGGTTCCTAGATTCTCTCAGGAACACCCAGGTTATTTCTTAAGTCTCATTTTTTAAATTTTGTTTATCCACTCTAAGACCTAGAATTTCTCCCTATTATCTTACTGACTTATTTAAGTTAAAACACTAACTTGTTTTCCTAAATTTCCATTCCCCTCAACCCAGATTCCCAGTTGGTATGATCTGCAAACAGCTGAACCATGTCTTATCGTGTTTTGGAGAACCAAGGAAAACCAGCAGCCATTAAGACCAAAGTGAGCATCACAGATATGCTTAAACTTGAACGTGAAAGTCTTTTTCTTTCAGAGTCATAATGCCTCATCAGAAACTAAGCCAGACCCTGGCCTGTGCAACCTGGCCCTGCACATCCCCCATCAGCCCCTGCTTCTCAAAACTCTGACAACTTTGATCCAAGTGCAAGCCCGCTGTCATTCCAACAAGCAGCCGCGTTTCTGATAATCTGCATCGAACTGACTGAGAGTTGGCACCTGCCAGACCAAATCAAGTCACAAGGGGTTTTCAGAGCAGATGTTTTAACTTCATTTTTTACCTTTATCATTTTCATCATCTTGTGGTCTTCGGTACAAAAGCCATTTATTTGCCTAGGAGGATTCCTGGACAAAGTGTGCATTTGTGTTTTGGGTAACTCAGTAATTTCATATTTAAACAAAGAGAATTTGGAATTTTTTCACTTTTGCTTTTGAAACAGGGTCTCGTGGAGCCCTGGCAGGCCTTGAACTCCTGCGGTTCCTCCTTTTCACCCACAAGTGCTGTGATTACAGGTGTGCACCACCACTCCTGTTTGTGTAATGCTCGGCTTGAACCCAGAGCCTTGTGCATGTTAGGCAAGCACTCTACCAACTGAACCATATTCCTAGCCTGAGAGATAAGAATTTAAACTCTGTTTGTTCAGTATTTTCCATGCCTCTTTCCAGGAGCCATGTCTGGACCAACTACCATGGTCAAGAATAAGCTTTTCTGAGCAGTAGCCCAGTGGTCTCCATCCCTACCCACATGAACTTGTCCCACTGTTGATGCTCATGCCCTGTAGCAGCCTCTGAGGATGCTCTCTTGAGGTTCTTCATTGTTCCAATGCTAGATCCAGATGAATAGACTAATTCATGCTCAAGCACTTGTGAGGCCTTCTTGGGCTAGCATAAAGGGACTTTACATTGCTTTCTTGTGTCTGCCGCTATACCGGGCATGCAATACTCTGAAGTCCACAGACTTGTGACCGTTCTTCAGCTATTGTTTTCCTCCAATGTGATCCCAAGAAGAACTTTCATTTATTTGTATTAGGTGTGACTGTCAATGTAACCAGAAATCCAGAGGGAGTTATGACTGTCCGCGATTGCCAAGAACTGGAATCAACCTCAATGTCTGCCTATCAACCCATGAATGGATAAAAAAAAATATGCTATAATCTCATTTAATGCTACTCAGGTATAAAAATGGAGGAAGTCTGGTTATTTGTGACAATTTGGGTGGAACTATAGTGAAAATTACTTTAAGTCAGTGGTTTCCAGCCTTGCTAATGCTGTGACCCTTTAATACAGTTCTGGGTATTCAGATGTGGGCATCTCTAAATCTGGGTAGACCTGTCTGGAGATAGACAGAGGGAGTGGTGTCTCAGTTCCTAAGACCACTGGAAATATGTGTTTTCCAATGGTCTAAGGTAATCTTTTTGGGGAGTCACAACCTACAGTCTGAGAATTGCTGCTTTAAGGGAAACAAGCCAAATGCAGCAAGACCATTAGTGTAATGTCTCACTCATTTGTGGAATCTAGAAGAATAACCCAATAGAATTTGAGGCTGGAGTGGTGACTACCAGATGCTGGGGAGATGAAGGACAGGAAAGGTTAACCACTGGATGCTAAGTTATAGTTAGCGAGGAATAAGATTGGGGATGCTGTGTATACTTGGGTGACTACACACAGCTATTAGGTACTGGGTGTATTTATTAAAATGCAAGCATATCCTAGCACAAATATGAAAGTCCGGAATAGTTTGAAGGTGTCAGTTCCCTCCTTTGACCATGTGGGTTCTGGGGCTCAAACTCAGACCATCGAACCTGGCAAAATTGCCTTTGCCTGCTGAGCCATCTCACTAGTTCTGGGCACAGAGTGTTTTTAAAAGGAAGAAAAAAATATTCTAGGCATTTTCTCCACAAGGAAATGGCAAATGTTTAAGGAGATAAATCTATTTGCTCTGACTTAAATACCATCCAGTGTATATATTTATTGAAATATCACGTGCACCTATGATGCATAAATATTCCTCCCACGATGAGAATTCACTCCATACACTCAAGTCAAATAAGGGAAAAGCATCTATAATAATAGCTCCAAGTCCAGCTCTGGATAATGCCCAAAGAGGAGCTGTCGAGGACAAAAGATTTGACCAACTTCTATACATCTCAGGCTTATGTCTCCCACACATACTGTCAACCTTAAATCTCTTTCAGGTCCTATCTCCAGGCTACACTTTGAGTAATTTAAACAGAGACTGGAGACTGTCAGTCTGGTCACACAGGCAGATGGGAGGTTTACACAGCATAGATACTACAGGCTGCCAGAATTATTTTAAGCACACCAGTGATGTTCTTTTTGGATAGTTGTTACCCAGGGTCATTTTGCCCACTTGTTTTTCTTAAGAAGAGGACCAGGAGGCTTTATAGCAGGACAGAAATGAACAAGGATTGTCACCCTGCCTGTCCCCCATTAGGCCCCTTAAAGCAGTGATTCTCAACCTGTGGGTCACGGCCCACAAAGGGATCACTCAGGAGTATATTTCCAATGGTCTTAGGAACTGAGACACCATTCTTCTATTCATCTCCCGGAGGGTCCGCCCACACACAGATATGCCCATATGCAAGTACCTGGAACTGTATTAAAGGATCGCAGCATTGAGAAGGTTGAGAATCACTGCCTTAGAGGCATGTTCTCTGATAGAAAAGGGGGCTTAACAGCTGGTTGTAAATTGGGGTTGCCTCCTTCGTTATGGGAATGAAATCTAATGTTTGGTCAATCCTGGCAAACAAACATTTACATCTTAGCATCCTAAACTGTGCTTGCCTCTAACAGGCCTGGGTAGCAGATTACCTATCATAGGGTTGTGTGGAGGCAGCGCTCCTTCAGCTAACTGCTACTTTGTATGACTGAATGCCTCCTACGCGAATCTATCAGTAAATCCTCTATAACATCAACTCTATTCCTTCGAGTTTCTCCTACATCACATGGCCTAGGGGCAAGTTTATGTTGTTCTTTTTAGTGACTTTAAAAGCAAAGATATTCAGATCTGCATATGTAGCCTATGTTTCCCTACCTCCTCAAAGGAGGAAAGTGGCTGAATGGAAAGGATCTGATGACTCAGGTCTTCATGAGGAAGTGTTTGCTGGCTGAGCACCAGGCACTATTCCGAGTGCTGGCAGTGCAGTGACCAGCCAGGCAAGACATGGAAATCAGCTCTAATGGGTCGAGACAGACCAACAACGTGAGTTGCATTTCACAACGAAAACTAAGGTAACTTTTATTACATTCAAACCCACGAAATATTAAACTTCCCCTCCAAACAGGCCATCCCTGAAAGCCAATGAGTCTTAAGATGATTCTCACGATATACGCGCTAACAAATTCTTAGGATCAGACTCGGGTTGCTTTTCAGGGTGCTGTAAAGTGTGGCAATGGCCACACTTTTGACACAGGTAAGGAAAGAGCAAACATAGATGGCATACGATGGCCCATGTTGTTTGTGAGGATTATACCTGATTCTTAATGCCACTCTGAGTAGTCCATTGTTGTTACTAGCCCGGAGGTACAACTTAAGGAAGCTGGGTGAAGTTGCATGGAATTGAGCAGGGCTCAACTGAGTCCAGAAAGTCTGATGGGTCTCTGTCCGCCTGGAAATAGGAGATCACTAAAGAAATCAAACACATAGTTTGGAACTACTGGGCGCTGCTTTAAACCCTTGAATCTTAGACCTTGCTTGTGTAAGTTAAGGAATTAGGGAGCATTATTGGCTTAGGGGACGGAAGGAAGTAGGGCAAGTCAGTTAAAGCTAAAGTTTGTGCAAACATTGGTGATTGACAACTAAAGAGAAATGGCACAGCCTGTCAGGAAGGTGTATGAATAGAGTCATTTGTGTATATTCAATTCTCTGTTTGCTTATGGAAAAAGCTTCTCTCTCTCTCTCTCTCTCTCTCTCTCTCTCTCTCTCTCTCTCTGTGTGTGTGTGTGTGTGTGTGTGTGTGTGTGTGTGTGATGCATTGGGAAGCTAGCCCAGTTAAAACATTACGCCTCCTAAACCTTTTCTGTGACTTTCAAAGCAAAACATAAGCAAGGGACCGCCACACCGCTCTGTCCGTCCCAACCATACGCTCAGCTAATCTAGGTTCCTGGATTCGCCCTCCCCTTCCCCTGCCTCATGAAGATCAAGTCCACCACCTGTGTCATCCTTCCTCACAGTGCTCTTAAAATGTGCCACAGGAAAGTATCCCTTAAGCAGAGCTAACCCCTGGGGAAAGGGTCCAAGGGACCCACCAGGAACAATGCAGAGGAGAAAGGCAAGAGGATGGGTGGGAGTAGGGTGGGGTGAGGAGCCCCGAGTATCAGTTCTAGTTGCTGTCATTGCTGCATCAGCCCCTGTAGTCATTGTTCTGATTCTCTGGTCCTGTGGACACTGCTTTTTCCTCCTAGGACTTTATGTTTTATGAAGGCTGCAAGGAGTTATGTCCCATAAGCCTTCCACTATGGTGTGTGTGTGTGTGTGTGTGTGTGTGTGTGTGTGTGTGTGCGTGCACGAGTGTGGGCGTGTGCACTCGTGCCTATATATGTGCCAGAGGTCAATGTCAGGTGTCTTCTTCTGTCGCTATATGGCTTACTTTTTGAGACAGGCTCATCAGTTTAACTAGGTTGCCTGGGCAGTGAGCTCCAGAGATCCTCCTCTCTCCACCTCCCCAGTGTTGGAATTATAGAAGTGGGTCAGCATGCCTGTATTTTTATGTGGGTGCTGGGAATCTGAACTCAGATCCCATGCTTGTATTGAGTCATCCTCCTGGCCTCCCATTACCCTCTCTGTCATCTGTCCACAAACTTTCTCTCCCTTTCAGAAGCAGAAGCAGCAGACAGTGGTCATCACACAGAGACAAGCACAGCCCCACATAGGGGCAAGAGACCCTCAGGAATCCCTCTTGTCCTATTGTGACCCCATTGCTTCTTGCACCCATTTCTTTCCCTTCATTTCCCTCCATTGGAAATGAAATAACACTGTGACCATGGCCTTGGCATGGTGGATGGAAACACAAAGATTAGAACTGATTACACTGTTTGGGGTTTCCTGTCACCGTTTACACAGAAACCAGCCACACAGCTCGCGTTCTAGTCAGAGCTCTTAAAGTCACCCTCACTCCTGTTATCCATCATCTCTGTGTTGCCTCCCAGGTGATTCTAGATTTTGTCAAATTGGCAATCAGTATTAACCATCGTAAGACCACCCATGCCAGGCAGCGGTGGTGCACACCTTTAATCCCAGCACTCAGGAGGCAGAAGCAGGCAGATTTGAGTCTGAGGCCAGCCTGTTCTACCGAGCGAGTCCTAGGACAGCCAGGGCTACACAGAGAAGTCCTATTTCGAAAAACAAACAAAACAAAAGCAAGCATGCGTTAACAAAGAAACAAGGCCAGACACTCACTATTTCCCATTTGGAATACCGGGAGTAATGTTTGATTCCTCGTAGGTTATAGCGCTCATATCTCGGAGTAAGCTGTCATCCACTTGACTGGTCAGAACTGTACTACTTCAGGCTACCCGAGGAAACACTGAGATGAACAAAGTTATTTATTATCCTCTCTTGTCTACCACCCCACTCTTCCTCCACAGCCCACCTCCGCCTGTTCCTGCTGCAGTCAATTACATGGCCTTCACACCTGGAGGGTTAAACTGGGCCAGAGCACATCTCAGGTTATGCAGACCAGGGGAGTCTGGGGGTTGCTCAATTCCAGCTCCTTTTAAACGCTAGATTAGATATGGATAACGGCGATGGTAGAAACAGATGTCGAAAGGGTTTCCATTCGGAAAGTCAGGGAGACGGGCACACGGGAAGTCTTTGTTCTGTTCAGCAAAAGTCCTGAAATCCTGGCCCATCTAAAAATAGAATTAAGATAAGATGGAGAGTGGAAAAGACACCAGGTGTACTCTGGTCACTGCATGCACATGCATGACTTCACGTTCATGTATACATACACATCAATATGTGCACAGATATCACACACACACACACACACACACACAAATAAGACAAAATGGCAATAGTGAAGAATGTAACTGGTGCTGACTGGATAAAGGGAAGGCGTGGGGCCTGTAGTCCAGGTAGCTAGGAGAGGAAGATGGAGGCTCAGGGTTTTGCATGAACAGTTCTGACAAACACAGGCACCATCTCCTGACAGATAGAAATAGAAAGCATTACTTCTTTTTGAGATGGGAAACTGCTACAAATTTGTAAAATAAATCCTACTCCATCTTTGCAAAATAAAATGTGGCCTTCCTCTGCTGGCATCTGGTCTGTGGAGGTGTGGTCTCAGAGGGAGGTTGTGTGTAGGTGACGCCAACTCCTCATGCTGACAGTCGCATTTGGGAAGCACACATCAGCTGAGCTGTTCTTTTGCTTGGAACATGGCAGGTTTGCTACCAGTCAAGTGGAAAGATGCAGTTCTTTGTGATTATGTCATTTAGTGCAGTCACCCGGACACGTCCCCAGTGGGCTGCCCTTTGTTCAGACTTGAGGCTAGAATCACAGATGTTCATGAAGCTATTCTATAAACTTATAACTCATTTGCAGGAAAGGCCGTGCGTGCTGTGTTGTTAATTTCTGTCCTCCTTGCTCTGAGAAAATAACTGGCAGCAGCGTCTGAAGGAAGGAAAGTGGGGTTCACAGTCTCCTGAGACAGCCCACTGTGGTGGAGAAGGCACGGCGGCAGAGTGGAAGCCCGCAAGTCACACCGCATCAGTGGTCAGGAAGCAGAGAGAGAGAGGTGGATACCAGTGTTCCATTTGCTTTCTCCTTTTTATTCACTTTGGGAGCCTAGCCCATGAAATAACGCTTTCTTACAGTTAGGGTCGGGCTTTTTTTTTTTTTTTTTTTTTTTTTTTTTTTTACCTCAATATAATCTAGATATTTCCTCACAGACATGCCCAGAGTGTTGTCTCCCAGGTGATTCTAGATTTTGTCAAATTGGCAATCAGTATTAACCATCGTAAGTCCACCCATGCCAGGCAGCGGCGGTGCACACCTTTAATCCCAGCACTCAGGAGGCAGAAGCAGGCAGATTTGAGTCTGAGGCCAGCCTGTTCTACCGAGCGAGTCCTAGGACAGCCAGGGCTAAACAGAGAAGTCCTATTTCAAAAAACAAACAAAACAAAAGCCAGAAAATAAAATAAATAAGTCCACCCATTATCAACTTGATGTCTAAACATATTGCTTTCAAGTCTTAATTTTCCGTCCCTTGCCTTGGCTCATGGTCATCTCATACTGCAAATTCGTTCAGTCCAACTTTAAGAGTCTCCATCATCTTTAACCACTCCAACACTATAAAAAAAAAAAAGTACAAGTATGCCGGGCGGTGGTGGCACACACCTTTAATCCCAGCACTCAGGAGGCAGAGGCAGGTGAATCTCTGGGAGTTCAAGGTCAGCCTGGTCTACAAGAGCTAGTTCTGGGACAGGCACCAAAGCTATAGAGAAACCCTGTCTCAAAAAAAAAAAGAGTACAAGTGTAATCACTTCTGAGACTCAGATAATCTCTTAACTGTGAGCCCCTGCAACATCAAAAATCAAATTATAGAGAGCTGGCCCAGTGGTAAAGGTGCCTACTGCCAAGCCTGATGACCTGAACTTGATCCCTAGAACCAACATCATGGAAGGAGAGAACAGACTCCTATAAGGTATCCTCTTATCTCCACAAACATGCTGTGACTTGTGTGTACCCGTATACACATATATACCCACATACTTGAACACAAAATAAAAATGTTTAAATCTAATAAAGCATTTTTAATCACTTGTTTCCAAGATGCAATGGTACTGTTCCAAAAGGTAGAAATATAGGCCCAGAAAGGAAAGGTCAGACTCAGCATAGCAGAAATTCAGTAGGGCAAACATGGAGTCCCAAAGGTCCATGTCAGGTATCTGGGGCTCATAATGGAATCATTTGCACTCTAAAAAGGCTTGGGGGGGCCCCACCCTTCAGCACACAAAGGTGCTCTCTTGAACTTGATCCATTCTCTTCATGTAGCTTCCCTCAGTGGACATTTCATCGTCAAGACATCTCCAGCATCCTGGGGTCTCATTGCAACTTAAGCGTCACCTCACATATTTACACAGTGACCTCTCGTGGCTCCTCTGGGGGATGTCTGACCCCGACACACTTTGCTTGGCCTCAACAGTCATTTGGAGTCCTTGTCCAAGTCTCCAACCTCCATTCTCAACCACATGGGCATCCCATTCTTTTCCTGTCTGAGATTCACACTGACACTGGCTGCTAGTTTGCTGTCTTCTATACCCTGGGTGTCTCCTTTACCAAATTCCTGAATGTTGCGCTGACTTAGAGTTTGGCGCCCCCTACTCTTTCTGTTTATTCTATCTTCCCACACTCTGGGCACTATTTATTGGGTATTTACTATATGCTGTACTTGGCTTTAGGCATCTGAGGCAGAACAGTGAATGCGTAAACCAAGTTCCTACATTTAATAAAGCATATGTTGTCATGAAACAGAAAAATGTGCAAACAACACAGACAGCATGGAATGTGATATCTAGTAGCAACAGTGCCACACAGAAGGGGGGGGCAGAAGAGGAAAACTAGGTGTTAGCACACGAAGACAGTGGCGCCAGCTAGGACTTTGTGAAGAGGTGACATCGTCATCAGAGTGAAGTAAAGCGTGAGGCAGAGGAGTCGAGGACAACTCCACTTGACTTGAGTGACAGAAAGAAGGATAGTGGGCTTGAGAGACGTCTCGATAAGTAAAATGCTCGCCCGCTGTCTAAGCCCGAGTCCCTGAGTTCAGGTCACCAGGGCCCGCATACAGCTGGATATGGTAGCGCAGGTCTGTAACCCTAGTGCGTCCGTGTGGAGATGGGACACAGAGAAAGGTGGAACCCTAGAAGCTTGCAGGTCACCCATGCCAGAGTGTGCAGGGGCAAACAAAGAGAACCTGTCTCAAATAAGGTGGGAGGAATTTCCCTTTTCAACCCCAGGGAAATATTCCTGGCGACTTCGTCTCTAAAAGCATTTTCTGCTTTCCAGACCCAATGGCCTCCTTATCTTGTTTTTATGATAGTTACTGTAATCTCCGGTAATAAAACTTGTTTTTTGGTTCCTCCTCCTCTTCCTTCTTTGTCTTCCTTTTTATTTTTTGCTGTCCACCTGTCTATCTTGTTCATAGCTGTACTCTCTGTGGTCAGTGTGATACCTATTGCAGAGAAAGGGCTTAGAAGACTTGGGTGAGACAACACAGGGTAGACCAGTCGTCTGGAGAAGTCTGGATGCTTTGGTTCATGCCTAGGTCAACTGTGTGCACTAGCTACATGGCTTTGTGAAAAATGTCTCTGTGATGGCAACTCAGTTTTAAATTATATGATATGCCTGCCTTAGAATTATATTTAATGCAGGATTTGTGTTGGTACCCAGAACTTCATCTGGCTAACAACAATGGGAAGAGGCTTTCTGATACAGAATAAGTGTGAATCATTACTACTACTACTGAGTAAGCATAAAGTGGCCATGGGAAAGCCAAGGCATTCTACATTCCTGCTGTGGGGTCACTTGAGTGTTTAGTGTTAGCTGCCCATCAGCTCGGCTCCATTCAGGAAAACCACTGGGAAGGAAGCACAGGGATCTGCCTTCCGGACTGATGTAGCACCTGTTCTACCGGGCAGGTCCATCCTGTCTTGCTATGGTACCATAAGTTACTGTATTCAAGAGCTGACTGGGGTCCAAGCATCTTTTTGCAAAGCCCCCTGAGACATATATTTTACTGATGAAGCAAAGGACACTTGGACAAGCAACAATGGGCAGAAGGAAAACAAAAGACTAGACCTCATATGTTTCTATGTCTGTCTGACTTTCTGCTATACTGTGGGTAAACCAAGGGCAAACCTTTGGGGTGTAATCAGTTTCTAGTGAGCTCCAGAGTATCTGAAGAATCAACAGATGAAAACAAACCATGTCTCCTTGGTGGGCCAGGGAGATAGCTCAGTGGTTAAGAGAACTTACCTCTCTGGCCCAAGACCTAAGTTTCATTCTCTTTGCCCAAGTCAGATGGCTCGCAACCTCCTGGAATTGCAGCTCCAGGGCATCCAACACTTCCAGTCTCACTGGCACCTGCACTCGGGTGTACATGTCCACAGATACATACCTACACATAATTTCAAAAAATAATAAAAATACTGGGACTGAACGAGCATGTTATCAAACCGGATTCTCTGAATATGGCTGACATGGGGGCTGACTGAGAAGCCATTGACAATGGCACTGGGTCTTGTTTCGTCTGCATGTACTGACTTTTGGGGATCCTAGTCTGTTTGGATGCTCACCTTCCTAGACCTGGAGGGAGGGGGGAGGGACTTGAACTTCCCACAGGGCAGGAAGCCCTGACTGCTCTTAGGACTGGAGAGGGAGGAGGAGAGGGAGTGGCAGGAATGGAAGGGTATTGGGAGGAGGGGAGGAAATGGAAATTTTTATAAATAAATGAATAAATAAATAATAAAAAATAATAACAAAAATAAACCATACACACACACACACACACACACACACACACACACACTTAGAACCCACAGCCCCAATTTGACAACTGATCTTAACTCATCCAGGAAGTCCTACTGTAAAACTCAGCATCATGTAACTTAAATACACAGTTGGATGGGAAGATGGCCACAAAAATAACTTGTTTACAGCAGCCAGAAAGGCTCCTCCAAAAAGAAACAAAAGGAATGCCCATCCCCACCATCCCCTCCAGGTTCCACTTCCTTCCCTTCCCTCTGCTCCTGCAGCCCAAGGAGAATTCTCATTTTTTTTTCTCAGAGAGGATTCTCTTCTCACCAACATGTCCTTGTGATGAAGGAGGGCCTTTGTCCAGATCATATGTGCAACTGAGGTTGTGAACACCACCACCTAACCATGTAAAACACTGGAACGGATCCTGTCTGGAATGATTTTGAAAGAATAATCAAAGAGAGTCCAAGTTAGAAAGTTTGGTGTTCTTCATTGCCATCCACCTAGCTCTCTGCGACAGGGTCTCCCATTGATCTGGAGATCACCAAGGAGACTAGGCAAGTCAGCAAACCTCGGGGATCTGTCTGCCTGACTCTGCCTCTCCCGCGCTGGAATTATCAATCATGCACCAACAAGCCCAACTTTTTAAAAGATGGTTTCCAGGAACAGAATTCAGGACGTCATGATTGCACGGCAAGCGCTTTACTAATGAATGACCTCTCTCCTCTCTTCTCCTCTCTCTCTCCTCTCTCTCTCTCTCTCTCTCTCTCTCTCTCTCTCTCTCTCTCTCTCTGCCACGTGAACCTCTCAGTGTTCACACAAAGCAAGGGGACAGGAAAAGCGAGCACGTGAGATGCTTCCCTTTTTTCTCACTCTTCCACTTCAGGGAGAACCTGTTTTTGTTTTTATGGTCTGAAAGAGGATCAGGTGCTATGAATAGACCTAAGGAAACCATTACTTTTTCTTTTGCTACCAACAAGCGACGAGAAAAGTGGAGGCCAATGAAGCAAACATCAACACTGCAAGGTTATAAATAGAAAAATAAATAACTTTTATTTTGTACAAAAGGGAAAATATACTTAAGCCAAGAGGCTGTGTGTGTGTCCCAGGGCCAGGCCACTGTCAGCGTCCTAGAGGCTCTGAATGTCCTAGGGCCAAGAGTATGTGCATCTCAAGGCCAAATGAATGTCTGCGTCCTTGCTCCCACGGAATCCGGGCTCAGAGCAGCAGTAGCGAGCCCAGCAGCAGCTCGCCCTGGCCCAGCGGTCGTCCACGCTCCAGCCCGCGGCCCTTGCTCTCAGCCTTGATGCGCACGGCCAGGCGGCGCAGCTGCTCCTCCGAGAGTCCATCGAAGCAGCAGTCCTGGTCCAGGACGGCCTTGCGGCTGCGCCGGAGAACGCTGGCGCGCTGCTGACCCGAAGGCCGCAGCACCAGGCTGAGGCGGCAGCCCAGGGCGCGGGGTTCGAGCGCGGCGGCCGGGCCCTCGGCGCGCAGCAGGCGGAGGCGGAGACACGCGCTGCGCGGACAGTACTCGGCGGCCAAGCGCAGTGTGCAATCCCCGCGGCCCAGAGCCACGCTGGCCTCGGCTTGCAGGCGTTCATGATCCGGGCCGGTTGGGGTTAGAGGCGCGCAGGAAGCAGCGCGCTCGCGCTCAGCGCCACTCGGCGCGGGGCGCGCGCTCGCCCTACCCCGAGGGGCCCGCAGTGCGCGGCTCAGCAGCCCATCGGGGGCGCGCAGGAGGCGGCGCACGCGGGGCACAGAAGTGGGTGGCGAGGTAGTGTTCATATCAGTCGGGGCGGGGCGCGCAGGGTCCGAGGCTCGGCGCGGTCCCGCGTAGGTGTGCGCGCGGTGGCGAAGTCCGGGTCGGGGGACGCCTGGGTGGCCGAGGAAGAGCGACTCCTTTCGGCGCGTGTGCGGGCTCTCGAGCAGCGCACAGAAGCCGTAGGCAGTGCGCGCGCGGGGCAGGTGCGGTAGCGACAGGGCGGCCTGTGAGCGCGGGTCCCAGTCGGTGCGACCCGTGTGGTCAAAGTCATTATCATCGCAGTCGGTGGGGGTGCGCAGCCACAGGTCGGGTTCGGCCGCGCAGCGCCAAGGTAGTGCGGCGGCCGGTAGCGGCGATTCGGGAACGCAAGGAACGGGCAGCCGCGGAGGGATGCAAAACTCTGGGATGCGGCCCGGAGTGAGCACGTTGGAGAAGGCGGGCTCGGGAGTCGAGGAGCGGAGTCGACCGAGGAGGCGCATCCTCCTAGTCTGGGGTTCAGCGCGGCGAACAGAAGCGTGCCTGCAACACAGAGAAAAACAGTTGAGTTTCGGCTCCTGGAGTCCAGTGGATCCCTCCCTTGATCCTCTGAAATCCTAGATCCCAGTTCCTCTAATTCCCACACATCTAGGGTTCCGGATCAGCACGAGCCTTTGGCACATTCTCATGCCCATCCTGCATTCCAGTTATCAAAACTAAATACACGAATATATAGAAATCAGACCTTTTCTTCTTCGGTCTCACTGGGTCTGATTGCAAGGGCACTACGATGACTTGCCGTTCACAGCTGGGGCTTGCTCCACCTTCAGCACTGCAGCTGGGACAGTGGCGTGCCTCTTTTATACCATAGCCGGAGTCCCGCCCAGCTTTCAAGAGCCCAATCCCAAGCGACAATGGACAACCCACCTTGTAGCCATCTCCTCCTTCTAAGTCGCAGTAGCTGGCTCTGGGACCTGCCTTGGCTGCCCCTGCGCTTGAGCGCCACATACAGGCCTGGGAAATGTTGCAGGTGACTAGAGGTCACCCTGTCACCTTGCCAAAGAGGATTTGGCAGTTCAAAGTGTTTGTGGCCTCTCAGAGAAGGCAAGGAAGGATGAAGAAACGGACAGCTGAATTTGGCAACAGTAAATCCGCCCCCCCCCACTAGGCGCGTGATCTACACTCACGTTCCACTGACTTCTATTTTTCTGCCCCCATTCATCACCGTGTGCAGGCGGTGTACACCTGCTTCCAAAGACAGACTAAACTTGGCATGTCCGTTTAGGACGGGGTTACATGCAGACAGTTTTTGAGAAGTTGAAAATGCATTAGTCAGTCTACCCTTAACATATTCGGACGCCTTGTATTCAACACTGGTAGTTCAGTACCTCATTTACTCAAACACTGTGCAAGTCCTAAGTCCCGGGTCCACACCTTATTTAGCCTCTGTCTCCCTCTGCCGGACTCTCCCTGAAATCACACGATCTGGGCTACCAAATGCCTTGGGCATTGGTGACCTGAGTGAATTAATAATATGCAAAAATTTTCTGGATGACTATAAGCTAGGGCAAAAGATGGAAGTTCTGCTCAGATCCCTAAAAATACTTAATTTTTCAAAGCTACCATTTTCTTTCTGCCCTAATATGGACCTATCCAGAAAACAAAATCTTCCACAAAACCGAAGGACACTCTTGGCAAGGCCTAACCTTTATTTGCAGAGGTGTGGAAGCTGAAATCTGAGGGACTTGAGGAAACTATGCAAAGGCTAAAGAGAGTGTGTTGATATGGAAGCTGCAGCAGATCTGGCATGTGGTATTTCCCAGTCTGAAACGCCCTTTCTCTGTTTTTTGTTTTTGTTTTTTTGTTTTGTTTTGTTTCTGGGGGTATAGTATTGGGGATGATATCCCAGACTCACACACAGCAACAAAGAATGCCTTTGAACCACATCCCCAGGCCTATTTACTTATTTTGAGAGAGGGTCGGTCTTACTAAGTTACCCAGGCTGACCTGGAATTCATTCTGTAGCCTAGGCAGGCTTTGAACTTGTAATCCAACTGCCTCACCTTCTTGAAGGCTGGAAATACAGAACTATGACACCAGACCCTGCTGACTTTAACTTTCTATAGGCATTATCCTATCAGGAACTGTCAGGAAGTCCTGCAAGCCTCAAGGTCTGCGAGGAAATGTGTTGTAAAAGGAGAGGTGGGTTGCTTTTCATACAGCCCGGCTCCCGGCCGCCCAGCTAGCTCTACCCGAAATAATTACACGGAAACTGTATTCATTTAAACACTGCCTGGCCCATTATGTCTAGCCTCTTATTGGCTAACTCTCACATATTAGTTTAACCCATCTCCAAAAATGTGTATTGCCACTTGACTGTGGCCTACCGGCATGAGTCTAACCAACATCAGTCTCAGAGAACCATGGCGTCTGCCTGACTCTGCTTTCCTTCTCCCAGCATTCTGTTCGATTTACTCCACCTATCTAAATTCTGCCCTATCAAAAGGCCAAGGCAGTTTCTTTATTTGACCAATGAAAGCAACACATAGAAAGAAGACCCTCCTATACTAGAAATGATCTGTGCAAGGTGAAGAATGAAGGCCGAGTCAGCACCACTTTTGCAAACACTGGGCCAAAACCTCCAGACTTTGACCTCAGGATTTAGTTTCCTTACACATTTCAACACAGAAAAACTTTGGGGAAAGGTTTCCACATGACAATGATTACAGTAAAGCTTTCGGTATCGATACATAGAAACTCCCTACCAAGATAGCAAAGCACATGTGATCTTTACAGTAAGGATGAGTCCTGTTGACTGTTGAACAGTGCTCAGGGCAAGGGCCTAGAGAGGAAGGGTTTGTAACAAGCCCAAGGATAGATTCTGTTGGTGGAGGCTGCAGAGTACACGGAACGTCTTTCATAAGGAAGGGTTCCATTCACCGAGAGACGAAGCTCGGGATTAGAACCTGAATTTTGAAGGACTCAGGAGACCTGGCTCCTTAGAATAGAGAAAAAGGAAAACCCACCGGGTTGCCAGACAACATTTACTCCAGCCTGCCGGGAGACCAGGACTCGTCATTTCAGGACTCTATGTTGTGCCGGTTCTGGTTCCTCCAATGCTTTCCTTCAGCTGTGTCTCCTACAAGGAACTTTGGTCCAGCACCTCTTCTGCATCTCATCCTCACTCCCTCCAGTCTCAGTTTATGCACCACTGTGGTATTTCACATGATGTTTTGGAAATCTTGCCTTGTTGCTTCTTCTTGCCTAATAGGCTGAGTTTCCTACTATAAAGTTCCTTAAGACATCTGTGGTGGTTTGAAAGAAATTGGGCCCCCAAAGAGAGTGGCACTATTAGTAGGTGTGGCTTTGTTGGGGTAGATGTGGCCTTGTTGGAGGAAGTATGCCACTGTGGGGGTGGGCTTTGATGTCTCATATATGCTCAAGTCACGCAGTGAAGCAGATCACTTCCTGTTGCCTGTGAGTCAAGATGTAAGGACTCTCAGCCCCTGCTCCAGCACCAGGTCTGTCTGCATGCCTCCATTTTGTTCTATGTTGATAATTGACTAAACCTCTGAAAATGTAAGCTACTTCAATTAAGTGTTTCTTCTTTATAAGAGTTGCCATGATCATGGAATCTCTTCACAGCAATAGAAACCTTAACTAAGAAGTTGCTACTAGGGTATTGCTGTGATAGACTTGACCATGCTTGTGTTTGGAGGAACCTGGACTTTGGAAATTTTGGTTAGGAAAGCAGTGGAATGCTTTAAATTCTCTTCATGGGTCAAACCAGTAGAAGCAGGGAAGGCAGTGGTGCCAAGAATGACTTGAACTGTCAGGGCTGAGTCAAGAAGTTTTAGAGAAGAATTTTAGTATGTTGCCTAGAGATGGTTCTTGGGATATTTTAATGAAGAAAGTGGCTGCTTGTCTGAAAAGTTTGCCTGAGGCTAAAGTGACAGTTTTGGATTAATTTTCTTGGCATAGGAAATCTCAAAACAGCCTAGTTGTGTGATTACTAGTGTTAATTTTAATGAAGATATATAATGAAAAGGAACAAGAAAATGTAAATTTTGAGGAAAAAGTGAGCACCAGAAAGTGAAATGGAGCTAAATTCTGTGCTCAAGAAGATAAAGACATTAAGAAATGGAATAAAGGGAGTGGTGACCTCAGGGAAAGATCCCACCCACCTAGGTTCCAACTTGTGAAAAGGAATTAAAGAAAAGCTGAAAGCAGAGTGGGGTGGCACACACCTTTAATCCCAGCATTCAGAAGGCAGAGGCTGGCACATTTCTGAGTTTGAGAACAGTCTGGTCTGCAGAACAAGTTCCAAGACAGCCAAGCTTAGAGAGTGAAGGTAACCATTGAAAATAGAAAGTTGGTGAAGATGTAATTGAACAAGGGGGCCATGTTCCAGCCCCAGTAAGCAGCTGAACTTGGCAGCTTCAACCATGTGGTTTGGGAGTTTAAGACAGAAGAAATAGACTGTGGAATTTTCCTCTATGACTAAGGAAAATGACTGAGACCAGGCATGTGTAAGGAGGGTCCCTGAACAGAGGCCTAGAGAGACCATTGTATGAAGCTGTGAAGTTGACAGCTGGTTTGCCTTGGAAACCCCAAGATGTTAGAGGTGCCAAAGTCATGGGATATCCACCAAATCAAAACAGGGGTGCATGTGAAATGAATGGGGATGTCTCCAAACACACCCAAGTCTCATCTCAAGCTCGCCACATGGATCGGATTTCTGGCATGGCCA
Organism: Myodes glareolus; assembly: GCF_982192425.1. Lineage (NCBI taxonomy): Eukaryota > Metazoa > Chordata > Mammalia > Rodentia > Cricetidae > Myodes > Myodes glareolus. The sequence goes on along the minus strand of NC_142029.1, from coordinate 26,748,992 downwards.
AGACTTCAATGGAAAGAAAGCCCTAAAATCTAATGGGTCCTCTACCTTACTGGCCATGTACTCCAAAAGGGGAACTCACCCCATCAAAGCCAATCTTGCCTGTCAGAGAGCGCACTAAGGGCATTTACCAGCATGTGGGAAAAACAGACCCCCTCAGTGGGAAACCTGCATAATGTTAGGAATATTCTTAAGAGGAGCCTCTCCACCAATGCAAATAATTCTAATCAGACCAAATTAGACTGAATCAATGTCCATGTTTACTGCAGTGCTCCTGGGAGGTTGGGAAAGCATGGTGGGGAAAGAAAGAGACAGACAGAGGGTCGGGGGCACGCAAAACCCAAAGACCACGTGTTCTTTTTCTTGGCGGCAGCCTAAATAGCCTGTGGGAGTGGTCCTGATGGGCTTTTCCAGAGGTGGAGTCCGGACCAAGGCAATTCCCAGGGGAAGGGGGCTTGAGATGGAGTTTTCTGCTCCATTGATGCCCCAAGGATGAATGCCAGGGCTTGGGTGAAGCTTTCAATCAATCAGAAGTATATAATTTACTTTTTTGATTTTGATTTTATAGGGTATTAAGAGATTGTATGGATCTCAGAAGAGACTTTGAATTTTAGACATTAAAAGTTTAAACTTTTTTTGAAAGTTTGAGACTATTTTAGTCCATTGGGACTTTTGAAGTTGGACTAAATGCATTTTTGCATTATGATATAGCAACAAGCCTTTAGGGGCTATGGGGGTAGAATATGGTGGTTTGAATAAAAATGACCCCCAAAGGGAAGGGTACTTTTCAGAGATGTGGCTTTGTTGGGGTAGGTGTGGCCCTACTGGAGGAAGTGTGTCACTTGGGGGTGGTCTTTGAGGTCTCATATATGCTCAACCCACACCCAGTGTCTCAGTCTACTTCCTGTTGCCAGATATAGCCAGCACCATGTCTGTCTTCATGCCACCATGTCCTGCCCTGATGATAATGGACTGAATCTCTGAAAATGTCAGCTACCACAATTAATTGTTTTTGTTTTATAAGAGTTGCTGTGGACATGGTTTTCCTTCACAGCAATAGAAACCCTAACTAAGCCAACACCATATATGTCATAAATTATAGGAACCAGAGTGAATAGTTGGGGTGAAGGAAGAAATGAGAGAAATTGGAGCAACACAGAGTAATGAATGACTGGACACCTATGAATATATTTATAATATATACACATAGTCCATCTGCTACAGAGCCCCAAACTGCCTTCATTCAAGTTATCCTGGTCCAAGTTGTTAGCCTGACATCTTACTCAACCCCTTTTAATTCCAGGACCAGGAATAGAGTCCTAGGAAAGTAGTAAGGGCTCAGTCAATATTTGATGAGTTATATTGCACTTAATTGATAGTAATCTACCGTTCAGTTCTTATGACTGTCAGATGCTTCCAACTATCTTACTAGCTAGCTACGTTATTTGATTTCTTTCTTGTAATAAACCAGCAAGGCAGATGTTTCTGTTTGCCAGATGGGAAACTGAGGTGCACACTCAAGACCTTGTTTAGGGTCATTTGCCTGAACCTGGCCATAGCTAGTGAGTTCCAGCTTTCTTGCTAATTTCTGATTATTCCCTTCCTTCTTTCTCCATTCACTCTGGTTTCTGTAACTGAGGTGTTGTGTGACTTATGGATGACCAAAATTTTGCTTGTTTGTTGAGACAGGTCTCACATGATAGCATTGGCTTGCCTTAGATTTGTGGTGATCCTCCTGCCTTACTTCCTTAATGTTGGAATTAGAGACTTGCACCAATAAGCTTTGAGAAAATGTCTGATTGGTTGATTTTGTTTTGTTTTGTTTTGTTTTCAAGCCAAGATTTCTCTGTGTAATAACCCTGGCTGTCCTGGAACTCACTTTGTAGATCAGACTGGCTTTAAACTCAGAGATCTGCCTGCCTCTGCCTCCCAGTTGCTGGGACTAAAGGCATGTGCCACCATTGCCTGACTAAAATATCCTTTCTTTAAACACTGGAGTCTATTCCTGTGTATTTCCTACTATCCTTTCTTTGGAATAACTCATTATGTCCAAATCCTTACATGTGGGGAAAAGTGAACTTCACTCTGTATAAATACCAAATTCTTTGTTTCTCCTTCCCCCTTCCCCTACAAGAGAATCACATTTCTCTTGTAGCTTCTTTTTGTGATTGGTCAAGTATTGATCCATATGAACCCTACAGGGTCAGGGTCATTCAGATAAAGCCAAATTCAGGCAGAGGTGCTTTGGGGGATCCCTGACCATCTTATTCCCTCTGATTCATCAGGTCAGTTGTCTGGAGTCATTGCCAAAGGGTTATTCCTCTCTAAGGCAGAGCACATTTGAGCACATCTGAGATAGACTGGCAGGGCTATGTAGTAAATTGTGTATTCAGGGAATTAATGGTGGGAACGGTTAATCAAATGAGTGCCTTTTCTTCCTCATTGAGGAGCGACAGGCTTTTTCCTATCATTTTAAAAAAGATATTTAGTTTAACTATCTAGACTAACCTGTGGTTACCTTTTAACAATCATTAGTCTTGTTCCTTTGATGTCAGACATTTGTTTCCTTCACGTAGGTACAATGTACACAGAACCCTTAATCATTTTTGCAAACATGGTACTTATTTAATCCTTGAGATAATGGAAATCTAAGACTCAAGCTACAGCTGAGGAAATGGAACTTTGTAATTCACAATGGCTGAACCATTGCTAAGGCTGGCTTGTGACTCCCATGCTGTGGGAGCACCTTCCGCTCCTTCAGCCACACTCCCAACCATATTTTATCTTGGGGCTGTAGAGATGGCTCAGTGGTTAAGAGCCCTGGCTACTCCTCCAAAGGATCTGGGTTCTATTCTTAGCAACCACATAGCAGTTCATACCCATCTTTAACCTTAATTCCAGGGGGTATTAAGGTCATTGAGCTTTGTCGGGCCCGACTGAGACACAGCAAGGCTCTAAGAATAAGGTGTCCAACTTGGGGAGATGGACAACTAGGACTTCCGGTGATAGCTTTTCAGCCTGTGATAAAATACCATGAGAATGAAAGTAAAAGATTTTTTGGCTTATGGTTTCATAGGTTTTCATCCATAGTCAATGAATTGTTCTATCACTTTGGGAACCAAGGAGGCAGAATATCATGTTGAGGGTGTATGAATGTGTGTATGTGTTTTGTGTGTGTGGGGGGGTGGGAAGCTGTTTATTTCATGGCAACTAGAAGCAGAGAGAGCAGGGAAGGAACTGGACAAAACCTCCCCCTCGATGCTGCATTTCCAATGCCCCCTCACTTCCAAGAGTTTCTATTATCTCCCTCATAGGCCATCAGACTCGGAAGCAATGAATAAATTAATACATGTCAATATCAGTGCCCTCCAGGATGTCAACGTCTCATAGTAGTGACGCTCTAAACATTACTACATGGTGCTACAGGAGGTTTGGTGGGACATTTGAGACCCAAACCAGGAGGGCAACTAACACTGGCACTCTGTTTACATTTGGCATTGCTGAGGCAGTGGCCCCCATAGGGAAGGGAAGCTGTGTGCTAGGCCTCGAACTAGCAAGATCCACAGCAAAGTGAGTCCACTATGTTGGTTGGCGGTACAGGGGAGTTGCCTGGATCTGAAACCATGGGTCTTAGACAGGAGCAGCTACAAAGCAACCCATGGTGGTAAATGTGTTGTTCTCAGTTAGGAAGGATTAGAGGTATGGCATCCTCTTGTTGGATTGTTGGATCCAATTGTTGGATTGGATGTAGCTTTCTTGGAGGTGTGACACTGGGGATTGGCTTTGACATTAAAAAACCCTTGTAGGCCTACTTTTACTCTCTCTCTCTCTCTCTCTCTCTCTCTCTCTCTCTCTCTCTCTCCCTCCCTCCCTCCCTCCATCTTTTGCATCAGATGTAAACTCCCAACTACTGCTGCTGTTCCATGCTTACCTGCCTGCTGCCAAGTTTCCCACCATAATAGTCACGGGCTATCCCTCTGAAACCATAAACAAGACCTCAATTAAATGCTTGCTTTTATAAGTTGCCTTGGTCATGATGTTTCATTGCAGCAATAGAACAGTAGCTAAGGTACAACACAACCCAATGGACCAGAGATAAAGGTCTCCACGCTCCACTAGTTTTTTCCCAGTTAGGATGGACTCTGGCACAACCAGCAACTAAGAAGCCTACACTGGTTAATATAGAACAGCTATCACTGTGCTTCTTAAGTTAAAGACTCAAATATAACATCTTTGCACCCAAATAATATGAAGAGACCATCATCATCTACTACGTACAGAACCAAACATTTCGTTTATGTTTGGAAGATATTTTATACACATTTTCTTCAGCTTGTCTGTCATCAAGGTACACAGAATAGTGTTCTAATATCATTTTGAAATACATTTTGAGTTGGCAGATCCCTTCAGAAGGTGCAACATGTATGCACCTCCAAGCTGGATAGGTGACAGCATAGAGTTCTACGAGCAGTGACCCATCATTCCCAAGAAGCATCCATGTCATAGAATCTGCCAATCCCATGCTGCTGTGCAGAGTGATACCTGCCCTCCCCCACACCCCTTTCCATGTCAGAAAAACTTCCAGATATCACATCCTCTTGTCTGAATCTCTGGCTGGTGACCACTCATCTTCTGCCATGGGACCTGTGGGCAAAAGTAGAATCATGAAACCAAGCACACGTCAAAGCGTTATTTTCAATGTGGGGCTTTAGGACACAAGAAGCTGAGAAAACCTAAAAAGCTACAAGAGAGTGTAAGTAGATCCAGTTGCTCAAAACACATACCGGGCAAACACAAAATTAGAAGAAGATGCACAGAAATTACAAAGTTACAGGATATGCAAGAAAAATGACACCAGACAGCTGACTCCAGACGACTGGAGATGCATCTCTAAATTTGCTTGCCTGAATTTGTTCAAGTGTAGATGAATTAAATGTGCAGATGAACTCCTGCCTCGAGAAGGTGATCCTTCTGGAAAGACACAGCAAAGCGTCTTTACGCAGAAAACAAAAAATGGTCACAGCTGGAGGATTCAGGTAGGCAGTCTTTTGAGTGGGTGACTGCAACACGAGTTGCCACTTCAACTCCAGCAAACGTAAGGAAAGGTAGGTGTAAGGAGAGGCAGACGTAAGGAGAGGCAGGCGTAAGGAGAGGCAGACGTAAGGAAAGGCAGACATAAGGAGAGGCAGACGTAAGGAAGGGCTGCATGTAATAGGACGAATACATGAGTTCCTTGAAAGCACAAAACACAGTGAGAAGGGGCTATAGGAAGTCCAGTGTGTGGCCCATGAACCGCCTGCAGTCAAGGACAGCTATGAAAGTGACCCAACACCAAATCAAATGTTCGGAGGTTTTTCTGTTGTTTTCTTGTTTGCTTTGTTTTTATATTGTTGATTCAATTGAACAGTTCTGAAGTGTGAACTTTGTAGAGGACAGTGTCACAAGCTAGAACACAGTTACTGATGTAGTAGCCCATGGACAGTGTGCATTTCCTCGGTGCCCTAACTTGATCTAAGCGGGCACCTAAGTTTGTTTCTATAGGAACCTCTGGAACCACTTAACTTGACTTGGTTTAGCGCAGTACACAGGATCAGCTCAGCAGTATAACTGAGCATTGGACATGAGGTGGTCATCCTAGTCCCTGGGGATGTACACCTTAAGGAGAGTTATCAAGGAGGGAGGACTGAAGGACTTGCTATTTGAAACTTGTTTCTGGACCTATAAAGCAGTTAGTGTCCTAGAGGACAGTGAGTGGTGGGATTTTGTCTGTGCTTTGACAAAGCCTGCCTGAAGAAAGTATAAGATTGAGAGACATCAAAAGATAATTTGGGGTTGGTAATGCAAATTAAAATAGTGAATTAGGTGCAACACTTTGGACTCACCAAGATAGGATAGCTAATGGAGTATTTTCTCTGAATTTGTCAAATGCAAATGAGCTAGACATATTGTTGATATATCCATTGCCTGTATATAGTGTATATAGTTATCGTACTTATTGTATATAGCTTTTTATATTAGTTATAACCTTTTTTATTTTAGACAGAAAAGGAAATGTGGTGATATTTTGTTTGTGCTTTAACAAAGCTTGTCTGAAGATCAGAGAAGCAGAGCAGCCACCAGCTCTTACCTCTACAAAGTCCTCAGACCGAATGGGGTGTCCTGTCTCTCCCAGTCCTCAGACTGAATACTGTCTCTATGAAACCTCAGACTGAATCCTGAGATCCTGACTCCTCCCACCTTATATTCCTCTCTCCATCCAGCCATATCACTTCCTACCTCTACTTCCCTAGTGCTGGGATAAAGGTGTGAGCCACCACTACTTGGCTCTGTTTCTCTTTTAGACTGATTCAATCTTGCATAGCCCAGGATGGCCTTGAACTCCAGAGATCTGCCTGCCTGTCTGTTGAGTGCTGGAGTTAAAGGTTTGTGCCACCACTGCCTGGCCTCTACGGTTAACTAGTGTGACAAGCTCTGCACTCTGATCTTCAGGCAAGCTTTATTTGTTAAAACACAAACAGATATCACCACAGCAGTGGTTATACCAGAAAGGTTAAACACCCCCCCACACACACACTTGCACACACACACTTGGTACAATTGATCCAATTGATCCATGAAGGAATCTTAACAAAGGGTCTTCAGCTAACTGTGAATACAGAATTCTGTGTTGCAGTCAGAGGAAAAGTAAAGCCTGGATGGACACCTTCCTCTTCGTGTCCTCTTTCTTTTTACACTCCTATTGTTAAATGATTTTTATAGACAAGGTGTTTACACGCTTATCTGTGTACCCTGCGCATGTCTGGTGCCCACAAAGGCCAGAAGAGAGCACCAGAACACCTGAAACTGGAGTTATAATTGCAAGCTGCCATGTAAGGGCATGAACTGAACCTGGGTCCTCTGCAAGAGCAGCAAGTTCTCCCACCTGCTGAGCCATTGCTCCTGTCCCAAATGTCCAAACTTCTTATCTCTGCCTTTTTTCCCCCACAAATATACTAGCTCTCCTCACTCCAATGTTTGGATTCTTGAGATATTAAATTGGTATTTAAGTGAAGACTTGATTTAAAAGAACATATTAGGACTGTACAGTGCTTTAAAGGTGCTGCTTTCTTCCATTGGTATGCCCAAGAAAGATTTGGCATGCCTGGAGTGGGAGAATCTGTTCTGGCACACGGGATGCTCTGGGGTGACACTGACTTCCAGTCAGCTGCCATCACCTTCTCCATCTTCCTCACCTGGATAGAATCACCCTACATGCTGTGCCAGACACTCATGCCTACATTTGTAGTAGGGGACAAGGGAGTATATTCATGGGAGAATCTCTGAAGTTCCAATGGAAGCTGCCCACCCTGTCAGGCAATTTCCTGGGTGCCTATCCTAGGTGGAGTAGGTGGTCACAGTCACTTAACCTAGCATACACTGGCCATGAGGGAGAGAGAACTTCCAAATTCACCTTCAGAAGCAGAGACAGAGACACAGTAAAATACACACACACACACACACAGTAAAGATATTCCAATTTTTTTACAGTTAAAATTGTAAATCTTATCACTTGTATACACACACACACACATACACACACACACACACACACAAGATCAAATCAAACTTTTCAGGGTTGTGAAACATAAACAGGGTAGGGTGTAAAGGAAGAAATCTGAGAAAGAACTCCATGTAGTGTAGTGGAGAGACAATTATACAAAGTTAAGAGCAAGATTCTGTCCACATACTTCAAATTGGCAACTCGTAGTTCCCTGCAAGGAAACTATGCCTGCAGCCACTCTCACCCCGCAATGTATAGCAAAGCAGATGGAACCAAGTCCAATTCCTTAGAACAATACCTGAGATGTAATCCTTCCTAAATGTCAGTTAAATGTGCTCCAAGAAGAAGGCCTAAAGGCTTGGCAACTGGTTCATCAATAGCTTGTCCACTTCTAAAGAGTCACATCTCCGCTGGTGTCTCTCTCTCTCAATCCAAGGAGTCAAGTCTTCCAGTGTCAGGGAAACAATAACCACCCATTAACATCCAGAATCGCAACTGAGAGCTACAGGGGCTCCTCCATCCCACACTCTTTGAAGAAAATAGTTCCTAGCTTGATGCCCTAAGAACTACCGTCATCTTCCTTTACATAACGCACATATGCAGTATTCAAAATAACTAACATTCCCTTCAAAAATGCTTCATGGTAATATTCTAGGACAAAGAGTTTGCGTTCTGTAAAGGGTAAGTCAGTAGTTAACCTTGCTGGCTGTGTATGCTTCACTGCTGTTGAGGTAGGGTAAACTGTAAAACCAGGTAAGAGTCAGGTAGGCAGGCCGAATTGTTTCATGTGAGCTAAGAGTATATATTTTAAAAATTTAACAACATGTTCAGAAACAAACCTAAGAAACAATAAATGATAGATTATTTTACATGCCTATAAAATCCAAAGGGGCTGGAGACATGGGATAGTCAAAGACATGTCACATGCTTGCAGAGGACCCAAGTTTAGTTCCCAGCACCTACGCTGGGTGGCTCACAGCAGCTGTAAGTACAGCTCCAAGGGTTCAGACTTCATCTTCTGGCTTCCATGGGGCAACTGTGCTCATGTTGGCACATAGCCTTATAGACACCCACTTACCGCTAATTAAAACTAAAAGTGAATAGTTAAAAAAGATGTTGAAATATTTGAAATGTTTATTAGAGAAAAATTGATTGTAGAGAAAGTTTGTTCTTAAAATGTTCAGTTTTCCAGACTCACAAGGGTATCAGAAGAAAAAAAAAAAGAAGTATTGTCTCCCATTTTCTTCAGTACACACAAATCTGGTTTACTTTTTCAAAATAACACCAATCATTTTCAAGGCTGGAAAAAAAAAACTCAACATCAGTTCCTAATTAAAAGCAAGCAGCAAACTGGTATGAGAAAACGTTTCTTCATCTGTATTAAAGATATCCGTGTCTACTAAGAAACTACAGCCTGCACCTTTTTAAAGGCCAAATAACTTCTAAAGTCCAGAGAGAAGGAAACATGTGTGCGTGCTCTCTCTTTCTCTAGTTCAACCTGGTAGCCGAGGTTTTAACTATTGTAATAATGCCATCAATGGGGCCAAGGGGATCTACATAACAGGGTTGGACATCCTGATGGAGGCTTGTGTGTGGTGCACAGCTGTGATACAAAAAGTTCTTATGCAAAAAAAAATCTAGAGTAGGAATGAGGAGTCCAATCCCCTTAAAGGACAAAGAAGAAGTTCCCCTGACTTCTCTGGTGTCCCCCTTTCTAGTACTTACTTGAGTCCTGAGGCATCTGCATGGCTGTTTCCCAAAAAAGCCGGACCAGCCACATCACACAGCGCTCGCTCCTGTGAGAAAGTTCGCTCCCAGAAGGACTGCATGCTCTAAAATGTTGGTCCCAAAATGGAATGCGGAGCTTGAGTGTCTCTCAGAGTCAGAGCCTTCAGCAATAAATAGCAGCCCGGTAGCTTTCTTCCGGTTCCAATGTTGTCTCCCAACCCGACAGGCTCATGTGTTCCCTGTTGGCTAGTCTGATTGCCTCCTCGTTTTGAAGTTCACTTATTTCAGCCATGATAATCCTTCCAAGTTTCGTTTTGGTTTCACCTAGTGGATCAAAATAAGAGTCTCCAGCAATTCTCCAGATCACATTCTTCTCAAATGAGTCAACAGACTGAGTCACATCAAACTTCTTTGGGCCAAGTATTGAATAGTTTTGCATTATGCCCAGCTTTGAATGAATGACAGTTGGATAATCTGATGGCAATCCATGGGCATACCTGGCATTCTCAGCCTCACATTCTCTGTCATCAGGCCACATAATGAACTGGGGATGTGGCCAAGTCTAGAACGCATCTAGCATACATAAAATCTTGGGTTCAACCCTTGACATCACAAAGCACACAAACTAAATACTGAAAAATCAGGACATGTTAATGAGCTGCCTCTAAAATTATTGCAATCACTTCTGTGGTCATGTTCAAAGGAAACTTCTAGAAGTAATCACTATTTTTGAATCCAGCTTCTTCAAGTCTGAAACACTGGCTTCCAGATTTTGAAGGTCTGGGGCCCCCTTTAGGAAACTGATGAGTGCTGCAAACCTTTCTATATATCCACATTTACATATAGGCATTTTAGTGCAGAGATTAGCCCAGGCAGCATGCAACGACATGTACAGTGGCAGTAATGTCTGCATACATGTTCTCTATATGGCCAATGCATGTTTAAAGCTAGCTTTTCTTTTCTTTTTTTTTTCCGATTATTAATCAGCAGCGATATGCCAATTTCATCATCGATTCAGCATATAGATCATATCTATATGACGATCGACAGCAGTCGCAAGCAGGATTCCAACCTGCGACCTTGGCACAAGGCACTCAGCATTAGGTGCTCCTACCACTCTGAGCCACTGCCCGAGCTGGTTAAAGCTAGCTTTTCAATCGTAGTTTACTAACATGAAGATTGTAGAGCATATTCAGTCCTCACAACAACCCTGTGAGGTGGGTATCATTATCCCAATTTTGTCCTTGAGGAAACCAAAGTCCAAAGACATCAGGAGATTTTCCAACATGAACGTGGCCCAGAACAAGAACACTGACTTGTGTACTCAGTTCAAGTGCAGAGTGTTTAGGGTAGGGATCAGGGCTTCTGCTATCCCTCAAGGGGAAACTCGGTGTCAAACCCTTTCAATATGGGCATGTCAGCGAAAGCCCCCCAGGACTCTGTAAAGTTGCAGGCCATTCTCCGAGGACTACCAACAGCAAGCCTGTCATTTGACATTGCTGACTTTGAGATAGAGAATCCAACTCCATTTCAAACCAAACCCAACCTGAAATCAGCAGCAGCAAGTCACCCAGGTTTGTTAGGGAGGTTGAGACTTCCTTTTGCACAGTAGCTGTGAAATAGTCAGTTCATAGAAGACAGCAGAGTGTTGGGAGAAGAGGCAAAGGAAAAGAGTCGTTCACCCAGGGGAAAATACAAGACCTGGAAAACAAACTTTCCAACTTTATGAAGGATTCAGATGTCGGGAAATTTGCATACTGCCTCTATACACAATCATCCAGAGAAATCAAGGGAGGAACCCATAAGCTAGTCACCCTTATGGTGCTCAGCTCTTATGACATCTGCTGGAAGGAACGAAGAGAGAGTGGGTATACAGCTCGACACCATCACAACGGTTGTGAACCCGGGTTGGGTCCTTGGCAGCTAGACGCTGTCCAAGAATAGTGGCAATCTGAACGTTTCAAAGGCCCATGGCCAAAGAGAAAAAAACATGGTGCTGCTGCCAAGTGAGTAGCTACCTCTCTAGAACACCATCCCTCATTACAGAACCATGAACAGCAAACGTTCCTCAAGCCCTTGGGTAAAATGACAGTGATACCACTAACGGTAGTGCCTGTCTGTGCTTTGGTCTCCATTCATTTTGAACTCTGGCCAGGAGACCTGTCCATTGCAAGACCATGGCAGAAAGAGTTTCCCAGACCAAGTCAAGCACTAGGCTCCCGAAACTCTGGAAGCTCGCAACTCATTTCTCAGGGCCGGCTTTACCGTTCCAAGCTAGATGGAACATGATCCTTGGGCTCCCTCATATCCTGTGGGTACTGTGTGGATAGGTCTTCAGAGCTCGTAAAATAGCAAACACACACAACTCCAAAAAAGACTCTATAAGAGAAAGTCCAGCCTCAGCAAGGACCCCCCTCCATCTCTCAACAATATCTTCCCCTACAACAGTAAGGTTTTGCTGTGCTGCTCGGGTTTCCCAGCCTGCAGGAGCCCAGGCATTAGATGCCAAATTCTTTGCCTTTGCTTTCTGGTTTTGTTAGTTTGGGAATGCAAGGTAGCTTTTCCCCCACCTCTAATAAGGCTTATCCGTTTCTCCCCTCCCCGCTTCATGATGACCACAATAAAAGACAAGGCGAGCTGCTACTAGACAACCCACAGCAACATGGAGGGCACTTTGAGAAAAGAAATGCACAGCTCTCCCTGTCAATGACTGTGGGCCCAACCACAACCCAGGGCTCCTCCCACCCGGCTCATTCCAGTTGCCTGTTCTGTGCTTGTAACGGTCCCAGTTACTGGCCAAAGGCAACCAACAATGATGCTGTGAGTCCCTTGCTGACACAGATCAGCTGCTCTCTAAACTAAAGTCAAGAGTTGCTGAGATAGCTCCTCCTTCATTTTGGGGACTTTGGGTGTCTTTGCCCCTCTCCTCCTCTATGCCCAGGAAAGGCAGTCAGTGGAGACACAATTTCATTCTTTCTACAAAAGGCACTCCTTCCACCATGCAACAGGAGACTGTCACAGCTATCCCTGTGCCTACTCAGCACTTGGCAAGGGTTTGAAGGTAAGGAGGAGGAGGACAGGAAGAAAGTAGAGGGAGAGGAAAAGGTTTCATCTCCTGGTTCTGTTCTGGTTTCGTAGAGCATTCTGGACTTCCTTCCCATTGTTCTTTTCCTTAGGGTGTTCCTCTTTTTCTTGATTATTTCATCTTCTCCTGACCCCCATCATCTCTGTTGCTGGAGCCTAACTTCTCTCCCATTTTTAATTCCCTGTCTATATTCTTATCTGGGTTTCTGCTTTGACACTTTTCTGAGTTTTTTTTCCCATTTTTTCTGAATACAGTTTACCTTTAAGGCAACGGTCAGACTGACTTAAGTAGCAATAGTGATGAAGGGCTTCATCTAAGCACTCGGAGAGGCAGTGTCCATCGGTCCACAAGTGACTCACTCTCTTCTGTTACATGGGCATCACTCAGAAGCTCTTCCAGTTACCATCAACCTAGAAACTAACATCCACATTGGGCTTTCATCCCATTCTCTCATCATAGTCTCATCTCCAACAGAGCTGGGTACCACTTGGAGCTCCTTCTTAGATCTCATCTGGTCTCTGAAGTTTATTGCTTTCCACTTATGGCCTCAGCTAGAGAGTACTTGGCATATGCTGTCGAAGAACATGACCCCAGGTTCCCACCTGTCTGTGACACTCTATCATTGAGCCCAGAGGACAGAGTTCCAGATGAGGCAGGGAACCTAGTACCCATTAACCTCAGGCATTTTTTGGTGATGTTAAAGGATACCAGAGAGAAAGAAACTATCAAAAATGAAAGAAGGCTTTCTAATTCTGGAAGATGGGTAATGGACAGAAATATAGTGGCCAGACATTAGAAGAAGATCTAGGCAAGCCAGGGTGTGATTCATGGAAACTATGGACCTAACAGGACTCTCGTGCATCAGTGGCACCCAACTCCCACAGCTTGGTGCCGCATCCTGGACCACAACAGTTAGAGGGTATTCAATTCCCACAAGTTAATTCCCAAATTCTTAAGAGTCCTTAGAATTAAACCTAAACTGCTGCTTCATCTTCTCTGCATTATTGTTTTATTTTTTCGGGATCACTTAGAATTAAAAACATAAATCTACAAAGAGAAGAATTTTTGTCCCCATCCCTTGAGGTCAGGACACCCAACAACATACATCTCAACAACATACATGGTCAACCTTCTCTGATCAATACCACTACACATGTGGCTATTCATAAATAGGTCTAAGCTACTTTAAAATGAGATTTAATAATGACCACACCAAAGGATAAAGATAGCGTTTCTTAACAGCGCAGCAGCCTTTTACTGGGAACACCATTTCATTTTTCCAGTTTGTGGCTTCAGAAAGGACACCTCCCCCTTTTCTGTTCCCCAGTGCCTGTCAACACTGGGGTTTCCGCACCCAGACTGAAGTCTAAAATCATTTCAGGATTTCAACTTAAGAGTTTCATAAATGACTGTCTCAAGCTTCAGAGCTTCTTCATGCAAGCCATACAGCCACCCTAAAGGACAAAACGAAGTTTCCCTCCAGGGGCATAAGTTCTGGAGGACAATATTCTTTATTTTAATCCTTTCATCCTTGTAATGTTCTTGTTAAAGTGACTTCAAATGACATCAAAGTGACTCAAGAATCACTATTTTTTTTCTTTCTGTGTAGAAAGAATGCCTCTCAATTGAGGTCATGGATTTGATATTAAAAAGGAGCAAAGGAGAAGTGGGTTAGGCAGAAACACCTAGGCTCCTAGAGCTTGACCGAGCCCTAAGAACTAGGAACAGGAGCTGAGCGGTGTAGGGTAAAACCACGGACCCTTGGAAAGTTCCTTCTGGGCTTCATTCATTCAAGTGAGATAACTCAAAAGGCAGGAGACATGCCAGCTCTCTTGTCAGAAAAACCTGGCTCAACATCTCCAGTCTTGCGCAATAGAGAAGGCACCTGTGGAGCTGTGAGTGCAAGTCAAGAGCCCACAGAAGAACACCACGCGTCCCAGACCCATATCCCTTTTCTGGGACGGCTTTGAAATGTTTCCAAACATCTCTCCAAACAAAAGGCCACCAGGCAAACCAGTAGCATTATTTACTGGTTTCGCACAGTGCCTACCTAATCTTGCCCTAAGGCCACTGTCACCACAAGAATATATAGCTCTGCCACCGTTCAAGGTCTTGGTAACAGTTTAGGGTTTGGGAAGATGGGCTCCCCCACCCTGCCCCCACTGCCCACCAGAGCCTTATGGAGGCTAGCGGCTGCATTCTTGGTGGGGCCAGCCTAACTGAAAGGCACTGGGCTGGAATGGCCAACGCCTTCCAACCGCCCCGAAGGGTTTTCCCGTTCCAATTACTAGGATATCTGGGACTGGCTGGGACTTCCGGTGCTGCCTGCCAAGCGTGGAGCCAATGGCTAGGCTTTCCAGTAGACTCCAAGCGTGCGCACGTGCATTCCTGTCTGTTTTATCAGTGCAGTTGATCACCGAGCTCAGGGCACGTTGGTGGTAGTGGCCGACGCTTCATGAGGCCTTCGGGAACCTCTCACGGGCTCAGAGACCTCAAGAGGGTGGGTTTTGAAATCAGGGCCCGAGTTTGAGCACACTATACCCAAGCTGTGAGACTGGCCCCACCCCCTTTTTGAGCCTCGTAGTCTTTGACGGAGTTGAGTCATCTGGGACACTTCTGGATCAAGGCGTCGAGGGGGGGAAAGGGGGCTGCCCAAGTCTCACCACGGAATCTCCCACCCCCTGTTGTGGCGAGCCTCTTGCCAGTCGACCCTTGACTAGCTCAGAAGTCCTGCTGGGGCTTGCTTGTTCTGGGGAGCAGGGGCATCTTGCCACCATGTTTCAGGTCCTCTTCCTTCTTTCCTAGCATGTTCTATGGTGTTCTTTACCAAACCTCTCCAAGCCACATTTACTGCATCTTTGATGTTGACTGTCGGTTATTCTATTAAGCCCAAATGCCTTTTGTGAACTAGATAGAGTTATATACTTGCTACTATGTGCAGAATTTTGTGTAATGCTATTTCTTAAACGCATACGTTTAATAAGCTTCATTTTTCTAAATGTGTTTTTACTTGCACATTTCTTGGTTGCAGTCTTAATAAACATTCCCTTTGCTATTTAGCTTCTTTGAGTTCTTTGAACACCAATCTCACAACATCCTGCAAGATTGAAGCTCCTTTTACAAACGCTGACTGTTTTACACCCTCCGAGACAATTGATTTGGGTTTCTTACACTTAGTTACGATGTTTTAGCCAGAGAGAGCAGTGGCCAGACAGCAAGAATTTGATTGTGATGAGGGATAGTTTTCATATTCTTTTTTTACAATGTGTTTTCCACAGTGTAAGTACGTTAAAGATATTTTCAGTTTCAAGTGAGAAACTATGGGATCAGGCAAGATTAGAGCCAACTGATGATTTAAGAGAACCCAGCCTGCCTTCCAACCTTCCTTCACCATGGTTTCAGCAAGAATTGGAAAGGAGGCCATGGAAGCTGGCAGAGAGGCTAGGCAGTGGACAGGCTTAGTAGTGATTCTGATCATGGTTTGGGAGGCTGGGAAATTTGTTTCCTTAGAGGTTCCTAACCGAGGGGCCAGCCAGTCCACCTTGCTCGCTCACTCGTACTCCTAAGCCAAGCACTAGGAAGTGACTTGGGAGCAGATGGCATTCTGTCATTAAGGGTTCATCTACAGCCTGGTCAGTCCCTGGCTGTGTTTGGTCTCTAGGCTCCTTTCCTTGATTTTATTTGTAGGTCTAAGACCTAAACTCCAAGCTCATTAAAGCGTGTGGAATGTTTGGAAGTGTCTAGAGACTTTGAAATCAGAAAGGACTGGCTTTCCTCCACGTCACACACCTGCTAAGTGTGTGACCCTGGGCAAATTCTGGAAAAGCAGAGCCTCTGGGTCTGCACCCACCACCGACCACAACAGGAAGGAGAGTCAGTAATCATTTCTACCTCCTCCACCCTGTCCATGTAACGTAGCCCCAAACCCAGGCTGATCTGACTACTCCTGCACCCTCTAGGACTCAGCAGCCTTCCTTATCCCCAGTCAAAAATCTCACCCTTCCATGGCAAGAAGGCCCTAGTGGGGAAGCCTATTTTGGTAGGAGCCTCTGCCTGAAGTCCCCCAACAGAATCCCATTTCCCACCTCCAAGAACACTTTTAAACACTCCATCCTCTGCTCTGTCCTTGGCTGTGACCCCAGGGGGTACCTTTTCTGCTGTGGCATTTTCTTGATTTTCACAAACGCAGAGCCGCAACCAACACTGGCGCCGTGGAGCACATCTGCGGCAAAGGGGTCCGCTTCCCAGCAAGGCCGCTCACAACAGACGCCACTCTACAACATCTCGGAGGCCTGTTTCTCCCTGTATCCCTGGTGCCCGCAGGGACAGCGTCTTTAACCTCTCAAGTCCAATCTGTCCCCCCGTGCCCTCTAAGGGTCTGATGACAGGTGTCTAACAGTCTGAGAGAGGCACCTCCAGCTTAGCTTGCCAAACGAAGTTTCAGGGGTCTCCTCAGATCCAAACAGTCCATGGGAAACAGCCTTTGGTGGAGCCTGGGAGGCCCACTGTCTTGGAGGATCACTCTGTTTGCCCCAGCTGGGTGTGCTGAGCAGCTGGAGAACTATGTGAACACGTGGCTATCGGTGTGGGAGGAAAAAAAAGGGACGACCCCTGGGCTGGAGAATCTTTCAGCCTTTTGGTTACTAGTTTCAGCCTCAGGTATCAGGAACTTGGAGAGCATTATGAATGAAAATGAAAAAATCCATGACTTGGAAAGGAGAGGGAACACACAGAGGAGAAAGACAAACTTTCAAGGGATAGCTGTCAGATGGTAAACATAAGGCAGGCTGAATGGCATTAAGAGCCATGCATTGATTTCCCCACATTGTAAGTAGCTGGGTTTTCCTTTCAAAAGAGACTGGGAATAGATAGCCTTTTTTTTTCTTTATACATTTGATAATATGTTGCTTAAGAAGAGCTACACTTCAAATTAAATGTTCCTGAAACATGAACAAGAGCAAATACTTATATGTGCGCATACATATAGAAGAAGATGGAATAATATTAGCCCAGGATGTAGATACTATGCCCAAAATGTACACACACAACATAGCAGCTGTCTATATTATACAAAAACTCTGTTCAAGATTCAAAGAGAACTTGACTTTTAAAATAGAATTTAATGAGTGATTCAAAAATACCACCTCATAAATCTTCTGGGAGGTCTCAAAATCAGACAGAATCTTCACATTCACATATGAAAGCCAGCATCTCACCCAGCTAAGAATATCACTCTGCCCTCACAGGATGATGTCTAATTCCCTCACTGGGAAGCAACATATGACGGGGCTGAGAGCTCAGGACCATTTTGGGAACAAGGACCAGGGTCCTGTAGTAGGCACACAAAGCTGGGATTCTGGGAATTCAGTCCTCAGACTATACAAGAGCTGGTATGTCAGCTGGCTGGTGTATATATGGTCATCTTTCTGATGTATATTAAACCTATGTTGCACCTGTGTCTATTCCTTGATAACTTGTCCATGTGCATACACCCCCATATGACCACACACAGACACATGTATACACTAAGACAGTTCAGCAAAAATTATATAGACTTTGAAAGAGCAAGCTAAATAATGGAATATGGTTGCTTTCCTTTGAAGAATGCATATGCTATTATGAAATAGTGAGAACTTGCTGATATCAGACTGGCTTAATTATTGAAGTTTCTTGCCTGTAATTGGAGCCTCCACAATGGTTCCTAGAAAGATGCTCTACCCAACTTCATGACCCTGAAAGTCCCAGAAGAAACACTGCCAAGGGCTTGATGCCTATTGAAGTCCACAGAACTTTCATGTTAGGTAGGAAGGATCCATATCTCAGAGATGATGGTGAAGGATGGAAACCATTAGTCAGGAACCAAGTCTGGGCCATATCCCCTGGAAAGGCGGGATGTGTGAAGAAGACATTGAGGCAACACAATACACAAGATTGTGGTTCTAACTGTAGAACTATGGGGTGGAATCAAGTGAGAGAAAGTTCAGAGTGTCTTCCAGAAGGAGTCTGTGTGAGGCTTAATGAGCAGAAGTCAAAGTGGCTTTGGGGTGGTCACGTCTTCCTGCCCCTGGGAATGGTACCTATGGAGGACAGGGAACGACACTTTCAGTGAAAGGCAGATTTCTTATGAAGGTGGCATTGAGTTTTTTGACTTAAGTTGGAGGCAGATGTAAAAGCTTTTAGTTCATTTTTAAAAAAAAATAGAAAAGGGGGAAAATAGGAGGCTAGAGAAATGACTAAGCAGTTAGGAGCACTGACTGCTCTCCCAGAGGTCCTAAGTTCAAGCCCCAGCAACCATGTGGTAGCTCAACTCACAACCATCTGTAATAGGATCTGATTACCTTTTCTAGTATGGATAAAAACAAAGCACTCATATATATATAATATATTATAATATATATATTAAAAAATAGTAATCTTATCATTTGAATAACCTTATCTCTTGAACCCTAGAAAAGAAGAGGGAAAATAAAGACTGTAGCTTAAAGGCAGCATAAGCAAAGGCATTGAGTTTGATATCCAGCATTGGAAGGGGCAGAGGATGGGGGGAAAACACACATATTCAGCAGTATACACAGAAAAGCTCATAAGCTGAGAGAATATATGTCCCGAAGGTTACCATATAGTAGAAACAGAGGAAGTCAGGGCAAACAAGCACAACAGCACGGACGTATGGAAATGAGGTTGCTCAAAAGACAGGTGGGGGGGATTGGTGCAGGGAAAGCAGGTGGGAGGCGGAAAACAGGATCTCAAAGCAATAAAATGGGACGGGGCTTCTGGAGATGTGCACCCACCGTGCAGAAGGAATAAAGAAGTCACCCTGACTAAAGAGCCAGGGGTGGAAAAGTGACAGAGGACATTTTGCCTCCGGAGCAGCTAGGTGACATTGGGTGAGAGATACTTAAAAACCTGTGCCCCATTTTCCTCAACTGTAAAATGAAGCTGAAGTAGCAATGCCAAGTCCCTAGGGATGTTGGACAGGTGAAATAAGATCCATAGATGAAGACTGAAAGAGTTCACTGATCCCTGGTTCTCAATGTTCATAACGTCACTGTTCCTTCCTCAAATCAGGCACCGCCTCTCCCAGCCACAATCCTGGTACCCATTGTGATGTCATATACTTTCAAAGACCCCACAGCAGCTTTTCCTACTTCCTAGAGGGAAGGTGGCTGTGAAGAAAGGGCCTAAGGACAAGTGTCAGTGGGGCTTGAAGGTCCTTGTGGTCAGTATTCAGATGGAGAAGCCCCCTGCTGCTGTGGACGCCCACCTTGCCAGCTCCACCCTACACTTGCTTCTCTGAGTTACAGTGCGCAGGAGTGGTTGGTGCCACCTCTAGGACTAACTTGGACCTCCTTTTCAAGGCTGTCCTAAAGGCCAGCTATGCAATAGGGAAGTCCGTCTGGGTCTTTCATGGCCAATTAGCCAGCTCCACCGCACACACACCCGGGGCCCCTTCCTATCTTATGGGTGATGTCTAAAACTTAAGCCCTCCTCTGCCTTTCAAATGCAAAAATCATGCTCTCCTGCTTTCTCTGCAGGGCTCGAATGGCTTGTGTGAAGGAGAGGAAATTATCTGAGCTTGAAGATGTCCTGGCATTTTCACTAATAGGGATCCTTTTGCCTTCCCCTTAAAGAGAACCCTGAATGACAAGTTTCACTTGTGTGACAGAGGCTCCCTGCTTGCTGGGGAAGGCTTTTGAAGATGAAAAGGTCTGGTCGCAAGATCACTTCAGGCACATGCAATGAGACACAATACAGTTTGTCAGTGGCTTGTGCTGTCTTTTCCAAGGAAGAAACTAGAGAGTCCGGCTACTGGGCCAAAGAGAAGGGCCTGGGTAGACTGTTTTCGAGCTCACAGGCCTCTGTCAGGTCTTGTTCTTGAGAAAACCTCTTTGTAGCCCTCAAGAGCATGTGTGAAGAACTGAGAGAGGTCCTGGGATGAGTCCTTGGTGGGTGACACAGATTGGATCCAATACAGGCATTTCAGAGGAGCCTTCAGTGTCTACAGGAGAAACTGTTCCACTTAAGGAATGAGGGATAAATTCCCAAAGCTGTGTCATGCACGAGGTCTAGTGAGGAGCACACAGGCAATGGGAATTACAGAAATGGAGACCTAGGAGCTCTTCAAGGTTGGTGTCAAGTGTCCTGAGTCTCATGTAGCTCAATGCCTGGACAACATATTCTTTTAAGTGTTGTCTGAATGAATGAATGAATGAACGAACGGGTGGATGGATGGATGGAAGAGGGTGGCTAATAAAGTTTCTCAAAACCTGCCCAATGCAATGTCCCTCATTTAGTAATAAAGGACAATGTAACAAGCTCTCCACATGCACCCAGATGCTACCCCCAACATGAACTTTGAAAGCTCCCAGAGTAAGCCAGCATTCAGCCTTCCCAACTTGGCAGCTTCAGAAACCGTGAGAAGGTTTGGAGATCCACAAGCCTACCAGACTCCAGGGTTGTCTTACCGCTTTCAACCCCTAGTGGCTGCTCCTATGTGTTAAGCATACAGTCATCAATTTTACTCATGGTACTATGGAGAACGCCACCCATGTTTGCACAGTACTCTCCTTGTAAGCTGGATGTTCTGGCCCTTTAGATGCTTCTGCTGTGAAGGAGGCAGGAGGTTTGAGGCAGCCAATCTGTTGACAGCCCTGCTCTGCCTGAATCACAGGGACTATTGCTGATGCTACCAAAGAGCAGGGGGTTGTGCAGATTCCTGCACTGTCTCCTCACCCCATATGCCTGCACTTTCAATTTCTCTCACAGTTAATGTTCACACCCATAGGTTCCTGGCAATGAACTCTTATTGTTGCCATTCCTGCCTGAAACACTGGAGGGGAAATGCTAACCTCCCCTGGAGCATCAACGGACTAGCCTCTTGGAATAATTACTACCAAAAACCACTGGCCAAGTAGTAGGTTAAGTCTTACTAAGAGGAAGAGCAATAGTTGAATGACCATAAACATATATGAAATACGCACCAGATTTTCTCAAACCTGAGCAGGAGAGACTTATGGGAAAACAGGCCATTCAGTGTCAGGGCATCAAGCCTGATAGAGTTGTGCATTAATAAAACTGAAAATAAAACTGAAAATAATTACAACCAAGTTGTATTGCAAATCTGTTAGCTAATTCTTGTTACAAGTTTTTCATTAAGATTAAATAATTTTAATTTATGGTTAGTAAAAGAAGATGAAGAATATTTTTGTAAAATATTCTGCAAACTCTGAAAAGAAACTTCAAAGAACCGAAGTGAAATCCCTGATAACCATCCCAGAAGGATGATAGAAGGCCAGTCTGTAGGCTATACACACTGACCGGTGGGACAATGGGAACTGGCAGTAGTCACACAAGAAAGACTGATGGGGGGGGAGGTGGCTATGGTTTTGGGTTACTACCTCTACCTCGGGCTGTGTCTCAGTCACCAAGACACAGCGGTACCAGGCAAACATGATGCTCCTTTCAGATTTTTCAGTCTGTGAAGATGACCTGCATCTGGGGTCACACATGGGCTGACTTCACCTCTGGGTGTGATAGCTGAAAGACACAGCTCTCAGCCTGATGTCAAGTCAATAACGACAGGGTCTTAGAAAGATTCATGCAGCAGGGAGGGGGTCTTAGAAAGATTCTGACAGGCAAGATGCTGGCCAGCGGGGCAAAAGAAGGAAGCTGTGGCCCCACCGCTGTCAACACATGTGTCCTTTCCCTAGGCCGGCAGGGCACAAACTGCTTGGAGAGAATTTGGTTGAGAAGAGGAAGCAAACAATACCGATGTATGCCAAGGATAGATGCAGAAACACTTTCCGCACCAACCTCAATGCAAACAGTGGAGTGTGTTCACCCAGCAGAGGGGGAGAAAAAAAAAACACACTTGCAAGAGGGATGGTGAAGAGATTGAACCCAGCAAGGCCTGGGAAGCCAAGACTGACACTGTCCACATAGCAACCAGCACGCGAGCTGTTGGCCACTATATCATGGTCCTCAGAACAAACCACACACCCAGACAGTACTGGCAGGATCGGCAAGAGTCTTGACAAAGACCTTCTGAGAGAGAAAAAGGGAGGAACGAGGCATAAGAGAGAGAGAGAGAGTAGTTTACTGTCTGAAAGGAGTGGAAATGGGAATGAATAGAGGTATCAGATCCAAAGGATAGAAAATTGGTTTTCCTCTCCCTTGGTCAGACCAGCTCCCCAATGGTGCTTTCAGATATACAAAGAGAGGGGGGGAGAAAGACCAGATATACAAAGAGGGGGGTGAGGAGTTGGGGGCTTCCAGAAGGCCACCATACCTTCACCAGTGTCTAGCAGGACTCTCAGGAGTCAGCACGGGGTTGCAGTCACAATGTGGGTTCACTCCAGAATATAGAGCAGATTAAAAGTTCAGATCCCAGGCACAATGGCCAGTCTCCTTCCCAAGGGAGTCCCCAGGGTGCACAAGGTCCTCTGGCATCCAGGAACAGTAATATCTGTGAGAGGATTCTCAACAGAGGGAGTTCACTGCAGATGCTGGGCCCAGAGATTTCATTGGAAGTGGGTCCCACAGCTAACCCTGCACCTCCTTGGCAATAAGGTCTCAGACACAGAGGGAAAGCAGCTGACAGCAATCCCATTGTGGGCACACACACAGGTGTGAACCTCGGTGGTCTGAGTTGGCCTCCCACTGTCCTAGAAGGGCCAACCTCAGCCAGGCTGAGTTTTGAAACTGAACACTCTAGGGCTTGTGGATGAACTCTTTTCTGAACCAGATGCTCCGGAGAGTGCTGCCTGCTGTGGTCCCCACAAGACTTCCTCCAGTCCAGCTAAAGAGCTACCCTGGCACCCTAGCCCTCAGCCCCTTCCCCGAACTGCAAAGCTCAGGCTGCTGATAAGTAGTTCTGCCTTAGGGAAGGTTCCAGAGGCTGCCCACTGAGGCCTCATCTGGAGAAAAGTCCTGGTGTCTGCTTGGAAACTGACACCCCTCCTCCATACCATACCCCAGCCTTGCCATGACCTTGGAACCTTGGCTGCCCCTGGGAGCACCCCTCCCTTCAATGCAGATGAAGAGGATCAGATGGGAGGAGGAGTTCATCCTGTTTTCTCTGCCCTTCTCAGTACTCATTTGTGTGTGTTTACAAAAGAATTGGTAACTTGCCCAAGTAACGGGCTGCTGCTTAGGTCCAATGCTTGAGCCTCAGGAAGTGGAGCACTGATGGTATGTTCACATGCACCCATAGGAAGAGTTAGTTTAGCTCTTCAGCAGACTGACCTTGGCTTCATTCTTCAAAGTCCTGCAGTGCTGTCACATAGACCATGTTTCCATTGGTCGAGGAACCACCCAGTTCATGAGTCTCTATGAAGACCCTCCAGATGGGTTTACTCTGTTCTTCTAGGCCACAGTCTTGGAAGCTTCCTAGAGCATCGGCGGTGTGGTGCGTGAGAAGTGAGAATGGAAACATAGTGTCCTCATCTTGCCCTTGGGGCTCCAGCTCTGCTTGTGTAGCTGGCTATCAGGTACCCGCCTCCTCAGGCCTCCCTGCCCTTCATTGCTAATGTTCTGCTTTTTCCTGTGCCAAAATATGTGGCGCTGATTGGTGTCACTAGCAGAAAGATGAGAAATCAATCCATGAGAGTCAGAAAATCACAGAGAGCACCAAACGCAGGAAAGACCCACAAAGGGGTTCTTGAAGAGGAGAAACCATGGTTATCTCAACTGATTTTGGCAACGTGAACACCCGATGACTCTCATTAATGGAATTGCTAAACGATGCAAGGCAATGATAAGAAATTGTCTTTAGCCTGATAAAGGCATTTGTGAAGGAACTCAAGGACAACATGGCACTCAGTGTTAAAAGACTGAAATCTGTTTCCTAAGTTGGAAACACAAAGTTTCCCACTTCCAACAATGCTATTGAACATTGTAATGGAAGTTCTAGCCAGACATATCATAAGCGTGTAAACACACATGCACACACAAACACAGAGAGTTCATGCAACGTTGAAAATCAGTAACTTTCCATTCCTGGAGGAGGTGATTTCTGCTTGATATCACAGAAATCTGAAAAGTCCTCAGAGTTTCTGGGTATAAAATGGAAATGGGTGGTATTCTGTCTTCTAGCAATAAGCAACCCCAAAAGGACATTTGGCAAGGCGTGGGGAGAACTTGTATACAGAAAGCTACAAAGTGCTGCCAGAAGAAATGAAAAAGGCATCTAGAAATGGAGCAATATCCCAGGTTCCCAAGAGAGCACCAATGGTGACAATCAATACAATTGTACCCAGAGAGAGAGGGACAAATTGAGTCAAGATCTCTAGTCACTTCCCTGCCAGACCTTCTTGCACAAATGTCGTACTTCATGGGGATCTGCAGCCCGCCCCCAATAAAAAATATTGGGAAGGAATCATAAAGACAGATTCGTGCTTCCTGATTTCAAAACCACCTAAAACCACAGAATCCAAACCTGGTGATGAGGCAAGATAAGACACGGACATCAGGGGACTCGTTGACCAAGAACTCGCTTCAATGAGCCTACTTATGCAGGCAAAGCACTCTCAACCCTCACTTTTTAAAGTGGCCAGGCACAGTGGATGGGCATCCTATGTGTGCCGCTGAAAGCCTGTATCAACAGCAGGTTTAGAGATTGCCACACTGAGTCTCCCAGAGCACTCAGAACCACACAACCTCTGTGACTCCCAGTGCTCTTGTCCAGTAGCCATGGAATGTCCTGCTCAGAGAGACAGGCCTGCTCGGTATGGCTGGACAGGAACTGTATTACTGTAGGGAACAAGAAACTCAGCATTTTTGGTTTTTAAGCGGAGAGGTTTATTTTTTTCCCTATGATATTTCAGCTATATGTAGAAAGAAATTCTCACTACCAATTACTATTTCTAAGTCTCTACTAAGGTCGTTGTATAAGATTGGGTTGGCACCCTCACATGCCAGGGCACTGTCAGACCAACAAATAAGTCACTGAGCTCTCTCATTTGTCCTGCTGGGCTTTGCTAGGTAAGCCCATCTCAGCAATCCTTGTCACTTGCTCCCAAGTCTGTCATTGCTTATTATAAACACCCGAGTCTCTGCCGAGTCTGTCTAATTCCAATGCTTTAGTCCTCTTGCTTTGGACGGGCATCATTGGGTGGTTTCCGAGGCCCAGATCTTCTGCAGACCCCTCGGAAATGTGGTTTTGAGGGATCACTACTCTCTGGCTATTGAACCTAGGAACCTTCCCACTCTGCAGATTACATTGTTTTATTCTTTCTGCTCTTATTTCAACTACGGGTTTCTTCTGTATGGTCAATGGCTGTATAAATATATGAGGACAGTGTCCATGAAGAACAGACTTAGGCAAAGACGTAATAAGTGACCAGCAGAACCAGCTTGAGGACTGAAGACTGGAAATTGTTTAGATAGTGACCAATTTTTTGATATAGATGCTTCAAGGAGCCCTTACCTCTGGGTGCTCTGGACTCTGAGGTGCCTGCCAAGTGTCGCATGGCTCACTGGGCTTGATGGTCACAGCACAACAGATAGTTTCTTGTCAGAACCAATGAAGGAATGATTGAATGAATGAATGAATGAATGAATGAATGAATGAATGAAAATAAGAAGAGGATAGAAGCATTTAGAGAATTTCATATTCAGTGTACCACACTTAATGATAGTGATTCTTACTAAAGCCCCACAGAAGCCACTGGGAACTAATTACCATGGTACCTTTAAGGTTGTAGATGGAGGAGGAGTGCCTTCTGAGCGGCAGCTTTGGAAATGTTGATGAGGCACACAGGCCCATGTGGGAAACCTTGAAACATTGGAGTGAAATCCTCCAACCCCTGGAAAGAAATTTCAAAGATCCTAAGTGAAACCCCTGATAACCATCCTAGAAGGATGATGGAAGGCCAATCTGGAGGCTATACACACTGACTGCTGGGACAATGGGACCTGGCAGTAGTCAGACAAGGAAGTCTGAAGAGTGGGGGGAGGTGGCTATGGTTTTGGGTTACTACCTCTACCTCTGGCTGTGTCTCAGTCACCAAGACACAGCGGTACCAGGCAAACATGATTGATGCTCCTTTCAGATTTTCAGTCTGTGATCACAATGCCAGGTCTGTGAAGATGACCTGCATCTGGGGTCACACATGGGCTGACTTCACCTCTGGGTGTGATAGCTGAAAGACACAGCTCTCAGCCTGATGTCAAGTCAATAACGACAGGGTCTTAGAAAGATTCATGCAGCAGGGAGGGGGTCTTAGAAAGATTCTGACAGGCAAGATGCTGGCCAGCGGGGCAAAAGAAGGAAGCTGTGGCCCCACCGCTGTCAACACATGTGTCCTTTCCCTAGGCCGGCCGGGCACAAACTGCTTGGAGAGAATTTGGTTGAGAAGAGGAAGCAAACAATACCGATGTATGCCAAGGATAGATGCAGAAACACTTTCCGCACCAACCTCAATGCAAACAGTGGAGTGTGTTCACTCAGCAGAGGGGGAGAAAAAAAAAAACACACTTGCAAGAGGGATGGTGAAGAGATTGAACCCAGCAAGGCCTGGGAAGCCAAGACTGACACTGTCCACATAGCAACCAGCACGCGAGCTGTTGGCCACTATATCATGGTCCTCAGAACAAACCACACACCCAGACAGTACTGGCAGGATCGGCAAGAATCTTGACAAAGACCTTCTGAGAGAGAAAAAGGGAGGAACGAGGCATAAGAGAGAGAGAGAGAGTAATTTACTGTCTGAATGGAGTGGAAATGGGAATGAATAGAGGTATCAGATCCAAAGGATAGAAAATTGGTTTTCCTCTCCCTTGGTCAGACCAGCTCCCCAATGGTGCTTTCAGATATACAAAGAGAGGGGGGGAGAAGAAAGACCTGGGTGAGGAGTTGGGGGCTTCCAGAAGGCCACCATACCTTCACGAGTGTCTAGCAGGACTCTCAGGAGTCAGCACGGAGTTGCAGTCACAATGTGGGTTCACTCCAGAATATAGAGCAGATTAAAAGTTCAGATCCCAGGCACAATGGTCAGTCTCCTTCCCAAGGGAGTCCCCAGGGTGCACAAGGTCCTCTGGCATCCAGGAACAGTAATATCTGTGAGAGGATTCTCAACAGAGGGAGTTCACTGCAGATGCTGGGCCCAGAGATTTCATTGGAAGTGGGTCCCACAGCTAACCCTGCACCTCCTTGGCAATAAGGTCTCAGACACAGAGGGAAAGCAGCTCACAGCAATCCCATTGTGGGCACACACACAGGTGTGAACCTCGGTGGTCTGAGTTGGCCTCCCACTGTCCTAGAAGGGCCAACCTCAGCCAGGCTGAGTTTTGAAACTGAACACTCTAGGGCTTGTGGATGAACT
The DNA here is from genome assembly GCF_982192425.1 of Myodes glareolus. Lineage (NCBI taxonomy): Eukaryota > Metazoa > Chordata > Mammalia > Rodentia > Cricetidae > Myodes > Myodes glareolus. The sequence goes on along the minus strand of NC_142029.1, from coordinate 26,721,319 downwards.
CTTTTCTGAACCAGATGCTCCGGAGAGTGCTGCCTGCTGTGGTCCCCACAAGACTTCCTCCAGTCCAGCTAAAGAGCTACCTTGGCACCCTAGCCCTCAGCTTTTTCCCAGGACTGCAAAGCTCAGGCTGCTGATAAGTAGTTCTGCCTTAGGGAAGGTTCCAGAGGCTGCCCACTGAGGCCTCATCTGGAGAAAAGTCCTAGTGTCTGCTTGGAAACTGACACCCCTCCTCCATACCATACCCCAGCCTTGCCATGACCTTGGAAACTTGGCTGCCTCTGGGAGCACCCTTCCCTTCGAAGCAGCTCAAGACATTCCTGCCACAGTTGGCTCAGGCCTTCCTGACAGCCTGACTGGAGGCCAGTCTGAAAGGGCACATCCAAGTCCCCTACTCTTCCTAAGCTTCTTGAGTTTTCAGAGCCATAGCTCCCTCCTCATCTTCACTGTCAACCTTCTGAAAGGATCTGGGCTAAGCTGAGGTGGAACCAGCTGTGTGGATTCTGTTTCAGAGGCTCCTCTCTCAAGACTGACCTCCCCATGGTGAGGTCTGGAGAAGCCAGATTGCCCCCTCCACTTCGATGCTTCCCAGACCATATTAGGTAGACTTTGGCTCCCTGCATTTTACTCCCCCACTCTTATTTCTCTCTCTCTCTCTCTCTCTCTCTCTCTCTCTCTCTCTCTCTCTCTCTCTCTCTCTCTTTCTCTCTGTCTCTGTCTCTCTCTTTCTGTCTCTCTCTCTCTCTGTCTCTTTCTCTCTCTCTCTGCAGAGGCCCAAGCCTTCATTCGTCTGTTGACAATGGGGTTGGGAAGAGTGAAGCCTTCATGGTGTTTCTGGCTGAAGTCTCCCCAGGCCAGGCTGTCAGTAGCCCAGTTTCCTAGAATCAGCAAAGGGCTCCTGTTATTCAGGTGCTGATGCCAAGTGAAAGCAGAAAAATAGCATCCTGAGGTGAGGATGCTCAGGGGCCCCTCACAGTTACTGTGTTTCAGGGCAGAATTAGCATTTCCTCTGGCGGGCACCGCTCAGCAGGCAATTGTCACCCCAGCCATCCTTTTGATCCAGTAGTTACAGGATTGCATTTCTGTTGATGCTCATTCCTTATTTCTAGTACTTGCTCTCTTTCCCAGGGCTTCTTTGAATCCCATGGTTGCTGGTAGGATCAGCACTGAGCAACATGAAGCTGTTTCTCCAAACTGCTGTCAAATCGTGAAAAATCAAGAATTTTGAGAAATAACCTTAAAATAGTAGCTCTTACTATTTCCAAAATCCCTGTTGAAACTCATCTAATAGCGTGTTCCTCTCACCAGATGGACATGTAGAACAAGGTAGAGAAATCTAGAAAGAATATTCAATAAAGGCAGTTGATGTCCAAGACAGCTGACAGGACCTCTTAATGAAAACTGAATTGTGTTTTTCACCAGTGGTGTTGGAACAGCTCAGCTGGGTAGTCATATGGACCAAGGTCAACTGGAGTATTAGCAGACATCAATGCTGTGGATACGAGAATTCAAACCGGAAGTTTCCAGACAATCTTCACAAGCTTGGATTTAACAGTGGTTTCTTAGACATGACACCAAAGAATGAAAAACATAGAGTAGCATTGAAGTTTAAACTTTCTATGTCTCCAGGCATCCTGAGAAGACAATGCCTACACCTGAAATCTGCCTTCTCATCATAGATCAGAGAAGTCTGGGTCCTGAAGGCCTAAAGAACTAAAACTCAAGAGAGGAAATCTCAAGCACTTCTCAAACGATGCCTCACAAGGGGCTAAAGCCTTGTGGAAATGTGTTCCCAGTCTTTAGTCTTTGTGGAAATTCAAAGGAAAACCGTGGGGATTGTCACTTCACACCTGCTAAGACAGCTATAGCCAAAACAGAAAATGACTGTTGCTGGCTAGGATGTGGAGGAACCGGGCTTCTTGCCCAGGACAGGATAAAGGTAAAAGTCTAGGAACTGTAACAAAAGGCTGGGAAGTGTGTCGATACACTGAGCATAGCATGACACCCAAGGATGATCTCTGGACTTCAAAGCTGAAAGCAGGCAGGCATTCAAAGAGAAATGCATGTGCAAATGTTTAGGGCTGAGGCAGTATCTGTGCTAGTCAACTGGCATAAGCAGCCCTGCTGTTCATTAGTGAATCAGCAGGTAAACAAAACCCAAGCTCTCTGGACCCTCGCCAAACAGAATGGTATTTGCATGTTGACGAACAGTTATAATCCAGGTGAAACTCGCAAGCGTTGCAGAAGACAGACACAAAAGGCTATAGTTCATGGCACAATTTTGTGGAGGGCAGCACCTAAGGAAACCCGTGGGCACCAGCAGGGCACCAACAGGAAGGGAAGGGCGCTAAATGGGGACGGTCATGAAGGACCTTTCAAGGGCTGTTGGCTTCTTCTTTGTAACGGTGAAGAAGGCCTGGAACTTGATGGCGACTCTCAAATTGTAGATATACCAAATGTCACAATAGCCTCGCCTATGGCTTGTATGTTTTTCCTCTTTTTTAAAAAAATAATTACTCAGAGTAGGAAGAGGCAAGATAGGGACCTGAGTTTGTTGGGAAAATGTTGCAGATACTACAAACTGTGGAAGGGACAGTTTCTGAAAATTTCCTGGATACCTGGAAGGCCCGGACTGCTGCCGGCCACGGTTGCATGCCATTAGAACCCTTGGTTCAAAACCCTTGACGCTCTTCAGTCTCCTCCTGTCCACGAGGGTTGGGCTCTGGTGGGGCTCCATGAGAAAGAGAAGCATGCTGGGGATACTTTGATAGCAAGCAGCTTCAAAACAAAAGAGTGAGCTGTCAGCAGCCTGCCCTTGGTGCGTGGGTGGCCGTAGCCAGCCCCACTGTCCGGAAGCCCTGAGACCCCTAGGGAATTTTATGGCTTTCGTCAGCAGTGTCTGAAAGCATGGTAAGTAGGATACAGGATACCACTGACAATCTCTCAGACCCAGACTCGAAAGTAGTCTCCTCTAGAAGTATCTATTGCATTAATTACAGTTGGTTCAAAGGGGCCAGCTCAGAAAATTAAGTTCTTAAGGGGCCTCCTACCTGAAAGGGGACCCTCTAGAAAATAGTGGCAAAAAGATTGGCAGCTCAGGAACCTCGCTAGCTGAAAATCTGGAATGGGCCCACGTTGTCCGGTAGGTGATGCGGCTGAAAAGACTTGGTGACTGTGAAGTAACTAGCCCATGCGAGGGAACCAGAGTTCTGAGAGGCAAAGACCACAGCAAGTTGATGAGACTTCTAGTTTATTTCACGCTGAATAACGCTTCCCAAGAAGATATGTCTACTTCTTGTGCCTTTGGGGAGCTCCCCAGTCTTCAGGATACAGATTTACTGTTTCCCAATGCAAGCGGGGGCTATCAGAAGACAGCCTTGGCTTCCCAACTGCCTAGGAAACCCAGTCTGGGAGGTCTTCTGTTCCCTTGCTCTGGTCCTCTCACTGCCCAAACAAGCGCCATGGGTGTCTTCTGTCTCATTTCCTTTCTGTCCTCCCACTGTCCAGATGAAGCATTTTGTGCTTTAGATAAAACAATACCACTACCACAGGCCTTTCTGTGTGGCTCAGTCAGGGCTAGGGTGCCTGATGATGGATGAGCTTCTTATCTCAGTTTTTTGCCCAATGGTACAAATCATTTTGCTTTCAAATAGGATAAGGGATTTTGACTTTAGATTTTAATGGTTTTAAGATCTACATGAATCTCTGAGGATTATCTCATTAGGTCTGACGTGCCCTTCATGTTAGCTCTTGAAATTATTTTGCTATAGATCTGGTGTGAGCAGAGATGTCAACCTGTTGATGGGATGGGTGTGTGTATGTGGCGGGAGAGAGGTCCTGAAAGCAGAACTAAAGAAGGTCATGTTGGATCTGAGAGGAAGTAGGTTTACTGTAAGTATGCAGAAGAAACCAGCCTTTCAGAAGCCTTGTGGCAATTCAAGGTCGAGATCTTGACTCTGATATGTGGTGAGATTTGGATTAGGCATAAAACAATGAGTCTTGAGGCCAGTTTGAAAGGACAGAGTGTCTGCTAGTATCATGCCCAGCTCAAAAGGGAAATTTCCAATGAGATTTGTTTTTCTTCCCACTTTGGTTCTTAGATCATCTCTGAGTTCATCACAATTTCAGAGGCCGAGAGAAAGACTAAGCAAGAGAAGCAGAGAAGCGAGGGTCAGGGAAGAAAGAGGAGGAGGAGAGGGACACCCTGGCAAGAGTTTCAGACGGAAGGCTAAGACCAAAGAACATAAGGACAGGACTGGCTGAGCCTTCTGCCCGTGTACTTTTAGCACAGCAAGGAAAATGGAATGTCTCTTGCTCTTTGTTTTCTTTTCTTTTCCCTACCCCAACTTCAAACCCACTCTCCCCTGCCATTAGATTCTTTTGTTTGTTTTCAACTCAAGGCTAAATACTTACTCCTGGGAGAGTAGATTCATGAGAACAAAATGTCAGGTGCAATGACATCATTGACCTGAAGAGCCACACTTCATTTGGTTGATCCTCCTGATAGTTGTTGAGGCACTTTCTCATCCCTTTCCATCCCCAAACCAAATAGGCTCCGAGTAGCCCAAGTCTACAAACAGGTCTGAAAGGGTTTGAAATTCACAGACTTGAGAAAAAGCAGTGACCACCAGCAGTTCCAGTGCATCCACATTCAGCTTCTCTCCAGGCTGGGGAGCAGGGCCACACCAAGATTATCAGTGTCTTGTGATAAACACATATGGAATGGCGGAGAGGCAAATGCTACCTAAAGACCCATAGCAATGATGAGGGCTGGACCACAAGGGCCAGAGAGTTGAGGCTGTGGAGAAAGTTACTGAATTTCTTTCTACATCCATGGGGAACTGTAGAGCACACAAAAGAGTTCATCTTCAAAGAGAACGTAGGAATCAGTTCATCAAATCAAAATGCAAAAAACAATGCAAACAACGTGTATTAGTTCTGCTGCTGTGATAAAAGTACCACAAACAAGGCCACTCACGGTGGCGCGGGGGTAGGGGACTTATTTGAGCTTACAGTTCCATAGGGATAAGAGTGGATCGTGGCAGGGAGGCAAGGCATGGTGGCGGGCTTAGAAAGCTGAACTTTCAGTTCTTCAGTCGCAAGCAAGAGGCAGGGAGAGAGAGGTGAACTGGAAGGGGCATGAGCCTGTAAATTCTCAAGGCCAGCTAGCTCCCAGTGACATAACTTCTTCCAAGCAAGGCTGAACCTCCTAAACCTTCCCAGTCACCAACTGGGAACCAAGTATACAAATAACAGAGTCCATGGGAAAGATTTCTCGTTCAAACCATGACAAGAACCCCTAAAGCTTCATTTGAGTTTAGCGAATCTGTCTGTAATCCACTGCCTTAGTTCCCTGGAAGGGGCTAAATCAGAATGGCAGAAATCACCAGCCAAGTGATTCCAGGTGACATATTTTCGTCAACTGCTTAGAGCCTCTTTCCAGTTAACTTTAGGGTTCTAAAGAGAGGAAAGGCCTTTTTGTGCTCTTCTCAGACTCCCCTCCCCTCTCACATGGTCTGAGCCTCAAGCACATCACAGACCCTCACCGTCTAAGACCCAGTGTCTGCCTGCCTCTGCCCCTTGTTCTGTACCAAAAGCAAATGGCCCTTCCCTAACACTTCGCAGTGCTTTAGAAAATGGCCTCATACTAGAATGTCTTTAGGGGAAGGATTGTGTCCTTTCAACAGAAAGAACCTACAGTGCCAGGTACTTCCTGAGGCTGGGATCAAAGATGATGGAGACATAACCCCTTCCGTGTGAGCCTCTTTGGATGTAATATAACTGCTATCAGGCTGAGGCTGGACTTGAGGGAGTTGCTCAGTAGCCTCCAAATGAAGGCTAGTTCAGGGTTTTTGGTGTTCTCAGCTACCAGCTTCTAGGGAAGAGCCTGTAAAAGGGAATCTCTGGGCTCTGGTGGAAAGCGTCCTTCCTGTTGCTCAAAAATAGGGCCTGGAGCTGCTTCTCTTAAGATGGGTGGGGCTGAAGGGGACAGGAAGTTGGGTAAACATATAAGGTTAGATTTTCTTCCAGCATCTGGTAGATTGAAGAGCAATAAAAAAGATCCTAGAGGGACCTGGGGAAGAATATCAGTTCTTGAAGGGGCGGGGTGGCAGAGGAGTATGCATGTGCATACGGAGATCAGAAGCTGTTGTTTCACCTGGGTTTTTTGTGGGGGTTTTTTGTTTGTTTGTTTGTTTGTTTGTGTGGTTTTTCGAGACAGGATTTCTCTGCAGCATTGGAGCCTGTCCTGGAACTAGCTCTTGTAGACCAAGTTAGCCTCGAACTCACAGAGATCCGCCTGCCTCTGCCTCCCAAGTGCTGGGATTAAAGGTGTGCGCCACCACCGCCTGGCCTCCCCATTCTCTTTTAAGTCTGAATCACACATTTGGGTCCGCAGCTGCCTGTTGGCTGAGACTTTTCTAGGAGCTATTTTAAGAGTCTATAGAGGTAGATAATAGTGGCTAAATATTCAGACCCTTGGGGAATCTGTGACTTGACCACAAGTATAAGCTGGAGGTTTTGGGATTCCTGGGCCAGAGGCCATGTCTTCATACATGTCCAGGTGCCTCCTCCGCCTCTCCAGCATCAGTGTCTAGTCAGAGAATTAACGAATGCAAACGGAGCTCGTTAGCAAAATTTAATTAAAAAAAACATATCACTACCAAATTTCAGGTCCTGGTCCCATCTTCTGTGGAACTTGTCCCCTTTGTTGTTGATGGCATCTCCTGGCTTCCTTTGACAACTTTTCCCATAATGTTCCCTGGAGTCTATGAAATCTGGGTGCTGTGTGCCAGGGTCATCTCATGATGTCAGCAGTTTTCAGAGCAGACCCCTCTCAGGGGCCCTGCCCCAGCTAGTTGGTCCGACATAATTCCTTTTGACCTAACAGGCTCCCAGACTCTTTGGCAAGAAGTTACCTAACTAGAAAATAGGCAACAAGAAATCCTCCCGTGCTTGCCTTCCCTGGTTGCTGCTTGAGGGAGGATTAGGGTATGTGCTTTTTCTGCTACCACAGGGGCATGTCTGGAACGACACCAGAATCTTGGAGAGGGCTTCTCACCCTGCCTCCTGTTCTATGCACCGTTCTCTTCCACTGTTGGCGTCTCAGGCCAAAGCTACAGAGGGCCTTTTTTCTCTTGAGCTTCTATGACGTGTGGTTTATTTGCATCTTGCCTCATGCCTCTCACCACAGCCAAAGTACTTCCCAAGGCCTGCTTTTACTCAGCAAGTGCCTTCATGTTTTGCCTTGGCCTTCCTTGTCAAAGCCCTGGAGACGTGACAAGCGTAACACATCAAGGTGAAAAAGACCCACCATCCTTCATTTTGACCTTCAGCCTGCTGCCCAAGGAGAGCAGGATGGCCATGGCGAATGTTGCCTGTGTCGACAGGGATTTATACAGTGGCCTTTTCCAGGAAGAGGGAAGCCAGGAATAGCAAGCTGCGGGCTATTCTCATGCTGTATTTGGGGTACGCCAAACCATATCCCTAGAGCAGGGTTGGAATCCCTGCCCACTCCCACCCTGAACTGCTCTATATTAAAAGTGGAACAAGGCTTTCTTGCTCTTTCATCTCCCCCTTTGATCTCTTTCTTCCACACTCAGCTGTGGGGATCCCCTCATACTACTACCCATAAAATGGACTTGAAGCTGTCTTAGGAAGAGACCAAAGACTTGATGCTAGGATCAGTGAGCCCTGTGGTTTCAGGCTTTGCCTGCCATCTGAATCCTGGGTTGGGGCGTGTTGCATGAGGTCAATGGGGACCCATACATACCCCTTTCTCAGAGAAGAGCTGGTGTCCCTTTTGAAGTCTCCAACTCATGGTTAGGTTTTGAGGCTCATCTCTTTTCTTTTGGGAGATTGAACTAAAGCTTGTGGCATCTCTAGCCACTTGATCTTGGAGGAGGGTGTGCTATAGACTTCTCTGGGGTTGGATGTGTCTGCTGGTCCCACCATAGTCTCCTTTGAGATCTCTGTCTTGAGCCCAGAGTCTTCATGTGCCAGCTCTCCCTCTCTAGAAACAACCTCCAGTTATGCTTTGGGAGACAATCAGACCTACAGTGTTTACCAGGGAGGTGGGGGGAGGGGGTGGAAAGCATGGATTTAGCAGTTGGTTTTTCGGTTTTGTTTATTCTCCTAAACTATTTGCCAAGGAAGGCTGCAAACCTTCCATAACAGTAGCCTAACTTTCTCTATTTCTAGAAGGGCTTGATGTCTCAACATATGAATGGTTTGGGCTGCTGTGAGAGGAAGGGTATACCTCAAGATGAGTGTGTGTGAAGGAGGGGGGGCCTAGTGATTTTGTGTACTCTAAATATGGCTCATTTTTATCTTTCCAGGGGCTCTTAAGTCCAGCGACACATGAGTCAACTGCCATGTCTGACACCCCTGGCTGAGACCAGGGTCACTTTGGACGACGTAAAGCAAGATACCAAATTCTCAACATCTCACGCTGTCGCTCCCTGATTTAAAAGGGAGACGAGGAACAGGGGTTCGAACTGTCACTTCCCTATCTTATTCTGTCCCCTGCCTGTTCTGTGAACCATAAAGTTGGGCCTTTCTTCTCAACCCTTCTCTTTGGGTCATTTTAGGGCAGTGGGGGAGACCAATATCAATAAGATTCTCAAATACTTCCCCCAAAAGGAGAAAATAAAAATGAGAAAATAAACAGTTTTAACATAATGCAGTAGAAAATATTTTAGAAAGAAAATATATATATAATTGCAGTCATTTCCAGGCCTCTGGTGCTCTTTAGCATATCTCTAGAACCTGGACGATGGGCCTTGCTCTTGGGGTTCTGGCATAGGGATAGGAGTGTTCTGTTAGAGTCAAGCTTGTGGTAGGGATAAACAGCTTCCCAGCTTCCTCTCATGTGAGGAGACCTGTCATGAGGCCCTTGGAGAATCCCAGGCTATTTCATGTATTGGATGGGAACTGTATGCAGGGGCTGTTGAAAAGGTTCAGGCTTCTGAAAGGGCCTGTTTTACACAATGCACAGTCAGGGACTAGGCAGTGATCAATTACATCCAGACCACTGAACCAGTAACGTTTCCCCAGGGCCATCTCTTGGCCATCTCTGTTCCTGTGGCTAGACTTGGAGGTGTCAGCACTCCCTTAGCTTGTCTGGAGTTCCCCAACACAGCTTGAACGGATGGGGAGATGCAGGGGAAGGCAAAATGAATTTCTTCTTATAGGTCGGCAAATAGCTTCTTGGGGCTTCTCTTCCCTAGGCCCCTTAGCTGACTCTCTGTAGAGCCTCCTAAGTGCCTGTAAAGAGGAAATAACCCATCAAACAGCACCTGCTCGCAAGACAGTGTTGGAGAAAAAGTAGACAAGCAAAGAAAAAGGATTTTTAGGGTGGCATTTGGAAACAAGATGAAGATAAAGGATTATTTGTGGCAGCAAGTTGCGGGGGAAGAATTCTCAAGATGAAAGACCTTGTTAGTGTTTAGGTGACACTGCTCATATCTGAAGGACTCCCTTGCACTAGCAGACAGTCTTAGACCTATCCTCTGCACAGAAAATCCATTAGCTACAGGAAATCTGACAAAATGCCAGGATGGCTGAATGAGAGACATTGTCAAATGTCCCCTGCTCCCCTGACTCTTAGTATAATTTCAGAAGTCAGCTGACCATACTGAGAGCCAGCCTGGTTATTCCACGACTAGAGTTCATGGACAAATGAAAACTTAAAAGAAAAAAAATTGATGCTTCATGGTTGATACCATTGGTGGCTCTAGCAAAAAAGAAAAAATAGTGAAGACTTTAAGGATGCAAAAAAGGCCTTCATAAAATAGCACCCACCACAGAACTAGCTCCAGGCCCTGCTCCCACGAATCACCTTGATTTCACAAAGTGAAATAAGAAATTCAGATTCTCTGCAGTGGAGGAGGAGCCTCCACACACCTCCCAGGTCCCTCTTTTAGGGGACAGAGAGGTGACACCACTTTTTGGCAACTCATGACTCACCAATGCGGGCCTCCTGCACCTTCACCCCATCCTGCTTTTGGAACCAGCTACTGTTCACTGCAGAAGGTGTCTCTGGTGTGCCTAGAAAGCCACTCCCCACCAAATAAATAAAAACCAAACATACAAACAAACAGACACTTTCATCCCACAACTTGCTCCAGGTTGTGCAAGGAAATACAAGACATGGGCACAGGTGTTGCTCCCTGTACGCCAACCTTTTGATTCATACAGTAGTAGTCTCTCAAAACCCGTCTCAAGTTGTCATTTTTATTTTAGGCCAAAGAACTTAAGTGTAGACTATGGCACCACGCACACACACCCACATCTCTGAGCCACTCTTACAGGATGCAGTGATGGCCTGGGTCTACAGCTTTCTCTTCTTTCTCTAGGGAGGCTATGTTTTGTCCAGCAAACTTTGGCCATGGTCTTTGAACCTCTGGACTTGTTGTACTATCTGGAAGTCCACCCTCGTAGCATGAAGAGGCCTGCTTGATTCTCCCGCACCACACCCTCTACTGCTCTACTGCTCAGGAGGTTCCAAGATCTCTGCCTAGCCTCTTTCCATTTTGATTCTATTTCATTCTTCACCTCCATCTCTCTGGTGCCCAGAGCCTTTGAGCTAGTCTCACACTCTGTTACCAAAACTGCCTCTCACCCCTCTTAGGGAAGGGACCAGATAACTTCAGTGAAACACACCTCTCATTCCCTGAGCCTCCCCAGCCTCTCCTACATCCTGCCCAGGGGGAAGTTTGGCGATGAGAATCCTGGCCTAAAATATACAGATGGCTGACAATGACCCTATCTCAGGGCAAATGAAAAATGACCTCATTTCTCAAACCCATGACTGTGGCTGCATCCTTAGGGTCCTCACCCTTTCTGCTTTGGTATATACCACTCTACAAGGAGAAGAATTTGCAGTTAACATGGGGCCCAGACTCATGGATTGCTTGTGCTCATTTAGAGGGAGTGGATTTTGGGTTTCGGGGTTTCGGTGGGTTTGGGGTTTTGGTTTTTCAAGATGGGGTTCTCCATGTAGCTCTGGCTGTTCTGGAACTTGCTTTGCAGACAGACTGACGTGGAACTCACAGAGACCCACCATCTCTGCCTCCTGAGTGCTGGGATTAAAGGCGTACCATTCCACTGTTTGGCGCGTGTGCTCTTCTTTATGAAATAAAGAAGCTTTGTTGGTTTATCTGGTTCTCTAGAACCCTTAGCTCACCGTCATGAGCTGCATTCATGTTTCCTCTGCAGTGTTTTGCTTCTCCTCACTTCTTGCTGAGAAGAAAACACCTCAGCTGTCGTCCGGGCGGGGGGGCGGGAAGGTTTGCCCTAAAAGCTGACATTCTGGAATCTGTTGTTCATCCATGGCTACACTCAGCTGTCTCCCCAAGCTGGCGTACATGTGGCAAGTCATGGTTATTGGTAGTGTGACCTGCTTGGGTTTGGTTAGAAAAACTCAGGAAAGAGTCATTGGGATCACATTTGAAGTCTCTGCTTTATCTGTGGACTGTCTATGTTGTCACACTGTCCCTCCTCAAATGAGTTAAGTCTATTTGCTTGCTCTCTCAACTCCCCAGCTAGTACTACCCACTAAGATCTGGGCAGAAGTTCTGTCTTTTTAAAACTTTGAAAACCACCTCTCCTTGGTCCTTTGGAATCCAATAAAAAGATTCCTTTTTTTCCCCCCTCTCTTTTGAAATTTTTCTTGGTGCCAAAGCAGAGGCATTCTAATGAGTGCATGATACTATCGATTGGGAACAACTCCAGAGCTGTGAACTTCCCAGTGTGGATCTAAGCCCTCTTTGCTGACTCACCCCAGAGGCACCTGAAGATGTTGAAAGTTTACTTAACCTGTGGTAACCAACATGTCTCTGGCACCACCCCAAGATCTCTAAGAGCCCAAAAGATAATGACAGGTCTAGCATGTCTTGTTTTGTCTCAGTCTTCTTGATTTTGCTCTTAAAGAAGTTTTCCTAAGGACCTCAAAGAAGTCCACCCCCAAAAGCCCGAAAGGTTAATTTTCCATTACTGTGGTCACGACAGGGCACAGATCAAACTGCATATGGATTGGATGATAGGGGATTGAGATTGGCAAAAAGGTTTCTTTCCTTCAGGTTTTGCCACTTTGCTGGAAGAGTGAAAGGGTCTCCTAAACATTTTGATCTTCTGTTTGGTTCCTCATAGGTAAGCTTGGAATAGTTTGCTAACTATGCAGTCTCTCAGACTAAAGCATTCCAAGGAGGAAGGGTATGCAGTTCCTTGGTCCTTCTGGCCTAAGGGTCTGACTAGCACCTGTGCTCCTTGCCTGCCTGCGGTGTGTGCCTGATGTTACCATCCCTGCTGCCAATACTGATGCCGCTCCTTCTTTTCTCAGTGTCTCCGTAAAGTTTTATTGGCAGGCAGTCCTACACGTGCATCTTCATCGTTAGGTTGTTTAGGAATTCTGAGCAGTGGACCAAGGACCCCTCTGGCTCATGAAACACAAAATATTTGTTGCCTGACCCTGGGGAGGGAAGGTTTGCCTATCTGGGGTAGATGGTGGTAAGGGCTACGAAGGAAAATGAAGCTGAAAGAAGAGATGCGGGAGACAGAGAGCGGGAAGGCGGCATCTTGCTATAAGCCACAAGGCTGCTGCTCATTAAGAAAACAGCCTGCGAGCAAATCCTTCTGAAGGCTGTCACGTTAAGCACAGCCAACCCACTGCAATGGCCTAGTGACTGTTACAATCTTTGATTTAATTGGTAGAGCAGCTGATCTCAGACACCTTGAAAAACCCAGAATCTCCTTGTGGGGAAGATAGCCCCCTCCCAGACGTGGTTCTCTGTCTCGCTGAATGGCTCTAGGATATATTTGCACTGCAAGGGTGAAGTATTTAGGAAAGGAGGCATGCTGCTGGGGTGAGGTGAGGGTGGGGTGAGGTCACATCACTTCCCGTTTCTTAGTTAGAGCCCCAGCACCTGGGATAGAGGCTATCCTCTCCAAACATGGAGGAAAGGATTTTATGGTTCAGCTTGTCCCGCGCTACCGTCTCGCCAGCAAGAACCACGCGGTACACATAGGATACTTCTGCAGTAAAGCTTTAATGCCCCTTGGGAGAGCGGGCATCAGCCAACATGGCGGAGACCCAGATAAGATGGAACCCATCCCTTATATAGGAAACAGACCCTGCTTTGGACGTGTCACTCTTGGATAGGTCCATTGTTCATAATCCCAGGTGATGCCTCGGGAGTAGGCGGGGACTCAGTGGGAAATTACCGAGCACATGTGCGTTCACCTGGTGGTGAAGCCGGATGTCAGCGCCATCTTGATAATGGAGAATGTGGCTGCGGCCTTCTACATCTCCCCCTAATTTTACTTCTTTGCAGAAAGGCAACTCCCTAGGAAGGTAAAGATAGAGGTCGCACTTCCCAAAATGAAAACATTAAAATGGGCTTACACGGAATCTGTCCCTAGGCTCATGACACCTGGAACCTATCCGGTCTGCCCTTTGCCAATTTTCTGGGAAAGGGAATATACGGCAGGAAACCCTTAAGCAAAGCGACTTATCTCTCAGAGAGGGCCATTCTCTGTGCGATGCTCTTCAGCTCAACAACCTTCAGGGCTAGCTAAGCCAAGCACTCCACCCTGTGCAATGGACCACAGTCCTAGGGGTGCAGGAGCTGGTTGGCTTAAACCTTACTGCTTTAACATAGATAGCCATATATCAGTAGAGGCCCCTGTTCCAGGGCAGCCAGCGCTTGTGCAATAACCACTTTGTCCCTACGATTTTGGGATTTGAGTCAGCAGACCATCCATAGGAAAAACACTAATCCATAGCATAGGACTGTTCCAAAACATTTCCACCCCCACCCATTCTTTGAAGTAGGGGAATGAGGGATACGGCCCAGGACTGGAGTCCTATGGCCAGGCTTATAAATCATCTCTAGGATGGTATGAGGGGCCCCAGAGTCATATTGGTTGTAAAAAGTCGAGGAAACACCACCATCCTATGGCTGACTGGTAACAGCTTCGGGAAAGCTGAGAGTGTCCTCCATCGGTACTCTGTCATCCATCCTCAAAATGGCAGGAGGAACAGCAGCCAGGTCCTCAGGCGAATCCGTGTGTTGTGGATCACTCTTCACTGTTCGGGTCAATCGCTCTGGCAGCCAGAATGGGCTTTCTTGATCCTGTGGGAAGACACAAACAGCTTCCCTGGATCTCAATAAGATGGGATCCGGGCCTTTCCATTCATTAGAAAGCACATCTTTCCACTTAACCAAATCTTTGGGCCGCTGCGGATCCGAACAATGTCGTGTTGCAGCATTTTGGCCATTATCATCCAGATTTAAAAAATTTATGGTGAACAGAGCCATGGCGATGGCCGTTCTTGGCATCGGGGGCAGTTCCTTTATATTATTCCCCCCCTTTTTGTTTAAATAGATATTTATCCAATTCTTAATTTGAATAACCATGGCATTCTGTAACCTGTCTTGAAGATACCCATAGTGTTTAGCAGAAATAACTGACAGGATAAGGGAAACTGATAGCAAGCAATAACTGACAAAACAAGGGGAAATCCAGCAGCATAGCAATGGCACAGCAACAACAACATTGTAATGTACAACAACAACATAGCAATAACTGACAGACCAAGGGCAGGAGCTGGACCATCCCTCAGGAACCTGCCAGCTCCGCAGCAATCAGGCCAGACAGCTCCATAGCAGAGGCTTTGTCCTCAGGCCTCTGGACAGATGAATCCACAGCATGAATAGTAGCATTTCTAGAAAAAAACAAACAAACTCTTCTCCCAAAATAACATTTAAGAGTATTAAAAAACTCAGTGTAAAAATTTAGCACAGTCAGTACTGGAAGTAGGCTGGTCTTGAACTTAGAGACCTATAGGTCTCTGTTCTAAAGAGCAATCTTATTTGTCTGTGTCATTATAGTAGGCCTTAGAATTAAACCATTTTAAATCTGGCACAGATGAGATTATTGTTTTAAAAATATGAGAAAACCGTTTTCCTGTTTCCAGCCTGGAGTCCTAAGATGACGTGGCCATTGGGGAACCCATATGGGGATCTCTGTTTTTTACGGTATGGGCCGTGTTGCCCCAGTGGCGCCTAGGAAAAACCCAGGCCCTGTTTGTTGATATTAGATTTAAGATTTATTGGCTCCCGTATTCCTTGCCGGTATGGTGGCCTTGGGTTCCAGAGCCCGCCCGCCATCCAAGGGCTGTGTGCGGCCCTGGGCCTGCTCGCTGCACAGCTCCCTGTGTCCCAAGCCAAGAAGTGGCGGCTCCACCCCCAGGCGCCCCTGCCTTTCCCGCGGGGCTAGCCTCGTTCTCTGAGGTCTGAGGCTGTGTTGGTGGCGGAGTGTGGCGGGAGCCGACACCCAGACCAAGGCTGCACAGGCCGGCAATAACTCAAGGTCCGCGCCAGAGCCTGCGGCTCAAGGGGCCGATGGGAGAGGCGGCGACCAGGGCCGCTTTCCTACTAGCAAACTCTCAACACCTGTGCCACAGCAAAAGCGGCTGTAAACTCTCACAGATCCAGCCAACGACCCAATCACCCCAAAATCCAAAGGCCCTTCGCATCCATCTCCCTGCGGATCCTGAAACACCAGACAAGCCAAGCGTACACATAGCAATCTTTCAGGAGGACTTGAGTTCTTAAAATGCTAAGCAGTTCTTAAAAACTTAAGTCGCACTATGTAGATGTAATACGGTACTGCCTGTTTACTGCATTTAAACCTTAATTGCGCTTTTATTATGATAAATACGACCAGCCCTGCCTGAAGTCAGCATCGTTTAGCATAGCCAAATGGAATCAGAGCCATTTTACCCTCAGAGACCCTCACAGTTTTAGGTACATTGCAAGCCTTTTGGCCCGGCTGCCTGTGGCACCGCTGTGACATCCTCCAGGCCAGGCACCAACCAAGCTGCACCAATTGAGCCGGCGCAACGTGCTCCCCACCATAGCCATAGAGCAAAGCTCCGCTCCAGCCGCCCTCCAGCCCCAGCTGCACCCACTCCGTGCCCAAACCGGTGTACGGAGCAAAGCGGAATTCAGAGAAGCAGGCTTGCTGCTCTGTAAGGACCTCATTTAATCTTTTAGGGAATTTGGGCGTCGTTTAGTCTCTCTGGCTGCTTCCTGCTGTTATTGGGCCGTTGTATTCTTAGGGGTATACACTACAACATTTCAGGAGGTCTCGGTGATTCAAACCACGTGGATCTCAAGCACGTACTTAGGCTCCCATCCTCCGTGGAGGCGAAAACAGAACCTCTCTCCCAAAACATCATATTCTTAAGCCCATGCCTTAAATCTAAACTACCTTTTTTAGCAGCTCCCAAATTCAAATATCCCTCTCCTGTCCAGTACATAAAAAACAACACGAACAACACAACACAAAGCCTTCGACCCTGCAAATCAGCCTTCTCCCCCATCTCCACTCTCCCAAAATCACCGGGAGGTCCTTTTTAACTTATTTTCTTTTCTGTCTCCCCCATTCTTTACCGGAGGGTCCTTTTTAACTTATTTTCTTTTCTGTCTCCCCCATTCTTTACCGGGGGGTCCTTTTTAACTTATCTGGGTGCGCGCACAACCTCCCACTGCTGCTCAGTTTCTGATATGCTCTCTGGACTTTAGAACGTACCTCTCTGAGCACGCATGCCTACAGTTCTGAATCCTCCTTGTGTCCAAGGGGTCTCCGGTGGTGCAAAGTTCTTCTTTTTCCCGGGTATCAGCACCAGATGTCCCGCGCTACCGTCTCGCCAGCAAGAACCACGCGGTACACATAGGATACTTCTGCAGTAAAGCTTTAATGCCCCTTGGGAGAGCGGGCATCAGCCAACATGGCGGAGACCCAGATAAGATGGAACCCATCCCTTATATAGGAAACAGACCCTGCTTTGGACGTGTCACTCTTGGATAGGTCCATTGTTCATAATCCCAGGTGATGCCTCGGGAGTAGGCGGGGACTCAGTGGGAAATTACCGAGCACATGTGCGTTCACCTGGTGGTGAAGCCGGATGTCAGCGCCATCTTGATAATGGAGAATGTGGCTGCGGCCTTCTACATCAGCTGAGACCAGCAGCTTGATTGCCAGTTACCTTTAGATCTGGGGCTATGAAGCCCCAGCATTTACTGTGTAAATACCACTGGGTTGTATATGCAGACAGATGTATGTAGGAGCTGTCTGGGGAGATTATTTCTGGAGAGATTGTTTTCTTCAAATATCCAACAAAAATCCAAGATCTGGAAAGGGTTAGCACTAGAACTGGAGAGCTAAACCTTTGATTTCATCAGCAGAGAGCTCATCATTGTCCCTAGAGTGAGTATAAAGTTTCATAAAGGACTCCAGTGTCTTCTCTTTGTGGGATAGAATGTGCGAGATTGTGTTGACGCTGACAACCTGAGACATGGCCCACTGTTGTGAGGTTCACTGTGCACGTGTACAAGGCGGACAGGACACAGCACGTTGGCTATTGCTGAATTCTAATCAACTGCTTGACTCTGAGAAGGCCCCTTCACACACACACCCACCCTGCCCTTTGGTGACCTCATCGGTAAAATCAGGTCTTGACCTCGTAGTTTTCTTCTGGAATCTGGAGCCCCTCAATAGCCATAAGTCAATCCAGTTATCTAAGGGAATGGTTAAACCCCACCCAGACCCCATAATAAATGAAAGAGAAGTGAAAGAGAAAAGTGTTTCAGGCACGAGGTCTCTGGATTCACCTTTGCTTCCGGGTGATGGTGTCCCCTTTACTCAGAGAGCTCCATGGCGCAAGAGGGAGGGCCTTGATCCAAGAAAGGCATTGGTCCTTTGCAACTTTCCCTGCCCTAGCTCCAGGAGCAGAGGCCAAGGCTGGCTGTTCTGCAGGCCTGTGTCCTTCCCACGGCAAGCTATGTTGTCAGTGTCCAAGTTAGAACAAACCTAGACTGTGTTTTTAGAGCCGCTTTACCTGTGATAGGCTGTGTGAGGGGTGCGGGTGCCTGCCACTGGAGACACAGGGGTCTCGTGGAAATCTCAGGGGCTATAAAAACATCCCCTTATCTTGTACTTGAGCTTTGGTCTTGGTCTGTGAGCATCCTACTCCTGAACTTGAGGGAGAGGAAAACGGGAGCCTCAGAAATGCAATCACACTGGGCTGAGTCAATGATATTCTCTACCATTTTCAAAAATAATACATCACAGATTCATCTGTCTTGTCTTGAAAACCTCCAAGGGAACTTTGGAATCATTGGCTAGTATCACTTAAGGCCCCAAAATTTAGGAGAATGCATGAGAGTGAATACATTCTATGACGGAAAATGTAGGGCGAACCTCAGGGAAGAGATTTGGAGATGCCAAAGACAGTGGGGGAAGGAGTGTGCATCCACCACGCTTTTCTGTACAAGATGCTGAGAGTATACCGGAAGAGCAGGAAATGGAGGCACCTGTTTCCCAGAGCTGCCACCCCTGCTCCGTGAGGACCAGTGGGACACAGGACACCTTGGGAGGTGGTGGATATTAAAGATACCATGTGTTCATGGAGTCCCATGTAAATATCAGGATACCAACAAGAATTCTGAGTAGGAGATAAAAATGGCGCCTCTGCCCTCTGTCTGTGCTGTAGTAGCTCCCGTGGAGAGCCTCTCCTTTGTTTCCTGACCCTCCACACACGCCAGCCTGCCGCGTTCTTATTTCCATTTCAGAGGTCAGTTTGTTTGGATGTCTGGTTCTTTAGCTGACAGCTACATGCTATTCTATAAAACACCGCCCTGCTACAATCATGGTAGTGACTCTGCCCCACACAAACTCTTGTTTGGCTTACCTGCAAGTTACGTTATCTCTTTTTAAAGGAGTTTTATGCCATGTGAATTGAAAACAGCTGCCCCAAAGTGCTTTTTCTTTACAAAAGAACTTGAAATTGTTTCATCCCATGTTTGGTGGGTTTTTGTTTGTTTGTTTGTTAAAAATGTAGACCATTATTCTCAGTCACTGAAACCAATTCATTTTAAAATGAACTTCTCTATTACATATAGGGCAGATAAAATCAGCTAGGGTGCAAAGCAGGTGAGTGAGTGTGTTGAGGGGATTGACAGGGGAAACTGTCATGACTTCTAAAGATCTGTGAGGGAATGCCTCACCCCCAAACCTGAAATATCTTATCAGCCTTTAAATGTAAAGATTTCAAGAGGGATTAAAGAATTTATGTATATTGCACTTTGTCAGAAAATATTACACTTTTCAAAAGCCCTAGAACATTTATAAAATTAAGCAAGTAGGAAAACAATAGGTTTTATGAGAATGGGTTTTTTTGTATAATATATAAAATTTAAAAATGGGTAGATACAATTGCAGCTGCCCAGGCAAAGCCATGAACTCCCTCAACTATTGAGTTCCCTAAGAAGACATAGGGAGGGATGCTTTTTTGGTGTGTGTCACACCATAGCTTGTCCACGCTGTCTGTGGAGCCTGGCATGCTGACACCTCTCGGCTACCGTGAATCGTCCTGGCATGAACATAGGTGCTCAGATAACTCTTCAAGATAAATAACCAGAAATGAGATAACTGGGCACATGGGAACATGATTTCAAACCTTCTAGTGGACCATAACGTTCATTAGTTTTTATTGCCAAACAATGTTGCTGCCAAAAAACTTATTTGTTTACCCATTGGCTATTGTTTCTTTTCAGTGAAATTCATGTTGAGATGAATGTAGTAGTAATGGGAGAGGTGGGTTTGGGCAGACAGACAGACAGACAGACATTAGCAAGCTTGGAAGCCCTTGAGGGTGGGCCTGTCTGTTTGGGGATCCCACCTTTCATTTCCTGTATGGAAAGGTGTTGGGAGGCGGGTACTAGGGCTTTGTTAAGGCCCACTGAGGGGAGGTTACTTCCTCCTGGTCAAAATGATAGAATGTGAGTTCTACCTCTGGCCCTAGGTGGAGACAGAACATCCTGACCTACCTCAAAGATTTAAATAGTGTATACTCTTGTGTCCTCTGCTGAGAACTAGCCCCAAATGGGCCTGTCAGTGGAGACCATCCTCGAGGGCGGAGGGTCCAGCCTTCTTCTTTTCTAAGGGATAAAAGCTTCGCTTTCATCTTCTTATTTCTGGTGCTTGCTCTCCTCTACCCTTTTCCTGCTCTGTTCCTCCCCCCTGGTGTTTCCCTTCAGTCTCTTTCCTGAGGACCTCCTCCTCCCTACTTACCGAAGTCTTCCTCCTGGCTCGTTTGTGTTTTCCCTTACAGCTTACAGATCCCAGCAGTTTTTCAAGCAATATCAAAATTGCAATATGGTTCCATTCTATTTCTAAGTGAATGAGTACAATGAATGCAGATGAAACCCACGCTGGGCTTTCTCAGTTTTCTCTGAAGATGCTTGCAGGCCCTCCATTGCCCGGCCTAACAGAAAGTGTGGCCTCTCCCTAGCTCCCTCTTCCCAACGCGGCTATGATTTGCTGCGTGACCGCCTTGTCAGTTTTCCTCTCAAACTCTAGTAAAATGGCCGTCAAGTTTCCTTCTGAGTCCATTTTAAAATTATTTTATCAGTGAGACTAAGAACCCACAAAACGCCTGATTCCTTGGTACCACTGGGACTGTTCTCCACCTTATGGGACTACCTTAGTGTCAGACTAAATTAGTTCTCTCGGGAGAGCATGTTGAAAGTGTCTGATCTCTTTCGTCGCCTTGCCCTGCCACACTCTTGCCGCGTGTCTCCACAGTGTCTCACAGGAGACCTTCCCCGGATCCATCTTTGCTTTCTGTATAATATGAGAGCTGTGGATCTGGTTTTACTCTTCTATAGGTGAGTACCCAAGGTTACCAGCACCATTTTCTAAAGAGCCCCCCCCCCCAGTGTCTATTTTTTACGTTCTGATCTAAGAGTAGATGGTTGGCTCTATTGTATTCCACTGGGCTGCGTGCCCGGTTTTGTGCCGGTGCCCTGTTGTTTTGGTCGCTAGGATTCTGTGTGTAAGAGATGAGATATAATGGTCCATCTTCAAGACAGAGGTGCCTTGAAGTACAGCTGTAGGTGAACAGGAAGCACTGCTGGAGTCTGCTAGTCTAGCCATTACCCGAAGGAAAGGTTTAGAGCAGAATATTACTAAGAGCCAAGCTTGCCTAATGGCTTTACAAACTGATCAAATTCGTGCCTTCTAGAAGCTCTAAAATATAGGATATAAAATGTGCAGATGAACTTTGTTGAGAAAAATACGTGAGGCGGTTGATATGTAAGATTTTTTACCACCACCCCATTTCTCAGCCAATGAGGAGGATGAGGAAGGAAACTTCGGGGTTATAGAAACCATTCTCTGTCCTCCATCAGTTCACCCACCCCACCCCCGCTTATGTTTTCGGTTATTTTTTTTTAGGCTGGCACTCAGTTCTATTGAAACTAAAACTACCCCCTTTTTGCTACATGGAATCTTGAATTCATTCTTATGAACTGTGGGTCCCCATCCTTCACAAATTGGGTGCTCTCTGGGATTTCTGTATGTGGGGAAGCAATCCCTCAACCTCTGTTGCACACTTGGGTGGCAACATTGCCTGACTTTGGTCTGTCCCCAACCATCCAGAAAAGACCCAGAACAATTCTGAGAAGAAAGTCAATGGCAGGGGACTCCAGAAGAAAAGGGGGAGGGGGTGTCTCCAGAGCAACCAGACAACTTCGAACATGAACCAAGGCAGAAAACTCAGAATATTAAGTACTGCCTTGGTAGCTGACAATTTGTGGGGTTGAAAATGTGTGACTGTCCAGGGAGAGTCCAAGAAACCTCCACTAAAAGAGACTAAGTAACTCCAGGGGGGGACAGAGGCACAATCTTCTGACACAGACTCACGGTTCTCCCGAAGAGGGGCACTACACAGACAGGCAAATCCATGGCGGGCAGGTGAGGAAACCACAGTGTGTGGGGGTGGAGTACGAAGGGAAACTTAGACCAGTCAAAGTCAAAATTCTAGGACTAGGGAATCCGAGGGGGAAATGAGGATTTTTCCTCTGATGTCTCCTTGATAGTCCACTACAGAGACGTGTTGAGCTTTTTAAGAGGAAGACTCCTAAGCCAAGAGAAGAGAAAAATAGAAAATGATTAAATATTGTTTCATTCAGCCAAAAGAATCCCGCCCCAAGACTTCTGCCTTTGCATCAAAATGTTGCTCAGTTAAGGATTGACTATGTCAGCTTCGTGTTGACAAAAGTCCTATCCTCCCAGACTAAAATCAAATTGGTTGCTGAAAGAATTATCTCTCATCCATGTTCTCCTTAAAAAGAGGGGAGATTCAGATAAAAAGTCCCAGGATCCCCCATCTTGTTTGCACCTCATTATATTCCTCAAAATGGAGGGCAAGGAGGCCTAGGAGCAGGAGATGGGGGTCAGATGACAAGGGACCAACAGCCCCTCCCAAACTCCCCTCTGCCCTCAGAAAGGAATTTGAGCAGTTCTAGAAAGAAATAGGAGCGTTCTCCCCTCCCTCTAAAGAGCTCAGACTCTTTCCACCAGGGTTGCTTCTATGGAGGAGCGAATGGATTTGTAAACACTCGGTGCATTAATACTGAAGTTAGGACCTTCAAGAAAGACACCAAGCCCCCTAGGAAGATCCCCTGGATCTACAGAATAGCTGGGCTGATTTCTGGGACCTAGTTTTTACATGAGGTCTGAGATGGTATCTGTTTTGACATTCTTTCCTGGGGGAGAAGGAAGAAGGATTAGAAGAACAGCTTTGGCTGTCTGGGGATAACACCTCACCTCAGAGGAGTTCCCGAGGCATAGCAAAAATTTCCAAATAGAGATCTTAAATGGGATTAAAACAATCCCAAGGACAGAGCTTGGATGCAAAAGCTCCCCATGTGAATTCTTTGGGCACTAGAGACTTGACACTAAGTCACAAAATATTTCTGAGACACTAGAGGAAAGGCCATTGAACTTTCCAGAAAGGCCCAGGGAGACAAACGAGAAAATGTCCTCAACTAGATCCAGAAACGCCATCAGACCAAGGCCTCCCCCGGGTCCACCTTGGCCTGAAGACTGAAGCCTTTCCAAAGACAGATGCGTGACACAAAGGCCCACTGAGAGAGCTCAGAAAGGATTTGTGAAGAGGAACAAAAGATTGTGGTCTCTGTAGTGGCAAAACAGGTAGTCAAAAGGAAACTAGACTATGATTCCTCTGAGAGATGGGGAGACGGCTCTAGACTCCCCCATTCGAGGGGTAGAAAGGATATAAGGACTCCTAAGACATCAGTAAATGGGAAAGCAAGAGACTGTTAGAGAATGTCTAGACTAGAAAAAGGAGGAAGACATATAATCTTTATGACTTTTGATGAAGATTGGGGGGCTGGGGTTTGTTGTTTTTTTTTTAAGCTAGTACCACTGAGAGGTGGCACAGGCCAGCCATGGGCGAGGGGGTGCAATTTCCACTGCCTGGCATCCGGCTCAAGTTAGGCCGGCCATAGAAGTAGCAGCTTCACTCATTCCCTGGTGTGGGGCCTGTCCTGGGGAAACCACACCATGGGTGAGGGGAAGACAGGCAAATTTGAGGGCGGGACCAGAGGGAAAGGAATTTACGTTCTGGTGGACTCCAGAGCTGTGCACTGTTCTCTCCTACCCACCTGGTGTGTGGGAGTGTGGGGGTAGGTGGGGCTAAGCCTTCCAGGGAAAATTGACAGTGTCTGGGATAAAAGGGGAGGAGTTACAAGGTGTGGTTTCTTGAAAAGATTAGATTAGGAGAAGAGAACCACTGAAGAGCCACTTTGGTCTGACCCTGAAGCAAGAATTTAAGTGCCGAGAGCCGGACTTGACTGTGAGGTGGGGGTTGGTTTGAAAGGAAAGGAAAGAGAAAGAGATAACATAATCCCCAAGGAAGGTGGGGACTGGGAGAACTGAACCTTGTGTGTCTCCTTGTGCTCATAGGCAGAGAGGGGGGTGGGTAATATCAGCTAGTGTGAGAACTGAGAACTGTTTATCAAGTTGCCGGAGTCCTTAACCTTGACCCATGGCCCAATCAAGGAAGTTCTCTGTGCTCACCAACTTCTCATTTAGTGCAGCGGATCTACAGGAGGCAGCCCCAGGTATGCCCGCCAGAGTCTGAGAGGAGAGATCTCTTTTTCTTTGAAAGCGAAAATCCCAGACATAGGTCAAAAAAGCAACATTGCTGCCTCGTGTTGCCACAGGACTTTGTCAAAGTTCCCACTCTCTTTGGCCAAATCCTAGAGAAAGTTGGACGAGATTTTCCAACCTGTAGGAATAGTCCAATTATCATAGATGACCTTCCGATTGCTCCAAAAAATAGATCTAGTGGCCTGTAAGTTACTGATCTCCTAAACTATTGGTTCTCAACCTTCCTAATGGTGAAGCCCTTTAATACAGTTGCTTTGGACCCCCACCACTACATACACCATAAAATTATTTTCATTGCTGTTTAATAACTGTAATTTTGCTACTGTTATAAATCATAATGTAAATATCTGTGTTTCCCAATAGTCTTAAGTGACCCCTGTGAAAGGGTCTTTTTACCCCCAGAGGGGTCATGACCCACATGCTGAGAACCACTGTCCTAAACTACCTTGGGAAAGGAGGCTGATGGCCTTCAAAACTAAACTGCAATTTGTTGAAAAATAAATAAGATGTCTGGGATATTTAATTAATAAAGATGTTGCAGAAATCAGCCTAGCAAGGAACAAGTACTATTGTTCTTTAAAAAGATAATATGTTGGGATGCCCCGAGCGGCCTGCGAGCCAGGCAAGCGGCAGAGTCAGGCGGCTGGATACGGTGGACGGCAGAGTAAATGGACATAAGGCTATACACAAAGCTAAACATTTATTACTTAAAGAAGGGGGAGACATTTATTACTTAAAAAGAGGGAGACAGAGAGACATGGAGACAGACATAGAGAGACAGAGACACGTGTACACACACCAAGAGACAAAACAAAAGAGAGAAGGGAAGATGGCAACGAAGGAGGTCAGAAGTGGCTGGGGAGTGGGCGTGGTTAGCTCTTAAAGGGACCGCAAAGTAATAACAAGTACCACTTCTTAGACAGTTGGAGAACTCAACTTGAATGCCAGCAGCTAGCAAAGTCTTCACAAGCAAGACCCTGGTCCACCGGTACTTCCTTTTACGTCATTAAAAGGCTCTCCAGCATCATTTTTGAGCTTTTCTATTTCTGGTGGGTTTGAATTTTAGCCTATGTGACTGTGTCCTCTGAGCAGGACTTACTCTGTAGAGAGCATGCTGACAGAAATGCAGGTAATAAGGCTAGTGCTGCTGCTTTGCAAGTGTCTGCTTCTCAAGCCAAAGAGGGGGTTTAGCTGGTGTAGGAGGCCAGCAGGATCACAGAGGCAGAGTTCGGAGCTGTCAGTGGAGAAAACTTTTTACTCATTGTAATCCTCTTCCGATGTCCTTATACCTTCATAAGGTGTTAATTCCTAAGTCCTCTTGGCCCAAGGGCTGATAAACTAACAACTGGAGCTTGATGGCACGTCACGAATGCAGGGACCAAACAAGAGTGCTGGAAGAAGCTAGACAGCAGAGCGTGAGGAAAGCTCCATTTAGTGGGAGGAGACAGGGTGCCCAGCTCCAGATGTTGCTCTGAGAACTCCGGGAAGCAGCTAGTTCTTATCTCCTCTTTGTAATTTGTCCTCTTTTCTACTGGATCATATCCTTGACTCCCCTGACTTGTACACACAGAGGCAGCACTCTTCACTTAAGAAAAGACAGATGGCTCCTTTCTCAGCCGTTCGCAGCTCCAGTCCTCCTCCTGTTTTGTATATTACCGTAGCCAGGGAATCTATATCATCTGGCATATGCCTGGACAATTGTTGATTAAAGGTAACCTATGAAGCAATGCCTCCTATTCCAGCCATAATCCCTAATCCAATCAATAATGGTATGAATTGGATGTCTCTTTTTGGCAAGATGTGTGCAACCAGGGGAAAGGCTAAGGTTTGGTTATTGGGGGGGGGTGCAGGTATGTCCATATCAAGAGTGAAAAAGCCAAGGGGTAGGTACATGTCCAGTGATTAGGTAAACTTAAGCGTCTATTCCATATACAAAAGAGTCCTTGATGAGGAAGAAACAAAACAAAACAAAAAAAAAACAACAAAGCACACAAAAGCTATTTGTGTAGGGTGAATGTACAAGGCTTTGATTGTCATGGGGTCATGGACTTGGTTGCATTGGTCACGATCAATTGTTGCCTTTTTAGTCATAACCCATGTAGGAGTCCTTCAAGACAGTTCAGTTCCCCTTCTGACAGGCTTTAACAGAGGGACCTGTCAGTGATCCCACCACAATTGCATTTGTCAGTGCTACTGATGAGGGCAAATACCGAGGCGATTCTAAAGATAAACAAAGCTGTCTTTTGTCAGGCGGGGGGCTAGTTTTACTGAGGAGGTAGCACACTGTGCTCAGGATCTGGTAAAGAGAGAGGATCGAGATCACGAGTCTGGTTTGGCTTGAGTCAGGGTGAGGGTGAATCGTTTGGGTTACTCTTTGAACAGATGAGGCCTAAAGTGTAAGGGTAGGTCTGCTCGGGAAAATCCCAATGCTCTGTTTTTAGCTCTCCCACCCAGTACACATTCCATATTTTCATTGGGAGAAAACCTCATCTGTTTGGCATGTGGGGGCAGGCAGAAGTACAGGGGCACAGTGGCAATGCCATCATTTGATTAAGGATTAGGGATGGAAGCAGGCTCCTCAGGAGGAACTGGCTTAGGGGCATGAACCGGCTCCTTTGGTGGGATAGCAGCAGAGCAGATACTCTGACTGTGGCCCTGTGATGGATGTCTGTCTCTTGTGAATACCGAAGGTGGGCCTTGCTGGGATTCACATATCAAAATCATTGTCTCAGAAGGAGAAATGGTATGCGTGGTAAGCACAAGGTGGGTAAGGGGTGTGTCCCAGTACTACAGAGTTTAACAAGGCATAGGTTAGTATTTAAAAAAAGGAGTTGGAGAGATGGCTCAGTAGTTAAGAGCACTGGCTGCCCTTCCAAAGGTCCTGAGTTCAATTCCCACCACGACATGGTGTCTCACAATCATCTATAATAGGATCCCATGCTTTCTTCTGGTGTACAGGCATACATGTAGACAAAGCACTCATATACATAAATATTTTTAAAAGTAAAGAAAAACAAGCAATCCTTTAATAGACTTACCAAATTTATAATGTAAAAATAAGGTTAGGACAATCTTTTGTGTCTGGTTACAGTCACTGGAAATTGTTGCAGCCAGGAAAGTTTGTTAATATTACCAGAAGTTCCAATAAAGCACGCTGCCATCATAGTCCTAATTCCCAAGCTTCCCTCTTTGAAATCCTCAGGCTTCTGCCATGGGTAGACCAGGTGACTTTCAGGCTTGCAACTGGAGCGAGAGTAAAGAAATTCCCCAAGTTTCGACCATGGGTAGCTGGTCAAACTCTAGTGTGGCCAAAGCAAAGCTGAAGGCTGTAGAAGGGCTCCATTCCTTATAAAACGTGACCCGAGATTCCTGCTATTCTAGGGCACCGCCTCCTTTACCCAAGTGTGTTGGATCCATGGAGTGGTACCCACCACTTTTACAGCAGGGGGCATAACAAGAATCACCATGTGAGAACTTTTTTCCATTTTTTTTTTCCAGTCACTTTTCTCTTTGTGGCCATGTGCTCAACTCCCTAAGAGAATCAGGGACCTTTCTAGGGTCTTCAAGGGGATGTGGCAGAGGATTTTTCCTAGAGCCTGGAGGTGCAAGGACTTCTCCAGGCCAACTACCTGCCAGGGGTCTCCTTTCAATTCCCCTGTTACCAAGGAAGGTCTCTGCTATGGGATAGCAAAAGAAGAATAAACCTGAGAGTCTTAGATCCAGAACAGGGCTTGGTGTAACATAACCCAAAGCAACTGGGAAAGCTTAACTGAAATAGTCTTGAGGGTCTACTTCTCATGCTCAACTATCCCTGAACATTGGTACCTGTAAAGAACATGGAGCTAAGTTTATCTCCAAATTCTTGCTCAGAATATGAACTATTGCTTACACAAATACCAGCCGATTGTCAGACCCGATGGTGAGATGCAGTCTTATCATGGAATTCTCTCTCTCTCTCTCTCTCTCTCTCTCTCTCTCTCTCTCTCTCTCTCTCTTTCAAGCCTAGGCCAACTCCTATGCTCTTGTGCATGTGGGAAGGCTTCAGCCCATCCCAAATAGCGTCAAACTAACACCAGTAGGCATTCCCCTGTAGCCTCTACAAGGCTTGGTTGGCAGCACTGAAGTTGATCTCTGTATATTTGAGAGGAACTGATTCCTGTTGCTGATCCTGAACCCCAGGATTAGGTGCAGGCCTTTGGCTGGCATTGTTTTGTGTACATGTCCCACATCTAGCACTGATCTGGGCACATGGAGTTGGTGGGAGCAGGGAGGGAGAACTTAGGTACAAAATAATATGACTTAAAAGGTTTTCCGTAGCAGTCTTTCCAAGCTGTGTCAATTTAAGGCATAGGTTACCACCATGTTAGAAAAAAAGACCCCTTTTACTTTAATCCCATCTTCATCCATGACCTGCTGGTCTTCTTCCCTGGTATACTGTGGAGAAAGGGGCAATTCTGGTGTCCGTGAGACCTTGGAAGCTAGTTCCAGGCTTGTAAAGGAGTTTGACTTGTTGGCCAGTCTCCTTGGCTGACTGACGGCCTAACTGGTTTTCTTTGCTGACAGGCTCAGTCCCTTTTTGGTGTCCTTTGCAGTACATTACTGCCACCTGGGAGGGCTTCCAGGTTGTCATTTAAAAGCTGGGAAATGTCTTCTTTATTTTAAAATGTCACCCCTGCTGTGGGCAGTCCTCTCCTTAAGAATGGTCCTGTGCACACGCATGGTAGCAAAGGTGTGCTTTGAGTCCGTGTAAATATTGGCCCAGTTCCCTCTGGTGCAGCTGAGGACTTGAAGGAATACCCAAAGCCCAGACCATTGTACTGCTCCTCCCCATGGTAGAGCCCCTGCATTTATTTTCTTATTTATAGTCAATGGTTGAAGAGTTGAGCAGCCCCGCCACACTCTGACGGTTTCTGGGCTTGGTGGGCTTTGGTGGTGACAACACAGGGCGGTGGCCTTTCTGGAAGGCGAAGTGATCGAAGGACCTTGGGGACCCTAAATAAATTAAAATAAATTCCCTCATTCCTACAAAGTGCTGGTTATTAATCCTCGAAGGTGGGGGAGTTTGTAGTTTGCTATTGGCTCCAGCAATGCTCTCACCGTCTCAGACGCCTTCTGCTGCTCGGGGTCTTTGGCACCTCCGTATCATTTTAGGATGGTGTTTTCTGGTTTTTAGGGTTCTTTTTGTCGTTCTCGAGCTCTAAAGAACACTGTGATTTTGGTGGAAGTTGCATTGACTGTGTAAGCCACTTTCAGCTTTTCATCTCTGCCAGGGGATCAGCTTGGGGGAGTCTTCCCATCTTCTAGTGTGTTTTCCCTCCGTGTTCTAGTTGTTATTAAAGAGGTCATTCACATCTTTGGTTATACTCACCCTTGTCTTTAATTTTTAACCATTTAAACAATTTCTTGTGAATGGGTTCCTCTTTTGTAAATGGGTTATTGTTGTACAAAAAAAAAGCTATTGATTTTTGAACATTGATTCCATATCCTGCTTTGTTGAAAGTGTCGATGCAATCTAAATTTTCTCCTGGACTGTATTCAGATCCCTTAAGTATAAGATCATGTCCTCTGCACAAGTAGAAAATGTCACGTCTCCCTTTCCCATGTGTTATCTCCTTTGCTTCTCCCATTGCTCTAGTTAGAACTTCAGGCTGTGTACTCAGAGCCAGGAGAGGACCCACCTTAGCTACTTTTCTGGATTACTGAGACCAAATGACCAGCAGAAAGCAACTTAAAGGAGGAATAGACTGTTGGGGCACACAGTTTTAAAGGACACTCCATCATGGCAGGGAAATCGCGGTGTCAGGAGCAGCTCCTAGCTGCGGCAGCAAGAGCATAAAGCTGCTTGTTCACAACTGAACACAGATGGCCGTGGCGAAAAGGTAGATCCTGAAGAGGCCCTCAGCAGCCCCAGTGGCTCTCTTTGTGCAGCCAGGGTTTACATTATTGAGAGGTCTCACACAGCTGCGCATACAGCTCTGGCGGCTCGGGAAGAAAGTTGTACTTACAAAATGCAGTGGTACTTGTCTTGTTCCTGAATTTTTTCTTTTCAGTCTTAATTTTTATGTGGGTGTTTAGCTTGCATGCATGTTTGTGGATCACATGTATGCAGTGCTCACAGAGGCCAGAAGAGGTGAGTTTGATACCCTGGAACTGGAGTGGCAGATGGTTTTGAGCCACCAAGTGGGTGCTGGGAATTGAACCCAGGTCTTCTGGAAGAGCAGCCAGTGTTCTTAACCACTGAGCCATCTCCCCAGACTGCTGTTCCTGATGGGAGAGTATTCTCTCTTTCCCCAGTTAGTGTAATGTGGGCTATAGTTTTGTCATAATAGCCTCTGTTATGATGGCATATGTTCTGTCTATTCCCAGCTTCTTCGGGGCTTTTATCACGAAGGGCTGTTGAACTTTTACCAAAGGCCTTTTCTGCATCTATCGAGACGATGAGATGGTTTCTGTCCTCAACTGTTTTGTCACATTGATTGATCTGCAAATGTTGAACCATCCTTGCATCTAGAACGAGACCAACTTGGACTGCTGTACGAATTTCTTAGTGCACTCTCAAATTTGGCTTTGGTTTGGTTGAGACTTCTTGTGCCCGCATTTATCAGGAACCTGGTCTGTAGTTTTCTTTTGTTGGTGCGTCCTCACTCATTGCTGTCTGGGGGCATCCTCCCCTTTCTGTTTTTACAGTAGTTTGAAGGGCATTGATATTAGTTGTTCATCTAATACCAAAGACCTGACGAAAGTGAGCAGTACCTCTCCCTGGGCCTGGGCTTTTTTCTGTTGGCAGATTTCTTTGCTGCTTCAGTGGCTTCAGCACACTGCTTCTCAGGGAGCCTCTGAAATTGTTGGTAGACACTTTGGTAGGCCACGTGGGCCTTGGAAATTATCCATTTCTTCTAGATTTTTCGGGGTTTTTTATTTTATTTTATTTCCAACTCCCAGGAGTGTATGTTTCCAAAGTGTTCTCCAATAGTGCCCCGGATTTCACTGGGATCTGTTGTAAACCGCCATTTAACCACTGATCTTACAAACTCGTGTATTTTTTTCCTTTGGATACAGTTGCTAGCAAGCCTGTCAGTCTTGATTAGCTTTATTCCAAAGAACCAAAGCTTTTAAATCATTTTATTTTTCATTAATTTCTGCCATGATTTTTTTTAATCTATTCTTGTCATCCATATCTCTTACTAGTAAAGACATGATTTGGAGAATGTCAAGCTGGCATTTTGTCTGTTCCAGTACCCTTAAATTTGGGAACTGAGGTCATGAGTTTTTGGAAGACTCATGTTACCTTGCTGTGCTGGTTAGTTTTTGTCAAATTGACCCTAGAAAGAGGGATCCTGAGTTGAGGAACTGTGTCCATTGGATTGGCCTGAGGGCATGTCTATAGGGCATTTTCCTAATTTGCTGGTCAATGTGGCAAGGCCCAGTCTCCTGTGGCCAGGTCCATCTCTAGGTAGACAGCACATAAAAAAGGCAGCAGAACAAGCGGGGGGAAACAAGCATTCCTCCCTAGCCTCTGCTTTAGTTCTTGCCTGTGCGTTCCTGCATTCAGCTTACCGCCTTGGCTTCCCTCAGTGATGAACCATGATTAGGGTGAGGTAGGATACAGGCAGGCAGGAAAAGCAGGGGCTGGTTCCTTTTTTGTTGTTGTTTTGTTTGTTTTCGATACAGGATTTCTCTATATAGCCCTGCCTGTCCTGGAACTCATATAGTAGGCCAGGCTGACCTCGAACCCAGAGATCTACCTGCCCCTACCTAGGATTGAAGGTGGGCGCCATACCTGGCAGGGGCTGGCTTCTCAAGATGGCTGCTCCTCGTCCCAGGAAACGCTGTGGCAGAAAAACAGGGGGAAAGAAAAGCCTGCCCAAGGTTGGACACCTGAGTGGGCCGGACAGGGGAAATAGGAGGACTCAGGGGCCTTGGAAAAGACCCAACCCAGAGCCCATTCGTCAGACTCCCCACTGTGGGACCTCTCCCTTCTGAAGGGATCTGTCTGCTTGCCTCAGTACAGCTTTTACTCTGGCTTCCTCTGAACTGGACGACCGACTCTTTTTCTCGCAGAATGGACTCGGCTTTCAGTCTGTCGCCTACCCCACAATTAACAGAGAAATTACAATTGCAGAGAAAGCTTTTCCTCTCCAAGGTGCTTGAGGCCAGTGTTTTGTCACAATGGCAAAAAGCAAATTAAGACACTTGCTTTTCCATGTCTTACATTCACCGTGGTATGAAATCTCTGCATATTGCAATTTGTTCATCGATTGCTTTGGATACCTACTGGCATCAGAGTCAATGGCGCCGAACTCCAGCGATAGTTAACGAAGTCTGTTCCTAGCCACGAAGGCAGCACCACCTTGCCCTGCATAGTTCTCTCCTGGGCCTTCTAAGTCAGGCTCCTACCCTGGGGCTCTCACATGCTGGGCTCACTCGCTCAGCTAGCTTGGTTTTAGGTTCCCTCTGAAGACAGCTGCAGACCACAGCCCTCTGAGATGGAAGAAGCCCCACTCCTGATCCACCCTGTGGGAGAAGCCACCAGAGGCACTGGGCTCGGCTCACCTTTCTTCTTTGTGCTTGGGTATATTTTTTGACTCTCCTATGACCCCCTTCTGTGAGCCTTCGAAGCGCCTTGTCTCCTTATTTTTATTTTTCAGATTTCTTTGAGACAGGGTCTCTCTATGTAGCCCTGGCTGGCCTGGAACTCTCTATGTAGACCAGGTTGGCTTTGAATTCAGAGATCCTCCTGCCTCTGCCTCCCAAGTGCTGGGGTTAAAGGTGTCCCTCACGAAGGCGGCCTACCCCATCTTTAGAAGCTTCCTTTCCCCTCTCTAGGATACTTACCTTCTCTTTCATGGGTCACGTGACGGTCCTTGAAGGAATGAAGATATTCGAAAAAGAGATTTGTGCCCCCCTCTAGCTACCAAACCATTGAAACGGTGGCCCCCAAGAAATTGGAATTTCCCCAGAATCTCAGGTTGTCGTTATTGGGGAAACAGGTTCCCTTTGGGGATTTTTAGTCTTATTATTAAAAGAATTTAGAAATGGGCGCAAAATAAAACCCAAAGACAGTTCAGCATAACTGAAAATCCCAGCAGCTCCCGGGAGATGGAGGGCAAGTCATCCCTTTCAAATTAAGACCTGGAATACAAGTAACTTGTTAAGAAAGGCCAAAGCGTGCCAAAGAGTGGATGTGAGCTGGTGAACTGAGGAATGAGCCCCAGAGCAACTGGCTGTGCATTACCTGACCATTGAGTCCGCTACCCCCACTCGCACACTGTTTGTATAGCTCTCCTCTCATCTTCATATTTCCGGGATTTTGTTTCATGGAGGCTTTGTCCGATGCTGCCAGTCCTCAGTAAACTAGCTTCTTTTGAATGTTAATCTTGACTTAGTTTTTTGTTTGATTTTTGTTTTTGTTTGCTATTTGTTTGTTTCAGTTTCTACTCTCCTGTCTCTATGAGGAAAGAAAAAGGCTGAAATCCTGGTACCAACAAGAAGCAGGAAGTTGTCTCCAGGAAACAGACTGACAAAGTTTTGACAACTTTTCAGACACCCTTGTAAGAGAGACAAACAGTAGAGATAGAGATGTGGCCAGGGACTAAGAGGACCACACCCTGCCTTGACTGCCTAACTCTGCCCACTTCTTGCTTCCTACTGTTGTTGTGGCGTTCTCACGTAGAGAGATGGGACGGACGTGGAGACTTTCAGCTCGGAAGTAGCGTTTATTCAGGCTGGCCCTGGCTCAGCGAATCCGCATCCTAAGACCCAGCACAGCGGCGCATACGTCTACACCCTTCCTTAGTTTTCCTTTCCATCTTAGTCTTTTCTCTCCTTGCTATGGTAACGCGCATTCTGTTATGTGAGCTATGTTATGGGGTCCTGACAGAACCACGCATGGACCATGGGTGCTGCTAACCCCACATCACCTTGCCTTTGTTCGGAAGGCCTTTCACATTTGAGCAGAGGCCTCTGTCAGGATCCTGAAGCAGGCTGAGGGGTAGGGCGGGACTGGACCTCTCTCTTTGGGCCTCTTCCCAATGCATCCCCGTGGAATCGAGCTTGTCTTGCATTTCGCTACCACCTGTCTCTTGAGTTAGTCTTTTGAGGACAAGTTCTGAGCGCAGTTTGTCACAGTTGCTGGGGGCCCATGGTCTGACTACAATAACTGGGGTAACAATTTTGGCAAGTGGTAACCAGAAGAAAACACCCATTTGGGTGTCAGTCACTAGCTGCAAGTTGACCCAGGATAGAAAAGAAAGACTAAGACTAAGTAACTCAGGAAGTTATGGGGTCGCTTTATTCCAGGGACTCCTCCTCCCACTGCTGCTGGCGGCATCTGGTTTCTCCCTCTCTTTGGAGAATCTGAGAGATGAGTATTCAAACATTCAAACTTTAAGAGTCTGAAGAAAATGGCTCTGGGTCAGTTTCTCGCTCACCTTTCCTCGGGCTTTGGGGGGGGAGAGACTTTTTAACCATTTGAGTGACTTCCATTTATGTCGTGGTTTTGTCTTTCAGAGTCCTCTGAGTCACTGAACTCTTGTTGACTCATCCGGGCTACTGCGTTATTCCCAGGACAGGCCTCGGCAATTTGGAAGCCCCTTTTGAACCAATTTTGGGTTCTTTTGTACGATTCATGAAATACTTTGATCTCCTGGGGCTCTGTTGAGTCTCTACTGTTCTGGTGAATCATTTGCAACAGAAAATCAGGGGTGCATAGGAGGTCTGCTGGGACCGGTTCCTTTTTTCCCTTGGTTCCTGAAACATAAACAAGCAATCTGTGCTGAATCCTATTATTTTGGTTGCACTATGGCAAACTGACAGAGTCAGGACAACTTTTCCTTGGCTGTGGAAGTAGAAGCAGTTCCTCTTGTCTCCTTGGGCTCTCGTGACTGCCTCTTTGCTGACGGAAGTACAGGTTGGAAGCAAGAGCTGGGTTAGTGCCAGCCTGGGGCACCTTTGTGCCTGAATCTGCAGACAAAGTCAGTGTTGATACCTTTTATTTTATTTTAACAAGGTGAAGAATCACATCGATCTTTGTATGCGGTGCTTTGATCTGCTTGTAGGTGACCTTCTTAGTGGAGGTCATTTTGGGGGCAGGGATGTCCTTGTTGACTTTGGATCGAACAGTCTCATAGTCACCTTCTGCCTGAAGGCACGCAGTGATGGTTGCCTGTGAGTTAACCATCATTTAGGATTGAATGGCGTCCTCAGATGCCATCTGTATTACTTCTTCCCGTTGCTCTTGGTCTAGGATTAGCTGTCCTTGAACCGCTGCTGAGGATTCGAGTGCTGGCACAATTGTCTCTGTGGGTTTTCCTTGCCCGGAAGTATCTTGCTTTCTGCTTAATTGTTTCTTTGGACTCACGGCTTCCTAATGGTGAGATTGTGTGGGGATGGTTTATCTAGCGAGCAGGAGAGGAGGCACACACGCGGCATCCCGCTGTTTGTACAAACTGCTATCTCCGATTATGGAGATTCTCCATTCTCATCATGAACTAGACCATAATCTTCTACTCTAGGCCAAGCTTGGAGGCTGTCTAAGCTCCCAGGGGCAAAGGGAGACTCAGCAAGAGCATACTCTGTCTCACTGTCAATGGCTGATTCGACATCCCTTCTTCTAGGAATGATAGTCACAGAAAGCCTCATCGCTTCTTCTCATGTTGGCCACTTTATGCAGGTTTGTAAAGTTGCCCGGAGCCTTACGTTCATGTCCTTGTCATTTAAGAGCTTCAATAAATGGAAAGCTTTCTTTACAATCTTTTTTCTAGAGCTCAAATTCTGTTCATAAAAGCATTAGTGTCACTTCCGACACCCAGAAGCCTCGCGGCCCTCGTCAGCCCACCCTCTAGGCTTCCACTGTTGGAAAGGAGTTCATCTCAGCACGCAATGCAGCTGAGAAATGGTTTAGCTACGGAACCCAATCCTGTGTCACTAGATCCAGCAATGCATACAAAAGTTTACTCCCTAGACTGTGGCACATGAGCCACTGGGCTGTGGATCTCGATGTTTCGATGAGCCACAGGCCTAGGTCTGCCGGTGGTGATGGATGCCCTGGTTTCATGGTTGAGCGAAGCACATTGACTCAGTGTGATACTCACCAGCTTGGTGTAGTACAATGTGGTGCTGCGAGAGCCCGTTTTGATCACAAGCACGCGGTGTCCTTGGGGCTGTGGGGGACTTGTCTGGGCTCCACTCGGCATGCCTTCCAGTCACCTGAACAACGATGAGCCTCTGTGACTGCATCCACTCTCTCCTCCATTGTGAGCTTGTTAGAACAGCAATAAAGGTCTGTTAAAATAATAATAATAATAATAATAATAAAAAGCTTATTTGGGTTAGAGTAGAATCTCTGGCCTGGGTGGACACCTCACCATTCTAGGTGGACGGGTCAATCACCTGGCTGAAGGACCACACCAAGCAAGGTCATGCTAAGTAAATAGGTAGAATAATCATTTCTTGCATGGGATAATGTGCTTTTCCTCCCCATGATTCCTGCCCCTCACTTAGTAGCTTACTGGGTCACAGTCATAGAGTTTTGTAAGTCTGTCAGCTTTTCTAAATTATTCAGAAAGGTCAACCTTCTCTTTTTCTTCCTCCTCTTTTCTAAGTATTAGTTCCTAACATTCAGGGCTGTCCCAACATCTTGGGCTTTCTTACCCTTTTTCCTAAAACTCCCCTCTCTTCCTTACATTGCTTTTCCACCACATGCCTGACCTCCGTGCTGGCCTAAACAGTGTGACTTTCTCCCCATCTCTGCCCCATTTCCCTCCTCTCAGTTGGTGCTGGAATTTGCAGCTTGCCCACCCTGAGGGTTTTCCTTGAAACACTAATAAAATTTTGCTTCCACTCCCATTTGTGTCCCCTTTAATTTCTTTACTAATAGACCAAGAATCCCAAGGGGGGACCTCAATTTTCTCTATAGTATCTGGTGATCACAAAAAGAACCTTAAATTCTGCTAATAATTCATATGACCATGAAAACACTGCTTGTACCGTCTTGGTACCCTCTGGGGAAGAGTTCTAGTGGACAGTCCTTAGTAAATTTAGGATTGCTTCTAGTAGGGTAAAACTTCATCTGCCCCTAGAGGTGCTGAACACAACTTAGCTGCAAACCTCTGACCTTTTCACTTTTGCATCTGGTTTTCAAACTTACTTTATGTGTACCAAGACTACCACCCTTGTGTCTAATTAAAAGGGTGTGTGTGTGTGTGTGTGTGTGTGTGTGTGCGCGCACGCTTGGGGTGACGGGGAGGGACAATGTTTGCACTGCGTTAAAGTATAGAAGCCATTGCTTGTGTCTGTTTTTTCTCTTCCTTTGCTTTTCTGAGACAGGGTCTCTCTGCGTAGCCCTGGATGTTCTGGTACTCATCTTGTAGACCAGGCTGGCCTTGAACTCAGAGATCTGCCTGCCTTTGCCTCCCAAGTGCTAGGATTAAAGGTGTGCGCCACTACTGCCCAGCTGCCTTTCATTTTTTTAGAAGTTAACCAAAAAAAAAAATGGAGGAATCTAACTGTAGAATTTGAGAGTGAAGAAAAACTAGTTAAAGAGAACTTTAGCTTGGTCAAACCTAACTAAAATGTGAACTAAATGTCTTTAATTAAATGGCATTTTCCCTTCTAGGAAAGGGGTTCACGTCTGGCACTTTCAAATGTTAATTCTGTAAACTGAGGCTAAGAATTTTGTTGCAGGATTTATAAGGTCACTAAAACTGTTTAAAGGATAACTGAAAATGTTAAACTTTTATTAGATGCTCAGAAAGTTCTAAACTGCTTTATGCTAGATAAATACAATGTAAATTTAAAAGATTAATTTTACATTTAACTTATATGTGTAGATACTTTCACATGATTTCTGGACTTTTACCTTTGTATTAGAATAATACAAATTTTCAGCAACATACTTCATTACTAACAGATAATACATTTTATTAGTAGTAATGTTAAAAGATTGGATATTTAATATCTAATGTTTGCATACATTGTAAAATAAAAGATTTTGAATTTTTATTGATTTCTGATTTAGTACGGGTATTGACTATGTCAGGAACTCTTTTTTATGTGCATAGGTATATTGTATGTGCATCACAAGCATGTCTGGTACAGTGGAAGCCGGAAGAGGGGACTTGACCCTCTGAGATGAATTCCAGGTGTTGAGAAATATGTCCTGGGAATCAAACCCAGTTCCTCTGGAAGAGCAGCCAGAGCAGCCATTTCTCCAGCCCTGAGAAACAATGCCTTAACGAAAGGAAGATTCGTTTGTTTATGTTAAAATGTCTTACATAAACACTTTGTAAGCAAGTATTTTAAAGTAATTTCGGTACAATTAATGCCCTGTGTCAGTGGTTCTCTCCCTTCCCACTGCAGCAACCCTTTAATACAGCTCTGGAACTCGTCTGTGGACTTACCTGTGTCCAGACTGGCCTAGAGTCAGAAGAGCAGTGTATGTGATTTCCCGTGGTCTTATGTGACCCACTTAGGGGTCACAACCCATTGTTGGGGAGTATTACTTTAAGGTGTGTTACTTCCGGACATGCTCTGGAGCATCTGTTTAGTGGTGTAAAGATGTGTCGCCTTCGTTTATGCTGCGTTTGTTTAATTCTGTGAAGCTGTGCTTCTTTGCCTGTCTAAAACGGTCTGATAAAGAGCTGAACAGCCAATAGCGAGGCAGGAGCAAGGATAGGCAGGGCTGGCAGGCAGAGAGGATAAATAGAAGGAGAAAGGAGGGAAAACGAGCAGCGAGAGAGTGAGGAACGAGCAAGAACAAGAAGAGGAAACTAGGGCCCAGTTACACAGTCCTAGTCAGCCACAGAGTGGGAGGGAGTGAAAGCAACACATATAGAAATAAGAAAAGGAACAGGCCCAGAGGAAAAGGGTAGCTGGGATAATTTAAGTTAAAAAGAAAGAAAGAAAGAAAGAAAAAAGATGGCAAGAAAAAAAAGTCAAGCTAAGGATAGGCATTTATAAGTAATAATTTATTTGGAAGCTGGGTGGTGGGCACCCCCCAACAAACAAAAGAGTTAAAAAGAAAAAGCAACCAATGACAAAGCACTGGTTAAGAACCACTACCCTGTGAAACCCTGTGGGGAGGCAGAGATAGGTAGATCTCTGTGAGTTAGGCCAGCCTAAGTTCCAGGACAGCCAGGGTTATGTGGAGAGAACCTGTCTCAAAAACAAAATAAAAGCTAGGCACCTCTGACTAAAAATAGATAGTCTTTACTTACAAAATCAAACTGTTTACTTAATTACTAGTAATTACTTTACAGAATTAAAGACATATTAATTGCATGCAGAGTGATTGGGAAGTGTTCTGTTTTACCCAATATGTGCTGTACCTGGAGCGTAGAAATATAAAATTGCGGGGCGCATCCTGACCAGCAGGAATGAACGCCACCAAAAACGAGAATTCCTTCCCTGGTCACATCTTTATTTGGAGCCCTTTGATTGAGGAAAATTGGGGGAAGGGAAGATAGAGCAGGGACGAGAGAAAGCTTAGAGAGAGAGAGGGTTGGGCCCCGAGGCAGCTGCTTTTAAACGGTGAAGAGGCTTGAATGCTGTCCTGATTGGTTAATGCCATTCTGCTGTTCTGAGCATGTGCAAGCAAGGGTGCAGGCAAGGGTGCTCAGCCACACATGGCTACCTCCAAACTGCAGGACCACCTGTGCCTCCAGGTGGCTCCCTACATCTCCCTCTTCTCTTGTTAATAAGAGCAATAAGGCAAAACTATTCTTCAATCTGGTCCCCACCTCATGATGTGTGGACCGATTAAAGAAAAGAAAAGCAAGACACACCCTTCCCGTGCAATGGGACAACTACTTCCCTGGGAGTGCTAGGGCTGTGTCTGCACACCCTCCGCCTATGCATACCTTCCTCCATGCTTTGTGGGACTATCTGGTCCCTAGAGGGTACAAAGGCTATGCATGGCTAATTGCCTATGAGCTCTTTAGAAGCTGAGAGTCAAACTTGGGGTGAGGATTCACATACCAAGGCTGCCAAGGCCTGTGTCACAAAGACCTTGTCCCACCTCACTTGGGCTAGCAGGTAGCACACCAATCAAAGACATACAGCACTTCCACCTAGACACAGCATGCCAAGAATATCTCTGCTCCCACCCATTCCCAAGGAAGGAAAAGGCAAAATAGAGTCAGTCAGAAAATTGTTAAGAGATAAGAGGTTGCACAGGGTGTTGCTCAAGTCGATGGTGTGAAACAGCTGCTCTTGACACTGCCCAGAAGGTCATCACTGCTGCCTCCACATGAATCTTCCACAGCAGGACACTCAGCATCCACTGGGTCATCTTTCTTCTTTATCCCTTTGGTCGGTCTCATTGGCATCCAGATGTATGTCAGCATTCCTAGAAAAACATAAACAAAACTCTCCTCCCAAATTGACATTTAAGAGTATTAAAAACTCTCAGTGTAAAAATTCAGCACAATCAGTACTGGAAGTAGGCTGGTTTTGAACTTAGAGACTTGCAGGTCTCTGCTTCAAAAAGCAAATCTTGTTTGCCTGTACCAGCAAAATTTTGAATTAAAAATTAAGTGTAAAGAATGCAAGAGAAATCAAATCCTTTCTCTGGGGGAAGCTGTCACTGGTAGTCCCCCTCTATTGTCTAACAACCAAAACAGTTGTCACTGGGAATAGAACTCATGACCTTTGGAAGAGCAGGCAGTGCTCTTAACCTCTGAGCCATCTCTCCAGCTCTCACATTCAAATGAAAAAACCTCTAGGTAGCATTGTTTATCTCACCCGTTACCTCAGGCAAAAGGTCCGCCTATGTTACCTAGGATACGGTAACCAGGTAGACACGCCTTTATTATGATAATTAGGACCAGTTCTTTGAGGGAGAATGGGCGTAGACCATCAATCTGACTACTTCCTGCTGACAAAGGGACGTTGTTTGGGGGATAAATGTTTTTATCTGACTGAATTTTTGGCGACAAATGTTTTTATCTGACTAAATTCTTGGCGGCTGTGGCTGTGAGCGGCGGCGGCAGCAGCAGACAGCGACGGTTGCCCCGCCTCTGAGGCCCATTGTGGCGCGCTCCGCATGGCCCAAAGGCATTGCTCCGCCCCGGGCCGTGCGCGGGCTCTCCGGTTTATCCTGTATCTGCAAACTGTACCTCAGCCTCACCTCAGGCATTGAATTCGCACCGCCAAGCTCCGGCGAGGGGGGCATCCGCCCACCCGTAGGGGGGCTTCTCCTGCCCGGTCTGCCTGCGCGCGGAGGCCCGTTCTCTGGGAACTCATCTCCGCCCGCCCATGTTGCTATGGAAACGCGGTTCAGAGTTTGGCCCCTCTCCGTCTTTAGGTCTTTAGCGGCGCTGCTGCGCAGCTTCCGCCTCTGCCTACCGAGTGCTGGGATTAAAGGCGTGCGCCACCACCGCCCAGCCGCTTCCTCAATCAAAATTAAAGTTTTCTGTACGTGAGAGCCAGAGACTGAGCTCTCTTATCAAAATTAGGCGAAAATCACCTCCAAAAGCTCTGTGGCTCTTTAAGAATAGAGAAGGCAGTCTTCGAACTCGATCAAGCCCGCCTCCCTACGAGACTGTTGCCCCGGTCTCTAACAGCAAGTACGCAGGTGGACGGAGAAGGAGCGGAAGCCGCGGTCTCCCGTACCCCATCGTCCTCATAGTCCCACCTTAGTTACCTCACCTTTTTGCTGCTATTCACACTCCTCCTGCACTGAACTTATGGAATTTTTCTTCCCCGTTGCTTTCTGTACCTTCTTTCAGATACCTTAACTTTGATTTTTTTTGTATTTTCTTTTCTTTTTAGGCCTATACTCTTTCCATTCTTTTTCCTCCCCATTCTGGAGGATTCAACTGACGTCACTCACCGCTCCACGTGTTCAGAGTTCTGAAATTCACGGCTCTCTGTGTCCTGGTGTCTGATTTCGGCTTTTTCTCCCAGACTTTCAGCACGTTGCTGGGCGCTTCCTTCTCAGGGTCCCCCGGCGTAGTTGTCAGGGTCCCTCAGCGTCCCGGGGTTTCGAGCACCAGTTGCGGGGCGCATCCTGACCAGCAGGAATGAACGCCACCAAAAACGAGAATTCCTTCCCTGGTCACATCTTTATTTGGAGCCCTTTGATTGAGGAAAATTGGGGGAAGGGAAGATAGAGCAGGGACGAGAGAAAGCTTAGAGAGAGAGAGGGTTGGGCCCCGAGGCAGCTGCTTTTAAATGGTGAAGAGGCTTGAACGCTGTCCTGATTGGTTAATGCCATTCTGCTGTTCTGAGCATGTGCAAGCAAGGGTGCAGGCAAGGGTGCTCAGCCCCACATGGCTACCTCCAAACTGCAGGACCACCTGTGCCTCCAGGTGGCTCCCTACATAAAATGACCAATGAAATTATTTTGAAAATAATTTTACATCTGACTATTGATTTGTGTGCCTTGGTGGGGCGGGTATGAGTGTGGGGTGTATAGATGCCACAGCACACGCGGGGTAATAGGGCAGCTTGCAAGAGGGTCATTCTACCATGTGGATTTGGGGGAATTGAACTCAGGTCCTCAGACTTGGGGGCAGGTGCCACCATCTGCTGAATCATCTCGCCTGCCCGTTAAACAGATCTTTGTGTGGTGGCGTTTTTATTCCTCCTGGGCTCTAGCAGTATCATCCTTTCAACACTGCGACAAAGTCATGAAGTTCATGGTTGAAATCTGCACAATTCAGTCAAAATATATGTCCTCCCCGCAAGGTCAAAAAAAAAAAAAACATGTTTTAAGCAAATTTACTGTTTTGTGTTGGGTCTGCAGGAATCCTGCAGTGATATTTCAGTGGATAAGACAGCAGGCTGACACACCAGAACCAATGCGCTCTGATGGATGGAAACCCAGTTCCCAAGTTCCTGGGCCCACCACCTTTTGCATATCAACAGATTCTCACAGTGGCTCTTCCGTGAAGCCATAAGAAGGTCCAGCAGAGTATGGACAAGTGCATCTTTCCCATGCACTGGTTGGTATATTGGGACATGCCCACACACACACTCTGTGGGACTTCCAGCGAGAATTTTAGTCACGCAGTTAATAACCTCGGTTCCCACAGTCTAATCTCCACTTCGTTCCCTGGGATCCATTAGTAGCCACCT
Source organism: Myodes glareolus (assembly GCF_982192425.1). NCBI lineage: Eukaryota > Metazoa > Chordata > Mammalia > Rodentia > Cricetidae > Myodes > Myodes glareolus. The sequence goes on along the minus strand of NC_142029.1, from coordinate 26,678,200 downwards.
CCCTACAAATATCTTCCATTCGGCAGGACATGCAGCCAGGAAAGGAGTCTTTCATATAGAACACGTTTGGGACCTTCAAAGATAAAGGGACGTCCACGCCCAGAGACTTGCCTTGTTTTGTGTGTGTATATAAACTGGAAACTTTCCAGGGCCGAGGAGCGCAGCAGAGGAAGAATAAACGAAGTGATGTAGAGCAGTACGCAGTGGAGCGCTCATTTCTCCCTCAGATCTAAGTCCCGCGCTTGCTGCAAGGCTTCTTCCGGACCCTGAAGGGGCACTGAGGCTGGCACTCAGAGGTCCCCGATAGGGTCCCAGTGATATTTACCCTGGGCTGTAGTGGCCCACCTGCTACAGGTTGAACATGCCACAAGCTAAATTTCTTGCCCATCAGTAAATTTATTTTTAGCTTTTCAAGAGACAGATGAATGGGGCTGGAGGGACGGCTCAGTGGTTGTTGGCACTGCCTGTTCTTTCAGAGGACCTACGTTCAATTCCCTGTACCCACACGGGAGCGCCAGTCCCAGGGGATCTCACACCCTCTTCTAGCCCCTGGGTACCAGGCACACACTGTGGCGCCCATCCATGCATTCAGCCAAAGCACATCATACACATAAAAATGAGGTCAAGTGATGCTCTGAAGGGACCATACCTGTTGGTACCTGCATGCAGCTTTCTGAATCCACAGGAGGATCCTGTTTCTCGCATCTCCCTGACAACATGTGCGGCTGTCCTCATTCCCAGGTGAAAACACCCAAGACGGAGGCAGAAACAAGGAGTCACATCATGCTTCCTAGACCAACCAGAGAGACTGCGCTCATGGTCATCCTTCGGCCTAACTGGGAGATCTCTGGCACGTGGAAAACACTGGAGATCAGAGGAAACCAGATAAATCCAGAGAATGGAGCCGACTATGATCTCTTTTTTTTTTAAAGTAATTTTATTAAATTATAAAAGTTTCCATTTCCGCCCCTCTTCCCAACACCCTCCCACTCCCCCCACTCCCTCTCCTCCTCCCTCTTCGTCCCTAAGGGCAGTCAGGGTTTCCTGCCCTGTGGGAAGTTCAAGTTCCTCCCCCCTCTCTCCAGGTTCAGGAAGGTGAGTATCCAAACAGACTGGATCCCAAAAATCCAGTATATGCAGAGGAAACAAGTCCCAGTGTCATTGTCAGTGGCTTTTCAGAAAGACTCCGGGCCAGCCACATTCAGAGAATCCGGCCACATTCAGAGAATCTGGTTGGATCACTTCCTCATTCAGTCGCAGTCCACCTGGCCTTGGTAAACTCTCATTAGATCAGTCCCCTTGTATCAGTGGGTGATAGCATCCCTCGCAGTCCTTACTTCCTTTTTCATTTTCTTCGTCCTTCTGCTCCTCATTTGGACCTTGGGGGGCTCAGTCCGGTGCTCCAATGTGGGTCTCCGTCCGTATCGCCATCCATCGCCAGATGAAGGATCTATGGTGATGAGTAAAATATTCATCAGTATGGTTATGGGCCAAGGCCGGTTCAGGCACCCTCTCCTCTGTCCAGAGAACAATCTGGGGATCTCACCTTGGACCTGGGATCCCATATATAATCAAGTCTCCTGTAAACCCTAAAATGACTCCCTTAGTTGAAATATATTCTTCCCTGATCCCATATTCATCCTTCCTCCATCCCCCCATCCCGGTCAACCGAGATTTCCCCATTCCTCCCCTACTCCCTTCTCACCCTCTCCCCTTCCAACAACCCTCCCACCCACCCCCCATGCACCCGAGGTTACCTGGGACTCTTGACTATTTTCTACCTCCTGGCAGATAGCTAAATAATCTTCATCAGGTTCATCTTCTTATTTAGCTTCTCTAGGATCACGAATATTAGGCTCAAAGACCTTTAATTATGGTTAGAATCCACTTATGAGTGAGTACATACCGTGTTCCTCTTTTTGGGTCTGGCTTACCTCACTCAGTAAAGTGTTTTCTATTTCCATCCATTTGCATGCAAAATTCAAGATGTCATTGTTTTTTACCGCTGAGTAAAACTCTAATGTGTATATGTTCCACACCTTTTTTAACCACTCTTCTATTGAGGGGCACCTAGGCTGTTTCCAGGTTCTGGCTATTACAAATAGTGCTGCTATAAACATAGTTGAACAAATGCTTTTGTAGTATGTTAGGGAATCTCTAGGGTATATTCCCAAGAGTGGAATTGCTGGGTCCTGAGGGAGGTTGACTCCCAGTTTCCTGAGAAACCGCCACACTGATTTCCACAGTGGCTGCACAAGTTTGCATTCCCACCAACAATGGATGAGAGTTCCCCTCTCTCCACATCCTCTCCAGCATAGGCTATCGTTGGTGTTTTTGACTTTAGCTATTCTGACAGGTGAAAGATGGTATCTCAAAGTGGTTTTTATTTGCATTTCCCTGATCGCTAAGGAGGTTGAGCACGACCTTAAGTGTCTTCTGGCCATTCGAAGTTCATCTGTTGTGAATTCTCTGTTCAATTCAGTACCCCATTTTTTAATTGGGTTAATTAGAGTTTTAGTGTCTAGTTTCTTGAGTTCTTTGTATATTTTGGAGCTCAGACCTTTGTCTGATGAGGGGTTGGTGAAGATCTTCTCCCAGTCAGAAGGCAGCCTTTTTGTCTTACTGACAGTGTCCTTTGCTTTACAGAAGCTTCTCAGTTTCAGTAGATCCCATTTATTCATTGTTTCTCTTATTGTCTGTGCTACTGGGGTCCTACTTAGGAAGAGGCCTCCTGTGCCTATATCTTGTAGATTACTTCCCACTTTCTCTTCTATCAGGTTCAAAGTGGATGGATTAATGTTGATGTCTTTAATCCATTTGGACCTGAGTTTTGTGCATGGTGATAGATATGGATCTACTTTCATCCTTCTACAGGTTGACATCCAGTTATGCCAGCACCATTTGTTAAAGATGCTTTCCTTCTTCCATTGTATACCTTTAGCTCCCTTGTCAAAAATTAGGTGCTCATGGGTTTGTGGGTTAATATCCGGGTCTTCTATTCGATTCCAAAGGTCGATTTCTCTGTTCTTATGCCAATACCAAGCTGTTTTCAATACTGTAGCTCTGCAATAGAGTTTGAAGTCAGGGATGGTAATGCCTCCTGAAGTTCCTTTATTGTATAAGATTGTTTTGGCTATCCTGGGTTTTTTGTTTTGCCATATAAACTTGATTATTGTTCTCTCAAGGTCTGTGAAGAAGTTTGATGGGATTTTGATGGGGATTGCATTGAATCTATAGATTGCTTTTGGTAGAATTGCCATTTTTACTATGTTGATTCTCCCAATCCAAGAGCAGGGGAGGTCTTTCCATTTTCTGGTATCCTCCTCAGTTTTTTTCTTCAAAGACTTAAAGTTCTTGTCAAATAGGTCTTTCACTTCCTTGGTTAGAATAACCCCAAGATATTTTATGCTATTTGTGGCTATCATGAAAGGTGATGTTTCTCTGATTTCACTCTCTGCTTCTTTATCCTTTGTGTATAGGAGGGCCACTGATTTTTTGGAGTTGATCTTGTATCCTGCCACGTTACTAAAGGTGTTTATCAGCTGTAGGAGTTCTTTGGTAGAGTTTTTGGGGTCACTTGTGTACACTATCATATCGTCAGCAAATAACGAAAGTTTAACTTCAACCTTTCCAATTCGAATCCCCTTGATCTCCTTATGTTGTCTTATTGCTATTGCTAGAACTTCAAGCACTATATTGAAGAGGTATGGAGAGAGTGGACAGCCTTGTCGTGTTCCTGATTTTAGTGGAAAGGCTTTGAGTTTCTCTCCATTCAATTTGATGTTAGCTGTCGGCTTGCTGTATATTGCTTTTATTATATTTAGGTATGATCCTTGTATCCCCAGTCTCTCCAACACCTTTATCATAAATGGGTGTTGAATTTTGTCAAATGCTTTTTCAGCATCCAATGAAATGATCATATGGTTTTTTTCTTTCAGTTTATTTATATGATGGATTACATTGATAGATTTGCGTATGTTGAACCAGCCCTGCATCTCTGGGATGAAGCCTACTTGATCATAATGGATAATTTTTCTAATGTGTTCCTGGATTCAGTTTGCCAGGATTTTATTGAGAATTTTCGCGTCGATGTTCATGAGTGAGATTGGCCTGTAATTCTCTTTCTTGGTTGTGTCTTTGTGTGGTTTTGGTATTAGGGTAACTGTAGCTTCATAAAAGGAGTTTGGCAATGACTCTTCTGTTTCTATATTGTGGAATACATTAAGGAGTATAGGTATTAGCTCTTCCTGGAAGTTCTGGTAGAATTCTGCATTGAAACCATCTGGTCCTGGGCTTTTTTTGGTAGGGAGATTTCTGATAATAGCTTCTAATTCTTCACGACTAACAGGTCTATTTAGATTGTTCACCTGTTCTTGGTTCAACTTTGGTATATGGTACTTATCTAAAAAAAATGTCCATTTCTTTTACATTTTCCAACTTTGTGGCATATAAACTTTCGTAGTAAGATCTAATGATTCTCTGAATTTCCTCTGTGTCTGTGGTTATGTCCCCCTTTTCATTTCTGATCCTATTAATTTGCATGTTCTCTCTCTGCCGTTTCATTAGTTTGGATAGGGGTTTGTCAATCTTGTTGATTTTCTCCAAGAACCAGCTTTTTGATTCATTAATTCTTTGGATTGTTTTCTGTGTTTCTATTTTGTTGATTTCAGCCCTCAGTTTGATTATTTCCAGTCTTCTACTCCTCCTGGGTGAATCAGCTTCTTTTTTTTCTAGAGCTTTCAAGTGTGCTGTTAAGTCTCCCATGTGTGCTTTCTCTGTTTTCTTTATTTGGGCACCTATTGCTATGAACTTTCCTCTTAGCACTGCTTTCATAGTGTCCCATAGGTTTGAGTATGTTGTGTCTTTGTTTTCATTAAATTCAAGGAAGACTTTAATTTCTTTCTTAATTTCTTCCTTGACCCAGGGGTGATTTAGTAGTTGTCTGTTCAACTTCCATGAGTTTGTTGACTTCCTGGGGGTAGCATTGTTGTTGAATTCTAATTTTAATCCATGGTGATCTGACAAGACACAGGTGGTAACTAATATTTTTTTGTATCTGTGGAAGTTTGCTTTGTTACCGAGTATGTGGTCAATCTTCGAGAAGGTTCCATGAGCTGCAGAGAAGAAGGTATATTCTTTCCTATTTTGGTGGAGTGTTCTATAGATGTCTGTTAAGTCCATTTGCTTCAATACCTCCAATAAATCTCTTAATTCTCTGTTTGGTTTCTGTCTGATTGACCTGTCCATTGGTGAGAGAGGAGTGTTGAAGTCTCCTACTATTAGCGTGTGTGGTTTGATGACTGCCTTGAGTTCTAGAAGAGTTTCTTTTACATATGTGGGTGCCTTTATATTAGGGGCATAGATATTCAGGATTGAGACTTCTTCCTGATGAGTTGTTCCTGTTATGAGTATGAAATGTCCATCTCCATCTCTTCTGATTGATTTTAGTTTGAAGTCGATTTTGTTAGATATTAGAATGGCCATACCCGCTTGTTTCTTAGGTCCATTTGCTTGGAAAACCTTTTCCCAACCCTTTACTCTGAGTAGGTGTCTGTCTTTGTGGTTGAGGTGTGTTTCTTGTAAACAGCAGAATGTTGGATCCTGTTTTCGTATCCAATCTCTAAGTCTGTGCCTCTTTATAGGTGAATTGAGTCCATTGATATTAAGAGATATTAATGACCAGTGGTTGTTGACTCCGGTCATTTTTTTTTTTTGGGGGTAGTAGAGTGTATGTGTTTTCCTTCTTTGGGTTGTGCTAGTGAAGGGTCGCTAGATGTCTGAGTTATTGTAGGCAGTGTTGGCAATGTTGGATTCCTTGGGATGTAATTTTCCTTCTAATATTCTCTGTAAGGCTGGATTAGTAGTTACGTATTGTTTAAATTTGTTTTTATCCTGGAATATTTTGTTTTCTCCGTTGATAGTGAATGAAAGCTTGGCTGGGTATAGTAGTCTGGGCTTGCATCCATGGACCCTTAGTTTCTGCAGTACCTCTATCTAGGACCTTCTGGCTTTCATGGTTTCCATAGAGAAGTCTGGTGTAAGTCTGATAGGTTTACCTTTATAGGTTACTTGACCTTTTTCCTTTGCAGCTCTTAATATCCTTTCTTTAATGTGAATGTTTTGTGTTTTGATTATTATATGGCGAGGGGATGTTTTTTTCTGATCCAGTCTATTCGGTGTTCTGTATGCTTCTTGCACCTTCATAGGAATATCACTCTTTAGGATGGGAAAGTTTTCTTCTATAATTTTGTTGAATATATTTTCTGGACCTTTGATCTGCAATTCTTCTCCTTCTTCTACTCCTATTATTCTTAGATTTGGTTTTTTTATTATGTCCCATATTCCCTGAATGTTTTGTGATGAGAATTTGTTGGATTTGCTGTTTTCTTTGGTCAGGGCATTTATTTTCTCTATGGTGTCTTCATAATCTGAGATTCGTTCTTCTATCTCTTGTATTCTATTGGTTATGCTTGTTCCTGAAGTCTCTGTTTGTTTACCTAGATTTTCCATATCCAGCCGGCCCTCAGTTTGTGTTTTCTTCACTGCCTCCATTTCAGTTTTCAATTCTTGAACTGATTCCATTACCTGTTTGATTGTTTTTTCTTGGTTTCCCAGGGTATCATTTACGAATTTACTCATTTCTTCAAACTTTTTGTTATATTTGGCTTCCATTTCTTTACTCATTTCTTCCATCTTTTTGTTATATTTCTCTTCTATTTCTTTAAGTGAGTTATTCATACCCTGTTTAAGAGACTCTATTGCTTTCATAATGACACTGTTTTCCACTTCTTCCGGAATAGGGTGCTCAAGTCCTTCTGTCGTAAGATCGCTGGGATCTGGTGTTTTCATGTTGTTTTTCAGATTATTGGAGGAATTCTTGCCTTGGCGCCTGCCCATCTCTTCCTTCAGATGCTCTCCAATGGCTCTTCCCTCCGCTGGGTCTTCTTCTACTGGATTAGTGCCCCTTGCTATCCAGGAATCACTTTGCCTGCATCCTTAGCTTGCTGCAGGCAGGCTATTAGAACAAAGGGACTTCCGTCCCTTTGCACTCACCGCCTGTCCGGCCCACGGTGCCCACCCGGTTGAGATGGAGGAATTTAAGTCCCGAAAAAGGGAGAGGAGAAGGGTAGAGGTTCCAGGCAGAAAGCTGGGATGGCTTAGCAGGAGAGAGGGTTTAGCTGGGGGAACCTGCCCCTTTGGAGTAGCCAGGGAGATAAGGATGGCGGGAATATTGTGTGTTCCCTAACCGGACTTGTATGGCGGTCAGGAACAACACACTTACCCCTCCATTGTATCTTCTGGTACAGGATCAGAGCCCCTCGCTGGTCAGAAGTCTCCCTGCCTGCAGTCTTAGCTTGCTGCAGGCCGGCTATTAGAACAAAGGGACTCCCTTCCCTTTGCACTCACCGCCTGTCCTGGCCCGCGGCACCCACCCAGGCTGAGATGGAGGAATTTAAGCCCCGAAAAAGGGAGAGGGGAGGGTAGGGGTTCCAGGCAGAAAGCTGGAATGGCGTAGCAGGAGAGAGGGTTTAGCTGGGGGAAGCTGTCCCTTTGGAGTAGCCAGGGAGATAAGGATGGCGGGAATATTGTGTGTTCCCTAACCGGACTTGTATGGCGGTCAGGAACAACACACTTACCCCTCCTTTGTATCTTCTGGTACAGACTATGATCTCTTTGACCACTGTCAAGGCCTTTTCAAAGAGCCAGTGCCAGCCAGCACACACCTTTGATCTCAGCACTTGGGCGACAGAGGTAGGTGGATCTCTGAGTTTGGGGACAGCCTGGTCTACACAGCGATTTCTGAGCTAACCAAGGCTACACTAGTGAGATCCTGTCTCCCAAAAGTCAATGTCTTTTAAAAAGGAGAGATTCTCCTAGGTTAGAAGAAACGGAGGCGACATCTCAAGAAAAGCCTTAGCGGATCCTAATTTCATGAGGGAAAAGATCTTGGAAAGACACACTGGGAACACACAAAGCAAACGTGGCAAAATAGTGGCCACTATTGAACCCCCGCTAGTGGGCCGTGTGTGTTCCTTGTACTGTTCTTGGGTTCACTAGTGAAAAAGTCCCATTTGGAATGAGACAAATGCTTCCTACAGCAAATGTATCCTGCTGAGCAGAAGTAAGATGTGTTAGCCAGACTGGTGGGATGGCTGGGGGGTGGGGGGAGTAAAGGCACATGGTGTACAAGCCTGGCAACCTGAGTCCCATCCCCAGGACCCACTTGTGGAAGGAGAGAAAACCGACTCCACAAAGTTGACTTCTCCATAGCACACATTGTGACACATGTGCACACACCACACTCATAGATATAATTTAAAAAAAAAAAAAAAAAAAAAAACCCTGGGCAGTGGTGGCGCAAGCTTTTATTCCCAGCACTGGGGGTGGGGGGTGGGGAAGCGGACCTCTGAGATTGAGGCCAGCCTGGTCTACAAAGCAAGTTCCAGGACAGTCCGGGCTACACAGAAAAAAAAAAAAAAAAACCCTGTCTCAAAAAACAAAACAACAACAAAAGAGATCTACCTGCAAAAATCATTTGCCTGCAGCACAGCCCAGTGATTGTTCCTCTTGCAGCTAATCCGAATTCATCACTCAGAAATGAAGGGTAAGCAGGGCTTACGAAGAAGAGTATCAGGACCCGGGCTTCCTGCTTCCAGTCTCTTTGTCCTCAGCGACTCTGCAGGAAATCCCATATGCGGAGCTGAGAAGACAGCTTTGAAGGAAAAGGATTTTTTCATATTATGGGGGCTGCTGATTCTCAGTAACCCCACAGAAGAGTTTCTCTCCAGAGCTTTTAAAAGAAGATGCCCCCCAAATGGGGATCTGGAGGGGACAAACAGAAAGCAGCGGGATTTGTGAGTAGCCTTCTTTGAGGTCACATCACTAATCTGGCAATAGTTGTGGTGTGTGCCTTTTCCAGCACAGATCCAAACCCTTCCTCAACAAGGCCCAGACCTGGCAGATTGGGGTGGGCGCTGGCTTCGTTTTGTAGGTCTAGTAGCGCCACCTGGTGGTGGGTTTAGAAAATTGTCCTGGAGGGATCAGCCTGGTTCCAACAGCGCTAAATGATGACCCCAGAGACTGAGCACAGAAAGAGAAGTGGTGACATTAACGAGGAAAGCGAGGTTTGTTCTGCCTCCCTCCCTCCTTCCCTCCCTCCCTCCTTTTCTCCGTCCCTTTCTCCCGCCCTCAGTCCCTTTGCTCTTTTTTTTTTTTTTTTAACTGCCTTATTGTCCTACTGGTAATTAAGCTTAGGAGATACAGAGTTAGAAATCAAACAAAACTTTTTCCAGTTCCCTTATGGCATTGGAAAGGATGTGATGTGTCTGAAAGAATAATACTTTTGCACAAATTTGATAGGGGCCACGTTTCACATGCCATCTATGAAATATTGCTGTACTGTGGCTTGAACCAGTTTACAGCCACATGCCAGGTAGCCTAGCAACCTCACACCTAGACCCCTTAGATGTCAGAAACACCTGATGATTAGCGGCAAATAGTATTCTCTCTTTTATTACTAACCAGAGATCAGGGAGTGGACTCCTCCCGTTGAGCACTTCCTTCAGACACATTTGTGCTAACCCAGTGGGCAGCGTTTCCTTCTGGCCCTCCCGAAAGAGCACCATGTAAAGAGCATTTGACAATGCCAGGGTCCTCAACAGTTTAATGCACGGCATATCTTTCTTCTCCCCCCTCCTCCCCCACTACTCCTTTCCTCTCTCTGTTTCCTTCTCTCCCTCGATCTCCCTCTGTCTCTAACCCCGAGGCCTCAGACTGGATCAAAGTTGCTGTCTATACTGCCCACGCCGGTTTCTGTGACCCAACACCTTTAACCTATTCAGGTAGCCACACTCAGGTGCACAACCTCCTCCTGTCCCACAACAGCTCATGTGTCATGAAAAATAAGATAAGAAACCACTGCTGGGTCCTGAAAACATGGACAATCTACAGGGTCATCCCTCCTCCCAGTGCCCCTCCTCCACCTCAGCTGTGACTGGAATCTGGATGCACTGCTCCACGGGGACGTTAACCAGAGCGATGGGCTATGCAGTTATCCAGATGCTGTGTGCTATAGAACAAATGTGTATTTGAAAGAAACGTTGGGACTAGAGAGATGGCTCGGTGTACTTCTCTGACAACAAACCTGAGACAAAGCAACTGAAGGCACCGGCTACCAAATCCGAGGACCTAAGTTCAGTCCTCCAAATTCACATGGTGGGAGGAATGGACCTTCTGGCCCGCTCAGGAACCATCACAAAGGTGCGCGAGCACACACATACACACAAATCAACTGGCAGTGATGTCGCACACCTAGCACTCGGCAGAGGCGGGAGGATCTCTCTGAGTTCGAGGCCAGCCTGGTCTACAAAGCAAGTTCCAGAAAAGCCAGAGCTACACAGAGAAACCCCGTATTGAAAAGCCAAAAATAATTTTAAAAATTTAAAAAACTAAATAAAATCTAAAGTTTTATCAGGGGTTTGAGCTTTCTGAGCAACAATGCCCTGCCAATAAAATATATATTATTTATATTTATTATATTATAAATATACAATATATTTATTAATATACATATTATTAAGCCTGAGTTCCCGTGAACTCTATATTTTACTTTTGCTGTTTTTATAAGGTAAATGTCACTCTTCATTCTTAATATAATGGCTGTTACCCCACCGTTTTATCTCACTGAGATAGACTTCTGCTTTCCCAGCCGTCCGTCCTCCCACTCCTTCAGGACAGACTTTCTGAATGCCTTCCATTTGTTGATCACTTTGCAGTCTCTGGGAATTCAAAACATCCTCTCTGTGCCTGAACCGGCCTTGGCCCATAACCATACTGATGAATATTTTGCTTATCACCATAGATCCTTCATCTGGCGATGGATGGCGATACGGACGGAGACCCACATTGGAGCACCGGACTGAGCCCCCCAAGGTCCAAATGAGGAGCAGAAGGACGAAGAAAATGAAAAAGGAAATCAGGACTGCAAGGATGCTATCACCCACTGATACAAGGGGACTGATCTAATGAGAGTTTACCAAGGCCATTTGGACTGGGACTGAACGAGGACGTGATCCAACCAGATTCTCTGAATGTGGCCGGATTCTCTGAATGTGGCTGGACAGGAGTCTTTCTGAAAAGCCATTGACAATGACACTGGGACTTGTTTCCTCTGCATATACTGGATTTTTGGGATCCAGTCTGTTTGGATACTCACCTTCCTGGACCTGGAGAGAGGGGGGAGGAACTTGAACTTCCCACAGGGCAGGAAACCCTGACTGCCCTTAGGGACGAAGAGGGAGGAGGAGAGGGAGTGGGGGGAGTGGGAGGGTGTTGGGAAGAGGGGCGGAAATGGAAACTTTTATAATTTAATAAAATTACTTTAAAAAAAAATCCTCTCTGTTCCTAAGCAACTTATCAGCTATGAAGGGCATTAGTATTTGCTTTTCCTAACACCATAGGGCCCCATAGTTGTTCGGAAATCCTTCCCTCATGTTAGGTTGACCATGGAACTGTGTGACTGGCTGGGCAACTCCGCCGGTTGAGACTTTCTCTGGTTGTCGCTCTGATTTGTCAGATCCTTTGTTTTGTTTGTTTGTTTGCTTGCTTGTTTTGGTTTGGTATTTTTTTGCTTTTTGTTTTTTCAATTTAATGTATGTGAGTGTTTTGCTTGCATGTATGGCTATGTAACATGTGTGTCCCCACAGAGGTCAAAAGAGGGCATCAGATTACCTGGAACTGGAATTATAGGTGCTTCTGAGCCACATATGGGTGCCTAGAATCAAACCTGGGTCCTCCAGAAAAGCAGCCAGGGTTTTTAACCACTGAGTTATCTTATCAGTCCCTGGTAGGCCTTTTATTGAGAAGAAGTTTAGGCTTACATCATTACACCAAGAAGATCTTTTATTATAAAAGTCAAGAAATGGCCCATACCTTAAACGCAAGAATGGTTTCATTTAGTATTATATCAAATTGCTAACTATACTAGAGGAGAAAATAATTCAAATAAAATTTGAAAGCAGAATAATAAAAGCAGGTAAATCCTACATAACTATAAAAGGTCTCAGATTTATTTAGTGAATCAGCATTTGGTAAAGCAGTAGGCATGGTGATTTTAAAAGTATTTGTCCGTGACTTGGGGTGGGACAAGTAGATAATAGGACAGGATAGTTCTCCTGTGGACAATGTAGCGTGGGCCACATGCAGTGCTCTGTGGTTTGCACTTGGACTGGAGATACAATATAAAATCAATAACATTTGTGGAAGCCTCTTGATTTATGTATTCCAAGTACAGCTACGAAAGGGCTTAGAAATGATGCCGTCCCAGCACATGGCATGCAGGAGTCAGTTTTCAAAATACCATTCCTCACTAAAAGGAACCACGGTCACCTTGAGAAACAGCTGATTCCAGGAAAGCCCAAGATGAGTCTAGAAAGTCTTCCAATGACAGAAGGCAGGTATGCATGCAAAGACTGATGTGAAGGAGCCATCTTGGCGAGGAACCCATGAGCAGACGCAGGACGACTCAGGCACCGAAATGAATGGAGACAGTAATGGGTTCTAATGGACTACATTTAGAAGGAATCAATTTGTGTAGCTACTGTAAAACCGGGGGCGGGGGGCAGGGGAAGAGGATAGATCATTACAAGAGAATTTCTGTTAATACATGTTGAAAAAAATGCTTTGAAAAATAATTACATTTCAGGGTCAGTGAGATGGTTCTGTGGATAAAGAGACCCTGAGCCGATCCTGATAATGTGGGCTCAGTTCCTGAAATGAATGTGACCGAAGGAGAGAACCAAGTCCAGCCAGCTGTCTTCTGACTTTCACATGCTCAGTGTGGCATGCTTTACACATATACACACGCGTGTGCACACGCGCACGCGCACACACACACACACACACACACACACACACAGAGAGAGACTAAAATGTAAGTTTTTAATTTTAAAGAATTACATTTCAATCACAAGCATAACTCAGGAAAATATTATCAATAGATAGCAAATACACTGGCTGAAGTAATAGAATTAGAATGTACCTTTTGTGACATGTGATCTCAAAATATCAATGACAGAACAGGCATGCGTATAGTGGAGAGCAGTGAACACCAGCACCACACCACAGAGCTGAGTGAGTGTGCACAGCCTCAGCTTTTGAAGATACCACCACGTGTCCACTGCAAAGACTACAAAGGAACTGAGAATTCCGAAGCTGCCAGGGACGGGGTGGGACTAGCGTTCTCACAGAGCAGAACGAGGCCCTGCTTGGGGGTGAAAAATGGCACAGTCCAGGGGAAATGGTGGGGCAGATTCCTGTAAGCTACACACACTACCCTTACTGTAGCAACCCGTGGTCCCATTCCTAGGCACATATATCTGGAGAAATGTCAATGAGTCCACAGCAATATTCAAACCTGCTTCATTACAGCTAAAAACTGGGGGCCATTCAGATGCCCATCAGCTGAGCAACGAATAAATCACTTATGCTAAACACATGTGGTGAAGTCTTAAATAAAAAAAACCACAACAAAATATAGGCACCTTGGAGTTAGCGAGATGACGCAGAGGCTTAGAGCACTTGCTGCTCTTGCAGAGGACCCAGGTTCAGTTCCCAGCACTCACATGGTGGCTCACAACTTTCTGTAACTCCAACTTCAGGGGCTCTGGCATCCTTTTCTGGTCACACTGAGCATAAGACATGTACATGGCACGTATATGTACACACAGGCAAAACACTCATATACGCAAAATAAAAATAAATCTTTAAAAAACGGTCTTGGTACCTGTCAGAAATCTGAATAAATCTCTGAAGTACTCATCTAAGTGAAAGAAGTCAGACACAAAAGGTATATTCCTTGTGATCTATTACTACACCCACAAAACATGCAAAGAATGCAGAGCAATAGGGGCAGAGATTAGATGTTTGCAGGATTCAGGGAAGGGGATTGAGTAGAGAGGGACATGAGAACTTGTGGGGATTGGAGAAATTTTCTATATCTGGAGCAAAGAGATGCTTACACAGCTGGAAGGATCTATGGAAAGCATAAACAATGGAAAGGGTAGTGTGGTGGCTTGGATGAGAATGGCCCCCATAGGTTCATAAATCCGAATGCTCAGTCACTAGGGAATGGCACTATCAGAAGGTGTGGCCTTGTTGGAGTTGGTGTGGTCTTTTTGGAGGAAGTGTGTCATGGGAGGAGGGGCTTTGAGGTCTCAAATGCTCAAGCCAGACCCAGTGTCTCTCTCTCTCTCTTCCTGCTGCCTGCCGATGCTGACCCAGACCTCTCAGTTACCCTCTAGCACCGTTTCTGCCTTCATGCTACCATACTTCCCACCACGATGACCGTGGACTAAGCCTCTGAATCGTAAGCCAGCCCCAGTTAAATACTTTCTCTTCTAAGAGTCACCATGGTGATGACGTCTCTCCACAGCAACAGAACGATGACGACGGCAGGTAGGTCTGACTGCGCTAAAGCTACACGCGTTACCCTTCCATAAACCCAGCCCAAGCGTGTGTTCTGATGCGCTGCACGGCAAACTTCACCCCTGGAGTGGACTGCAAAGCAACACGCAGAAACCACACTAAACTCCTCCATGAAGGAGGAATCGGATAGATCCAGTCCAAGAGCAATCTCCAAAATAGCTGACTTGAACTCAAAAGTTGATGTGTTGAAAGAACTAGAAAGAGGGGTGCACAAATGGAGTAGGGCCACTCTCAGGGAAAAGTGGGACTAGCGCACAATGAGGAACTGGGCAGGTGGTGCACACCTTGAGTCCCAACACTAAGAGGGCGGAAGCAGTCACATCTCTGAGTTCCAGGCCAGCCTGGTCAACACAGAGAGTTCCGGGCCAGCCAGGGCTAACAGTGGAAACCTGTCTGCAAACAGAGAAAGAAACCTAAGTATTGGACTAGGGATGTTTGTAGTAGTTCAGGGATGTAACTACCTAGCATCTTATAGCACAGCTAACTAGCATTCATTAGGACTAGGGATGTTTGTAGTAGCTCAGTGATATAACTACCTAGCATCTTATAGTATAGCTAACAAATATTCATGAAATCCTTAGTTCAGTCCTTTGCACTACAAAAAAAAAAGCCACAGCAAACAGACGCAATGGAACTTTAGGTGATCATTGGATTTATTTTTAATTATGTGGACATGTACACCTAAGCTCAGATGCTCATGGAGGCCAGCGTCATCAGATTCCCCTGGAACTGGAGTCACAGCCAGGCTGTGAGCCACTCAATGTGGGTGTTTAGAGCAGAACTCAGAATCTGCAAAAGAGTATGCACTCAACAGCTGGGCCGCCTCTCTAGTCCCAAATATTGGGTTTTGGAATAACCAACTACGTGTCCTTTGAGATTTTACTTCTAAAATGTGTATATTAATTTAACTTGATTCTATTGAATAAAATTACATTCTCACAGGTCCTATAACACTGTGGTTCTTTTCCCCTTTTGAGATTCATGTGAAAGCTGACAGAAATGAACCAGGCAGTGGTGGCACACACCTTGAATCCCAGCACTCAGGAGGCAGAGGCAGGCGGATCTCTGAGTTCGAGGCCAGCCTGGTCTACGGAGTGAGTCCCAGGGACAGCCAGGACTACACTGGGAAATCCTGTCTCGGAAATAAACAGTTCACAAAAATGGAGTCACAGCATCTGCAATCGACTTCAGTGGTTCAAACCAAAGTCTGAGGGGAAGGAAAAGCAGGTGTGCCAAAACTTTAACAAAGTGGTAAATCTAGGGGAAAAGGTCCAAGTTCTTCTGTCTTCTACTACACAGTCTTTAAAAAAACCAATATGTAGGTTTGAATTATTTCAAAATAAAAAAGTGAGGAAATAAAATAATTTTAAAAATTTTTTTAAGTTCATGTATTTAATCGGACTAAGTTGAGTTGTGTGGGGAATCCATATTTTCATATACAACAACTGATCAGACACAGTTTCTTTTCTGTTCACATGTTTCTTTAAGAAGAATTGACTCCTTTAATCCCAGCACTCAGAAGGCAGGGATCTTTATGAGTTTGAGGCCAGCCTGGTCTATTTAGTGAATTTTAGTGAATTCCAGGATGGCCAGGGCTACAAAATCAAGAGTCCCTATCTCAAACAGACAAGAGGAGCAGGAGGAGGGGCAGCCCTGCTGAGGCTTACCCAGCTCTTTCTTTTAAAAAAAAAAAAACCCAGAGGACTCTGAAGTGCTGAAGCCAGCATGTTCTTGCCTTCAACTCCCTTCCTTAGTCCTCATGGTCCTTGACCGACTCTGTAAAACAAAATATATACACAACAAAAAAATGATCCTCGAGAGAAATGGCAAACTTGCTGCGTTGGTTCGGTTTTGTTGCTGTTATAAACACTTAACCAAATTCAGCTCAGTGAATGTGTGGCCATTTTATCTTCACAATTTATAATCCATCTTGAAAGGGAAGCCCGGGCTGGAATTAGAGGCAGGAACTGAAGCCTATCAAAGGCTTTCCTGGATATAATAAATAATATGGGACCCCAAGCCACTGGGCATTTGTGGATAGATGCTCAGGGCTCAGTTTAATCAGAGCCTTGTGGACTGAGCCTGCTACCCCTACCTTAATATACTATACCTGTTTCCTGGTCTGTTCTTTGCTCCTGGGCTCTGTCTGTGATTCTCCCTCGAAGTCTGAGTTAGGGATGCCCACAGGACGGGCTCCAAGGTTGCTCTGTGCTCCTGAGAAAAGGGCTCAGGCAATGCACGGTTGCAGCACTCCCAGCGCATGTGGTCTCTCTGTGTCCTGTAAGTCAATAAATGATGTCAACTCTCAAACACTATTGGAATTGCAGCTTCAGAGAACTTAAGAGAGTTAAGTGACCCTAAGACAAAAGAATTGTCAACCTCAGTTTCGACATGCACACTTTTAATTCTCTGCCCTTAAACAAGGCGAAGAAAAAAAAGAGAAGGAGGAGGAGAAGGAAGATTCCAGGCTGCGGAGTAGGGAAGATGGCTCAGTGTGTAAACCATAAACATAAGAACCTGAGCTGGGATCTCTGACTTACACACGAAAGCCAGGAGCATAGACACATGTCTGCAATCCCAGCCTGGAGGTAGGGGAGGAGTGGGAAGGGTGGTAGGGGATGGAGGTGGGGTTGGAGCGCAGAGATAGGAGGATTCTTGGAGCTCAACAGCCGCCAGTCTAGCTCTATCTCTGAGCTCCAGGTTCAGTGAGAGACCCTGTCTCAAAAATTACACTAGAGAGGAACTGAAGACAAAAAACTGAAGTTAATTTCTGACTTCTGTTACATTCTTGCACGCACACGCACATACACACACATACTGGAACACATAAGTGTTCTACATACATATACACACGTGCACACAGACATACAGCACACACATATAACACACACACACAAGAAAATCTAGGCTGTCCCTCTTCCAACCTGATTATCTCTTAATACCCTCCCCTCTCGATTTTCCCGGTTCCCCCCCCACCCCGCCACCCAGTGACCAGTTGCTGAACTCTCACCAGTGAACACATGTGAGCCACCTGTTCCTGCCAAGCCTTTCTGCTCCACCTCCCAAGCAGCTGTTAGCCCCTTCAAACCAAGGGAAAGAAGCAGGGGCTGAAGTAGGCTCCGCCAGGCTAGGCTGGAAAGCTAGCCAGCAGCCAGCAGAAGAGAATACGAGAAAATCAGACTGAGAGCTGTCAGCCGAATCCACATGGCCCCTGTAACGAACCATCCAAGCTCCAATCCAAAGTCGGTTTGTGTTCAGGAAACAGTGGGGTGTGCAGAATCCTGTCCATGTGTGAGCAAGCATTTAGTAAAAATGCTTCCTTGGATATGATTCTACTTTAACATGCACAGGAAGGCTGAGAAAAAGCCACAGTGAGTAGGCTTGCTGCCCGACATGAGGTCTGAGTTTAGAGTCTCAGGACCCAGGAAGATTCTGGAGGCTGACTGGCTACTCAGTCTAGCCTAAACAATGAGCTGCAAGCTGAGTGAGGTCCCTGGCTTAGAAAAAAGAAAGAAAAAAAAAGAAAGAAAGGAGGAAAGAAAAGGAGGAAGGGAGGAAGGAAGGAAGGAAGGAAGGAAGGAAGGGGGAAGGGAAGAGAGGGAAGGGGAAGGGAGGGGAGGGGGGAGAGGGGAGGGGTGGGGAGGGGAGGGGAGGGGGGAGAGGGGAGGGGTGGGGAGGGGAGGGGAGGGGGGAGAGGGGAGGGGTGGGGAGGGGAGGGGAGGGGGGAGAGGGGAGGGGTGGGGAGGGGAGGGGATGGGGGAGAGGGGAGGGGTGGGGAGGGGAGGGGAGGAAAGGAGAGGGGAGGGGAGGGGAGGGGAGGGGAGGGGAGGGGAGGGGAGGGGAGGGGAGGGGAGGGGAGGAGAGGAGAGGAGAGGAGAGGAGAGGAGAGGGGAGGGGAGGGGAGGGGAGGGGAGGGGAGGGGAGGGGAGGGGAGGGGAGGGGAGGGAGGGAGGGAAGGGAAGGGAAGGAAAGGAAAGGAAAGGAAAGGAAAGGAAAGGAAAGGAAAGGAAAGGAAAGGAAAGGAAAGGAAAGGAAAGGAAAGGAAAGGAAAGGAAAGGAAAGGAAAGGAAAGGAAAAAAAGCCAGAGCCAACTTCTGAACTTCCACACGTGCACATGCATAGGCAAACACACCTGTACACATACTTACACAGACAAGCACACAACACGCACGCATACACCCACACCCACAGGGTCAGCAATTTTCTGTCCCTGCTGTGGAGTCAAGTTTTCCATGGGCAGTGTGAAAGGTCCTGAGCTCACATGGAAGCTGGCTCCGTTTCGCAGCACACTCAGGAGGCCACTTGTCACAAAGAGTGTCAGAGGACTCACTGTCGCCGAGCCTCTAGAACACAAAGACAATAGGCTACACTTCCCGGTATTTCTTTTAAGACACTGCCTAATCCTATTGACCCTACTAAGGTGACAAAGAATTCTTTACTCCTACATCTTTCTATGATTTGATCCTAGGACATTTTGTGAAGGAAAGCAGTTTCCAGGACAACTGTCACAACTATATGGTGTTGCATATTGTTTATGTGATTTATATGGTCTGAAGAGATGTTTAGTATTGAAATACCAGGAAATTAGGAGCTAGAGAGGTGGCTCAGGGGTTAAGAACATTTGCTGTTCCTACAAAAGATTAGGTTTCGTTCCTGGAACACACAACAGCTCACAGTTGCCTGCAACTCCAGTTCCAAAGAATCGGATACCTTCTTCTGGCCTCTGGGGGTACTTCATGCATATGGAACATATAAACTCAAGTAACAATACACATGAATAAATCTCAAAATACCAAGAAATCAAAAACAGTGTCATATGAAACATAGGAAATATGCATACTATATCATGAAGTATTTATCTTTCATTTTGTATTAGATAGGATATTATGTAGCCCAGACTGACCTTCAACTTGATGTTGAGCCAAGGGTGATCCTTCAAGTTTCTGATCCTCTTGCCTCTACCTCCTGACTCCTGGTATTATACGCATTGTGCCACTATGCCTGGTTTACATGGTCCTGGAGATACAACCAAGAGTTTCATATGTGCTAGGCAAACCCTCTACCAACTTAGCTATATCCCTAGCCCTACCTTTTACATTTTAAAATGATATGTGAGAGTTATTTAGAGATAGGAGTTAAAATATGTATTTTGTGGGAGGCAATATTATACATTGTATGTCAGCCAGACTTCCAGGCCAGTTCACACCTGACCACACAGAAGGTGGTCACCTGGCCTTCCAGACAGGATGTTGCCATCCTAAACAAAGGATCAGGATATGCTAATATCATTCTGCTCCTTCTTTATAATTATGGGGATTACCTGGGAAGAGGTGTTAATCCAGGCTACATTGTTGTAAGGAGGGGCCTGCTCATTGGTTCCCAGCCCCCGGGGGCTATCTTAGCCCCAAAATAACCACACAGAAACCGAATTAATTAAATCACTTCTTGGTCCACTCTAACTTCTTATTGGCTAACTCTCTTACATATTAGTTTAACTCATTTCGGTTAATCTGTTTATCACCATGCATTCGTGGCCTACCAGCAAAGTCTCAGCATGTCTACCTCCAGTGGTGGGTCCATGGCATCTCTCTGTCTCTCCGCCTTCTTTCTCCCAGCATTCAGTTCTGTTTTCCCTGCCTATCTAAATTCTGCCTGCATTTTGTTTCCAACATCGTTTTAGTTTTACTTTTCTTCAGCAATTCCATCTCTTGGATTGTCTTCTCTATCTCACTCCTCCCTTTGGCTTCGGTCTTCTTTGAGCGTCAGTGCTCATCAGCAGCAGTGATCTGGATCCCCTTCCCACACCAAACTACTCCACGTGGTAGAATAAGCCGCAAATTCCCTCTCTATGGCAAGTCAAGATGTAGCAAAGGGAGTGTCACAAGTCTTTTCTTCTCTATGCTTTGTATTTGTGGCCTTATCACCATTCTGCCTTGACCTCAGTCTGAAATGGCGATCCTCCCTCCAGGAATCTCAGGATGAGACTGTGTGTGAGAGCTGTCTCCTTCCATTTTATAATCCTTTCTAGTTCTGGGATTAAAGGCATGCACTGCCCGGTTTCTATGGCAAACTAGTGTGGCTACTAGGATTAAGGTGTGTGTTACCACTGCCTGGTCTGTAAGGCTGACCAGTGGGGCAGTTTTACTCTCAGATCTTCAGGCAAGCTTTGTCTATTAAAATACAAATGAAATGCCACTACACTACGTGACAGAGCAGCCATAGTTGGGATGTGACTTTAGTCCCGCTGCTCCGGAAACAGAATGCTAATGAACTTCTCCTCAGTTTACGTTTTGATAATGTAAAGCTGTTTGGAGAATAAATGCAGGGCAATTTTTCAGGATGTGAACTCAGGATTTCATGAGAGACCACTGAAAAACTCCCTCCCAATAAAGCCATGTGAGTTGTGGCTCACACCTTTAATTCCAGCACTTGGGAGGAAGAGGCAGGCGGATCTCTGTGAGTTCGAGGCCAGCCTGGTCTATAAGAGCTAGTTCCAGGACAAGCTCCAAAGCTACTGGGTGGCCTGTGAGGGGTTATCTTTCTGTTACTTCAGATGAGAAGGATCACATAAAGTTTGGGTGGCACCATTCCCTATTCTGGGATCCTAGACTG
This sequence comes from Myodes glareolus, assembly GCF_982192425.1. NCBI lineage: Eukaryota > Metazoa > Chordata > Mammalia > Rodentia > Cricetidae > Myodes > Myodes glareolus. Next base: position 26,657,104 of record NC_142029.1, on the reverse strand, counting down.
GATGAAGAGGGAGGAAGTAAATTGAGCACAAGCATTTATCACTTTTTGTTTCTCGACTGTAGAATCAGCAGTCTCAAGCACCTGCCACTATGCATTTACTGCCCTGATAGACTGTGACCTAAAATCGTTAGCCAAAATAATCTCTTTCGTCCTGGAGTGGTTTTGATCAGATATTTTGTCACAGTTGCAAGACAAGTAACTAAAAAAATAAATAGGGTCTTCCTGTGTAATCAAGGCCATCCTAAACTACTATGCATCCCAGGCTGGTCTGGAACACATAATCCTCCTGCCTCAGTCAGTCTCCTGTATGCTGGGTTTACAGGTGTGCACCACTATACCCAGTGCCTACAAATGTACTTTCTACGAATTACAAATTCTCCTTTCAGAATTTCCAAACTGCTACCTTCCAGCTATTTTTATTTGTTTTATGACTTTATAATCAATTTGTACACATTTTTGCAGAGGGAGGTTTTGTAAGTGGATACAAAACCATTTTCAAGAACAGTCCTTGTGGAATATTAACTTTATGTATGTACGTAGACATATAGTCATACATCAAATACGAATGTTTTAGCTAATGGTAGACTGCATATAAGATGGTACCCTAATTAGAGTCATCATAATTTGCATAAGTAAACTCCATAATGTTTGCCTAATGACAAAAAAAACCCACAAAGAAATGCAGTTCTAACATTTACTGCCATTGTTATGCAGTATACTTGAGCATGTTAGGTCCATAATAGGCATCTTATATTTCAATAGGGTGCTAACTTGGGTTTTTTTTTCAGGGTGAATTTCACATAGGCCACTAGTTATTAAAATAGTAAAAGGGCTGAAAGGGAAAAGAAGTAAGTGAGTGCCACCCGACATATTTGTCCCTACTCGGGGGGAAGAGTGTGGATTCAGAAAGAAATAGACAAGAGGCAACAGAGAGAGTTGGGAGGACATCCAGTAATTACCGAGATTTGCCTTGTATTTATTTCTCATAGCCTTTATATACCCCAATCCAAAAAGGAGGGTGTGGCGCACCCCTTGACCAGCAAGGAAGAACGACCACAAAGTTGAGGATCCTTCTCAAATCACACTTTATTGGAACCTCTTGGTTGAAGGGAGAGTAGGAAGTGAGAGAGAGCAAAGGCCAAGCGGCATCTGCTTATATAGGTTGAAGGGACTTGGGTACTGCCCTGATTGGTGAATACAAGTCTGCTGATGCCCGAAGCCTCGGGATTGGCCAGGGACAAGGCTCAATTGCACATGTACAGGCAAAGGGCGCTCAGCCCCACACGGCAATACCAAATAAGGACTTGATTACCTCCAAGCTGCAGGACCGCCAGCGCCATCTTGTAATGGCAATAACCGGACGGCTCCTTACAGGAGGGGGATAGCAAAAGACTTCTTTACCAAGATACAAAGAACAAAGTAACTGTCTTCTTAATACCCAAAGCATCAAGTAACCACACCTGAGATTAAAACATCCTGTTAGTAGCCACACTTTAGGTCGAACCTCGTGTCATATGACCTTGAAGGAACAAGAATAGGTCTGGACTCTCTGACCGTTAGTCAAGGTGAAATGGATCTACTTCTGTGGGCTCCCACAAGTGACTTAATGCAAACGTAGATGGTCCCTGACTTTGGCCGAGGTTGCATCCTGGTAATCTCATGGTAAATTAAAAGTTTTGACCTGTGCAGTAGTTTGAATGGGATTGGCCCCCATAATCTCAGAGGGAGTGGCACTGGTAGGAGGTGTGGCCTTGTTGGATTGGGTATGACTTTGTTGGTGAAGTGTGTCACTGTGGGGGCGGACATTGAGGTTTCCTATGCTCAGGATACCACCCAGTGTCTCATTCGACTTCCTGTTGCCTGCAAGATGTAGGACTCTCAGCTACTACCCAACACATGTCTGCCTGCAAGCTGCCATGCTCCCCATCATGATAATAATGGACTGAACCTCTCTGAACTGTAAGTGAGCTACCTCAACTAAATGTTTTCTTTATAAGAGTTGCCATGGTCATGGTGCCTCTCCACAGCAATAGAAACCCTAACTCAGACAGCCTTAAAAACATCTTTTATAAGCCTAGTCTATATACTGTCACTTAGCAACACAATATACTACTAAGGGGAGGCTTCCCTCCCCTGCTCAGCATCACAAAAGAAACATCCTGTGGCATAGTGCTACTCCAGCGAAAGATCAAGGTTTGAAAAACAGACCCCACCAAGTGTGGCTGTCATAGCACCATAAGATCAAGCATTCCTAAGTATAGCTTTCATAAATCAAAAACCACCTGTGTTCCTAAGTCACACAATGTCACTCTTAAGAGTTTGTGCTGAGGGCCGGGCGGTGGTGGCGCACGCCTTTAATCCCAGCACTCGGGAGGCAGAGGCAGGCGGATCTCTGTGAGTTCGAGGCCAGCCTGGTCTACAAGAGCTAGTTCCAGGACAGGCACCAAAAACTACAGAGAAACCCTGTCTCAAAAATCAAAAAAAAAAAAAAAAAAAAAAAAAAAAAAAAAAAGAGTTTGTGCTGACTAATCTCATGTCAATTTGTCACACAAACTGGAGTAATCAGAAAGGAGGGAACCTCGCATGAGAAAATATCTCCATAAGATCCAGCAGTATGGCATTTTCTTTTCCTTGGGGCACAGTGTTTCGAGACAGGGTTTCTCTGTACACCCCTGGCTGTCCTGACACGCGCTCTGTAGACCAGGCTGACCTCGAACTCAGAGATCCACCTGCCTCTGCTTCCCAAGTTCTGGGATCAAAGGCATGCACCACCAGCACTGAAACAAGGCATTTTCTTAATTAGTGACGGACGGGGGAGGGCCCAGCCCACTGTGGGTGGTGCCCCCTGGGCTGGTGGTCCTTAGTTATATAAGAAAGCAGGCTGAATAGGTCAAGCAGCAAAACAGTGAGCAGCACCCATCCATGGACTCTGCCTTAGCTCCTGCTTCCATGTTCCTGCCCTGTTTGAGTTCCGATCCTGACTTCTTTCAAGGATGAACAGTAATATGGTAGTGTAAGATAAATAAACCCTGTCTTCCCAACTTGCTTTTTGATCAGGTGTTACACCACAATATGTTGGTGGAAAGGCGGCCACCTGGCTAGCTTAGATACAAAATAATCACCCAGAAACTTTGTTAATTAAATCACTGCTTGGCCCATTAGCTCTAGCTTCTTATTGGCTAACTCTTACATATTAATTTAACCCATCTCCATTAATCTGTCCAACACCACGAGGTCATGGCCTACCAGCAAAGTTTCAGCATGTCTAACTCTGGCAGCAGCTCCATAGCGTCTCTCTGACTCTGCCCTTCTTTCTCCCAGCATTTGCTGCAGGAGCGCCTTCCGCTCCTTCAGCCAATAGCTGCTGAAAGTTCCAGCCCACTGGGGCGTGGCATATTTCTCTTTTAAAGAGAGCCGCAAGTCTCAGCTCGGCCTTTCTTGGTTCCGGCGCTTGTTTCCGGCTCCTGTTCCAGCGACTAGGCTCCTTTCCTGACGGTTTGTGTGTATGTAAGTTTTACCCCCAAAAATAAATACCCCTTTAAAACCTAACTGGTGTGGGATTGATTCTCCATTATCTAGCGTCTGAACATGTGGGTTTTTCCCCCCTCATGGCGTGGGCCAAGCAACCAGAGCCGCACACCGCTACTGGCTCCCGACTGGCCCCGACCTCGGGTGGATTGGGGAGGGAACTTTTTGGCTTCTGCTACCCCTATTGGGCACTGTCTTCCCCACCACCCATCTGTAGGATGTATCTGATATTCCTCTTACTTGGTTATTTCTGGGATCTGTCACTTTTCTGGTGTTTGGCTATTTTATAAGGATGATACAGTCCTTACAGATTGAATTCACAATGCTGAGTGCAGAGATTAAAACCTTAAGGACAATTCAGACTGACACCAACCTCCTCAAAAAAGAGTTTGGGGTTTTCAAGGAGGAGACTAGTTCAGAGTTTGGAGTTCTCAAGGAGGAGACTAGATCTTTGTCTGATATGACTCGGTCGACTGACCAAAATATCAAGAAGGTACAGTCTGATATTGCTTCTTTAGAAGGGAGCTTCACTGCTCTGGAGGAGGGGACAACCAAAATGACTCGTAACCTCCAGTCCATGACTATAAGTGCTGAAACATTAGCTGAGAGAATTATAACCATTGAATGTGAAAATCAGACTTTATCAAAAGGGTATGATAGATTAATTGACAGGATTTCCATACAAGAAGGCACAGACATGCCATGAGGATTATGTCCAAGGAGGATATGGTATCTCTAACGGACAAGCTCCACGCCTTAGAATTATCAATGAAGGCGATTGTGTCCAAGGAGGAAATGGTGTCTCTGACGGACAAGCTCCATACCTTAGAATTGTTAATGAAGGTTTTGGAGCATAATACTGGACAGGAGATTCAGGACTTACAGAAGGCAATGGTGAGCAGATTTACTAAGATTGAGGAAATCTCAGTCCCTGGCTCTCACATACAAAAAACTTTAATTTTGGTTGAGGAAAACAGGCTGGCAAGTGTAACTTGCGCCCGATGATAGTTTGTTCCCTAGGCGAGGGGACCCAGCACAGATGACGGCTAGAGACTAGCTGGCAACTCTTATGAGTGCGGGCCCTCACAGTGGCTGAGACAGCCATGGTGCTTGCTGCACGGTGCACTTAGGAACAGAGAGACAGGCAGCTGGATGGAGCGGGGAGGAGCGCAGGTGGCGGTGAGCGGCGGTGAGCGGCGGGCAACAGGGACCGACTGCATTGCCCCTAAAACAGGGAAGCGCCATGGCGCACGCTGGTGGGATTTGCTGAAGTCGGCAGAGGCATCTGCAGAAAGCAATGTCGCCATAGTAACGTGGGTGGGCTAAAGTCCGGATGACATCAGAGGCTATGTGTGGGGCCAATACAGCAAAGGTTCCATGGCACCCGGCCCTTTCTGCAGGGCCCACGGCTTATTGGCGGGCTGTTCCCACACCTGAGCTGGCTTGGAGGGCATGCCTAGACGACAAAGGCGGCCATAAAAGGTGGGGAGGAGCTGTGGCCGCCAAAAATAGCTATTCACAGTCAGACAGAACCACTTCTCCGCGCCCCAGGGCGCGTGGGGGCGGGGCGGCAGCTCCCGGAAGCCCGCAGCTGCCCACTGGTCCTGCTGGGGTCGGCGGCGGCTGCGGGGGCGGGGGAGGCGACAGGGATGTGCGACATGCTGCCATGGAAGTTTTTGGGGACGATCATCACCCCTAAAAGCGTCAGGCCTCAGAAAGTGCTTATTCGCACCCACCACCTTAAAACTCTTAATGATTTCCAGCAGTTGCTGGGGGATATGCTAAACCTGTAGTCTTTCAATTTCGGCCTGATTCCCCCCAAGTCACTGAGTACTTGGTGGTTTTGGAGGTGTTTCAGAGATTTCTTGAGCCATTTAATTTAATTTCAGATTCACAATATGTGGTCAATGCTGTGGCCTCTCTTGAGGTTGCAGCCTCAATTCGCAGCTCAAGTACAGTGTCCAATATTCTTTTACAAATACAAAAACATATTTTAAAAAGAGAAAATCCCTTTTATGTTGCTCATATTCGAGCCTGTTCTCTTTTGCCAGGACCTATGGCAGAGGCCAATGCTCAAGCTGATGGTGCTACTCTAGCACTCGCCCTTGTGGCTACAGATTCACTCCAGCTAGCTAGAGATTTCCATCAGCTCGATCATGTTCCGGTGAATACACTCACTTAAGGTTTAAGATCTCACAGGGCTTTAAAGCCTTTTGCAAGCAATTACAAGTTGAACATTCCACTGGCCTACCATACAATCCGCAGAGCCAGGGTATTGTAGAAAGGGCAAATAGAAATTTAAAGGAAATTTTGCAAAAACAGAAAGGGGGAATAGCTGTAGCAGCTTCCCCCAGAGAAAAGATCTCTCTTGCACTCTTTATACCTAATTTTTTAATTCAAAACATTGCTGGGAAAACAGCAGCAGACAGGCATGCCCTGTATGAAAGCTCTACGAAGCAAGATTTGGTCATGTGAGAAGATATATTGAATAACAAATGGTACGGACCAGATCCGGTGATTTCCAGATCCAGGGGAGCTATTTGCGTTTTCCCTCAGAATCGTGAGGATCCAATCTGAGTGCCAGCAAGACTGACCAGAGAAGTGAAGGATGCTGCAAAGGATGAAGATTCGTGCGGAGGCAGCAGGGATGACCCTCTGGGCGGTAACAAGAGCAGCTGTTTCACATTATCACCTTGAACAGCACCCATGTGCAGCCTCTTACCTTTGAGCAATTTTCTGACTGACTCTATTCCGCCTTTTCCTTCCTTAGGAATGGGTAGGAGTAGGGATATTTTTGGCATGCTGTCTAGGTGGATGTGCGGTATGTCTGTGGTTGGTGTGCCATCAGCTAGCCCAAATGAGGAGGGGCAAGGTCATTGTGGCACAGGTCTTGGCTGCCTTGGAATGTGGATCCTCACCCCAAGTTTGACTTTCAGCCTTAAAAGAGCTCGTAGGCAATATGCCATGCATAGCCTTTGCACCCTCTAGGGACCAGATAGTCCCACTGCACAGAGGAAGGTATACATAGGCGAGGGTGTATGGATACAGCCCTTGCACTCCCAGGGAAAAATCTATCCCGTTCCACGGGGAGGGTGTATCTTGTTTTTTCATTTCCCTCGATCGATCCACACATCATGAGGTGGGGACCAGATTGGGAAATAGGTTTTGCCTTATTGCTCTACAAAAACTAATAGGGGGAGCTATAAGGAGCCGTCAGAACGTCGCCATTGTTAAAAGGGGCTGGCGTCCTGCAGCTTGGAGGTAAACAAATCCTTTGAAGTTGCCAAGTGGACCTTGGCCTGTTTTTGCATAACTGAGCCTTGGTTCCCTGGCCTGTCTGGAGGCCCCGAGCTTCAGCAGAATGGTATTCACCAATCAGAACAGTGTCCGAGCCTCTCCACCCTAGAAAAGCAGCTGCCGCTTGGGCCTCTTTCTCTTTCGCTTTCTCTCTCTCGCCTGCTCTCCCTCTCTCTGTCTTCTCTCTCCCCACCCCCGTTCCTTGCTCTCCCTTCAACCGAGTGGCTCCAATAAGGTGTGATCAGAGAAGAATCCTTGATTTCGTGGTCGTTCCTGCTTGCTGGTCGAGGGGTGCGCCACACATACATAGAGTTATATCTGCCTTTCCAGTAATAACATCAGAAAAGATAACTGGCTCCAAAAACACTAAGGTCATTAGAGAACATACATGGGAGCCTATACGTATGAGTGATCTGAGAGAATTTAAACAAGCAATTGTGAATTATGGACTACATTCATCCTTTGTTAGGGAGATGTTAAAATCCTGGGCTCTGAGCAGCAGGGCCACTTCTCAAGATTGGAATCAATTAACGTCAGCTGTCCTTGAGAACAGACCTTTATGGCATTTCAAATGCCTATTCAAACAAGAAGCCAAACTTTTACAACAACAAGAATCAGCAAAAGGAATTGAGGTTTCTCTAGATCAAATTCTAGGGGAAGGACTTTACTCTGATCCTCAGGAACAAGCTCTTTATGATGAAAACATTTTATCCATATGTGCTACAGCAGCTCTAAGGGCCTGGGACAGGGTTCAAGACTCAGGTCAGAGAGTAGAACTATATATCAGGGTCAAACAGGGTCAGAGAGAACACTTTAGTGACCTTTTACAAAGACTAACTAAGGATGTACAAATAGGGATACCTGACCCAGAAGCAAGAAATATAGTAATTGAGTCTTTGGCTTATGAGAATGCCAATGTAGAATGCAAAAGGATCCTGGGGCCTTTAAAGATCAGATCAGCGCTTTTGGATGAATGAGTGTTACATACAATGAATGTTGATACATTTGATTATGGCAATGAAACATGGGTACAAGAAGCAATTTCCAAAGGTAAAAGGAGACATCAGATTACAAAATGCTTTCATTGTGGCAAAATGGGACACATGAAAAGGGACTGCAGACAATGGAATTCCAGAAATAATGCCTCTTCTAGAAATAACAGGAATAGGAGGACTCAGCCTTCAGGTTTATGTAGGAGTTGTGGAAAGGGCAGGCATTGGACGAATGAGTGTAGGTCGACAAGTGAAAAACAGGGCAACTCGTTGCCATCAGGAAACACAATGAGGGGCCTCTCGCAGGCCCCCATGGTGAATGTGGTCCAATCATTTCTGGTCACTGCAGAGAACATGCCTCTTCAGGGAAATTAGAATGCCCCATGCCTGCTGTTAAAAGCAATAACAGCCTGAAGGATGAGTTAAATGTGGTGAATGAATGAGGAAATCTAAGAGGACAAAGTAAACGTATAATCTGGCAGACTTCTATAAATGAACAAAGACTACAGCTAAGAGTATGTGTAAATGGCAAATTTATTACTGACTTACTGGACACAGGTGCGGATGTAAGTATCATTACTCCAGAATCTTGACATTCGCATTGGCCTCTTCAGGAGGTAGATATTCAGTTCCTAGGAATTGGAACCCTATCTTGAGTAAGACAAAGCACGAGATGGGTCAATTGTATAGGTCCAGACGGACAAATAGGAAAACTAAGGCCATATGTAGCCAATATTGCAATGAATTTATGGGGCCGTGTCCTATTGCAGCGATGGAATACCCAAATTAACATTCCTGCTGCTTCCAGAGCCTATATTTCTGAGGAAACTATTACAAGATATTACAGATGGCAGAAACCGGACATTAGAGCTGTACAAGAACACAACACAATTGATGGCCTTTCAGAGGTACCAACAGCCATGCCTCTACAATGGTTGACTGAGAAACCAATATGGACTAAACAATGGCCTTTAGCTGAGGAAAAGTTACAAGCTTTAGAACAGCTGGTGCAAGAGCAATTAGATGCTGGACATATAGAAGAATCTACCAGCCCTTGGAATTCTCCTGTATTTGTTGTTAAGAAAAAATCTGGTAAATGGAGAATGGTGATAGATCTTAGAGCTATCAACAAGGTTATTCAACCTATGGGCCCTCTGCAATCTGGAATTCCTCTGTCCTCCCTGTTACCAAAGGGATGGCCTCTTATAGTTATTGATCTGAAAGATTGTTTCTTCACTATACCATTACAAGAAAAAGATAGAGAAAAGTTTGCCTTCACACTGCCTGCTTATAATAACTCTCAGCCTACAAGGAGGTACCAGTGGACCGTCCTCCCACAGGGAATGTTAAGCTCTCCCACCCTGTGCCAATATTTTGTAAGCAAACCATTGAAAATAACACGCAAACAATTTCCTAAGTCCATAATATACCACTATATGGATGATATCCTGATATCTGATCAAAACAAAGATATCTTAGAAAGGCTGTTTGAAGAAGTAAAAATAGTATTACCTAAATGGGGATTGCAAATTGCTCCTGAAAAAGTTCAGAGAGGAGATTCTGTTAATTATTTAGGTTATAAAATAGGTTTACAAAGAATTAAGACTCAAAAGGCACAAATCAGGAGAGACCGGTTGCGAACTCTTAATGACTTTCAAAGATTATTAGGAGACATCTCCAGCCTACAACTGGCTGTTGGGATAACACCTGATCTAACAATTCATTTAAACAAGACCTTGGATGGTGATAAAGACTTAAACAGTCCCAGAGAATTAACAGCCAAAGCAGAAAAAGAACTGACAATGGTTGAAGAAAAATTACAGGAGGTTCATGTGGACAGGATAAATCCAAAGCTTAGTTATATTCTTGTCATATTGCCTTCCAGAATTTCTCCTACAGGAATCTTGATGCAAAGAGATGATATTATCTTGGAATGGATCTTTTTGCCACACAAACCAAGTAAAAAATTAAAAACTTATGTGGAAAAAGTCTCCGAATTGATTATAAAAGGAAAATTGAGACTTTGACAATTAGCAGGTATAGACCCAGCAGAAATTATAGTGCCTTTCACTGCTGATGAGATAAAAAAGTGTGGGAAGACAATGAACCATGGCAAAGAGCTTGTGCTAATTTTTTGGGAGAAATCAATAGCAATTACCCCAAAAGCAAGAGACTTAACTTTATAAAGAGAACTTCTTGGGTCCTTCCTCGAATTGTCCGTGATGCTCCAATAACCGGAGCCCATACATTTTTTATTGATGCTAATAAATCAGGGAAAGCAGGTTACAAATCAGAAGAATTGAGTAAAGTGGAACAAAGTCCTTATGATTCTGTCCAGAAGGCAGAATTATATGCCATCCTTATGGTGCTTAGGGATTTTAAAGAACCTCTTAATATAATTACTGACTCACAATATGCAGAAAGAGTTATTTTGCATATTGAAACTGCTGAATTTTTACCTGATGATACAGAACTGACCTCATTGTTTATCCAGGTACAAGACATGATCAGGAACAGGCTCTGCCCTATATATATAACACATATCCAATCCCATACGGGTCTGTCAGGTCCTCTAGCACAAGGTAATGCAGATATTGATCAATTATTGATTGGTAGTGTGCTGCAGACATCTGAATTTCATAAAAAAACATCATGTCAATAGCAAAGGCTTGAAAAAAAAGTTTTCTATTACATGGCAACACGCTAAGGAGATTGTAAAGAAAAGTCCTACTTGCTCTTTTTATAACCAAACACCATTGCCTGCAGGGACTAATCCAAAGGGTATTAAAAGGAATGAAATTTGACAGATGGATGTGTTCCACTTTGCAGAATTTGGAAAATTAAAATATGTACATCACACCATTGACACCTATTCAGGCTTTCAGTGGGCAACTGCTTTAAGCTCAGAAAAAGCTGACTCAGTAATCACACATTTATTAGAAGTTATGGCCATTATAGGTATACCTGCACAAATAAAAACAGATAATGGTCCAGCTTATGTATCTAGGAAAATGAAACAGTTTTTTGCTTATTATAGTATTAAACATGTTACAGGTATACCATACAATCCTACAGGTCAAGCAGTCATAGAAAGATCAAATCGAACTATAAAGGATATGTTAAATAAACAGAAAGGGGTGGAAAATGCCCCCAGAAATAGATTACATAATGCTCTATTAACCTTGAATTTTCTTAACACTAATGAGAAGGGAACAACAGCGGCAGAAAGACATTGGATAATGGAAAAGTCTGCTGAACTAAATCAACCGGCTTATATCAAGGATGTGCTGACCTCTCAATGGAAGCCAGGAGATGTGCTACGTTGGGGAAGGGGTTTTGCTCTTGTTCCCACAGGAGAAGAAAAATTGTGGATACCATCAAAATTAATAAAGGTTAGATTTGAAGAGAAGAAACCTCTTGGAAAGGAGAAATGACAGCATCTACGATGATGATGACCATACAGGTGGTAAGAAAACCTTAGAATGGGGGGAGGGTTCTGTTCTTGTCTCCACAGGAAAACACTCATCTTTGAAAAATTCAAGGGACCCTGGATGTTTGAATACTGACAGATGGAAAAATAGCTACCCAATATGGATTATCAAGAAAACTGAATAGGTTCTGTGAGTATGACGCGCTGAAATATACTAAATCATATTTCTGAATTTATAGAGCTGGTTTTTGAGTTAGACTCTTGGCTCTGTCCCTCTCTAATTCCAAGCCTGTTGTTAGGAGAAAAACCCAGAGTTTCTGGAGTTTCTGTCTTATGTCAAGAGCCATGATATGAGACAGAAAGAAATATGAGTTTAGAAAACATCTTTGCTTTTCTTCATATCTATCATACTTTTCATTGAATATGTCTATCATACCTTTCATTGAATATATGTTTGTATATGTCTATATAATTAATGTTTAAGTTTTCCACAATTAACAATGAGTTTTTCGTGCACTGACTTTTGAAGTTTCCAGGAAGAAGATGGGACCCCCATAACAACAACTCCACTCGGTTGATATGATGTCATGATACTGATAGTGCTACTACAAGTCCTGTTTCAGGTATCAGCTGCACAGATGATTCCAACTTGGTTAGCTGAAATGGTGCACATCTTGTACAACATTCTGGCAAGACCTCCACAAAATACTCAGAGACTGCTTGCAATTTTAAAAGACATTGATCCTGAAATTTAACCATCATTTTACTTTCACAGGATCCTCCAGAAAGAACGTCACCCCCATGACAGCTGGAAGTAATTCTAGAGGACGATGTCCCCTCTCTCAGCAAAGTTTGTCCTCAGGTTTAGGAACAATATTTAGGGATTGATTATAATTAGTATACGGTTGAAAGTTGGGAAAGGAATTTTATAAGCTCAGGGATCTTTTGGGAAAAAAAGGATAATTGGATAGATAATAAGGGTATTTGTGAGTTATTGTTTATAGATAATTACATCGGTATATATTGAATATTGTATGTATGCATGCTTCTACCTGTTTAAAACATTTTTTATGTATTGATATATATTGTACTAATATATGTATACCATATTGCAGTGTACATTTCTACCTCTGATTAAGATACTCATATATTGTTTATGTATTGATATTTATTGTTAACATTTGGAGGTCATTGTCCTCATTTATTGCACAGTTGTTTATTCTCTTAGTCTTTAAGTTAGATACATGTTAAGAATTGTAGATCAATAGTCATCTATGTCTGTCATATTTATGGTTAGATTAACCAGGTTCTTTAGATACATAGAGATTATATTCTGTATAAATAGTCTTCAACCCCTTAGAAGAGCTGTAGAAAATGGCATTTAATTTAATCTTGGAGTTCTGTGTAGTGAGACACAATCACTCCTGGCAACACCGACCTAGTCCCGAGAGATTGTTGAGCACCAAAGACACTCCACTTGGAGTTTGTCTTCTTGACAAAACCGGCCTGTAGGCAAGGAACTGCCCATACCTCAACTACTGACAAATACACGGTATCCGGAAATGGATGAGCAGAACTGTCCAATCTTACCAAGACAGGGTAAGATGGTTTTGAAAAATCTCTTGCCTGTTAAAATCCGGAAATGGATAAAATCCGGAAATGGATAGACAGAACTGTTAAATCTTGCCAAGACGGGGTAAGATGGTTTTGAAAAATCTCTTGCCTGTTAAAAATAATCTGTCAGTTATTCTAGGCCTTAGTCAAAGTTGGTTGCTTCAACACTGCAAACAGGTCTTTGGTGATCGCCCAGGTAGCCAGTTGTCTCTGTGATTTGTTACATGTTTTGGAAGTTCTTTGATTGCACTTCCTAATTACTCAGGTAACATTATTTCCCTTCTCGGATCTTCTATGGGGTTGAAGACTAGATAAATGTAGCTACTTTCCTCTCATGACTTGGCCAAGTTATTTATTATACAAGACTTAAGCTAGTTAGAATAGGATATTTGTACTTATCATATATAATTTTGTAGGTTTGTACTTACTGTATATAATTTCGTAGTAGGCTTAGAACTCTCTTACTTAAACAAAAGGGGGAGATGCTGCGGGAGTACTGTCCACTCCTTCAGTCAATAGTCGCTGAAGTACGAGCCCACAATGCTGCAGGAGCGCCTTCCGCTCCTTCAGCCAATAGCCGCTGAAAGTTCCAGCCCACTGGGGCGTGGTATATTTCTCTTTTAAAAAGAGCCGCAAGTCTCAGCTCGGCCTCTCTTGGTTCCGGCGCTTGTTTCCGGCTCCTGCTCCAGCGACTAGGCTCCTTTCCTGACGGTTTGTGTGTATGTAAGTTTTACCCCCTAAAATAAATACCCCTTTAAAACCTAACTGGTGTGGGATTGATTCGCCATTAAGCATTCAGCCTAGCTTCTCCCTGCCTAACTCTGTTCTACCCTATCATACCAAGCCAGTTTCTTTATTCATTAATGATTACAAGCAACACATAGACAGAAGGACCTCCCACATCAGTAATTGAGACCTCAATAAGACAGAGATGCAGAATGAAATGGAGGAGATTGTCCAGTTTGACCACTTTTCTATGCCAATGGGGTCCCGGGACATCAGAGAGGATCACTCAAGCTCCTGCCACACCTGCCAAGTCAGTGTTGGGCAGTTAACAGTGGTGTTGACTAGCTGCTAAGAGATTGTCTTTCCCCACCCAGACCTTCCTCAGTTACAGCATATAGCAACTTATATAGATTGATATTTCTAGGCCATGCAGCGCTTGTTTTTTGGGTACCTGACTTACCTCACTTCTCATATAATGACCTGGTGTTCCACTCACACTCTTAAAAAGGACAGTTTCATTTCTTTTCCTTTTTGTTTCGTTTTTGTTTTGCTTATGGAGACAGGTTTTCTCTGTAGCTTTAAACTCACAGAGATCCACCTGCCTCTGCCTCCCGAGCGCTGGGATTTGTTATGGATTTGCTGCACGCAGCAGATCTCCAAAGGTGGCTGGTCCCCTAGACATCCCCAGCGGCTAGCCATGTGGGCAGCGGGTGGGCAAGGGGCAGACAGATAGGCACACCATGCAGATGGGTTTGCTGCAAGCTGCCCAGGGTCCCAAGCAGGAACTGTGCGCAAGATCATGCAGCAGGCTCCATGTGACTACAGCGGGTGGGCGAGAGACAGATAGTCACACCATGTGAAGTAAGTTAGATATTTATTAGGTGAATTATGGAGAGGAAGGAAAAAGGGGAAAAGGGGAGAGAGAGAGAGAGAGAGAGAGAGAGAGAGAGAGAGAGAGAGACTGCCTCTCTGAGAGAGGGGGCAGGAAGGAGGAAAGCTAAGGTTGCAAGCAGGAAGGGAGTGGGCATGGCTTGTCTCTTAAAGAGACAGCATTGCAGGATTAAAGGCGTGCGCCATAAAAGATGGACCAATTTCATGGTGTAAGGAGTCCACCTGTAGGCCCATATTTCTATATGGTGTGGCAGCCAGGCTCTGAAGCCAGAGGCCCCACCTGAGGTGGGCACATAGCCCTGCAGACAGGCTGTCACTGCCCTAACAAAGGGTCAGGATGTTGTTGTTCCTTTCTTTGTAATTTAGAGGATGCCTTATAGAGGTGCTGCTTCAAGCCTCCATGACAGCTAGCATACACAGCAGACAGGTAGATGCAGACTTGACAAAACGCCATTCACCTGGTTACCTAGGAGACAGAATGCTGGTGTATTTCCCCACTCAGAATGCTGGTGTATTTCCCCACTCAGTTTATGTGTTGGTATAAAAGCTGTTTGGAAAATAAATGAGAGGAATTCTTAAGGATGTGAACTCAGGACTTCATGAGAGACCACTGAGAATCTCCCTCCCGATAAAGCCATGTGAGTTGTGTCTTTATTCCTGCACCTCCACGCCGGTCCAGAGAGAGATAGTTTGTGTTGGGGTCTGGTCAAGAGAAACAATTTATGGTCCAGGCTAACACAGGACCCCTACATCCACCATGTTATCTTTCCCCATTCATCAGTAGGAGGATGCTGAGGAGTTTTGTTCCTGGCTATTAGGAATAGTGCTACACTTAACATCAGAGCGCAGGTGTCTCTTTCATAGATTCAGATATATTTTCAACAGTGGGATTGCTGAGTCATGTGGTCTTTCTGGTAGGGGTTAAACAGGCAAGCTCACCCAGTAGTGGTGGCAAACACCTTTAACACCAGCACTCAGAAGACGGATCTCTGTGAGTTCGAGGCCTTCCTGATCTGCAGAGTGAGTTCCAGGACAGTTAAGGCTATACAAAGAGACCTAGTCTGGAAAAACAAAACAAACAAACAAACCAAACCAGGGAAGTTCAGGATCACTGGGAGATGAATAAGAGGGTTTGTGTCTGGGGTGAGACACAGTCAAACGGACCAGGTTCCAGGATAGAAACAACCAAACTGGGGAAAACAACCAAAACAGTGTTGGCAGGTTCTACCTGCTCCCACGGTGCCCTCCTTGAGAAGCTCCTGCAGGACACACTTGCCCTTTCTGTGGCTGCGATCAAACACACTCCCCAAAGCAGCATAAAGGAAAAAGGGTTTACCTGGCTCATAGCAGGACAACAATGAGAATTATGAGAACACTGGGAGCGATAGCTTAAATTAAAGAGGAGAGGAGATTCCCATCATGGAGAGTATATCAGGGGCAGGCTTCAGAGGAACCCCCAAACCAAGAAGGCACCTGAGCCTTATAATTGTTCAGGAACCACAGCAAGTTTTATACAATGCTATTTAGTTTGATACATACAGCATGCATGCCAAGGAGCCAGGAACTGGGTAAGACCATGAATCTCTCTTACAGCTTCAAGGGGTCAGGTTTCAAGGCACATCACAATTTCGTAACTGTCTGTCATAAAGAGAGAGTTCCAGGAGTTGAGGGGGTGGCCTGATTTTCTCTAGACTGCAGATCTGGCGACTGAGAGCCCCCAGCATTTTACGGTGGCAGGCCGATGATCTAATAATGGTAGTACAGCTTGGCACAGTATTCCTGCATCTTACGTATCTAATTGCAACCGACTGAATTTCTTAGCTTCGAAGAAAGCATCTGTCTATTCCAGGAAAGAGACCCCCCCCTCAGGGATAGACAGTGGGGATCCATGCATCTACACCAGCACTTACAAGCACAGATACCAAAGCTGGGCTTTGCCGTGCTGCTCAGTCAGGTACTTTGTCCCTCTAGAGAATGGACTTTTGATTCCTCCTCCTTCCCTTGCTAAAAATAAACACTGAGTGCTGGCTGTACTTGTGCAGCGGCGTGGGTTCTTCTTCAGCAGACAAGAGACTGCTGGAGCAGCAAGGATCAGGGGGAATTCACGGGGAGGGATCTGCCCATAATGGTTCTATTTTTAATCTTTGAAGGAATCTTGTGCTAAGCTCTGCCCTGGCTGTACTAACTTACATTCCTGTCCACACAGCGCAAGTCTAGCTTTGTCTCCACATTCTTGACTGCACTTGCTGCCTTTGACTCTGATGATAGCCATGCTCACTGGCCTGAGGTAATGTCAGAAATAAAATCTGACGGTTCATTTTCAAAGGAGCCTTGAACCAGCTTAGGGCCAACTACAAATGAGCAGAAAACACTAGACCCTTGTTAAGGCCCAATAGTCTAGCTATTCCCCAACACACACAGATACACACACAAACAGACAGACAGACAGACAGACACACACACACACACACACACACTTGAGAGTAGAACATTGCTAAGAGTCGAGCTTGCAAGCACAGTCATGCATATAAGCTTTAAACCAAACAGGAAGTAGAGTGTAGAGATGAATTTGCCATTATTTTTGTTGAGAAAAGGACAAATGTGATGGGCACAGGGAAAGATAAGACCAAGAAGGCGTGTAAGGGTGTACACTCCTGATCAGTTTATGTTTTGCTGTTGTTTTGGTTTGGTTTTGGTTTTTTGAGACAGGGTTTCTCTGTGTAGCCCTGGCTGTCCTGAAACTCACTCTGTAGACCAGACTGACCTCTAACTCACAGAGATCCGCCTGTCTCTGCCTCCCGAGTGCTGGGATCAAGGGTATGTGCCACCATGGCTGGTTTTTTAGAATAAAACCTTTTTTCTTTTTCTCCTCTACTTTTGTTGGCTTGTTTGTTGTTTGTTTTGTTTTTTGAAACAGGTTTTCTCTTTGTAGCTTTTGAGCCTGTCTTTGAACTTGCTCTGTAGACCAGGATGGTTTCGAATTCACAGAGATCCGCCTGCCTCTGTCTCCTGAGTGCTGGGATTAAAAGCATGTGCCACCATTGCCAGGACCTAATTATTTTTAAAAAGTGGGAAGGTAGTTGGACTTGGTGACTCGCACTTTTAAACTCAGCTCTTCGAAGGCAGCAGTCGGTAGATCACTGTGAGTTCAAGGCCAGCCTGGTCTATATTTTACTATATAGTAAAATCCAGGCCAGCCAGAGCTACACAATGAGACCAATGTCTTAAAAAAAGAAAAAAAGATGGGTCCTAGCTTTAGGATTCTTAACTATTCTCTGCACTCAATCAGCATGTCTGCCTTTCTACACTGACCCAGATTTTGCATGGTCATGAGGTCAACTTCTTGCCTCTTACTACTCTAAGAGCACAGTCCTCTCACTATGAAGACCACCACTGCTTATAGGTTCTAGTTCATTCTGACCTTGATTTGCATTTTCCTGAGAATTAGTGATGTTGAAATTTTTTAAATCTATTGGCCATTGACTTTTTTTGAGCAATGTTTATTTAGGTCTGTTGCCCAGTTTTTAAACAAATTTGTGTTCATCTGCATGTCCATTTGTTGCTATTGAGATTTTCAAGTTCCTTCTACACATTTTATATTAGGCTCTGGTTGTTAATTTGCAAACGTTTTCTTCCCATCCTGTTGGCTGTCTCAACACTTTGTCAATTATTTCTGTATGAAACCATTTCTTTTCCTCTCACAGTCAAGTCAGGAAATGGCTCTCTTACCTTTGCCTATCTGAATTAATGAAAACATTAAATTAGCACTGAATTAAGGTGATGTGGAGAAATAAAGACTTTTTTAAGAAAATAAATCCTTTCAAATCTGGTTTGAAGGAATGAGAAAAATGGAGCGGAATTCATCATGAAACATACTACAATTTTAAATTAAAAGAAAATATGAGTGCTCAATTTGGCTAAGAGTGAAATTTAAATTACCACTGAGGGTCCTACCCCTTTTATGCTATTAAAAATTGTTTTCCCTTGGGGACTGAGGAGATGGCTCGGCAGGTTAAATACTTACCTCAGCAAAGTGAAGACAAGCCAGGATCCCAAGCACCCAACTAAGGCAGGAGGGCTGCAGTGACCCTCCTGGACAGTGTTCAGGAGGTGGAGACAGACAACCCCAGACAAGCTGGCTAATCAGTCATATTGGTGAGCTCTGGGTCCAAGAGAGAGACCCTATCTCTAAATATAGGTTGATGAGAAACTGAAGAAGATGCCTGATGTTCATCTCGAGCCCTCTCATGCACACATGCATCCATACCTGCACATGCGCATGCACACACACACCCTTTTAAACCTTTGTTTCTAGAAGAAGTACACGTGTTAATTTCAAGAGGTAGGATGTTCTTGAAGATGACCTTTTTATATTAATAAACTTAAATCTAAAATTGGCTGTACTCTGTCCCCTCTGTTTCCACATTAACAAGAAGAGATGACGATCTCTTCATTTGCCTGTGATATTCGATAACAAGTACTTCTTTAAAATTTTTATTATACTTTTATGTATTTTGTGTACATGTGTGTGTATATGTATGGGCATATGTGTGTATCTGTATGTATATGGACATTTGTTTGTTTGTGTGTGTTTAAGTCTTGGCAGGAAGAACCTTCTATCCATGGTTCCAATCCACCAGCTCAACAACTATTTCTTAAAACTCCAGATGGCTGAGGTTCTGCCAAAATACTGCTTAAAGTTACAAGAAAATCCTCAAAAGACTGAGAATGTCTGAAACCCTAGCTCCCCCAATCTGGCAATTACAGGATGTTAGCTGAGGAGCATATAACACCTCGAGACAATTGAAAGATTAGACTATTAG
This sequence comes from Myodes glareolus, assembly GCF_982192425.1. NCBI lineage: Eukaryota > Metazoa > Chordata > Mammalia > Rodentia > Cricetidae > Myodes > Myodes glareolus. The sequence goes on along the minus strand of NC_142029.1, from coordinate 26,637,803 downwards.
CCCTCAGCATTTCTACCTAAATATTGTTTTGTTTGCATAAAACAAAGCCTTCTTTAGGCCTTGGCAGTCATTAGGCTTTGGGAGGAGGTGGCTGACAGATGGGAATAGAAATGCAGTTAGTTAATTCTGTCCTGTCATTTAACATAACGGGTGTGGTGTCTATCTTGATGGGACCAGCTAAAAAGTTAGTTAAGCAACTCTGGGTGGGTCTGTAAGAACATTTCCTAGAAGTATTAATTGAAATGGGAAAACATCTTCACCTAGGGTAGGTTTTTCCCTCCAGTCCTACTCTAGATATAGAAAGGTCCCAGATAAAAGCAGTTATTTTTTTGCCTGCTCAGCTTTCCTCCTTGTTGATGAGTGCATATGCTTGCCTGCTGCTGCTGCTGCTGCTGCCACAGCTGCTGCTGCTGCCACAGCTGCTTCAGTTCTTCCCTGACACAGCTCATCCAGTCTTTTATCATGTACTATTGACCAGTTGCTTTCCAGGAACCTCCAAGGCCTTCAATGCCAAGGCATTCAGTTTTGTAGGCTGAGGAACTATAAGGTCAACTTTTCCAGGGTGTAGATAATCATGGCTGGACTACCCAGAAAACTGTGTAAACCCACCCAATAAATCTCCTTTCACAAAACACACCTATTCTATCAAATCTGTTCCTCTAGAGCACACTAGTATAATAGATTAAGTAAAAATGCTACAGATTCCCTGGCGGTTACAACGGGAGAAACATGAAGGTCCCCAAGTGGTGGCAGGCAGCGGGCCATGTGGAAATAGGCAGCAAAGAGTGGGTCCCATGAGGAGAGACAGAGACATGGATAGGCACACCACAAGACCACACCGCAGGTCTCAGAAGGCGGCTGGTCCCGGGAAAGGAGCCACATGCCCAGCAAGAGACAGGTGGATAGGCACACCATACAGAGTGAGGTTGGATATTTATTTAGTGGGTTATGGAAGGGAAGGGGAGAAAGGAGAAGTTCAGCTTATCTCAGTGGATGGGGGAGGGAGTGGACATGGCTTGTCTCTTAAAGGGACAGAACAGATCATTACATTCTCATCTCTTTTTTATAATAAATAAAAAGGCTGGAGTTTAGGCACAGTAGGTTAAAGGAATTGAGGTGGCAGATTCTCAAGACTGCTTTCTGCTTATTTGTGGGTGTTGTCTTGGGGAAAAACCTGGAAAAACTGGGTGCCGGTCACATCCTGTCATAGCTGGTCTGTTTGTTCCTGTCCAGTGTTTGTGGTATTGAAATGTCTGGTGTCTCTTAAACCTGTTTAAGGTATTGGCAGAACAGAGGACAAAGTTGAGTTTAGAAAAAAATTAGGACCATGGAATTGAGGGAGATGTATCTGACTTGTTTAAGGTAAATCCTTCCATTCAGATTCCTAAAATTCACATGGATTCTCTGGGTTTGTGAAAATAGAAAAGTTAGACATATACATTGTATAAACAGTAGCATAATTATGTCAGAATGACTGTGACAGATATTTTTGCACAATGAAAAGTATTTTTAAGACCATGGAAGACAGCATGAGAGAGAATTTTGATTACTTGTATTTGTCCTCACACCTTTTCTTAGATACATGTGCTGGATCATTGTCTGTCTTTATTTGTGCAGGAATACCCATGATGGCCATAACTTCTAATAAATGTGTAATTTCTGAATCATCCTTTTCTGAGATCAGGGCAATTGCCCCTTGAAAACCTGAATAAGTGTCTATGGTGTGGTGCACATATTTTAATTTTCCAAATTCTGTAAAGTGGAACACATCTATCTGCCAGATCTCATTCCTTTGAGTGTTCTTTGGGTTACTCTCTGCAAGCAGCAGTATTTGGTTATAGAAAGAGCAAGTAGAACATCTCTTAATAATCTTCTTAGCTTGTTGTCATGTAATAGGAAACTCTTTCTTTAAACCTTTGATATTGACATGATGTTTTTCATGAAATTCTGGGGCTTTCACCATACTTCCAATCAATAATTGGTCAGTTTCTGCATTACCTTGTGCTAGAGGACCTGACAGACCCATATGAATGTGTGCTATGTATAGGACAAAGCCTATTACAGATGATGTCTTAAACCTGAATGAATAATGAAGTCAATTATGTATCATCTGGCATAAATTCAGCAGTTTCAATATGCAAGACTTTCTACATATTGTGAATCAGTAACTATATTGATAAGAGATTTTTTTTAAATCCCTTAGTACTATGAGATTAGCATATAACTCTGACTCTGGACAGAATTATAGGGTCTTTGTTCTACCTTACTCAATTCTTTGGATTTGTAACCTGCCTTTCATGATTTATTTGCATCAGTATAGACTCCAGTTATTGGCACAGCACATACAATTTGGGGAAGAACCCAAGTAGTTCTCTTTATAAGGTAAAGTCTATTGCTTTGGGGGTAATTGCTATTTATTTCTCTCAAAAAACTAGCACAAGCTCTTTGCCGTGGTTCCTTGTCTTCTGATACTTTTTTTACTTCATCATTAGTAATAGGCACTATAATCTCTGCTGGGTCTATACCTGCTAATTGACAAAGACTCAATTTTCTTTTTATAATTAATTCAGAGACTTATTCCACATAAGTTTTTAATCTTTTACTTAGATTATGTGGTAAAAAGATCCAATCTAAAATAGTATCTTCCCTCTGCATTAAAATTCCTGTAGGGGAAATTCTGGAAGGCAATATGACAAGAATACAGTTAAGGTCTGGATTCACCCTATGCACATGTGCCTCCTATAATTTCTTCTCAATGATCGTCCATTCTTTTTTTTTTTTTTTTTTTTTTTGCTTCAGCTGTTAATTCTCTGGAACTATTTAAGACTTTGTCACCATCTAAGGTTTTGTTTAAATGAATTATTAGATCAGGTGTAATCCTAACAGCTGGTCATTCACTGGAAATATTTCCTAACAATCTTTGAAAGTCATTAAGAGTCTGCAGCCAATCTCTCCTAATTTGTGCCTGCTGTGTTCTAATTTTCTGTAAACCTATTTTATCACCTAAGTAATTGACAGAATCTTCTCTTTGAATATTTTCAAGAGAAATTTGTAATCCCCATTGAGATAAAACTTTCTTTACTTCTTCAAACATTCTTTCTAAAGTATCTGCATTTAAATCAAAATGTCATCCATGTAATAGTAAATTATAGACTTAGGAAATTGCTTACATATTATTTCTAATGGCTGACTGACAAAGTATTGGCACAAGGTGGGGCCATTTAGCATTCCTTGTGGAAAGATAGTTCATTGGTATCTTCTAGTAAGCTGAAAATTATTATAAGTAGGCACTTTAAAGGCAAATTTTCTCTATTTTTTCTTATAAAGGTGTAGTGAAGAAACAATCCTTTAAATAAATAACTATGAGAGGCCATCCTTTTGGTAATAGAGAAGGCAAAGGAATTCCAGATTGTAGAGGGCCCATAAGTTGAATAACCTTGTTGACAGCTCTTAGATCTGTCACCATTCTCCATTTTCCAGATTTCTTTTTGACAACAAATACAGGAGAATTCCAAGGGCTGGTAGATTCTTCAATATGGTGAGCATCTAGTTAATCTTGTGCCAGCTGTTCTAAAGCCTGCAGCTTTTCTTTTGTTAAATGCCATTGTTTAACCCATATTGGTTTCTCAGTTAACCATTTTAAAGGCAGGACCATTAGTATCCCTGAAAGTTTGACAGTTGCTTTGTGTTCTTGTACAGCCTGAATGGCTGATGACCTTTGTCTATAATACCTTAAAATATTTTCACTAGAAACATAAGTTTTTGGGACTGCAGGAATGTTAATCTGGGTATTCCATTGCTGCAATAGGTCATAATCCCATAAATTCACTGCAATATTAACTACATATGTCCTCAAACTTCCATTTTGTCCTTCTAGCCCTATGCATCCAACCCATCTTGTGTTTTGTTTCACTTTAGATAGGGTTACAATTCCTAGGAATTGGATATCTACCTCTTGAAGAGGCCAATTCAGATATCAAGATTCTGAAGTAATGATATTCATGTCCACACTCATGTCTATCAAGCCCTCAATTATAATGCCATTTATATATACTCTTAGCTTTTGTCTTTGATCATTTGTAGAAGTCTGCCAGAATATACGTTTCCTATTCCCTACTGGAGTTTTTGATTCATCCTCCATATCTATTCTATCATCCAGACCAATGTGATTTTTTACAGTAAGTAGGCAATGGATTTTTAAATGTTCTTGGTGATACATTTTCTTCTCCACAGTGACTTGGAATGATTGAACCACATTCAACATGGGGGCCCTGTCTGTCTTTTGTTGATTTACATTCATTGGTCCAATGTCAACCTTTGCCACACCTCCTACATATGCCTGAAGACTGAGTCGTCCTATTTTTGCCATTCCCAGAGGAGATATTATTCCTAGGAATTCCTTGTCAACAAGCCCTTCTCAGAGGTCCTATTCTACCACAATTACAACATTTGGCATTTTGATGTCTCCTCATACCATTGGAAATTGCTTCTCCTACCCAAGCTTCAGTACTATAGTCAAATGTCTCAACATTCATTGTATGTAAGATCCATTCATCTATTGGTACTGATCTGACCTTTAAAAGCCCAAGGATATTTTGCATTCTAAGTTGACATTTTCAAAAGTCAAAGATTCAATGAGTACACATCTAGCTTCTGTGTCTGTTACTTCTTTTTGTACAGACTTAATCTTTGTATAAAGTCACTAAAGGGTTCTCTCCAACCCTGTTTAATCCTAACACGTAACTTAATTCTCTTTCCTGGTTCCTGAAGCCTATCCCAAGCATTTAAAGCTGCTGTGCTACAAAGGGACAAGGTGTGTTTATCATAAAGAGCCTGGTTCTGAGAATCAAAGTAAAGTCTCTTGCCAAGAATTTGATCTTGGGAAATCTCAAGTCTTTTGCTTTTCCCTGTTCTAAATTTTTTGCTTTATCTCTCAATAACACTTTCAGAGAAACTGTAATCCATATTCTAGAACCACTGAGATTAATTGAAGCCAATCATGTGAGGTAGCCTTGTTGCTTGAAGCCCACGTTTTGACCATTTCCCTAACAAAAGGTGAATGCAGGCCATAAGCCATTATTGCTTGTTAGATTTCTTTTAGATCACTCATACATATTGGTTCCCATGTATATTTCTTGACTACCTTAGGGTACTTAGTGGCAGATGGTCTTTCTGAGATCACGGGATAGGCAGTTAGAATTCTGGGTAAGCCATCCCAGAGTGTGGTATGTATCTATGAGGCGAAATTCTGTCCTTATACCTTTTGTCCTTGCTCATCAATTTTGATAAATTCCTCAACCTTTTCAAATCTTTTTACCACTGCCATTTGTAAAGTCTGGATCTTCTGTCCAGTGTCCTGTTCTAAAGCCCTCATTGAGGATTCCAAGGTATGAAGTCTGTACAGTAAAGATAACATCTCATCCTTGAATGCAATTTTTCAAGGAGAAAATATGAAAAGCAAAGCTAATCCCTAGAATCAAATATAGGGATGTAGAAGGCAAATCACATAAACCTTGCATGGTAATCCATGGTATAAGTAAAAATAAAAAGCTGTTGAACTCTTGCATCATTAAATTATCTGTAATCTTGATATAAATTTAACCTTATAAATCTTACCTGTAATGAGTTGGAGTAGGTGCAATAACCGTTACCAGTCAGTAGGTGTTGCAGTTGTAGCCATGTGGCTGGCTTGAACAGTTCAAATTGGTTTTAGTGCATTAGACACTGAAAAATGTGCTTAAATTAAAAGCAGCTATCCAGTGAAAATCACAGACTGTGCACTCTGTGGAGATCCCTGACTGGACGGCAGCCACACAGGGAAGGCAAGGCAGCAATGCTAACAGAGATACCCAGGCAAGCTCGTGCCCTACCTGTGCTTCCATGGTGCACTGGAAAAGCTGGACCCAGAATAGCTCCGAGACACCATCACTGAGGCCAGAGACTGCTGCAGAGCTGCAGTTTGGGGATGGTCAGTGCCCAAATACCCAAATATACCACGTGGAGCCCTGCAACAGCTGGCTGGAGCCACGGGGAGGGGAGTGGTCCCAAGCCCCATGTTAGGCACCAAGTGTTGTTGGATGTGGGTCAAATAATCCCAGGCTAACTCCAAGATAAACCAATTATATTTTCTTTTTTATAAGGGGCAAACACATAAAACAGGAATGAGAAGTCCAACCTCAGTTGTATGGCGTGGGAACCACACATAGAGAGCAAACTCTGGGTGGACCAGCGTTTTTATCTGGGTACCCAAAAGGTCATGCCCTAACCTGGTCCCACCTCTAAAAGATCATTGGCTGACAGAGATTCCCCATCGCCAGTTAGTGAAACTGTTTGGGAAAGAATTAGGAGGTGTGACCCTGTTGGAAGAGGTGTATCACTGGAAATGTGCTTTGAGATTTCAATAGCCCATACCAGGCCCACCCTCTCTGTTTCTCTCTGCCTCTTTGTTCTATGACAGCTGTCTCAACACGTAAGTTCTCAGCTACTTCTTCAGCACTGTGCCTGATGTCTGCTGCCATGCTTCCTGCCATGATGGTTATAAACTCCCCCTCTAAAATCGTAACCAAGCCTCCAACTAAATGTTTTTTTTTTTTTCTATAAGTTGTATTGGTCATAGTTCACAGCAATAGAAAAGTAGCTAGGATAGCTGGAAAAAACAATGCATAAACATTTTAGACTATTTGTTTGCTGCTCTTGGGGGTTGTGCAGGATACCATCTGAATAGCCAAACTCACCATGTGCCTACAGAATGCCCACATCTTTGGGCCTTGCTGGGTGAGGTTTCTTCCTGTGGCCACCTGACTGGTTTAGCTGGTGTCACCCATTGAGTTACCTCAGATGAGAGCCCTCTCACTTGACCTTGCAGACACATGCAGGACTGCAGACCAGGAATCGGAGCAAAGGTTACATGGAGATGACACGGTGTTTAAGAGGACTTGTTGAGCATGCAGAGGACTTGAGTTTGGCTCCTGGCATCTCAGCAGGTGGCTCACAACGCTCTGTAACTCCTGCTCTGGGGGATGCCCTGACTTCTTATGGCTTCCAAGCGCAATGCACTCATATACACAAACCCATACACACACACACACACACACGGATACACAAGTACCAAAAATAAAACAAGTCAGGTGTGACACACACACACACACACACACACACACACACACGGATACACAAGTAACCAAAAATAAAACAAGTCAGGTGTGATGGCACCCTTTACTCCAAGCACTCAGGAGGCAGAAAAAGCCTGTAATTTCAAGGCCACCCTGATCTACATGGAAAGTTCCAGTCTAGCCAGGGCTACATATAAGACCTTATCTCAAAATAATAATAATAATAATAATAATAATAATAATAATAATAATAATAATAATAATAATAATAATAATATCATTATATTGTTGTTGTTGTTATTACTATCATTATTAGACAGGGTCTCATTATGTAGCACTGGCTATCCTGAAACTTACCACACAGACCAGGCCACCCTGTCTTCCAACTGCTGAGACTAAAGTTGTGCACCACCACGCCCAGCTCAAAATCTTAACTTTAAATTTTTTAAAGTAAAAAAGGAAGGAAGGAAGGAAGGAAGGAAGGAAGGAAGGAAGGAAACTTCTAAAGTCCAGTGCTTACCAAAACATGTTGTTTTTTGTGAAACTTAGATGAAAAAGAAAAATTCAATGAGAGCCCCCTGAACCCCAAACACAAGCGACTGGCCAGACTGGAATGTCAGCCTTTCTGCAGCCTGTCTTGGATCTGAGTGAGGCCGAACATTCCTCCTCATTAGTAAATGTTTGAGATGAAAGTCCCTTTGCTTACCTCCTAATTATCATTTGTTCCGAAGCATCTGCTTCTGGGAGAAGATTAATTAGCCAGCCATTCCTAAAGGACGGATTGAGGGGAATCAACGGCCAAAGAACTAGATGGAGAGATCAACAGTGTGGACATGTTCTTTTCAGAGGGTTGGAGACCAGGCTCAGTTTGGGGGGTGTTACAGACAGTAAGATTTCTCTGTTTTGCGTTCTTCCTAAGTATAAAAGTTCTTGCCTGGTTATAAATATTCAACTTACATCACACCTTCTCTTTGGAAGGCTTCCTTCTGTTTCTTAGTGGATAAATACACAGAAGACATGTTTTACCTATGGCCGTGCATAGAGGCTTCTCAGAGACCTAGCAGAATGGTGGCAAAGGAACCATATGATGGCTTGCTGGTTAAGAGTACCTGCTGCTCTTGCAGAAAAAAATGGTGGCACAGACTCAAAGCCTCCTTATTTTGATTGACTACAGTGGTTCCTATAGATTTATTTGTTTGCTTGTTTGTTGGTTTAGTATGTGTGTGTGCATGTGGGAAGGTATGTGTGTATGTGGAAGTCTGAGGTCAACATTGCTTGTCTTCCTCAATAATTCTAGATCATCTTTTGAGATAGGCTTTCTCAATGAACCTAGAGCTCAACAATTTGAATAGACTGACTAACTAGAGAATTCCAGGGAGCCTTCTGTCTCCCCATTGTTGGTGTGAAGGTACATGTTGCCACACCCAACTTTGTGTGTGTATGTAAGATGCTCAAGTGTGTGTGTGTGTGTGTGTGTGTGTGTGTGTGTGTGTGTGTATGTGTGATTGAGTGCGCCCATCCATGCCTGGAGGCTAGAGGTGAATGTAGGTGTCTTCCTCAATAACTCTCCACTCTATTTTTGAGACAGAGTCTGTCCTAGTTATTTTCATGCCACTGTGATAAACACCATGACCGAAACAACTCAGGAAGGAAAGGGTTTATTTTGTCTTACAGGCTAGAGTGTACCATCTGTGGAAGCCAAGACAAGAACTCAAGGCAGTACCCTGGAGGCAGGAACTGAAGCAGGGACCAAGGAGAACCACGGCTTTGGCTTACTCCCCATGACTTGCTTGTTCATCTATCTTGCTGATAGTACCCAGGACCACTTTCCCAGGGATGGCACCTCCTACAACAGGCTGAGTCCTCCTACATGAATTGTTAAATCAAGAAAATGCCCCCATAGGACTGGAGGAATAGTTTAACAGTTAAGAGTACTTATTGTTGTTCTTTTGGAGGGCCTATGTTCTATTCTCAGAACCTACATGGCAGCTCACAACTGTTCATGACTACAATTCCAGGGAATTTAGCTTCTTCTTCTGACCTCTGAGGGCAACAAGCATGTATGTGGTGCACAGACATACATGTGAGCAAAACTCATACACATAACATAAAGTAAATCAATATAACACAAAATTCCCTGGGTTGATTTGATGAAGTCAATTCTGTTGCTGATGTGCCCTCTACTCAGACATTTCTAGTTTGTGTCCAGTTGACAAAAACTAACCAGCACAGGGTCTCCCACTGAACTTGAGCTCCAAGGAGTCTTCTGCTACTGCCTCCCCAGTATTGGGGTTACAGGTACATGCTACCATACCCAATTGTGTGTGTGTGTGTGTGTGTGTGTGTGTTAGACATGTGTGTGTGTGCTATAAGAAAGCAGGCTGAGAAAGCCTTGTGAACAATCCAATCAGTGGCACTCCTCCACGGACTCTGAATCAGCTCCTGCCTCCAGGTTCTTGCCCTATTTGAATTCCCACCCTGACATCCTTTAGGGATGGAGAATGACCTGAAAGCTGTAAGCTGGCATAAACCCTTTCCTCGCTATGTTGTTTATAGTCATGGCGTTTACCGCAGCAACAGAAAGCTTAAGTTAGATGGTGGGAATGTAGTTCTGATAATACATGCTGGTCATATTTCATCCAAACATTGATATGTATTCAACTAAATGTTTTCATACACACTGAACTTCCAACAGACCAATGAGCTCAGTCTGCATCATCAGGACCACTGTTGTGAGGGGCTTCACTATAGTAAGTCGCTCTAAACAACACCCAATATTGATATGTTTGGAGGTGATTGACAAAGTGCCTGGGACCATCTGCTAAGTCTGCAGGAGATCCTGCCCCTGTAATTGTCCCTGGTATAGTTTTTTTGATCAGTCTGTGCCCACATACACACACATTCATGAGTGTCAAGCTGTTTGTTGCTGTGGAACAATCCTTTTCTACACTATGAATATGTATAACTCTTATTGATTAATAAAAAAAACTGACAGACTGATAGTTGGGCAGGAAGTTAGGAGGGAATGCCAAACTGAGAATGATGGGTAGAAGAAGGGTAGAGTCGAAAGAGATGCCAGGCAGTCACCCAGGAAGCAAGACACACTAGAGGAGTGACCAAATAAACAAAGAATGAGTCTTGTCTCACACACAGAATGGGATAGGGGTAAAAACCACGAATCCCAGGGTAGCATACAGATTAGTAGAAATGGGTTAAGTTGTAAGAGCTAGTCAGTAACAAGCCTGAGCTATTGGCCAAGCTTTTGCAATTAATAGAAGCCATTGTGTGACCTTCTGGAAGCAGCTGCCAGGATGGGAAATACTTCACCTTCAGTTTGTTGTCCACCTCTACTCTGAGCAAAGAACAGAGCCCAACAATACATTAGGTCAATGATCTTGGACCATGTCTGCAGAAGTACTCCTCCTGCCCCTCGGACAAAAATACAAAATCTTTTCCCAGGGCCAGGGAGAAGGCCCAGCAGATAAAGGCACTGGCTGCCCAAGCCTGACAACCCAGATTTGACCCCTGAAACCCATGTAAAAGCTGGATATGGTAGCAGTTGTCTGTGATCCCAGCACTCCTACAGTGAGATAGGAGGCAGAGACGGGGAATCATCTGGAAGTTCATGGGCCAGCAAGCCTGGAAGATGAAACACAGCAACAGAAACTAGAGAGCCAGCCACAAACCAGGTGGAAAGTAAGAACTGACTCACAAAAGTTGTCCTCCAACATACACACACACACACACACACACACACACACACGTAACATGAGGGAGACTACTTGTTGGGTTTTATGTCCTGCTCAGTTCCCCACAGTCGGCAAGCCCCCAAAAAAATCACACAGAGATCTCCATAAGTTATAAAACTGATTGGCCCATTAGCTCAGGCTACTTATTAGCTCTTGTAGCTTATATTAACCCATTGTTCTTATCTATGTTCGTCACATGGCTTGGTACCTTTCTCAGTGGTGCAGCTCACATCTTGCTTCATCAGTGGTCTGGGCAAAACTGCGGAGGGAGCTTCCTGCTTCCCAGAATACTCCCGGTCTCATCACTCCACTTCTACTGCCTGTCTGGTTGACCCACCTATACTTCCTGCCTGGCCAATCAGCATTTATTTAAAACATGATTGACAGAATACAGACAAGTCTCCCACACCACACACATGTGCACAATAACCAAATATTTTCTAGAGCATAATAGTAATAGTAAATGAAAGAAATTTTGTTATTGTTATTTGCTTTTTGTTTTTGTTTCTTTCTGGTTTTATTTTGAGACAGAGTTTCTATGTATAGTTTCTAGCTGACATGGAGCTCACTATATAGACCCAGCTATCCTTATGCTCACAGAGATCTACCTGGTTCTTGAATCTCAAATTCTGGAATTAAAGGTATATGCCACCAGTACCTATGGAATGTATCATTTTTTAGAGGTTTATTTTATTGTTGATTATGTTTGTGTGAGTCTGTGCACATGTGTGCAAGTGTCTGAGGAAGCCAGAAGCAAATATTGATTGTGTGAAGCTAGAGTTCCAGGTGGTTGTGAGCTGCCATCCTGGTGACAAGAATAAAACCTAGAAGCTGAGACAGGAGGACTGCTAGTTTGAGGTCAGTCTGGACAACTCAGCAAGATCCTGTCTTAAAATAAAATCTAAAAGAAACTGGAAGTGTAGCTAAGTAGTAGAGTACTTGCCTAGCTAGCAGGCCTAGGGTTCGATCTTTAAGAAGAAAATAAAATATATATCAGCTTAATCTAAGTCAAGTCAAAATTTCAAAAGCATTCTATAATCAATAGTATCATTTTTGTAATTAGAAACAATAAATTATAAAAATAACATAAAACTTTAAAGTATTTCTGGGTGTGGTGGCACATACCTTTAATCCAAGTACTCGGAAGACAGAGGCAGATAGAATCCTATGAGTTTGAGGCCAGCCTGGTCTTCTCAAAATGATTTCTTAAAATTATTAACCAGAATATTTGTTATTTTATGCCTTGTGTTTGTTTTGTTTTGTTTTTTTGAGACAGGGTTTCTTTTAGTGTGGCCTTGGCTGTCCTGAAACTAGATCCATAGACCAGGCTGGTCCCTAACTCACAGAGATCTGCCTGCCTCTCCCACTGAGTGCTGGGATTGAAGATGTGCACTGCCATCTGACTATTAACTGGGATGTAATTGTGTTATGAGATAATGGTCTTTTATCATGTCACCTTATTATTTTTAATAAATGCTGACTGGCTAGTAGCCAGGCAGGAAGTAGAGGCAGGGCTATCAGGCAGGAAGTAGAGGTGGAGTGATGAGAACAGGAGAATTCTGGGAAGAGGAAAAAAATGCAGTCTGCAGTCATCACCCAGCCGCAGAGGAAGCAAGATGTGACTGCCTCACTGAAAAAGATACCAAGTCACATGGCTAACTCAGACAAGAATTATGGGCTAATGTAAGTTACATAATAGTTAATAAGAAGCCTGAGCTAATAGGTCAATCAGCTTATAATTAATGTAGACCTCTGTGTGCTTCTTTGGGACTGAACGACTGCAGGACTGGGTGGGACAGAAAACTCTGTCAACATAATTGCACAAAATATAAAGTTCCCTCTAGTCCATCTTGCAGAATCCACATTGGCAGGTGCGTGAGTTCCTGCAGACTGTCCTCGGTGTCTACACAAATGCACCTCCACCTTCACTGCTCTATAGCTACCACTGTGTGAGGGAGGGCTCATTTAGTCTATTGACATAGGGGTACAGCGAGGAACTGAGCACGTACAAAAGTGAACGGAGTCATCAATCTGAGCATAACCCATAAACCTGGCAGAATCTGCATCCCTTTCCCCTCCTTGTAACCCCCCCCACACACACACACACATAGTCCCTCAGTGGCGATCTGCCCCCGGTGGGATGCGGCTGGACACCAGGAGTAAATGACCAGTCACCAGTGTATGACCCAGGCTTTGACACTCTGTTCTACCACTGAAAGCCAATAAATACTTAATGCTGTGGCAGGAGAAAGGACACACGGGAGAAGAGGAAAACTCAGTTGAAGAATTGTCTCCATCAGATGGGCCTGTGAGCCTGTCTCTGAGAACACATGCTTTCTCTGCTGATTGGTATGCCCCACCCCACCGTGTGTGTGTGTGTGTGTGTGTGTGTCTGTGTGTCTGTGTGTCTGTATCTGTGTGTGTGTGTCTGTGCGTGCATGCGTGGAGGGCGGGGATCGCTCATGCAGGCGGCCGCCCTTGGCTTATGTTCCTACCCTACCTTCTCTTGCTCTCCTGGGCCCTGGATCCTGGATCCTAGGCATCTAGGGTGGGGGCTGGTGCTTTAATCCCTGCTCTGACCTGGGCAGCAGCCATACCAATGAGGTCCAGTTAGAACAGCACCTGCTCCACACAGTTCATGTACAGAGTAGGGTTGCACAGAGCTAGAGAAATGGCTTGGCTATTAAGAGCCCTGGTTGCTGCCCTTCCAGAGGACCCAGGTTCAATTCCTAGCACCCACAGGTGGCTCATACTATCTGTAACTCCAGGGCCAGATATCTGACATCCTCCTCAAGCATCAGACCTCCAAGGCATGCACAGATACACATTTAGACAAAACACCATTACACATAAAATTAATATAATAAAAACAGAGTAAAGTTTCACATGGCCAGCAGGTTAGGTATTGAAGAAGCTACAGGAGCTCAAGGGACAAAAGACTGCCCAGCATCTGGATGTTGTCGTGTGACTGGAGGCTTCACCTAGCCATTCATTGCAGCTGCTACGGGCTCCAAATGTTCCTGCTGCAACCCAGATGCTGCAGCTGTGGCTTTCACCACCACCACCTGAGGCCCCACCAAGGGCAGGAGCAACAGAGCCTGTTTTCCTATATTTTCAGCTGTCAGTGCCTCTCACAAACAGCAGGCGGGAGAGCCTTGGAAAATGCAGGGCAGTCCTAGTCTCCGCTTCATTGCTCCCAGAATGCAATTCCAAGGATTCACGGAACAGTGGCAGTGATGCTGGCATTCCCCTCCAGGAAGCCCACCCAGTTCCCCTGCACACATGGGCCATCTGGTTGAGGAGGCTTTGCCTAGGCTTCTAGCGCTCTATCCTCCAGGTGGAAATGAGAAGAAACCAGAGCAAAGACTGGAGCCAGGGTGATCCTTGCCTTGGTGCTCGGCAGTGCTTCATACACAACTGCATCTTTGATTTGCCACTCAGGACGATCCACGGCTAGAAAACGGCAATGCTTCGCTTTTGTTACTTTAGCCCCCGTTCAGGAGGGCTTCCTTACATTTTTTTCAATTTTGACTCGACCTACATTTCCTGGGAGACATGGCAGAACAGTTGACTCCAGTGTTACACAAAACAGGACGTTGCATTTCACAGGGTTTTATTATCGCTGGTTCCCATTTGCTCCCAGGGCTCTTCTAAGTCAAATGCTGGCCTTTGAACAAGCCGCAAATTCAGTTGCGATTCAGAGCTATATACCGAAAGCCTGCCACTGGTCTGACCCAGAATAAAGACTTAAAGAAGAAAGAGAGAAGAAAAGAGAAAACCTGCCACCGTCTTCATTCTTAAGTAGCTTACAGTTTTGTCAACGGATGAGGCACAGCATGAGCAACCTCAGGAAACGTTAGGTGCAGCACCCCCTGTCGCGTGACCGTCGGCGACGCGGCTATAAGAAGCATTTCAGAAAGGCAAAGCTGTTTTTAAAGATTTTGCATTTGGAAAGCAAATGGAGGTGGGTGAGGAAGGGAGTGGGGAGGAGGTTGTGGGAGGGAGAGGGGACAATGACAGAACAGGTGAGAAATGAGCAGGTGCAGGGCCAACTATTGGGCCCAGGGGGTAAAGGGGCTTGCCTCACAAGCCTAGTGATCTGAGTCTCATCCCTGAAACCCGTGTGAAGGCAACAGGAGCTGACAGACTCCGTAAAGCTGTCCTCCAGGGCCTGTGAAACAAAGCAACTGGTAAAGTGTTTGCCCCATCACCAGGTCCCACAAAGGTAGAAGGAAACCCTAACTTTCTCCACTCCAGTTTCATCTCCAGATGTTACCACTTTAGGATTTAGCAAGTTCCAGTGAACTTTTTAAAGTTGGTTTTTGCCAGTGCGTTTTTAATCTATATCATCATCATCATCATCATCATCATCATCATTGAGATAGGGCTTCTCTGTGTAGCCCTAGCTGTCCTGGAACTCACTCTGTAGACCAGGTTGGCCTCAAACTTGGAGACCCACCTGCCTCTACCTCCCAAGTGCTGGGATTAAAAGTGTGTGCCTCCACTGCCCAGCTTGCCAGTGTACCAAGTGAAACCAAAACACTGAGTAGACGACTTTGTGGTTTAAGAGTACTCGCTGCTGATGCTGAGGGCCTGGCTAAGGTCCCAGCACCCACAACAGGCAGCTGATCTCTTCCTCTAGCGCCATTCCCAGGGATCCCAACTCCGTCTTCCAGTCTCTGAGACCACCTGCGGGCACACGTGTGCGCACATGTGTGCGCATGAGGTCACACACACACATACACACAGAGGCACAAGCACAGGTATGCACACATACACATAAAACGAAACTGGAAAGGTAAACTTGAAAA
Organism: Myodes glareolus; assembly: GCF_982192425.1. Taxonomy (NCBI): domain Eukaryota; kingdom Metazoa; phylum Chordata; class Mammalia; order Rodentia; family Cricetidae; genus Myodes; species Myodes glareolus. Next base: position 26,622,131 of record NC_142029.1, on the reverse strand, counting down.
CTCAGACTCATATCCAGATGCTTTGGCTTGCCGGTCAATCGCCAATGAGCCACGCTGTGAATTAACTAAGGTGTCTCAGAGAGACGAGGGAAGGGAAAGTGGTGTAGGGGGTTCTTCTGCTTATGTGTTGCTTTTCTTGGTTGAATAAAAAGACTGCCTTAGCCTTTTGTTAGGGCAGACTTAGGCGGAGTAGACATAACTGGACGCTGGGAAGAAGGACAGACAGGCAAATGCCATGATTCTCCTGCCCGAGATGGACGCTGGTTAGCCACAGTCAAGTGGCGATACACATTAATGGAGGTGGGTTAATCAAGATGTGAGAGTTAACCAATAACAGGCTAGAGATAATGGGTCAGGCAGTAATTTAATTAATACAATTTCTGTGTGGTTATTTCAGGGGTTAAGTTAGCTGGGCGGCGGGACGCAGCCTGCCCTTCTTACTACAGGAAAAAAAACCAGAAAGAGTACACCTTCTCCTGGGGATTTGAACAAAGGCTGCAGTGTTAGGATTGCAACAAAGATAACTGCCAGAAATCTGCTACAAATGGCATCAAGAATAATCACCAAAAACTGGAAATGTTCCAAACAGCCAATTAGCTCCCAGATAAAAGATGTGATGTGTCCAGATAGCCACACAGAGGTGTGACCCAGAGACAGAAGGTCTTGGTACGTCTGTCTCTATGACATGTCCCAAAGTGGTGAATCTAGAAAGACAGAAAATAGACTTGTAGTTGTCAGGGGTTCCAAGTAAGAACAGGGACAGACTGCAAACAGACCTGAGGTTTATTTCAGGGATAACAAAGAATATTCTAGAATCAGATGGTGCTGATAGATGCACAAGTCTGTGACTTTACATGTAACATATCCAATCTACTGAGTTTTAGTATTTTTGTGGTATGCAAATTTATATCTCAAAAAGACCACCTGCCCTTTATAGGACAGGGCTACTTGTCTCTTTCATGGTCTCTCTGTGGTCACTCTGTAGCCAAGACTAGCCTTGAATTCCTGCTGCCCCTGCCTCTAGCTTCTGAAAGCTAGGTATGTTAGAGATATGTGCCACCGCACCTGGTCTATGCGGTGCTGGGGACCAAACCCTGTGCAAACTCAGCAAGTTCTCTACAAACTGAGTCACATCCCCAGCCCAGTGAGGAGAATTCTAAAAAGATAAACTGTAGATTGGAGATGGCTTCGCAGGTAAGAGCACTGGCTGGTCTCCAGAGGATCTGGCTTCAGTTCCCAGCACCCACAGAGTGACTCACAGCTGTCTGCAAGTTCTTTTCCGTGAGATCTGATACCCACTTTTGGCCTCTTCAGGCACCAAGCACACATGTGGTGCCCATATGTACATTCAGGCAAAGCACTCACCATACACAGTGAATAAAAGTAATGGGAGGGGGGTGTTAGTCAGATGTGGTGGCAGAGTCGAGCAGATCGCTGTGAGTTTGAGGCTAGCCTGGTCTCTAATCATAGTGAGTACCAGGCCACCCAGGGCTATGTAGAGAGAAAAAACATAAACAAAAAAATCTAACAAAAGATAAGTTGTGGGCTATCTATGTCTGTGCTCTTGAAAACAGAAGAACTAGTCCCCTCTAAAAATGTCACAAAGCGGGGGGACAGCTAGATTCTTCAGTGGGTAAAGGTGCTTGCTGCCAAGCCTGATGACCCGAGTTCAATCCCAGAACCCATGTAAAAAGCCAGAGGTGGTGGTGCACACCTATAACCCCAGACCTGGGGAGGTAGAAACAGACAGATCCCTGGGTCTTGCTGTCCAGCCAGTCCACTCTAACTTGGAGAGCTCCAGGCTGAGAGAGATCGTGTCTCAAAAAAACAAGAGCAGCTGCTGAGGAATGATACTGAGTTTGACCTCTGACCTCCACACTTTGCAAAAGATACGAGAACAACACATGTACACATGCATGTGCAAGCGCACGCCTCCTCACGTTATCGCCCTGACTCATGTCATCTGCTGCTCCCTGCACTGCTCTTTAGACCTTAGACTCCGTAACCATCTCTTGCTCACAATCCACCAAAATAAATAAATACTGAAGGAGCTATTAAAATTATTGGAACTCTCTGGGGGAAAAAAGTATATTTGAAGTAAGTTGCAAATATGGGTAAAAATGCTTTATAGCCAGGCAGTGGTGGCACACCTTTAATCCCAGCACTTGGGAGGCAGAGGCAGGTGGGTCTCTGTGAGTTCCAGGTCAGTCTGGTCTACAGAGTGAGCTCCAGGACAGCCATGGCTACACAGAAAAACTCTGTCTTGATAAGACAACAACAAAGGGGAAAAGAAAGAAAGAAAGAAAGAAAGAAAGAAAGAAAGAAAGAAAGAAAGAAAGAAAGAAAGAGGGAGGGAGGGAGGGAGGGGAGGGAGGGAGGGAGGGAGGGAGGAAGGAAGGAAGGAAGGAAGGAAAGAGGTGTACAGTATACAGTTACTGCCAGTGTATCAGACTACTGAGTCCAGACGAGAATCAAAAACCCACCAACAGAAGCTAGAAAGACGGCCGAGCACTTAAGAGCACTGGCTGTGCTTGCAGAGGACCCAGGTTTGATTCCCAAATGTTGACTTACACAACCATCTATAGCTCCAGTTCTAGGGGTCTGATGTCATATTTTGGCCTCCTTGGGCACCGAATGCACATGGTGCACAGACATACATGCAGGAACACCACCCATACACATAAATAAAAATAAATAAGTCGTAAGAATTCCCTCACAATTTGCTGTAAATGCTGCCAACAGAGAAATAGCATATAACCCTTTCATGTAGAGATCTTTTATGTTAAAATAGCAACAAACCAGGTTTTAGCCCAAAAAGTACATAACCTTAGATAAGGCCATTCCTTTCCCTGAACACTTTCTAGATAGCCCACATCCTTGCTTGGTTGTGCTCGTTCTTCCCCTAAATCACGTACTCTCTCACTCACTCAGTCAGTCAGTCTTTCTCTCACTGAATTTTATTTTCTGTGTATGAATGTTCTGCACATGCATATGTCTGTTTACCACGTGCATTCCGTTCCTGGTGCCCAGAAGGCCTGAGGAGAGAGAGCATCAGGTTAGCTGGAACTGGAGTTACAAATGGCTGTGAGCCACCATGTGGATGCGGAGAATTCAACCCAGGTCCTCTGCAAGAGCGGCAATCACTGAGTCATCTCTCTAGCCACATCACTATTATTTTTAAGGATCCCTAAGAAGTCAACCTGTGGTGGAAAGTCCTTCTGTCTATGCATTGCTTTTTATTGGTTAATGAATAAAGAAGCTGCTTTGGCCTGTGATTGGGCAGAATAGAGCGAGGCAGGAAAACTAAACTGAATGCTGGGAGAAAGTAGGCAGAGTCAGTGAGATGCCATGAGAACCTTGCCAGTAGGCCACAAACCTCATGGTAAAATATAAAATAATAGGAGTGGGTTAATTTAAGAAATAAGAGCTTGCTAGAAATATGCTCGAGTCATTGACCAAACCGTATTGCAAATAATATAATTTCTGAGTGATTATTTCAGGTCTATTCTAGGCAGCCGGAAACAAGCAAGCAGCCTCTGCCAACAAACCTGCCTAGCACCTCCCCCACCCCAGTGTTTAAAATCTATGTTGCAAATGTCCTTCAAGCTAACCATCTTTCTCAGGTCCACATTCATTCTCTGGAATATAAACTTCTGTTTGGGTGGGTCCTGCTCTTAGACCACGTGCTTACAGTGTATATTAAAATATTTTATTAGTTAGCTTAGGATTTCTATTGCTGTCACAAAATCCCATGACCAAAAGCAACTTGGGGAGGAATGCATTTACTTTATCTTACAATTCAATTCTCAGGCCACATTTTATAATCTAGGAAAGACAGTAGAGACAGGAACTAAAGCAGAGGATGTGAAGGAATGTTTCTTTCTGGTTTGCACCCCATGGCTTTCTCAGACTTTTTTGTTTGCTTGTTTGTTTGTTTGTTTGGTTGGTTTTGGGTTTGGGTTTTTGGCTTTCCAAGACAAGGTTTCCTTGTGTGTTTTTGAGACAAAATTTCTCAGGACAGCTCTGTTGGTCCTGGATCGCTTTGAAGACCAGGCTGGCCTTGAGCTCAAAGAAATCCACCCACCTCTGCCTCAGGAGTGCTGGAATTAAAGACGCTCGTCCCACCCCACCTACCACACCCAGCTTCAGCCTTCTTTCTTATACAGCCTAGGGTCACCTGCCCAAGGTTAGCTCCACCCACAGCAAGCTAAGAACCTTTATATCAATCATTAATCAAACAATATACCAGGTCAGGCGTGGTATTATTGGCCATTAAGTCTGGCATTTGGGAAATGGAAATAGAAGAATCTCTGTAAATTTGAACCCAGTCTAGTATACACAGTGAGTAGGAAGAAGGGAGGGAGGGCAAAAGGAGGGAGGAGAGAAATACACAGAAATAAATGAACAAACAGAAACCTTGAGTTGATATTCATCTAAATATATAATCTGATCGGTTTATATATTCAATAAGACATCTTATTGAATGTCTTATTGGTATATATTATGGACAATTATAAAGGAGTCCAGACATACTAAATAAAGGCGAGGCTGCAAAGGGACAGACAAAGCCAGCATTGCCACAGACTCAGTCCTTTCTGCATACCGGTACTCTACATAGTGAGTAGATGCTAAAGGAGCTTGTTTCTAACCGTTCTGAGTCCAGCCAGTGTAAACAGGGCTTAGGAGGATGACTTTTCATGGAAGAGTGCATAGTGCTCTTGCCAAGGAGCAGGGTTTGGTGTTTGGCTCCCGTATGTGGCAGCTCACAAAAGCATCAGCAACTCTGGCTCCCCTGGATCTGACTCCCTCTTCTGGCCTCCTTAGGCACTACAGTCACAAGCAAAGACACATCTGCAAATAATTAAAATTACTTTTAAAGACAGGAGGCTGAAGAGATGGATTGATGGTTAAAAGACCTTATTGTGCCTGCAGAGGTTCCCCAGTTGGTACCCATCACCAATAGGACAGTTTACAACTATCTGCAATTCCATTACCAGGGAGTCAGCATCCTCTCTGTGGGCAGCAGGCCCTGGTGAGGCCCATTTCCATACATGCAGGGAAAACATTCATACATATTGTAAACATTACAGCTTAGATGGAAAGGTATCCTGGCAGTCAGGAGCCAAAGAGAGGTCATACTGCACAATAAATCTCACACAAGAGATTTATTAGGAGGGGAATAAAAACAGGAGTGTGGTTGCCTCTGCTCAGGTGAGAAACAGCAGAGAACAGAAGACAGTCTTTTTTTAATATAGGTTTCTTGGGGGGGTGGAACTTTTCAGGGGTGAAGCTTTCCAGGGTGGGGATTGGTGGGGTTTCAAGTTCAGAACTTGGGCTTTTTACTCTGTAGGGCAGGGGTAGGGTCCAGCTATTAGGGCAGTTAGAGTGTTCTGTGGGTGAAACCTGGCAGTTGGAGGTCCTTGGAGGAGGATCCTGGCCACTCATGTGACTCAAGGGCTTGCACATATAAAGTAAAAGCAAATGCATCTTAAAAAAGAAGACAGAGAACAGTGAATGTTTCCATGGGTTTTTATGGGATATCACATCCTTCCTTTAGTTTGTTTATTTGGTTTTTGAGACAGGGTTCCTCTGTGTAAATAGCCTTGGCTGTCGTGGAACGTGCTTTGTAGAGCAAGCTGGCCTCAAACTCATAGAGATTTGAGAACCTCTACCTCCGGAGTGCTAGGATTAAAGGTGTGTGTGACCACGGCTTGCTTGGTCTACCTAGTTTTTAACTGAAAAGGAGAAAAGCTAACATCCAGTTTTAGACGAAAACAATAGGTAAACTTCGAATAGAAAAAGGATATAGGGGGCTGGAGAGATGGCTCAGTGGTTAAGAGTACTGACTGCTCTTGCAGAGGACCAGGGTTCAATTCCCAGCACCCACATGGCAGCTCACAACTGTCTGAAGAGCCAGTTTCAGGGGATCTGACACCTTCACACCAATGCACATAAAATAAAGTTAAATAAACCATAAAAAATATTTTTTAAAAAAGAAAAAGGATATGGGCTAGAAGTCTACACACACACACACATACACACTGTTTTGTTTTGTTAGTGATTGACAGAATCACTGACACATGTGTAGTGGAGAAGAGACTCCCAGGGGTACACAGATACAGTGCTGTTAACATCCTCAGCATGGACAATCAAGTATTTTCAGGCATTTCCACAGTCAACAGAATGACAATTGGATTTGTGGAGCGGTGACCCAATTCAGTCAAAATTGGTGACCCAATTTTTAACTCATCCAGAGAGTTAAAAAGCACAAATATGTCATAACACTGACAAAAATGAGCAAAGGATAATGTTTGAAGTAAATACCATCAAATACCACAATGGGAAAAAGAAAGAACTCTAAGACTGAAGGAGCCCCAGGAGATTCCAAATCACCTTAATTTTACGGGTGGAAATGGCACTGTGAACAGTTTGAAACTTACCTGATGGTTGGAACTCAGGGTTGTCAGACCTCTCCACCCAGTGACCCAAGGCCTATGTAGTTCATAATGTTAGAGTCAACACTAACTTACCCCAAGGAAAGCTGCCTCTGGTTTAGTGAATATGACTGCGTGTTCCACAGACATCTTGTGGCTTTTACTACCCATTTTTTTAAAAATGTCATGTCTTGGAAAGGGGATCTGGAGAGATGGCTCAGCAGTTAAGAGCACTGGCTGCTCTTTCAGAGGACCTGAGTTCAATTCCTAGTACCCACATGGCAGTTCACTGCTGTCTATATCTCCAGTTCCAGGGGATCCAACAGACATACATGCAGGCAAAACACCAATGCACATAAACTTTAAAAAATCATTTAAAAAGTTTAAAAAGAAAAGAAACTTGTATCTATCATTTTGTGCTGAACTTTTAAGAAATACTTTGCTATTTTTTAAAACAATTCATTTTGTTTTGCTTTGTTTGAGGAAGTGTCTTATGCATCCCAGGCTGGTTTCAAATTCACTTTGTACCTGAGAATAACCTGGAATTTCTTAGCCTTCATCTCCTGAGTACTGGAATTGCAGTGCATTATGATTTACACACACACAGGGATCTGGGAATGCAGCTCAGTTTCAAGATCATTTGCCTGGAATATATAAAGCCCTGGGTTCAATCCCCAACACCTCATATAAATTTAGCATGATGGTATACACCTGTAATCTCAGCATTCAGAAGTTAGGAACAAGTTGGGCATAGTGTTCTCTTTTAATCCCAGCACTCAGGAGGCAGAAACAGGCGACTTTCTGTGAGTTTGAGGCCATCCTGGTCTACAAAATAAGTTCCAAGACACCCAGAGATGTTATACAGAAAATTCATGTCTCAAAAAAAGACAGAAGAAGAAGAAGAAGAAGAAGAAGAAGAAGAAGAAGAAGAAGAAGAAGAAGAAGAAGAGGAGGAGGAGGAGGAGGAGGAGGAGGAGGAGGAGGAGAAGGAGGAGGAGGAGGAGGAGGACGAGAAGGAGAAGAAGAAGAAGTTAGAGGTAGAAGTAGGTCATATTGGGCTACATTGTGAGTAGGAAGGCTGCAGAGACAATATCAGATGCTGTCTCAAGAGAAAAACAAGACAAATTATGATTATATATGCTTATGGGGTACACCATGAGGTTAATAAAAAGGGATAAGTAGGGGGAAGTTTCTGTCCTGCCAGCAGCTCCCAAATAAACACACTGAGGTACATAGTAATTATAAATGCTTGGCCAATAGCTCAGGCTTATTACTAGCTAACATTAAATTAACCCATATTTCTTATCTATGCTTTTCCACATGACTTGGTATCTTTTTTCAGTACTGCTTGTTTATTTTGCTTCTCTCAGCATCTGTTTGTATCTCCAGACTCTGTCCTTCCTCTTCCCAGCATTCCCTGTGTCAGGCTGTATCACCCAATTTTTTCCTGCCGAGCTATTGGCCAATCAGTTTTCTAGTAACAATGAGAGCAATACATACTTACAACATGCAAAGATTGTTCCACAGCAGGAATATGATGTGGAATAGTTAAATTATGCTAATCAGAACCCCATCACTGAAAGTACCATTACTGAGGTGAGAACACTTAAAATCCACTTTCAATAATTGTGGAGTATACAATGTATTATTAGAATCTATAGTTATCATGCCACATAATCTCTTTTAAAATCTGTGTATTTCACACAAATGCTCCTTGTACAACTTTTGATTACTAGAAATATAAAAATAAAACATTAAATACATAGCGATTATGTGGCCATCTTTTGTTCCCACTTCTTTTATTGATTGCTCTGTGAATATCCCCAGAGCATCAGGTTAATGGTTCACTCTTTTCCTGGGTCCTTTCATTCTCCAGCCTTCGGCACTGAGTTTGGTACCCAGCAGGACCTCAATAAATACAAGTTGAATGTATTAATTAGTAAGACCTATTATAGCTCAATGTATCTTGTCTGGTGGCACATTGAGATTGATTCCAGCTTTGTCACGATTACAGATAATGCCACAGTTAATGTTCTTTGATGAATCTTCTTATTATTGCCTTATGATAAATTCCTCAAGGTAGAATTAGAAGATCAAAGGCTTTGGATATACATCACCAAATTGTCCTTCAGAAAAATGATTCCATCCCCCAACTCCTTGCCAGTATTTCCTTCCATTCCCATCTTTCATCCTTTAGTTTGCTTAAAAAACAAAGAAAAACCAAAAAAAAAAAAAGACATTTCCCCTTTGGGACTGAAGCTAATACCGGCAAACCATTTCAGAAGCCTGCTGTCCAGTTTGACTGAACAAAACCAGTTTTGAATGTTCTGTTTCTGTATTGTATTAAACTGTACCAGCAATTTATCTAAAGGTGAAAGGTTACTAAAGCCATTGTGAAATCACTTATATTTCTTGGATATGCTCTGCTTCCTGAGTTCAATAAGGAGAAGCATGTGGTTGCTTTGCTTTTTGGTTTTGTTTTGTGTTTGTTTTTACTTGAGAGCAAGTGAACCAAGACTGACTGTCACACATCTATTGTGGGATGAAGGGTGTGGGAAGCAGAGTGATAAGGCATGGAAACCACAGCCTCAGAGTGCAGAGCAAAAAGCTAAATACTCAACAGCAGACTGGGACCTGAAAGCATAGTGTTAAGGTGGTGGTGGGAAGTTTATTAAAATGAAAATGGTAGTTACCTGTGGGGGGCACAGTCCTTGAGAGGTGGAGGCAGGAGGATCAGGAGTTCAAAATCATCTTCTGGCTACAGAAAAGCTTAGGGGCTGGGGGCTGGAGGGTTGGCTCAGTGCTTAAGGACACTTGTCACTCTTGAACTGGACCAGGATTCAGTTCCCATCACCCACTGTCTTAACTGGCTCAGTTCCCAAGACCTACAGTGTGGTTCACAATCAGCTCCTTCTTCTGTCCACCGGGGGGTACCAGGCACGAATGTGGTACATATACATACAGGCAGGCAAAGCACTCATACACATAAAATTAAAATAGAGTTAGAAGCTAGCCTGGAATACAGGAGATCCTGTCTCAAGAAAAGAAAAGAAAACCAACAAATAAATAATAGTAAATGAAAGTAAAAGTGACCTCCGTGGAACACCTCCGAATAGTTTCCTAGATGGAAGGAAGCTGTCCATGGACATAAAAGGTGAGAGGAAGGGGCCTAAGTGATGGTTCACTCAGTAAAGTGCCTGCCACACAAACATGAGAACCTGAGTTCAGATCCTCACATAGAAGTTGCCAGGTAGTGCTTGTCTCCAACCCTCAACTTAAGAAAGGCTGAAACAGAAGGATCCTTGGGACCAGTCTAGCCAATCAGCAAGCTGCCAACTCAGTGAGTGAGGCACTGTCTTGGAAAATAAGGTGGAGGGGAATCAAGATGTATGCTGTGAACCTTTAGCCTACACACACACACACACACACACACACACACACACACACACACACGCACGATGAGAGAAGCATCATGCCCAGACCAGTGTCACACACTGAGCGGTGCAAATAGGTTCATAAAGAAGGGAAGAGCGTTCTCCCTCCTTCTGCTCCTCATGTGGGCCTTGGGAGCTCAGTCCAGTGCTCCAGTGTGGGTCTCTGTCTCTATCTCCATCCATCGCCAGATGAAGCTTCTATGGTGATATGCAAGATATTCATCAGTGTGGCTATAGGATAGGGCCACTTCAGGCTCCCTCTCCTCAGCTGCCCAAGGAACTAGCTGGGGACATCTCCATGGACACCTGGGAACCCCTCTAGAGTCAAGTCTCTTGCCAACCCTAAAATGACTTCCTTAATTAAGATATCTTCTTCCCTGCTCCCATATCCACCCTTCCTCCATCCCAACCATCCCATTCCCCCAGGGTCTCCCCATCCTCCCCTCCTCACTTTTCTCTCCCCATGTCCCCTTACCCCCCAACCAAGATCCCAATTTTTGTCTGACAATCTAGTCTACTTCCAATATCCATGAGGATAACTATATGTTTTTCTTTGGGTTCACCTTCTTATTTAGGTTCTCTAGGACCACGAATTATAGGCTCACTGACCTTTATTTATGGCTAGAATCCACTTGTGAGTGAGTACATACCATATTGATCTTTTTGGGTCTGGGTTACCTCACTCAGAATAGTGTTTTCTATTTCCATCCTTCTGAGGAGCAGAAGGAGGGAGAACATGAGCAAGGAAGTCAAGACCGTGAGGGGTGCGCCCACCCACTGAGACAGTGGGGTTGATCTAATGGGAACTCACCAAGGCCAGCTGGATTGGGACTGAAAAAGCATGGGATCAAACCAGACTCTCTGAACGTGGCGGACAATGAGGGCTGACTGAGAAGCCAAGGACAATGGCACTGGGTTTTGATCCTATTGCATGACTTTGTGGGAGCCTACTCTGTTTGGTTGTGCACCTTCCTGGACCTGGATGGAGGGGGGAGGACCTTGGACTTCCCACAGGGCAGAGAACCCTGACTGCTCTTTGGACTGGAATGGGAGGGGGAGGGGAGTGGGAGGAGAGGGAAATGAGAGGTAGGGAGGAGGCAGAAATTTTTTAATAATAAAAAAAGAGGAAAAAAAGAAAAAGAATTTAAAAAATTATGTCACTACCAATAATGGGAAAATAGGAAATAATGAAAATAAAAAACATGAAAAAATTTAAGAACAAAGAAGGGAAGAGTGAAGGAAGAAGAAGTGTAAGGGAGTAAAAGGAAGGAAGGAAGGAAGAGGGTAGACAGAGAGGACGGAAGTATAAAAGGAAAAAGAGTGGGAGAAAGGAATTCAGGATGGCCTGGGGCACCCCTGAACCCCAACTCTAGAAGACGAGATGACTTCCAGCCCTGCCACACTGTGAGCACAAGTGGAAACCCAGTATAGCGTTTCTCCTGGCACATAGCACGCACAGAAAGCATCACGTTTCAAAATAGGCTTTATGTATGAGATGTTTCATATAGCCCTCCCTAATATTATAAGCAGATGTGCTCTGTTTATTAAATTTACAAATAGCAAAGTCCTAGTATAAGGATATCCCTGGGACAGACGGCTATTCTTTGGCAGAATGCCAACTAGCAGTTTCCTGGTGTGGTCTGTTCTTCTCCTTTGGAACCTCACTGTATCAGGCTATATCTGGATTATTTTAATATGCCCCAGGTCTGCAACTTATTGTCTAACCCAGTGGTTCTCAACCTTCCTAATGCTGTGACCCTTTAATCCAGTTCTTCATGTTGTGGTGACCCTCAATCATAAAATTATTTTTGTTGCTACTTCATAACTGTAATTTTGCTTCTGTTATGCATCATGATATAAATACTTTTGGAGATAAAGGTTTTGCCAAAGGGACCATGACCCATGGGTTGAAAACTGCTTGTTTGATTATTCCAAAAGACTACACGTCTGCAAAATCATCCGAATGTCTAAGATCCTAATTCGTACCCCCTGCAAAAAAAAAAAAAATCAAGTGAAAACAATTATATAGTACAGAGATGAGTCTGCAGGCAAAGGAACTTGTTACAAGCCTGGTCGCCTCAGTTCCAGAACCTACATCAGGGTTGAAGGAGAGAAACAGCTGAACTGAGTTCATTCTGGCCTCCCATGTACACCATGGCACAATGCATTCCCACAGTAACAACAAAAACTTTTAAAAGCTCTCTCTCTCTCTCTCTGCCTCTCTCTCTCTCTCTCTCTGTCTCTCTCTGTCTCTCTCTCTCTCTCTCTCTCTCTCTCTCTCTGTCTCTCTCTCTCTCTCTCTCTCTGTGTGTGTGTGTGTGTGTGTGTGTGTGTATGCATGCGTGTGTGTGCGCACGGGTGCATGTGTTTGCACGTATGTGTTATATGAGGGGATGTTTCCACATGTGGATATTTATTGATTCTGAGTTAATCCTTTTGAAATAACCCAACTTGCTTCTATCTCAGCAGTTATTAGATGAGAGAGACCCTGAAGGCAGTCCCAAGTCCCTACCAGCAATGATCCCTTTTATCATGGGAGAGAACAGTCTGCTCTCCTGAAACCTGGCTACCTTGTGGCTGATGGACTGCAGACCGTAGCTGTGTGATCAGTTTCAGCTTGGTTTTCGTTTGAAGGAAGAAACAGTCGGGAGACCAAGAGTTTTCTTGCTTTTAAAAGAACAAGTTTGGCCAACCTAACTGTTGTGTTGATATTCCCGTCTACTCTAGCTGCTGCTAGAAGTCATATACAGGGTCGGTCACGCGTGCTCTTGGGCTGCAGCGTGGACCACGTGTGCTTTTCTAATGGAGACTTGGACTCCTGGGAGACCAGCCGCTCTTGTAGGCTTTGTGGGGACGAAGAGCGGAGCTTCTCCCAGCATGCTCTCCTCTCCTGCCCATCTCTCACCATCCCTGTTCCTTTGAAGTCACCTGTCACAGGGATCAGGTGGTTGTGCCGGAAGAGACAGGAAGACACCCAGGCGGGACAGTCAGTATCCAGGAGCAGAAGCTGATGCTGCAGGGTGGAAGACTGAGCGGCAGCCAGCTAGGAAGAGTGACGCCAGCATCCGACTTCTCTTGGAATCCGCTGTGGTCTCTTGAGCACCACATTACAATCCATCCTTCCTCCGTGGCTCTGACTACCCTTTCTTCCTTACAGACCTGGCTCCTGAAAATATTACCCAGTCAAACCCCTTCATGTAAATCTGAGTCCCAGAGTCTGGATTTCTTGCGGCTGTAGTTCTGTTCCTGTAGGTACCTTCCTATGGTGCACTCTGAGGCTCAGGGCGTAGTGGATGGTTTAGATGTGTGAATTTGTGTTAAGTCCAGTGTCGTAGTGTCGTAGTTAAAAACATGGTGGAGAGACCATGAAACGAAGAGATAGCTAGTAATTAAGATCTCTTGTTGCTCTTCCAGGGAACTGGAGTTTGGTTCCTAGCATTCAAGTTGGGTAGTTCATAACCACCTTTAACTCCAGTTCTGGAATATCTAATGCCCTATTCTGACCTCTGTGACCCTCCACACTAAAATAAAACAAAACAACAAACAAAGCATGGAGGGGCCATTCTCTGGGAGGTGTCTACAGAGTAAAGAGTGAACTTATTTTCACTGACTCACAGGTCTTTTGGCTTGAGCTCCCCTCAACACCAGTCCATTTATTTCAGAAATAGATATGTGATATTGGGATGTAGCTCAGTTAGTAAAATATGTGTCTAGAATTCACCAAACCCTGGGTTTGATCCCCAGCACCTCCTAAAACCAGAAGTGTGGCACGTGTCTATAATCGCAAAATTCAGGAGGTGGAGACAGGAGGATCAGAAATTCAAGGACATCCTGGACTATAAAGTTTGAGGCCAGCTTGGGCAACAAAAAAACCCTGCCAAGAGAAGGGGCAGGAGGAAGGAGGGAGGTGAAAAGGGAGGCTGAGGAGAGATACATGAGGTGTGTTGTAGCATGAATTCTAATTGGTATTAATAAAAACCCGGAGTTAGATACTAGGGGGTGAAAGCTGAGAGATCAGAGAAGCAGAGTGGCCAGTCACTAGAGAGACCTTTTACCTCTGTCAATGCTCAGACCAAAGGGGTGACCCTGTCCTCAGACTGAGTCCTCAGAGGGCGTTCTCTGACAACATCCTCAGACTGCATATCCCAGCTGCAATGAGCTCCTGTCTCCTCCTGCCTTACATTCCTCTCTCTTCCCAGCCATATCACTTTCAGTCTCCACCTCCCTAGTGCTGGAATTAAAGGCATGTGATTCCAAGTGCTGAGATCACCTTTGTGTGAGCTGTTTCTCTTTTAGACTAGATCAATGTTGTGTAGCCCAAGATGACCTTGAACTAACAGAGATCTAGCTCCCTCTGTCCCTAGGGATTAAAAGTGTATGCTACCACTGCCTGGTCTCTAGTGGCTTAGCTCTGCACTCTGATCTTCAGGCAAGCTGTGTTTGCTAAAACACAAGCAAAACATTACTACAGTGTGCTTTCTCTGTCCTTAGCCCAGTCATAGATATTAAAAGCACATCTGATTGAATGATAGGCAATGTTTGGTAGGAGCCAAAGGGCTATCTCATCAAGGGAGAGTGCTTGCCACCAAGCTTGACGACCTGAGTTTAATCTCTGGGATAAACATGGGGGAAGGAGAAAACAGACCCCTCAAGTTATTCTCTGAATTGTACGTGTGCATTGTGATATATGTGTGTGCATACTCATACATAGGCACGCAGTAGATAATGTAAAAAAATGAAAAAATCTTTAAAAATACAAAATCTATACACTATCATTTACCTACATACCAATTATCTGTCTAACCATTATCTGTCTAGCTAGTCATCATATCTATCATCTGTCTGTCTATCATCTATCTGTCTTTCTGTCTGCCCACTCTCTATTATCTGTCTATCCCCTATCCGTGTGTCTTCTGTTGATAATTTTTTTTATCTATTATCTATCACCTATTTGTTTTATGACCAGGACACTCAAATATTCCGTTTATCACACCTCATGTCCCTTGCCCAATCAGAGCTTGGCTTCTTCCTGTCCTGTTTCCACATCCTATCACTGTGCTCTGTCCTTAACTCTCCTGACTGCAAACATCCTCTAGTGTTTTACTGCTAGATGGTTCTAGTGGTCTTCTTATGCCTCTGTGGAATCCAAGAACAACAACAAAAGCCCCACAGTCCTCTTTACCCTCCATCTACAGCCTCTACACAATTTAGGTTCCACTGTCCCATCTTAAGAGAAACTGCAGTCTCAACCTTCTTGGTGTCTATCTGTTTTTGGTCTCTGTAAAGAGCACAATAGCATGTGTAGGTGTAGGCACACACACACACACACACACACACACCTTTGTCACTTTTCTTCTTCATTGGTGTCAGTCTATTTTGGTCTCTGTAGAGAACACAATAGCATGTGTAGGTGTAGACACACCACCACACACACCCACCCACACACACACACACACCTTTGTCACTTTGCTTCTTCATACTTAGTTCATTATCTAGTCCACAAGCCAATGCTAGAATAAGCTATTATATAGTTACAAGGGGTAGACTAGGCTGAGACTGTCTCATTAAGTCAGCCATGAGTGAGGATGCATCACCTGGATAGAGATGTTCCCAGCAACCTCCACAGGTGGTTACTCTCCCAGTGTCCCTAAGCCTCTCCTTCTAATGTCCTCTTGATCACTCACCTTTGCCGTTCTGCTTCTCGGTGTCCTTCAGCTCCCAGCAAGTCCTTGTCCATCCGTCTCTATTTGCCCCCTGTTCTTCACCCTTCATTTCCTCAGTCATTTTCTGGAAGGCCCTTGGTGGCCTCTGGTCTCATGCCTGCCTTGCCTCTGTCTTTCTCCCTGTGGTTGGTTCCACACTGTCACCAGTGTATCTTGCTGGTCATGATGTGCCCACACTTCTCCAGATTCCAAAAAGGAATGGCAGAAAGGGGCTGTGGTGAAGTATATAGCAGTCTTTACAGGGTGCACTCAACTCAGAATGGCAGGCAGAGCCCTGCGTGGCATAGACTCAGCCCTGTCGCATGGTGAGCATGTTGTTCATGGTCTAAGCAGGCATGTTTTCATCAAACATGAAACTTGCTGTGGTGGTTTGAATGAAAATACTCCCCATGGGCTTATGTGTTTGAACACTTGGTCCCATTGTTTGGGGGAACCATGCACGGAGACAGACTCCTGCAGAAAGTACATCACTGGGGGTGGGTTTTGAGAGTATAGCTCCACCCTGCTTTCAGCTCTCCTCTGCTTTCTATGTGCTGTGTTGGTGAAGGTGTGATCTCTCAGTTTCTTGCTCAGGCTGCCTGCTTCTGTGCCATCCCCACCGTTATGGGCTTTCCCTTTAGAACCATGAGCCCAAACCAAACTCTGCTTTAAGTTGCTTCCTGCCTTAGTATTTTATCATATTCAAAGAAAGTCAGTGCTGGAGAGATGGCTCAGTGGTTAAGAGTATATACAGCTCCTGAGTACCTGAGTTTGATTCCCAGAGTCCACATTAGGCAGTTTATAACTGTCTGTAACCCCAGCTCCAGGGGATTCTGACACATCTGACATCTGTGGAAACTTCCATGCATGTGCATATAGCACCAACCTCCCACATACACATAACTAAAATAATTTTAAAAAGAAAAAGTTAAGCAACTAACACCCTTGCCTTGAGAGTACAGAAAAATGCAGACATATTCACAGGGCAGTGGGCTATATTTTGTAATTCTTTAAACTTTTTATTACATTTGTTTATTGTAGGATGAGAGGTATGGAGGTCAGAGGACACTTTTCAGGAATTGATTTTCTCTTTACACCATGGGGGTCCCCAGGATCAAACCCTGGCCATCAGTCTTGGCAGCAAGGCCACTTAACCACAGGACCAGCTTTCCAGCCCATGTCTAGAATTCTTCAGGCAATATTTCCGAGACCTACAGGATTTTAAGGAACCAGATATGCCAGGTGAAGCTCAGCGGATATGTGTGTGCCTCAGAATTGTGAGCAATTATGATGAGCTTCCCAAATGTGGGGTCTCTGCACCTTTATCACCTGGTTCTCCAGGAAGAGATGATGCAAACCCGGAACAGGGAGGACCTGCATTGGGATGAGAAGCCAACAGAGCTTGGCTAGAAAGCCTCTGTTTGATGGCAGTTGAAGTCTCCGGAAGGCATGCCCAGCACTTTGCTTGCCTCCCCCCTCCCGCCTCCAGTCCTACCAGACCCTCGTTGCAATCTGGGAATATTCATCTCCATGGAGATTTCATCTGCAGAGAAGAGTTTCCATCTCCCTAACATTCTTTAAGTGAATAACCAGGCTTAATTTCAGACTGGCCGAGAAATGTTTCTTCTTATAGATGCTGATAGGCTCTGTTATACAACTGGGGAGATTTTCCCAAAAATTACAACTAAAATACCGTGCTGGCTAGATTTATGTCAACTTGACATAAACTATAATCATTTAAGAGGGGGTAATCTTGATTGAGGAAATGTCTTCAAAAGATTGGGCTGTGGACCAGCCTATAAAGCATTTTCTTAATTACTGACTGATGGGGGAGGACCCAGTCCATTGTAGATGGGGTCACCCCTGGGCTGGTGGTCCTGGGTTCTATAAGAACACAGGCTGAGCAAGCCATGAGGAGCAAGCCAGTAAGCTGCACTTCTCTATAGCCTCTGAATCAGCTCCTCCCCTGAGGTTCCTGCCCTGTTTGAGTTCCTGTCCCTACTTCCTTCAGCGATGGACTATGGTGTGGGAGTGTGAGCTGAATAAACCCTTTTTTGCCCTGTTGTGTGATATTTTACTCTTTTGGCTTTTGTGTGTGTGTGTGTGTGTGTGTGTGTGAGAGAGAGAGAGAGAGAGAGAGAGAGAGAGAGAGAGAGAGAGAGAGAGAGAGAATCCACTACCCAGCTCCCAAATAAATCACACACAAAGGCTTATTATTAGTTATAAATGTCTGGCCTTAGCTTGACTTGTTTCTAGTCAGTTTTTCTTATCTTCAATTATCCCCACTACCTTTTGCCTCTGGGCTTTTATCTGTCTCACTTCTGTATGTCTTACTTTCCTTCTTATTCTGTGGCTGGCTGGGTGGTGGGGTGGCTGCTCCCTAGTTTCCTCCTCTCCTTGCTCTCTTTTTTCTCATTTCTCCTGCAATTTATATTCTCTCTGCCAGCCCTGCCTATCCTTGCTCCTCTCTCACTTTTGGCCATTCAGCTCTTTATTAGGACCATTAGGAATTTTAGATAGGCAAAGAATCGCAGCTTCAGTGTTAAACAAACGCAGCATAAAAGAAGGAAACACACCTGAAAATAATATTCCCCAACACACCCTAGCTTGCTCTCCGTGGTGTTTCATCACAGCAATGGAAACCCTGGGACAAATAGATTGACAACACACACACCCACAACAATATGGCAAAGTGACAGTGTCAACTGCCTGTAAAGGGACCTAGATTCTTTTAAAAGATTTTAAATTTTTAAATTTTATTTTATGTGCATGAATGATTTGCATGCCTGTGCACCATGGATGTACCCTCAGATGTCAGAAGAGGATGATAGGTTCCCTGGAACTGGAGTTACAGGTGGTTGTAAGCCTCCATGTGGGTGCTGGGCATCAAACCTGGGTCCTTTAGAAGAGCAGCTCATGTTCTTAACTCGTGAGTCATTTCTCCAGACTTCGACTGTTTAAATCTCTGAAGGCAAAGTGTTGAAATGAAAAGTTTTCAATCTTCATTTAGTAAGGATTTAGAAAGATTTAGAACCTTCCTATTTAGAAGTTTTATGATAATTATATTTTTGTCAGTTTGAACATAAATATCTCAGTTCAAAAATTTCTGAGACCCCAGGAACAATTTTTTTCAGGGGGATTCTACAGTCAGGCTGATTCCTTCTCCTGTGAGTACTGGATTCAGAACATCCTCTCCTCAGAGCCTCTGATGAATTGTGAACAAAAACAAGAGTGATGATTAATATCCTGAGTGTACTGGCTAATATAACCTTTTGAAAGGTTGTCATGCTGGTGTGACACAGAGTAGCATCTATGAAGTGTCTTTGCCTACAAGTCAAACCTGAACCAAACCAACTGATTCAATTTCAAGTTTACATAGGAGGATGGAACACCAAAAGAAATTGTACCATAACTCAGCAACACCTAGGTCTAGAATATGGAACATCTACACAACTCAAAGCTATAGAAAAAAATGAAAATGGGCTGCTCCAGGTGTTTAGATAAGCATACTAAAAAGACATAGCAAACAGGGCAGAGGTCTATGTGGTTCAGTCAGGAGAGCATTTTCTTGGAAGACTGGAAGAATGGCACCTGAACATTCAGCAAAAAACATTCACATAAAGCCTAAGAAAGTATTAAAAAAAAAACAAAACAAAAGAGGGCTTCTAGACCCACAAAAATGGGAGCCAAGCACAGCTTCTTGGTAGCCACAGTTTTTCAGATAGACTCTGTTTGCTGGCAGTAAGCAGAGGCACAGCTCCTTTAAGAGAAGTCTTCCTGACTCAGCGGAGCTAGGGCAGTGTGCATGGCTCTCAGAGGCTGCGGTCGTGCCTCTGCTTTGTGGGCTGGACAGAGCCAACAGGTAGGGCCACAGAGTTGGTCCTAGACATGCCTGCTTATCATTTAAAAGAAATAAAGTGCTCCTGGTCAGAAAATAATTACAGATACACACGCAATAAAGACAAATTCAGATAAAAAAAACCTTCTAAATGTGTCACAGTATTGGTTGTATGTAGGCTTGAGAGAAGAAAAAGAATATAGACAGTTATAATATAAAAGAATACAGACAGTCATAGATTAAAGGAGTAAAGATAATAAAATAAATATTAAATTCGTAGTAAAAGTAATAGAGTAAGAAAAATCAGTCACGTAAAGACAGAATACACACAGAGAGTTTGGATTATGTATGTTTTTGTGTTTTCTTTGAATTTTTGACTGTGATTGAGCTAAGTACAGAGAGACATTTCATTGTATGAGTTGCTAAACTAAACAAAATTGTATGTTTTAAAGGTAACTTGACTTCAAAATTTGGGTCTAAGGATATGTTGCTTTGGAAAAGAGGCTCTGCTTTTGTTTCCATAGAGGATAGAAAGTTGTGGCTAATATGGTTTGATCAAACAAGACCCTCTGGAGTGATAGCCTAGGTTATCCAATATCCAGCTTTAGGACTGCTGGCTAAGATGGACCTACCACACAGGATACCTCATGAAAGACCTGATTAACAGCATCCCCAATCAGGAGGAAGTAGTCTAGAGAACAATGCCCAAATTCCCTAAATGATTGTTTATAAATGTTTGTTTACATTTAAAGAAGGATATGCCATAGAAATGAATACTTTGCACTGGTGTAGGTCTTAGTTTATTGATACAAATTCAAGGTCAATTTTGTTATATGTTTATTTCTGCTTTTGATTAAAGTATTGTGTTTTTGCAGCTTATTTAAAAATGTAAAGTACAGTTAAGAAATACAGATCAATAGTCATCTATAATAAATAGTCAAGCTTGTAGTCAAATTAGTTAGGTTTTCCATATGTACAGGGTTTTATTTAAGATAGATATTCTTCAAATCTTTCAAAGATGTACAAAATATGGCATTTAAAATATTTTAAGAATTTAGGACTTTTCATGACAATGGGACACATCTGCTCCCGGCAATACCAATTTGCTTCAAGAGGATGATGGGCATCGAAGAAGCTCCTTATGGAGTTTGTTAGCCATCTGGGCAAGAAACTGCTCTTGCCTGGACTGCTTGATGAAATGCTGTATGAACTGGACATGCAGGATCCACAGAAAAGTGACTGCTAAACTTTCCAAAAGACAGTATGGTCTTTCAGGGTTCCTGCTTCACAGAGAAAACTTCCAGACATTCTGCAGGACATAGAAGAATGCAACTAATGAACTTTGCCATTACAAGGCTGAACAGATCTTCAAATTTCCTGCTTCATGAGAATGTCTACTGAATCTTGTGGGTCTTCAGGCTGAAGATGGATGCCCCAATGTTACAGAAGAATTTTGGGTGACTGTCCAGGCAGCAAGACGTCTCTGTTAATTCTAGAGTTTTGGAAGTTTGTTACAATGCAACTTGTAAGTATAGGTAATATTAATTCTTTGATGGAATTGAAGAAAGTTATAATTATAAAAGATGGATTAGATATAAAACTTTAGACTCACACAGATAGGATAGATGGTAGAGTATTTTCCTTAATTTATCAAATGTAAACGGACTAAATATTATAACTATAATTCTTTCTTGATAACTGTTTTGTTGTATATAATCTTGCTATGTTAAAGTTAAAATTTTCCTTTTTATTTAAACAGAAAAGGGGAGGTGATATGGGATTTCCCTCTGTATGCTGTGAATATGTTTTATTATCTATGGTTAATAAAGAAGCTGATTTGGGCCTGTGACTGGGTAGAATAATGCTACATGGGAAAACTAAACTGAATTCTGAGAAAAAGAAGATGGAGTCAGAGGGATGCCATGTAGCTGCCAAAGGAGAAGGATGCTTGCTGGAACCTTCCAGAAACTTGATGGTAGGCCACGACTTTGTGGTGATGCACAGATTAATAGAGATGGATTAATTCAAGATGTAAGAGCTAGTTAGAAATATGCATAAGCTAATAGGCCAAGCAGTGTTTTAATTAATACAGTTTCCATGTGATCATTTCAGGTCTGGGTGGCCAGGAAATGAACAAGAAGCCTCCAGCTACAACTGGAAGCCTTGGCTTCATACCCAGCACCACATAAATCAGACATGGTAGTACATGCCTGCAATCCCAGCAGTTGGGAGATGGTGGCAGGAATATCAGAAGTTCAAGGCCATCCCCAGCTACATAGTGACTTGAAATAAGTTCTTCCAGTCAGCTTGGAACACATGAGAAAGAAAATAGAAAGAAAAGAAGGCAGGCAGGAAGGCAGATAAAAGGAAGTGGGGAAACAAATCTAATGTTTGACATTAAAAAAAAAATAATTTGGGCACTCCCAGTGTCACACAAAGAGATGCATGAACAGATGAAAGTAACCCAGCAAGGTACTTTACTTTCACTCCGTGACCCAAACCATGCAGGTGGACGTTTATTTTGTTTTTACCCAAAAGTGGAGTGACAACACTGCCTCACCTCACTGATGGGGCTCAAAGTCACATTCTGACTTGATTGGTTAGTTCAGAATTGGTGCAAAGGGAAAGGGTGTGATACAGAGTTCAGTCTCAGAGACTTCTGAGTCCAGGGTTTGGGTGAACAGGCATTGAACAAGAGCTTCATGAGACAGGGGAGGTGCAGAAACTATCAGCGTGTGACGGGCTAGGAAGCATGTGTGGTGAGGAAATGAAGAAGTACCTGGGGGTTGATGTAAAATACACCTGCAATCCTAGTGCTTGGGATACTGAGGCAGGAGGATTGCAAATTTGAGGCTATTCTGAGTTGTTTTTTAATGAATTCTGAGTCAGCCTGGACTACCTAGAGAGACCTTGGCTAAAACAAAACAAAATAAAAACAAAACAAAGAAAAATCTAGGACATGCATAAATGAATGAAAAATAAAAGATATGTGTACCGAGTTGTAATATTTTGAGGTTGTTGGAGTTGGGTGATTAGGTTCCTTTTTATAATTTTACATTTTATAATTCTGTTTACTTTTGTTACACATTTCCAAAATTTTATAGCAACACACTATAAACCTACCCCTAGCGAAATAGTAACTAATGGAGTAGAACAGGGCTCACATTTGTAGAAAAAAGTGAGCATATGTCTACTTTGTATATGCAGAGATTGTGCTCAAGAGAAGTTAGTTAAAACAGCAACATTGTCTTAAACTAGTTAATCCCAGCACTCAGGAGGCAGAGGTAGGAGGATCTCTCTGAGTCTGAGACTGGCCTGGTCCATATAGCAAATTCCAGGACAATCAGAGCTATATAACAGAGAGACCTGAATCAAATCAATAAAAAAAATAAAACAAAGGAAAAAAAGAGAGATATTTAGAGAAAGGAACTAGGAGTTTGGGACAAGGGACAAGGATAGAGAGAAGACTAGACAAATATTCTTTTTATTTTGTTGTATCTGCATTTGACTCCTTGGCTTCCACACACTAGGAAAGCACTCTTCAACCGAGCTCCATCTCCAGTCATTAAATAAATTTCCAGGAGGGGATGAGAGATTCAAAGGGAAAACATTAGTTTTACACACTTGTTTTCTTGTGAGTTTGTTCATTTATTTATTTTTAATTTTTCATTGTTTTTGCCATTCACCTGTGAGTTAGGATCTGAGCATTTAAGGGGCATCGTCAGCTGAGCTAATTTGTCTAATGACAGTACTGTAAGTTCTGTAGTTTAGGACATAAAGTGAAGGCTCAGAGCTGGAGAGATGGCTCAGTGGTTAAGAGCCCTTGTTCCTACAGAAAATCCAGGTTCAGTTCCCACATGGTAGCTCACACAAATCTCTAACTATAGTTCCAGAGTTTGTCCTCTTCCTGTCTCCACTGGCACTGCATGTATGTGGTACTCATACATACATGTAGGCAAAGAAACCATACATATAAATAGACTGACTAGTAAGACATTTATCAGTATCAAAATGAGGTTTTGTTGCAATCTGCCACCATTTTATTCTTCATTTTAGGCACCCAGGCAATGGGTCTTAGAATGACTAGATCCTCCACGCCCTCTTTCTGATTCTTACAGAAATGTATCTGGCTGCTGGGTGTGGTGGTGGTACACCTTTAATCTCAGCGCCCAGGCAGGCAGCTCTCTTGAGTCCGCAGCCAGTCTGGTCTACACAGAGAGACTGTCTCAAAAACAAAGACTAAAACTCAGAGCTGATAAATTAAAAAGTTCTTGAATTGGGGAGGTCAGGAAGCTGGGGGTGAGATCGGAAGTAAGGGAGAAAGTAAAGGGGAGAAATAAGGAGTGAATATGGTCAACATACATTGTATTCATGTTTGAAATTGTCAAAGAATTCATAAAAATATTATTTTTAAAGAAAACTGCATGCTTAAAATTAATAAATAAATTACTAGAGTAGATATTTCTTTCTATCCTTAGCTGTTCTTTTTTTTTTTTTCAAGATTCTGCAGCAGGGCCGGGTGGTAGTGGCCCACGCCTTTAATCCCAGCACTAGAGAGGCAGAGGCAGGCAGATCTCTGTGAGTTTGAGGCCAGCCTGGTCTACAAGATTTTAGTTCCAGGACAGGTTCCAAAACTACAGAGAAACCCGGCCTTGAAAAACAAAACAAAACAAAACAAAACAAAACAACAACAAAACAAAAAAGAAAAATAAATATTCTGCAGCAGGTCAGTGTTAGAAGCTTTGCAAAATGTGTGTTTGACTTCTGTGGGAAATCCCGAGTTTATAACAGCCTTTGAGACAAGATGAAGAAGTTCAAAGGCCCGGAACCAATGGTATTCTAGAAGGTGGGCCTGGGGGAATGTACCAGCACTTTCAAGATGACAAGAGGGTAGTTTCATTAGAGCCCCAGCAGAGCAGAGACTCCCAGGCCTGGCAGAGTATTTGGCCCGAAATACAGCATGTAGATCGCTAGGACTTCATCTGGCTCTTTGTGCTTAGGACTGGCATTCCACAAAAGAATGTTATCTCAACACTTTTTAAGCCCCTGGCACTTGTGACTTAGAGGTAAGGGATAAAATAAAAGGAAATATTTATAATCTATTCGACTGATTTGAATCCAGGTACGGCTTCTGTAACCTCAGAAGGGAGGCTTCTGTTTTTATTCTGGGAGGAAGCCTGTCTTGCTCATAATGGATCCTGGCACCAGTGTAGCAACTGATTTAAAAACAAAACAAAACAACAAAACCAACAAAAAACAAGGCAAACAACAATAATACTGGATGTGTGTCTGAAACAGACCCAGAGCTGCTGGTTATCACCCTGAAGTTGTATTAAAAATATCTTACGTGATCTAATCATTTTAGTTTTATTTTGTTTATGACAAATCCATCACATTAAACGTAGACCTTGAAAGATATTTCCTACATAGCAACAAATAGCTTACTTTAAAATTAAAGCTGACCTGATCCTTAAATATCAGGCGTGTCTCACATTCATAGACTTCTACCTGCCTTAGTCTTCTGATGATAGAATTAGAAAAATCACTTATTTTTAAGTTTAAAAGTTTGAACCACAATATCTTTGTATTGTTGATATTAATATTGTTAATAACACTTGAGAGAAAGAGAGAGAGAGAGAGAGAGAGAGAGAGAGTCAGGTGTGGTGGTACCTTTAATTCCACCATTCCAGAGGTAGAGGCCATGAGATCTCTTTGAGTTCCAGACCGGACTGATCTACATAGCAAATTCCAGGCCACCCAGTCTGTATAACTAGTCCAGGCCGGCCAAGGCTATGCCATGAGGCCCTGTCTCTAAACATAAATAAGCAATCAACCCAGGGGTCTGGAAAGATGACTCCATGGTTAAGCGTGTGACCTGCTCTTGCAGAGGACCTCCTAGGAACCATGCCCGGCAGCTCACAACTTTGTAACTTTAGCTTCAGTAGATTAGACCTCTATGGGTATCTCAATCATGTGCACATGCCTACGAACTGACACACACAATTAAAATAATTTTAAAAATCCCAAATGACTAAAGAGACACTAAGGTTGCATATGTAATGATAGTTTAATGATTTGCAACTTTAAAGATTAAAGGATTGTTTGTTTACTTATTTGAGTGTGTGTGCACGAACGAACATACCACAGCACACATGTGGAGGTCAGAGAACAACTTTCAGGCGTCAGTTCTCTCCTTCCATCTTCCTGAGGCCGGTTCTGTCTTGTTTCTCTGCTGCTGTGTTGTGTTCTAAGGCTGTGTACTAACGCGGTCATCCTCTAGGTGACTGCTGCCTCTGCTTACAATCTCACTGTGGGCTTGCTAGGATTAAAAACAAATAAGCAAACAAATACCCACTTACATAGGAAGCTCCAAGCTAGCCTATTGCAGGATATTTGATGATACTGTGTAAAGATATGTGACTGTGATTGGCTTAATAAAAAGTTAAACGGCCAATAGCGAGGTAGGAGGGATGGCCAGACTTTTGGACAGAGAGAGCTCTGGGAGGAAAGGCAGAGTTGCCAGACAGACTCAGAGAAAACAGGATGGGCTAACTGGAGATGAGGTAACGAGCATGTGGAAGAATATTGATTAAAAATATAGGCTAATTTAAGTTATAAGAGCTAGTTAGAAACATGCCTAAGCTGAGGGCAAACTTTCATAATTTATAATGAGTCTCTGTGTCATTTTTGTGAGCTGGTGGCCCAAAGAAAAATCCATTTACACTAGCCAAGACTATGTAGTGAGACTCTGTCTCAAATAAGTAAATAAAGATATTGAGAAAGCAATGAAAAGAAAAACACCTCATCTCTCAAACTATTCCCTTTATAGGAACAATTTGGACTAAAAGTAAATTTAATTTGACAAGATAATTATTGGTATTTTTCAAAACAGTATGTTGTGATGATTTTCTTTTATCTTTGTGTGTGTGTGTGTGTGTGTGTGTGTGTGTGTGTGTGTGTCAAAATCTCATACATCCCAGGCAAGCCTTGAACTTGCTAAGTAGCTGAGAGGGACCTTGAACTTCGAATCTTCCTGCTTTCACTTCTCTAGTGCTGGGATGACAGGCAATACCTGTTTTTTTTCAGACACATTTCCAGAACCTTCTACAGTCTGTTTTATAGACTGCAAGAAAATAGAAGGCACTGGGCGGTGGTGGTGCGCATCTTTAATTCCAGCACTTGGGAGGCAGAGGCAGGTGGATCTCTGTGAGTTTGAAGCTAGCCTGGTCTACAAGAGCTAGTTTCAGGACATGCTCCAAAGCTATAGAGAAACCCTGTCTCAAAACAACAATAACAACAACAACAACAACAACAACAACAAAACAAAATAAAAAGAACACAAATAAAAAAAACAAAAGAAAAGGAAAGAAAAAAGCAATCTTAAGCATGCTCTAGTTGGGTGCAATAGGTAATCCTGAAGCCAGTCCTCTCTGTCACTCTACTCTGAAAACTCCAGAGTGAGTGAGTAGAGGCCTCACGTTTCAGAAAGAAAATATATAAGTTATCTTAGGCTTTGTAAATTCTCAGGCACCTGCACTTCAAACAGAACAACTTATGAAGTGTGTGCTGCAGGACAACTCCCATAACATTCATTCTCTCAGGTAATCATTAGGCGTATTATCTCCTAGAGCTTACACTTAGAAACGAGGAGGCGAGGTTGCTGAAAACCTCAACATTTCAAGGGAGACTATCGCTTCGGTCACTGGTTCTGTGTAACGGAGGCACTTAGAGAAACGTGCTTCACACTTCTTTGCTGCTCAGTCCCTGGAGGATTCTTACATGGCACAAAATTCAATGTTATAACCTAAGTGGAACAAATGATTTTGTGGACTTTCACTTTTGCTCTTCCATGTGGATAGAGCTGAGGAAATGTGACTCTGGACTCCTTTAGAAGTAGACCAGAAGCTGGGAGGGTAAGGGTCACCAAGTTGCTGGGGATGGGTGGGAGCACAATGGGGGCAGGGAGGAGGATGGGGTGGGCAGCTCTCAGCGTCTGATTCTAAGCACCTAGTGAAATCTAACGTGGTCAGTGCAGACCTAACTCAAGGAAAATGGGTTTTTGTTGTTAGATATATTTAGTATAGGTGACTTGAAAACTCCTATTTATGCCCCCAAACACTTGATTTATGTACAATGTATTTTCAGTTTTCTGTAATCTGATCAATAAAAAATGGACCATACATACAGACATTAGAAATTTCTCAGATGGAATTAGTTCTATCTTTGTGTTTCCATCAGCTGGCTGGAAGAAAAGTCTTGCTAGGTAATTGTTGTGTTGTTGTTATTATTTTACTGGTTTGCCAGGAATTTACTGTCACAGATGCTTACAGGACAGAAGCTTCCTACTGGCAATTTTTAATTTACAAAGAACTTGAGTAACTTTGCGTTTATAAATGGCTCTCTTTTCAGATCTAGCAGGAGTAGTCTCAATTTCAGAGAAGTTACCATAGATAGGCTCTATCTTACTTCCACTGGGGAATGTATATATGAATATGCGGCAATACATGGGTAGTTGGTTTTACCAAAGAAACAATGGGCTGCTTTGAAGTAGTAATAGTTGTTATAGAAATGAATGCCTGTGTTAAGAAGTGTCAAGAAATATTAGTTTAAAACCAAATTATAGTGAAGAACTCTAGGACCGATGCTGCTTCTCTAGGAAAAGGGGTTTAACTATAGCAGAGGGCTGTGCAATAGCACCAATTAGATTAGTGCCACATAAATATTCTCATACCAGTATGTCAGGAAAGATTCAGCTGCTGCTTCAATACTTTTATTTTTATCTTTTAATTCTCTCTCTCTCTCTCTCTCTCTCTCTCTCTCTCTCTCTGTATGTGTGTGCGTGTTCATGTGAGTACAGATTTGGAGCTCAGAAGAGGGCGCTGAATCACCCCCAGGAACTGGAGTGATTATAGGCAGTTGCCAGCTAGCCGTTATGGGTGCTGGGAACTGAACTCTGGTCCTCTGCAAGTGCAGTTAGTGAAAATGAGGACATGAGGGCTCTTGGGTCTGGTTGAGAAGAAAGGTTTTATTGTAGGTATGAAGGAGATCACAGCCAGAGGCGTGTGGAAGGGTCCAGACTGAACATGGCCAGCAGAACAGACCCCACCAAGAGAGGAAAGAAAGAGCGGGGAAGTAAGAGAGGAAGAGGAAGAGGGGGGCAAGCCGATTAAGAAAGGAGCTGAAGATCAAGAGGACAAGAGAGCTGTGTAGCCAAGAGGACTGAGTTATAGAGCAAAGCCAAGCTGGGGGAAGTGCAGCCCACCTCTCTGCTGGAGAGTCTGGGGTAAGGACCGAGTGCTGTAAGGAAGCTGCTTGTTCGTTCCGGGCTGCCCAGCCCTGAAATAATCACACAGAAACTGTATTAATTATATCACTGCTTGGCTCATTAGCTCTAACTTCTTATTGGCTAGCTCTTACATTTTAATTTAACCCATTTCTAGTAATCTGTGATCACCATGAGGTCATGGCCTACCAGCAAAGTTTCAACGCTGGTGTCTCCTCTGGGGACTCCATGGCTTCTCTCTGACTCTGCCTTCTTCCTCCTAGCATTCAGTTTAGTTTTCCCTGCCAAAGTTCTGCCCTGCTATAGGTCCAAAGCAGTTTCTTTATTCATTAACAGCAATCACAGCATACACAGGGGAATCCCATATCAGCCATGTGAGAGGTGCTGGCAGCAGTCACAGATACTGAATGATTTTCCCCAGGTTTCTTTGAGTCCTAACAAGCAGCATGCATGTCTAACTGCTGAGCCCTCTTTTTAGACCTTGCTTGCTATTTTAAAAAGAGCGAAGTGACTGGATTAGTCTGGGTTAGCAGAGCATGCCTGTAATCCCAGAATTTGGAAGGTGGAGTCAGGAGACCAGGATTTCAATGCCATTTTATTCTACATAGCTAGTTCTAGGCCAGCCAGGGCTACATAGTAAGATTCTGTCTTCAGAAGAAAAAAAAAGTATTAGACAAAGAGACTAGCTTTGTGGAATAAGAATTGATGGAGAAAAAAATTGTTTACCAAACTGCATCCAGGTAGGGTTGGAACCAGGCTCCTTGCTCTCTGAGCTTGCCTTACTGTTGAACAGTGCCTCACTGTTGGGGGCTGCAAACTGTGGATATACCTAGAGAAGGACGATTTACATAGTAGAAATCTTGACATCCAGGTTTGGGGAAAGACAAACTAACCAGTTTAGAGATGTTTGGTGGAAAGCTCTTGGGCCCTATGAAGGAAGAAATGGGTGGGAGAACCCTCATTATTCTTCTTATGAAAACCTGGATCTTGAACTACAAAAACAAGGTTGTTATTTTCAGTAAACTAAGGGGCAGTTTGGCAAGCATCAATTTAATATGCTTCTTACCAGGCTCTTACTGAAATCAATAACCATTTGTTTCTGAATGTCCTGTGAGGTATCTGGCTACCTCTATTCTGCTAGCCTATCCAATGTACTATTCAAAGGGGCGGGGAACAGGAGTGTATATCCATGCAGCAGGGAGAAGTCTGTCCTGCAACTTTTAGGATTGTTTCTAGTGGCCCAGTAATTTGTTTTCTGATTGAGGGTTCTGTTTTATAAAGTGTATTCTCTGCAAAAGGAGTAAGCTACATTTTACTCTAAAGCACTGTTTTTTTTTTTAACCTTCTGAATGCTGTGACCCTTTAATACAGTTTCTCATGTGGTGGTGATCCCCCAAAATATTATTTTCATTGTTATTCATAACTGTAGTTTTGCTACGGTTATGACTCATAATGTAAATATCCATGTTTTCTGATGGTCTTAGGTGACCCCTGTGAAAAGGTCATTTCCCTATGGGGGTCAAGACCCATAGGTTGAAAACTTCTGCTCTAGGACTAGACTACTTACATCCAGGCTTATTCAAGGTCCCAGAGAACTTGTTGAATATAGTTTCAATTTACAAAGTTGATTCACCCTTGGGAGTACAGTGATGGCAATTTCAAGCTGATAGACAACACCGTTGCTGTAGTTGCATTTGAGGAACTGAAGAAATTCGCTATCTACTTCTTGGGAAGAGGGGACTATCCTGGCCACTCTACAATGAGCTGGGGAAAACCCATCAAAGCCATTTCTTATTAATTTTTAAAATTACAAAGGTTAAGAATAAAAAGTAGAACCAAGCAGAAAGAGGAAAAAAATCACCTAAAATTTCACCAACTACTGGGATACACGGATGAACATTTCGGTTAGTTTGAGCATCTCTCTATATATCATAATTTTAAAGAAAAGGGATTTTGTGACTTGTTCTCCTTTCCCCTTTACATAGTTACCTAAGATAAACTTCACATTTTACCTTGCCATCCCAGCATTTCCGAACTCTGTATATACAAGGAATACATAACAGACTTTTTATTCCAGGGCATAACAGGAGACATAAATAAATAAAACCCGGTGTGGTGGCGCAGGTCTTTAATCCTTGCGTTCTGGAGGTTGAGTTTGAGGCGAGCCTGTCTCCAATTTAAAAACAAACAAACAAACAAACAAACCAAATCAGTGCAATAGGCAACACGCCCTTTACTATCCATCTTTCTGGAAGAGTCGTTCATTCCCTAAACTCAAGTGACCTGGCATGCGGTTTGTGTGTCATCCTGCAGAAGGACGCAGAGTCCTGTGGGTTCCCGCCACCCGCGGGGCTAGATCCAACCTGGTAACCTCCCAGGACCCGGTCGGTGGTTCAGGAGAGGCGCTCGGGGAAATAAGGCCCCATCCCAGGAGACGCCTGGTCTCTATGCCGCCTCATCCCTCTCCAGAGCCGAGCCCAGTGTCTGAGGCAGCCAGGGATGTCCCTGTGCCTCTCCCACCCTGGCCCGACCACAGCTCCTTGCGCGCCCCCAGCCCGCGCCTGGGGTGCGGACACCCAGGAGCCGGGTGGTGAGCTCCGCCGCGCCGTCCCCCAGTGATGACGCGCTTCCTGCCCTCCCGGCGCTCGCGGGCCGTGCGCTCGCGCTCGCCCTCGGCTCCGGTTCCGCGCCCGGAGCCAGCGGAGGCGGCGGCGGCGGTGGCAGCGGAGGCGCAGCGGGAGCGGAGCCGGCTGCACTCGGGGGCTGGCGCTCTGCAATGAGACAGTAGCTGCATCCCCGCGGTAAGGCGCGGCGCGTGGCGCTACCCTGCTCTCCAGTCTGCATGCGCGCTGCAGGGATTTCGAGTGCCTTTTCCCTCCCTTCTCCAGAAGGAATATGTGGGTGGTTTTCTTCTTGGGTTTGCATCTCGTAAGTGATGTCAATGTAGAAAAACCCTGTCAAGCTTCTAGATTTTATTTCCTAGGAGGGATTTTTTTTTTGTAAGAAGAGAAAAATAAATTGCAACGAATGCACCTGTCTATTGCACATGTAGGTTTCGCCGCACTCAGCCCGGGTGCCGGGCTTTGCAAATAGTCTTCCTCCAGCTGGAGCCGAAGAGCTGATCCCTTGCCCTAGGCAGCTGGTCCCCCCCAGGGCTCCCTCTTCGGGTTTCCGGTAACGGGGTCGGAAAAGCGGCCCGGTCTGCACCGAGGGGGTCCCTGGACCCCGGCTGAGGCCCCTGGCGCCGACAGAGTTGGTGGAGGGCAGAGCGGCTTCATTCCAGCACTGGCTGCTCTGACTTCCAGCGCCACTTTGCAAACAAGTCTCCCGCTCCGACTCGCGGCGAAAGGCACCGGGGGCTGCTTCCCAACCCCGGACACTGAGAGCTGCGGGTTGCATGACTCCCCCTTTCCCTGGTCATCTCGCTATCAGACAGCTACTGACCGCCGACCGCTCGGGGGAAGCGCGGAGCCGAGAGCAGTCAGGGTTTGGATCCAGCGCGGCGGCCTCTCGTTTCCTTCCCCGACCCCCAGGAGCTGAGATTTCGCGCCGGCGGGGATCGGGAGGGACGTGGAGACTGGCAATTCGGGGCCCAAGGAACGACGTTCGAGGGCGCCATATTTTCAGTGGGTTTTTCAGAGGCTAAGGGGGCACCCACTTTCCGAAAGCCCCCCGGGGGAGGCCGGAGCGATTGTCGCTGGGAAAGTTTGCGCGCCTGGGAGAGCTAGGAGGAGGCTGTCCCCACAAGGGCGCGCAGACTGCAGCGTGTTGCTCAGACTGGGCCAAGCTGGGTCTGGGGGAAAAAGAGACGCTGGGGACCGAAGAGTGCGGCTCGCGGGTGTCACGGTGCAGCGGAGTGTTAGCATTTGGGACTGTGAGGCGCAGAGCACACGCCCCTCTTTTCCCCAGGTCACCGCCGTCCGCGCTCGGCCGGAGCCTTGCGCACCGCCGCTCCCCGGCCCAGCGCACGTTGCAGAGCATTTCCTCCAGCGCCCTTTTCCCCCAGCATCGCGCCTCGCCGGGTGTTCCACCTGGTGCGGGAGCTCACGCAGGGCTGGAGAGAAAGCGGCTAGGTTCGTAGATGGGGCAAAGGCCTGGCTTATGTGGTTCAGCCTGAAGCCTCCTGTCGTCCCCTGGCTTGTGGAGGCGACCGGAGTAGCACCCGCGGCTGCGTGCAGGGCTCTCACTGTGGCGCGGGCTGGCGGAGGAAAGGGGGGCGTTTCCCAAAGTCGGGGCTTCAGGTGACACGTGGGAAAACTTGTTTTCTTGCTGCTGGTGGTGGGGCAGAGATGGAAGGAAAGGAAAGGAAGGAAGGTTAATGAAAAACTAAGCCCGGATTCTTTCCAGAGAACGGGAGAGGAACGACTGAATGAGCTGAAGTGTTTGGTGTTGTAGAGGACACAGTTGCAGTAGGATGGTATCTCAGGGAAGCGCGCGCTGAAATACACGTAATTACGAGCACCGTGGTGCTCAAAGTGACACTTTTGATTCTGATAGCCCATGGAAGAGGGAGTTGACATTCATGATGTCCTAGCTCCTGGAGGTAGTGACTTAATAGAAATGGGGCTGTGGGGGAATCTTTACTTTTGTACATAGATAGTGACCCCTGCTTTGTCGTGACAGGGCAGGGCAGAGAGTGTTTGCTGACCTGTGATTGGCTGGGTGCCGGAATATGTTAGCTTTTCTCCTTGGTGTCCTAATGAAATTGTCACAGTGGAGGGGTCGTGTCAGCTCTTGGTGTCTTCTTCATTGGAAGAGATTCCGGGAAGGACTACAGAAACCTAACTGGGTGAGGGGGCGGGAGAAGCAGAGATGTTCATTAGGGAGATGTGCCCCTGACATCGGCAGTCATCTGTGAACTTCGTTAAGTGCCTCCAGTGTGAAAGTTACCCTTTCAATTTCCAAGGTTGTATCTTCTCTGGTCCCCATCACGGGGATCTCTGCAGAAAGCCAGGAGGTTGAGTTGACAAGACATTGGCCTTGAGAAGGGGTGGTGGTGTGCAGACAAGAATGCTTTTTCCTTTAATTTGAACACTGGAAGAGAGGAAACGACTGAGATTACGTTTGTACAGAATTAGAATAGCTAATGTTGTTTGTACAGAATTAGAATAGCTAATGTTGGATAGAATTAGCTGCTGAAAGTCCTCACCCCACCCCAATTACATTGAAATTTCCAGACTTAGATTAGAGGTGGTACACTGAGTCCCAGAAGCGGAAGCTTCTCAGTCACTGTCTACCCTGTGCCCTTGTGCCCCTTTTCATTTATGTAGGAAATGCTATGGGACTATGGGGGGGGGTCTCAGTTTGGGGCTTTGTGTTCTAGGCTATCTCTGAGGGAGAGGTAAGACTTTCCAAACTCAATCCTTTTGAATTGCTATTCAGAACAGGTGTAGGCTATGTGTGTTTAAAATTCACCATATCCAGATTTGTTTTTCAGCATTGTTCCCTAGAGGGGCATTTTAAGTTTATTGTTTATGTGCATGTTCCTGGCTCTTGTGTGCAGTGGCCAGAAGAGGGTATTGGGTCCCATGGTAACTGGAGTTCTAGGTGGTTGTGAACCACAATGTGGATGCTGGGAACCAAACCCATGTCCTCTGCAAAAGCAGTCGATGCCCCTAACTGAGGAGTCGGGTCTGTGTGACACGTGTATTTTTGTACACCTTTTAAACATGATGCAATGAAAATGAACTTAAAAGAACTTTTAAAAAAGTTTTTAAAATTTACACTTATTTGTCTGTCCGTCCGCCTGCCCGCCCATCCATCCATCCATCCGTCTACCTATCTATATTTTTGTGTGGGGTGGGTGGGGGAGTGCCACAAGGCGCCCTCTGTGGAGGTCGGAAGAATCAACTCTTCTACCATGTGACTCACTGGGATTGGATTCAGGTTATTAGGCTTTGGGGCAAGTGCCCTCTACCAGCCAGCATGTCACTCGCCAGCCTCGGAGATGCTTTATTTCAGGTCCTCTAATTAATTTCAGCTCTACTACCTTAATATTTATTTAATGTTGTATGCCTCTTTCACTGGGTATTAGTAACCAGGCTCTGCTGCCTCTTGCCTGGTTCTTACTCTCGTAACTTCATAGCTTGATCACAGTGCCTGATCCCCCACCCCATTAAGATTTTGTAACTTCAAAAGGGTTAGAAAAGAGCCTTTGTGAACTGGAAAGTTGCCTATCAGTTTACCAGGCACGTGACAGGTGGTGCACGCACACATGTGGCACGCCCAGGTTCTTAGGATGGGGTCTGCGACTTGTGAGCTGTGACATTCTTGCTCCAGGACTGCTAGAGTCAGAATATTTTCTTGGGGATTTTGGGTGGTGTTTGACTAACAGGAAGTGCCAATAACGGTCAAATCGTTCCAAACAATTTTTATTAGGTATAAAAAAATGTTTAAAGACAAGAAGAAAAATCTAACAAGGAGGCCAGCATTCTAGAATTATAGCTTAACAAACCCAACTGGTGCCTTTTTAATTACAGTATTTACCCCATCCAGAACTTTTTAATCCTATTGCTTTTATATTTAATAACAAGGCGAGCTAAAACATAAGCCAAACACAACTATTACAAATAATGGGGATAAGTGGTGGGTTTAACCAGATGTTTTCCCTGAAGTTGAACAAGTCTTCCATACTTTCCTGCAGCTCCCCTCCCCAACAAACAGGCAAAACTCAGACGATGAGGGCGTTTTAGAGGGTAGACCAGAAGTGTGAAAATGGACTCCCGGAGGTTGAGCACCTTAGCAACCTGTGTCTTAGTGGCCCTTGCCGTTGATGGGCAAGCTGGACACAAGATTCCGTGGTCCTTTGAGCCCCCCCTTCTCGTGTTGCTCTGAGCTATATTTGCAGCCCATTTCACAGTGGATTTTCAGAGTCTGACTGGGGCCCACATGCTTGCTCTGTTTTTTAACCAACAATTCCATCTCTACCAGCTGATTCTATCTACCATACTCTCCTAAGAGCCTAGAGTAGCCCACAAACATTTGTGTTTCCTTTTTGTTTTCCTCTCCTACCTTTGGCTTTAACAAACTGAATTCTTGGTCTTCCATTCACTTCTGCAGTAAAACCTCTTGGGGGTTTCTCCTGCTTCTCTGATAAGACAACCCATGCCCTCACCCCACACCTCCTATCCCTTGAGGGCAGTGCTCTTGTTTTGTGTTTATTTAGAAGATAAGGTGGGGAGGCGATAAGGGTGATTAAGTGGTTTATGGAGCACAAAACTATCAAAAGATGCACAAAAGAAAGACAGGCCACTCCCACGGGAGAAGCATTTGTGCTGCTGGAGAGGTGACTCAAAGGTTGAGAGGATTGCCACTCTTGCAGAACCCAGGCTCTGGTCCCAGCACCCATGTGGCAGTTCATTACTTACTATATGTAATTCCATTTCCAAAGGATCTGATTCCTTCTTCTGGCCTCTGCAGGCACCAGGTATGCACACACACACACACACACACACACACACACACACACACATATATATACACACACACAATGGCAAAAACAAACACAAAACCCACTCATACACATATAATAAAAGGGAGCCTCACCTTTTTTTTTTTTTTTTTTTTTTTTTTTTTGAGACAAGACTCCATTCTTTCCTCTCTCCTCTGTACCCAGTTCAGGTTCCCGAACACCCTCAACCTCCTTGACCTTCTCCCTTTGCTGAGTAACCCACCCTTGATTAGGCTTGCCCTCTGCTTTGCTTCCACTGCCCTAGCCCCTGGCTAATGAGCCTGGGTGGAGAAGCCCCGTGGCCGCCTGCACAGCCTAGCTCTTGATGTATGAGCGTGAATCCCAAGGGGCCTCTTGACACTGCCAGACCCAGTGTGCTTCTCATCCCAAACTGCTCTCAGCTGGTGCTGTGACTTTCTTCTCTAAGATGCAATTGCACACTGGTCCCAGCACCTTGCTGTACTGAGTCCACTGACTGACTGGTAAGGATTTCTCTCTTAGCCCTTCTGCAGGCATCTCCTTTCCCTTCCATACTGGCAGAGTCTCCCCTCTTTGATGGGATCGTCTTCCCTGGAGATGCTCTAGCATCTTCATCCCAGGCAAAAAGCATCACCATCAGCAAGTGAAGCCCCTTGACCCTGTGTCCTAGCTCATTCACTTCCCATTTTCTGCTCTCCTTAGCAAATACTTTAAAAAATTATTTATTTCCTGTGTATGAGTGTTTTACCTAGATGTATGTCTGTGCACTACTTGTGTGCCTTGTGCCTGAGGAGGCCAGAAGAGGGCATTGGATTTTCTAGAATTGCAGTTACAGGTCATTGTAATCTTCTACGTGGATGCTGGAAAGTGACCCCAAGTCTTCTATAAGAGCAAAACGTGCTCTTAAACACTAAGCAATCTCTCCAGACCTTTAGCAAAAAAAAAAAAAAAAAATTTTTTGAAAGAGTTATCATGTTCTGACTCACTTTCCTCCCCATTCATTTATTTGTATTTTTTTTAAACAGGGACTCATTATGTATTCGTTGGCTGCTCTCAAATTTGCTATGTAGAACAGGATGGCTTTGAACTTACAGAGACTTGCCTACCTCTGTCTCGTAAGTGCCAGGATTAAAGCACCATGCCTGGCTTCCCACTCATTCTTTCTCCCACTTTACTCTGGCTTTTGCCCTGTTCTTTTGAGCCAATTTTCTTTCCTTCCTTCCTTCCTTCCTTCCTTCCTTCCTTCCTTCCTTCCTTCCTTCCTTCCTTCCTTCCCTCCCTCCCTCCCTCCCTCCCTCCCTCCCTCCCTCCCTTCCT
Organism: Myodes glareolus; assembly: GCF_982192425.1. Lineage (NCBI taxonomy): Eukaryota > Metazoa > Chordata > Mammalia > Rodentia > Cricetidae > Myodes > Myodes glareolus. Next base: position 26,584,694 of record NC_142029.1, on the reverse strand, counting down.
TCCTTCCTTCCTGACTTTTGCCCTATTCCTTTGAGCAAACCTTTCTCTCTCCCTCCCCCTCTTCCCTCCCTTCCTTCCTTTTTCCTCCTCCCCTTCTCCTCTTCCTCTTCTTTCTTCATCTTCTTCCGCTTCCTCCTCCTCCTCCCTCCTCCTCCTTTTTTCAAGACAGGGTTTCTCTGTGGATCTTTGGAGCCTATCCTCTGTAGACCAGGGTGGCCTTGAACTCACAGAGATTCCCCTTGCCCCTGCCTCCTGAGTGCCAGGATTAAAGGTGTGTGACACCACTGCCTGGCAAACGTTTCTTAAGGGACTAGAGAGATGTCTCAGCGACTAAGAATATGTACTGCTTTTGCACAGAGGAAACAGATTTGGTTCCCAGCACCCATGGCTTACCACCCTTAACTTAAGTTTCAGGGCATCCAATACGCTTATCTAGACACCATGGGCAACTGTGCTCCTGTGCACAAACCTACTACATTCATACACAAAATTAAGAAATAAACAAATTTTAAAACAAAACATCCAAAGAGACAGTTGCTACTGTCGTTTTTGAGACAGGATCTCTCTTTTTAGTGCTTGCTGTCCTGGAACTTGCAGGTCTGGCCTCTGCCTCCCAAGTGCTGGGATTCACTGCGTGCGCCAACACACTGGGCTCAACGAAACATTCTTAAGGCATTAGCATCATCTGAGGACTGAGTCCAGGGGTGCAACTTTCAGCATCTTCAGCCTCCCTACATAATTCAGTCAGCTGATTGCCTCCTCTCTGGAACATTTTCTTCACAGAGTGAATCTGCCCCTGGCTACTCTGACTCAGGCCCTCTTGTTTGATCTAATCTTTCTGGCTTCTAGAAACCGGAACTGTGGTTCCATGAAACAGTCTGCAATATCCTCTGCTCCTGAGAGAGGTCACAGTGGTACCTTACTTCTGTCTCAGGCCTCTTCCTTTCTTGAATCCATGTCCCTTTGACATTCCATGATATCATGCATGAGATCTTTTTTATCTTGTGGCCTATAAGTCCCATGTGCTTTGGAGGTGGCCAGTCTGCAAAGCCTTCACTGCACAAGCGTGAGGACCCGAGCCCCACCCCCAGTTCCCAGGTAGAAGTTGGGTGTGGTGCTGCGGATTTGTAATCCCAGTGCTGAGGAGGTGGAGACAGGAGAATCCTTGGGTCTCCTTGGCCAGCCAAACTGGCCTACTCATGAAGCTCCTGGTCTGGTGAGAGACCCTGTTCCAAGCCAGAATGTGTCGGGCCTGGAGAGATGGTTCAGAGGACTGGAGTTTGGTTCTCAGTAGCTATAGTAGGTGATTCACAACTGCCTGTCACTCCATCTCCAGGGCATCTAACATCAGTCTGATCTTCAAAGGCACCCTATCCCCATATGCACACACATGCACATACATACACATGGGACACAAAGAAACATAAATAGTAAAATAAATGTTAAAATGGGTAGAAGTGGTGGATTAGACCTTCAATCCCAGCTCTGGTCAGGCAGAGGTAGATCTCTGTGAGTTTGAGGCCAGCCTTGTCTGTGTGGAGTTTCTGGTTACCCAAGGTTACACAATGAACCCTGTCTCAAAAACAGACAAACAACATCAACAACAAAACACCCAGAAAACAGAACAAATGATGACTTCTGAGGAATGACACCACCCACCTAAGGTTGACCTCTGGCCTCCCCACACGTACACACACACACACACACACACACACACGCACGCACGCACGCGCGTGAACACACACACATACACACACATGCACATGCACGCTTCGCTGCTCCAGAAGAGAGCCTAGTTCTGCCTCTGGATCCCCATGTGTCTGAAACAAAGAATGCCCATCATATAACAAACACCCAAAACATTCTAATGAGTGACGGACTTTTACTGGTTACAGGGTGAGCCCTGGTTGAGGAGATTTTATATCAAGATGCAGTAGTTTGAGGTCCTGTTCTGGGAATGAGGGGCTCAGGTACTGAATGGTTGGGCACACCCATGTTAAATACTTGCTGAGTGACAGAAAGCACCTGCCAAGGATGGCTAGAGGAGACAAATGACCGCCTCTCTCATTTCTATCTCTGAAGAGGGGCACTTAAGCCGTCTTCTTGGTAACTTTTGACACTGGGTTGGAGACGACAAATTGACTTGCCTGAAGTGTTTGTCATTGACCTCAGTCAGTGTTCTTGAGAATCACTCATCCCCAGAGCCCACTTGACCACCGGGGAACCGTCTCCCTCCTCTCCTTAGCCTGGGGGAATGGATTATTGGATCTGGGTGGGACAGTTAGTTCCCTGTATCTTTCCACAGAGGCTGTCCCAGCCGTTCAGGGGAGTCCCAGTGAAAAAATTCTCCTCATGTTTGCCTTGCCTCGGGACTGCCTTGGTAATGACTTGGCACTCTGTCTAGTTCCTATTTGATTCGGAGTGAAGCCATTTCCTAAATATGGCCTGAGGTCATTCACGGCAGTTCTTCCAAGGAGAGCATGGATTATTCCCAGGTTTGAGAGATTATGCGGAGGGCACTTTAAGAGGCTTAATTTTCTCCTTGAAGGACTTTCAACTGGCCTATCACTGGTCATTCCAAGCCCTCCCCACGTGGAGTCAGAGGAGCCACCCTGGGGTAAGAGGTCAGCCAAAGCAGCTGAGGTTTAGTTCCCAATGAAAATGGCAGATATCTTTGTAGGACGTCTTAGCCTGGTTCAAGGGGAGTGTATTTTTGTTATCCTCTCAAAAGAAAAGAGTCAAGGGCGACAATTCATTTGGTCAAGTCCTTTGCTTGTAATTATGAGGACCTGAGTTTGACCCCCGGAACCAACTTTTTAAAAGCTGGGTATCGTGAGTGCCCAAATGCTTGTAATCCCAACACCGAGGAGATGGAGACAGGAGGATCACTGGTACTTGTTGGCTAGTCAAGCTTAGCCTACTTGACTGGTTCCAGGCCAGTGAAGAAACCATGCCTCAAAGAAAAAAAAAAAGAAAAGAAAAGAAAGAAAGAAAAAGATATTGACATTCACAATCTCCATGCATATGTGCACATACATGCTCATAAGCCTATGCACAGATGTCCACATGTACCCAGGAAGACCCACCCACACAATTAGTGAGTTGGTGCAGAGACTACTTTTTAAACTGCTGCCAGGAGCTTTCTTCTTCTCTTACCTGAGCTGCTGGACCTTCTTCTAAGGCATTCCCTTTCCTAAACCTGGCCCACCCCACTGCCTTGAGTCTCTGAGGAGTGGCTCCCAGGAGAGACTGCTGGAGAAGGGCTGGGGAAGGTCAGGGTAGCCAGGGGACTGGACAGCCTCCTGCAGGGTGCACTGGACAGACTTGGCTCCTCTGGAATGCAGGACACCCATCTCACTGGGCCACAGTTCCCTAGCTGTCCTACACGCTGGTCACTAAGACCCTGTAGCCTCCTATTTTAAATGCACCTTGAAAGAGCCTTTTATTTTCTTTGGGTAAATTTAATTTCCTGGCCTCTTTCCCCGGTGTGTTTTGTTCTACTTAAGTGAGAGGAAAAGCTCAGTTCAGCTTGAGAAAATCGCCTCCTCAGGGTCTTGATGATTTATTAGGGCCCATAGGTGCGTGTTGGGGATGGCACAGATGGGTTTGACCAGCTCCCCGGCAAGGTGGTGGGCTGCTAGATGCTGTGGGACTGGAAGAGAAGCAGGAGGTGTGGGCCAGCTGTGCAAAGGTGGATTTGGCCGTTGCAAAGGGTGTTCCCTGCTTCTTTCTGGTGACCTTGTGGCTGTGGGGACTTTCCTGTCTTGTGACAGTTGCTGCAGGTCAGGATTGCGCATCGACCCCTGCAGTTGTTGCCTTCTCTGCTGCCCACCTGGTACCTTTCTGAGGTTCTGGAAGCCAGAAGTTCAAGACCAAGGGCTGGTTCATTTTGAGGACCATGTAGAGACTCTATGATTTCTACTCGGTCCATGCCCTCCCTGTGCCCTGTCTTCACACCTTCATCTTTTTATCCTGTTGTCTGTGTCTGTCTCCAAATGTCTCATTTGAAAAACACCTGACACATTGGATTAAGCCTAAATGATCTTATTTCAGCTTGATTATCTCTGTGAAAACCATATTTCTAAACAAGGTCACCTTCTGAGGTATGAAAGGAAAGGATAGACTTCAGTATAATTTTTTACTTGTATGAGAAAAGAAATGTTTCTCATAGAACATAGTTCAATCCATAGATGATCAAACAGTCTTCTATTTCAAAAATCTGAATCCATCATGGACTGCTTGTTGGTGAATTCCTCTCTCAGGCTAAGGAGCCCGAGTCCTTCACTCTGGAAGCTTGCACCTACGGGTGCCATTGCCCTGCCCCTGTCTCTTTGCATCTAAGACCTTGCATGCTGGTTGCCGTGACAACCGTGGGAGGCAGGTGTTCTCATCCTACTTTGAGAAAACAGAGGTACAGCAAGGTCTTTTTGCCGAATGTTGCATGAGTTTGGCTCTAACTCAGATCTTTTTCATTCACAAGCGTCTGTAACAGCTCTGTGTCTCCATCCTTGACATGAGTGATTGTCTCCTGGGAAACCCATTGAAAACATGGACTTGGGAGGTCTTGTGGGATACTTCAGAACCTAGCTGAGTTTTCAACCAAGGGATCTGTATCTTTCATTGTTCCCTCTGGAGATTTTGATACACTCAGATAGGACCTAATACATTCCACCTTGGACTTTGTTTCTCAGAGGGGGGAAAAAGCACCACTAAGCTGTCATTTGGCTTTTTTTTGCCACTACCTTGCCTGGGAGGCAGCAGAAAGCTTCAGAGAGAGAGACTGTCACTGGAAGGGAGAGAACTTGGTCTGGAAGCCAAACTGCTACTGTTCTGCTGTAGACAGTCTTGTGTAGCCCAGGCTGAACTGGAACTCTCTGTGGAGCTAAGCATGACCTCCGGATCCTCCTGCCGCCACTTCCAAACGGTGGAATTACAGAAGTGAGCTGTACCTGGTGTTTTGTGGTGCTGGAGATGGAGCCCAGCATGCTAGGCAAGTACTCTGCCAACTCAACCAGATCCCTGGCCCTCTCTCGGCCCTGTGCGTAACTCGCGTGTTCGTATTCTATGGGCTGGGCCTTTGGCTACTCAGCTTTTGTGAATGAGATTATAGGCTCAGTAAATGTAAAATAAATCTCGTTTGAATTTTCTGACATATAGGTGCACATCGCACTCCAGAGTGGAAATAAATTGAGATGATTCAATCACAAATAAATGCTACATGCTTTTATGGGGTGTGTGTGTGTGTGTGTGTGTGTGTGTGTGTGTGTGTGGTGTGTCCTTCATTCAGGAAGATAGAGCAAGAAATGTGACAAGAAGCTGGAGAGATAGCCCTGTGGCTAAGATTGAGTACTTCTGTTGTACTTGGGTTCAGTTTCCAGAACCCATGTCAGATGACTCACAGCTGCCCATAATTCCAACTCCAGGGAATCTAACACCCCTCTTCTGGCCTCTCCCTCAGGTGCACATTACCCCCTCCCATTCATTTATATTAATATTAACACTAAATTATATTAAAGTCAATAGTTTAAAGTTTTGTGACAGTTCAGTATCTTTACTGTTATAGAATATACATGTATTAGCAAAAATGTGCTTAAACCTCTGTGTGCTGAAGAATCACCCACAGAAAGGCAGTCAAATGTGCACATCTGGGCACTACCCCTTCAACACTTACGGCAGCAAGGCTGAGGTAGGACTTGAATTCTAAGCTGCCGGATCAGGGACTAAACGTAGAGCTGGCAACCCCCATTAGTAAAATATTGTCCCTGTGTGCTTCCTTGTCAGTATTACAGTACCTGTCTCCTTGGAGCATGAGAACGTCTCTCAGTTCTTCTCAGTATTAGCCTGTAAGTTAGAAGCCATGTTCAGGACCGATGTCCAGGCTATTCAGCCTCTCTCTTTCTCTCTCTACCTCCCGACCCCCAAAACAGAGCCCTTGGCTACCCTGAAGGTCACCATTGTATAGCTAAGAATGACTTTGAATTTTTGACCATTATCCCTTTTTTCATCTTCTGAGTGCTGAGATTTCAGACTTGAGACACCCAGTTTGTGTGTTGCTGGGTATGGAACCCAGGGTTCCATGCAAATTAGGCAGTCACTCTACCAACCAAATTACATCCTAGGCCCTTCAGCATCTTGAGCGATTGTGTCGCTCTCAGGCTCCTCAGGTCTCAGCTATGAGTGTGGTCCTGGCGTCATCATTGGAGTGACTTCGGATATGGGTAAGCGCTGTAGCTGCCTAGCCCTCAGAGAGTCCCACTTGATAGGTTTGGAGGTCGCTTCTGTACACTGCCTCCCCCGCTTCCCACCTCCCAGTTATAAACATTACCACGTATTTTAGTGACATGTCTAACTATTTTCTGGTTTGGAATTTTGTTGTCTATTTTGAAGATGCCAGAACTTTATTTTTCAGTTAGAAATATAATGCATTTCTGATTTTTTCTTTGAATAACCCCTCTCCCGTTTTTATATAAGCTCCTGCAATTCATTTCAAAATAAGCCTTAAATTATTGGGTTCTTCGATCAGATAAAGCCCTTTGGTGCACTGACACAGTCTGTGGATGATAGTAGAGATTTCTGGAGATAATTTAAGGAGATTTTGTGGTTTTAAGCTTGCACAGGTGGTTAGGAATGGCTTGTAGTAGATGTGGGTCTGCATCCTTGGACTCAGTGTGCATATTAAATTAAACAATTGGTAAATGGTTACATATGGGAGGAGGAGGCGGGAGGAGGGCCCTGTCTCCTTGGTGAAGGAGATTCAGTTGCATTAACCGGGACATTATATCTTGGTATTTTGAGATCCATGTCTTGCAGATGTTGTGTGAATTGATTTCCTGCCCTTAGAGACAAGAATTTTTTTTTTTCCAATTCTGTGTTTTTCCTTTTGACTGAATGGATACTTTCAGCTTTAGAAAGGGGAGCCAATATTAATTTTGTGTTATTGGGTCATGTACACCACATTATTTTACGGTTGTGAGCCTAGCCTTTCATGGCTGGCCATCTCTCCATCCCCACATTACTTTACATAATGCATTCTTGAAAAGTTAAATACTCAAAAATCTGTAGGAGACCATGTATGTGTTTGTCACAGTTGATTGAACTGTGTTCCTCTAAAGAATGAATTTTACTGTATTTAGCTTCATTCTCTTTCGTTTTTTTAAAAAAATATTTATTTTTAATTGTGTCTGTATCTGTGTGTGTGTCTGTGTACGTGTGTGTGGGTACCCATCTCTGCACAAGATCTCTCTGGAGCTGGGCTTACAGCAGGACCTGGAACTCTTAGCCACCTGATGTAGGTACTGGGAATTGAACTCAGGACCTTTGTAAGACCAGTACCTGCTCCTAATTGTTAAGCCATCTCTCTCCAGCCCCGTGCATAAATACATCTTTACTACATATACGGTATCAAGGGAACTTGTCACGTTAGCTGTACTTTTTATAAATTAGTTACCAAAAGTCAAGATTACATGAGTGATGTAGTGTCCTCCCCACCTCCACCTCGGGTGTCTCTGTTTCACACTGGTTTGAAAATGGTTTTGCCTGTTTCCTCTGTTTTGCTAGTCCAGACCAGGTGAGTTGTGCAACTGGCCAGGGGCTACCGAGAGATGCACTTGGCCTCTCATTCCTAAGCCGGCACATCTGGAACATGGAAGTTCTCTGAGGTCCTGGGGGTGAATTAAGTTCTCACGTTGATGAAGGCACCATAGTTCAGAGAGGCCAAGTGGTTTGGATGTCACTGGAGTAGCAGGACTGAAGAAAGGTCCTCTGGGTCTGGGATTCCCTGCCAGTGTCTTTGTAGACTCTTGTCTGGGAGGTTTCTATTTTTCTAAGTCTGGTGTCTCAAGCAGTGGTTCACCTGTGTTGTTGTGGATTTTGGAGACAGCCCAGGAAGAGGAGCCCTGGCCTTGGGATCTCTCAAGATACTTGGCAAAGCCCTTTCTGGGTGTTTGCTGAATGCCTGGGGGCTGCAGGCTGAAGCCCTTGCACATGCAGAGTGATGGATGGTGAAGTAGATCAGAGGGGCAGCACGCGGGCGTTGATGTGATCGCCTACCCCACAGTGGCCACCATTCATACTGTGACTTGAGCACGCTACCTGCTTGCTGTACCCGGCAGTGTGCTCATCAATAAAATGCATCCATCATCCCCCAGTTACGTCGTTGTTGTAAGAAGGGAACAGAAGCCACACTGTGCATACTTCTGAGCATATGCTGATTATCTATAATTCTGTAGAGGGAGCAAGTTAATGTATGGTTTTGTTTGTGCCCCAGCCAACCACAGGACAGGAGTTTGGTGTGTTTCCCCACCTGTTTGGGGCCCTGTTAAGAATATCAGGGAGGTGTATTAAAGGGTTGTGCTGCTTGTTTTGCTCATTGGTTGAGGAGGTTGAGGTTGGAGGTGAGCTTCTAACCACAATACTCAATTACAGTCTCGGGTCATCTGATAATGTGTTATTGAACAGTCCTTCTCTAGGTCCCGACAAAGGATTATTTCCCAAGGGTGCCAGGAGCCGGCAACATGAAAATTAGTTCATCTTTCTAACATGCTCTGTGGGGCCTCCGAGACGAAAGGGATTAATTAGTATTTCAGTTAACTGAAGCGGGGCTGGAGTTGTAGCTCCGTTGGTAGAGTGCTTGCATTCAAGAAGCTCTGGGCTCGAGCTCCAGCACCACACAGATAGTGGCACATGTCGCTCCTGTCTGTACTCTGGTGGAAACAGTTCAAAGTCACCTCTGGTTATATAGTCAGTTCGAGGCCAGCCTGGGCCACATGAGACTGTCCAAGAAAAAAAAAAAAAGACAAAACCCCAGTTAACTTAAATGGAAGATGGAAAGCAGGCACTAGCCCGTGAGAGACCTTTAAATACAGGTGGGACGGGACCAGCCGAAGGTGTTTAAACACGCCTGCTTATATAACTCACATGGTACTGTCATGTTCATTACTCTTCTGGGCTTGTCTTGGTGGACTTAATGCTTCCTCCATGTGATTCTCACTAGGGCTGGATTATGAGCCTCTGTCCTTGCTCTTCAGGGTTGACCAATGTTCTGGTAACATAAGCACCACCCAGGGACCTTAGTGTTAGGAACTCAGATTCCACCCTTATCTATAGATGTCGGACTCACTATGGAAATGGAAGCTCAGGTGAACTTGTGGCCACAGTAGCCTAGGGGAAGCTTGCCTGAAAGGCAGGGACACCTGTCAGCATTTTACACTAGGACATGGGGAGGGAGGTGATATTCCTGTTGACCGCTTCTGAACACCTGCCAGAGATGAGGGGCTAAGGATTTAGACTTGGATTTCTGTTCTGCTTATGCCTGATACTGTGGATCATGGCTCTTAATCTACCCTTCCCTATTCTCATCTTCATCCCTATCACCTCCATCCCCATCACCCCCATCCCCATCATCTCCATCCCCATCACCTCCATCCCCATCATCTCCATCCCCATCACCTCCATCCCCATCACCTTCATCCCCATCATCTCCATCTCCATCATCTCCATCCCCATCATCTCCATCATCTCCATCTCCATCCTCATCACCTCCATCCCCATCATCTCCACCCCCATCATCTCCATCTCCATCATCTCCATCCCCATCACCTCCATCCCCATCACCTCCATCTCCATCACCTCCATCCTCATCACCTCCATCCCCATCACCTCCATTCCCATCACCTCCATCCCTATCACCTCCATCCCCATCACCTCCATCCCCATCACCTCCATCCCCTTTCCTCCATGCCCTCAAATTCATCCCTCCTTCTGCCCCATCCCCCCTCCATTCTTGTCATTCTCGTCCTTACCCCCTTCCCTATCCCTATATCACCTCCCCTTCTCTAACATCATTTCATCCCGGGCTGGAGAGATGGCTCAGTGGTTAAGAGCATTGCCTGCTCTTCCAAAGGTCCTGAGTTCAATTCCCGGCAACCACATGGTGGCTCACAACCATCTGTAATGAGGTCTGGTGCCCTCTTCTGGCCTGCAGACATACACACAGACAGAATATTGTATACATGATAAATAAATTAATTAATTAAAAAAATTATAATCTAAAAAAAATCATTTCATCCCTCCCCATCTCCAACCCCATCACTTCCGTCCTTATCACCTCCATCTCCATCCCCTCCCCTCCCTACCCTCATTTTCATCCCTCCCCCATCTCCATCTCTATCACCTCCATCCCCATCATCTCCATCCCCATCACCTCCATCCCCATCACCTTCATCCCCATCACCTTCATCCCCATCATCTCCATCCCCATCACCTCCATCCCCATCACCTCCATCCCCATCACCTACATCCCCATCACCTACATCCTCATCACCTCCATCTCCATCACCTCCATCCCCATTCTCATCTCCCTCCCCCTCCCTCTGCCATCTTCATCCCTATCACCTCCATCCCCATCACCTCCACCTCACATCTCCATGTCTCTTTCACTGCCTTCCTATTAGGGTTGTTCCTAGGAGAATGGTGCCTGGGGATAAGAGAGTCTTTGCATGGCTGGGCCCACCCAAGTGTGCTGTCTTCCTTAGTATCCATTGGCTGTTCTGACACCTTGCTGTCCCTGGAAGGAAAAAAAAAGACTTAGAGCTAATGTAAAAGTCAGCTAGCTTGGCTTTCAGGAGACCTTCGGGGGTTTGCGTCCTATTACTGGTGGGTCCCTGGAAACCTGGTTTTATTCCTATCCAAGGACAAGGTTGAACAGAGTACCATTTTTTCTAATGCTTCTCCAGACTTTTAAATCCTCCTTCTCCAAGTCCCATATCAGAGGAATTATCCCAGGAGACGCCTGCCAAATGGCACCAAGTAAGCTTTCCTGCACTTTTCTGAAAAGACAATTAAAAGTGTATTGAGGAACCAGAGGAGCTCAGTGCCAATTTGGGAAGCTCTCCTGAGGGAACCTTTCTCCTCCCAGCCCTCGCTTTGAGAGGCTTAGCTAGGCAAATGCGGAGACAGTCAGTCTTGGAAGAGGACAGGGAAGAAGAGAAAAGGGAGCCAGTGTGCTGGAGAGTGTCTCCTCAGGAGAATGGAAGTCTCTGCAGATACAATCAAGTGGAAATGGGAAGCCCATTATAAATGCATCAACACTTGAATCATGTTACCGGTTAGCCCTGGCATTCTGGCCTGGGCTGTGCTTAGAAAACTGAGCTCTTGTGGAGGTCAGACTCTGTTCAAGGTCACATTGCAAGTTAGGGACTAGTCTGCTCAGGATCCAGAGCTGGTAATTAGTCCCGTGTGCAGCCCCTTGTGCTCTTCCGCCTTCCGCCTGGGATGGAAGATGGTGAGAATGCAAAGCTATGGTGACTGGATCCAGATGGACTGGCCTGACCCCACCTCCCTTTAAAGCCACCATAGTGGAGTTTTTTGTTTGTTTGTTTTTTAAATAGAATATTTTAATCTGCTGGTTTTATTTGCTAGTCTACCTTTGTGCACAGGGCTAAAGATCAGAAGAGGGAAAAAAAATTCCCAAGCCAGTCAGTATCCTTATTGCTGGGGATGCTGTAGCCGGCTGTGTTTTTCTTAGCTTCAGACACCAGCTAGAGTGGCCTCGGGTGCAGAGGTCAATGGAGACCTCTGCCCTGGAAGTGACAGGATGTTTGCTTTCTAGTCGGGAAACAACTGATAGACTGTTTCCAAGGCCCACACTTATAGGTGTGTATTAGGTTGAACATTAAAATGTAGGAACTGGTGGCGGCCAGCTCAGTTGGCAGAGAGCTTGTCTGGTGTGCATGAAGCCCTGAGTCTGACCCCAGTGCCATAGAAACAGGGTATGATGGTGAATGTCTGTAATCCTAGCACTGGAAGTGGAGGCAGGAGGATCTGAAGTTAAAAGTCATCCTTGGCTACATAGGGAGTTGGGAGTTAGCCTGGGCTACCCGTGACTCAACAGCAACAATGCCCAGGAATAGTGGAACTTGTCAGTGATTCTCTTAGCAGGGACTCTGGAGACTCCCATATCTAAGCCTGTGGGATGTGACCGCTTCCGTGATTAAATGCCAGGTTATGTGTGAAAACAATCTGAGGTTGGTTTTGTTGCTGTTGTTATTAGTTTTGTTTTTTCTTTCTTTTATCTTTTTCAAAACAGGGTTTCTTTGTGTAGCAGCTCTGGCTGTCCTGGAACTCACTTTGTAGAGCAGCCTGGCCTTGAATGCACTGAGGTTCACCTGCCTCCACCTGCATGCCCCTATGCCCGGCCTGGTATTTTTATTTTTATTTTTTAAACCACATAGTTTAGCAATAGTCTGCAATAAACTGGTTAAAAATGGCTTCATGTATGTACTCATTTTGTCGGAGCCAAGTCCTTTGTCTCACTGATGTCCAAAGGCATGCTGTTAAACAATAAGAGCATTTAAGGGCATTGGTCGAGGAGACGGCCTCGGGAGGCTGGACTCCAGGCTGAGGCCTTGTGGGCAGAAGTTTTATGTCTTTCCGGGAGCTCCTGGTCATGTCCATCAGTTCAGCATTTCTTCCCAGCCACAGGAAGTGTTTGCAAAACTGTGCATCTTTTGCTGAGAAATTAAGTCATCTTAGATTAGTTGGTCCTGTATGTTCTGAGAGTTCTGTAGGCTTGAAAGTTTAACTGATCCACAGATTGAAAATATTTGTGTATAGGCCAGGTGGTAGTGGCGCACACCTTTAATCCCAGCATTTGCGAGGCAGAAACAGGCAGATCTCTATGAGTTCAAGGCCAATCTGGTTGACAGAGCAAGTTCCAGGACAGCCAAGGCTACACAGAGAAACCCTGTCTCAAAAAATAAACAAAAAAGGGCATGAAACAATAGGTATGCTGGTACACACCTATAATCCCAGCACTTAGGAGGTCTAGACCTGAGGACATAGAGTTCAAGGCCTGCCTGGGCAATATGAGACTCTTCGGGGGGTGGGGTAGGGAGTTGTTATTGAAAAACATTATTATCTCATTATTATATGCCCATTTCCCCTAAAACGTGGTATAACAACTGTTAATTATTTATACATAATTTACATTGTATGAGATATTAGTAAGTAATCTGGCATAACTAGAGCATAAAAAGGAATGAAGGTGTTGGCTCTGTAAACATGATGCTATTTTATATGAGACATCTGATCATCTACAGGTGTTCGTCGCTCCTGGGCTTCTGTAAGTGCCCTATGACCTCAAAGGACAGCTTCTTAGAGGAAGCGAGCTGTCCTGGGTATCAGAGGTTGAAATTGACACGAAACCAGTGCAGGTGTTTTGAGAAGGGGGGGGGGGGGGTGGCATGCTCTGACTTCAGTGTTGGCATGTCAGTGTTCCCGGGGGAGTGGGTGTGAGAACCTGGACTTTGTCTTGCCACTCAGTCAGTAAGAAGCCAGAGTCCTGTCTAGTGGGTGGCTGAGGGAGTCTGTTCAGCACATACCTCCAAGGGATCCCAGGACTAGCAGAGGAAACAGCGTTACTTGGGAACTTTCTGAAAGCACAGGTTGCACAGCGGCGTCCCCACCCAGCAGAACCTTCAACTGTGAGTAGCGTGAGTGAGGCACGCACGTGCAGGGCACTTGGTGCACCGGAGATGCCGGGTACAGGACCGGGCAGCAGAAGCTGTTTGGATATGCATTCTGTAGGGTTGTTTCCCAAAGCGTTTCATGGTGGGCTAATGTCTTGTTTTGGTAACACTGCTGAGGATGGGTTAAAGCTACACTCCCATTAGTGCTCAGTGATAATTCATTACAACCCGAGGTCCATAGCCAGGATGTACCAATAGCCATCCAGCTCACCTCAGACTTATCCCTGTCAGAAAGAGACTTGGGTTGTGAGCCGAGGCATTGAAGAGTGGCCCCTCTAGGATACTTGTGACAGCGTTTTTCTGGGAGGAGTGGAAGACAGGGACTGATCTCATAGTTAAAGGGAAACACTGCCCTAGGGCTGTGGGGGAAACAGGTTTTTGTTGCAGAAGTGGTGGGGCTGCTCGGTGTTTCCCATTCAGGCTTTTTTGAATTCTAGGATCTTGAAGTTTGTTTTCTGCTGAAAGGGTGGTTCAGTAGCGGTACAAACAGACCATCTATTGTCTGAACAGTTACTCTTGGTTCAACAAATGCTTCCAAAGGAAACAAATTAAATTTGAGATAGAATTTACTTTGACTTTGAATGGAAAGAGGATAGTTAAAAAGTGTCTATTCATGCCCTTGCCTGAGGCTGGATAGACACTGGAGCAGAAGAGATTCCTGCCTTGTGTGTGTTACCAGAGGCAGCACTGCTTGCCAGCTGCCTTGGTACAGGCCTTGTGTGGGAAGGGTCTGGTGGGCCAGCTCAGGGGTCTGGACCTGAGACCTGTCGCCTGCCTACAGGAGACTTCTCCTGGCTTGCAATTTTCTTATGCTCTTTGCAGTGTGTGAAGTAGAGGCTGTCACTCAGCGACCTTCTGAAATCCGGGCTTCTTCCCGAGTGAGTTGTCGCCTTCCCCTTCCTGCTCCTGGATAAGGCCCAGCTTTACAGTTTTAGTTGACGCCTGGCTTAACATTAACTTCAAGAGGTCAGTCTGGGTAGAGGTGATTCTTTGAGTACGAGAGGAACATAATTAAAAACAAAGCTCAGCCCAGAAGGATCTCTGTACAAAGGGAGGAGAAAAGAGCGTGTTCTCATGATGAAGTAGGCATTAGACCGTTGAACACACACCACAGGTAACCAAAGTCACTGCACAGAAGGCGATCTGTAAAACTTTAGAGATTACATTGATCTATTTATTGTGCGCTTGGCTGCTTGCTTTCTACAGTGCAGCTGTGGAGGTCAGAGGACACCTTGCAAGGGTTCATTCTCCTTAAGTCATGTGGATGTGGCTTCTGGAGGTGGAACGCTGCTTGTCACCTGGAGTCTTTTCTGCCCAGTGATCTTGCCGGCCCTAGAAATCTTACATCTCACAGCAAAGTGGTATCCCGTTTTGTGGGATACAGGGTGGGAGTTTTCAAACCACACCCTTGCCCAGCTCCATCCGAGAAACGTTTTATCTAATAGCATATGCCCTTGCCCGGGCCTTGTCTTGTTGGTTTCAAAGCTCTCCAGGTGAGACCGGAGCACAGGTGAGGATGATGGTTTCAGGAACACCAGTGACCTCTCTCCAGATTCCCTGAGCTCTTCCTGTAGTGTGTATCCTCAGGTCAGGGCTGCTGGGAAACTCCCTTTGCTTGAGGAGCCCTTGACCTCATTCACAGCCACTGTAACTGTTGCTGGTTTCTCTGGGATCCAGTCACAGCGCAGAGCCCTCTCAGCATAGCAGACTGGGGGGTTGAACTCCTCCAAAGTTGTGTCCCCAAACTAGGATTAGGTTGCTTTTTTGTTTGTTTGTTTTGTTTTTGTCAACTTGACAGGAGGGCTGACTAGAGTCGTCTGGGATGAGGGAATCCCAGTTGAGAAACACTTCCTTCAGCGTGGTCAGTGAGCTGCCTGTGGGGCCATTTTCGGGACTGATGCTTGATGTGAGAGGGCCGAGCCACTGTGAGCAGTGCCGTCCTTGGGCAGTGGTCCATTGCTGTGTGAGAAAGCAGGGTGAGTAAATCACAGGGAGGGAGCAGACCAGTAAGCAGCGCTCCTCCATGGCCTCTGCTTCAGCTCCTGCCTTGACTTCCCTCAGTGATGGATTGTGATGGGGGAAGTGTAAGCCGAGTAACTCAGCTCGCTTTTGATCATGATATTTTATCACAGTAGTGGAATCTACATAAGACATTGGGTGATCCATGCAGTATGTTCACGGTCTCAACCTGTTAGTGCAGTGTTGGGGGCGTGTGTGTCTTCCTGCTTTGGTATTGTCTCTGTTCAGCAGTTAATTGTGTGTTACTGAAGTTAAGTGTTGCTTAGGCTTTGCCTAAGGAGAGGTCACTGGGTTTTGCTGATATACCAGGGCCAGGTCTCAGTCTGCCAACTCTATAGGACCCTTTTGTTTTTCCATTGCTGTTTTCAGTAGTAGTTGCTCAATTTAACCTGCCCTCATTGTCAGTGGAGAGATCTTACCGTTTCCCCATGTATATAGAGCTGTTGTTTGTGGACAACATTCAGGCTTATGTTAGCGCTGCTGCAGCCACCACTCTCTTGCTTGTGGCCTTCAGTTTCTAAGTCCTCTTGACTTTCTCTTTCCCCTTCCTTCCTTCCTTCCTTCCTTTCTTTTTCTTTTTTTTTTTTTTGAGACAAGATTTCTCTGTGTACCCCTAGTTGTCCTGAAATTCACTCTGTAGATCAGTCTGGGCTCGAACTCACAGCATGCCCCTGCCTCCTGAATGCTGGGATTAAAGGTGTGCACTATCACTGCCCAACTTTAATTGCCTTTTTAATTCAGCAACTGTTTTCTTGTGTGTGTGTGTGTGTGTGTGTGTGTGTGTGTGTGTGTGCGTGCGTGCATGCATGCACGAGTTCATGTATTGGGGTGATCCTGGGAGTTGTCTTTCTCCATTGCACACAGGAAGCCTAATTCTGGAGAAGCAGTTGTTCTGAGGCCCTACCTAGGGAAGGTTCCAGAGAAGCCCTTGACATCCTGAGGTACAGCTTAGGACAAGGGAGGGGAGGAAGAAATAGCTCAAAGGGTAAGGTTCTTGTGACAATTAACCATAACACTTGGCAGGCAAGTATGAGGCCCTGAGATTAATCACCAAAACCCAGGTAAAAAACTGGGCACAGTATTGCATGCTTGTAATCCCAGCAGTGAGGGTAAACAGGTGGAACCCCAGGGCTTGCAACCTGTGGTGGCTTGGAAGAAAATGGCCCCCATAGGCTCACAGGGAGTGGCACTATTAGGTGTGGCTTGGTTGGAGGAAGTGTGTCACTGTTGGTGGGCTTTGAGGTATGAGAAGCTCAAACCAGGCCTAGTGGCTCACAGTCTCTTCTTGCTGCCTGCTGGCTCGTTTGCAGAACTCTCAGCTCCTTCTCCCGTACCATGTCTGCCTGCACACTGCCATGCTTCCTGCCATGGACCATAATGGACTAAACCTCTGAAACTGTAAGCCCTCTTCAGTGAAATGTTTTCCTTTATAAGAGTTGCCATGGTCATGGTGTCTCTTCATAGAACCCTAACTGTGCCACTACCCAATGAGCCTAATCATCAAGGCCCCAGGTCACAGTACAAGACGAGACGTTATCTCAAAATACTGGGTGGGGACTGGAGAGAGAAGACTCCATGGTTAAGAGCTCTCTCTGCTCTTCTAGAAGACTCAGGCTCGATTCCTAGCACCTACATGGTGGCTCACAATCTTCTGTAACTCCATTTCCAAGGGATCCAACACCCTCTTGTGGCCTTTGTGGTCACCTGATATGTAAGTCGTGCACAGACATGTATGCAAACAAAACATCCACACATATAAAATATAAAGCAAAACAAACAAAAGCCCAAATAGAGCGTGCCTAAGAACAAAACAGAGGTTGACCTCTGGTCTTTAATCACACACACACACACACACACACACACACACACACACAGGCGCGCACGCACGCACGCACGCACACACTCCTGGGGCCAGAGCTTCTAAGACAGCAGATCTGACCTGCTACTGTCATCTTTCCCCTCCCCCCACTTGCAGATTCCTATAGACAGAGTAGCTCCTCCCCTCCCCCTGCCTCTCCTGGAGGCCAGGTGCCCTGGGTCTGATTGGTTCAAGCTTTGACTGGCTAGGCAAGGGGACTTATCTCTAAGATTTTTTAAGACCTGGATATAGCTCAGCTTGAACAGCTGGAAGTTTCTTTGTTTGATACCAGGGACTTAGATGTAGAAATTTGCCTGAGCTAAGCCCAAGTCCTACCCTTGGGGCTGGTAGCTGGCTGAGCTGTTCAAGCCGTTGCTGTCTTTTTTCTAAAAGTTCTTTTTTTTTTTTTAAACATCTTGGCAAATGTTCTTTGGGCAGCCCTGCTTGTGGTGAGTGTGTTGGGGACAGGGTTGACCACACTGCTTGCTCTTCAGAGGCTGAGATTCCAAAGCTGTGGGGCCAAGTGTGGCCAGGAAGCTTCTGGTCCAGTCACTTTGTGTGTGCTTGTTCATACTGTGGCTTTGTTTTTGCCCTACCCAAGCTGCTCAATCTGCATTTTTATCAAGTCACTCTGACCGCCCACAGCTAGAGCTTCCCACAAAGGGTTGAGTAAGCCTGGCTTTGGGGGTCTTGTCTTCCCTTGGGTGAGAAGCAATAGGATGAATACTGAGGAAAGGGATGCTTCCAAGGCAGTCACTGGGGTGGAACTAACAGGAAACAGTGTGTGGAATTGGAAGTGTTGAGGGGACCCTGAGTTAATCAGCGTGAGTGCTTTATTGGCAGTGTCTGCGCAGGTCTTTACAGGTCTTTGCGTACAGGTACACTGCCCCGTCCATAGGGACTATAGAACTAGCCTACTGGGGAGGTTTTCTGCTTGTATCCTCCTTAACCATGCCCCCCAGCCTTGCTCCATTCTGAAACACCATCATTTCCTGAATGACACGGGGGATATGGGCCTTGAATGTGACAGGAAGAGGCAGTGAGCAGGGATGTTGAGGTGATATGCGTGTAGAACTTGGCCAGGCTGCTGGTGCAGGGCCTGATCTGGCTCTTTCTCCCCAGCTCTGAGGCAAACCCAGCCCTCCGTACTCTGCTGGAGACTGCCGTGCCTCTCAGCCTGAGGGTGCTGCTTCAGGCCTTCTCACCTTCCTCTGCCTTTCATGTGGCCTAAGACCTCTGTCCCTCGGAGGCATAGTTGACATTTGTGGGGTTGGGGAGGGGCTGTCCTGACATTATAGGATGGCGAATCCACCTTCTGGACCCCATTCTTACCCTCTTTCCCCAGCTATGAGCACAGAGACTGTCTCCAGACTTTGTTGAATGTGCCCTATGGATGGGGGGGGGGCAGTCACCCTATTTGGGAAATATGATGTAACTGGTATTGCTAGGGTTCTTTTATAGATCCTAGCGCAAAAAGTCGTGAGCAAGCTTAGTCCACTTTCTTCTTTTTTATTTTTAAAAAATATTATTTTATTTAAGTCCTCCCCGCCCCACTCTGTCTGTGTGTGTGTGTGTGTGTGTGTGTGTGTGTGTGTGGCCAGCAATGGGCATTGAGCACCTCTGGTGCCTTCCATGTGCCTCACACTGCCTTACTAGGCAGCAGTCCTCACAGTTCCCAGTCAAGAAACTAGAGAATTATAATGTGAGTATTGTTGACCGGAAATGATAGGGACCAGGAGTTTTGGGGGTTTTTGGAATACTTAGGAGAAGTCTTGACCCCCCAAACTCATGCGTTTCATACATACCTTGCCCTCACAGCCTGAAGGTGATGTGGAGCTGGAGCTGCCGGTAGTTGTGAGCCAGCCATCATGGGTGGTGGGAGCCACGCTGTGGTCCTCTGTAAGAGAAGTCCACATGCTTAACCACTGGCCCTCTTTCTAGCTCCAAGCTCACTTTCTAACTGAAAGCCAACCATGTTCTGCAGAGTGTGCAGAGTGGGCCGTGGCTTCCAGAAAAGATGGGTGGCTGAGCAGGTAGGTGGTAATGGACAGGACTCTCCCTGGGTGACTCTAGTGTTAGAAGTCACACATTGGTGCTGTTCCTGAGAACTGGGTTCTGCTGCCCTCACTAAATAAACTGGCCCCTACTCTTTATGGCCACTCACTGCATTCTTTCCCTGTTTTTCAAGTGAAGCCTTTGGGGCATAGGAATCTTTTCAACCCTTCAGTCTTATCAGACTATCCTTTTGTGCTGGCTAGTTTTATTTCAACACACCACCATGCCCAACTTTTTTATGTGGGTCCTGGGGATTGAGCTCAGTACTTTGTTCTTGTATAGCAAGCACTTTACCAATTGAATTATCTCCCCAGCCTCAAATCTGGAAGCTGAGTTGACGCTACTGGTGGAAAATTCCACACTTGACCTTGTGTGACAAATCACACAGGATCAAAATTTGAATATGAAGATTGGGTGTGGTGGCACACACTTTAAATACCATACTGAGTCAGATTCGGGAGGATCTCCTTGAGTTGGAAGCCACCCTGGTTTATATACCAAGTTCTAGGATAGTCGGGACTATACAGAGAGACCCTGTTTCAAAACAAACAAAGTACATGTAACTATAAAGCCACCTTTGGTCCATGAGTACAAGGTGTATACGAAACAAATAGACTTCGGGTTTAAATTTGTTCTAAGTATTCCAAAATTCCAAGCACTCCTAGTCTCAAGCATTTCAGATTGATAATACTCAGACTGTAACTGTCCAGTTTCTTGAAACTAAGGATTGCTGCCTGAACTGAGTGGTACCAGGAACACAGAAGACATCAGTAAATCTTTGTGGAGGACACAAAGGACTTTGATCTCATTCCCTTAATGCATTGAGAGCTTGCATCTTGGAAGGTGGGACCCAAAGGGACTGTGAATGGTAGAGGATATCTGGACCCTCAGCTCCTGTTCGAGGGTAATTGTTATTACTTCCTTCGGTGATGCTTAATATGTGTTATCAGCTTGATTTGATTTATAGTTACCATGGGAATATGGTCTGCGTGTCTAGGGGTGTGTGTGTGTGTGTGTGTGTGTGTGTGTGTGTGTGTGTGTGTGAGAGAGAGAGAGAGAGAGAGAGAGAGAGAGAGAGAGGAGTTTTCACAGAAGGGTTTAACTGAAGAGGGAAGACCCACCCTGAATGTGGGTGGCAGCATCCGATGAGCTGGGGTGTTGGACTGAAGGAAGCAAGCTGAGCAGTACCATTCACCTCTCTCTTGTCCTGCTGTGGGAGGATGCACTGTGATCAGCTGCCTCACAGGCCTGTGCCATGCCTTCCTTGTCATGATGGACCGTGTCCCTTTGTACTGTAAGCTGAAATAAACCCTTCCTTCCTTAGGTTGCTTCTGTCTGGCATTTTGTCAGAGTAACCAGGAAAGTCCTGGATATGCTCTGTACCATGTGGATGGCCTCGGACTCACTTTTACAGTCTGTTTCTAAGAAAGAAGATTCATTTGTTTATTAAAAGACAGGCAGGCAGTACTAGTTTGTAAGGTCTACCATTCCTGAGTGGAGTTGCCGTTTTATCAGGAATTTTAGGTCCTAGAAGAACAGTGGGGAAGACGGTGGAGTCAATCAGCCAAGGAAACATTCTGACTCTGGTGAGAATCTACATCGTCAGCTGGGCTAATGAAAAAAGTTCATACGCAGAACCTCTTCTGCTTTTTTGTCTTATGGGTACTCAGACGTTTCCTTCTGCACGTGATTCCCGTGGTCCGTGTTTAGCGTGGATGGAATATTTGTGTCCCTGGACTTTATTTTAAGAACAACAGTAGGCGCAGGATGGTAAACCTGGGCTTTGCCAGCTGGTCATTTGAAGGCCAGTTTGCCCCCTTGTTAGCTGAGTGGATTAATGGCCTCTCTGTACTCATGGGTGACTCTCTTTAGATCCCTGACTACAGTGGAATGTAGGGCTCACTTCTCAGAAGACGACAGCTCCCCTGTTGTGTTATTTCTGTGCATGTCTCTAGAGGTGGCATGTGGCATCTGGCAGGTGTTTCTGGGAGGGGTTGTTTTGAGCTGATGGATGTGTCATGCTCTGTGTTAACTTCAAGGGGGTAGGAATTCTGAGTACCATGGTTGTTGACTGGGGCGGAATATGTCCTTGGAGCTATTAGTGATATGAATTTGTATACGGTGAGTCCTCGGCCTGATTAGTCTTCAGTAATCCCTTGGGAGAGCTCGGAAAATGCAGATTTTAACAGACATAAAAATATTGTATATTTATATGCATGATGGGTGTGTGGCTGAGAACAGCCGTGTGCAGTTGGTTCTCTCCTTCCACTTTTACCTGGGTTCTGGGGATCAAACTCGGGTCACCAGGGTTTTGTGACAATTGCTGTCACTCATCACGCCATCCCGAGGGCCCAGAGAATACAGACTTTAGAATGTTCCCCAGACTCACCTAATCTGAGTCACTGGGGCTGGGATGGAATAGGTGCTTCTCACAGCAGACAGAGGCTGCCAGGCTGCCTTGCCTCTGAAGACCAGTCCTGGAAGGAGGCTCCAATTTTCACAGGTTGCCCGTGGGTTCCCTCCTCTGCTCCTCTGCCTTGTGGGTGGCTTACCCTGGGGACACAGTGAGTTGTTGATGAGCCCTTTAGGAAGGAGGGGAAGGTGCTTGGGTCCAAGGTGGCTCTACCTTCCCTCTTCTAGCCTACTTTTCTGTGAAGCCTGGAGGGTGACTTGAGTCCCTTTTTTTTGTGGAACCGCCCGAGCCTTCACTGTCTGTTTGAAAAATCCAAAGTCTTGGAGTTTCTAAGAAGTGGGGTGTCAGGATCTCATCCAGCCACACCCTAACGTGTCCTTTTGTTCAGCCACGTCTCTAGCGTGGCTTCTCACATCTGCAGCTTTCTTACGGACAGCCCTTCCATCGTGACTGCCTGTGTGCTGTTTGTCACCTTCTCATTTTTGGCATTCTAGCTTCATAACTGAGCAGCGATTCTCATGCTCTGTTTCGGGAGTTCTCGTGAAGCCGTGGAAAGAAATTTAGTGATGTGGAAGTTTCCTTACCACGTGAACAGGTTGTGGTCAGCCCTATGGGTGCGGTACTGGAAGAGGGGCTGCTGTGTCCTGGGCCAGGTGCAGAGTATGGTTTCATTTTCTGTGGTTCTAATTGTGACCTCCTAAAACCTATCACACGCTCATATTAGAAGTCCTACGAACTTTCTAGAAGAAATCCTCAGTAAGTGCGGGAGACTCTGTGCCTCTATTTGGGCTTTGCATCAAGGATGATTTATGTTGATAAATTCAGGTGTTTCCTGAGAAGCATTACATCATTTCCTCCCCCGGCTGACTGATTGCTGGGTAGGGTTTACATACGAAGGGTACAACCAGACCTTGCCCGGGTTAGCAGTTTCGATAATTATGATGGTGATATTTGGAAAAGTTTATTTGCCCTGGTTCTCGCTTGGGCTTTTTAGAATGTGTATGTAGACCTGTACATGTTTTAAAAAAAGAAAAAATTTGGGCTTTTGTAGCAGCGTTTATATATTCTGAACACTTTTACTGGACTTCTTGCGCTCTGTGATTTACTATTGGTGCTTCAAAGGGAGACAGTTCCATTACAGTTTAATTGACTTTGGGAACCGAACCACTGTCTGCAGAGTTAAACAAGTATTTTGTCTTTTAAGTGGAAAACAAATTTGTGTGAGTTTGGAAATAGTGTATCTCTTTTATTGGGTCATTCATGGTTCAATTTACAACCCAGAAAAAATACACCATCAAAAACAACATTGCAGCTGCTATTTCCTGTTGGCTACCCTGGCCTAGTGGAATGTTGGCTCCAATTAGAACTGGAGGCTTAATTTTCTCTCCTAGATGTTTGTCCTCTAAATGACACTGGGTTACTTGGGGGGTAGCAAACAAGACAGTGCTTGTGAGTTAATGATTTGCATCCGCTTTTCTGGGTACCAAGTGGCTTCCGCACTACAGGAAATTGGATGTATTCTGGGCACGTCCCATCTCCACTGCTTGAGACTCAGATGAACCAATAAATATTTACTGATATCTGCTGGTGGCCTGCGTCATACCCGAAGTCTGTGTAGGTCCCGAGCAGGGCATGAAACGCGGTGTATTATTTACAAACACACAGCGGGTTAGAGGGACAATCTCAAGGTGTTGTAGGAAGATGAAAAGGGGCCAGCTGCTCCAATGGCCGCTGGATGACGAACGAGGTTCAGCAGTCACAGGCCGCGGTTGGTCTGGGAGTCTGGCATGATGTGAGAGGAGGAAGTGAGAAAGGAAAAAGAAAAGATTTCGTCTGAACTGTCTCATTGAGAGATGATAGCTTTAGGGTGGCCCTTGAGACCCAGACCCACGAGTGAAGCGGAAGGGGGGACTTAGCAGGTGGCCCTACCTTTGTAGGCCTCAGAAGGCTCAGGTGCATCCTTGAGACTTGTCATGGGCCTTTTGGGTCATGTAATAATGTGCATGCTGCTTTTCTTGAAGAAGAGGAATTGACTGATTAGTGTGCATATGTCTGTGTGCATAGTTGTGTGTCACTGAGCCACAGAGGTGTGCATATGTCTGTGTGCACAGTTGTGTGTCACTGAGCCACAGAGGTGCACTCTGAAAGATACATCACTAGGTGATTTGGTTCAGGTATCACAGTGAACTTACTGTATAATCTAAAGTAACTTCAGTATCATGGGTGATATAGTCTCAGAGGCACTGTTGTGTATGTGGTCCATTCATTGACCACCAAATGACATTATGCCTCTGTATTTAAATGAACAATGAACGTAAAACAAAACACAAGCAAAAACCACTAGCTCAATAATGTTAGGTTTTCAGATCTGAGATTAGAACAGCACTGCCCTAGGGATAAACACTTAATGAAGGCCCAGCATCCTCCTCTACATATTTGTGAATGTTATTTGCCTACGCATCAATGACATAATAAACTTGAGAGTAGATAATTACATAATTAGTCAACTAAAACATGTGTCATGTCCCTCAGGACACTAGCGCAAGCCCTCTGAGGTTGGGAATCTGCAAATATAATCGTTGTTTATCTGGTTCCTTGGGGTTTCTGCCTGGAAGGGCTATGCACATGTCAACTCAGACCCTGGAATTTGGAAACTAAACACTGACAAGTGCTTTACTTGAGATTGGTGCCTCATATTCAGATACTGAAGGAATCCTAAGAGCATAGCAATACGAACTTGTCTAGCTTTCTCCATTGGAAAAAATAGTGGAGGGAAGACTGGAAAATGTTGCAGCCATTCCTCAAATAAATAAATATTTAGAAGTAAAAGAGAACCTTCTAAATAATGAAAGACCAGACATTTGTGTTTGTTTAGTTCTGTGCCTCTGTTTAATCTTGATGATCATGTTCTCTGCCCTTCTGAACTGAATCCAATGCTCAGAACAGAAGTGCTGATTGTAAGTGTGTCCAGACTTATCCCTTATTTCACATTGCTCTTTAGGTATGGGATGCCGTGTGGTTCATAACCTGGATGTAAAAACAACTGGGTTATCTTTCTTTGGTAAATACAGTTTCACTTTTTCACTTTCTTATTACTAAATTGTATTTGTTGATATATATATATATATATATATATATATATATAATTTATTTATTTATTTTATTTCTGGAAAGGAATTAAGCCAGCACTAAGGGAAAGTAATCCTCTATTGTCAGGGAGATAAAAAAGATTGTTGCAGTCTGTTTGATGACACTCTGAGAGAATATGTGAGTCTGGGTAGCTTGGAAAGAACAGAAATTTATTTCTCCCAGTTCTGGATGCTGGGTGTACACAATGAAGGCAGTGGCTTCTTGTGGGGCCTTCTTACTGCCTCTTCCAGGACGGAAGGGCAGGACAGAATAGCACATTCCTAGTGCGGCCATGCCTTGACCTCCACACCTCCCTACACTATTGGCATGGGATTCTTTCCAACATGCACGTTTTAGGGAACGTGTTTAACTCCTGGTTGTCAGTTGGTACGGCAGCAGGAAAAATCATTCGCTGAGTCTCTCTGCACTTTGTTCTCAGTTGTGGAGGGCTACAATACCTGAGCTGTATTGGCCATCTTGCCTTTTAGAAATGGGAAGATGTGTACTGCTTCTTCTTAGGTAACATTCCTGAAGACTTTCACGAAGATGAACACACTTAATAAATATTTGTGTCCATTTATCTGCTGTTTATTTTTATTTATTTTTGAGACTGGGACATAATATGAAGTCCTGACTACCCTCAAAATCACTCTGGAGAGCAGGCTGGCCTTGAATTCACAGAGATCCATTTCTGCTTCTTGAGTACTGGGATTAACAGCGTGTACCAGCACACCTGGTACAAGACCCAACAATTAGTTCAAACAATATCTATCTGTCTCTGTGTGTGTGTGTGTGTGTGTGTGTGTGTGTGCGCGTGTGCCTGTGCCTGTGCCTGTGCCTGTGCCTGTGTAAGTGCGGGCTTATATGAACGCAGGTGCCTACTGAGGTCAGAAGAGGACATTGGATTTCCTGGAGCTGGAGTTACAGGCAGTTGTGAGCCACCTGAAATAGGTCTGGAGACCAAACTCAGGTCCTCTGCAAAGCAGTTCATGCTCCGTTTGGCTCAGTCATCCCTCCATCCCACTCCTCTGCTGCTTACTGAGGAGCAGCGCTGGGCCACAGTGCAGCCATGCGGCTGTTGGGGTAGGACTTAACAGGACATCGCTTTGAGACTCTGCCATTGGGCACCTTGGAAATGAGCAGTGGATTCTCCAGTGTTTTGGGAGATTGGGTTCTTGAAGGCTAAAGACTGCTTGTAGGCTTTATGGAGCTTTTACTCTGTGATAGATAGATTACCAAGACTCGTTTCAAAATTTGGCCACTATTAATGTAAGCTTCTGTGCCTTTTGCCCTACACTGCATATGTAGGGAGTAGTTGTGCTTCTTGTGAAAACTGCTTGCTGACTCCATAAAATCCCCCTTATAGCTGGCAGAAGGGACTGTTTGCTTTGTTCTATGGAGCTACAGGGAGCCCTTGACAGTCAGGCATATACGAGGCTCCTTGTAGTTGTATTGAGACTATTTTCCAAACAGGCCACAGCCCACGGCACCCAAGTTCCATTTTCAGGTAGTCATGCGGACAGGTCTTGAGCCCAGATACAGGGGCTGAGGCAGGGAGCCAAGTCTCCCCATAACTAGGTGAGTTGTCACCTTGACAATCAGTAGTGGTTGTAGGAAGAAGACCACAGCCTGCCATAGCTCCCGCCCTACACTTTGTTCTGAGGCTGGGACCTGGGAGACGTTGGACACAGGAGCTCCTTTCCCTTCAGCTTCTCATCCTATTGTCTTTATTAAATCATTTGCAAGGCTGTCGAAGCCCTCTGGACTAATGTGTTTATGTGTTCACACCAGAAGGAACAATTCCATAAGCGTTGACCATTTGATAGGTCCCATGGAGACCCAGAGGACAAATCCCTGAGCCAGAGGACCACTCCCAGTTGAGCTTCCGGGGCATAGACTATATAGTTCTAGTCATTTCTCAGGCATTTGAGCTTTGTGTTTAAGCCTCTTGCTTGGACTGACTTGCTAACTGTTGCTTCAGGGGTTCTCATGGGTGGATCGTGCTTCCGTTTTTAGATGAGGTATTGCCTCCTGCCTTTGCCCCTAAATGTACTTTGCACATAAGGCCCCTGATTTGATATAAAGGGCCACTTTTTATATCTGGTGCTGACCGTAGTCATTCATCTGAAGCTCGAATGATGTAGGTTACCTGTCTCTTCCTCTTCTCTAATTTTAGATTCAGAAATTCATAAATTCTCTTTTTCCATCTTTGAAATTTCATTTTGCACTTAAAGATTTATGTAGTTCTTATTTGTATTTCGTATATTTGAGTGTATTTCGCATGTGTATGTGTGGGTGCACACACTTGTAGGAAGGCAGAACCCAGGTTAGTGTTGGGTATCCTCCTCTATCTTTTCTTCCTATTCCTTTGAGGTAGGGTGTAATAAGCTTTTTCATTGGCTGCCAGCTCCCAAATAATGACATGGAGACTTATTATTAATTATGAAAAGTTGGCCTTTAGCTTAGACTTGTCTCAACTAGCTCTTATAACTTAACCCATATACATTACTCTATGCCCTATCACATGACGTTACCTCTCTCCCATCTTGCACCTGCTGTTGCCTCTCTCTGTTTCTTTCCACTCTATCTTCTTCCCAGAGTTTTCTCTTTGCCCCGGAGTCCCACCTATACCTCCGGCCTAGCTATTGACTTTTTATCACACCAATCACAACAAATATCTCACAATAGCAGGGTCTCTCCCTGAACGCAGAGCTCAGTTTTTCTTTGTTAGGCAGAAATCAGGAAGTCTCAGCAATCCTCCTGTCTCCACACACCCACATGGAGGTGGGTTTACGGAGAATAAGCCTGACTTATTGAGTGGGTCTTGGAACCAAGCTCCAGTCTCATGTTTGTTTGAACCTCCTCTCTACCCCACGCCCCTTCTTCCTAATACACTTCTAATTGTCAGAAAGCTAAGACTCACACAGGGTAAGAATTTCAAACAGTAGAAGGGTCATGTTGTGAGAAGTGTTTCCTCCCGCCCATGTCCTCTGGAAACCAAGTTTATTCCTGAAAATCAGCGCTCTTAGTGAGCACTTGCTCACACTGTATGCTCCACCTCCTTCTTTATGTTGCCCATACAGATGCTCCGCACTATACAAACCGTACCCTTGTAAATAATTTTATGCCATATTAGATAGACAAGTCTTGCTCTTTATTTAAAATTTAAAAATTATTTACGTTTAGTGGGTTTGTGTGTGCATGTGTGTGCAGAGTCTAAAAGAGAGCATTGCTGGCCTGAAGCTCATGAATGCTACAACTGACCTCTTCTTTCTTAGACTTGTACTGTGTAGTGCTACAGTATTCTGCTGTATGTTGTAACTGGCACCTTGCTGACAGTTAGGTCTCTCTTTCATCATTTTATATGATGCTGTTGGCGAGCGCACATATGTTCATCCTGAGAGTTCCTCATGTTTGTTTGACACAGGCACAGATTCTTCAAACGTCTCATTGTGAACCTTGCTCATCTCTAATTTGATATTCTACATTGCTCTCAGAGAAGATTCATCAATTTAATTGAGAGTATGAGAGCTCCTGTTTTCCCTGACCCTCAGCTACATGGTGTGCTGTCATGGTTGGTAATTTCTCATCTGCATGATGAAAGTGGTGTCTCTCATGTCTTTGCCGTGTGTGATGAGTGTCTTTATGTTGGAGTCATTTGTGTTTCATGTTGGTCTGTGCATTTGTTGGGTCTTTTTCATGCTGATTTATATTTGCTTTTTTTCTCTATGATAAAACATGAATACTCTGGTGCACTCTGAGTTAGCTAGCCCATGAACTTCTGGGTGATTCCGTCCCTGCCTTTCATCTCGATGCAGGATTGCTAGGTTTACAGATGTGTGCCATCATGTCTGGCTTTTTACATGGGTTTTGGGGTAGACGTGGAGTCCTCAGGTTTGTATAGCTAAAGCCTTTGCCTCTTCCCATCTTCCTGGTCTCATTTGCTGCATATCTAGTTTAGTGTGTCATTCATCAGTTCCTTGATGACACTGTGGATGCAGAAGGGAAGCTGAGAGTTAGGTGCATCATCCTTAACCATTTTCCCGTGGAGCCTTAGAATACGGTGGCCATGAGGTGATTGAGACCTTGTAAATCTTTCACAGTTTGTTGACCAGTAAATAGTGTTCTGTAGGTGGCCTTCTCTCCTGTCTCCTTCTTCCAGGTATGACCTGCAGAAGCCAGGGGAGAGACTTAAGTGATCCTGAGGATGCAGGGAAGAAAGGTCCCCACTGGGATGGCCTGAATCTTTTGAACTTTCTAGCAGATGCCTTTGGTTGGGCTTAGATTGAAGTCATACTTGTTACTCTTAATAAATATTATTTTTTTGTTCTTAGAATTTAACAGTTTGGCTACAATTTAGGTGGGAACTGTTGGTAATACTGACTTTTATTTTTACATGTTAATCAGAGAAAGTTAATTGCATATGGTATATATTTGTATATGGTTACAAATATATATATATGTGCATATATAATGCAATTAGACAATGTAATCAGGTTAGGATCAAGGACAGAAAGAACAGAACTGTGCTATCAACTTCTGTCTTACTTCATGGTAGACATTACTAGGAGGTCATACTATCAACTTCTGTCTTACTTCCATGGTAGACATTACTAGGAGGTCATAATATCTTCTTCCATCCCACGGGAGTCAGCCATTGCCAGTTGCTGTATGTAAGAAATTCTTCTTGTTATTCTGACCCAGGTTCATCCTGAGATATGAGACATTTGACTATCTAACCCAAGTTTACATAGGCAGGGTAAGCAGGATTCCAGAGGCCACAGCTTCTAGAAATGTAATAAGAATAAATGTTTATTTCTGTCAAATAGCCAAAGTCAGTCAGTGACTCTGGAAAAAAAATCCCTAACTAATGGTAGGTCCATGTCGTGTGTCGTGTCCCCCCCCCCCCCCCCCCCATTCCGTGTACATCACCATATAGGAGCATCCAGATCTTGGCCTTGATTCTCTTGAACTTCCTGGTTGACTTGTGATGAAGCCAAAGATCGTTATTGAGGACGCCAGAGGGCACATGCTGTATGCTGTTTTGTTTTCAGTTGTTGCCAGGTCAACCAGGGTCAAAGGTTGTTCTAGAGTCAGAATTCCATGTGCAAGGCTGGACTCCAAGTACAAGGCAGGACTTCAGGTGTGTAAGGCAGATCTCCAGGTGCAAGCATGGAGTCCAGGTGTAAGGCAGGTGTCCAGGTGCAAGCTTGGAGTCCAGGTGCAAGGCAGGACTCCAGGAGCAAGCATGGAGTCCAGGTGTAAGGCAGGTCTCCAGGTGCAAGCTTGGAGTCCAGGTGCAAGGCAGGACTCCAGGAGCAAGCATGGAGTCCAGGTGCAAGGCAGGTCTCCAGGTACAAGGCAGGACTCCAGGATCAAGCATAGACTCCAGGTGCAAGCATCGACTCCAGGTGTAATGCCCAGTTTCAGACATGGGCAAAAAGACCAGATGGTTTGTTTGCTCTTGCTTTACAGATATTGGTTTGCATATTCTATGTTTGCACCTAAAGAACCTACTGTGTAGAGACTCTACTGCTGGATTCATTTTTAGTTTTATGTCTTTGCCCATGGTGGGATTCTGCCCTTATCTTAATTGGTTCTTTCCATCTCTAAGATGTGATATTACCACAACTCAGAGATAATATATACTATAGATTTTAGCATCTAAGTCATGTAGGATCCAACAATTGGGTTTATGATGTACCTTGTCTTGTAAAGTTTGGTGCATTTAAATTTAATCCCTAGTGTGGTATAAAGCTTGGTGTTTGGTGCTTGCCTGTAACTTTAGCACTTAGAAGGTGGAGGTGGGAAGATCAGATCATCCTTGAGTTCCTACTGATTTTGTGGCTAGCCCAAGCCATATGAGCCACTGGGTCTCAAAACAACAGCAAATTTGGATAAATTTGAAGTTCAAGCCTAGTCACACTTCTCTCTTGTCTTTGCTTAACTGTATGGGAGGGTACCATTCATTGGTGAGGTGCACTGGAAACTTGGTGAACAAGGATCCTTACTGTAGATCTGCAGATAGAACCAAATGATGGAGCACTTTCTGCAGAGGGCCTTGACTGGAAGCATAGTAGGGTGATGTTTGTGCCCAGGGACCAAGACAGTCCTGGCTGTGTTCCTTTGCTCTGGTGGTCATTTTAATGACAAACTCCTTCTCCCTGTCTTGTCCTTAAATCTGCAAGGATTATTGGCCATCTATTTAGAATTGATAGCTCCCTTCTCAAACAGATGTGTCATACAAAGTAGTAACATAAGTAGGTTTCCATCTCTTGCCTCTTTGAAAGCTGAACTCATAGAGGCAATTCAGCCATTGTGGTGTTTGCCTTTTGTGATGCCCAGAAACATGGAAAGACAAGTAAATGACTGTTCAGAGCAAACTGTTCCTTAGAAGCAGTTCATAAAACAAGGCCGTTTTCATCTTTTGGGAAACGACGCATGGGAACAAAGCCAGGATCTGGATGTATTGACATTGGTACATTAATGGACTGCTTGTTGAACCAGGGCTCCATTTCCTTCTTGCTCACCCCAACCATGCTCTGGGATAGCATGTCTCCACACATACTCCATGGAACCAGAGGTTTGTCCTTTTCCCAAATGTACATGGAAGCAGGTCCCAGGATAAGGATGGATTTGCTGCAAAGTTATAAATTTGAGGTTCCAGGACCCTCTCAGACAGAGAGCCCTTTCATAGCAGCATAATAGTTTTATATTTTTGAAAGGATTTTGTTTTTAACTGTCTGTATGTTTGTATGGGCATATGTGCATGTGCTGCAGATATGCAAAAATATGATCCAGCTTTTGCACGCATGTTGGAGATCCAAATTCAGGTCTTTGAGCTTGTGTAGCATGTCCTCTCTCGATCTCCCAAGCTGTCTCTCTAGCCAGATCCTCATATGTTTGATGAGTAGGAATGCACTGTGTGTAAAAGAATAGGAGAAGTTGCTCTTCCGGCCGCTCATATCTTAGCATTGAACCTTCAAAATTAAATCAAAACTGAACAGTTTTGTCTCTGTAACTGTTTACTGAATGTAATGTTTTCTAGGGACTGAATGTAATGCAATTTGATTGTCTTATGGTTTGGGAGTTCAGGGGTCCTACAGTCAGCGTGTCATGGGGGCTTTGTTCTTCTAGTGACTCTGGAGAGAATCTGTTTCCTTTTTCTCTCTGGGAAGTTTTGCATTTTTATAACAACGTTCAAATTTGGCCATTATGGAAGTAAAAGCTGAACCATGAATGAATTTTATTAAAGCTGTAAAGGAAGATTTTTTTTTTGAATTTTTATTCTCATCCACCCCAAGAGACCTAATCAACATCTACCCAAATTCCTAAACCCCAAACAAAAAGAGAATGGAGCACTAGGAAGAGCTGAGCTGGGGAAGATGTGTACACGCCTGACTTCTCTTGGTGATGGGGAGCCTGAACGGCCATCCGCCTGTAACTGTGGACAGCTGTGTGGTTCATCGATGTTCACAGAATTCACCAGTTTAGTAGTTCATGTATTTATGAGCACCTCGAAGGAACTTGTCATGGCTGGCATGGTGGGACAGGCTAGCCTGCAGAGGAGGTTGACAGGGCTCTGCCTGAGGGAGGAGGAGAACCAGGAAACACTGTAGAGGGGAATGAGATTAGGGAGCCTAGAAGTTGTCTGTAGTGATGTGAGTACTTTGGTTTCCATGTAGGTGAGGAAGCCCTGCGGAGGTCCAGATAGTTGTGGGCAGCCGGGTGGAGGCTGCGAACTGAACTGCAGTGCTCTGCCAGAACAGGAGTACTCCAAACCACTGAGCCCAACTCCAGCCCCAGAGCCCCAGATTTGTGAATATCCTCACAGATGATAACCGACTCCAGAAAATGCAACAATGTAGTCTTTAAAGACTTTGAGTCTGTGCCTGCTGATACTTTCTCAACAGCTACGGTTTCTCAACCTTTTCTACTGTGTCCATTCTTAAGAGCAGCTTAAGACTGTTAGTAAGCAGTTAAGCAAACAGTTCTTAATCACAGGTCCCTGTTCACTAGCAGGTCTTGCCAGTTGTGAGTTGCCTTGAAGTAATCTGCCAATAATTACTGGCGAAGGAGCTAAACATTGTGTGTGACTTTCTTAACAAAAGATCGGAAGCAAGGTTAGCCTCCTAATAAGCTTGCATTTCGTTTCATGTCTAATAACCTGTAGACTAGACCCAGAGGCAGCTGCTGCTGGGTTGCATGCCTGTTGGGTGCTGCTAAGGGGAAGTGACATTGTGCAGCCTTGCCTGTCTTTAGTGGTTTTGTTTGTGTGTGTTTTTAGTTGATTGAGGTCCACTGGGTCTTGGTGACCAACTAAAAGTGCAGAGAACCGGGATCTATGCTTGTATACAATTGTAATTGTTATTTCTCCTGCTCTGGAAGCTACTGGGAGGGATGCTCAGTGTCAGCTGCACAGGTGTAATTCTAGAACAAGAGAATGCCAGACTGTAGATAGCAGGGTCAGAGGGTCTTGGTTGAATAAACACACCCTTGGGAAAAGAATTGGATAACTTGAATTGTCTAGGACAGCTGCGCCTCCAAGTGAGACTTCAAGTCTCCAGGGAAGCAGTAGATCTCAGCTTTGATTGTGCTTTGGAGTCGCTTGTACCTTCATCAAAGTGCAGACCTTACCTCTACATCTGGAGGCCTTGCATTTGCATGAAAAATGTCCACATACCCTCTAAGCCATTGGGATGTATGAGCCAGAGATGCTGGAGTTGATCCCATGATGTGTTGTGCTAGAAAACTAAGAGCCTCGTGTTTCCATAGACCTATTTAAGAACAAGCAGTGGGGTTGGGAAGGTGGCTCAAGTGATTAAGTACAAACTACATAAGCATGAGGGCCAGGGTTTGGATCCCAGAAACCTGTGTGAATGCTGGGTGGGTGTGGCAGGCTGCTTGTAATTCCAGTCTCAGAAGGTGAAGACAGAATCCCCAGAGCGAGATGGCTAGTGAGACTACCCATATCAGTGAGTTCTGGGCTTGCTTGAGAGACCTGTCTCAGTGAGTAAGATGGAAGAGAAATGAAGAATGATTCTGTCCTCCGGCTATACTTGCACACACATGTACACCCCCACTGCCATGTGTGACCACACATGAAAAAGCATGCATCCACACACAGGCACAGCACATCCATGACACTTGGGGAGGAGAAAGAGCAAGTAGTGATTTACACATGTGTCCATGTATACAGGTATGTACACACAACCTCAGGTACCGTTTATTTGACTATCAGTATGTCCCACTTGTGTAAATACAGGTTCCCAAGAAGTCAAAACCATTACAGTGCTGTTCCAATAGACAGTGCCTTATTCAGATCTACAAACTATTCAGATCATAGTGTTTTCTCACATTCTTAATACTCAACATTAAGGCTGTAAATTACTAACAAGCATTCTGGAATCTTCTTAGTGTTTAGTTCCTGTTGAGCAAAACTCTAATATTTCTCAGATCTTCTTTTTAATTTCACTTTTTTTAAAGCGATTTATTTATTTATTATGTACACAACATTCCTTCCATGTATGTTTGTATGCCAGAAGAGGGCACCAGAACTCATTACAGATGGTTGTGAGCCACCATGTGGTTGCTGGGAATTGAACTCAGGACCTCTGGAAGAGCAGTCAGTACTCTTAACCTCTGAGCCATCTCTCCAGCCCTCTGATTTCACTTTTTTTAAAAAATTGCCCTGCCCATGCTATTCAAGTCACCAGGGCACCTTCTGTTCATTTATTTGTCAGAATACCAGATGGAAACCAAGAGAGTAAGGCATATTTAAGTCTCAGAAGAACTAGGTATACACTCATTTGCGTTCTGATCGTGGTTCTGTTAATGACTTTTGACAATCTTTTGCACATCTCTTGGCTTCAGTTTTTGTAGACTATTTCTTTACCCCAAACTGAGACTGCGGGGGCGGGGGTGGGTGGGTGGGGTGGGGTAAGAAGGGCAGAATCAGGAGAGAGAAGCAATATGGGCATGCTGTGCTGAGAAAGGTGCCAAGCCCCCAAGGCAAAGTGAAGATAATAACTATGGGTTAATTTAAATGTAAGAGTTAGCTAGCAACAAACCTGAGCTATTGACCAAGCATTTATAATTAATATTAAGCCTCCGTGTGGTTACTTGGGGAGTGGAGTGCAGGACAGAACTGTGCGCCTACAAATTTTCTTCTATATTAAAAAATGAATGGGTGGCTGAAGAGGTAGCTCAGTGTTTAAGAGTGCTTGCTGCTCTCGAGGACTAGAGTTAGTTCCCAGCACCTAGGGGATCTGATATCTTCTTTTGGCCTCTGTGGGTACCCACACACAGAAACATACATACATGTGTGGTTTTTTTTTATGATGAAACTGATTTTCTGCTGATTGGTATTTTAAAATAATATCGAAGACACACTGGGCAAAGGTGATCTGTTAGTTCAAGACCAGCAAGATCTATCCAGCTAGTTCTAGGCTGGCCAGGGCCACATAGAAAGACCCTGTCGTGTGTGTGTGTGTGTGTGTGTGTGTGTGTATGTGTACAAACATGAACTCACTAAGACACATCAGATTTTCTTATTCTCAAATTTGGCACTTCCAAATTAGATGAAATTCTTGGATATCTCTACTAGGTGAGGGATTAACTTGGGGCAGAAGGAAGTTCAAAGATATGCAAACTATGCTCCTTGCTCTAAGATTTCACTTAAGGCCATGTGAACACTTACACAGTTAAGTCACCCAGGTTAAATAGCCCTTCAAATGAGACACGGGGTAATTAGTTGGTTGTTAGATGAAATAAATCATTTCCCTAGCGCTTTCCTGGCCACCCATTCTGTAAGAATGGGTTTTTAGATTTGCTGAGCTTAGAAAATGTTGGGTGAAAGAAAGTTAAGCAGATTATTGACTATGAGTCTTTTAGAGCCTTAATACAGTGATCTCTTTAATGAATGTATATGTATATAATCTCAGGTCCCTAAGACTTTGTTCAGAAGGCCTCCTTTTCTTTTCAACCATGATCTAGCCACTGACTGAATGGAATTATCTTGAGAAGTTAGGAGAAAGAGTGGGTGGTGTTAAGAGTTGAAAATGGGAATTGGTTTAGCAGTTGAGACCATTCGCTGCTCTCCCAGAGGACTAGTGCGCTGGGTTAGCTGAGGTGGGAAGATCACGGTTCCATGGCTGAGGTCTTGCACCGCATAGAAAGGAAGCACTGACAGCTGGCTCTGAAGAGCCCATCCAGCTGCCCGG
Source organism: Myodes glareolus (assembly GCF_982192425.1). Lineage (NCBI taxonomy): Eukaryota > Metazoa > Chordata > Mammalia > Rodentia > Cricetidae > Myodes > Myodes glareolus. The sequence continues at coordinate 26,548,472 of NC_142029.1, read as the reverse complement.
GGAGCCCCCCGGTGCAGGCAGCCTGCCTTCTGTGTCTAACTCAGAAAAGCGTGAACTTGCTTTCTCTGATCCCGTATGCTTTCTCACTGGTTCTCTGTCATCTTGGCTCCTTAAAAGGCAGGACTTTCTCGCCATCTCCCTCTCCCTTCATATGCAGGATTCAGCAACTCTGCTGTCACTGAGTTGCCAGGACAGGATGTGGAATGGAGTAACACAGTCTCTCAAGCCTCTCACGCCATCTTCCTTCTCAGCAACACTTTTGGGACAGTCAACCCAAGGATTCAGCGGGACTCAGTTCCCACCCCTCCTCACTCCTCACTCCTGTCTTTCCATTTTGCCCTGGCTGTATCCAGCTTCAGGAGGGGTTGGTAGTGAGTGGCATGGGTTTGATATGCTACTGCAAGGGACCTGTGGTACTAAAAATAGAACTTGGACACTCCTTTCTCTAAGTGGATGTGCTGGCTGGTTTTATGTCAACTTGACACATGCTAGAGCCATCAGAGAGGAGGGAACCTCAGTTGAGAAAATGCCTCCACTAAGTCAGGCTGTAGATAAGCCTGTGGATAGTTTCTTAATTAGTGATTGATGGGGAGGTCCCAGCCCCATGTGGGACCACTCCTGGGCTGGTGGTCCTGAATGCAATGAGAGAGCAGGTTGAGCAAACTGTAAGGAGTAAGTGAGCAAGCAGTATGCTTCCATGGCTTCTGTATTAGCTCCTGCATTTGGGTTCCTGCCCTGCCTGAGTTCCTGGTCCGACTCCCTTCAATAATGAGCAAAGATATGGAAGAATAAGCCAAATAAATCCTTTTCTCCCCAACTTGCTTTTGGTCATGGTGTTTCATCATAGCAGTAGTAACTCTAACTAGGACACTGGACCAGGCTGAGTTTCTGAAGCTCAGCCCCAGGACTGGTTGATTGCTGTTGCATCAGAATCCACTAGAGAGAGGGACAGGAGTCTAATTTCCACCAAGTCCCAAGTCCCAGTTGTGGACATTGATGAAAGTTGGCTCTTCTTGGTCTTAACGACCCTGCATAGACCTGCCTAACTTTAGATTGCATTAGACCCCTCGGCCCAAGGTCACCCTGAGGGATGTCTGGGAGATTCACATGCTGTAGGCTTCAGGGCAAGGTACTGAAGAGTCAGAGTTCCCTGTGGTTGAATCATTGCTGCCCTCAGACAGGTATAGCCCAGTGGGGGGTAGCAGTTACCAAAGGCCTTCAGTTGCAAATGTTCTCCAGTGCGGAGTCATGTAGGCTGGTCCTGTGCCAGCTGCCTGAGCTCTGCCTCTGCATGTGGCTTAGTCCTGGAGTGATGGCTGTCCCTCTAGTGGCATTTGGCCATGTGTTCTCTTCCAAACCCTTTGGGGAATCATTCATTACGAGAGATAACATGTCGATTACTTCTGAGATGCAGAGAATGGGGAAGACATACATATTTCAATCCTATGGTGCAGCTTATTTTATGTCAGAAAATGCTGATGAGGGGCCAGAGAGATAGGCCAACTCTTATTTAACTCTTAGTTAACTCTTAGTTAACTCTTAGTTAACTCTTATAGAGAACCTGAGTTCTGTTTGGAGCACCAATATCAAGTAGCTCACAACTACCTATAACTCCAGCTCCAGGGGAATCTGAGACTGTTTTTCTTTTTCTTTCTTTCTTTTTTTTTTTTTTTTTGTGTGTGGGGGGGGAGGTGAGACAGGATTTCTCCATGTAGCCCTGGCTGTCCTGGAATTCCCTACGTAGACCAGGCTGGCCTTAAACTCAAAGATATCCATCTGCTTCTGCCTCCTGAGAACTGGAATTAAAGGTACACACCACCATCTTCCTGCCCCGAGGCTGTTTTCTGACCTCTCTGTGCAACTGCACTCAAGTGCGTGCATGTGCACATGTGTACACACACACACACACACACACACACACACACACACACACACACACACAATTAAAAAATAAGTCTTAAATGCTGAGAAATTTGTTTTCTATTTTTCCCAGTCCAGTCATTTAACTGAGTAACAAAAGGGGGCTTTCGTCACAGATCTACCCAAGAGCATTTTCAAAGTTTCACACTACAGCCCAGAGCTGTGACCTAATTTTACACCTTATGCTGTTAGAAGGTGACTAAGACAAGAGTATTTGTTTCCAGTTTCTCTATTATCTGTCCAGGGGCCCCTTTTCTCTTCAAAGAGAGGGCTTTATTTGAATAATTTTACCAGACAACTGGCTTCTTTTGCATTCCTTAGTGGTGTCTCAGCTTTCCATTTTGGGGGACAATTGGCTTTTGATGTGTAGGAAAAGCGATAACTGATTTTAATATAAAATAGTGAATGCAGCGTTTTAAACTCCTCAGTAATAGAAAACCATAATGTGTCAGAGAGCATTTGCTTTCAAGGCCTAAAGCAAAGCAGCTTAATTTCTTCTCAGTGGAAGCTTTGGGGATATAGCAGGTCTTAGGAGGCAGGAACCCAGGAAAGTGGCAGGCGGTAAGTGGGGGCCAGTGTGTAGATGCTGGCCCTTCAGGTGCAGCCTTGGCAAAGCTTCATGCCAGACTCCGTTTGCTTCTTGGCATGAACTTTGTCGTTTGTGGTCCTGGCAGTGGGGTGCTTTTCCCCTATTCTTCCCTGGCCAGGAGCTTTGGGGTTGGACTAGATGCTAGTAAGGAAGAAGGTGACAGAAGGCAGGACCGTTGAGAAGTTGCTGCATGTCATCTCTATCAGAGCCTTGACTGCGGGGTCAAAGCTGCTGTCCTCTGAGTCCTAATGACCAGTGTTGCCACATTTAGAGAAAATAAGCAAATAAAAGTTTTCAACTGTGACCCATGAAACTATGGTCAGGTCTCTTTAGTCGTTTGGGGATCTTTCAATTGATTTTGAGTTTTAGTTAAGAATATGCTTGTGTGTGTGTCTGTGGTATGTGTGAGTACAGGGGCCCATGAGAAAGGCGAGTAGTTGCTGGATCCCTTAGAACTTGAGCTCCAGGCTGTGGTGAGCCACTCAGTGTGGGCACCGGGAACTGAACTCAAGTCTTCTGTACAAGCTGTAACCATTCTTTACTGCTGAGACCTCTGTTCAGTCCCCGTGCCGATACTTGGTGAACCATGTTAGTAGGGAAGAATGGACCTTGCTTGCCATACAGAGGCCAACTACCTGACCATTTCCTGTCTTCTTATCCAGAGGGACGGGCCCAGAGTGCTGGTAATCTGTGTAGAATGAGCCGACAGCTGGGGACTGGCAGATTGTTCCAGCTGTTCCCAGGCATCAGGATTTTTCTCTGCTGTGATGTTGACTGGAGATTGCTGTGTAACCCAGGATGCTCAGCTAGACTTAAATAAACTGATAAGCAGTGAATTATCTTTAAACTATAAGTTATGTTCCAAACTTAGGTGTGTCATACTGAGTGACTGATCTGACGTTCAAGTCTAACAAGCTGCCTTACAGTTCTGCTCTGCAGACCTGCACAGTGCACCAGTGAGTGACAACTAGCCCGCCGGTAAAAGGTTTATAGTTGATTGGATGGATCTTGGAAGAGGAGTAGACTTGATGGCAGAGAGAGGGAGAAGTTAATTTGACACTATCGAATATTGAAAACCCATTATGTTAATTATGTCTTCAGATATTTAAGTAGCTGCTGATCCACTGGTTAGGGCATGGTTTGGAGTCTCTAGAATAGTTGCTGAGACCGCTGGCTCCTTGCGTCTCAGAACAGTGCATTGGACAGGGGTATGAGGATAGCAATAGAAACAAAGACTGTTTGTGGAAAGAAGGGAAAAGGGCTCTCCTGAGGCTGGAAGCAGACTAGGGAGCTGGGCAGACAGCTGCTGCTCCAAAGCACAGGACACATGAGTTGTGCTCCTTTGTAGATCACTTTCAAAGCCCCCAGCTCCTCCCTCAATCCCCTTGCACATGCTCTGTTTGCTCTGTGTAGCCCAGGTATGGATGGGCTCCCAGTGTCTCTCTGCTGACTGCGGTCCTTCATATGTTAACCTTGTGCCTGTCTTTTCACACCCACCCTCTCCCTTTTTAACAGTGTGATCTATATATGGCAGGTGTGAGAGTAGGGGCTCTAACATGGGGGTCCTTTATTTCTGTGCAGGTGCCTTGGTACCTGACTGCGGCAGAGACCCAAGGAGGGAGGTTCTGATGGGCAGTCTGCTGTGGCTCTTCTTCTGACTGTGGTTTATTCTGTTGACTGACCGAGAGTGCCAGCTAGGAGGTGGCTTACTGAGTGTGAATAATTGAACTTTGATTCCAAGTGTGTCCCCCCCCCCGCCCCCGGATAGCAATAGCTGTCCTGAAAGTTATTTTATTTATTTATTTTTATGATGGTGTCTTCAGTCGGATTCAAAGATGTCTGTGTTGAGCGAGGCAGGCCCGACTCGAATCACCCCTATTTCCTGTACTTCCCATGGGCTGTGCTCCTCTATCAAACTCTCCTTTGGTTCAGGCTCTGAGGCTGACGTGCTGGCTGCTTCTTTCTCCTCAGTATTTTGGAGTCTAGAAAATGATACCCTGAGGTTTGCAGCCCGAGCCCTTTCTTGTCGCTGCTGGGAGGAAGGTGGAAATCATCAGCTGTTGACTGCTCCCCCCCATCCATGTCTGCCAGGCGCCGACCCCCGCAGCAGCAGCTGGTGGGGGATGTGAGTGGATGTCCTGCCCAGAGGGCCTCTGCGGGCCAGAGGAGGTGGATGCATACCAGGTTCCCCCCAGAACAGGGGCAGATACACTTTCTGTTGTGGTTTTGAAGACCCAACAATTTGTGGCTTGGTTTGGTCTTTTTGTTCCCCGAGGGACTGTACAATTTACTGACTCAAGTCTGCTCAGACGCTGGATGTTCACTCTCTACCGATGTCGGTTTAAAGAGCAGTCCCTGGAAATGTTTGTGCAGAAGGGAAGACAGAAGGGGCCCTTGGGCCTCTGGGGGTGGGCTTCCGCTGCCGTTCCTATGTACTGGGAAGTGTGGGCTGTAATGCTATGTTGTCCGATGACTCTGTTGTCTAGGCTCTCTGCAGGGTCAGCTGACTGGACTGGAATGAGAGCTATCTGGGGACCTGACTCTTCAGGACTGTGAGTCTTTGGTCAGGTGGCCTGAATGAAAGTTTCACGACGCTGGGTGGGAACATCTTCATGAGGTAGATGAACAGATGTGGTCATTAGGTGTGGTGTTTCTGGTGGATGCCTCCTTAGGAAGTTGGGTGCATATGCCCTTCCACCACCATTACCCTCCGTCCAGCCCCCTTCTGACTTGTTACCATGGACTTCATCTTGCTTCTAGGGGTATGAGAAGCCATGGGGATGATGGAGGCTTCAACACTGGAGATTTGGCCTCGTGTCTGGAAAGTTGGCTTCCCTCAGTCTGAGGAGTGACTCAGAACAGCCTAGGAAGGACTGTTCTGGGATGGGGACCTGAGGAAGTGGCTTGGGAGGAATTGCAGGGCATTCTTCCCAAGGTTCCGCCTCCCTCTGACTAACTGCTGGTGAGGAGTCATGAAACTGGTGTTTTTTTTCTGTCTAGGCCCCAGTGCAGGATGCATTCTTCTCTTTTGCGTCTGTGCAGGGTCTGACAGCAAAGACATACTGAGGGGATAATTGATGTGGTGGTGTGTGTGTGTGTGCATGCTCTGTGTATATGAGTGTGTCTTGTGCACATGCGTGTGCTATATGTGCGTATGCATGTGTGTGATTAGTTCTGTTATGGAGTGCAAGGAATTTGAGTAAAGAAGGGAGAAAAAGAACGTCACAGTTTGACTTTTGCTATTACTGTTGTGTGTGGAGATGAGGTGGGCGGGTGTGCGCCAGGGCCTGTGTGGAAGTCTGGAGACAACTCTGCTTCTCTGCTTCTGCCTTTACATGGGTTCTGGGGATTGAATTCAGGTCATCAGGTTTGTGTAACAAGTGCATTTACCCACTGAGATATCTTATCAACCCCTTTAAAGAAAGATAAAAATCTCTTTAGTTGAAATAATAAGGCCTTGTAGGATGACACCCCTTACTGAACTCATCGCTTTACTTACAGGCTCTGAATCAGGAAGTATAGACCAGGAAGCCCTTGCTGTGTGTGCCTCAGTAGGCTGGAATTTGATCAGGAAAGGAAAGACTACTATTTATGAGGCTGGATGTGTTCTGTAAGGAGGTGACATGCTGACCTTGGAGAGGGGCTCATGAAGGTGCAGGTCCTACCAGGAACATGACAATATCAGACAGCCAGTAGGAGAGAGGAGATCCTGAAGACACAGAGACACAGATAGGAAGGTTCTGTGAGGTCAGGCTGGCAGAGGTGGTTACAGATGTGCCTGTAGCTGTACAGGGAATGATTGGTTGGGAGGTGTCCCTGGATAAATTTAGAGTGGCCTGTGCCTCTGGTCCCTTCTCAGGTTCCTACAGTGACTCCTGCCCTAGAGCACCATTCTGGAAGGCTCCCAACAGCCCTTGGGTGTCTAGACCTCCCCTTGGGTTCATAGGTGCCCTTTGAGAATGACTGGCTGCTGTGTGCTGGCCTTCCTCCTGGGCCATGCCTCCTGGTCTCTTTCCTCATACTTAGTTTCCTAGGGCCATCTGCAGAGCCCACCCCCTCTTCCCTCTCACTTCTACTTCCCAGGTGAGGGGTCTAGCTAGCCTTGTTCCTCCAGATCAGGGAAGCAAACCCAGACCCTGAAGCCTTCAGATCTTAAGTTAATTCCCTAAATACCTATTCAGCATCCCTTAGGCACCGCCACGGGGGAGATGTAATACCCCCCCCCCCCCCCCCCCCCCCCCCCCCCCCCCGTCTGCCTTCTCTTCTGTGGCTTCTCCCTTCAAAGCTCTAGATTAGTTCTAGTCGTCTCAGAGGACTTTAACTCTTTTTGTCCTTTGTGGGTTTTTCGAGTGCCCATGCATGTCATATAAGAGGCCAGAGGACATCTCAGTTGTTGTAGTTCAGATGGCAGCCACCCTTTTGGGGTTTGACCAGGCCTCTCATTGGTCAGTGAGCCCCAGGAATCTGCCTGTTTTCTTTCTTTCTATAGCTCTGGAATCTATACTACCATCGCCAGCTTTAAAAACCAACCCAAACCAAACCAAACCAAAACCATGAAGATTCTAACTGGGTGTGGTGGGCCGTGCCTGTAATCCCAGCACTCAGGAAGTAGACAGGTGGATCTCTATAAGTACTGGGCAGGCTGTGTCTGCGTAGTGAGTTCTAGACCAGCCTTGACTACATAGTGAAACCCTACTGCAAACGAACAAACAGACGAATAAACGAATGCACGTAGACTCTGGGTTCCAAACTCAGGTCCGGGGCTTGTAAGGCAAACACTTTACCACCTTGGTTGTCTCCCCAGTCTTTTGCTTTGTTGTCATCTCAATCTACTTCCCCATAGCTTCCTACCTCCTAGCCATGTGGATCAGTAGAGCTACGGCAGGGTGTGGCCCCAGGAGATTTATGTGTTCTCTGGGTCGGCATCTTGTGCAGGAGACTCTGAATCTGACACCCCTACTACAAAGCCAATGCCTGGAAACCCTGAAACCATTCCTGGTATTCATCACTCAGGTGGTATTTATAGCACTCCCAGGACAAGTTATAGCCAAAGGAGGTAGTGCCACTGACTGGGCCACGTAGGAGACAGGCGGAGCCGAGCAGATTCTTTCTCTGGCTAAGTTTAGATTGTGGAGGCCTACTAGACTCTGAGCTCCCTGGGAGAGCACAGGCGGTCAAGGGTTTTGGGGCCAACTCTGGTACTGTTGAGCGACTTACTTATTTCTACCTCTTTCCTCCTGCAATAGTGGGCTCCCTGATATGCTGGCACTGGGTTAGCCAGCTGGGGCATGGGAAAGGACCTGACCGTTGGGCGTTGTGCATGACTGGCTAATTCTCACAGCCTATGAATGCCTGCTTTCCTGCCTCACTTGGCATTGTCTGCCCCTGATCAAGGGCAGTCTTCCTGGGGTCTGTAAAGACACTAATTTTATTGGATGTCCCTCACCCTCCTTGTCTCATCTGAACTTCCTATTAGAGACCTCATCTCCCAGCATCCCACACTGGGGATTAGAGCTTCAGCAGGAATGGGGGGAAGCAAATAGTTCAGCCCAGCAGGGTTTCTTAACAATCATGAGCTTATATATTGTCTTTTTAATTCTTACTATACCAGTTTATATGTAAATTAGTTTGTATTTTAAGCACGCGCCATGCTTCACTACCCTCTTCTTCTCCCATTTGCCCTCTTTCTTCCCCAGATGATTTCACATCTATTTTCCTGCCCGTTGTACATATATGATTTTGTCTATCTCTTAAGTCTAGAACACACAAATGGCAGGAAGTGTGATACTTATGTTCCTATGATTGACTTAAGTCACTTAACATTATCTTCAGTTGGCTCCATTTTCCTGCAAGCACTATGACTTTATTCTTGATAGCTGGAAAAAAAATTGATCATGCATATATACTGCATTTTCTTTATCCATTCCTCTGTTGATGGATGTAGTCTTAGTTAGGGTTTCGGTTCCTATGAAGAGACACCATGACCACGGCAACTTTTTTCTTTTCTCTTCTTTTTATAAAATTATTTTTGTTTTTCAAGACAGGATTTCTCATACTTGGTCAGGCTGGCCTAGAACTCACAGAGATTTGCTTGCCTCTGCTCCCTGAGTACTGGGATTAAAGGCGTGCGCCACCACCGCCCAGCTTCTTGACTGTAGAGCTCCGATGTGCTGGGGGGCCTGACAAAGGGAAAGTATTTGGGAGTGTGTATAGGTGAACACTCACTAGTGTGTGTTGTGTGTGTTTGTATGGGAGTGTGTATGCTTGTGTGTGTGTGTGTGTGTGTTTCCATGTGTGGGGGTGTGTTGGCAGTCGAAGGGTGACGAGGGATGGTGGCCAAGTCAACTTTTCTCTACTTTACCACTTGGCCTCCAGCAGCCTCTTCCTTACTGTGATTCCACCTGATCAGGTAGCTTCCGGTTGTGATTTTCTTTTGTGTGTGGCCCGTCAGAGCTCAGATGGATTCTCTTGTGTCATCCATTATCCATACTTGGAAAATTTGGCATGTGGACTTTGGAAGTGACTTTGCCAGAAAAGCGGAAAAAGCAGTTCCTCTCAGTGATAGTGTGACAGTTGTTTCTGTCCCATTGTTTCTTACCTAGTGTGGTTGGCCTTGGCATCCCTGCCCTGCAGTGTGGAAATCTTGCCTGAATGACTCAACGATGGTGCCTTTATGGGTCAACTGCTTCTCCGCGACCATGCTGGCATCTTGGTCACAGTAAGAGCTTATGCAGTGATGGCGAAAATGGGGACAAAGCTGGCTCTTGTGCCTGGACCTTTTCCCAGTGTCCCTTCATGCTGTATGTCAGGCGAGGTCATTCTGCTGCTTGAGTTCAGTTCCCAGTACTCACATTAAGTGGCTCAGACCTGCATACCTTTTCTGGACTCCAGAGGCACCTGCACTCCCACATACACATACCTCCTCCACACATGGCCATAGACACATAAAGATAAAAATATACCTTAAAAAAGTAACAAGCTTTGGATCATCATGTTAGGGGCCTGGTTCTTAGTGTATTTCTGATTTATAATTATCAGGTGGAGACGGACTGTGGGTTGAAGACAATGGCCTGGTTGGCTGGGTTTGTATCTTGGGTTTTGTATGTGAACAGATGCATGAGTACGTGTGTGTGTGTGTATGTGTGTGTGTGTGTGTGTATGTATGTGTGTGTATGTGGAGGCCAAAGGTCAATGTCCAGTGTCTTCAATAGCTCTACACCTTTATTTTCTGGGGCAGGATCTCTCACTGAACCTGGAGATCGTCAATTTATCCAGACTTTTTAAAATGCTGGTGCCTTAGGGTTTCTCTTGCTGTGAAGAGACACCATGACCACAGCAACTCCGATAAAGGAAAGCATTTAACTGAGGGGATGGCTTACAGTTTCAGATGCCCATTATTATCCTGGCAGGGGGCATGGTGGTGTCTGTATCTTGATCAGAAGGCAACAGGAAGTGGACTGTGACATTGGGAAGTATGTTGAGCATAGGAAACCTCAAAGCCCACTCTACAGTGACACACTTTCTCCAACAAGGTCATACCTTCTCCAACATAGTGTCATTCCCTGTCATCTTGTGCAGGCCAGTGGTATTCAAACTAACCAAATCACATTCCATTCCCTGGCCCTCATAAGTTTTTAACAATATCATAATGCATAATGCAAAATGCAGTTAAAAGTCCCCATGCCCTATCACAGTCTCAAAGTCTTTAAAAGTTCAAAGTCCCTTCTGAAATCAGTGCCATCTGTTAACTGTAATCCCCTATATAATCAAAATAAAAAACAAATCACATATTCCCAAATTATAGTGGCATAGAATATACATTACCATTCCAAAAAGTAGGGAAGGGAGCATAGGTAGGAAATACTGGACCAGAACAAGACCGAAAACCAGCTGGGCAAACTCCAGACTCTGCATCTCCATGTCTGATGTCAAACTGCTCTTCAGATCTCCAATTCTGTTGTTGGACATCTGACAACAACAAGAAGTGACAGCAACACACTTCTCTCTCTTGTGCTGGTTCTGCTCTGTTAGCAGCTCTCTTCTGCAGGAATCTCATGGCTCTGGCATCTCCAACCTATTGGATTCTCCAAGACAATCAAGGCTATACCTTTACAACTTCATGCAATGACCTCTCTAGGCATCCATTCAGAGACACTCCTGACACATGCCTGGCCTCAGCAGCTTTCCTTAGTCTCGGGAGCAAATTCCACAGCCCCTTTCTTCTTTTATTAACTCTAGAACCATGTGGCTGAAGCTTCCAGGTTCTTCTGCTTACTGGGGCTGGATCATGGCCCCCTCATTCAATTACCAGCTTTCTGTCCTTTACTGCCTAAGCTTGGCAGTCATGGAAATGGATCTCGACCAGGCTGGCCTCAAACTCAGATCCCCCAAGCCGCGGCCTTCCCAGTCCTGGAATTAAAGGTGTGTATCATCACAACTAACTCTAAGCTTTTCTATAATTTCTTTTCACAAATTGGAAACTTAGCTGGACAGAATCTTGCCCTGAGGTCACTACTTCCTTTATTCCATTTCTTAATCTGTTTATATCCTTAAACACAGGATTTAGTATATTCCACTTCCTGATTCCCCTCTTCTCAATCTGTATATTTTTGTTTTTATTTACTCAGCTTGCTCCTTTTTATTATAAATCTTCACTAGAGTGACCACTAATAACCACACAAGAGTGTGTACTAAGTTGTTTTGAGATTTCTTCTTTCAATGGAATTAATCCAAAACTATTTTAGCCTCAGGCAGACTCTTCAGACAGGAACACAAAGCCTCCTCATTCTTTACCAAAATATTACAAGAATGATCCTAGGCCACATGTTAATATGCTTTTCCTCTGAAACCTTTTGAGCCAGTGTCTGACAGTTCAAATTGTCTTTCATACTCCTACTAGTATGGCCCATTAGGAGAGCTTTAAGCCTACTACTGATTTCCTAACCCAAAGTACCAAAGTCCAAATTCCTCCAAATAAAAACATGGTCAGGCCTATCACAATAATGACCCACTCCTGGTATCAACTTCTATCTTAGTTAGGGTTCTGTTGCTGTGGCAACTCCTGTAAAAAAAAAAACCATTTTATTGAGGTGGTGGCTTGCAGTTTCAGAGGTTTAGTCCATTATCATCATGGCAGGGAGCATGGAGGCACTCAAGCAAACGTGGTTCTGGCTACATCTTGATCAGAAGGCTACAGGAAGTGTGCTGTGGACCTGGGCAGTATGTTGAGCATAGGAAACCTCAAAGCCCACTGTGACACACTTCCTCCAACAAAGCCGTATCTCTGAATATTGCTAATCCCTATAAGTTTATGGGACCAATTGCATTCCAATTACCATAACTCAGGTCCTCATATTTACAGCAGCAATACCATTTTACCCAGCGGGCCATCTCTCCAGCCCTGGCTGTGTTATTTGGTGCCATTTATGGGATGTCTTGGCCTTTGGGAGGTGGAGAGACCCTGCAGGCAGTTAACTTTAGGGTGGTGCATGGTTGGGATGGCCCTGTCATCCTGAGGTTCCTCCGCCTATGCAGTCCTCTGTCACTTCTGTTCCTTCTGTCTTATGACTGATGGACATGAAAGAAGGCCGTAATAGTGACACCATCATTCCCGAGGTGTGTTGACCCACACAGCTTGGGTTATAAGGTAGTGGTGAACTCTAGTTTCCCTGAAAGAGGGAATTATGAAATCAGTTAATCTGGTCTTTCTATCTCATAGAGCAGAAGCAGGTAAAATGATCAAAGATGGTGAACTATCAATACCTTATTTAATAGGATGACACATTTGAGATCCCAGTATCTGTTTACCTTTATGTTGTTCTTCTGGCTCATGATATGAGTATACAATTGCTAAGACATTGGCAGGGTTGGAGGTAGGAATACTTGTGTGTACACGTGTACACATCAGTCTGCAAATGAGTGTGCACAGGTGTGCCTAGCACAGATCTGGGTCTACTTCTCAGTTAACAGGAAGATAATGCTCCAGTTAAGTCTTGTCTCTCTTGGCCCATCAGCTCTAAGGGAGATGCAAACCTGAAGCTGTCTGGGTTGAGTCTTAGGTGTCCAGGGCAGGCTCCATTTTTCTTTCTTCCTTCCTCTGCTCCCTATGGTTCTATCCTAGTTCATGACTGTCAAATCATGCTTGGCGTAAGACTATCTGGCTATCTTAGGTGCTAAGCTGTGGACTAAACTGATAGTCTGTTGCTGTTACTCTGTCTGTCCTGTTAGAGAGAGAAATTTGGTTTAAGACTTGGGGTCTGGAGAGATGACCCGGCAGTGAAGAACACTTGCTGATCTTGCAGAGGACACAGGTACTGTTCCCAGACATCATGGGTAACTGTCTGTAACTCAAGATTGGGTGCCTTCCTCTGACCCCCTCTGGCTCTGCACACATGTGCTGCACATACATCCGTGCGGGCAATACACATACTTATAAAATAAATAAATATATGTAAAATGAGATCAATTTTCACCAAACATTTGAGAGACACTAATGAGCACAGAGAAGTTTTCAGATGTAGAACTTAATAGAGCCCTGCGTCCTGCATACAGATCAGGAGGGAAAACGGGGGCAGACTGCAGTGTTCCCTACCAGTGATGGCGTCTTCTCCCAGAGCCATTGGCTTGATGTTTGATGACTAGACTGACCAAATCCTTCTGTTTCTGTTTTTTTCCCCAGCATAATATTTAGAGGCCCTGTCTGTCTTGTGGGGGCCGTAGGTCTGTCGGTCTCACCCATGTGTCCCCTTCATTCATGTCATCATAGTTCGTCGCTCTCAGTTGCGCTCTTGTCACCGTGACCCAGCATCTGTCAAGAAGCAGCTTAAAGGAGGAAGGTTTGAAGCCAGGAGTGGTGGCACACACCTCCCAGTACTGGGAGGCAGAGGCAGGAGGATCTCTTTGAGTTCAAGGTCAGCCTGGTGTACGTAGAGAGTTCAGGACAGCCAGAGCTACATAGTGAGACCCTGCCTCAAAAAGGAGGAAGTTCCATTCTGCCTCACAGTCCTGGAGGATACTTTCTGTCATGGCTCAGGGAAGACATGGCAGCGGCTGGAGGAGGAGGTAGACCAGTCACATTGCACCCCACATTCAGGAATCCAAGGGTGCATAGGAAGTGGGGCCAGACTGTGAAGCCTCAAGGCCTGCTCCCAGTGACTTACTTCCTCCACAGCCTTTCCCAACACAGGACCAGAATTTTAAAATACGTGAGTTGGAGAGCGGGCTGAACAATTAAGAGCACAACCTGTTCTTCTAGAGGACCCAGGTTTGTTCCCCACGTCTGGCCACTTACAGCTATTGATAACCCTGTGGTCTTGGGATCTGATGCCCTTCTCTGGCCTTTGTAGGCAGTGCGTGCACAGACATACATGCAAGGAAAACACCCATACCCCTAAAATAAATAATACGTTTTTAAAAACAACAGAAACCACACGAGGCTATGAGGGCATTTCATGTTCCAACCATAGCACTGTCCTTCTGTACATGGGCACTGGGGTAGTTTCCCTAACTTCAACTCTGACTGCAGCTACTATGGATAATCTCTATGCCTTTTGATGTGGTGGGCTTATTCCCAGGGAAGGCATTTCCAGTATGTTTGCTCTGCATTTTCTAGTATACTCAATGATTAAGTAAATAGTTGCAGAGAGACCACTATGGGCTCAGTCTGCCCCAGGCCCTAGGATGACCGACGAAGCAATATACACTGAGCCTGGCTGGTGGCGAGGGAGAGACCATTTCTGCAAGATGTCTAAAGAATTAAAGGGAGGCTGAGAACAAGCAGCCAGGTGCAGTGGCCTCTACACAGGGGGAAAGACTGACTGCACAACTCTGCAGGACATTGCTGCTGGCTCAAGGGCGACTCAATCAGCAGAGAAAAGTGTAAGTGTTGGCAGATTCTGTCCAGGCTGCTAATGTAGCCCAGGGCATTTAGCCCCTGCCCCCCACACCTCCTGTCAGTCAGTCTGTCTTATGTAACCAAGGCTGGCTTCAGACTCGCTATGTAGTCACAGTTCTCTTCCCTCCCAAGTGCTGGGATTATAGGCGTGTGCCACTATGCCTGGGTTTCGTGTCGTACTGGGGCTTGAATCCGGAGCGTCATACAGTGAAACAAGCTCTTTCCCCACTGAGGTGCATGGCAGCCCTACACGCAACGTTTCTTTGTAGATGTCAAGATGAAGGATTATGTCTGCATTTTTCTGTTTGGTGGTGAGTTTTGTTTGTTTGTTTTTTAAATAAACTAAATGGCACGAGAACGACACTTGCAGCAGCTTCATAGTAAATCGTTTCATGGCAGCCTCCAGGAGAGGACTAGGCGGTGGGCCTGGGCTCTGTGCTTTTCATAGCTGGCCACCAGCCTGGGCTTACCAAACATCCTTTGGGCTGTTCACTCAAGGGAGCTAGCTGGAAGGTTGTTAAGGCCCTGTGTTTTGGAAACCGGCACTGCCCACTCACTGGGTTCTTGGTTCTCAGCCATTGACTCATCTTCCCGTACTGTGAGGGCCTAGATGCCCAGGGTGGACATTGCCAGGTCTAGATGATGATTCTGGAACATGATGGAGTATCATACCGTAGGCTTGCAAGGAAAGTTTACTCAGCGAGAGGATCCAGTCTGTCTTGAAGAAGAGTTGCTGGAGACTGGATGAGAGTTCTGAGCAGGAGGAAATGTTCCTGAGCTGTGGGTGTAGCTCTTGTCAGCTGGGATAGGCCTTCCTTCCAGAAGATGAAGCTAAAAGGCAACCTGGTGCACGGCCATGGTGGGAATGGAAACCACATGGAGGCCGCGGACTGGACCAACACACCCTCTGGAGAGTTCTCTTTTCTCCTTGGAAGGCCTTATGGCTCATTTCTTGATTAGGACACTCCTGTTAGGAAAGCTAGCTAGCTCGCTCTAGGGAAACCTTTCCTGACCACAATGCAGAGCAGCCTCCACTAGGCAGAGGGTGTAGGAGGAGGCCCTTAAACTATTGCTGGTCCCCTAGTAAGTCCTCCTCTATCACACAGGTTAGTGGGGTGGCTGGGGCATGAGGACCCTGTAGACTCCTCTAGGGTAGAGGCGACTCCTGCCTGTCTCCAGTCCCACGGCTCTGACAGTTCTTCTCCGAACCCCTCTTGAGGCTTTCGTGTGTTCCTCCTCACCCTCCATCTTTATTAGTGAGTGGAGAAGAGAAAAGACTCTTCAATATTTAATAAACTGAAAAACCACCCTGGTATGGAGTAACCACCCACTGACTTCCCCTTTCCCCGACCTCTAAGGACCCAGGAGTTGAGAAAAATGCCCTAGCGCTCTCCTCAGCATCTGTCCCTCTCCCTTCAAAAGTCAAGTTCAAAAGTCAAGCTGTTTCCATCAGTAAAGTTCTTCCCACACAAGCACTCAGAACTCCTGGGAAGAAACGAGACATGGTGGTTTGTACTTGGAACCCTAGAGCTGGGAAAGCAAAGACAGGCAGATCTCTGTGGCTCACTGGCCAGTCAGCCGAGACAAATCTGAAAGCCCCAGACCAGAGAGAGACACAGAAAATAAGGGTAGTCACTGAAGAATAACACTGAAAGCTTACCTCGGGCATCTGCACGCATGCATACAGTTGTGCACATGCAACCACACCCACACGAACATGTACACACACACACAGACACACAGACACACACACACGGGCGCAAAATAAGTTCGGTTTCTTAGTTAGGATTCCAAGCACCACTGATGTTAACTTAGAGATCTTACCAGTGTTCGTCACCATTGCCTTCCTAACTGGGTGACCTCACACCGCCCCCACCACCCAACAACTGCCTGGGGAAGGCTCCCAGTGTTTGCACTGCTGGTTGCCATGCAGCTAATAGCTGCTGAAGAAATGACAGGCTTCAGAGTTCGCCCTCTTGTTGGCTTCCACTTTGATTTTCATACACATCTCTTGTTTCCTGATGCCACTTAGCTGGTCCTTGTGACACGGTAGAGCAAGTAAAGCCTGATCCCTCAGCAGTGTTGTCACCTTACTCTCTTTTATTCATTTGGTCCCACTTCGCATGTTGCTCTGGCACCCGCCTTGCAAGATGCAGCTCCGTAGCAGAGTCCTATGGCCTGCAAGGCTACTAGATACCTTGGTTGCAGTAATGAGAAATGCGAGGTAGCATGGCATCACTTGTATTGCTGCTAATGCTAGCAGCCAGTGATGAGCATTCTTGGAAGGCTGATGAGATGCTCATTTTAAATGCAAATTCCTTGCGTGGTTAGGAGGAAAATGAGATTGTCCTGGCTCCCAGCACTCTGCATTTTTGCCATTCCACCCGATGGTGGAGGGGAGGGCTCCTGACTAAATCCCTCAGTGTCCTTATTATGATTTCACATTTGAGCGTGCTGAGAGGCAGCCTTGGCCCCAGGACATTAACTCTCTGTTGCCAAGTGTCAGCATGTGGGTGTCTGTGGAGGCTCTCAGAGTCTTCAGTAACTAGTGCTCTACACTCCCAATGCTCTTCGGGTCCACTCATTTGTTTTGCGGATGATGGATGTGCTAGGAAATTTGTGGTGAGCGGAGGTGTTTTCTTTTTTCTTGGAGGCAAAGGAAATGTGCTAAGCCCTTTAGCCTCTACTTAGCAGCATTCACACATGCTGTTTCCCTCAGCCTTAGCAGGGACCTCGCCCTTCTCTTCTGGGAGTCCTCTGTCCACTGTTGCAGCTTGCTGTCTGGAGATTCTCTGGTATCCTGTGATAGAGAGGTTGGGGCTCCCGTATATGGCGTTGCTGCACCCATGGTTCACTCTTCATGACTGTCTTCTAAAGAGAAGCTATACTGATGAATTCGTAACCGGGTCTAGAATGTTAAAAGCCTGTTCTGCAGCCTGGTGAGTTAGATTTTTATTTTTATTTTTTTAAAATAGCTCCTGCACTCTGGTCCTTGAGACTGTTGGTGTATGTGCCCGCGTGGTCAGCCTCTCTGGGAAGCCCTGTCTTTAGAGCTTGGGTCAGCTACAGCCAAAGGAGAATGTCTTACGACTGGCAAGGCAATCATGTGCTTTCTCTGTCCATAGAGCAGTTGGTGTAGTACTTGATCCACCCTAAAAGCCAGGGTGATGGACTGGTGTATGGTTGCCAAGAACAACGGGAATGCAAAAATCTTTATAAGTATATTCATATACTTGAGGTCATGTTTTTTTTAGCTGTTTTTTTTTTCTCTTTTTGCTTGGCACATTTTTGCGAAACAGAGTTTAGAATTCAGAGTGAAGTGTCTGTGCCTGTGCTCTTGTCGACTAACTAGAATCAAATCATAGGGCTTTCGAATTAAAATACGATTGTGAAGTCCGCAGTCCTTTGGTGGGTGGCAGTGTGGAGCAGTGAACGCCACATCATGCTCTTCCTTCCTAGGCAAATGCTGTAAGGCTTTGAGAGGCTTCCTGGGAAGGGCCCCTTAGACTTGGAGAGCCACCAAACTGGAAGGCTTGAGAATTAGTACCGGATGCAGTCGAGTGAATGGAAATCCTTCAAACGGGCCATGCTCTCTACCTCCGTACCTCTCCTGGGATGCGGGAAGTTCAGCCATGTCCAGACGGAGCAGGCTACTGCCAGGAAGATTACAGCTCCATCTCTTTCTGGCACTGTTAGGCTCAGGCTTCTCAGCTCCCGTACCCCTGACATGTAGGTCAGACAGCAGCTCTTGCTGTGGAGGGTGTACTCTGCATCGTAGAGGGTTTAGCAGCGTTCTTGTCCTCTGCGACAGAAATGACAATGACACCCTTGCTCCCTGCAGTTGTGGCAGGTAAAGTTGTCTCTAGACATAGCCACATGCCCCCTAGAGATAGAAATTGCTTCCTGTTTAGACTATGTTGGGATGTGTATGATGTCTAGGAGAGATGGCTCAATGGGTAAAGTACTTGTCTTGCAAGCGGCAAGTTCCAAGTTCAGGTCCCCAGAACCCACTTACAATGGTAGTACGCTTCTGTAATACTAGCAATCTACACCAAGATGGAAGATGGAGACAGGAGACTCTCCAGAAGTCTGGGGGCCAGCTAGCCGATGCTACTGCGAACAAGAAACCAGACCTCCAGCAGGCAGGCAAGGTTGTCCCCTGATTTTTATGTGCGTGGTGTGGCCCTCTGCATGAGCACACGCACACCCAAAGATAAATGACCAATAAAAGGTGTGTGTGTGTGTGTGTGTGTGAGACATCCTTTATTGTTCCTAAACACGACTTCATTATTAGCTTGGCCCTTCCCCGTTTCACTTTGTAATGCGAAATACACAACTGGAAACTTTACTAATTATTATATGTAGAATAGTTACAGTAGCTAGCACTGACCCAAAAGCTGTCCTTAGGAAAGTTCTCACTTGAGCCTGTGGTTGTGATGAGGTTTCCTTTGAGCAGATGTGGCCTTGCTTGGTCTTATTTTTAGTCTTCGCCGCCATTGTAGAGGATGATGTTTCTGGCTGCTAGAGTTTAAATCTTTAGTGCCTCTGAGGTCTCAGGTTTGGTGGAAGCCTTTTGTACTGTTGGGAGGTCAGGGAAACTGTGGGAGGCAGAGCTTAGTGAGAGAAGTTAGGTCACTGCAGAAAGGAGTGATCGAAACTCCAGCCTCTCCTCTCTTGCTCACCATTTTCCCAGCACCACGAGGTGAGCAGATTTGCTTCATCATAGTTCTGTCATAGTGGAGCTAAGAGACCATGGACTGAGTGCCTCAAAACCAGGAACTAAAGGAACTGAATACTGCCCCCTTGTAAGTTGTTGACCTCAGGCATCTGCCATAGCAACAGGAAGGCAACTATCACACTGGCTCCGTGACTGTGTCCGTTAAACAGCTTACTTTTTTAGTTTTTGCAACTGGGAATGGATGGGAACAAAGTATGTGATGGCTGGAGAACAAATATTCTCAAGGCTGAAGCGTTTTAGCGATCGGGTGACAGGAAAGACTCAGTCCCCTTTCATAGACCTTGGGTCAAGCTTGAGGCGGAAGCTCACCAAACTCAACATACCGCAATATGTAGCAGGTGTGTGTGGGGGATTAAAAAGTTGATCATGGCCTTATGAGTTAGAATAACTGAGTGGCTCTGAACCGTGTGGCTCTAGAGAGGCAGCGAGCTCCTGATCAGTCTCCAAAGATCTGGGTCTACCTCCAAGTCCTTCCTTGCTTGAGTGGCCCGATATGTTTTGGCAGTAGGCTCCCTCCCTGTGGGAGGAAGGGAAGACACCAAATTGCTGCCTTTGGCACAGAGCTGAAGGGCTAAGTGGTCAGTCTGAATTTATGAAATAAGCATAAATTATGAAAGAAATGCAAAACATGCTATGTAGCCTTAAGGTTTCTGAGGGGATATGGAAGGTAAAAGCTTGTTCTAGTATGAAAGTAAGCATGCAAATAGTGAATAAGCTAGAATACAGAATTCCATAAATGAAATGAAAGAAAGCCCGTGTGGATGGCTTCTCAGTGCTTGCTGGCATGCTGCCTCTCCTCTGCCTTCAGTTCTGGCCAGAGAGCCTGGAAATTCTTGGGTTATAGGAACCCCCAAACCACTTTTGCACCTCAAAATTCTAGTTGGAACAACAGCAAGAAGAACAACAGCAAAAAAGATACAGTTTTGGTGTAGACTCTTGGGTGGGTTGTCATACCTGTTACCTAGGAGGACCTTGGGAAGAATGGGCAGCCACAGTCCTGGTCTTGAAGAGTCCAAGCACTTGGCTTCTAATCTGAATTATGAACTTGGAACCAGAACCAGGAAGGGAATGGACTTGGGCTGTACCTAAGTGTGACCTCAGTTTACCAAATCTAGGAAATATGTCAGAGAATTAGTGCCTCTAAGAGACAAAGGGCAATGTGAAGGTTGAAACAGCTCCCTCGGAGCAGGGGTTTACTGAGGTGGGAAAATTGGGGTGTTGAGATACCATCATCACTCAGTATCTGTTTCTGAAGTCACTGGAAACATTATCTTTTGATGTTAATGCTTGTGATGATTTTATGGGGTGAGAGAAGGGAAGGTAGGATCCCATGTAGCCCGGGCTGGCCTTGAACTTCCTATGTAGCAAAGGATAACTGAATTCTTGATCCTCCTGCCAGCACCTTAGGAATGCTAGAGTCACAGGCGTGTGCCACCATGTCCAATTTATTCAGTGCTGAGAGTGCTTGCTCCGTGAGTGCTCTGCTAAATGAGGTGCAGCCCTGGTCGCAAGATTATTCTTTAGATAGAAACAAATGGCAAAGGCTTTAGTTGGAATTGTCTTCCCAGTGCTGCCTTAAGAGAATGGAGGCTAGCCATGGTGGAGGCTGCCCTTAGGAGGCAGGTGGTCTAATATGAGTTCAAGACCTGCTTGGTCTACTAATGAGTTACAGGTAGAGCCTGGCTGAGCAGCAAAGAAATGCTCACAAACAAGCTGCAGCCCAGGTTTGGTGACTATTTGTTAATCATCTGCTTGGCTGGCTGACGGAAGCAACCGCTTTAAATGTCTCATCAAAGTGGGAGTAGGTGGTCGTGGGTTTCCTTGGTCTCTTTTAGGCTTGTAATTGAAAGAGTTTGGATCAAATGAGGAACATTTGTTTGATGGGGGTGGGCGGGATTCCAGATACTTCTTGACTGAGGCCAAATATTGCTTCCTGATTTTCTTTGAGGCATGGGAGTAGAGCCCCCATCCAAGAGGAGTGTTGAGAATAGAACCATTCCTGTCCTTTTGTAAGAAAATGCACTGACCTGGAAACTCTCATTCTGTTTTGTAAAGTTAAGTTAGCATGGTGGTGGCGCATGCCTTTAATCCCAGCTCTCAAGAAGCAGAGGCAGGCAGATCTCTGTAAGTTCGAGGCCCAGCCTCATCTACAAGAGCTAGTTCCAGGACAGGCTCCAAAGCTAGAGAGAGAGAGAGAGAGAGAGAGAGAGAGAGAGAGAGAGAGAGAGAGAGAGAGAGGCCAAACCAAAAACTAAAGTTAGTGTGTGTGTGTGTGTGTGTGTGTGTGTGTGTGTGAGAGACTAAGAGAGTGTGTGTGAGAGAGAATGTGTATGAGAGTCTGTGAGAGTGTATGTGTGTGTGAGAGAGTGTATGTGCATGTGAGAATGTGTGTAAGAGTGTGTGTGTGTGTGTGTGTGTGTGTGTGAGAGAGAGAGAGAGAGAGAGAGAGAGAGAGAGAGAGGATAACTTTTAGAAGTCAGTTCTTTTTTTTTTTTTATTGTGAGGCAGCGTCTCTCCCGTCCGTTTCTGCCATATTGCACACTGCAGGCCAGCTAGCTAACCCAGCTCCCTGGCATTCTCCATTCTCTGTCTGCCATCTTCCATGGGAGTGCCAGGAGTGCACACAGCATGCCTCTCATTTGGCTTTTTATCTGGGTTCCAGGGCTCGGACTGCTTTTGTCAGGCTACCGTGGTGTGCATTTTCCCTGCAGAACCGTCTCACTGGCGCAGGAACTGTGATTGTAGAACCATGCACACATAATGAGTCAGAAGGAAAGATGGGTGAACAGATAGCTTTCGGATGGACTTCAAAATTAAATTCATTTCACAATGACGCTTGCCCGAAAGCTGTTCTTTATAAGGACAGGTGCTCACTCTGGGGTCACCAACTTCTCACATTGGCCCCAGGGGAATCTTGAAGTTTGTGGAAGAAATTTGGTTGTTTGACCTTTGTGTACTAGATCCTAGAAAGAGGGCCCAATGTGGTGGGAGTCTTTCATGCTGATAGAGTATGCCCAGATGAGCCACTCCTTGACCTGGAATGACGCACTTCTAGAAGTAGCCTTCAGGGAGCCCAGCGGGGTCACCCAAATCTTCACCATCCGCTAAAGTCTATACTGAATGCTCCGTGGGGTGCAAAGATAAAAGTGGGTGAGGTAAAAGCCCTCCAGAAGAGAACTCTGGTGGTTAGTGTGGATTGTCAACTTGACGAGATCTAGACTCATCCAAGAGGCAAGCCTCACTGTATCTGTGAGGGAGTTTCTAGATTCCCTCGAGGTGTGAAGACACACAAGTGTCGGTGCCGCCATTTCATTGGCTGGGGTCCTGGATTAAACAGACAAGACAAAGCCATCTGAGTAGCAGCATTCATTCCTCTTTGCTCCCTGCTTGTGGGTGCCACGTGACCAGCTGTTCCTGCTGCCATGCCTTGCCCATCCTCGTGGAGTGCCTGAAAATGTGAATCAGAATGAACGGTGCCTTCAGTTGCTTTTGTGAGGTATCTTCTTGTCACAATAACGTTGCTTGTCTCTAATTCCGGAGCCGTCCAGTGTGAAGTTGCTCACAGTGAGGCAGAGAGCCGGGCCTGAGAGTCCTGTTGGAGGCTGGGGGTGGTGTTCTGGATTTTGAGGAAGGAATATTTAAATCGGGAAGATAAGTTAAAAAGATGCTTTTCCAGAGGGAATGACTTGAGCACAGACCCCACAGCGAGGGCAGGATGTGGTGGAAGTGGGGAGAGAGCCTCAGACATCAGACACCCTCTTGGGACTGCTCTGTGGTGTGTGTCTGTGTGGGAAAGGTGGGAACAGAACTGAGTCAGGGATCAGCTGGGAGTCTGGAGTCTGAGGGCCCTGGTGTTCCAAGTAAGAAACTGGAACTCTGTCCTGAAGGCAGAGGAGAATGTCAATCACAGGCCAGAAAGGAGGAAGCTGATCCCCCCAAACACACACACCCCGGCAGTGTTGCCCACAGTGTGGAAGGCACAGGAGGGCACCTCTGCTCTGAGTCCCTTTCTGCTGTTGACTGATGATGGCGGAAGCTGGGTGTTTCTTTGTGTTGGCCCCTCAGCCAGCCTGTTGACCTTCTTTCCTATCTATTGACCTTCTTTTCCTATAGCTCTCGAGTTCCCTTTCCTTTCCTTCCTCATTTTGTCTCCCTCCCTTCATTTGTGTGAGTTCGTGCACATGTTTGTGTGGTTATGTGTGCATGTGTTTTGAGACCAGAGGCCAGCGTTTGCTGTTGTTCCCGAGGTACCGATAGGGTCTCTCATTAGCCTGGTATTTGTCAAGTCAACTGGGCTGGCTGACCAGGCATTTGCCTGCCTCCGCCTCCCCAGGTTCTATAAGCTTGTGTCATCACACCTGGCCTTTGAACATTCTGGGGATCAAACTCAGGTCTTGGAGCTAGCAGTGCAAGCACTTTGTTGATTGAGCGCTCTTCCCAGACCCTAGAGTTTTCAGTGCTGATTGTAGAGTTACTAATGATGCTGAATTCCGGAGAAGGGGGTGAGGAATGTGGAGGAATGCTGTGGTACCCTGCCCCCTCTCCACTCTGTTTATCCTATAAGAATGGGCTTCCTACCTGTCACCTTTCCTCGTCATCAGTGTCCTGGACACCAGGCCCTCAGCAGGTACTACTCTTGTGGAGGACAGGACAGCCTTACCTTGCAGCAGCCGCTGGTTGAGAGAGACAGACTTCTCATACTGAGGACAGTATCATGGGGGATGGAGAGAAGAGAGAGCTGGAAAAGACTGCTCTGTAAGTGGGAGGAGATGCAGCTGATAGCCTGTTTCCAAAAGTGTCCTTGTGAGGGTGGGGGGTAGGGTGGGAGGCAGTGCTAAAGCGTCTTTCAGGTAGCACGGTCTTCTAATAGTACAGTGTGTGTGTGTGTGTGTGTGTGTGTGTGTGTGTGTGTGTGTGTGTGCTGGTACAGTAACATGCCATGTTTGTATGTGAAGATCCAAGGATAACCTAGAGTGTTGATCCTGTGCTGGATAGTTTTATGCCAGTTTGACACAAGGTAGAATCACTGGTAGGAAAGGAGCCTCAAATTGAAAAAATGCCTCCAGAAGGGTTTGATGGTGGAGAGGCCAGCCTACTGTGAGTGGGGCCACCCCTGGGCCAGTGGTCCTGGGTTCTATAAGAAAACAGGCTGAGCAAGCCATGTGGAGCAAGCCAGTAAGCAGCACTCCTCCATGGCCTCCTCATCAGCTCTTCCCTCCAGGATTCTGTCCTGTTTGAGTTACTGCTCTGAATTCTTTTGAGATGAACAGTGATTAGGGAAACTAAGCCAAATAAACCTTTTCTCCCAAAGTTGTTCTGGACATGGTATTTCATTACAGCAATAGCAACCTGAACTAGGAAAGTCCTTGACTTAGTGACTTTTATTGCTGTGGTAAGTCAATGGCCGAGACAACTTATTTTTAAAAATGTTTAATTTGGCTTATAGTTTCAGAGGGCTAAGAGTCCATGGTCTGAGACATGGTGGCAGGAACACCTGAGAGCTCACATCTTGATCTGCAAATAGGAGGCAGGGAGAGCGGATAGGGAAGGGTTGGGGATGGGGAAGGGGTGGGGATGGGGGAAGTCTTTTGAAACCTCAAAACTCACTCCCAGGGAGGTACCTCCTCCAACAAAGCCATACCTCTTAATCCTTTCCAAACAATTCCATGTGCTAAGGACCAAGTATTCAAACATTTACGGCTGTGGGGATCATTCTCATCCAAACCAGTGCAGTTCTCAACTTTGACCTTGTTTGAGATGGCCTCACTGTCATTTGCTGCTGCACACACCAGCTGCCCCATGCGCTTCTGGGGATTCTCCTAATTCCATCTTTCATCTCTGTTTAGGAGCAGAAGCATGCTACTACACCTGCTTTTGCGTGAGTCCTGGATTTAGTCTGCATGCTTGGACCACACACACTTTACACACACAGCCCCCTCCCCAGTCCCCTGTATTTATTTGTTTTTTGATCTGGTTTGTTCTTTCACCCCATTTCCATACCAGCATAGGGCAGGACATAAGCACATTTACTGTGTTGGGGTTGGTTCATGAAGGGGCCTTTCAGCCATGGGTGTCAAGCATTCTGTATAAAATAAATATTGCTACTTTACAGATGCCTAGAGGGGCCACTGGAAGAGATGAAATACTTAAAGCATTTTATCTTGACATTGCCTGAGAATATGAGAATGTGGCTGTATGGAGGAGGGGGTGAGCATTGCTCGCACAAGCTGAAGACCATGGAAGGAACTTCTACTCTCCTTTCAGTACTGCTACTTAGGTATGTAGGCAGTAAACAGAGGGGAGGTTAGCATCGAGGCTCTGGCTTGCATCCCACCCAGCTGTAGCCCCATGATCTGCTCTGGGTCACTCTCAGTGTCTGTCTTGCTAATGCCGGAAACACAGGCATCACCAAGCCCAGAGCATGTGACCTGTGAGGGGCCCAGTGGTGTGAGTCACTGGGAGCTAAGGGTTAATAGTCTAGTGCTTCAGAGACACAGGGCTGTTATCAGACAGTGCATTTCAGTCCTGGCTCGGGCCCTCACTGGACAGGAACTAGCAGCTGGGGGCAGTGACTAATGCCTGCGGGTAGGCTGAGGTCTCGAGCCTCACTGAGAGTTCCAGCCTCTGCCTAGTGGACGAACCCTGATGACCAGTGGGTTGTCTGGGCTAAATATCAAAGAGCCACCTCTGGAATCTGTTTCCTGGCTTGGCTGTCCTCCCACCTCATCCTCCAGGGTGGAACGGGACTTATAAGGGAGCACTCCAAATTTGAAAAGGGTCCCCCCATACACAGGCTTAGGGGCGGGAGCGTGAGGGGGTGAGGTCATTATGTTCCCACTTTAGTTGTTGAAACCCTTTGTTCTTTTGGAGTTGGCAAGACTTGGCTTTTCCTGAGCTATTAACAATGGTTTCCCTGTAAAGCTATTATTGTGAGCCAGGCAAGAATTGTATGTGCATGCATGTAGTAGAACACACGTACCCGCTCATGAGTATAAACATGTAAACATAGACACACATGCACACATACACACAAACATCTTGAAGAGTCAGTTCTGTGTTCCTAGTTTTGCTTTTTAAATGGCAGACTTAGGAAAGAAGAGGAGACCCTCAGTAGAAGAAAAGGAACTAGAATAATTAGACCTGTATGCTTTTCGTGGGTATTAGGTTCATGTACACTGCCTAAAACCAGGTCAAAATGTCACTAAGTATCAGTGTCAGTTTTTGACTATTATAACTACTGAAATTTAAATGTCCCTCAAAGTCCCTGTGTGTAATTTTACTTCCCAATGAAATAGTATTGGGAGTCAGGCCTGGGAAGAGGATTTTAGGT
This sequence comes from Myodes glareolus, assembly GCF_982192425.1. Classification (NCBI taxonomy): domain Eukaryota; kingdom Metazoa; phylum Chordata; class Mammalia; order Rodentia; family Cricetidae; genus Myodes; species Myodes glareolus. The sequence goes on along the minus strand of NC_142029.1, from coordinate 26,522,002 downwards.
CATGAGGGCCATGCCCATGCTTGGACTAATACCACTGCCATGAGAGTGTATCAGCTATTTTAAGAGTAGGTTCTGGACACGGGAGATAGTTTTGTTGGGCTGTCTGGGCTAAATATGCTTCCCTTACATGTATGAGAACTTGAATAGGTTTCCAGCATGCATGCAAAAAGCTGAGCATTGTAACACATGCCTGTGATCCCAAGTAGTGCTGGTCAGCTAGTGTAGCTTAATTGGGGGGCGCCAAGGCCTTGTGAAAGACCCTGTCTCAAAAAACCAGAGTAGACAGCTCTTGAAGGATATCTGATGCCAACATTGACCTCTACATATAGGCATACATGCACCTACCCACAGAGGTGCACACTCTACATACTGTAGTAGTGCCAAGGCCACTTCAGTCCCCTCTTACCCTTTTACTCCCTTACCCCTGCTACCATGGGATGATATGTCGTGAAGGCCCTGCCTGCACATGAACCTCATAAATAATGTGTTTTATTTTGTTTTTAAAAATCAATCTTCTGGTCTCCTGTCTTCTGTTTTAGCAACACAAGAAGAATGAGGATATTGACTTAAAAGATGACAAACTCTGTCTCCTCTGAGACTTGTCTGGATAGCATGCTCTTACTAATTTGGTCAAGATGCTTCTGGTGAGCGTAGGGAGGGCTAGAGATTTAGACATACTGTCCACATTTCTCTACCTTTTATCCATCTTAAGGCCGATGGATGACTTGACTTGATCTGGCCAATGAGCAGAGTTTTCATAGGAAAGGCAAAGAGAGAGGATGAGGTCGTGTGTGTGTGTGTGTGTGTGTGTGTGTGTGTGTGTGTGTGTGTGAAGGAACCTGGGGTTAGCATCTCCACAGAAGGAAGCAGGGTTCTCCCAGATCTACAGGATACCTGACCCTTCTCTTGTTCCTTCGCTGCTAAGGACAGCATAAGGACATTGTTCCTGCTAACTAACACATGTGCCGCAGGAAATAGACTTGCAGAATGTGTCAGAGAAGACCCTTGGATGCACAGATACCTAGTGCTGGCCCAGCATGGTGTGAGCTCGGAATGCAGGACTGTGCCAGTGTGTAGACTTTCCAAAGCGAAGTTGTATTTATAGGAGATGTCTCTAGAGCCTCTGCCTGGCTTGTCAAACCCCACCCTTGACAAACTCTGGGCTCACTTCACTTTTTTCCGGCATCTTAAGGTAGGCTGAGAATAATTCTCAGAACAATCCCGGCAGATTTCTGTTACTGGCATGAATCTGTTTTGTAATTTTCGTTTGTTTGTTTATTTTATTTTTTAATGTTTTATCGTGATTCTTAAAACATCTAGGTAGATTTTCAAGGCCCCTTCTGGGGTCAGTTGCCTGTAGTCACATTTAACTGGAAGGCTGAGGAGGATCACTGGAATTTAGGAGTTCAAGGCAAGCATAGCTCGGAGGGGTCATTCATAAGGAGTAAAGCGAATACCCGTGGAATCCATGCCTTCCTTTCTCCCAAGAGGTGAACAGCATCTCTATGTTTTAAAAATTAAAAATATTGATTATTTATTCTCAGTGGGCCCAGATATTTGTGCTTAGATGTGAAGACATAGCAACATCAAAAAGTTAGAATACTCACTTAGATTATTGTTGGGCAAACACACTTGGTTTTTGAATGAAATATGATCTGAGACTAGAATCTTAAGAAAACAAATTTATAGGGCTGGAGAGATGGTTCTGATCTTCCAGAGGACCCAAGTTCAGTTCCCAGCACCCATATCTGGTGATTCACACCTTCCTGTAACTCCAGTTTCTCAGGGGTCTGACACCCTCTACTGGCATCCAAAGGCATCTGCAGATATGTGATACAGATATAGACTAGTAGGCATTCACATACACATAAAAATAAATAAATCTTTAAAACAAGAAAACAAAGGACCGGAGAGATGGCTTAGCAGTTAGAGCATACACTGCTCTGGTTTGTTTCCTAGCACCCACGTTGAGCAGCTCAGAGGTACCTCAACTCCAGCTCCAGGGGGATTGGGCCTCTATCCGTGGATACCTGCATAAATTTGCATATATTTCTGCTATATGCATATAATTAAAAAGAATAAAAATCCTTTCAAAAAAGAAACAAAATTGCATTGAAAATTCACTAAAATATGGCATGTCCACAAAAATATTTAGTAACTAATTTCCTAGCTTTTATATAATAACAAAATGATTACTATGCACATTTTTATTTATTTGTTTGCTTATTATTACTTATTTTTTATTTTAGTTTTTCAAGATAGACGTTTTCTATATTACAGTCCTAGCTGTCCTAGAACTAGCTCTTGAAGATCAGACTCAGAGAGATCTGTCTGCCTCTGCCTCCCAAGTTCTGGGTTTAAAGGCATGTGCCACCACTGCCTGGCTCTTCTTTTTTAAATTTTTATTGAAAATGAATTTTGGAGGGGGCTGGAAAGATGGCTCAGAGGTTAAGAACACTGACTGCTCTCCCAGAGGTCCTGAGTTCCATTCCCAGCACCTCATGGTGGCTCACAACCATCTATAGTAAAATATGGTGCCCTCTTCTGGCCTGTAGGCATACATGAAGGCAGAACATTATATACATAATAAATAAATAAATAAATATAAAAAAAGAAAGAAAGAAAATGAATTTTTTTTCTCACATTATGGTTTCTCTCCCTCAACTCCTCTCAGTTCCTCCCCACTGTCCCATCTACATCCACTCCCTTTCTGTCTCTTATGAAAACTATGCATATTTTTATGTGCTTTTATCTATTATTATTACCATAAATCTTGAAAAGTTGAGTACTGAGCCCACCCTAACTTGCCGAGGCTCTTAGATGAGAGCTGCAGCAGTCCTGAGCAGTCCTGGCTAGCAGGACAGCCATGCTGGCCACTGCACCTGCTGCAAGAAGCCAGCGTTCCCTGCTGACGTGATCAGGACTCTGCTTGTGGAGGACTTGGGGGTAGTTGAGAGTATTAAAAGAGAGGGCTTCTGGGATATGGTAATGTCGGGATCTTTACACTTAAGAACAATTGACTGTTCTCCATTCAGGCATTAAAGGACCATTGGATTTCCAGAGGAGTTTGCAATGCTTCCTACTCCCAGCCTGTTTTCTCCTTTAAGACTAAGGAACATTGCGGACATCGTGGGAGGGTTTAATATGTTTGTTTAGGTGGATCTAGGGACTGTTGACTATTTCTAGTCTTCGATTTGCTTTGTCTTTGTCTTCATTGGTTTTTTGGGTTGACAAGTGTCTAACTATGGGATGGGAAGTGATCAGTTAGCTATGTGCCTGGGTATCCCGGTGTGGAGGCCTTGACCGTGTGGTGGCCTAAGAAGCCTTTGCATTTTTCTCTGAAATCTCTGCCTCCTTCTCATGATCCAGAGTAACTAGAATGTGAACACAGAAGGAAAAAAAATATTGGAATGATTGCTGTAGTTTCCAAACAAATGACCTCACTGTCTGAATTCTGCTTTGTGCAAAAGAAACCTTAACTTTGTCTTATAAAAAAGTAATGGATCTTTGGGGAAACAGATCCAAATCCCCATTTAGTGTTTGCGGGATGGGGGCCGGGGAGGAAGGCTAGAGCTGACTCTACAGACAGACTCTAACTAACATAATATAACTGTGTCACACCAACCTAATAATGATCGCCGAAGAGATACAGCAGCTCAGATTGGTAAAGACCAACAGCCCCTTGCTCAAGCAGGCAAGTCATTCTACCATGTAGAAGCCAACTTCATGTGAAGTTTCTTCGGCTCTGTGTTCCCAGAGTGAAGAGGGTTGTCAGTCTGTATCAGTGAGTGCCTTGGGCTTACCTCGTCTGCCTTACCTTACTCCCCGTCGCACAGGTGAGCGATGGCATCCACTGGTTAGGCATAAGCTGCTGGGTCGCAGTGGTTAGTAGTCAGGACCGGCTGCAGCTAAAGCCCAGGGGGAGGGACAACTGTTTGGAGGCTTATGTTTCAATGTATAATTGGGTGAAGATTTAATTTAAGAACCCAGACCATAATCAGAAGCCTCATTTCCTACAGAATGAGTATTTTGATTGTCTATTTCATTGCATCAAAATGAGACGGGACAGGAGTACGTTTGCTGTGCTTCAAGATGTCCTAATTTCCATGATCCTCAAGCATTTCCTGGGGTGGACTCTGGTCCCTTGAATGTCATTTATGGCTCCCAAGCATTTCTTGGGATGTGTTCTGGCCCCTCGGCTCTCCTATCAATTGGTTATAATCCCCGACAGACACAGCTTTCCTCCAGGGAGGAAAGCTTATGGCTGGCTCACTGCTTTAGAGGGTTCGTCCTGTCTTGGCGAGGGACACATGGCGGAGTTCAGAGTGGCAGAAGTACATGTCAGAATCTCCCCAGTTGGTGATGGATCAGAACTAGGAGCCAGTTCTACCCTTCAAAGGCATGCAGCCGTTGACCTGATCTAGCTACCCTCCACCTCCTTCAGGCCCTACAGCTTCCCAGAGTAGCAGCCAGCAGCCAGGGGACCAAGAATGAAACATTAACCTGTGGAGAGCATCTCAGATTCAGGTCCTCCCAGGTCTGCCAACTTGAAGTGCAGAGATGGAATGTTCTCTCTTGGTCTATGGTCTTTACATCTCAAAGATTCGAATTTGTTTTTTATATCTTTAGATTTCTTGCTGGAGGTTTTAGATAATCTTACGGACATACACAAATGGTTTTGCTGCGTTTTGAATCCTGATTTTTTTTTTTTTTTTGAGGGAAACCAGGAACCTTGGCTGACTGATGTAGGTCTTTTTGGATTAGAGAGGCAGAAGGGGGAAGAAAGATGGAGAGGGAGGGAGGGGGAAGAAGGAGAGAGACAGGAAAAGGGAGGAAAAGGGAAGGGAAGGAGAGAGGAAGGGAGAGAATATAAATTAATTAGCCAAATGGTTGTGATTTGGAACTGTAGGTTACTTTGTCTCCTCCCCTGTCTAGAGCCAGACAGAACAAGAATCATATTTATTTAGACACGGAGTTTTACTAGGAAGGTAGCTGCCTGTTGTTGGTCCTGATCCTGGGCTGCTGATTTGGAGGCAAGGCCTGGCTGTGTTCTGTGCCTTGGCATCATCTCTGAACAGAGCACCTCCAAGGTTTCAAAGGACCGCTGCATCCCCAGTCTGGGCTCTGAGAGGCTATGTTTGATCTGCAGCGGGGTTATGGAGTCTCTTTCTCTGTCTGAAGATGGGGAGTTTGCCAACTCTGAGGCTGCACCCAGCCTGGAGATCAGGAATTCCGCTCCTCCCTCTTCATCATCTGAAATCCAATCAGGAGTGTTCACTGTGGTGAGAATGTTGCTCCCCTGCTGTGATAGTTCATCTTGATTGCCAGTTTGATGGGATTCAGCATCACCATGGAAACAAACCTCTGGGCATGTCTCTGAGAGGGTTTCTAGATTGGGTTAACTGAGGTGAAGAGACCAGTAAATGTAGATGACACCATTCCATGGGCTGGAACCCTGCACTGAGTAAAAAAATGAGCCAGCACCAGCATTCTTCTCTCTCAGCTTTCTGATTGGATGATTGGATGATGTGGCTTTCAGCTTCGTGTTCTTGTCCTTACCTGGTGTACTATACTTACCTGATGGAGTATACTCTTGAAAAATGAAGTCTTTTCTTCTTTAGGTTCTTTTTATCAAGTAACAACTTCTTCTTCTTCTTCTTCTTCTTCTTCTTCTTCTTCTTCTTCTTCTTCTTCTTCTTCTTTTCTTTCCTTTTTTTTTTTTTTTGTGATAGAGTTTCTCTGTGTAGCCCTGGCTATCTGGAAACTAGCTCTATAGACCAGACTGGCCTCTAACTCCGAGTTCTGCCTGCTACTGTCTCTGAAGTACTGGGATGAAAGGCAGGCACCGCCACACCTGGCTAACTAATACATTTCTTAATGAGGTCTCTGAACTGACATTTGTGTTTCCTTTGCCAGTGCGCTGCTGCAGGGTACCATCTGGACTGGAATCGAGGCTCCTCTGGTGCTTGGATGTCCCTAAATTCCTGGATCATCTTATTGAAGACCGTGAGTAATGACCATGTTGCTATTTCACGAGCCGAAAGAGATTGTGAGCAGTCATTAGAAGAGTTCAGCCAGGCCTGGTTGATGGGCTCATTCCATGCAGACACAATTGTCCTTCATCCATTGGTTGCATATGCCCTATAATAGCCATGAATTTGACCCAATATAAATCATGAAATTACTTACAACATCATGACATTTTTTTGGTGATATTTGTCTCTACCTACTTTCTACCTATCTACCTACCCACCCATCCGTCATCCATCCATCCATCCATCCATCCATCTATATATGTATGTATACGACTATCTATATCCATATGTTTTTTGATAACTCAATTTCATGGTACTCCAACTTGAACTTTGTAGATAACAACATTATGTTGCAATGTCAAAAGGTTGGACGTGCCTGCTAGAGCCAGGCTCTCTCATGTCCAGTTCCAAAAGCATTAGAGATGGCAGCTGGAAATCTACATGTGACCTTTCTGTCCTCACCAACAGCCACCACCAGAGCTACACATGTCATCTTTATCGTCCTTTCTCCTCCCTTTCCTTTCACCACACTCCAGCCAGACTGGCTATTGCTTCTGGTTTATAGGCGGACAGTGCACATGACGGCAGCTGCAGGTACCATGGCCCCCCTAGCAGTCTTTTCCACGGGGCATGTGCATACCTACTCATTCAGCCTGTTCCGTCCCACTGCCACATCTTTATCCACCCAAGTGTTCATACTTCTGTCTGTCTGTCTGTCTCCCTCTCTCTCCATCCTTAAAGAATTGTTCTCTGTACTTGCCACAGTGTAGATGGCTTCTTTGGTCAGTCAGTTGGTAGACTGCCCATTCATTTGACACTTAACTGTCAAGCACACACTAGTCATTCAGAATCAACTTGCTGCCATGGAACTCGGTGCAGCACGAAGGAAGAGATCCCATGGAAACCCCAGTGGGCTATCCCAGTCCTGTCTGAGTAAGCTGTGGTGTCCTGAGCACCCTCAGATTGAGTTGCTAAGGTACCTTGTTAAAACTCCAATTCTCAGGACATAGTCATACATTGAACTAGCACAGTGCATTCCATTAATGGTCAGTTAATATGGTTTTTGTTTTATTTGTCTTTCAAGGCGGGGTTTCTCTGTGTATCCCTGACTGTCCTGGAACTGGCCCTATAGACCAGGCTGGCCTCGAACTCACAGAGATCCACTTGCCTCTGCCTACTGAGTGCTGGGATTAAAGGCGTGCGCCACCACTGCTGAGCTCAATTAGTATGTTTTAATAATTAAAATAAGCTGTAGATCCTGCTGGGTGAGGTCTGAGAGTCAGCTGAGCTGACATGTTGCAGGTGACGCTGATGCTGCTGGCCTGTAGACTGTATTTGGAGAAATAATACCTATTGCTTTGAAGTTGATTGAGGAGCAGAAGGAGGGAGAACATGAACAAGGAAGTCAGGACCGCGAGGGTTGCGTTCACCCACTGATACAAGGGGACTGATATAATGAGAGCTCACCAAGGCCAGCTGGACTGGGACTGAACGAGCATGTGATCAAACCGGATTCTCTGAATGTGGCTGGCATGGGGGCTGTCTGAGAAGCCATTGATAATGGCACTGGAACTTGTTTTGTCTGCATATACTGGCTCCTT